>NC_086159.1:55808532-58208532 GCF_035149785.1 Candoia aspera | reverse complement strand
CATTTTGGAATCAGATCCAAAACAGTGTCCAGCCTGCTGCTTATAATAAACCTGGCTGGGCAAGGGTGGGAATCGTTTCTTAGAAATGTGTCCACTTGGGTTTCATATGTGGCACCAGCCATGACCTTGGTGTGTAGCCACAATAGTGGCTATAATCATCAGACCCTGGCAACTTCCAGAGATGCTTCTCTGCAGGTAACCTGTTGTAAGACTCTGCTGGTGAAGCTGGGTTTTTGGGATGAGATAAGATTGCTGTTACTGTACCAGCCTCCCTGCTGTGTATTGGCTTCCTTACCTGAACTGCTTGAGGCTGTGGCTGGGTTGGCAGTGAAGTTCCTCAGACTGATGGTACAGGGGATTTTAATTTAACCCTGCCTTCCCAGAGCAGAGTTCAGAGGTGGCTTGGGAGTTCATGGCCCATGGCAACCATGGACCTGACTCAGATTATTCAGGGTCCCAACTCACACCAGCTATCACATGTTAGACCTGTTTTTTCCTCCCCTCAGGGCAGTGGCAACATGATGTGGTATTGAGGGAAGTTACCCTAAGTACCATGCATGGCCAGATCACTCTTTATTGACCTTGGAGTTCTATGCAGCCACACCTCGTTGCAGGGAAGAAGGATCTATTCAATCGGTCCCCCCTTGGATGCCTGATGGACTCCTTGGGGATTCAGAGGGAACTTGGGATTGTTCCTAAGGCTCTGATGCATGGTTTGACCAGGCCTTGCTCGCTGCTCGAAATAGAGGGCAGTATTTGGCCTGATTTTGAATTGGAATATGCTGTGATCATCTCAGTTATGCTATGCTGCAGGGTTTCTATGTGTTGCTGTGGGTCTTTTATGTTTTTTAACTATACGTAAGGTGCCCAGAGTCACTTTTGGGTTAGTTGGGCAGCATGTGTATCAAACAAACAAACAAATAAACAAACAGTAGATGCCTCTTGATGACAGTAGCTATTTAAGGAAGATTAAACTCCTGCTTTTTAAACAAGTTCATTTCCAGGACAATTATCAGTGGTTAAAACTGTTAGATATCTGCTGATGCCTGTGCTTCTTCAGCCATGGTTCTTTCTCTTTTTCCTTGCTCTTGCTACCTCTTCACTGACCCATTCTAAGCATGCAAAGTGTAGCCAAAGATGAGAATCTCCCATTTGTCTTGGCTTCCCTCTGGTGGTTTGGTAAATGGGCCAACACAAAGGGCCATTTCTTTACATACCAGCTTCCAGATATGTGAATTTCAGCCCCTAGAATTCCCCAGTCAGTGTGGCCACTGCTGAGGATTCTGAGAGTTGAACTCCACAATTCTAAAGGCCACCTACATGTAAATTGGAAAAGGTAGGCTTATGGACCTAGTGCCGTTCATCCCTGAGTGACCCATCCCCAGTCCTGTCTAGAATATGTGGAAAGCAAGCCAATACTTCACCAGAAGCCACAGATAGACAGTGTTATTTAGCTGTGCATAATTTCAGGGGTTAAGTTATGTACGCGAATGTAAATATTTTCACGCAGTAGAAGAAATAAAATCAGTCCTTGCCAGCATGTGCATGGTGAGAGGAAAAGAGTCTCAGTAATTTCTGAACCAAATGCCAACCATTTTCATGAAAGGCAAAAAGGGAAAGATAGGCAATTAGTGCTAGAGCTGGACTAGCACTTCACTGACTACATATTTCTATCTGGTATTTCTCGTAGCTGAAAGCCAACTGCGTGCCAAGGGAACATGCTGCACTTGCAGCTGTTCTTTTACTCTTCTGGCATTCCTATCTCAAATATTACAGGATTCTGTCCTACGGACAGTTACTTATGTATATACTGCTAACTATGATATTTGCTCACCCATCAACTTGGCTTTTCTCATAATTGCATTACATTTGAGGGGAGTAAACAGTAAAATCAAATGGCATTGTTAGAGACAGTGGAAATGTTATCACGGATTGCACTGTCAAAATGAACAGAAGCTACAGTCGAAAACCCTTTTGCTAATTCATGATAGAATATGATGCAGTTTAACTGCTCATGAGAGACTCAAAATAAACCTATATATTTGTGTTTATTTTTTCTTAAGGCAAAGCACTGGGGAAGAGTGGAGGGGAGATGTAGTTAATCTAAGAATATCTGTGTCTTGTTTCCCTCTAGATATGGGTTTTATCTCCATTGTGCCTAGGGGTGCTAAATAAACTATACTGTTAATGTCTATTCCTGGTTGTCAGTAGGCAGCTCAGTACGCACGTCTGATAACAAAGCTATGGGTTTTAGAGTTTGCCAACTTTCAGCCTTATAACCAATGTTGATTTTTTTTTAACAGCATCTATAATCTAGTTTTCTTCTCTCATCAGTTGGGTTTTTATTTTGCCTCAAACACAAATGTGACTTTTTCTTCATACATGCTAGCTTAAGAATGGCTTTCCTTTTTTTTCAGAAGTAATCTTAAAATTATGCATGCATAATTGCATACACATAGTGGGACTAACAGCTTCTTTCACAGACTGCTGGCTTTGTGTCTCAGTACCTTGTGGATTTCTGTTATGAAATATCTGCTCGATGTATTAATCTTACCACAAGCAGAAAATAAAACCTCAGAGCTTATTCTTGTCCCTGAGATGTGCGCTTCTAGGAAAACCAGCCAAGACCTAAATTGTTCCACTGAGAAATTTGCTCTTTCAGAGTATTAATAAATTAAAGAAGAGCAGAATGCTACTTTAAAGGACTGTACTTTAGTGATACGACTGCTTTGCCATTAAATAGGGATTTTTTTTATACAATAGTATGCTCCTCATAACGTTGTTTTAATAACCAAGCTTGTTCTATCTCGTATTTGCTAAATAAAATCCCTGTTTTATTTCAGTTGATGTCCATCACTGTGTTATGCGTTTCTGCCTGGATGAGAGACTACTTGAATAATGTTCTCACTTTAACTGCAGAGACCAGGTAGGCATGTCAGATCAGGTGACACTCCTTACTCCCTGGGTCCCCAGTGTGGTGTCCACAGATGCCAGTATCCTTCTTTCCATTTTCCTTGATGCCTGCCGGGGTTCACCACTCCTCATAATATTTTGATGTTATTTTAGTTTTTAAAACAAATAAATGGGAAGCTTGCATGCAGGAAAGCAAAATATCAACTCCAAGCATAATCTTTTCCAGGAATTCTTCTGGGCCCTGCTTCCACCTCAGAGGCATTTTGTAATGGTCTGTGGGAATGACCTTGGGAGATGGGAGGAAGAGCCACACACTGGACAACTGGCATGTGAAAGATATCTCAGACCACAGAAGGGGGGGGCACATGGGAAGTGCTTCAGAAGGGACCCTCTGTAGTTTTCTGGAGAGTAAAAGGAGAGGAGGGGAGAAATATTTTCAGTCTTGCAAGATGCTGTTAATGTAACCTTACAATAAAGATAGAGCTAGTATTCATAATTGTGCTTCTTGTTTGGACTGCCTCAAAGGGCTAACATATTTCTAGGAAATGAAAAAAGGATAGTGAGATGCAGCCCAAGGTTCTGCTTAGCATTGTGCTCATCTGCCTCCCCCTCTGCCCCCCCAAAAAAGACAGAAATAAGATGAGATGGTAGAGACCATCCTGGGGTGGTAGATGGAGTGATGAGGTAAGTTTTGTGATTGGCCATGCTGACTGCAGCTGCCAAATCTGGAAGGAGAGTAGATGGAAGCAGAATGATACAGAAAACTTTAATTCTCTTCTGCCATTTAGTGGTTTGAAGCTCAGGTCTAGTAGCTTTGGTAAGCCTCCTTCTGCCCAGTATGGTAGCATGTTTTAGGAGGCATCCATAACTCATTTTTAGAATTCCAGATACGCTTATTGAACCAAAGGTTGATACCTCTTGTTCTTCACCCATTTCATTTTAATCTTCTCTCAGATACTTTCAGATAAAGGGTTCTTAATGTTTGTACTTAAACCATCTTTTAATTCTTTAATGGAGTAGGATAAATTAAAAAAGAAGGCACAAGGCAAAGGTTTGGAGAAGGCAACTCGAGGATAGAAGCTTCACCTATAAGTACAGATGTACAGTGCAGAAGTTCCAAAGAAATAAGGGTGTCTTTAGTAGGTAGAGCTTTTTTTGGACCATGTTCTTGCAGTGAAATCCTGCTTCATTCTATCTATGATGTATTTGGGACCTTCCCCATCACATCCCTTTGATCTGTGATCTTCTGAATCTCTTTGCCCACCCTTTCAAACTGTTGAAAGCTTATCTTTGCCTCTTATATGCACATTCATCTACTCTGCTATAATCTGCCCTGAAAAACTGAAGAGAAGGCTCTCTTTACTACACACAAGGCTGTAGTGTTGCATCCTATATCATTAAAATAATGTGCAGTTTGACCTCGAATCTCACCTAGTCCAGCTTTCTAGTCATTGCCAGACAAATGGAGAAGCATGTTGGCAAAAGTCCTTCTTGAGAGATTTTTTTAGTGGGCTAATTAGAAAACTATACTATCTCTAAACATGGAGATTCTATCGTGACTAATTGCTAAGAAAAAAATTCAAGAAAAGTATTACCTCACTTTGCCCTCTGCCATCTGTGGACCTGAACTGCAGTTCCAGAAGCAAAAAGCAAAGGACATATTTCTGATGGTCAAGAGAGGAGTGGCAAGAACTGGAATCGTTCCTGGAACAAATTCTTGGGGCATTTAATATTCTGCCTCTTGTGAGATTTCATTGTAGCTCATACCTTACTCAGTTTGCTTATCTCAAAGCAGTTCCATGTGCATAGGGCATATTTTGCATTGATATAGCAGTATGAGTTACTGTTCCAGTAATTGCTGGATAATGAGTTAAAGCTACCTTAGTTGCAAAACCAAACCAAACCAAACCAAAAAACCTGTAGGTTATTGCCATTTGAATTCAAAGGGCATTGCCGCCTGATAACAGAATCCTCTTGATAAGAAAATAATTTCTGCATTCTTTCCCCAGAAGACTACTATTTTCTAAACTTATGGCTTTGAAGGGAAGCAGGGCTCTACTCTATAAACTTGATCTATGTTTCATTTGTTTTCAGAGTGGAGGAGGCAGTTGTGTCTACTTATTTTCCAGTTGTCCACCCAGTCATGATTGCAGTCTGCTGTTTCCTTATCATTATTGGAATGCTGGGATATTGTGGAACAGTGAAAAGAAACCTTTTATTGCTTGTGTGGGTAAGTTAAGTTTTCTTTTTATTCACTGATGTGACATTTAGTTAATGTTCAGCCGAAGAAGAGTTTTGGGGGTTTAGTTTTGTGTGTGTAGGGGTGTGTGTGTGTGTTTTAAAAACAGCTTGCTAATAGCCATTGCCACTAAAAAAGTGCCCTAGTCTTAGATCAGAGGTATGGACCTTTTAGAGGTTCAAGGGCTACACCAGGTTTTATAAAACTCCTGGGGGCTACACTCCTAAACCCAAAGGGTTCGGGAACTTTAAGGGGTAAAATGAACGTCTGAAGCTTCTGCAAGATTTACGACAACCATTTTGCCCTTTCAAATCTTCTGGCCCCCCTCCCCCATGCAAGAAAGGCCCAGTTATTAGTTCTTATCCATTTTGGAGCCATGAAAGGACTGCTGATGTCCAGCATGTCTAAGCCCAATCCAGCATGTCTTTACAGCCCAATTCAGCTCTTACCAAGGCTGGTACCAGCATAGGGGATTAAGATGATCAGACTTTTACCAAGGCCCATGACGTCCAAGTGAGTTCATTACCAAATCTCAAAATTCTGTTAGCTCTGCTTTTCCTCCATGCTGCTCAGCTGGGTCGCACCAAGCAAGAACAGTAACCAAACCAGAAGACAGTGCAACAGTAGCCTGCTCTTTTCTTTGGTCAGCAATGCATGTTGAAAAAGATCTTTAAAACTATAGTTGATTACAGTACAACCAGAGTAAGAATCAGCGGGGTTTGCTGGCTGCAAAAAAGACAAAAGGGAATTTTTGGCTGTATCAACAGAAGACGTTTCCAAATCACAGGAAGAAATAGTTCCACGTAATTCGCCAGCCATCAAAACCCAACCCCTCTATGCCTTTTGCACGTGTTCTAAAGCAGGCCCTTCAGAAATTTTAATCCAGTGGGTTTTTCTGCCTTTTAAAGTCTCAGAATAATGTTTTGTTTTATAGCATTTAAAAAAAATCTGCAGGGCGTTAAAAAAACCAAAATGAGCCAATGGAGGTTAATCCTTTGTATTTTTTCTCTTTTGTTTATTTGAAATGCCAGAGAAGCAAAAAAGAAAAAAAAAAACCCCCAGTGACAGCTTTTTAACACAATCTGGAGGTAAACACATGTACTGTGTGTAGAGCAATCAAACTTCATTAAATCAAGCCTAGACATTCCTGAAACTCTTAACCAACAATATTTCACTCTCAGGAGCCTGAAAACCAGCTCTTGCTGGCTCAACTGATAAGCAAAAAATAAATGATCTTTTCCTAAATACACTACATTTCTTGACTAATTGTTAAATAAGCTGTTTACCATTGTAATGTGGAGATGTGCAAACAGGAATCAATAATTCATTCTTCACACTAATAAAGAAAATGTAATGGCTCAGCAGGATGAGCTTATGTAAAACCAGATGAACTGAAAGATAAAGAAAACACAGTGAAATATTAAAATGTTTCTGTCCCTTTTGTTTTCATTCTTGGCTTTTTTAGAACTGAAGTGTTAGAGTACCCATTAATCTGAATTCACCCCAAAGTTGAATTTATATATAAAACTGTTTCTATTACATACACGTTAGAAGTGTCTATGAAATATGATGGAACTGTATATGTTAATACTGTGCTGGAAATTAATTCTGCATTCTTTCAATCATTCTCATTTAATTTAATGGAAAATAAATGTCTTACAGATTTTTCCTTAAAGGATAACAATATTTTGATTTAATTCTCAGCAGTGGGATACTGAATTCTTGCACTTACCTTAGTTAGAAGGTGGCCAAGGTTTGTGTAAGCATTTTGTCTTCTTTGCACAATCAACTTTCCACAATCTGCATCTTTCCATCTTCCCTTAAACCCCAAGGGAAGCCATTATGAAATAATTTCTTCCATGAGATTATTTCAGATGAGGAATCAGGGATAGCCCATGAGGCTGTAGAAAAAAATGGAGAGATAAGAAATGGGGGAGAAAAATCACTACTGTCCTCCACTATCTTATAAAAATAATATTACTCAAAAAACTATACAAAAAGAAAAACTAAAGCCCCCTAAGAATTAGAAAAACAAGCCAGTATGTGAGAAAAAGAAATTGGAGGACGGATTTATAAATTGTGCATCATGAAAGCTCGTTTAGAGTGATCAAGAAACTGGATATTTGCAAGAAGGAATAGACTGGATTTATTAAAGTTATTTGAGGCAGAATAACTATTGGCTTTCATACCAGTTGGATCTCTTAATGCATTCCTTTCACTTTATGGGGAGGAAATATATTTCAGTATAGAAATTATTTGCATGCAGAAGATCCCAAGTTCATCCAACGCATCTCCAGTCAAAAATGGAACTGACGTTTGCTGATACAAAAGTTCTCTTCCTGAATCCAGAATGCTGCTGCCAGTCATTGTTCTTTGAGTGAGATGGGCGGTGATGAAATTTGAAATATAAATACAGGCTAAATGATCTGGTATAAAGCAATGGCCTACGCAAGCCTTTGACTACTATTCATTTCAGTGATAAAAAGCGATGTACTGTGGAAAGTGAAAGAGAGAGAGAAGAAGAAGATGCTCTATTCTTGGTGGGGGATGAGGGAGGTGGCCAGGAGACATTTGGGAAAAAGAAAGAAGATATTTGAAGAATATCTCCAAATTCTGAAAGGTGTTAAAAGGAATGCTTCAGTTAAGAGATGGTTGTTTTCAGTGGCCTTTCAGTGGCCTTTCCTATATTTGAAGTCCACAGACCTTATAATGGGCATATTTTGAATATTGAAACACATTGCTGATGCTGTTACAGAATGCCTACCATGATTAAAAAAACCAGAATAAATATAGCCATCATAAAATATAAAACACTTACTAGAAAGTAAACTGATATATTTTCCCAGTGTGCTAGTGTCCAACTTATGATCGCCCCTTTTCTCTGGGCTGGTTATCATATGTCATACAAAAACATTGGGCTTCAGCTACCCATCATATTTATTTTCTCATGATATTTTTTGTAAATAAAAAATTTGTAAAGCTAAGAGGCATTATTTGAAATACAGGAAGTGCTCACTTGCCGACTGCCTTGTGCAGCGAGCATTCAAGTTACGACAGCGCTAAACAAAATAACTTTACAACCAGTCCTTGCCTTTACGACCATCACAGTGTCCTCCGGTCACATGATCATCATTTGTGTGCTTCGCAACCAGTGCACATTTATGACCATTGCAGTGTCCCACGGTCATGTGATCGCCATTCATGTGCTTTGCAACTGGCTTGCTACGAGCAGAATTAATAGAGATGGCAGAAGTAAAATCGTAAAACATATTTACGTATTATTATGTAAGCCGTGGTCATGTGATTTTCTGCTTAGCGACAGCTGCACTTAGTGACTGAGTTGCCAATCCCAATTGTGGTAGCTAAGTGAGGACTACCTGTAAATCTAATGCTGTGTGTTGGTTCTTTGCTTTGCAATCTGGCAGCTCCAATGTTTTCAGAAAAAGTGATTAACATAAGCCAGGTGGGACAGGGAAACTATTGGCAAAGAAGATACCCATGGCACCAGATTGGTGGGCCCATTCCTAGATGTTTTGGAGTATACCTCCTATTACTCCTTCTCATTTCCCTTGCTAGGTAGGGCTTATGGGAGTAGTAGTCTAAAATACCTGGTGGTCATATAGTTGACCATGTGCTCTTGAGTTCTGCATGTGAAATTTCATGTGCCTATTCTAGCATTTTTGTGTGAGTCATGGCAAGAGTCTTATGTTGAGGTTCTACAAGAACAACATATATTTTAAATTTTATTTAGTAAAATATACAGTATAATAAATAAAATTATATACAATTTGTATAAAATAAAATGACATCAGGGAAGAATGAACATTTCTATATTCTGTTTACCCAGAGTTTTCTTTCTAATGCTATCGTTGTCTTCCCATTGTCTTCACTTACTCGCAAAACGCTACCTGGAGGTAAAATATAACTCAGATGGAAGCCTTTTGGTTTAACACAAGATGTAAGTCTAAACTGAACTGACATGTTTAGCCTCCCTAATAGCATTGGAGGCCAGCTGCATTTATCATCTGTTGCTACTGTATATACACTTATTTGACAGCATCCTGAACAGAAAGTTTTAAAATGAGAAGGCTTCTGTAGGGTTAAAATGCAAGCTGGGTGCATCTGTGTAGGTTTGCTGTGTTAACTGAAAATAAGCTGCGTTAAAAGACCATAAGCAACACCAAAGAAAGCTGAACTGGACTTGTAGAAGAAAGTAGCCACCATTATTTGCCTAGATTAAATAACATTCAGCTTGATGAATATAATCAATATGTTGGCTTAAACTTCCAAACTCCTATATGTATGGAAGTATATTGCTTAGAAGAAATGCCTTCTTCCCTATGAAGTTGCCCTCCCATGGTGTATGCTTAGATTTTAGTTCTTTTAAGGTTATAACCAGACACTAATGGTAAGTATTTTGTTCTGCTACTTTTAGGGTGGATTGTGTGGCTGTGTTCATAAGATAAATGTTTCATTTGTTCTTCTTACTTGTTGATTACTTCCTAGCTGATATTAAAAAGGTTTTTTATCTCGTTGAAAATGTAGGACATGCTAAATAGCTGGATGCTATGGATCCCCTAAAGAGTTGATGCTGCACCAGATGAATGAAAACACTTGTGTTCAATTTCTAGCCTGTGTCTTGTGATGGTTTAGCATATTTTTATAGTGCCTTATCTACTCCACCATAATTTCCACTTTCCAGTCTCTGATGAACAGTTTGAAGTGAATCTGTGCATGTCTTCACTTCTGCCTGCCTCGAAACCTTGTGAGAGGGAACTGCTAGCTACCAAGCCAACATCTATTGCATTGAAAAGACCCTGTGATATAGGAGCTGTGGTCAGACAAGAGTTTCTCCTAATGGTACTCTAGTCTTCCCAGAATCTCTTCAGAACTACAACAACACAAATTAGAAGCCCTCCTTTGCTATGATTTCAAAAATAGCATTGCTGGGCTAGAAATAAGTCACACAGCAAATGTCATGAGATCAGACGAGCCCAATACAGATTCTGTATGGTACATTACCATTACAGAAGAGATGTCCTTAATCCTCTTCTTTTGTAATCATTTGGTATCAATGTGATGCAATGCTGGACCCTACCAAGAGAAAATAACCTTTTCTTTAGTAAGTCCTGCAATGGTGACGGACAATAGAAAAACATGTACCTGTTTGGATTTCCCACCTTGGCCTAGAGTGGGGCTTGGCAAACAGTGGGTGGCCTGAACCCCCAGCAATATGAGATCACACCGAGGAAATTTGGGGGCAAAAAGACATTTGGTGCCATGATTGTTTTAGGACTTTACTTCATAAATAAGGATGGGTATTGAACCAGAAGGCTAATCACTCCCATTTCCATTCTGCTTACCTCCTACAGCAAACTGTGAAATCATGCTGTGATAATTTGGCTTTTCGCTACTGAATTTGGATGGATATGATTTCAGGTGGTTGTTGTGTGTGGGTATGGGTGTGGAATTAAGGACAGTAATGGAGGTGGTTTGCCTTTCAGAGGCTTTTTACTCCTGCTCCCACCTCCTTAAAAATGAAGAAAGTGAGGAAAGTGGAGAACAAAATTGCAGAGATACTATCCCATTACTGAAAGTCCACTGGAAAACTAGTCAGCTTATATCTCCCAATTTAATGGAGCCAGAGTCCCCAGGATTGTCATATAGAGTCTACTATTGTCACTGTATGCATCTGCTGATTCTTGTGAAACCTGTGGGTTTAGAATTGGGATCTAATGCTTTGGAGCAGTGTTCCTCAACCTTGGCAACTTGAAGATGTGTGGACTTCAACTCCCAGAATTCCCCAGCCAGCATGAATTCTGGGAGTTGAAGTCCACACATCTTCAAGTTGCCAAGGCTGAGAAACACTGCTTTGGAGACTATACATGCTTCTGGTTCTACTGACATGCTGGATCACACTCTCATAATGTTTATGAAAATGTATTCTAAGTGTGTGGTATTGTGTTATCTTTGTTTCATCCTTCCTTAAATCTATGAAACTAAAATTGTGTAGGACCAAAAAATAGGGGAGTCTCATGTATAGCCTCCAAAACACACCAAACTACGTTTTCCCAGAGTCCACACAAGGTTTTGAGCATGTCCCAATTTAAACCTGAGCCACTTTTTTTTAAAGTGTGTGTGCCTGGACGTTTCTGTCTCCTATCATTCGAAGCCAGGAGGTCACTAAAGCAGTAAGCTGCTTAAGAAAATGACTAACTGCAAACCTGGCCTAATTATTGAAGAAGCTAGCATATATTCAGCATTAAGCTTTATATCATAATTGTTGCCAAGTGTTAAAAGGTCTCTCTTCTAAGGAAGCTATGCATTGAACAAGGAGACTGTTGAGGAATATAAACAATCAGTGCAGTAGTTTTGGGGAGCCCATTTAAAGGGTTTTTTGACTTTTCTCTGAACTGTCTTTTCCATAAACTCTCTATGTAAGTTTTACAAAATGCATTAAGTTGGAACCACTAATGTTTTGTCTGTTTAATGATTTTCTTTAGCATGAGCCTTGTTGATTTAATAGGGGTATGTGCTGGAGCAGTACAGTGAAGTGTGGTTTAAGTTGCTGGGTACATAATAATTTCTTCATTTCTACAGTGTTAAGCTTTCTGAACAGCTGTGAATCAATTTCACTATTGTGGAAATGGAGCCAGTACAAAGAACAGGTTTATAGTTCTTTTCTGCCCCCCACCACCCCCACAGGTCTAAAAATAAAAGCAGATGGGACAAGGAGGGTAATAATGGTAATTCCCTTCTTTTACAGGGACAATTTTGTGTTGTTTGTTTTTTCTCAGCTAGATGTTCTGGTGTTTAAGATAATAGCATTTCAGTAGAACATTAGAATTTCAGAGAATAAAATATGCTATTAGTGTTGGTGGGGGTCAGCCCTTCAAGCTTCAGAGAATGATTAAACTTCCATTTAATTCAATGAGAATATGGTCATGGATGGCTCCTTCAAGATTAGTTCGTCTCAGAACAATCTATTTTCCTGAATATTGAACATTACAGACAGCAATAACTGTTTTCTATTATATAGCTGCAACATTCTGATAATAGTGTGAAATCCTGGACTGTAAAGTGAGACTATCACATGAATATCATTACTAATTTCTTCGTATTTTTCTACGATTTGATATCTAATATATATACTCTTTTTGTAAACTTGGACTTTTTTCCACATTCAACTGGTAGAGCGCTTTTTAAGTAATTTTTCTACTTTTCATTCAATTCTCTTGCTTCTTAGTCTCTCATTCTTGGCATTTGTGTGATGATGATTTGTGAGCTATTTTAGCTAGCCTTCACAATTGCTTTCTTGTATGGAAAGTACCAAGTTTTTACTTCTGCATCTTTCCCAAGTTCCAGTACATTACTTACCATCGTTGTAGACCCTTTATTTCTCTGAAATTTGTTGTGTGTATTACACATGACAGCAACTGTTTTTATGCAAGTTTAAATGGATTCAGTCTCAAACAATAACACTGCAAACATTTAAAAACACAGATTTTAAAGAATTACAGCTACAAAATCCCACCAGTTTTCAGGGAAATTTGGCATACTTTATCCTTCTGTAATGGCCCTAATTGTCCTGCAGATTTCATCCCATTCCGGTGAACAGCAGTATAGCCATTTACATGTTTATTTTTCCCTTACTAGATAATAAGAGGAATAAACTCCATTTTTCCAATCATTTCATGGAATTGGGAACAAGTTAAAATGGACAGTCTAGCAAGAGGCTGAGCTGTTTCCAAAGCTAGGCAGATTGGCCATGCACAGCTCCAGCTGATACAGCATTAAGAAAATGGCAGAGGCCTAAGCTTGATGGAATCCATACTTCTGACCATGTTGGCCTGTTCCAGATACGGAAGTAGTCTATATTCTTAAGTGATATGGAAAATACATTTTTCATATGATGAGAGACACAATCTTTTTGTTGCTCTTAATAAGGGCTCTGATTAAGCTTTGAATATGCCCTATAGTAATTTCTACATTGTCTGTTCTTGATATTCTTAGCATTTTAATCAGGCAATAAAAGCATTATGTGGTAAAAACTCTGAAAGTCTTACTGGATTTTTTAAAAGCAACATGAAAAAGTAGGCTTTTGTTGTATCCAACAAAAACATGTGGTCCAGAATTATTGCTTTCCTGTAGACTAGTGTCTGTATAACAAAGAAAAATCTGTTAGGAACGTATCTCAGAGCTGATGTTACAAATCTCTTCAATAATAGCCTTTATCAGAAAAATGGATGAAAAATGAATGTTTGGCAGATAAACACTGGAAGGCCCTTACTGAACAGGTGAAAGATTTTTATTTTAGTACTGGCTTAACATAACCATGGTACAGTGAATCTGTAAATTGACTTGCTCTTCTAATAAGCTGGACCAAAAATGTCTAATAACTTAGTTTATTAACGATTAGGCTGTCTTATGATTGGATGTGCAGACAGAGCCAAATGTGTCAGAGCATCAGATAAAATCCAGACATTTGTATATCTTGCAAATAAGACTTGCATGTGAAATGATTTTTCATGCTGTAAATTCTAGAATGAATTGCTTTTTCCTCTCCCTTGGGACTAGATTTGTCCATCTGATGTGGCCTGCCCATCAAAATCCAAATATGGCAAAATTGTGTTTTTAAAAGAAATAATTGCAGTAAATGAGTAACTGCAGTTTATTTATTTATGTATGTATTGGTATGGAATGTGGATACGGCATTAGTGTAGAAATAACAGTGAAGTAGCTCTGTTACCTTATAATTTTTGACACTGGACTTTGTTTATTAAATGAATAATTTCAATATGTCATTCAGTATCCAATTTGCCATGGTGGGAAAATAAGGAAGCAACAGACAGGTAGTTAGCATGACAGTATGAAGAAAAATAGCATTATATAGCTTATCCATTTTCTTGGACATTTCTATCATTGAATGGCCAATGCTGGATATTTAGGTGAGACAAGAATGCAACATCTTTTTTTAAATACTATTTTTTAAAAGGCAGTATTTTGTGGTTTCCTTGCTACATTACTGATTTTTTCCATGGAATACAAAGTACTGGTAAGAAATTTAGAATGGTCCTAAATAAAATAAGAGGAGTATAAATAAGGAGTATACAGTACACATGTACTTGGTTTATGATCCTTTTCTCTGGTTATTTATGAGGGTGGTGTAGGTAGACTGTAATGTAGGTGTAAATATGGCTGAAAGCATATGAAATAGAAATGTCTTGAAAAAATTTAGCATTCTCATTAAAAATCTTGTGGGATCTGGCAGACAAGATTTTAGATGACAGAGTCAAGATCATACAAGGTTTAGTGATTTTGGAAGATTTCAATTTTTTTTCTTTACAGATTTTTAAAAATTAATACTTAGTTTTTTGGGTCCTGAGGACACCAAAAACCTGGCTTATGTAGTGGTCCACAAAAACTTTCAGTGGCAATGTAATGTTCTGCTTAAAAGTTGAGGACTGCTGGAATGAGATATCCTTCATCTAGAATTTGAACAGAAACCAACTGAAAGTTGGCTTTCTGGTCTCAAAAAGGTTTTTCTGGACGACTTGTTACTAAAATAATGGTGTTGAATTTTGGTCTTCAGGGAACCCTAACACTAAATAACTTTCTAGAAAATCCTATTGTGTGTATAGGATTGTGACTGCTTTAGCTATCTCTCTTTGCTCACAAATTATGATATGCACAGATACTTTATCTTTGAAACAGATGAAAAGATGTTTCATTTCTATTCGATTGTGCAGGAATAAATAGATAAATATTTGGAATTCATTAGCTTGAGAAATGATAAAGAATATTACATAGCTGTTACTGTATTAAAATAAGGAAGGCAGGGAAGCACCATACTACTCTGGAAAAATATACATTTGATAGAATATTTTATACTTTTAAAAAAGACCCTCTTTAAAGAAACAACCTGTTAGTATTTGTGCATATCATAATTCTTAACAAATAATTCAAAATGAGTGAATCATTTAGTTCAGTACTGATTTCCCTGAAGACAAAAGTTACCTAAGATTGCAATTTCATTTTAACCTTTTCTGTCATGGAACAAATTTCCTTTTAAGGATCTAGTGACATTAATTTATTTTTTGAATGACTCCTCCTCTTGCTCCAGTTTGGGAAAACGTCTTTCTTTGGGCATGCAAAAGAAATCAGATTTTGATTTGGCACTCAAGAATTCAACTTTCCATTATTTTAATCAAATCTAAAAACAGTGTCTTCCAGAGGGATCTTTGTAGTGTTCCCATGCTTTGTTAGATTTTAACTACGATTAGAGTAATAGTAATCTTAGGCTACAAAAACAGGGTTGTTGGGAGATTTTTTGCTTGACTTTTCCTTCTAAATTTGTTTTGGAACTAAATCATTCTTCTGAGGATGGTATTTTCTAAAAGAAATCTGGTAGCTGATGGGAAATGCTACCCATCGTGTTGTTAGCAATTGGGGGATATGTTTTGCATATTATATATGCCAGTTTTTTATTTTATTTTCCTAAAGGTTTATTCTGCAGCTCCTTGCCTATAGCATCTCTCTAATCACTGCTGAAGTAGAGAACAGGCTAACTGAAAATCTCGTGTATTACATGAGGTGTTCTACTTTGTAGGTATAAAAACAGAATGCAAATTGAATTATTCATCCTGATCACCATCATCACATAATCTGTAGCCCTTGAAATCTTTGTCATTTTTAGGAAAAGCAAGTGGAATCTCTACAAACTTGTTTCAGGGTGTTTTTCTGTACAGGAATCCAGTAACTTCAATCCATTCTCATTTTCTTTCTAGTCCACCCAGTAGTAGCATTCCTTGTCCAATTAACTTGTCTGGTTCTCCTTGGATTGTTTTAATAGCCTGCCACTAGGGATTTTAATACTTCACTAAACCTTCATGTTTATTTGCTAATACATGACTCCTGTGTACATTCATTTTATGAATGTAAAATATTTGAAAAGTAGACATGGTACCTAGCTTGGTCCATTGGACTAAAAATTGTGATAAACAAGCATGCCCTTTCCTTTATAAGTTGCAAGTATGAAGATGGGAGACAATGCAGACAATTCTTTAGTCAGTACTCCTAGGTGTCTTCCTTTCTTTAGAACTTTGTCAGAGTTTCACGTGGGGTACTCATAGGCCATGAAGTTCAAGGTCTTCCTTGACTCTCTAAGCCCAGGCCCTAGCCCCACCACCTTTCTGATAGCTAAGTAGCTACAGCAGTAGCAGCCAGGGAGATAATAACCTAGGCTGTGGTATCCAAGCAGTTCATTCAGGAGCACCAATAGAAATGGGGTAAGTAGATATGAGAGAGAGGGAGAGAGATGGTGTAGAAATGTAAAGGTGAAGGCTTCATATGATTTGTGTGTGTGTGTCAAATCAGTTTTGACTCCTGATGACTACATGGATAAGTCTGTGTGGTTATCTTGGTGTTCCCTTTAGTTTGTGTGTCAGTGCATAATTTAGAATTTGCAGGATGGATACCAAAGAACAAGAACACTTAAGACGCCAGGACAATAATAAATCTTGAAAAAGGTTTATTAAGGATTGCCCCTGAATATACTTACAGCGTTAGAAGGATACAGCCTCGAACAGTGGGGTGAGCCCAAATGGTGGGGAAGGTTTCCAGAACATGACTCACAGTGGGGTTGCTTTCGTTGGGCAAGTTTTATAGCCCTGCAACCTATCTTTCCCCTCCACCATCTGAGTTCAACTGAATCAGTTTCAGCAAAGGAAGGTTAGATATTAATGAAGATTAAGGGTCTAAGTAGCCTCTCTTCCAGGTGTTAATTGAAAGATGCAAGTCAATCACAGGACACTTGGGAACATTTTTCAGAAATAGTTTGCCATTGCGTTATTCCTAGGTTTGAGAGAGTGACTGGCCCAAAGTTACCCAGCTGGCTTTGTGCCTAAGGTAGGACTAGAACTCACAGTCCTCCAGCTTCTAGCCTGGTACCTTTAACCACTATGCCAAACTGGCTCTCTTCATACAAATACTAATGTTAAATAGTACTTCATCTCAAGTACAGTATGTATGTATATGTGTGGGCAGTATATTTAAATTGCTCTAGAATATCATGGGAATGATAGGCCCTTCATACATTTCTAAACTGCAAGTCTCAATGATGTCATCTAATATGACCAAAGGTGTAAGGGATGCTGGATGCTTCAGCAATTCTGGAGAGCCACAGATATCCCTGCTCTCTCATCTGTTTGGGAGAAGGCCAATTCATTATTTATTTATTTGTTCTAGAAAAGGGCAATTGAAGAAGCAACTTTGCCGATGGAAATTTGTACATATAATTACATAGGACACAACTCTCATCATTCCTAACATCTAAATCCTGTATGTTATATGCTTCTGATTTACCCTATATGTGCGAATAATGTACAAGTAGTCCTCAGTTAATGACTGTAATTGCGACCAGGAACTCCGTCCCTAAGCAAAAAATCACATGACCACGTCGACTTACGATGGCAGTTTCGGTTATAGTCAATAAGCGAATCACACTTGGTCATTAAGCGTGATGTCACATGAACTTGACTTGCAACTTCCTACTGGCTTCCCCATTGGTTTTGCTTGTCGGAAGCTGGCAGGGAAGATCACAAATTGCAATCATGTGACCATGGGATGCTGCAACTGTTGTAATTGTGCACCAGTTGCCAAGTGCCTAAATCGCGATCCCATGGGGACTCTGTGATGGCTACAACTTCCAGGACTAGCTGTAAGTCAGTTCAGCTCCATCGTAACTTTGAATGGTTTTTGAATAAGTGGTTGCTAAGTGAGGACTACCTGTACATGCCTCAAACTATCCTGCCATCAGGCTGTGTACGTTGATTCTTTTGCCCACGTTCTTAGAAAGACATTAAATACATACAGATTACCATTCTCCCACTTTTTTTAAAATACATTTTCTAATATTGAGACCTTTTGCAACAAGAGGTGGCAAGTTAATTGTACTTTTTCATCACTGACCTCCAGTGAATAGACCTATTTCCCATGCTTCACCCTTCCTATGCAGACCTGCAATCTTCTCTCTTTTGGGTTTAACAGTTCTTGTGTTTCAGGTCAGTAATGCATGAACATGATAGGCATAATTTTTCATTAGTCACCACTGGCAAGCCATGTGTTAATTTTTCACTCACCCAGCTGCCCCAAGGATTCTAGGATTTACCTATGGGCAAAACAGTTCAATTCCCAACCTATTATTTTTATTTGGAAGAAAATTATTTGAAAGAAGATTTTTGAGGCGATAATATATACTAAACAGTCTGATGCTTTTGAGCTATTTTTCCCCCCTTTATTTTCTTTCAACTTAATTAATGGTAGAAGCCTCTCCAAGACTGTAGCCTTCAAATTAATTTGGGATAGTCCTGGAAATCACACGAGTGTGACTGAATAATATTGTCTCCAGAAACTGTGGATAAAAAAAGGGAAGGCAACCTCCATCTTTTGTTCTTTCTTTCTCTATAATATTATGTGAACATGTAGATCAGAGACAGGATAATTGCCTTTTAGATACTATGTTTTATTTGTTTTTATGGATTTTCTGGTTCTGTACATCACACAGTGTCGGTTGGAGTTGGGTGGCTATAACAAATCGAAGGAAGGAAGGAAGGGCTCCTATCATTTCTCATTATTGGCTATGCTGATTGCTGCTTCTGGGGGTTGGAGTGTAACATATTTAGAAACCCTAAGGTTTCTCACTCCAAATGTAGAACTTTATGTGAGTAAGATTGTTTTCCAGGGGTAATTCTAGACACTGGAGCTTAGCTTTCTTGTTTTTTTTTAGATATGCTTTTATTTTTAAAGAAACAATGGTTTAAAAACTCTTAGACCACTTCATACGCACAAGGTTCTTAACAAGCATACCCTCACCATGGATATTGCACAAGGCCCCCTTTTCTAGTTATTCATAAACTTTCTGCAGACTTCCTAGAAGACAGAAAACCACCAAAATTAAAGACCTTGTTTTCTGTTCTCATTTAGCTGTGAATCATATCAGCCAATATATTGAATGCAAAAGAAATGACTGAATTTTTGCTTATGGAGTGTTTTTTTTTCCACACTTCCATGCTGGTAGTGCTTGCCTGGTTGCCTCATACGTTATTGCGAAGTCAGCCCATAGGACATACTGCATGCATGTTGATCACTGATCAATGAAATAAAAAAAACAATAATAAAGTAGAAGATGCACCCTGGGAAATTAATTTCTAGAAATGCTGTAACAATGGCAGAAAAGAGGAAAAAAAATAAAAATGCTTACAATAGGGAAGACAGTATTTTGGGGGGGGAAAACCCTTAAAGATTATTATTTTCTGACTGCAAACAGTTCTAAGCTAACCTTGGATATACTGTATAACCGTTTTGCTCCTGTGTTGCTTTTTTCTGACACAGCTGGTTGTGATCTTTGAGAAGCAACTTCAGTTTACAAATCTGACAGAAAGCTTCAGTGTGTTTTCCCATTTGTTGTGAGCAGGACATATCCCACTGTGTGTACAGAAGGGCTGTCTTGATAGGACACACTCTTGGTGTTAAACTTATGCAGCTTTATTCTCTGCATGTATAGCAGAGTACAGGTGGTCCTCAAGTTATGACCACTTAATTCAGCGACCATTCAAAGTTACAACAGCGCTGAATGAAGGCGACTTGTGACAGGTCCTCAGATTTCCAGCTGCCACAGCATCCCCACGGTCACAGCTCACAATTACAATGTCGTGGTGAGCTGCGGTCATGTAATCGCAATTTCCGACATTCCCTGCCAGCTTCCCACAAGCAAAGTCAGTGGGGAAGCTGGCAGGAAGTCACAAGTTGCCTGCCCACAACACCCGCCTCCATGACACCTGTGCACCTGCCCGTACTCCCTAGCACCTGCCTGCGGCACCTGCCCACCCACCACAGCACCCGCACTCCATAGCACTTGTCTGTGGCACCCACCTACCTTTGCGGCACCTACATACCCTCCCATGCTCCCTGACGCCTGCCCGCAGCACCGGCCCATCACCCCGCAGTACCCACATACCCGCCCGCTTGCATAACTCGATGCTTGTGGCATATGCCCACCCCCCAAACTTCCTAGCACCTGTCCGCATTTTATTTTAACATATTCCCCAAAGTGCATATTTGGGGACTAAGACAGATGAATTAAGTTACAGGAGGAGTAGATGGAACATACAAAAAATATAGCCACCATTAAATCAGGAAACAAACGGGGGAGAAAATATGAGCAAAAGCGAAGTTACACAGCCTATCAAAGTAGCACTGAAAAGAGAGAAAACTTCCCAAACGCCTATGCTTTCCCTGCCAACTTCACCATATGGTTTCATTTCTCCCAGAGCTTTGGCAGGCTAGTCACAAAACCTGCTCCTGTAGTGCCTATTACTCTGAGGACCTGCAGCCAACACTGACTGGCTGGTCTGCCTTTCACTGGAAGAGCACAGTGGCTCTAAGAAGCAATTGGGCTTTTCCCCAAAGCAGCAGTAAAGTGCTGTCATCCAGAGAAGCTTGCGGTCTTAGAGAAGTGCTGATTGCACTGTCAACCCCTGTTCTGTCTTGGCAATTTAAGGAGGGGTTCTGTTGTCAAGATAAATTGGAAAAGGAGGGAGATGGGGTGGGGAACATTTCCTATGGTTCCAGTAAGTGGCAGCAGAAGAGCCACAGATCTTTTCCAATGATTTTGCTGATCCCATGGAGTTGGGTTTGGAGTTGTGGAACAAAAGGAGCTGTTCCCTCCATTTCTCCCTCCTTGGGAAGGGAAGAAGTGTGTGGAACTGGCTCTGCGGCCAGCAGCCTCACGATAAAGCTGATGTTCTTCCAGAAGACCACTAGATATTTGTATAAAAATGCAGTTCCTAAGCTGGAAGGGTGGACAGATGTGGGCTGAAGAACAAGTTGAACCTCACTTTCCTTCCATGTGGGAATGGAAGTGGGGAAATAGTCTCTTCAACTGCCATTTTGTGGGGAAGCAGGTCACTTTGGTACCATGAGAATCAGCACCCAAAAGACTGTCTCGTCATACTCTCCCCACTTCTGCTGCTAGCCATGGATTGGCAAGTATAGCGGGAGAGGTGGTTAGTTGGCACAGTGGGAAAGCCCTGACTCTCTCACTGCCAAAAGGAAGATAGCCCTAAAAATCAATGGCCAGGAACCAGGTTAGGTTGCCCACAGCAGCCTCAGATGGCCCACAGGAGTTTGATACAATCACTTTGGAATGATGTGCTTCAAATGGACCAGATGGTATAGCTCAGGCCAGAGGAAGCTGGAACATTACTTTTGAACTGGAATAAGAAGTTGCCTATATGGTGGGTCGGGGATGGCTTGAAGATGATAAATGGTTATAGGGCATTTTCAGACCATGGCAAGCAGGAAAGATACAGTAGATGAGCCCATAGCCATCAACTAGCCTGCATGTCCCTTAATCCACTACAGTATATTTACTTGAACTTGCTGTTCAAAATGCAAAAAGTCATGTTTACTGGATCTTGCTTGGTACACTCAGGATTTTATGCAAGTTAGGGCTGTTCCTATTAGAATTTGGTCTCTGTTATTCTGGCATCCCTTGTATCTATAATTAGTGGGAGTGGTAAATAAGAGAGCAGTACATCTCTAAACTTCCATGTACATCTTCTGGGGTTTTGACTTAGAAAAAGAAACTTAAAAATAATATGCTAGTATTATTAAAGTTTGCCAACTCAAGTTCCCTTCAGTTGGAAGCTAACAGAAATAATTTCTTATATCTGTCCTGGAAGTTGATCTAATTGACAGATTGCTTAGGCTGAGTTTTGAAAAGTCAAAATAGCATAATGACTACAATTTGGTATTGTAAAACACAGGGCTTTTGGTTCAATCTCATTAACAAGGTAGCCTTAAATAAACCAGTGATCCTCAGACCCACTCTCTGTGATATGAATAATAATACTGACTATCTTGCTGATATAAGATTACTGGAAGAAGGAATATGTACATTTGAGCATACTGTACAGATGTTGAGCTGTTAATTGCATCATTTTTCTTAGTCTGCAGTTTATCGCATTGATGCAGTTTACATAGTAATAGTAATTACTAATTGCAGTTGTGGATCAGTGATATTGTGGACTGTGGCCTCGCATGTTGATCATAAAAAGTAAAACTTCAACGTGAACAACTTTGGTTATGTAACATACTATCTAAAACAATACCACCAACCCCTGCCAAGTTCTCATTCAACCTTACTCATTAAAACTACATTCTTGGTGACCAGTGTTGCTGCAGTTCCATAAGTATCTTTGCAGCTTGATTAACTTAGCAAAACAGCTGATCTTTTACACCATCGAGTTCAACTCTATTAATTTCAGTGGACTGCATTTCAGAGTAAGTCAACAGACCAGTTAATTTTACTTATCTGTGTTGGAAATTCAAAGTTTATACAGGGAGCCATGGGGTGAAAGAACATTATCCCCTGGGCCATATCGTCAGGATTGAGGTGAATGCTGTAAGTGGTATATTCTGTAGTAGGTCTTGTACTTTTTTGTGGTCTTGTGCAAGTCACACATGGACTTTGGATGTGATTTCACTTTTTCCATATTGTACAAAGCATAGAATAATTCTTTGATGCAGATAGTTTGTTAAACCCATAGAATCACATCTGTAAATCAAGTCTCTAAGTTTTATGGCTATCATCTTACATTTTAGAAATCAAAAGATCGGCTTCTGTAGAATCATGACTCCAAGATTATCTTTTGGTATTCTGTGAAAGGTTTTTTTGTCTCTGTGTGTGTGAAATTTCAGGGGCTTGAAGTGGCTTTTTAACTATTTTCATTTGTCCAATCTGAAGCCAAACTAGATATGAACAAATTGGACATGCAAATAAATAGTCTTGTAATGTGATTGATAACAGGATTAGATCTGTGGGTGCCAAAATGGTTGTAAGGCTACCCCCAGACATGCTGTTTGCATTGGAGAAAAATCTGATGCATAGAATTGTCGCAGAGAGGTTTTTCATTGGAATCATTGCACTTCATTCCTACTGCCTATTTCCTTAATGCTGTTTTCCCTCTTTTTTCTGAGATTCCTATTAAGATAAAGAGTAAAGATAACTTTTGAGTCGAGCTCCGTTCCTGGTGGCTCTATGGACTCTCCCATGCAGTCTTCTCTTTGCAATAGTACAAAATTGTCTTGCTGTTGCCTCTGTTCAAGATTTTCTAAACATAAATTTCCCAGTCTAGTCTCTAGCTCTGGGATTCTGTGGGAGTCTCCCATCCATGGGTTAGCCAAGCCTAACCCTTCTTAGCTTCTAAGTGCAGACAAGGTCAGTCTTCTACAACCACAATAAAAAAGAGCATTCAGGAAATTAAGACCAAATTAATTTTGACCAATAATGCAGCACAAAATTTAGGTTATTATTTTAGATTGTTAAAATTGTGAAAAGTATGCTTTCCAGTTTAGTTGGTTTGTGCTTTTGTTTAAGATAGCTGTATTTTTTCCTTTGGGGTTTTATGGGTAGAAAAGATAACTTTCTAAGATTTGTTTTAGTTTAAAATACTAAAAAATGGAATGCTTTTTTGTGTTTTGCAGTATTTTGGAAGTTTGCTTGTGATATTCTGTGTTGAACTGGCCTGTGGTGTTTGGACCTATGAACAAGAAATTACAGTGAGTATGAGTATATGGGGAAAAATTTATCTTGTTCAGAGACTTTGATTCTATTAAATATTGAATTCTTGGTACAATTCCTTCTGTCAAATACAAGTTCTTGATTAACGATCACAATTGGGACTGGAATCTTGGTCGTTGAGTGAATTGGCCGTTAAGTGAGATGCCCACATGACTACTTCACTCAATGACCATAATCCCAGCTCTCCCGATTGTGGTCGTTAAGCGATCTCCTGGGTTGTTAAGTGGACGGAGCAAAAGAGCTGCCTGGTGAAGGATTTGAGCTTTGTTCCTGCGGCTCCATGAAGGGTTTCCCCTCCCCTCCATGCATTGAGGGGAAATTCTTAGTGGGCTGGAGGAACAAAGCAGATTTCTTCAGGATTTGAGCTTCATTCCTGCAGCCCCACAAAGGATTTCCCCTCCCCTCCATCCCCGCCACTTGCAACCTTACCTGCCAACTTCCCCACTGACTTTCTGGGGAGGCCGGCAGAGAAGATTGTAAATGGCGATCACATGATTGTGGGGTGCTTGGCAACCGATCATAAATGTGAGCTGGATGCTGAGCATCTGAAATGTGGTCATGTGACCACGGGGGGGCCACGATGCTTCATGAAGGTCAGAAGTGCTTTATGGGCTGTAAAACACCTTTTCCAAGGCTGTCATAAATTTGGACAGTCGTTAAGCAAGGACTACCTGTATATGATGCCTTCTTGAACATGAAAGTAAATTCTATGAAAATCACTTGTAATGAGCTTTAATGTGATCCATTTGGGATTGTTCTTAGGTGCCTTATTATATAAATGGGTATTTTTCTTCCATATCAAAAAAAAATCACGCTATTCCGCCCAGCGTCCCCTTTTCGGGAGAGGTGGGCCATGATAGCAATTTGAAAAATAAATAAATAAATACATAAATAAACATTCCTAGTTTAGATACCAGAGAATTTCTGTTTTACTATTTTATTATATATTTGTTATTTATTATTTTATTCATGCTGTAGAAACAGTTGGCTTTATCTTGTTCCCATACTATGGAAAGGAGCAAAATCTTCACTGTGTGACAGCTAAGAGCTACATTAATGGTCTACCTAACCATATAACCGATGGATCCAGTTTTGCATATTTTTAAAAAGTCTTTGGGTTAGAAAATGTCATCCGTTTCAATGGCACTTTCCATAATTGTTAATGCCAACTGTGTGTGGAAACCACATTCATTGAAATCAGCGCAGCAGGCCTTTTCTTCCAGTGCTTCCTTCCTCTGAAGAAGTTGAATTTGTATATTCTGTATTAGATGACCAGGCAGTCACCCTAATCCAGATAACATTTGCTAAGTTTGATGTTATTGGAACCATCAAAACAAGTTAGCAAAGTTGTGTTGGTCTCCAATCTGAGAATTATAATATGGTGTGGTGACTGTTGTAGGACTAAGATTGGGGAGACCCTGTTTAAAGTCCATCCTCAGCCATGGGAACTCACTGGGTGGCTTTGGACAGGTGCTCTTTCACAGCCCAATTTAACTCACTGTTGGGAAAACGTGAGAAGAGGTGGTGCCATGTACAATGCCTTGAGCTCCTGGAAGGAAGATAAGATATCAATCCAGCAGATAAATGTATGGAATAAATAAATATTGACTGAGATATAAACCCTGGTATGTTCATTAAACTTTATTTCCAGAAAACGATCCACATGTCTGCAGCAAAACAGAGCCATCCTATTTATATCAAATGCAAAATTGTAAAATCATACCTTTAAAAAAAAACCTTACTCAGTGTATTTAGGATTACTTATTAGAGTTGGATCAAGACTACAGTTTATTTGAGCAGTTTACTATTGTGTAGCATTACACATTCAAAAATGTGCAGCAACCACATTTTTGAATGCATACTTTTCTGTAAATTTAGAAGTTTGTGCTAAAACTGCAGCTGCGTCTAAGAAATTAAAGAGGCAATTCTGTCCTTTCCCTTTTCAAGCTAGAAAAGTGATTCATTCTTGCAGGGGAAAAGTATAATTAGAAGGAAGAAAACAAACTGGCATGTTATTGTGCTAGCTGTTGAATTCTCCTGTCTTCTTTTTCCATTTGTTACTTATTTATGAAGGGAATGAAAAGAGTTTTGTACAGAGTTGCTGAAATATATCAGAACCCCTTTTACAGCAGTAAGTGTTATCAGAATAATGTCATGGTATTACTGCTCTTTCCTCTCCCTCTCCCTCTCCCCCGCCCCAACCCCAGCACTGGGACTAAAGGAATTTCTGGCAGTTCCTCCATCTGAAATTGCATGCTAACAGTTTTTATCAAAATTCATTCCCGTGCTATATGCATTCCACTGAGAGGCTATCATTCCAAATATAACTACAGTTAAAAATATTACTTTGTCAAAATGTCAGAATCAAAATGGAAGCATAGCTACATGTGTTTCATTCACCCCAGGAGTGCTGCTGTCCTCCTCTGAGATTTTGATGAAAAAATGCTTTGAGAGAATTGAGGCTTCTTGGCAAGGGCTGCAAGTAGAACAGATGCAAGTGGAAAATGTTCACAAGGAATAGACATTTTTAGAAGGGTTAGGAACTTAAGGAAGAGCCTCCTCAGTGGGCCTTATTATTATTATTATTATTATTTATTAAATTTATATCACCACCATCTCCCCCAGTGGAAGACTCTGGGCGGTTTACAATAAAATGACACTAAAAACATAACCACCTAAATTACCATTAAAATATAAATAAAAATAAATGTAAATGTAAAATCCAAGTGGAGATGGAACAAAATCACTAAGAGGTGCTATGGTGCCAGCCATCCCCAGGTGTGGCTATCGCTCTCCCCCTCCCAAGCAAGGCGGCAGAACCAGATCTTCAGTTTCTTCCGGAAGTCTGAGAGCGAGGAAACCTGTCTCAGTTCCAGGGGCAAGATATTCCAAAGGGCGGTTGCCACAGCAGAGAAGGCTTGCCTCCTGGACCCTGCTAGATGAAATTCCTTTACTGATGGGGTCCGTAGCATGCCCTCCCTGCCTAACCAGGTGGGATGGGTCAATGTTATGGGGATGAGAGGGTCCCTCGGGTACCCTGGTCCCATGCCATGCAGGTCTTTAAAGGTGATAGCCAACACCTTGAATTGGACCCGGAAGCAAACCGGTACCCAATGCAGCTTGCGTAACAGTGGTGTCACATAGGCTGATTTTACAGCGCCGGTAACTGTCCGTGCAGCCACATTCTGGACCAGCTGAAGCTTCTGAATGCTCTTCAAGGGTAGCCCTATGTAGAGCGCATTGCAGTAGTCTATATGGGAGATGGCAAGGGCATGAGTTCAGAGTGCAGTCTTAACTGGGCAGATGAACCGAGAAGGCCCACAAGAAGGAGGATCAGCAAGATCCAGATGGTAATGGCCCTCCTTTCTGTTGATGATGGGCCTGTACCTAGGTCATCACATTTCTCTATTACTTGGGGCCCTCTAGCAATTACTTCCTGGACTGTGTTCCTGTTTCTTCCATCCATATGTCTGTAAAATGCTGTCAGTAGCTTGTAAAGTCTATTACTGGAACTCACTCTGGTATGTTTTGAAATAAATATACTGTATGTATATTTTAAAACAGGACAACAGAAAATATTACTCTGTCTAAAATGAACAAAAAAGAACTTGTTATCTGATTTGTCAACCAAGGAATGTAGACTATCCACATTACTGATCTAATAAATGTATAAACTTGTATACATTGCATGGTTTTTTAAGATGCCTTCTCCTTCTTCCTACTTTTATACTAGATATGCAGTGCATTTTGTTTTTAATTTTAAATATTGGTTTGAATTATTTTGTTTGTAATAACTGGGATCAAGATGTACTCAATTTAACTAACTTATCCCAGTGGGATTTAAGTTAGTTACATTAGTCCTTAAGCTTAGAAATTAGGAAAACGAACCATTCTGGATCATTGTAGAGGAACGGGAGCATAACCTGAGGGCTTTTGAGATCAAGTTAAGGTGTTAATATTAGTCTATAAAACTTTGTTTTCTCTTTGAAAGCACTCCTCCCCCAATACTGCTGACGGTACTGGAGGTTCTAGATTCAGCTGTGGAGGCCCTGAATTTGGTTCCCTCGGTACAGCTCAAGTGGGATGATCTGGAGAAGGGTTTCTAGTGGCAACATCTGAGGTGTAGAATATTCTTCCAAGATAAATATGGCTGTTCCTGCACTTGTTTTAAATTATAACTGAAGATACTTGTATATTCAGGATAATAACTATTTTTAAAAAAATTTCTATCCCGCCTTTATTATTTTTATAAATAACTCAAGGCAGGGAACATACCTAATATTCCTTCCTCCTCCTATTTTCCCCACAACAACAACCCTGTGAGGTGGGTTGGGCTGAGAGAGAGTGACCGGCCCAAGGTCACCCAGCTGGCTTTCATGCCTAAGGTGGGACTAGAACTCTCAGTCTCCTGGTTTCTAGCCCAGCACCTTAACCACTAGACCAAACTGGCTCTCTAGGACCACACTGTCTTTTGAAAACAAATGTTGTGGTTAATCCTTGTAATTTGACTGTTTTGTTGTCTGGTTTAGGATAGGTGTTTCTATTACTGATTGTTGTTATTTTATAAATTAAAGATGTATTCTATTTGTATACTTGTATGAGCAATTTCAAGGAGTTATATAAAAATATAAAAATATGATTGACATTCTTGCTCTCTCCATGGGGAGATATATTTTTAATTTTTTAAAATAATATTCTTATTTTAATAATTACTTTTATCCTTTTAAAATAATTGTTTTTTTTATTTATTCACTGTTTTTATTCAATTTGTTATACACCGCCCAGAGTTGCCGTGTGTGAGATGGGTGGCCATATAAATGTGAGCAATAAATAAAATAAATAAAAATAAAATATTGACAGTAATGTCAGTGGGCCTGGTCTAACTATCACTGCATCTTGATTCAAATTTTCATTTAAATCAAATGAAGTATATTTACAAAACAGATATATACCTTTGGTTGGATGACTGGAAAAGGAGTTTAATTTGCAAACTTATCCATTCAGCAAGTGGAATTTTACCCTCCTTCCATTTGCAAAATTAAAACTAGGATCAAATGTTTGGTTTTACTGTGTTCATTAGGCTTTTTAAAAAATTCATTTTATTTTAAACATAGTTTGATCATTTTTTTTTAAAAAAATAGCATTTTACCATGAGTACACTACAGATGCAATGCCCATGATGCATATTTATTTATTTTTTCTTCAGTTGAAGCATTAATCATCATTTCAGTCCTTTCAATAATTTTTAATATTTGAAGGAAAAGCTGATTCAAATATGAGCTGATGTTTTGTGCTAACTACCTCCATAAATTTTGTCACATTGAAGTTTTCTTTATTTGTTTATTTCTGCTTAATATGCAGACATGTGTCCAAGCATGGTTTGTGTGTGTGTTTCCACATTAATATGGGTATATGTAAATACCCTGGAAACTTTCCTTATTTCTTTAAGTTACACACTTTGTCTCTGTCTGTTGTAAAGCCAATATTTTGTCTTTGACACCCTACTTTCAAACGCTTGTGTGTTCTGTATACAGTATACTGTATTCAGTATACTTATCTTGGACTGATGTCATAGCTTTCTCCAATTTAGCATCCTTCATTGAAACTGAAACGTCAGAAATCCTAGACAATCACTGATCTACCACATATGCAGGTCATGAGTTTGGGAAAATCCAAACTCCAATTATATCCAATGTGTATATAATTACAGGTGATATGCTGCCTTTTCTCCCCTTGTTTTTATGCTGGTATTGTTTTTATATTCCAAAGTTGCAGATTTTAGGCAGAGTTATTTTTTATCATGCTGAATTTTTTTTTTATTCTTGTAAACCACCGTAAGTTGAGTTGATTGGACAATATAGAAGTATGTGTAATACCAAAATGTTATCTAGAAATGTTTATGATTTTTTTCCTTTTTTCTACACATTGCTTTATGAGCCTCGTGTGGCGCAGGGTGGCTGGTGGCAGTATTGAAACCGAAAACTGCCCCCATGACCCGAGTTTGATCCCAGTGGAAGCTGGATTCTCAGGTAGCCGGCTCAGGTCAACTCAGCCTTCCATCCTTCCGAGGTCGGTAAAATGAGTTCCCAGCTTGCTGGGGAAGGTGACAACTGGGGAAGGCCCTGGCAAACCACCCTGCTATAGTCTGCCAAGAAAACGTTGCGAAAGCAGCGGCATCCCCCCAAAGGGTCAGACATGACTTGGTGCTTGCACAGGGGACCTTTCACCTTCACACATTGCTTTGATATTTTATTACTGTAGGGAAATGAAATTTGAACTAAACATCCCTTTGCCATTTGTGTCAGTATATATACTGCCTTTCTTCCATCACTAAGGTATATGTGAGATTCTCAGAAAGTCTCCTACCCAGGCACTGAGTAAATCGTATCATTCCAGCAAATATATTTACCATTTGTTTGCAGATTACAGCTCATGGTTTAAACAGGGGTCAAGAGAGTATGGTGCTCCAGATATGTTGGGACCCAGTCCTCATCAGTCTTAGCCAACATGGTCAACAATCATGGATGATTTACATGGAATCCAGCTATATCTTGAGGGCTACAAGTTTTCCACATCTGGTTTAGAAGTTAACTTGCTACATCTCCTTATCTCTTGTATTAATTAAACTATTTGTTACTGAGAAGAAACCAGGCTGAAACTGATTTTAAATTCAGGTTTAATCTCAATTGCTAGGATATTGACCATGACCCAGATCCAAGGAATAGTTAAGCTTTCCATTATTTCCCATGGCATATAAAAGAAGAGAGGAAAGATGGAGGAAGCGGGCCTGGGGTGGGCTGGGTTTTCTGCAATTTGCCATCACAGCAGGAAAACCTTGTTTCCTCTTATAGCAGAACTGAACTGATGCATTTTTTTGTAGGAGATAATATAAAATGTCTAACCAGGAAGATGTGTTGCCCCATTCACAGTGGTTTCTATTCATAGCAGACACTTTAAGTCAATACCGGGAAGAACATTTGTTTTTTGGTACTAGTTTTACTATTGAAAAATTGAATCTAAGGAAGATACTGGGCCAAAATCAATCTATACTGTGTCACAATTTGATATCAATGTAGTGGAAACCTGAATGCCCGAAGAAGAGCTTTTTAATGCAAGCATTTATGAACCTTTTTTTTAAAGGTGGCGGGGGGGAGGAAACGGCTGATTTATTCCTTATATGACAAATGGTACTTTTCATGTAGAATGTATTTTTGCATTCGGTATATTCCATGTAGAAGCCTGGGGGCGGGGACATGAAAAAATAAGCTGATTTAAGGTTAGGCCTAGGCATTTTTGGAAATAAATAAATCTTATTTAGAAGTCCAGAAATGCTTGTGTCTGCTTGATATGAAAACACTGATAAGAATGAAGTCATGCAAACTTATCTTCATTCTGGAACCTCCAGATAGTATCTTGTAGTAAGTATGCTGTTTTCTTCATTATAAAAGTATGTAAAAAACTAAAAAAAACATGCTGTTTTCTTTTTATTGGATGCGGGGAAATTATCTGGATTCGAAAGGTGCCCTTGGCAAAGAAGGACTATGGATATATGTTCACAGTTTCTTTCAATCATTTGCATTACAGCTGAAAACAACACCAGGCTATAAGTGTGAACATTGCCATTACTGAACAGCAACATTTTTACCTGAGATGCCAGCTGGTAGTTACAAAGGTGTTGTGTAGATGGCCAGACATTTCCCGAGATCTCCATTTAAACTTAAGACTGAAATTTCTGTTGTGTTGCTTAGGTGGCTAGGTTAGTTTAAGCTCCTCTTTTTCCAGGTTTATGTGTGTTAATCTTTACAAAACAGGAAGGCTTCCAGCAAGAGAGCTTAGCCAACCAATTATTTCCATGCGTAGCTGCAGCAGAATATCCCCAGGTGACCCAGCAGATAGTAGTTTCCAGTTTCTTCTGAGGTTGTCATTTAACATGGTGCTCAATGTTATGGCATGGTAATTTCATTTTTACTACACAATTAATAGGAAGCATTACTACAAAGAGGAAACCATTCCTTTTCCTCCCTCTTTCTCTCTCTTGTACACAATATGCATATATACTGCTAATATAAATGGGGCAATAAAACCTAACCAACATTAACCAAGGATCCCCACTCCACCACCCAATATGTCAGCTACATGGACTATTATTAAAGCAAACAAAACTCCAGTGCTGCGAGCAGAAGTTTAACGAAGAACTAGCAAAGCTGATTAAGAACAGAGGATACAACCAACCATCCTACCTTGAAAGTTTTGAAACTTCCATGGTCCTAATCATGGGTTTCTCCTGAACATCTGTTTGACCACTCTATATTGAACTCAATAGCTCCTTGATCTGATCCAGTTGGACTCATGTGAAAACTTTGTGTAAAGTAAAGGCAAAGTCTATTGTGCCATCTGTTTTCAATTTCAATGACTTTGCTTTTTCAGTTTTTTTTCTTTTAACTTATTACATCATGTGGAGAGACTGGGAAAAGGTGGAGAGGTTTTCTAGATTTCAGTCTGGTTTCAGGCATGGCTATGAGACAGAAGCTTCCTTGGTCAGCTTGTGGGATGATCTGAGCTGGGAAATGGACAGGGGGAGTGCATCTGTTGATAGCTTTTGATACCATCAACTCTAGTATCTCCTGGATAGGTTGTTAGAGTTGCAATGTGGGGACACTGTATCCTGGTGGTTCTACTCCTACTTAGCCATCTAGAAGGTGGTGCTTCTGCCTCATGACAGTTGAGGATATGGAAACCCAGCTACTACTACTACTTTTCATCTAACACTGAGGAAGTGGTGTTCTGAACCTGTGGTTTGGCAGGGCAGTGGGCTGGATGAGGGGCAATAAACTGAGACTCAGTCCAGACAAGACAGAGATGCTGTTTGTGGACAGTTACTTAACATCTGTCCAGCTAAGTATTGTCCTGCCTGTCCTGGAGAGGTCCACACTAGCCCTAAAAGAGCAGGTTCACAGTTTGAGGATGCCCTCAAATCCATCACTGTGATTAGGTGGCCTCAGTGGCACAGAATGCCTTTTAACATCTTTGTCTGATTTACCAACTGTGACCTTACCTGGAGAGAAACAGCCTTACAACAGTTATTCATGCTCAGATAGCTTTCCAGTTCAGTGATTGCAGTGTGTTATATGTGGTGCTGCCTTTGAAAACAGTCCAGAAATTTAAGTTCAGAATAGAGTGGCTGGTCTGGTCACTGGGACTGGCTGGTACAAACTATTATGCTAGTTCTTTGCAATCTACACTGGTAACTGCTCTGTTTACAGACCCAGTTCAAAGTTGTGGTTTTGATCTTTAAACCCCTAAGTGGCTTAGGACCAGGTTATCCAAAAGAGCACCTTCTGTATCTACCTTCCCAGACTTTAAGACCATCCGATGAGGGCCTCCTCCAGGTCCATTTGCCAAAGGAGGTAAGGTGAGCCTCTACAAAGGGGAGAGCTTTTTCTGTGGTGACACCCCTTTTATGGAAGACCCTCCCCAGAAAGGCTTGACTGGTACCCACTTCAGCATCATTTCAGTGCCAAGTGAAGTCCCTTTCATTTTCCCAGGTTTTTTTTACTCGCTTTTCATTGCATTCATGTTTTAATGTTTGAATGACTGCCTTGCAGATACCTAGTTTGCATGGTGTTTTTATGTTGCATTTTATTGTACATGTTTTTATTTGAACTGTATTTTTTAGTATGTTTTATTGTAAACTGCTCAGAGAGTTTCAGCTATTGGGCACTTTAAAACTTTAATAATGTTTTAAATAAATAAAGCCCATGAAAATGAGTTCATCTAAATCGGAGGATACCTGCAACTTAACTGTGAAAGGATATCATCTAAATTATTACACAGTGTCTATTCTACCACCCCTGCCCACAAAAAGCAAAAAAAAAAAAAAGCGAACCTGGCAATGTGAATGCAACAGTAAATGAATAGGCAATATTGATTATATAAAAAGATATCAAAATCAGTCTTAATTCAAAGTATTGCTGTGTTGAAAGAAGCAAAATTTGGCTTAACTTTACTCATTTACTAATGCAGGTCATGGTATGTATGTGAAAATCATAGGATCATGGTGTTAGAATGGACTTTCGAGGCCATCTAGGCCAGACCCCTGCTCAGTATAGGATCCACTGGAACAACTTTAACCTCATGTGGCAACTTGTTCCTCCTCATGTCAAGCCTGACCCTGCTTCTTTGTAGTTTTAATCCATTGGTTCTGGTCCTGCCTTCTGGGGCAATATAGAACGAGTCCACTCCTTCCATGCAACAACTCTTCGGATATTTGAACACTGCCATTGTATGTTGTCTCAGTTATTTCTTCTGTACTCATGTTTCTTCAACACAGGAGTTGATTTCCAGATTCCTCAACATCTAGATTGTTTTCCTCTAGATTTGTCCTTGTATAATGGTGCCCTGACATAGACATAATATTCCAAGTGGGATCTGACTAGGTAAAGTGGAATAATAACTTCCCATAATCTGGACTCTGTGTTCCCTGTTAAGGAACCCAAGATAGCATTTGCCGTTTTAGCAGCTGCATCACACTGCTGGCTTATGGTCAACAAACACACCTAGATGTTCACTTTTTGAAATTGAAGTTGGAAAGAAAATACTTTCTTAATTTGTTTTAAAAAAACAATAGAATAAATAGAATGAAACTATACATCAACATATTGATGTATTTCATACTCAACATCAAAGTCAATTGATTATCAGTTTATTCCTTTGATCAGCTCTTGCATTGGCTAAAAAAAGAATAGCCGTGTGTTTGAGAGTTGTATTTATTGAAGGGCCCACTTCCTCTAGAAGATAAATGAATCTGCTGTATATTTGGTGCTTTAATCAATAATGTTAACATTGTAAATATTATTGGAGCAGGAATGCATTTTTCTTCTGTAATGAAACATCAAGCTCAGTCTCACACTAAGCGACTGTTATTGCAAATTTCTCTCATGAAGATAGCCTTGAAAAGGATTAGGATTGAATGTGAACACAGTTTGAAAAACACTAGATGAGTATGTCGTAAGTCATATAGAAACATATTTCCATTAATAACCCTACTTTATGACTCATGGTCTGAGGAGAGGAAATTTTCTCTCTCTCCAGCTATTCTACTTCAGAAAATAGCTTCAGAAGTGCCTTTAACAAGCAATTTCTGCAGTTGCTAATGTGTTATGTTTACAGTTTCCTGTTTTCAGTATTGTGGTGGTTGAACATTCTTCTAATTTTGTTTCCCTCAGGTCCCTGTACAGTGGTCAGATATGGTCACTTTAAAAGCCAGAATGATCAATTATGGCTTACCTCGTTATCGTTGGCTTACTCATGCTTGGAATTTCTTCCAGAGAGAGGCAAGTGATCAAGCAGTCATTAATCACATCTGTGAATTAATAAATTGAATTTGTATGTATTAAATCAGCTAGATGTGGATTTTTTTATTCTCATATGTCCCATTACATATAATATTACCTTACAATTGTAAATGTGGACAGTAATTCATAACTAATTCCAATGAATTAATCAATAACATGAAGAATCTTCTCCCACCTTTTGCCCACATGATGGATAGTAAACTGTCATATTATAGTTAAGCAGTTAAGTCAAGAATAAACAACAGGAGAAGGCAAATATTGATTTTGCCTGACTATAATGTGTCTGAAGCTGGGCACAGTCCAACCTATAAACAGGATTAGTATGTTCCATGAATCAACTGACCAGCCTATCGTGCCTCATTCAACAGGCCATGGTTAAAATCCTGATTTTGTTCTATGTGTGAGCTGAGCCATATAGTACTGGAGTTGGTGACCTTCAGCCTGAATCAGGATGGCAATATTATTTTTCATAGGTAAAAGGAATGATCTACATATGGTACGGAAAGGAAAGAACTTAACGTATACCTGGTGAAAACATCTTACATTCTCTGAAAGCTCTGATTTAAAATGTTTTTGAAAACTTCATTGTTTAAAATTGAGCTCTGGGAGTAAAGTTTAGGACAGCCTAATGATTTCCGGACAATTATAAGCAATATTTCCATGGATTGCTATTCTGTGATAGAGGCCAGTTTTATTTCTTGCGTGAAACCAGTGGTGAGACAGTACTGATCTATATGTTAATGGAAGCAGGGGTACAGAAGTACATTTTGATTTTAAAAAAGAATGAGTCATTATATAGCAAATATATGGAAGTATGCATGATAAAAGCTATCAATTCCAGATCCTTGTTCACAGACCAGACACGGACAGTTTAAATGTCTGTCATTCTCTTGCTGTACTTGAAATCTGTCACATTAGTACAGATTTCCTGTGTATTTAAAAGTTTCCTGGCTGAATTTGATAAGTTTGTTTTAGAAACAACTAAATAGGAAAAAAAAATACAGTTAATGAATTACTTTCTTCAAAGCTATGCAGCTATTAAGGAAAAAACAGAGCCATGGTTGGTCTTTTTTTTTTTTTGGTGGGGAGGTGGGAAAGAAGCCTGAAAAAAATCTAGTTTGTTTACCCCGAAAAAAGAAAGTCATACTGTCTTTGCACTCTGGTGTCTTGTTTTAACAACTGCAACCTTAATGGGTGTTAGTTTTCTAAGTTCTGAAATGGTTACAGAGAGAGCACTTGTGGTGAGAAACTGTCTCATCAGTGCTAATTACATATTCACTTTTTTTCTGTTTCATTGGGCAAATGAGAAGACTATATCCCGTATTCTTACACAGATAGCAGGAGAAAATGTGCACTAGATTTTAAAGAAGAAATAAACATTCCTTAGTGGCTTAGTTTAATTTTATTTTTTGGAATAGCTCTCTGATGTAACCTTAATATTCACTGAATGATTATCACTATTGTTAGACTGTTATTGTTATATTGAAAACTGTTTTAAGTTTTAATATCTGTGTGCTGCCTGTAGTCTGCTTGAACTGAACTGGCAGATAAATCTTGCAAATAAATAAATGCTAACTATGGACATGCTAAAAACACTTACGTGGACACACATGAGGATTGGTGGAACAGAGGGATGCTATTACAAAGCAAGAACCAGGGGCAGAAGTACAAAAGACAGGTATATGCCACCACTGTGCTGAACACAAATCTAAACAAGATTTCTTCAAGATCATCTATCTGTGCAGAAAAATGTTATGTGTTTATCCAAATGCCCAGTTGTCCTGTAACTAGCGCCTTCCAACTGATCTACAAAAATACTCATAAAACAAATCCATAAAACATAGCTAAATACAATAGAAACAGATCAGACAGATTAAAATACAAAATCCAAGACAATAATGACCATGTATAACAAAATAGAGTAAAAGAGAAAACTAGAAGAAATTTCTTCCTTTTGTACCATCCCTACCTTTTGCCCCAATCAGATCCATATATGCAGTTCTCAGTTGTACCGTTTTATTCAAATAAAAAGCCGTATTGAATGTAATATTTGGCCTCTGACCACATATAATGTGTTGTTCTAAAGAATGGATCCCAGTGGGCCTTTTGTCTAATGTTTGATTCAAGATACCTTACAATACAGCTGGCATTCAAATATATGTGCTATGTCTTCCTATCTCTGGGACACCACAAATACATTTATGTTCATGGCAAGGAACTTGGTCAAGCCTTCCATACGTAACCATTGTATCTAACTGCTCTAATCTCACTTGAATAAGTACCCTCCTGAGACACTTGGACATTTTTGTATTTAGAAATGTTTCCATTTTAAAGGTGCATTCATGGTGGCACATCCATTTCAATGTGCTGGCCTTACTGAAGGTAGCTATATCTCTTTGAGCTTCTACATCCAAAAATCTTAGTGTGGTAGGCTTTTAAACTTGCTCAGAAACAGTTGGACAAGATACAGAAAGGCCATAACTCCTCATATAATTTGAACGCTGTACAGTCCAAAAGGTCTCTATTTGAGATTTAATCTGTTCTATCAGACACAGTTTTGGTAGTCTTATCAGATTCCATAAAAATGTTAATATTCCGAAACCTGGGAATGGGCAATTTCAGTTTCCCCGGACTTTCCATCCCATCTTGAAAATTGCTGTATCAGAACAAAATCCATGTTATTCTTTAGCTTATTTTACATTAGAAAACCAGTAAGATTTTTACTCCTCCAGCCTGTTGTTATGTAAACTTCATAATATCATCACACATAGAAGACTCCAACTAGCTGGTCACATCTTTTGCATGGAAAACAACCGGATCCCTAAAGTGGTAATACGTTGGACCCCAACCCTCGATGCTAAATGACAATGAGGGCGCCCTTGAATAACATGGCAAATGACACTGATACAAGACCTGAAGGCATTGAATATCACATGGAAGGATGCCAAAGCACTCGCCCAAGACTGAAAGAGTTGGAGAACCCTTACTGCCCGATATGCCATGTAGCATTGATCTGGGACAAGAGAGAGAGCGAGAGAGCCTGTTGTTATATATCATTTAGAAATCTAGATTATGTGATGAGGGTTAGAAACTTGTTCTGGGAAAATGAAAAAGCTGAAATTGTCAAAAAAGCAGAATACTTTGATCTAATAGCACAGAAGTGACAGTTTATTAATGGATATTTGCTGCTACAAGCCTTCTGTAAGTTATGCCAAACTCCAATAACATTCTCTTGCCAAATATGCAAATTTAACTTTTGAATGAGACATACTTGTGAAATGCATTTCAGGCCCAAAGCAATTTTAGGTGGCTTAATTAGAAAAGCTGACTTACAGTTTTAGGGATAAAACTAATTTGGTGTATTTCCCATTTTAACATTATACTATTTTTGACCGCTTACTGCCTAGCTTTTGAAAGTATTTGGAACTCACTTGCTTTCAACTTTAGTGAGTACCTATCCTTTTCTTTCACTAAAATCACATAATTTTAGTTCAGAAAGGATTTTTTTTAAAAGAGTTTGGGATCCTTTCCTGGCTGTTTTGCTACCCACAGAACACCAATTTCCTGATAGGCATGCCATCTTTTTTAAAGCAGAGGCTTTGCTTACCAAGGGAAAACAATGGCCTTGAGGTTTGGACGATAATTTTCACATTTGTATTTTGGGAGGAGTCTCATTTAGACTTCCTTGAAGTTTACACAACACCCCATCTATTTTCAGACACATAAGTGATTTATGTAGTTCGGTCAAAATGGAAGAAATACAAGTGGAAGGATAAGATTATGTTTGGCTTGGATAATGTATGCGGCTATTTTTCTTTACATCTCTAAAGAGGCATTGTGTCTTCTAGAGTATCAATTTTCAAAATGAGGCTTCCTTTAGAGAAAATGCAGGCTGAAATGCAATGCAAGATTGTGCATAGCATTCTGTGGTCCTTGAGCATCATATTTGGGTGATGGTTCTTTTGCAGTTTAAATGCTGCGGAGTGGTGTATTTCACGGATTGGCTGGAAATGACAGAGATGGATTGGCCTCCTGACTCCTGCTGCGTGAGGGAATTCCCAGGATGTTCTAAGCAGGCACACCATGAAGATCTTAGTGACCTTTACCAGGAGGTAAGACATTAAACAAAAAACTGCTTCTAAGCCTGGGAACTGTGTATTGTATTTGCTGTGGCTGCTTTCCACCTGCTGTATCACCCTAAAGTCTTCTGCTGCATGAAGACATTGATGGGGGAACTTGGACTTTATTTTTTGTAACAGGGATGAGCATCCATGAGTAGTGGGTTACATGCAGTCCATCAGCACTCCTTTGGGGGCATTCAGAGCTCCCCCAGAACAGGTAGGAAAACAATGATTGAGTTTGGGAGGGTTTTAAGGGGTCAGATGGGTGCCTGCAGCCTTAACCTCTCCAATTCCAATCCCTTCCAGAAAAAGGGCTACAAAAGTTGGTCCTTCTCACTTTGATGATGACATGATGTTTCTAACACATCCCTTGTGGCTTTCAGGGGCCAAACAAATTAAAAGTCTGGGCCATTTTCTGTAAGGAAATGAGTTCTTTTTCTTTATTGTAGGTTCTACTGGAGCATAACAAAGCCCTGTCTGGTTTTGTTCTGATCCAGGAAGAACACAAACAAGGCACAAGTGTTGTTCCCCCATTCTGGTATTTAGAGGCATGCTCTTTATGAACTTGGAGATAGTATTGCCACCATGGTCAGCAGCCATTGATAACCTTACTCTTGGTGAATTTGAACATTCAAGTCAAATGTATTGTGCGGCTCACACAGCTGCTTCATGAGCAGCTCACACAGAGCTGGCTTTTCTACTGAAATAGAGTCAGTCTTCTGAAGACAAAATTGGCATGACCCTATATGTTTTTTAATTCCCTTTTTCCAGCAGGATACTATTGGAATATTTCCATTGGTGTCACTGTTAATCCAGCCAAGAAACAAAATTCTTTATAAAGGAGTTTAAAACACTAAGATATATTTAAAATATATATATATCAGTAATATATATATATATATTTACTAAAATATGTTCAGTAAAATACCTTAATGAATGGGAAGTTTGGTTACAGAGCCAAATGTCCTGACCTGTCTTCCTGCCCATGTGTTTGGTCATCCTCTTTTAGAAACCTTCTAAAAGTGTAATTCTAGCATTACACTTGTACAGACATTGGCTAATAGCTTCAACAAATTAAATTTCTGCTGTTTTTATGCTCTTTCTTCATACTTCAATTATCTAAAGAACTGAAGTACAAGACTTCGTCTGAGGTTGAAGATGAACTATCAACCTTTTAATTTGACAGCTGTTAATGACTTGTTATAGGAGACACAATAAGTGGTTTTATTCCCACTTGCCACAAGCTTCCAGGATTCCTAAAAATGCAAACAAACCAAAAAAAAAGTGTGAGAGATGTACTGTATGTCACATTGGCTTTCTGAATTTCCACCATTAGAAATCTGGAACCCTTTTACTCAATTCCATGCTGTTTTCTCTTCGTTCCTTTTCCCTTCGGCCTGTAAAACAAACTGCTATTCATTTTGAGTTTTTAGTAAATATCTGGATCAGCACTTGAAATTTAGTCTACTTTTAGAAATCTGCAGAGAACTGGCTGATCAATATATCTGGACTCTTATTGATTTCAATTGAAAATAAATGTGAATATGTTAAAAGGTTTGTGGTAAAGAGGTGAAATGAGATTTAACCAAAAGAAAAAAAACTCCTTAATGACTTGGACTTTTAAAATACATACAATGTGTAACTAAAATTGCTCAGAAGCAGCCTTCTAGTAACATATATGATTACTTACATCTACTGTATTTTTATGTAAGAATTATAATCTAATCCCCTTTCCAGGTTAGCAGGATGTTGTTGAAGTATAATTTAAAATACATTCAAAAATCCAAAATTAGCATGGGATTTTGTTTTTTAATCCTTCTCTAGTACTGAAAGGTCACAAGTACATGTGCAAGGCAAAGGCAAATCTCAGTGAACAGAATGTTTCATAGACAAGACATGCCAATTGAGAAGGTCTTTTCTTCAGACCTCTGTTGGTGGATATATATGAAGGAAGTCAGTTGGAAAATGATACCGTTAGTTAACAACCACTTGTTCAGCGACTGTTTGAAGTTATGATGGCACTGAAGAAGGAGACTTATGGCCAGTCCCCAAGGTTGAGGCCATCGCAGCTTCCCCTGGTCACATGATTGCAATTCGGGTGCTTGGCAACCAGCGTACAATTAGGACAGTCACAGTGTCCCGCGGTCACACGATTGCTATTTGCAACCTTCCCTGCTGGCTTCTGCCAAGCAAAGTCAATGGGGAAGCCAGTAGGAGGTCGCAAATGGTGATCATGTGATGTTGTGCTTAACAACCGTGCAGGATTCGCTTAATGACCACAACTGAAACTGCCAAACCTGCCCTTGTAAGTTGGCACATTCATGTGATGTTGCACTTTAAACTGCACTGCTTAGCGACATAACTGCTGGTCCCAATTACCGTCATTAAGTCAGGGCTACCTGTATTAGCATACTGAAAAGTCCTTTAGATGCCTGAATCCCAAACTGAATATGGATTTGAGAGGAAAGCATTTGAACTGTAGCTGAAAATGGAGCAACCTTTCCTCACAGAAGTTATATTTATAATATTAAAGACCCATAATTGTTATAGCAGTCATACAGTCTACAGATCTGGGCTACCTGTATGTCCCTGGAGATCTGTCCCTCTTTCTATGATGTGTCTTTTTTGTTTCATATCTTCATAAAACCTTTAGTGAAGCCACGTTGGCAGCTTGTACTCTGCTTCATTCTTTGATCTTCACTGGAATTGTTTGTGATTGTTCAGTGCCTCCTTTTTCAAGAGCCTCTATTCATACATACTCCTTTTCCCATAAGTTTCTCACTACAACTTGCTTCTGCTCTGCATTTATTAAAATTGGCACAGATGTTGGAGTAACTAAAGCCCCTCATCGGTTTAACTTTGCTTTTCTATTCTGTTTTCATTTTCTTTTGGAAAGCCTTTTCCACAGCTTTTCCTTAGTTGGAGACGCAGTAGTAAATACTAGCAATAGTTAGCTTTTATTGGTTCTCTGATGTATTTTAACACAGATGCTGTGTAGAGTATCGCCAAATTCATTGGCTTGGATTTCTGAGCAGGTGTTTATACTTTTAACATACAGTGGAACTTTTCCTCCTTTTCTTTCTCTTTTGAACCAAATGTATTCTTCCATTGATATATTTTAATCAAGGGAGTCATTGCATCAGGTCTTCATTATACCTATTAAATCATATATGTTTTCTTATATTAGGAGTTCAAGCTGATTTTGTTCCCTTCCCATACTCTGAACACCAGTGAACAGACAATGAAGGCCATGGCACAGCTGATGTGCTGGGTGATTTTTTTTTTTTGAGTGCTCTTAATAGGCCTCATTATTGCAAAACTTCCATTTTCTTCTATAATACACGTCTTTGTTTGAGGTCCTTACATTAGGCTCATGGGCTCTAATTCCCACAGGTTCAATATGAAACCCTTCTTCTGAGCCTCACTGTGCTTTGTCCAAATACAGGTAGTCCTCATTTAGCCATTGCAATTGGGACCCACAACTTGGTCGCTAAGTGAAGTGGTTGCTAAACAAAAAATCACATGACCATGACTGTGCTTATGATTTTACTTCAGCTTTCCTTTGCTTTACAGTGTCAGGATATGACCCAAAACAGCTGGGGGAGCCTAAATGGTGGGGAAGCTTTCCAGAACTTGAGTCACAAGGAAGCTGGGTAAAAGGGCAGATCTTATAGCCCTTTTTCCCACTCCCCCACCCTTTGGAATGCTCACCCCTGCACTGGGATAATTAGCAAGAAGAGAATTTATGTCATGACAGAGATAGACCTCGTAAAGGTCATAAATGTGGGTATTGGTTGCAAAGTTACTTTTTTATCACCATCGTAACTGCAGATGGTAGCTGTTTGAGGCAGTCGCTAAACGAGGACTAACTATATAATTTTACCAGTCCTTGTGAAATGCAACCTGTGCCAGCAGTCTTACCATTCTGATAACTCTGGCCGTGGTCCCAGAAATCAAATCTCTATTATAGTTAGTCATTCACCTGTAATATTTTTCTTTCCTTCTTTAGTCCAATTAAGTGGAACACCACTTGAACTCACAAGGTTTTCCTTCCTAGGCAGGTTAATATGCAATATCCTGGTAAAGGCTTTTAATAAATATAAAGTAGCCAGCTTAATCTGATAAAACTGTATGGTGTGTAGACTATGACGCCATTGTGAGTCGTGGGTCAGTATTAGAGGGGCAGTCCCATTTGAGGTACTCAGAATTTCTGTTCATGGGTCAGGCATCTCTGGGTACAGCCTAGACATGTTCCTATATAGCTGAATTTTCTTCTCTTGCTCCACAGGGTTGTGACAAAAAGATGTACACATTCCTGAGAGGAACTAAGCAGCTGCAGGTGCTTCGATTTCTAGGAATCTCCATTGGGGTTACCCAAATTTTGGCTATGATCCTCACCATTACTTTGGTGTGGGCTCTCTATTATGACCGCCAGGATCCAAGTGCAGATCAAATGCTGTCTTTGAAGAACGATGCCACCCAGCACCTGTCATGCCATTCTGTGGAGTTATTAAAACCCAGCCTGACAAGGATCCTCGAGCATACCACTATGGCAAACAGCTTTAACACACACTTTGAAATGGAGGAACTGTAGAGCAATTTGTGATTTCTACAATTTGAATATAGCCATCTTTATGGATCCTGGACACTGCGTTTTAACACAGCTGTCATAGAAAAGAAAAGTGGGCAGGGAATGAAGATGCTCTTAAGGAAGGACTATTAATTGTTTTTCTTTTTTCATAAAACGTGTTCTTGTTACAATTGTACTGCTAAAAATAATTGTTTTACTGAGTAAGGCCAAATGTGTCCTTCATTCTCCATGAGACTGTATGCGCCATGTAGAAGGTAGATCACTAGTCTCATAGTATTGAGTGAAAAAAATAGGCAGGATTAATTTTAGGGCTCTCACCTGTTTGAAGTTTTCACTTCAACAATTCTGTTAGATTGAGGATAGACAACTTGTTCAGTGCTGAAAGCCCTACAGATAATAGACGGCCATAGACCATCAGTGTTCACAAGTTATGTATAATTTAAGTAATTTTTCCATTTCATTTTCAAGGAACAGTAACTGGCAAGCCACAACTATTGAACATGTTGCATTCAGATCTGCTTCCTCTGCAGTTGTTAATCACAGCTGAGAAAACCCTGAACTCAGACCTTTCAGAATCTAAAAGAACATGACAATCTTACCAGTTTTAATCAAGCACATAGTGTTGCATTTGAGAAAAATAATTCACAGTAGCACTGTGGTCATAGATATACTGATGGGAATGCTCAGCAGTGTGCTGTGTACAGAATGTTAGGTTGTATATGGTATAGCAGATTATGGGTTACATTTGGAGTGTGGCTATCAGTGAAATCCATTCATGAAATCCAGTTACTTAGCAGTGCATCACTTGCAAACACACCTGTGTAAAAGCTGACACTTTGGATCTTCCCTCTTTTGTTTGTGTATTAAAACATCTAGGACATCAGTGGAAGTTCTTGTGTTGTTTTGGAACATCAAAGTTTCATATCCCGCAAGCAATCAAATAGTTGGTTTGTCCCGCTAAGGCAGAAAAAATTGCTCAAGAAGAACTCTTCTTAACCGAATAATCGTGGTAATTGCCACTAAAAGATCAGGGATAGATATGTATATAATGAAGTATGTGTGTATACAGTAGAATTGCTATCTGTATGGAAGTTTGGGTTTTTGTAAAGAGGATAATCTTATTTTGAGCATCGCTTTTGTTTAGTTTAAGGAAACGTGAAACATTTAATTTTTAGTGACATTTTCAAATTAAATTATGTGGACTAAAGAAAAAAGTACATATTAATACTTAAGTGTACTTGTTATATCTGACAGGTATGTTTGTGTGTATATGTATGTATGTGTATACACACACACACAAACACACACAAACACACATATATGAATGATTCCCATTTAAGGAGATAATTCTATTCATATGCTTGTTTGCTGGAACTCAACTCAATTTACTGAAGAGACAACCTACATTGTTTCCAAGCCAAAGCTCCTTGGAGAAGTATTTCAGCTTTTCTCCTATCGTACTCACTTAGTAAGAATTTGGAGCATGATCTCTCTGGTTAACTGTCCCACTGAAATCAGTGAGAATAATGCTTACTGAACTTTGCTTAGACTTCTTAGCTTTCTGGAATTTTATATTAGTGTATGATTTGGCTCATTTGAATAATGTGGAAGTAATTCTTTTGTAGGAAGTTTTCTATGGATCACTTGCTACCTGATGTGTATTTTCATCCAGATTTGCATGGTTGATTTTGGGGGGGGGACTAGTAAGTGCCTAGCAGTACATACTTAGTATGGATAGTTTTTATACCATTTCAGTTCTGTAATCAACTCAGACATAATGCTGTTCAGAGAAACCATGATTTATGTGTAAACGGACAACAGCTACAGCTACATCTTCATCTTATCCTTCTCCTCTAGTGAATATGGCTTAAAAGAAGACCTCATGGTTTTTTGAGTTTTTCACAATCTCCAAGAAAGAAACTGTAATTTAAATATTGTCTGCAAACTGGGATTGTAAACCAGAATTTCAACTTTAATTTGCAAATCAAAATTGTAGAGAACATGCAAACCACGTTTTCCACTCTAATTATCATGGGAAATTGTGATTTAATAAAATTGTGACTTAATAAACCCAAAAGTCTCCTTACAAGCTGTATGTATGAAGAGGCAGAAGGGGAAAGTGAAGAAGGAGGGGTTGATCTCATGACAGTACTTATATCTGCGCTTATGATTCTGTAACTTCAAAATATGGATTAGCTACTCTGGGCTACACAACAGGTTACTTTGGGACATAATTAGAAATTACGCTTTTTTTCCCCTTACTGTAAGAATATGCAGGGGAGCCAATCCAGACTGGGATTCTGATGTAGGAGGGAAAAGAGATTAGACAATATTCTAATTAAGCGATATTCTAATCTGAACATCTTGAGTCAAAAAAGAAGTTCAATTGATATCTTTTTAATTAATCACTTTTTGGCAATTAAAATGGAAATAATGAGAGACCAATTGTAACCACAGCAGAAATCAAAGCCCCCTTCAATAACATATCCTGATCCAGATTAGGTTCCTTGTGCACGTGTAATATAGTTTTGCTATATTTGCTAGTTTTAATTTTAAAGTAATATGTGGTTTTGTCCTTATTTATGCAATTAAAGACAGCATCTTTATAGATTGCAAGGAAAAAAAAGTTGCACCTATTTTTCATGTTGAATACTGAGTGGCTTAAGTTGCCACGAGGCAACTTATTTATTGAACTCTGAAAAGTGCATCTTACTGTATTTTATATGCACCATAGATTTTTTTTTTTTCAACTAGCTGTATGACTGTTCTGCATTTTATAAGTAGTCAGTTCAAATGATTGTGTGTCCTGAGAGATACAGTCTGGGTGTCAAAGTTAGACACCCCTCTATTGTTCTTTGCAAGCTGAAGGTAAAAGAGGCCATGTGGGCTGGGCTGAAGCAGATGTTTGGAAACTTCAGCCCCAGTTGCTCTTAAGTGGTTGGCCATGTGATTTATCTCTCAAGTGTGATGTATTGAACTTGTACAGTTCCTTTATTCTTGCACAATTCACATCAGTGGCAGCAAAGGATGAAAGTGCCAGGGATAAATGGGAGTTTGTACTCTTGTGATTTTTAAATGGTCCCAGCTTGCCCTGGACTTCATTTTGGGCAAGGAAAAGAAATGACTAATGTGATCAGCAATAAAACCACTACTGTCTTATATTGTCTTGCTCATTCATTTGTTTCATTAAAAGGAATTTTCCCCTAATTTCTCTTTGTCTTTTAATGAAATTTAGCTGTAAGGTTATTTCTCCTAACCAGGAATTTCTCTGTGTTGGGGCTTCTTGAATTTTTGATAGGGTTTCTCCCTAAACCATTAGTGGGTGACCTGCGGCTCTTGGACTGTATTTGGTTTTTGGTTTGCTTTCAAAAGCCCTTTGCCAGAGAGGCTTGAACCAAAATAAAAATCTAGCAATTCTACCATACCACTGTCTATTGTTTGTCTTTTGTTCCTTCAGGTCAATTTTTGACTCCTGGAGACAGCCTGGGCAATGCCCTGCAGTTTTCTTGGCAGCGTTTTTGGAAGTGGTTTGCCATTGCCTCCTTCCTAGGGCTAAGAGAGAGTGACTGGCCCAAGGTCACCCAGCTGGCTTTGTGCCCAAGGTGGGACTAGAACTCTCAATCTCCTGGTTTCTAGCCTGATGCCTTAACCACTACACCAAACTGGCTCTCTTGTTCTCTGTTACTGCTTTGCCTTTTCACTGAGCAGGTGGCCTATTGCTTCTTTTATTATTCTGAACTTATCTGAAAGGGGCTTACTTGTAGTTGGCATCCACTAAAGCTTATTCTGACCTTTAGTTTTCCTGACATCTCTGTTGTATGTACTCTTTTTGTCTGGTGACATCCTCTTTCTAGTTTCTATATATGTCCTTTGGATTTTCATGTTTTTGCTTTGTTAAAGTAGTTGGTTATTCTGTTGATGAACAGCAGTAGAAAATAGGGCTATGCATCAGATTTGACTGAAGCCCAATTCAGAAGATAGAGTGGATAATTCAGAACATTGTCATTTAACTGGAAACAAGAGCTAAGATGTGGTTGATTAGTTTGTGGTTCTGTCATGTGAACACAGTCACTGCTTGACCTCAGTATACTTCTCATTTTAATTTGCCACACTTGGTAACTATCCACAAAGATTTTATTTCCATTTATATAATAATTTGATTTATATCCTGCCTTTGACCTCAATAATCAAAATGGGTGTCAATCATTAAAATACAAAACACTTTAAACAAAATTAATATTCAACAAAAACCTGGTGAAGAGAGAAAAGGGTGCTAAATACAACTGAAGAACTGTTGTCCATTATTTTATTTATTTGCTATCCCGCCTTTATTATTTTTATAAATAACTCAAGGTGGGGAACATACCACATACTCCTTCGTCTTCCTCTTTTCCCCACAACAACCACCCTGTGAGGTGGGTTGGGCTGAGAGGGAGGGACTGGCCCAAGGTCACCCAGCCAGCTTTCATGCCAAAGGTGAGACTAGAACTCACGGTCTCCTGGTTTCTAGCCCATTGCCTTACCACTAGACCAAAGAAGTTCATCTTGATGATCCAAAGATATGGCACTATGTAACTATACATATGAAGAGTAACATTGAATTTCAAGTGAAATTTTACTCAAAACGTTTCCACATTCATTCAAGATCATTTGACATATAAGCAGGAACAAAATTCTCTGTGAATGAGGTTATTGCAAAATCAATTGTCCCATTCAAGCATGCAGATGTTTTATTTAAATAGTCCTCAGATGTCTGATTTGTTTAGCATAACACATCTTGTTATACTGTTCTTCCGAAACACAATACAAATTTCACCTCCCCCATAGTAGAAAAAAAACACCTTGATTTTTTGTGTGATACACAGAAATAATTACATTTAATTTACAGTACAGATGCATTTTACACGGTCGCAAGTCATTCACTACCAAAAACAGCATTTAAATCACCTAAAACACTGAAAGAATGTTTAGCTTCTGCATTTCAGAGAAAACAATAGTAGTTTTGCATGAGTGATGGGTGGCCTAGCATTATGCGAAATTTTACCAAACGCTAGAGCAGAGGAGTCAATAAAAACATACTGCTAGTCTGTATCCCGTTCTCTAAGCACTGGTGTTCCATCTTCTCGTTTTATGCATGCTCTCAAATAGAGCATCAGGAAAGACTAAATGTTTAAATCCTGGAATGTCTGTACTGGCTTATAAAGCTCCTAATGTGGAACAGAGTTGGCCCTGACTGAAAAAATATGGGAAAAGAAAGGGGAGGTAGTAGTAAGGCTGTTGTAGCCATAAAACAATAATACCTTATGCACAAGCTAGGGCAACGGGCAGAACCTCCGTGAAGTAAGGCATAGAGTTTGGACACCACTCCATTCTCGGGCACTGCTCTCGTTCATCTAGCCCAGTTGCTCTTTGTGGACTGAATAAAGCAGGTCAGGGTTAAAATCTGTTTCTGCATACAGCTCTCCAGGAGCTGTCTCTGGTTACCCTCTTCCGTCAGCAAAGTAGCATCCACAAATGTAATTAAGGTACCCAATGACATTTCAGGAAAGGAAACGCACATTGTATTTAATATTTGGGTATTATTAAATCCCCAAATTCCTATAGCACAAAGTACAAAGAGTGAGTAATAAAAAATATGATGGTGAGTAGAGAATGTACACTTTGAATTATTAGTTTTGGCTTTATTAACATCCACTGCATGTGTGCACACCCTGCACGGTGAAATCAAGGACTCCTTCACCATCTTCTAGCAGGCCTTATACAAAAAGTCAGTGCAGAAATCAGCAGGAGCAAAGATCATCCAAATGGGAAAAATGCTTCTGGGGAAGAAAAATTAAACAGGCATTTAAAATATTCATTTGTGGAAGAAGAAAATGGTTCTGGAGTTTCAGGAGAGTCATTTAAGGGAATGACAGTGGAGAACAGAACATTCAGGCAGAGCCAGAGGGTGGCGATGAAGGGCTGTTCAAATGCAAATCGATGTTAAAATAATGGTCATCATAATTTATATTCTTCACTAAGGTCAATCATAAACAGCACTGCAGTGAAGGTGGAAATGGGGAGGAAAATAAAAGCACATGATTTTTTTCACCTTGAACCTACCTTGTGGCTACACTTTTATAGAAAGTTGGCAAGAAATATATTCACCAATTTTAGAGCCAGACTCTACAGTAAAAGTATCAGTATCATAAAAATAATTGTATGGGTGCTTCTATATTGCTCTGGCAATATAGCATTAAATATTATGGACAGTCCAATTGAAAGGGATACTGATCAAAGAGAAAGAGGTTAATTGCTATTGCTGTAAGATGTTGCATCCATTTGTACTAGCTCTTGTTTGGGCTGGTCTCTGAGAAAGCCACTGCAGCTCCCACTGCAGTTTGACCTGTTTCCCTACCCCCTGGTTTCTCGGGGGAAGATCACCCCTAAACTAATGCAACAAGGCCAGGCCAATCTGTCCACAGTTGTGGAGTGCATATCTTGCCCTTCCCATTTACATCAAATCAAGGCCTGGTCCAAGTGCACTGGAGAAGTGAGATGCCTTTGGTTGTATTACTGGTCACATAATAATGCAACAAGTATCGCAAGTAATTAGAACTAGACTGCTTAGGAACAGAGGAGAACAGAATCTGATCACCAACACCCAATGTATAATTTTTGGTGTGACATCAGTGGAGACATTTATAGACATTCTTACTTCCATATGTTGGTGGAATCAATGATCAGGTGAAGACACTTCTGTTAAATACAGTTTCATATTGGCCCATATATCAGTTTCTCTAGAAAGTCTTTTCTTTCCAGATTTGGTTATATTTTGTCAACTGTTTTGCTTAATAATGAGAGATGATAGGAGACTACCATATTCCTAAACTGATAACAATAACTGAAGGAATAATTGAAGAAAGTTGGTTTTTGAAACAGCATTTTAACAATCCTTTGGACAATGAAACAAAAAGACAAATTTAAATGGTAAAGTCTATGTATTGATCCTACAGTGATACATTCTTGTAGCTCTGAGTCTAAAGTTTTAATTTCAACTGTAATCCATTTTAGGATGGGGCATCCATGGATGAGGGGGATACTTAAAAAAGTGAAGATGGTAGCTAGCCCTGCATTGTGACTCATGTATAAAAGGGGCAGGGCCTTGATGGTCATCTTGATTTTTTATAACCCCACTCCTGTGAATGTCCCTGTTAGGATATCTGACCCAGTACTCCAGAACAGATTTGACAAACAGATGTATGTAATCTTCAGCAAATCCTAACCACATGTCTTCCAGTGCTTAGTTTATCCAACAGCAATACAACAGCAGTTTTAGAGGTCTTAACTGCTAAACCATGTTAGTTTTACATCAGATGTCGACTACATTGTAACATCACACTAGGAAGACTTAATTAGTTCAGAAAGCAAACAGGATAGAATGGTGTTTATAAATCAAGGTTTTGAACACATATATGCAAAGAGGAACAAAATTAAATGAAAGGCAAAGATTGGCTTTGAGGAATTACAGGATAATGGAAAATCAAAGAAGGTTGATAGAATTATTGTTGGCTTTAAATGATTAAAACATTAAACTTTCCTGTGTTACATAATATATTGATGATCCACGTGGTTTTTTTTTTGTATAGCTGACTTTGTGCAGTTATATAAATAAAAGCCTGATTCCTGATACAACAGATGTACATTGAATTATTGCAGTTGTAACAGTACTAAGGAAGCAAGGGAAACCAATGATAAATACTAAACTAACTGAACACCTCAAGTTCACTAACGTGTGTTTTGAGTATGAAACATTTTTCTCCCCACCCCACCCCTCTCCAGGAAGTTATTTGTACGCCATGGAACATTAACTATCAGTTTTTATAAGTGCACAGAAATGCCCCTTTTTTTACAGTAAAATGTTATCATGCCATTCTGAAGTAAACAACAGAAGTAAATTCAGGTCACAGCTCCAAAGAATTTTCACATGCATATGAGTTGTTTTTTTCAGTCAGTACACATACTGAATAAGCCATTTTTCTCTCTTTTAAAGTCAGCTGAGCAATGGGTTCATGGTTTATCAATAGGTAAAAACAGAACATATCAAAACTGGGTCCATCCTTAATTTTGCATTTGGTTGGAAAATAAACTGTCTGAATAGTGGTATGTGTCTTTGTTTTTGCTTTTTTAGGTATTTTATTAAAAAGATTTTTTTTTAAACCCCACGGTAAGAAGAAGCCTTAATGGGAGACATTTCATTGTGCTCGTACAGTAAATGAAAAGAGTCACACAAGAGTTTGTTCCAGAAAAGTTCCAGTTCATATAGAAATTCCATTTGGTTGTTCACTGCACACAGTTCAGTACTGAAAACTTAGAATGTTTTGTATCTCCGGAACCCTTCCAATATCTGTGGCTGTTCTGTTTAACGCAGAGATGTCTCTCTCCTTCTTCTGAATCTTGACAGCTTCTCAATGGTCTTTATTCTAACTGTTTTATAAAGCAGATACTCGGACGATGTTTCCTCCTGAATACTCTGGAGATTCCAGTCTGTCGTCTCCTTCTGGGGTAGTCACAGGTGGTGTTGGGATGCTGATTATTGCTGTGGTTACATAAGGCTGCTCACAGTTTAGTTTTACGCACTCTTCCATTTTGGCATTCAAACTGGATCGACTAGAGATGGGTAAGAGAGAAAAATATAGAAATGAATTAGGTAAACATTACATCTTTTCTGGGTTTTTATTCAATTCTGTTATCAGAAAGTCATCCAGGCTGCACGCTGGTCAGGTCACATGTGCAGAAGGCTTTATACACATGTGAACGCTTACTGACCCTGAGCATCTTTGTCTAACAGCTTCTATATTTATCTAGTTCAAGTGGGTGGATTCTGAAGTGCTAAATGAGTTTAGGCTATTGTTTCATGATGGTTCAGAGCTTTCAAAAAATCAACTCACTAATGTATTTTCCTCTGATCCGTGATAAAATAAAGGATCTCGTACATTAGCTGTAATTATACAATAGCTCACAATCCAACATAGCTCACAATCCAGCCATCAATTTAGAGACTGAAACTCAGGGAAACATGCAATCAAATGAAATGAACGTTGGACAGGTTAATGTGGTGAACGATCAGTTGTAAGTGGAAGTCTGGCTATATATAAGGAAATTGAGATGCACATTTAAATAATTATTTGTAAACTAACTCCCAGTAGTTGGGTCATAAGAATTTAATTGCATGCTTGTAATCACAATCTTGTCTGGTGTTTGAGGGTAGAAATGATTCTCATTTTCATTACATTCAGGCAGCATTTTCCCAAATAAGATTTTCTCAGTGCAATTAGAGTGGTTTGCCCTGTCCTGAGTAATTGTCACTAAGGAATACAATATCTTTCTCTCTCTTTGGAAATCATCTTGTCCTCATGAAATTCATGTCGATTTGCCATAATGAAATCATCAAATAAGTTATAAATTGGAAGATCTAATAAAAAAAGTACTGTCAGAAAGGCTCAACATTTTATATAAATGAGTTGTACTGATATTAAGGATATTCATTCACATCTATCCCACAATTTAACTATGAAAAGGCTTTTTCCAAAATGCTTTAGAGCAGGGTTTCTCAACCAGGGTTCCATAGAAACCTAGGATTCTGCAAGAGGTCACTAGGGGTTGCCTGGGAGATCATGATTTATTTAAAAGGATTATTTCAAATTCAGGCAACTTCACATTAAAGAGGTAAGTTTCATTCTTTATTTTTAGTTTAAGAACACTGTTCATGCATATATACAGGCCTACACATGAAACCAATATAATAATGTTGTGACTTCTGGCCTATATTTGAGCCTGAATGTGCACGGGTTCCCCGAGGCCTGAAAAATATTTCAAGGGTTCCTCCTGCGTCAAAAAGTTGAGAAAGGATGCTTTAGAACATAGTTTGACAGTATGGCATCAGCAATTTAAAGAGCACCCTCCAAACACCTGGGTTAAATACAACGTATTATTTCTTTAATGGCAAATTTCTCATATGATATCAACATTCTCACATCAGATCTCAAAAAGACTGGTGAGATTTCAGCCACTTTTTATTTTGCTTTTTAATTTATGCTTTACCTTTCTTTTGGGGAGCCTGTGCAGAAGGGATGATGCCTTCCCTTGCAGTAGAACCCTGGTTATTATTTGAAACAAAGCAAACACAAATAATCATGCATACATCTTGCTAATTCTTTAATGCTAATGCTGTCTGGGAAATTCTGAGAGTTGAAGTCCACACATCTTGAAGTTGCTAAGGTTGAGAAGCACTGGACTAGGAGCTTTTCTACAACTGAAGTACCTGTTTGACAGAGGTGTTCTTTCCATGCACCTGATCTGAATGGTGCTGAGTTCTTGGACACTACTTGGACGGCTGCTGATTATATTGGTGTTTGGGATGCGGAATGTCTTTTTATGTCGTCGGGAACAGCAAGAACTTGTGACTCCTTGTTGAGAAGAGAGAGAAGGACTGTGGCTAGCTTGCCGGTTGACAGTAGAAACTTCCATACAGCTTTCTTCATAGGTTTGTTCATCCACAAACTCATGATTCTGATCCACAGATGTAGGAAGAAAAAACAGCATCAGTGCGCATGGCTACAGTGGCTTATGCAAGCTATTCATATTTCATTGGCAGTACATTTTAACAGTAGTTATAGGCCGCATTTTTTGATTTAGTCTTTGCAAAGCCAATCTTAAGAAGTCAGAGCCCAAATATTCCTGAGTAAAAGTGCATGGCACTTCAGGTTAAACTTTACACAGAATTAGAATGAATGAATTCCCTCCCAAAGTACAACAAAACCCCCTATGCCTACCTAATTGGATTCAAGCAAATCCTTGGATTTGCATTTCTTAAACTTAACACCTAGAGCAACAAAGGCAATCACTGTTCAAATGACATGAGTCTCAGGGATAGCTTCTGATAAGATACATGGAACTGCTATTAAAAATTACCAATATCAATATATTACCTATAATAACACTAATTTAGGCCATCTAGTTCACCCAGTACTGCACTTTGGATCCTGATGCTAGTTTGCCTCCTGATTTGAGATATTGTAGATAACTAAAACAATCAAAGAAAACAATAAATCTGTGCTAACCATGAGTTTGGCTTGATCTCAAAGGTGAGTGGGAGAAAGCGGGAGATGAAAAAAGGAATATTCAAAAGGAAAAACAAGATTCTCCCCCTCTAATTTTCCCTAATAAAATAAAAGAAATCAAAAGGGTCAGAGGTATTTTTTGAAGTGATAGAAAGATGAAATTTAGCAACATGGAGGTATGACCAAGGCTTGGTCACCAGCAGCCCAAGGTTCCACAAAAGAGCAGATGTTATCTTAACATAGGTAGCCACTTGACTCAATTTTGAAGAGCAGATGAAAACCCTAACATTTAAGCCAGCGTTTCTCAACCAGGGTTCTATGGAACCCTAGGGTTCTGCAAGAGGACACTAGGGGTTCCCTGGGTGATCATGATTTATTTAAAAAATTATTTCAAATTCGGGCAACTCCACATTAAAGAGGTAAGTTTCATTCTTTATTTTTAGTTTAAGAACACTGTTAATAAATATATACAGGCCTACGCATGAAACGAATAGAATAATTTTGTAACTTCTGGCCTATATTTGAGCCTGAATGTGCAGGGGTTCCCCGAGGCCTGAAAAATATTGCAAGGGTTCCTCCAGGGTCAGAAGGTTGAGAAAGGCTGACATAAGATAATATAAAAACAAAATAAATGCCCACTATAGATAGGAACTAATGTTCTAATATGCTATATATAAAAGTTAAAAATAGCAGTACAAATATTAAAATTGTACCATTGGATTCAAAATTTCCCTTCCTTCAGTTGAAGGAAACTTTCTCCATGTGGGAAGCTCGTTCTATCAGATGAACAGGGTGTTGAATCCAACTCAACAGCTTGTCAGCAGAACTGGCAGAGAGAGCCTGAGTTATTAGCTCAAAATTCCCCTTCCTGGTGTTACATTCCCAACAGTCAACACAACTGCAGCAATGCCTACACTGATCTATCCTTGGATCTGTTCCCTCCTCGGATCGGTTCTCTTTCTTTTGGCATTTCTTCTTGCTATCAAGACTGGGAATTGGGAAAATGAGCAAGCTACAGCATATATCTTTGACTGCTACACGCTGACTGTTGGTGAAGCTCAATGGCAAAAAGTGTTGGTCACTATAGTTTCCTCTTGGCTGTCCATGTGTAAAAGGAAAAATCACTCCAACGTAAGTTGTATTCCCAAGAGAGCTAGTGAATCACAAATGACTGAATTCATGCCACCAAGATAATGCCAGAATATCTTTTCATGACCTTTTCTTGAATAAGCATGACCAAAGCATGCAGAAGTTATTAAAGTAATAGGACAAAGATCAACCAGCATAATAATTGTTTGTTTTTACAGATCACAAGGAAGCTGTCAGTTTATCATCTTACCGTGGCTTTTTCCAGACAGTGAAGCAGATGGTGGTGCTGGATTTCAAAGGAAGAACCAGATTTGGTAACAAAGGCCTCTTGTTCTTCTCCACATAGCTGTTGACATATTGAATGTTACATTATTCTCATTTGTGAAGGAATGGGCTTTAAAAACAGCCTATCCACTATAATCCTTTATCATGGAAATATTAAATAGCATACACTTTCATTTTTTTCAAATAATCTGATTCAAAGTTCACTTTTAACTAACTTGATCTAAAAGCCAAGACAAGTAAGTAATTGTTCACTGAATGTCGCAACATGACATTGGTCATTTCAAATAAATCCTTAAAAGTTAGTGGTTTTTAGACTAGTGAAGTTTCCCTAGTCTGATGTCCCTCAGATGGGTTGTAGTCAACCTCCATAATTCCATGCCATATGGGAATTAAGAGAGTTGAGGTTCAACAGTTTTGGTAGTCAACCCCCTGGGGAAGTGCAACATTATTGCACTTGTCAGTTTATATCATTATTGCACTTGTCAGTTTATATCAAACAAATGCAGGATGAAACCAATGGTGTGAGCGATCCAGAGAAGAGCAACCATGCTGAGATCTTCTGAAATCAGTGAAAAAGTTGGATGTGATTAATGTCACTGCTATACTGAATAAAATTCTCTTGAATAATCCCAATTAAGTCCACAGTATTTTAATGAATGACAAATAGTAACAGTAAGATGTTAATTCAAAGTATTTATTGAAAACACTCTGCCACAGTTTAAACGTGTGAAGTAATTAGGTCTTGTTTTCCTTTCCTTTTTTCTTTTCTAAGCTGTCTTTACATTTAAATGTACTTGTCAATAAGACTGATTGACTGACTTATTTGAACTTCATTGCTTTAAAAATATTCTAAACTGCATTTCAGCATTATAGGGGAAAAAATCCCACCCAATCAAAACAAAGTCCATATCAGCACTGCCACTGTCTCCCATGATAGCACCTTCTACCTTACAAAGCTTACAGATAATAGTATACGAACAATGAGCAATAAAACATCATTAAATAAATGAGTTCCTCAAGGTGAGGGAAGAACAGAACCACAAGAAAATCATTCCAAAAATTGTGCTATTAAAGGGATTTTTTTTTTAGCTGCTGCTGCTGCAGCAGTTAACTACAGCTCTAATATTTCTTGGGCAGCTTAAGAAACTGGTTCAGTTAACTAGTGTTCACTCTTTTATTTGGATTTCTACCATACTGTGCTCACTAGTCTTTATTATTTCTTGCTCCATGGATATACTGGCATTAACAGAAGATGAAATAAAGGCCAAGAAATTCATTAAGGGGCGATCAAGAGGGAAAGGGAACATGAGACATGTGTCTCCAATATAAGAGAGCTTAGAAGTTGCTTAGTCAAAGTTTGAAGCCTCTTTGAAATCAAAATCAGGTGTGATCTATGGTGGAGGCCAGCACTAAATGTGAATTCTGTGTGTGTGTGTGTGTGTGTGTGTGCGAGCACACACACGGCTGGCTGGCTGGCTGGCTGAGGAATTCTGGGAGTTGAAGTCCACACATCTTAAATTTGCCAAGGTTGAGAAACACTGCTCTATAGTGTACTGGAGTCAGGGAAGAGACCTCAAGGTCAACCACACAAGCGCTACAAAGATGCTGTGAAAGAAACCCTATGCCACTGTGACATCCAGCCATGGGAACTAGAAGTTGTGGCTGCTGACAGAACCTCTACCGGCTCTGAAGACAGGCACTGCCAAAAACTGATAGAAAACGCACAGAATAACACCCACAGCTACTGCAACAACGGACTTCCAGTGCCCCCATTGTGCTAGACACTGCACTTCCAGACTGGGACTGCAGAGCCACCTCCATGTCCATAGATGAACTGCCCAACAGTGTGCCTTCTTTAAACCCGAAGAGCTACCATACATACATGTAGTGCAAGGGGGGCTGCCTTGGGAAGACAATTTCAGACTTATGGGAAGTGCATGACAAACTCACATCCTCCACCATATATTAATTGGTTGACTTTGCAGGTCCCAGAAAGTCGAATGGGCCCCAAGGAAAACCCTCTTGCCTGAACCGGACTTGCAAAACTAAGAGCAATTATTCCTTCTTCTGCCTGAGGGTGACTGTCATGGTAGATTGGAAGGCAGCCTGACATTTTCTGATATGAAACAGACAAAGGATTGCTGGGCTATTATTAAATAAATGGTGTTTCTGGATTTAGAACACAGACGCTCATTACCTGAAGCTGGTTACTGAGGAAGCCATTTCTTTTGCTCTGCATATAAGCATTTGCACTCCCACTCTTTGCTGCACGGATCCTCGCAAGCCGGGCTTTCTGGGGCCAGGGGGAGGAAAGAGAAAGAAGTGTCACTTGTCTTTATAGCTCTCATATTGTTTTCAAAGAAAGATAATACAGCTAATTGAAACGATTTCTCCTGGATACCCAGGCCCTCTAATCACCAAAGGAGCTCTTTCAACTGGCTCTCCAGGTGCAGTGTTTCACATTTCCAATGCGAATGATCAAAAAGCATTCACTTCTCAGCAGGCGTCAGCCGACAAGAACAATGCATGGGCTTTGAGTCCATTTACACCTTTTCACATTAGACATATTATTTCCCCATTTCTACTGTCAAGGTGATCATGTCACCATTGATACCTTGAGGTGAGGAATCCTGCTTTCATATCATTTTATTTACACTATTTCTGAGTCTTCCACTAAAAGCTCCTTCAGAAAAAAAGACAAGAGCAGAAAGACTTGGAGCTGTTTGACTGCTGAGTAGTGTCATATGTGGTGATTCGGAAAAGTCTGATTTGTACAACCCAGTGAGAACGGAACCAGGGACTCTCTGTGTATCTGACTGCTGGGACTGGTAATTATGAAAGCAGTACATACCACAGTCTGGTTTAAGTTACTTTTTTGGATGTACTCCAGAGCAATAAAGAATTTGAACTAAGACTTCTACTTTTGAATCGTCTCCTTTGATTTGCCACTATCAAGGGGGTCTAGTAATTTCCACCTTGAAGCAGTAATAACAATTAAAATTAATACATGGAAAATATGCTCCTTTGTCATTAGGCCAGGAAACACTATGAAGAAGTAAAAGGCCCATGGGCTGAGAAAGTGCAATCTAAGGAAGCCATGCTAAATAAAATTCCCGAGTTCTCCCTTTTTAATACATTTTCTTTTAAAAAACAAAGATTTTAATGCCAAACTGAATTTTATATTAAGGGCTTTTGCATATTGTCTTAGATGCTGAAACCTTATGAAAAAAATCCTTCTAGAACAAATATTGGTACAATTCTAATTAATCTGTGTCCAGTTTGGACCTTCTCTCTTGGGGTCAGAAGGCTTAAGGATTTGGAAATTTGCACATTATATTTCAGTTTACACCATAATGGTAGTAAAAAACTGTTTAAAAGCTGCCATATGATTGGAAAGGCAGGGCATATTCTCAAACAAAAGGTGCTTTCTTGGATTACCCCCATCACTTGACAAGGAACACTTGAATACATTGATGCATCAATGGGATAGAGTTTTAAATAATATACTTGTTGTTCCTAAGATGCAACAAAAGATTCTTTACCAAATGTACTGGATGCTTCAGAAGATGCTTAGTGAACTTCATTATGTTAGAAGCATCAAGTGGTGCAGAGGACATTGATACACATTCTCTTGGCCTTTCCCTGGATTTAGAGATATAATGATTCATTACACACATTTTCATCTTCGGCTAGTTCATTGATATTACAATCTGAATTAGTCTTGCTATCAGTAATTAAACTGTCTGAAATATTAGATATGTTGGTATCCTAGAATGGGCTTAGAGTTTTAGAAAAGCCCATATTAGAAGAGAAATGAGTTTTAGTAATCTCCAAATTTTTCTTAAGCTCAGATTTCTATTGGAATTCTATTGATTTTCTGAATTTCTTAGCCCCATGCAGCAAACTCCCTATTCTCCTCCCAAATCCTGTAAGATACCAATACTCCAATTCTTTTTATTTCGGTGGACAGTAGCAGGGATGAGTATAGAAAGAGGTTTGATTCTTTCCCCCTTCCATAGCTATCACATTGGTCCTTTGGATTTAAAGTACTCGAGACTATGAAGATAGTCCCGAAAAAGAATAGAAAGCCCAAAATCCACCATGTTTTTTCTCTTACTATTCTGCTGCACCAAGGCAATGACAAGGGAGTGGAAAAGAAGGGAGAGATATTCTCACCTTTCTTGTAACGATTAACTTGGCCATGGGAGCAGGACAGGACATCGCTTTCTTATCAACGATGGAAGGAGAGCACGAAGGATTCTAATAATTACCAAGTCATTTCAAACTGAGATGGAAAACATTTTCCCATATCTAACCCTATTTTTTAAAAAGATATTATTAATCCCATACTCATTATTAAATCTGGTAATTATTAAGAATCTCCCCCCCCCCCCAATGATCTTAGGTAAAGGTTTCCCTTGACATTAAGTCCAGTCGTGTCCAACTCTAGGGGGTGGTGCTCATCTCCGTTTCAAAGCCGAAGAGCCGGCGTTTGTCCGTAGACACTTCCGTGGTCATGTGGCCAGCATGACTACACGGAACACCGTTTCCTGCCAGCCGAAGCGATACCTATTAATCTACTCACATTTGCATGTTTTTGAACTGCTAGGTTGGCAGGAGCTGGGACTAGCAAGAGGAGCTCACCCTGTCATGCGGATTCAAACCGCCGACCTTCGAATTGGCAAGCTCAGTAGCTCAGTGGTTTAACCCACAGCGCCACCATGTCTCTTCCCAATTATCTTAGTATACATGTTTTTGCAATTTCACTTTGCAAAGTAAAATTGCAAAAGGCAGACCCAATTTTGGACTTTAACGAATAAAGGCCATGGGCAAATAACTTATTTCTTCCAAATCCTAGATGGCAAATCTCCTTTCAAACTGATTTTTTAAAGCACAAAAACATAATAACCAAGGGTCATTCTTGCTGGAGCTGTTGCCTGAGTGAGGGACCAAATGTTGTTCAGAGCCAAGATCTAAGCAGGTGTCATCTCCTTCTAAGGAAGCTAAATCAATGGGAAGATTCAGGCAACTTAATGGACTTGGATCACCAGACCTAAGCATCTGTCTGGGCCTTTTGCTACATGAATTCTGAGAGTTTATTGGAAGATAGCTTTAGTGAGGCCCCTTAGATGAGGTAAGTTTTAGGATATGGCATTCCTGGGTCCCCACTATACTAAGGTCTGTGTTGCATTATGCTCCAAAAGAAATCTCAGTGAGATGTAGTACTGCTAGATTCCTCCTTATATCATTATATCAATTCCCAGATTTTATGGAAGCTATAGATAAAATGCAAGTTAAATTAATTTTAAATGAGAATTCAAAAATCAATGAATGCTGGCAAGTCTTTGATCTTCTGAACAACATGCGTCATTTCAGGTGCTTTGCCAGAGACGTTACCAAAGCTACAAAGTCTCAAGCAGCTTGCAACTTCAGGAAAAAATAACAAAAAGGCAGAAGAAAGAACTAGCAGGGTATATTTTGGCAGCAGCTGTATATTATACTCTTCCCAAACAGCAACAAGTCTATATTTCGGGTGGGTTGGGAATGCAATTTTAAGGTTGGACGTTTGTCCCCCTTCCCTTGCTGGCACAGCATGTGAACAAGAGTAATTTAGAAGGCAAGGAAAGTAATAATAAGGTGAACAAAGAAGACAGCACAAAGTTTGAAGTAAAAAAAAATGCTCCAGCTTCTAAAATCTGTAAATTGAACAGCAGGATTCAACATTGAAGATCACAAGCTCCATTAGAAAGGGTCATTTTCTTGGGATCAAAACAAGGGCAAGCAATAGAACAGCATCTTCCTGGTTTCCTGAAATGTGAAAAGTTGTTAAGTTTTGCTAGTCATTTTTATAGCAAAATCCCTGCGCAGGATGCAGCTATTCTGAATTTGTTCTCCATTTCAGGCCAGATGCTTTTGAAGTCAAACAGAGATATACTTCCAAGCTTTCACTTTAGAATAATTCAGGATGTAAGATGAAAACCATTAATTGAAATATTTTTTTCAAGGTTTGAAAGTATTTTTAAGAAGTAATTAATTTGAATTTGTCAATGACATTTATTTCCTATAAAATTTTCCATTCAGGTTTACAAAAATAGCCCACAATGTCATTCTCTTTAATGAATAGCCTAAGATGTCTCAATTGGTTCCTATGGTCAAAATTTCTCTGTTATGGGTGGTACAGAATTAAAGGAAATCATACCAGCTTAGTTCTCTAATTCAGTGGATCCACAGAAGAATATAATTTTGTTTAGGCAAGGAGTGGGAAATGCCACAAATCCCTTCTAAACTGAATGTCAGAAAAGTGGCTGCTGAACTCCTGAGAATTAGTTTACGGAGCACCTGCACTGCAGAGTTTCAAGGTACCTCCATCTAAAGGTTGCCACTCAAGGGATTATAGGCTTAAATTATACTGAGCTGGTTATAACCTAGGTGGACCACATGCTAATAATGGAAAGAATTGTGGCTTAATGTACGAGGACATGTTCTGAGCTTAGTTTCCAGAAGCTCCTGAAAGGGTTGGAGATTTTTCAGCCTGAAACCCAAGAAGCAATTACCTAGTCTCAAGTAAACCAATGTTTTTACTCAGGGAAAAGTACAGTACCTTTCTGTTCAAGTTACTTGCTGTTGATGCTGCTGCTGATTGGCAGTACAGAGTACCTGCCAATTGCTATAGTTAGTCTGGTGATACATCTGCCCTGAGTTTTAAGTTATGCTCAAAGGCTTTGGCAACAGGAACAGGAAAAGGATCTAGTTGGTTTAGGGAGAGGCAATTGCTAGAAAAACCTACTGTAAACTTACAGAGACGTAGCATCTGGTTGTAGGCTTTTATTGATAAAAGTGGCTTTTGTTGATGGCAAGAAAGGTCCATTTTCTCCGTGGATCTCCCACATACAGTATTCTCAGCTAGGAGTACTGCAACATGCTCTACATGTGGATGCCCTTGAAAACCATCCAGAAACTACAGTTGGTCCAGAATGCTGTAGCACGTGTCGTTATGGGTGCAGCTTGTTATGTTCATGTAATACCTCTATTCTGCAAGCTGCACAGGTTATCACTTTTAAAGCCCTACATGACATAGGATGGGATTACTAGTGGAACTGCCTTTTTTCAAGAATGTCTGCTTGCCTCACTTGCTCCCACAGGCAGGGCACACCTCAGATACCCTCTTTTAGATCTTGTCACTTTATGGGACCTAGGAAGTGCCTATTTGGTGGTCACCCTTCTCTGGAATGATCTCCCCCTGCCCCCCACCCCCTGATATATGACAGGCCCCAACTCTGCTTGCCTTTAGGAAAGCTGTTAAGACTTAGCTTTTCCCCTAGGCATTTGGGACCAATTGAGTGGAATCCCCTTTTGGTTCTTTTTATTATGGTGCTGGTCACCATTTTATATTGTTTTACTTTCATTTTCATATATTGTGTAAGTTTTAAGGCTATGTGGTTGATTTTTGGTTTGTTTTTTGTCGTTGTATACCACCCTCAGTCACACCGCTGAGCTGGGCAGCCTTATAAATCCAGTAATAAATAAACAAATGAATACTTTCAAAATCTGTTCTGTAGTGTTTCTAAACCTCTGAATCAGATTCTGTATGTATAGGGAGCTGCAAGGGAAAGGAGAGGAAGAGAAAGTTGCACTTCACTTGTGGAAACCCATGTTTAACTCCACTACTAGTGTTTATATCACATGAAGCAATAATTCAATTCTAATTAACTCCGGGTGGGCAGTATTAGGTCTAGTTCTGGGTACCACAATTCAAGAAGGGACAAACTGGAATAAGTCCAGAGGAGAGTAACTAGTTTATTGAGAGATCTGAAAATTATGTCCTTTGAGAAACAATTAAAAGAGCTGGTATGCTTAGTTTGGAGAAAGCTGAGCAATAGCAGTTTTCAATTATCTTGTGGGCTGATGGAGCAGACCTCCTGGATGTTGCTCCAGAGATCAGGACTAAAACCACTGATGATAAATTGCAAAGAAATTGGCTAAACTCTAGGTAAACTTTCTAAGTTTTTTCAATTCTGAACCAATTGAGACATGTAAGGATTCAGTTCTGAAAACCTTAACTGATTCATTTATTTAAGCAAAGATTAGATGATTATCTATCATGAATGCTATAGTTGCACCCTGCAACTACCTAGAGCTTAATGACCTCCAAGCCTATGAATCTATAAAAACTTTTCACTGTACATACAATCCAATATAAGGTGTGGCAAGACATTTTGGTGTTTGAGGTATTACCTGTCTTGTAATTTATTCATTCTTTCTCTGTCTTTCAGTGTGAACACAAACACAAACACACAGACACACACACACACCACTTCATACTGATATTGAGAAACATTCAAAAGCATCTCCTATTTCATAATAAGCTCTACCCACCTATTTATACTTAACCCATTGCTAACTTGAGACATTAATTATAAGACTTGTCTTACCAGACAACACACTGGGTAAGTTTTTGACAGCTGGATATTTTACTGAATTTCTATTTATTTATAGAATTTCTGGGCTGCCTAACCGCAAAACAACTCTGGGTGGTTTTTCAAGCTAGAAACAAATAATATTATATAAAAACAACCATCATCAGAGGAACAACATGATTTCCAACCACATCATGCCCAACTCAAACACCCTAATCCAAGGCCTGGGGAAAAAAAATACAGCTGTTAAAAATCTGTGAGGGTGCTCTTTCAGTGCTGGGTGCTGGGACAGAGAAGGCCTGCTTCCTGGTCCTGCTAGATGGTATTGCTTAATTGATTGGACCTGAAGCAAGCCAACTCTGTCAGAATGCACAGGACAGTCTGCCACAACAGAATATAGATGGTCCCTGAAACAGCTAGTTCCTATATCATGTAGGGCTTGTCCAAATCAGGGGGTTTGGCTTCAACCTCTCTCTCCCTGCCAAAACGAGCTGGAATCAGCCATATAAGAAAAGACAACCACAGTAATACTGTGTCATCCACTATCATTTTCACTCCCCAGAGCTGGTCCAGAAGGACGCCATAGTTGATGGTATCAAAAGCCGCTTAGAGATCTAGAAGGGCAAAGATGGTTGCACATCCCCAACCTATCTCTTCTATAGGTAATCAACAAGTGCAACCAATGCTGTCTTAGTACTTTGTCTGAACCTGAAACCTAACTGGAAAGATTTCTTCTTCCATCCAGGGTATTGTCAACCTTTTCAACAACCTTTCCTAAAAAGGGAAAGTTAGAGACTGAAGGAAAATTAACCAGAACAGTTGGTCCAGTGATCAGCTTTAGATGAGCTTGTATTATTACGTATTTAATGTACAGTAGTTGGGATTTTCACAGGGGCATCCATGGGTGAGTCAAAATTTGCAAGATGGGGGCACGGTGTTATAATCAACAACCTAACCCTTTTGAACATGTGTGCGCCTCTATCCCCATACAAAAAGGGTAGGGTTTTGATCACCATACCATAGAACTACAGTGGCAGACCAATGACATCACACAAGAGGACGTGATTCAATCTGGGAAGATCTTTTGTTTCCTTTTGTTTTTGTTTGTAAACCTTTATGTGTATGTAAAGCAAATCTGAAAGCTTACACACCTTTTCCTTATTTCCTGCCTGAGAAATGATAGAAAATTGCATCTCTCTGATTTGGTGGTTTGCTAGTGAAGTTTAGAAATGTGATTCGGGGGCCCTGGGGCCATAAAACAGGATTTATCAACCATGTGCCATCTATATAAAGCCACAACTGGGGGGCCAAGCAGAGCAGATGCCCCAGGCGCCACGCTGGGGTGTGTGTGTGCCAAAATGACAAAACAGTATTTGTATACTGAATGTTTTATTAATTTAATGTAAAATAGAATAATAAAACTTGCTAACACCTCCCTCACCAACCCATGGGGTGGCGCAGAATCCATGTTTGCCCCAGGTGACACAGACCCTAGTTGCGGGCCTGCATCTATAAGCTGCAGATTGCCTGCTCCTGCATTAAAAAGTGTGTATATGTCTATATGTAAAATCAAATAGAAAGAAAACCACATTATTTTCTAATAGACCCTCTAGTGCTTTATGGTAGAAAGCCCTGAGCAATATGAAACCTTTGCAATGCAGTATTAGTGGCAGGTGCAATCCGTGGGCAATTTGCTCTGTTCTAAGCAGCATTCCAAACAAATTCATGCTCAGTAAATATCACTTAGTTGCTTTTGAAATTATTCCTCCTGTCATTTTTTTTGGGTGCTGCCACTACCCAACTAATCATAGCACAGGCTGCCAAATTGGACTTACCAGTTACCGTTCATATTCAGCTGCTTTTGACAGAATTCACTGGGGTAATTTAATATGTTTAGTCCCCAAGAATTGCCAGCTGGAGAATGGGTGGTTTTGGTATGCCATCTGAGAATGAAAAGAACTTTATTTTTTCCTCATTAGCATCTGTCACCTTAGTCTTTTGTCAGGGGCATTGAAAGAGACAGCTTTGATGCAACATGCTTTTTCCAGGCAGAGGTGTGTGTGTGTATGTGTGTGGTTTCATGCAAAATCAGAACATGGAATGGAAGTACTACTGGACAAACCATCTCTCTTTGCTACGATGTTCTCCCTTAATTAGAAGAATGCTGACACTGTTGTTTATTCGTTCAGTCGCTTCCGACTCTTCGTGACTTCATGGACCACCCACGCCAGAGCTTCCTGTCGGTCATCAACACCCCCAGCTCCCCCAGGGACGAGTCCATCACCTCTAGAATATCATCCATCCATCTTGCCCTTGGTCGGCTCCTCTTCCTTTTGCCCTCCACTCTCCCTAGCATCAGCATCTTCTCCAGGGTGTCCTGTCTTCTCATTATGTGGCCAAAGTATTTCAGTTTTGCCTTTAATATCATTCCCTCAAGTGAGCAGTCTGGCTTGATTTCCTGGAGGATGGACTGGTTTGATCTTCTTGCAGTCCAAGACACTCTCAGAATTTTCCTCCAACACCACAGTTCAAAAGCATCGATCTTCCTTCGCTCAGCCTTCCTTATGGTCCAGCTCTCGCAGCCATATGCTACTACGGGGAACACCATTGCTTTAACTATGCGGGCCTTTGTTGTCAGTGTGATGTCTCTGCTCTTAACTATTTTATCGAGATTTGTCATTGCTCTTCTCCCAAGGATTAAGTGTCTTCTGATTTCCTGACTGCAGTCAGCATCTGCAGTAATCTTTGCACCTAGGAATACAAAGTCTTTCACTGCTTCTACATTTTCTCCCTCTATTTGCCAGTTATCAATCAAGCTGGTTGCCATAATCTTGGTTTTTTTGAGGTTTAGCTGCAAGCCAGCTTTTGCACTTTCTTCTTTCACCTTCATCATAAGGCTCCTCAGTTCCTCTTCGCTTTCAGCCATCAAAGTGGTATCATCTGCATATCTCAGATTGTTAATGTTTCTTCCAGAGATTTTAACTCCAGCCTTGGATTCCTCAAGCCCAGCTTGTCGCATGATGTGTTCTGCATACAAGTTGAATAGGTAGGGTGAGAGTATACAGCCCTGCCGTACTCCTTTCCCAATCTTAAACCAGTCCGTTGTTCCATGGCCAGTTCTTACTGTTGCTACTTGGTCGTTATACAGATTCTTCAGGAGGCATACAAGATGACTTGGTATCCCCATACCGCTAAGAACTTGCCACAATTTGTTATGGTCCACACAGTCAAAGGCTTTAGAATAGTCAATAAAACAGAAATAGATGCTTTTCTGAAACTCCCTGGCTTTTTCCATTATCCAGCGGATATTGGCAATTTGGTCTCTAGTTCCTCTGCCTTTTCTAAAGCCAGCTTGTACATCTGGCAATTCTCGCTCCATGAACTGCTGAAGTCTACCTTGCAGGATCTTGAGCATTACCTTACTGGCATGTGAAATGAGTGCCACTGTTCGATAGTTTGAACATTCTTTAGTGTTCCCCTTTTTTGGTGGGGATATAAGTTGATTTTTTCCAATCTGATGGCCATTCTTGTGTTTTCCAAATTTGCTGGCATATAGCATGCATTACCTTGACAGCATCATCTTGCAAGATTTTGAACAGTTCAGCTGGGATGCCGTCGTCTCCTGCTGCCTTCTTATTAGCAATGCTTCTTAAGGCCCATTCAACCTCACTCTTCAGGATGTCTGGCTCTAGCTCACTGACCACACCGTCAAAGCTATCCCTGATATTGTTATCCTTCCTATACAGGTCTTCTGTATATTCTTGCCACCTTTTCTTGATCTCTTCTTCTTCTGTTAGGTCCTTGCCATCTTTGTTTTTGATCATACCCATTTTTGCCTGGAATTTACCTCCAATGTTTTTAATTTTCTGGAAGAGGTCTCTTGTCCTTCCTATTCTATTGCCTTCTTCCACTTCCGCGCATTGCTTGTTTAAAAATAATTCCTTATCTCTTCTGGCTAACCTTAGGAATTTTGCATTTAATTGGGCATATGTCCCCCTGTCACTGTTGCCTTTTGCTTTCCTTCTTTCTTGGGCTACTTCTAGTGTCTCAGCAGCAGACAGCCATTTTGCCTTCTTGGTTTTCTCTTTCTTTGGGATGTATTTTGTTGCCGCCTCCTGAACAATGCTGCGAACTTCTGTCCAGAGTTCTTCCGGGACCCTATCTACTAAGTCCAGTCCCTTAAATCTATTCTTCACCTCCACTGCATATACCTTAGGAATATTAGTGAGCTCATATCTAGCTGATCTGTGGGTCTTCCCTAATCTCTTTAGTCTGATCCTAAATTGTGCAAGAAGAAGTTCGTGATTGGAACTACAGTCAGCTCCAGGTCTTGTTTTTACGGACTGTACAGATGTCCGCCACCTTTGGCTGCAAAGGATGTAGTCAATCTGATTTCGGTGTTGTCCATCTGGTGAAGTCCATGTATAAAGCCGTCTCTTAGGTTGTTGGAAGAGAGTGTTTGTTATGCAGAGTGAATTGTCTTGGCAAAATTCTATCAGCCTATGTCCTGCTTTGTTTTGTTCTCCCAGGCCATACTTATCTGTAATTCCAGGTGTCATTTGACTGCCCACCTTAGCATTCCAGTCTCCTGTGATGAAAATAACATCTCTTTTAGGCGTGTTGTCCAGTAGGTGCTGCAGATCCTCATAGAACCGCTCTACTTCAGCTTCTTCAGCATCTGTGGTTGGGGCGTATATTTGGATTACTGTGATGTTAGATGGCTTGCCCTGAATTCGAATTGAGATCATTCTGTCATTTTTTGGATTGTATCCAAGCACTGCTTTAGCCACTTTACTATTAATTATGAAGGCTACTCCATTTCTTCTGTGGTCCTCTTGTCCACAGTAGTACATCTGGTGGTCATTTGATGTGAAGTGGCCCATTCCAGTCTTCAGTTCACTGATGCCCAAAATGTCTATCTTTAATCTTGACATCTCACCAATAACCACATCCAATTTGCCCTGGCTCATAGATCTTACATTCCAGGTTCCAATGGTGTCTTGATCCTTAGAACATCGGATTCGCCGTTCACCACCAGCACCGTCGGCCGCTAGCCGTCCTTTCGGCTTTGAGCTAGCTGCGTCCTCACGTCTGGGGCTAGTTGAACTCATCCTCTGTTCCTCCCCAGTAGCATTTTGACCATCTTCTGACCTGGGGGTCTCATCTTCCGATGGTATACCGACATATCTCTGGTTGTACTGATCCATTGAGTTTTCACGGCAAGAACACTGGGGTGGGTTGCCATTACCTTCCCCAGGGATCACATTTAGTCTGACCTCTCTGTCATGACCTTCCTGTCTTGGGTGGCCCTTCACGGTTTAGCTCATGGCATCATTGAGGTGCTCAAGCTCCAGCACCACGACAAGGTAACGATCCTTTGCTTAAGGCTGACACTGTATAAGGGGGCTAATCTGATTTATTCTGGAGGAAAGGCAGAGAAAATTCTAAGATTTTGTACCTTTGATCATACAAAGAATGCCAGCACTAACTTCTCTTTAAAAGAGAAACACAGTTCTTCCATAGAGCAATCTCTGATATTTCTACTTTAATTGTGTCTGTGAAGTTGGACCTGTTGCTAAGGATTGCCATGCAGTTATATTTACTTGGATGCCAGACTCAAAGCATGTAAGCCCACATATGTTGGGCTTTGCTATTTTTTCAGCTTGGAAAAAAGGCAAAATGATGCCTTGGGTAAATTCCTCAGCAATGTGCAGTTGGAATGTGGAAATAGGAAAATTCTGATCTTTTTTTGGACCTTGTCTGATTGGATTCTATGTTATCTCCTTCTGTCATATTTTATTGCACTTACAGAACTTGAAGTCTGAGCTTGGGTGCACAATTTTCTAAGACATACTGAATTTTAAAATTCTTTAAAGTTTGTTATGGGAGGTAGGTGTTAAGTAGCAAGCATAAATATATTTCTTAGCTTCTTAAAATGGGAATATCTGCTGTCTGTGAAAATCTCCACCCCCACTCCCCTTTTAAGCCCTGAGTTCATTATTGGAACTTTTTCTAAGTTCTAGATGATAGTGTTCTACCAAATGGGAATGGATGTTTCGCATCATCAACCCCAGATCTTTTTTTTAAAAAGCCATTCATTCAATACACTTATCATTGTACCCATCTGCTGTTGGTACATTTTTTTTTTCTTATTTGAAATGAAACTTAAAGTGTGTATGGGTGACCAGGAGTTTGGGTTTCTCAAATGGATTCAAGGAAAACCAATAAACTGACAATTCATTTGAACTTTATTAGTAAGTCACAGACCTTCAAGTTCCCTACCTCCCTGCCAAAACTTCCAATTACTTGATTACTTATAAAATGGAAGAGAAGGAAAAATGGCCTCCTGGCAAAGGAATTCAAATAATTTTTAATTTTCAGTTTTTGAAAACATGAGATTTTAAAAAAAATGGCTATGAAGATATATGTTGGTTCTTAGGGTGACAAGGGTTAAAGTGGCTGTTAGGTAAAGGTAAAGGTTTCCCTTGACATTAAGTCCAGTCGTGTCTGACTCTAGGGGGCGGTGCTCATCTCCGTTTCAAAGCCGAAGAGCTGGCGTTTGTCCGTAGACACTTCCATGGTCGTGTGGCCGGCATGACTGAATGGAACGCCGTTACCTGCCCGCCGAAGCGGTACCTACTCATCTACTCACATTTGCATGTTTTCGAACTACTAGGTTGGCAGGAGCTGGGACTAGCAATGGGAGCTCACCCCGTCAGCCGGATTTGAACTGCTGACCTTCCGATTGGCAAGCTCAGCAGCTCAGCGGTTTATCCCGCAGTGCCACCACATCCCAACAAGGGTTAAAGCGGCTGTTACTGACATCATAAATGTCACTGCAGTTAATGACCAGAATTCCACAAATAGACAACAAAATGAACAGAGAATGCAAAGAAAAAAATAAAAGCAGGGACAGCTATACCATAAAGGTGCTCAAATTGTGACAACTTCTACAAACAATAAAGCAGAATTTTGCTGTGTTAAAGAAATAAAATCATACTGGCCAGGCAGCAATAAATGTATATAAAAAGGGCCTATGGCTGCAGACCCTCCCCAATATGTGAAAAAGGCCACCTTTTGCTGTTAGACTGTACAACTGAAAGAAAAAAAATAAAAAAATCTCCAACTCATTTATATAGATATATTTTGGTTCTAAAGGGAAAATACTTCATTTGCTGGTAGTACTGTTTTTAAAAGCTTGTTAATGAAAACTCTGCAAGATTTGGGATTGGGAAAAATATTTACTTCTGGGTCAGGCATTGGAAAATTATTGTTGGTAATTTCCTTTCAGTTTGCACTCAGCACAGTCCCAGTCAATCCCTACATTCAGATAAGAGCAAGCCACTCAGTTCAGCCAGCAAAAGGTAGAGTTTGATGCTTCTTAGCTAAACATCAAAAATATTTAACTGGCAAAAATGGGACAAAAAGCAGGCAAAAGCAAGGGAAGGAACATGAACAACAAGCAAGGGATGAAAGAGCAGAGGAGAATGAATTATCACAAGGAGACGATTGTTTGTTTATTTATTTATTTATGGCCCAAGACCAATATTTAGCCGAATATTTAAACACATCAAATAAAAAGCAATGACACAAAATAAATTAAAGAAAAAAACGTATACAGAAAAGCCCAAAGCAATTAGTGGTGTCAGTGAGGCAAGCCATGGCTATTATTAAAAATTTGCCAATCTTATTGGAAATAACTGAAATTGGATTGCCTAAGTTCCTTTCAATCAGTGTCATGAGTTCTACCCTCCTCTTACTGTATAGAGGGCACGCTAGCAGTACTTGTGAAACAGTTTAGGCTTCTATATCAGAACATATACAAGTGCAATTTTCGTAGGGTAACTGATGTATCTGCCAGTCATCAATCTACATTATATCTATATATCTATCCTTCCTGATCTCAAAAGGCAGATAACTTTCCAGAGCCACTGGAAAGAGTACTATTTATTGAGAATGCCTGTAACAACAGAATCTTGTAAGCCTGATTGTGCTGTTCCTCCAACTCCTCCTCCCCCTCCTCCTCCTCCTCCTCCTCCCCCTCCTCCTCCTCCTCCTCCTCCCCCTCCTCCTCCTCCTCCTCCTCCTCCTCCAACTCCTCCTCCCCCTCCTCCTCCTCCTCCTCCTCCCCCTCCTCCTCCTCCTCCTCCTCCTCCTCCTCCTCCTCCTCCTCCTCATAGTTCAGTGAATTAGGGAGGTGTCTGTCTGAACTGCTTCCAGATGTTATCAGGACATTCTAGACTTAAAAAATGTTTCGCCGTTTTGCCTAGGCAACAGCTCCTGCATATCTCCATCCAGATCATCTTCCTTACTCCCTACAATAACCGTAGCAAAACTGAGATGGAAAGTAGGATGCCATGCAATCCCTCCTCTGTTCTGCAGAATGGAAGAAACCATTTGGAAACAGGGATGATGCATCTAACAGTTTAACACACCCTAACAATATGAATCTTAATGCAGTTGTGTGCACACACATACCCATCACACTTTTCCCTTTGCAAATAAATGTTATGCAAAGGGCAGAAACAAAGAAATAGCATGCTGGAAAAAAATCTTTTGGTAAGAGAAAGGAAAGGGAAAGATGGATGAGGAAATCACGTGCACTATGGAATAGCTTACCCCCTAATTCATGCTTTCTGACCTACAATTTAGCCTTTTCATTCATTATAAACTTATACTTTCACTTCTAGTATGTAACCATCAACTCCACACCACAATTAGGCCACCTTTCTTTAGTTCTATTATCCTCTTCTCCTTTCTCTTATTTTCACACATATAAAACCTTCTTTTTCTTATTTCACTCATCAATTCTTTTTTTAAACATTTACTCCTTTTATATCCCATGGACATCCATCCATCCATCCATCCTTCCATCCATTTATATAGCCAAATATATAAATATAAATATAATATATAGCATCTGTGTATATAAAACATTTATGATCAATACCAGATGGCCTATAGATCATTCAAGGATTTCACATAATGTTTGTCACAAAGAAAAAATGTAGACTAAATGTAGACTAGCTTCAGTTACACCCACATTATACGCAAATTCCCTGAAAATACTGTAGTTATAGGACTCATCAGTTTTGATCCTTCTTGGCCTCAAATGTGACCAAAGCCCAGTTATGACCCAAGCAGTCTCACAATAATCTATGTAAGCTTGCATTTCTAAACTTGAAACTATCATGAAAGCAGACATATTGTTGCTCACATCCCAACTGGGATGTCCATATAATGTATTCATACACTCAGGATACTTGTGATTAATCTTAGTATCTTAGTTAACAATGCTTCGTAGCTTGGAATACAAAAATTGAAAAAATAATTCAATTTTCAAGACTGCCCTACCCATCAAGAATATATAGTCATGGAAAACTAAAAACAAAACAAAAACAAATCAAAGCGGGGAGCTTGACTGAGGGCAAGGCTAGCCTCCCTTTTCTAGCATAGCATTCTTCTTGAAAAATCACAGCAATTGAGCTAAAATAAAAATCAAGTCTCCTTCGAGACAAACTCAACTCGTACTGCTTCATAGACATGTCCATATAGTTCTCTTTGCCATAATATAGAACTGATCACCATTGTTGCCTCTGGGATTTTCTTAAATTTCTAGTCTAGTCTATTGCCCCGGGGGTTCCCTGGTAAGTATTAACTAATTGGACTGTGCTTAGTTTTTTGAGATCAGCACTGGGAATGTACATTACTCATAGTGTGAAGGTCAGGTCAGCTGCCTAGCTAAAGCAAGCAGGCATCTATATTTGGCATTAGTGATACACTGGAGGCGAATGATTGCTTTAGTGACAACAGCAAAGATATATTTCCTACTGCATGGAAGAAGTCAATGGTAAACCAGTCTTGATTTTACAAAGAAAACCACACAGATAGGCACTATAAAGTGAGTGATGATATAGTGCTGCATGATGGGTCTTTTACATCTGATGGCACTCAACATTCGCCTAAGGAAAAGCTGAGGATTTTCTGGAGTACCAACGGGGTTTATGATGTGGCTAGATTAAAGCTTCTGGGGCATCTGGTCACTGATGTAGGAAAAGAAAATCCAAAGCTGCAAAGACAGAATTATAGTAGGAACATGGAATGTAAGAAGCATGAACATGGGAAAACTCAACACAGTGAAAGTTGAAATGAATCAACTACGCATTGGTATCTTAGGCATCAGCGAATTGAGATAGATTGGAATTGGACACTTTCAGTCAGAAAATTACATTATTTATTACTCAGGATATCAAAAATGAAGAAGGAATAGCATTGCTTTCATATAACTAGAACATTGGACTACAGTGCAGTCAATGACAGAATATCAAGTAGGTAAGCTAAAGGACCCCAATGGACAGATAGTCTCTGATTCAAAGAAGATCAAAGAAAGATGGAAGAAGGGTTCTGAAGTTCTATACAGTAGAGATATCAACAACCGAGATACCTGCGAGAGGATTCCAGTTAAGTTATGGTACAAATCACAGACACAACTGGCTTTCTCGCCAGTCTCCAACACACTCTCCTTTCCCTCTTCCACCCACATCCACACCCTGTGCCCTCAGTGTTTCCCTTTAATCTCCCTGCGGTACAGGCGTGGTTCTTTGTTTTCTTAAGGTCCCAGGGAACAATCCATAAGGAAGGAAAACAGTTCATAAGGATGGAAAACTCAGGTCGGCAACGTTGAGTCTTTCCTTCCACAATACCCTAGAAGATATACCCTACGTAAAAGAACCTCTAGTACTAGAAGATGGTTAGATCAGCACTCCAAAGTGGAAGGATACAGGGATTGATGGAGTAACTACCAAAAATATGGTAAGCAACAGATGAAGAATCAGTAAAGGTTCTAACTAACCTATGTCAGCAAATCTGGAGAAGGGTACAATGGCCTCAAAATTGGAAGACATCAGTATACATACCAATACCAAAGAGAGAGAGGGAGAGAGAGAGAGATTTAACAGTGTGCAGCTATCACACAATATGCCTAATTTCACACGCTAGTAAAATAATCAGTTCATCATCTAACACAGATTAGAGCCTCACAAGGAGATACCAGACGTTCGAGCTAGCTTTAAAACAATCTGAGGAACATGCTGATGCATGCTGGGTAATTGAGAAAGCCAGAGAATACCGATAAGAAGGCAGTATGTGTTTCATTGGTTATGGAAAAGCCTCCAGTTGTGTTGTCCATATCAAGCTGTGGAAAGAGCTTAGGAAAATGCAAATCTTGAAATATCTAACTGCCTTCATGTAAAACCTATGAACAGGTCAGGAAGCCACCATCCAGATGGAACAGACTATCACTAGGTCAGCAAAGAATGAGATGGCCTGTATACTCTCCTCTTATTTATTCAATTGATATACTGAATAGATATTGAGGGAAATTGTATTAGAAGATGAGTATGGTTTTAAAGTCGGAGAAACATCAGTAACTATGCTGATGACACTTCTTTAGTAAGAAAGTCAAGGAGCACAGTGAAAAAATGGGACTAAAATTTAATATAAAGACCAGATTAATAATATAGGTAGTCCTTGCTTAACAACCACAACTGGGACTGGAATTTAGGACACTAAGTGATGCAGTCATTAAGTGAATCTGGACCTGATTTTACGACCATTTTTTGCAGTGGTTGTTAAGCGAATCACATGGTCATTAAGTGAACCATGTGGTCATTAAGTGACTCACACAGCTCCCTATTGATTTTGCTTATCAGAAGCTGGCTGGGAAGGTTGAAAATGGTAATCATTTGACTGTAGGATTCTGCAACCATCGTAAATGCGTGATGGTTGCCAAGGGCCTGAATCGCAATCACTTGACTGCAGGGATGCTGTGACAGTCATAAGTGTGAGGAACTGTCATCAGTATTTTATATATTGCCATCATTAACTCTGGATGGTCATTAAATTAATGGTCTCTAAGTGAGGATTACCTGTAACAGATACAGCAATTAGCCTTAAGCTTGACAAGGAAAATATTGTCATCAGAGCAGATAGGATTAAACTGCTAAAAGTTTCTTTTATTTGTCTTCTCATACATGTAGAGGATTTGTAGAGGATCTGTAGTTCCTGAAGGAATAGCTGTCTAAGCACAAGCTGCACTTAGCTTTTGTTCTACAGTATATGACAATGTCAGCCAAGCTCCTTGCTTAATTATTATCACAAAGTTGTTTTTTTTTTAAAATGTGTTTGAGGGTGCACTGCCCTCACAGAGCTGCTTAGAAAACTGTAAAAACCCATGAATTATATATTTACATCTTGCATGTTGTCTGGGAAATTCTGGGAGTTGAAGTCCAGACATCTTAAAGTTGCTAAGGTTGAGAAACACTGCCTTAAATGTTTCCTAATATATTTTACTAATCGTTGCTCAGGGACTGACAGCCTTGCAAGGCATTCCAGACAAGAAGCACACCCAGTAGCAGTAGCTCTTCTTTATTGTAAGGTTACATTAACAGAATCTTGCAAATCTGAAAATACATGTTTCCCCTGTAACCTTCACATCCCAAGAAACTAGGGAGGGTCCCTTCTGAGACATGTGCATGGCCACATTTCTCCTGCAGGCTAAGCTGCCTCTTATCTGACTGTTGCTCTGGCTGTGGCTCTTCCCCTGTCTCCCAAGGTCATTCCCACATACCATTACAGAGGGACTTGTTCCTTGATTGTTTGTTTCCTGTCCTGATTCCTTCTACAGAGTTCTGACAATAGGATGCGGTCAAACTTCATTTTAACCATCCAAGCCACAGTGACTCAAGCCATATACAGGTAGTCCTCTCTTACTGACTGTTTGTTCAGCAACTGAAGTTACAATGGTGTTGAAAAAGGAGATTTACAACCAGTCATCGAGCTTGTGGCTGTCACGATGTCCTCATGGTCATGTGTTCCCAATTCGGGTGCTTGGCAACTGGTGCACATTTATGATGGTCACAGTCTCCCATGGCCATGTGATTACCATTTGCAACTTTCATAGCTAGCTTCTGGCAAGCAAAGTCAATGGAAAACAGGTGGGAAATCACAAGTCACAGTCATGTGATGTCACACTTAATGACCGTGGGTGATTTGCTTAATAACCAGAGCCAGAATGGACAAACTGACATAAATCAGGTATGGTCACATGTTTCACTTTACAACTGCATCACTTAGCAATGGATTTGCCGGTCCCAATTTCAGTCAGTAAGTGAGGACTACCTGTATTATAATGGTTCACCCTTCATGCTTTGCCAAAACGAACAGATCACCTTATGACTTTGGGCAATGACTGTCAGCTAGTTTAATCTGATAGATTGAAAGGTAGCATTTTAAAATAAACCAATAAACAAACAAATAATAGAATTCCACACTTAAAGATATTTTTGGATTATCTCTTAATATGTTCATCCATATGAACTTCTAAGATTAAAAATGATAGTATCTTTACTTCTGGAAAATTAAATAATGCATTTTGAAATTTATACAAATTCTTCATAAGAAAAAACAAAAGCAAAACCCATTCAAAGCTTTTTGGTGAAACAAACAAACAAATAAATAAAGGTCTGTGTTTCTGGGTATGTTCACATGTGTATACACACAGATAAAATGTTTCCCCTGTTTTACAGCTTATGGCAGAGTTCACAGTGCTCTTAGTATCTCAGTAATTTTTTTCATAGAGTCCCTAGATCAAAACTGAACTACTTTCAGCTAGTAGTTTGTGCAGCATCTGACAAATGTTGAGTATTGCCATGTTTCCCTCAAAAATTTAAAATATCCTGCAGCACCCTTGTGAGTTCACCATGGGACCTTTGGTCATTACAGCACACACTTTGGGAACTGCTGGCTTATGCTGTGGTTTCACAGAGTCCCTCATTCAATCTAATATAACACAGAACTTCAATAAATGAGTCAGATACTAAATTGCCCTTCCACGCAATTGGTCCCTTTCTTACTTATGACAGAATGGATACTCAGTCTCCAAATTCACCATGCCATCTGTACAATCTCTCACACAGATTAGGAAATTCTGCAACTCGCTAGAATAGATTTTTAGAGCATTCACCAAAACTGGCTTCTTTTTGCCTTCTGTGGAATCTTAACTCAAAGATATTCTGAATCACAGTATATGCTGGTATGTGATGTAAGGCAAGTATTTTCACCCACAAATTTAGAATATGCGTTTTCAAATTAATGGTTAAACCAACTAACTAGCTGACCCAACTCAACCAGTTAATTCTTTGGGAAGAAAATCTTAAAAGTTGTTTCAGATACATACTTTGCATTGAGACAACATACATCCTGTATCTACAATGGAAAGAAGAAGCGCACCTTTTGTGCCCTGCGCTTATCGGCTCGTTGGTTCTGATGATAGATGCGACTGAAGTTGGAGACAATGACCGGAACTGGAAGAGCAATGACTAAGACCCCGCTCAGAGAACAAATAGAACCAAATATCTTCCCGGCTATTGTCTTCGGCACCATGTCACCATACCTGGGGTAAAAAACAAAAGTCTGCTTAAACACATGATCTACAATTTCCCCTGTAAGAACTCAACAGTCATGTATCATTCCACTATGTGAACAACTCTGTTTTTATATCACTTGCTTCTATCATGTGCTACTTTGAATATATAGCTGAGAGACCCTAGTATCACTAGTTCATGCATTGATTTATATGTGCCCAGTGAGTCTTTAACAGTTAGGAAGGGGAGGATATTGAAAAATATGGTGATGTCATTTCAGTTAGTGAGATCTATTAGTATTGTTGTATACAAGGATGGCTTGGTGTTAGGTGTGTGGTGGGGCAGCCCTTCTTCTTCCCAAACCTCTAGAACAGTTGTTCTGAGGACATTGGGAGCTAGATTAAATTGGACGGTCTGACAAAAATCTGTTCTCTTGCCCTGTAGAAGCAGAAGTATTTTATCCCTACAAGAAGCTACTTTTGAATGCAATTCTTTGAAAATAAATAAGAGCTTCCCATAAATAAAAGAGGGCTGGTGCAGATAAATGGATAAGGGAAATGTTTTCTCCCTCATTCATAATCTTAAAAGTTGGGCCATACAGTTGTATTAACTAGAAAGAAATTCAAGGAAAACAAAAGAAATTCCTTTTCTCTGTAAAACATAGTGATAGAATTCCTGCACAGGATATGATGCCAGCAATTGGCTCTGTGACTTCAGAAGAGGAATATATACATATTGGTAAATTATAGCCCCATAGATTGCTGATAATTAAATAGAACATCTTGGTTCAGAACAATGATAAGTGGACTGGGGTAGGCCTGTTCCATTTTCTGTCTGACAAATTTTTGTCTGGCTTTTCAAATTCATGAGATCTAATCTGTATCTTATGCACTTAAAAAAATGTTTGAAGTGATCTAGGGATTTCTTCCATTTATCATCGTCATCATCATCATCATCATCCTTATAGCAGCATCCAGCTCTTCACAAATTGGAGGTTCCCCTCAATGATTCCTAGTATATCTAGGAAGGTTGGAAAACACCTTTGTCTGAAAACCTGGAGAGATGTTTAGTTAATATAAACATTACTGAGCTATAGATAAAGCAATGGCACGACTCAGTATAAAACATCAGTATAAAACGTCTTCATCCAATTCCATTTATTACTGTTACATATCACTTGTCTTCAGTACAATATAAAAACAGAACCAAAAACAAGCAGATCATCTCACTGGTTTGTGGTAGATGCTCAAGGTTATCCCACGAATGTTATGATTTGGTTTAATTTCAAGGCCGCCTTAATTAAAACTGAGACCCTTTAAAGTGCTGAATGGGAAGAAGAAAATGTCATGTGAAGAATCATCGACTGCATTCTTCTTCCACCTTTCATTTACAGCTCTAAAAATACTTTAAATCATATTATTAGTGCCATCCTTCTTTCCAAAAATCTATTGATGCCCTTGAAGTGTAGCAGCATGTTGCCTAATTGACTAAAATTTATTTCATGACAATAATAATTTGTGTCATTGCACTAACATTTCAGGATAATATAACATGCCAGTTCTATACTCTAATTAAGATAAATTTCTGTACAGATCCTAAATAAAGGGAGTTATTCCAATTATTCCAATCTAATAAGGGAGAAACCCATACGGAAACAGCCTCTCCATTAGGTTAGGAGGAGGGAGACATATTCCACTGCTGATATAATGGACATTGAGCAGACCTGAAGGTGGCTTTTGATGTGAATGGGTATGCCATAGCTCAAGAAGAAAAATCTATGCTTTGCCTTAGTTCTAGGCTAATGACGTTTATGTTTTCTTTTCTTTCAGTGAAGATTTATACACCGAAAAGTTGGTTTCACTCAGACACATCCCTTTTCGCAGAAGTAAAACATCATTTTCATTGAACACAGAAAGGAATATTCTTACAGGCTTCTGGGGGGAGGTGGTTAAAAAAGTCAGGATGGCAGCTGCCACTGTGTGATTGAAGCCCCACCCCTTTTTATGTGTGTCACATGCTGGACACATATAAAAAATGGACAGGGCTTTGGCTGCATGGTCTCAGTTGCCATCTTGACTTTTTTGCCTCTCCCTCTTGCAGACGCCCCTGCGTATTCCTTTACTTAAGATCCATGTATAAGATACTTTTCATTTTGAAAGTCATGAATGCTGCAAACCTCACATTTAAATCATTTTGCTGAATAAGTGTTAAGAATGAGTCCAGCAAATCATAAAGCCAAGTAGAGAACCAACGTATTGCAATAATATGGAGTTCCACAAGAGGACATAAAATACCATTAGAAAGTCACTGGAACAGGGAAATCAATATTTCATATTTCACAGCACATGACACAAATGTACTCACATACTTAAAGAAGTATCCTCCATTCCAATTCAATTACATTTTCTCCACAAAAGTTATATGGATGTCAAAGAAAAAAAAAAGATGATACAATATTTTTTTCTTTTTTATGGCATATAAAAAAGAGATTACAGAGATTGGGAAAATAAAATAAATAGAACGCCATTTAACCTGATAGTACTCCTTCTGAAAAAACAAGGTCATTTCTTGTTAATACATAAAAAAGATGGAAAAATTGTAGGTAGCAATAATCAAGTCACTGATAAATAAATGAGAAGGAAAAAAAATCAGATGGTACAAGAAAATGAAAAGGGAATAGAAAAGCAACTAATCTGAATTACTTCTTGTCTGAAAATAAAGCAGTTATTGTTTGGAGTATTCACAAAGATATCTAGGGGAAACTACAGCCAATTCTGATGTGCCTTGTGGCAGCTTAAAGATCACAATGAATTGGGGTTGTGTTATTGGCAAGGAAGGGGAAAAAAAGTCAATATGGTAGTGACAATTGTGTGACTGAAGCCATGCCCCTTTTTATATGTGTAAAAAAGTGGTGGGGCTTTGCAACTGTTAGTTTGATGACACTGTGGTTGGTTCCAGATGCCTCTGATGCCATAGCTATCCATTTACACTTTTTTGTATGCAACTACTCCAGTATCTTCTTTTTTTTCTCACTTTATTTACCTAAGCTTGCCCTAATATGTGTTGCTTCTAATCAAATTTCCGAAGGATACTATAACTTTCTACAAAACTTTCAAAAGGTGTACTGTTTTGGCTCAACTTTATCCAAGAAATGTTTACAGATCTTTGAAGCAATGCATGATGGAGAATATATCTGATTATGCAGATATTGGCTTATAAGTATGCCATGGCTAATATTTATAGACAGCATTTGGCACTTTGCTCATCATCTTTCATTTCCATAGAATCAAAATCACATTACAGTAGAAAAACTAAACAACAAAGGTGAATCCAAAAAGAGGTATATGTTCACAACAGGAAATAATTGCATGAATTATTTTTGTGGTCATCTATGCACATACAAAAAATCTATACTGGTGCTGCAAATAAATTCCTTGTAACAATTCTATCATGCCACGTTTTGCAGATATAATAGGGTAAGCTTCTCAGGAGGAAAAACAGATGCAAATACCAGCCTGCAAGCTGCAGACATTCCCTGTACTCATTTCACGAGAGATGACTCTATGTCATGTGTACTGAGAGATACTCAACATCTCCTTCCATTCAAGAAGTTTTTGCCTTTTAAAATTAAGGCAGAAGTTGCTGGCCTGCGGGCAAGAACAGAGAAAGCTAACATCATATCCTGGGGCCTCAGATTAAAGTTTAGAATTTCCAGAAAAAAGGGAAGTCCAGAAAAATGAAGCAGATGTATCAGACACTATTCCGATTAAGGAATAGGTAACAAGTTAAAGGAGGAGTTTGTGTTAGGGTTTTAATAGTTATTTTTCTCTGCTGTCCTGTCTATTTTTTGTATGTGTGTGCGTGCAAGTTCAGTAATTGGGTGTCCTTCAGCCTTTTATGCATATTTCAGGTTGCACGTGAGGAAACTATTTCTCATTAGAATTTTTGGTGATTTGGAATAATAATTTGAAACTCTGCCTCAATCTCTTTATAATGAGTTTTTATTTATTTTTAGCAGACCATCAACATCATGTGGTTAGTCTGGAATACTGTATTTTCTTTTGTAATTCTCATTTTAAAACTGCTGTTTTCAGTTGAACAGCTCTGTATTAGCCCCTTCGATAGTTTGATATCACACACACACACACACACACACACACACACTTGCTGTTGTTGATCTCTTGTGAGGAAGGATTGACATCTTTGCCAGATGCTCTGATGCTATATAGCCATATGCCATATAGCCATATGCAGGCTACAAGAATATAATAATAATAATAATAATAATAATAATAATAATAATAATAATGTCCTGTAAGGCAGCACTGATTATCAGAGCCCTATCTCCCTCAAACCTTGGGGTTAAGGGGACACCAAGTGAGGCGGAGATAGGGCGGAGTATAGATAGTGGCAGCAGAAACTACGAAGTCACTACATCAAAAAAGGAAGTGGGGCAGTGTCTAAAAACCTGGAGATCTTCTAGAAGAGGAGGTTTGACCTCCAGCCTTTTATGTTATAGGGTCAGCAGGGTGCTCTACTATGATAAATTATAAGTCCAATTCTTTAAATTATTATCCTCCATTTCTGAGAATATAGAATTTGTAAAGAGTCTATCTCAAACTATAATCAGCTGGTTTGCTAGATTTATATAACTACAAAAACTGAGATTTAGAAAACAGGATTTAATTATATACATTAGGGATAAATTATATCAAGAGGCAGGGCCAGATGTTGTCACAATTGGTTACTTCATATCACAACTTTGGTATGTCAGTTAAGCCTAAAAGTGTGGTGTAGCAATAATGTAATGGACCTCACAACATGAAGATCAGGAAATATTAGGGACTTCCCTCAAGAAGGAAACATAATAGATTTAACTCATTGTTCTGTAGTTGTAAGAAGGAATCTCAACATTTGAGCCATAAAACTCAACTCAAGCAAGTCTTAAATAGACAGGTTGCTTGAGAAGAAGAGGACAAATTCAAGATACCGATACTTGCTTTTGTAGTATTGACAAAACTGGATAATGATATTGTCTAGTGGTATATTAGATTGAAAAAAAACACAGCAGCCAAAAGAGTGATAAATTTTGGGGTGGTGTGTTATTCCAAGGCAATCTGACCTTTGAGTTTTCTTGGATTTGTTTATTGTACATATTATTAAGAACCAGTATATGCTATTTCAATTTAATATGGAAATGTTTTCATTTAAAAATCCTTTCTTCAAGAATGAATAAAACACTCTACCAATTTATTCACTACTAGTCAAACAATTAATCCATAAAATTGGGCATGCTTCACTGCATATTAAGAACAAAAATGAAAAGCAAAAGCAAACAACTCAATGAATGCTTCATTCCCCCCCCTCCTTTGCTGAGTGGCTTAAAAAAAGACCATTAGTGAAGGATGGGAATGGTCCATGTTGACACAGTGGAACAAGCAATGCCAAACATGAAATAATACTATAGAGCTGTCAAATTATATTTGACAACTGCAAAATAGGCTGCTTATCTAAGAAGGGTGGGACAAATTGTTATGAAACAATTCTCAGTAATTCCCAAACTGCTTGGTGACTAAACATGGTAAGAAGATGCTAATGTATTATTCATTTCAGCACTGTACATCACAGTGGATAATTTAAAATGCCACCGGTTAATATTAAGTAGCGTGTCTTTAGGAGAATCACAGATGTGGACATACACTTCAACTGGGTGGCTTTCAGATGTTGAACTAGTTGCAGTTTCCATCTCAAAATGAGCCAGCATTGCTCCTGTGCAGACAGAACTTGATGTGAACTTCTCATCATATGCAAACAGTTCCTATGGATACATTTTTGCCTTGAAAATAATGGTGCCACAGAGTTTTGCTTTTCTAAGGTCATTTGGCATTTTTGTAACCTATGGAAGGTCTTGGTAACTGCCTTGCTTTCTTATTCAATAAAAAAGATAGAAAAGTTATTTTCCTCCCAGGAACTAAGTCAATCACATCACACTGAAATAAATGTATGGCCAGATAAAGTCATAACAAAAAAGTTAATGACTTGGTAACAAAACTATTTCTGACAGATTTTTTTTTCCTGTTCAATCATGTCTGATTCTTGAAGACTGCCTGGACAAGTCTCTGCAGTTTTCTTGGCAAGGTTTTTCAGAAGTGGTTTGCCATTGCCTCCTTCCTAGGGCTGAGAGAGAGTGACTGGCCCAAAGTTACCCTGCTGGCTTTGTGCCTAAGGCAGGACTCACGGTCTCCTGGTTTCTAACCTGGTGCCTTAACCACTGCACCAAACTGGTCCTTGACAGATGTACGGTAAATCCTTAACAAATAGTTAAGAGTACAATCATATGCATCTGAAGTAAATACCACTGAACTTAATGGAACATCTTTATAGCAAGCATTTTGCTCTTCATAGCAACAACTGTAGAATGCTGACTATATGTCCTGGCAGAGCAGGAACAAATTCTGACAGCAATCCAGCTTTGGATATGCATACCATGAGGCTTGCACAGGCAAAACTGGAGTCCTGCCAGACCACACTCCAAGCATTCCTCTTTGTTTTCCTTAGACAAGCCAACAACCAGTTTGTCCAGGCCAAAGAAACTGTGGCAGTGATTATGCTCTCAGATTTAACATGCATAAGTCCCCTGCCAAATTGTACCCTGTTCAAATTTGCTCTTGATTTCTAGAGGAGACACATAGTTTGAGAATCCTGGTCTACATCATCTTTCCCCAACTGAGGGCCCTCCAACTGAGGGCCCTGAAGTTGGACTTCAACTTCCAGAAGTCTTAGACTTTGGCCATTGTGGCTGGAGACACTGGGTATTGAAAGCCAACGTAAACCAAGTTTGAGAAAATGTCTAGATCAGTCTTGTCTTGTGCTTATTTGATCCCTCAATATATTTTGGAACATGATACTCAACTAAATAAGACTCTATATCAGGTATGTGTCAGACAAGATGGGAGGTGTGGAACAAAATATCTACGTGGATACATCTTAGGAAAGACTGGTTTGGACAAATATATGCCTCATTACAATTACTGACAACCTATGATAAGTTCTTTTTTCTTTTTGCATTTATTGCATAGTTAGTATTAGTGACTAAGCAATTGTTTGCAGATGGTCTACTCATATGTGCAGTGCAATGTGTAATGCCTTGGATGTCCATAAGACTTCACTGGCTACTGTTGTGATTAGGAAAATTAGTTATTTCCCAGTTTTTCTGGGTCATATGTTTCAGTGGTCATATCAGTTGCCAGTTGTGGTAATCTCTGCAATAGTTCATAAATACTATGGCAATGATCATGAGAAAAAAAGGTCTGACTGGATCATTATTGACAGGCCCATAACACTTGTATAAAACCTAACAATCTTCTGCAGTGTGTCTCTCCTGAGGCGTTTGCTGCTGTGCAGTAATCATGTGGGACTAGTTTACTTTTATTCTGCACAGATCGAAGAGAAATAAGTCAAGAAACAGCTGACACAAATGATCAGAGAATACTCTGCATCATCTCTCCTTCCTTCCTTATCTCTTTAATGGAAAAACTTCCAAGTGGCTTGTTTATAGAAATCGTTCATTGTGTGTACACACCACTGATCTTCAACAGTGTTGTGGAGAAAACATTAGATTGGTTGATTCTTAGGAGAATCTTTGGGGAGTCAGAAAGAGAAGCATGGATATGATTAGGAAGAATGCATTATGTTTCCCCATAGCATCTTGCAAAATGAGACATCATGGTCAAGGCCATAGCTTCAACTGTTGTTCTAACAGAATGGCGCAAGATGCATTGAAGATACTTGGTTTTGATACAGGTCATTAATCTGGGAGCTTGTATAATTTATAACCACTGTGATTTTTCACTGTTCAAGTTAGAAGGTGGCATCATATATTTCTTTGTTTTTCATGCTGATGGGTCAGTTGTGGTAGGATTTTGGCAAATGTAAAGATAGTACCTGGTGGAATCCCAGTCAAGGTCACGAACTGATAGAATTAATTATTTTACAAGCATGAGGTTAGTTGGCTGTTTAAGATGGCTCTGTGTATTAGTTTTATGCCATACCAGGCTTATAAAGCAGGCTTATATCTGCTTCTTTGTTCCTGATATGTTAGAAAAGAACAACAAAACAAAACAACCCTCACAATTTTATAACCTTTACTCAAACCAACAAAAAAAGTCCATTCCTGCCAAATGTTTGTTAAATGACAAAGTATGTCATTGCCATGATTTACATCATTGTGTAATGATGTCATGATATCAATGATGCAAATATACATATAATGTGGGTGGCTTATTCTTGTCCAGACTACTTGGGAAGCATTGGACAGGCTCTTTATTTTGGGTGGGATGTCCAGATGGAAATTTTGTACATTACACCCAAAGTCCACTAAATGGTGATCCACTAAATCAAGGTTTGTGAGAAAAAATATATTGTAAAGGTGAAATAATAAAAGTTTCATGACTCTACCAAGCTTGTTGCTTTCTAATTAAACAAAACAAAACAGAAAAGAAGGGCATCAGGCTCATACTGTTGCCAGTATACAATGCTGTACTCCAGATTAGATTCAACCCACTGGCACTTCTGTCAATACATTCAGTTTACAGACTTTATAGATTACAGTTTGATGGTGACTGAAAAAAGACCTCTGCACATCAGCTGTTCTACTCCCCTTCTTGTGCTGAAGGGGTCTGAATAACCCTTACCTCAGCCAGTAGTTAGGCATAATCTCTTTCCATTTCCAGGGAAGACGCTCTACTAATATCCAGGAACATAGGTTGAAAAATTTCACTGCGTGTTGTTCTAAACCTTTTCTTTCATTTGAAAATGCAAAATTCAATAAGCTAACAGCTGAAAAACAAATCCAGTGTAGAATTTTACTGATTGCTATTAAGGGTGGGATAAAGTTTCCAGATATTTAATCTCTGCTCCAGGCATGAAAAGGAACACACAGTATGGTTTGCTGCAAAAGAGACTGAGCCTGGCTGCTTTCTGATGAAACTCTGCCAGTGATGGACTGTTGCAGTAAATAAATAGTTCAAAGGTACTAATGTTAAGTTTACTATAGCTGTGGAATTAAGCACTAAGAACTATATTCAAAGACTCACTTGGGAAAGAAAAAAGAATTGCTTCTATATTTAAATATAAATCCATATTTTACATAGTTATTTTTCTGGTCAACAGATATGAAAGCATTTGTTCTAGTAACAGAAATTTCCTTTTTGTATTTTTTTTCTGGTTCATCTGCTGTTCTAATCTTCCTAGAGGAACTCTCCTCAACCTTAGCTCCCTCCAGAAATGTGGTCTTGAAGTCCCCAAATGCTCAGCCATGATCATGCTGGCAATGGGCCTCAAATTAGGGTACTAGAAGGAAGGTAGATATTTTATAAATTCTCCTTGTTTCTTCTCGGCTGCTCCTGAAGCGCCACCCTCTGCATATGCCTTCATGAATTATTTTTATAAGGTTTTGGAGTACGGTACTTCAGATACATTGAAGGAAATTAAGGAACCTTCCACAGTCTGGAGGTGGAACAAAATAAACTCATGCCATAACTCAAGGCTATTCCCTCTTTTCCAGGTCAGTCCACAGAAAAAAATAAGTTTGGATGCTCCATCTCTCAATCATTCTAGTGGGATCACAAAACTCCCTTTCCTGCTTCAATAAAAACAGATATTCAGATGAGCTTTTTGGCTTCTGGAGGAACTTATTTTCTATCCCTGCTTTCCTTTCAACAAAGTGGCCCATGAAGAGCCAAATCCTCCATGCCCGCTAAGATAATTGCATTCCAGGCAAAAGTTTTGGATTCTTCTTTCCCCTCTTTGATAATTGCATTCCAGATAAATGTGCTCCTTGACAAACACTGTGAAGGTCTTCATAGGTACTCAGAAAAAAAAAATCCTTGCCAAAGTTGCCATTTTTAAATAGACAGATTATATTTGGCCTTAATAGCTGCATTGGGGCAAAAAAAAAAAATGCTTCCTGTGTTGTATTTCTTTCTCTTATAAAGATGTTAGTGTTAATATGTTTTCTACTACAGATTAAGGTTACTATGGTAACTAATCATTTTGGCCGGGTAAAGAGGTTGAATTTAATTGTCTCCTTTTCAGTTGTTAATTGTTGCACTGTGGGGGGTGGGGGGGGACGGGGGGGGGGGGGCTGGAGAAGAACTTGCCTGGACTTGTTTTAGTTTCAGTTTCCCTTCTGTGTAGGCTTGCAGAGAATATGCAGCTGAGAGAAATCTCTCCTCTCAGCAAACAGCCTTTAAATATGTTCGTTTTCTGTAAATAAAATTATTTTTATAGAAATGCCTGGTGTGTGACTTTTCTGATCTCTCCTGGGCTAAATGCTTTCTAGCACTCTGCCAACAGGTTATGGGCCCAGTAAGCAGCCCAATAAACCCAGTAAGAAGCCCAGTAAAACCCCAAAGGGAATAGAGAGATCAGCTCCACACCTCATGCACAATTTAAAGGCAGGTAGCAAAGACCTGTGAAGATTTTCTTTGGAGCCACCTGGAGATTTTCCAGCAACTGCCAGTCTACAGGACAAAGAAGCCAGCTGAGGTGACTTGCAAAAGAAGGAAGAAGCCATGGCTACCTCCCAGCCCTCAGCGATGCCTCTGGAGTGCCTATCAGAGACCAACTATTTGAATTGGGCCCTGAAGATGGAGATGTATCTTTGCAGAGAGAATCTTTGATTGCCAATTGGTGAGCAACCCCCCACAAAATCCCAGTGCTGAATGGCTGAGACAGGATGAGTGGGCTAGAGCCACCATTATCCTGGGAGTTGAGGACAATCAGCTAGTCCATGTGCGAGGTATGCAGTCTGCAAAGCAACTTTGGAATGCTTTGAGAGACTTGTATGTAAAGGCAACATCAGGGAGTAAAGTTTCCCTGACAAAAAAGCTGTACAAAGCCTACCTTGCAGAAGGAGATAGCCTTCCTGAGCACCTGCATTATATTCAGCAGCTGTTTGTTGAGTTGCAGGAGAGAGGAATGGAATTTACATCTCTCACAAAATCCTATATCCTCCTGTCCTCACTGAATGAAACGTGGGACACGCTGATTTGTACCCTGGAGGCTATGCCTGAAGCAGACCTCACCCCATCGTATGTTACACAGCACTTACTTGCTGAATGGGAAAAGAGAGAGGAAAGATTCCCCCCACCTCTTCTGGAAAGCTGTAGTACCAGAAAACAAGGGAAAAGAAGGGAAAGGAAGCTGAGACCACAGCGCTAGCCAACCAGTGATGCAAAACTTTGTTTTCTAGCACTCTGCCAACAGTTAGCAGTGCAGCAATCTGCAGATCTAGCTAGTGCTACTCAGTTGTATCACCTGGAGCTGAAGCAAGTTAAATGCTTTTGTTTATTAAGTTAAGTGCACCTTGAGACTGCTCATTTCTTAGCTTCATGTTCATTATAGCTCACCTTTGGGGAAACAAGGTGGGAGGGATATAAAAGCAAAAACGCTATTGACTGATTATTAAATTGCTTTCAGTGAGTTGGGCTTTAGACTAACAATGTCACCTAATCTCATCTGGAACCTGATCTTTAGGCTACTTATTCTAGGAAACCCAATTCCTAAGAGACCTGAAAACTGCACAGAGGCTCCACCTCAGGGTACCAAAGATAATTATTTTTCTCTTTCTTAGAATCTGGGTCTGAACTGAATCACTGTCCCTGAGGTGGTAAGTTCAGTTTCTAATTATTGGGACCCTTAGTCATCCAATTCTTCACTTTTCGTGAGTATTGTAATCTTCCCAAAGATAAACTTGCTCACCCAGGCATTTTCAGTGTAATTGCTGCTCCAGGATCATAATGGTGTTTAAAAATAAACATTAAAAAAAATCTGTATTTTTCTTTTTTCATTCCCTTGTTTTAGGAAGGTGGCTTTATTGTTGACTGTTTTAATTAATTGTCTGGTACCAATTAGGATTGGATTCTTTTTGTATATAGCTCTGACCTTTTTTAGAAGGAATAAAATTGGTAAACCATAAAATATATAATAACATTCCATTTCCCCATGAGTTTAGCAACAATGAGCTCTGAACTCTTTCAACTGTTTTGAGCTGTTCTTTTCATCTTTAAATATTTTCTTTTTCTACATTAAAGAAAGAACATAATTTTTAATTTAAACGTATGTCCTCTTTTCATTTCAGTATAATCAATGACATTGCTACTTTTATAATGTGTGTCATGATCTTAATTAATAGAGAAAGCAACATTTAATTAACATTTAATCGTTAGCACAGGTATTTTGCCCAGGAATTCTTATATCACCATGGACTTCTTTCTTTTTCCTACTCATTACAAAAGGGACACAAAGAAGTCCAAATAAGATTGCTCAATATACTTTCTCTGGGGATGTTTGATACATTTAAACCAAAGATTTAAATTAGTTTCATAGAACTTATCTTCCCAAGGAATTCTTCTATGCATAGGAAGACAAATATAGCAAGAGAAAAGACAAATGTAACCTATAAGAAGGACTGCACAATGTATTCATAGTACCTTGAAGCCACCTTTATCACTGAAATGAGTGGTATATGATCCTGCCAGGCTGTCAGCCTTGGCCTTTCCTCTTCCACTGCCTTCCTTCTTTCCTTTCTCCCTTCCTTCTTGCAGCAGCAAGGGATGAGGAGAGGGCATGTACAGTTCAATTGTATGCATTTTTATTCTAAGTCAATAAATCTTACTCCAGGTAGGAGGTCTAGGAGTACTGTCTCAGTCACTTTATCAACTTTCGAAAGATGAATTAGAGGCAGTTAAGTGACAGGCAGAATCATCAGTCTGGACGTGTGTTAGGGAAAGTGAAGACAAACAGAGAGGTAACATTATATGCTGGTACAATCATCTTTCATTTCAGAAGAACTTGGCTGAAAAATGTATGCTGAGATTCTTGTATGTCTATTACTTTGGTCTTCTCCTAAAAGACAGGATTATCACCTTTTTGGGGGAAAACCATGGGAATGGAATTGGTGAAAGAACCAACTTCAGGAGCTGAATATATCACTTAATCACATAATCATAGATCACAAGGGTTGAAAGGAACCTTGGATATCAACGAGTCAGCCCCCTGCCCAATCTACTATTGCAGTGCAGTACAGCATTCCTGAGAGATGGCCATCAAGGCTCTGTTTAAACATCTCCAGTGAAGAAGAGTCCATGATCTTTTGCAGCAGTCTTTTCCATTGTTGAATAGCTCATACCTTTATGTCTAATCAAAATCTGCTTTCTTGTAGTTTAAACCCATTATTTCTTATCTTGTTCACTGAAACAATACTGGAGAAATCTACCATGTCTTTTAGCCCTTCAGACATGAAAGACTTGAAGAGAGCTATTATGTCATCCTGCAGTCTTTTTTCCCCATAAGATAAACCCAAACAATGTCTCCAACTATTCCACATAACTTTGTTCTTCTTGGCTCCTTATCATCTTGATTCCTTTCTTCTAGACACTCCAGTTTGTCAATGCTCTTCCTAAAATGAGGCCAGAACTGGATGCAATATTCCAGAGGTATATTCTGTGATCAACAGAAAAGAGAGGGAACAATATCTCTTGATCTTGAATGTATTCTTCTGTTGATACAGCATAGGATTTGGGTTTTTATAGCTGTACCACACTGTTGGCTCATATTCAGCTTGCAATCCACCAAGCTACTCAGATCCTTTCTGCATTCACTGCTTTCCATTATGGTCTCTCCCATCCCTCACTCATGCCTTTGACTTTTCCTACCCAGATGAAGGGCTTTGGATTTTCCTTGTTGAAATTAATCTTGTTGGTTTTATCCCATTCTTCCAGCTTCTCAATATCTTCTTGAATCTTGATACTGTCCTCTAACCTGTTCCCTATACTGTGTTTCTTTGTATTATCTGCAAATTTGATAGTCTTATTTTGTAGCTTCTTATCCAATGGGTCCAACCCACATTTGGCCAACTTTTCTACTTTTCCTCCCCCCATTTATTACCAACATAGTCAAAACAGCCCATTTTATTGTTCTTAGGTTCCCTTGCAAGCCTAAGCTCCATTAGTACTTTAGCTTTTCTGATTCTTTTCCCTGAAGGTATTATCTACTTTCTGGTAAGCTTCCTTGGTGATTACACCTACCTTGCATTTCATATATATCTTCTTCTAATGCTTACCTCAGTCAAAAAGTCCCTATGTAACCACAATGGTGTTTTATGCTGCCCTCATTTTTTCTTTTCATGGGAATGGTTTACAACTGAATTTCCATACTGTATTTTTGAGAAGTTCCCAACCTTCCTGTGTTCACTTTGACCAGAAGTACCTGGTCTCCTATTACTTCCTTAACCTTGTTGAAATTGGTTTTCCTGAAATGTAGTATGCATGTACAACTATGCTCCAATTTTCCTTTCTGCATTATCTTAAACTCCAACATGATGTAGCTACTTCTTCTGAAGGTTCTCGCTGCTTTTATCTGTTCAATCTATTCTTCCCTACTGGTTAAAATCAGATCAAGGAAAGGGTTCCCTTGTCTCTTCTTCAGCCTTCTAGAAAATGAAACAATGAACAAGACCATTGAGGAATTTTTGGGATTTTGCAAGCACAGCCAAGTTGGTTCCAACAAATACTGAGGTAGTTGGAAGAGTGACATTTTTGTATCTCTCTGCTGTTATTTTGTGGTCATCTTGATTTTTGTAGCCTAGAGCTAGTAGCCCCATGTTACAACATATATATCTTAAAACAGCCATTGCCCCAATCCCCCCAAAATAAAAGACTATCTTTAGTCTGTATCATGAATGCTGAGATCTCACTGAAGGTTCTGATGCTGAAAAATGTAAACCTTTATAGGAAAATAGCCATTAAAGTGTTACGCATTTTGATTTTCTTCTGCTGCTTCTCTGCCCTTTGCTTTTCCACTACCAGTAGTAAATTGCATATCAGTGGTGAATTAAGCTTTCAGCTCTGAAGAGTAATTATGTTTTCTCTCACAACTCTTTCTCTTGTGCCTGTGCCTAAAATTAGATTGCAGGGTGCAGAGGTTTTGCTATTTTCATTTCACTGTCCAATACCTCTTGAATTTTGGGATATACAGCCAACTTGTAGAAAAATTTCCTTTCTTGAAAATAACTCACTTCTCCAATGTAAAAGTGCACATTCACATGATTGCTTCTATGTGATGGTTGCATGATAAAGCTACCACCATAATATTAAAGCTATTTTTCTCCCTTGTGCATCCCCAGCAGATCTATAACACGTATAATCAGTTCCACCCATATCAGCAGTGAATGAACTACTTAGTCCCTCAGTCCCTCTGATGAATAGGAATGACTAACAAATTATGGATGGATTTGTCAACTGTTTAGTATATTTTACAATTTAGGGACTCGACCTTATCTTTTCAAAAAGAGCCAGAGAAAGGAACCAAAAACAAACCATGTGTGTGCATAAAGTACATGTAGATGTGAGGTAAGGTGAGTAAGAAGGATCTCTAATCCATGATGCCTTCAACCTAGGTTATATGCAGTATTTCAGATGTGATGGGAAAGCTCTTTGGAGTAGTTGCTCTATTATTATTATTATTATTATTAAAACCTTTCGAGTGGCTAGAAAGAACAATGCCTTTTCTGTCCCTGAGCTGAGATGCCTTCCACCCACAAAGTTCTCTGATGAGACTGGGAGAGGGTTCTGCTTTCCAGCAAATGAAAAAATATTTTCAACACTCTTAATTGAAGGATTATGGCTTACTGCAACTGCTTTAGACCTATTGGTTTCTTCCATCCAGCTGTATAAATATAATAACTATGATGCATATTGTGCCTTTTAGTTACCATTTCCCTATGTGGTCCAGAAGTGAACCAGTATTTATGTGGGGCAACAGAATATGTAAACCTTTTTTTGGCCAGTAATTGAACTCAGAGAGAAAAGGTATAGGTGCACCTGAAACCAGAATAGGAGCTTAACCAAAACAGGCAATGAATTGACTCCCTGCCTATAATGAAAGGAAACAGATAAAGTTTACCATTGCTAAGTACTTTGCTAAAGATAATGCACGGATAACATCATAGAAACATTGGTAGGAAGGCGGCTTATATGAAATCCAAGCCCTGATCCTTCTAAGCCAGTATGTCTACGTAACCTTTCTCAGACCTATTGTACCTGGAACTAAACCTAGAATATTTTATATGCAAGGTATTGCTTCAATTGCCAAGATAGAGCCATGCTTCACTAGCTCCTCCAATAGCAAAAGAAAGGGAAATTTCAGTTTGTGAAAAAAACTGCCACGGGAATCTATTTCTTCATTCTCTTTTATGGCATAAACAACATGGAAAACAAAACAGTCTGCAGTGTCAGTCTAAGAACTTACGTAATTACAAAGAGATCATTCCATCAGTGGATATTCAAAGGGGCTTACTGGCAAACATTTATAAAATACAAAGATATAAAATGTTCTTTTAAAAAGTTCTGCAGCGTCCCAACAGCATAGCAGACAACATTGTGAAAAGCACTTCCATACTTTATGCTGTGGAAGATTCCAAAGAATAATCATTTAAAAAGATCCCAGAGAACTTTGTGGGTGGAAGGCATCTCAGCTTAGGGACAGAAAAGGCATTGTTCTTTCTAGCCACTCGAAAGGTTTTAATAATAATAATAATAATAATAATAATAATAATAATAGAATGGTAAGGAAGCACTACATATAAAGAAACAGGCTCACTTGGGAGCAGGTGATATTTCAGATCCATTAGCACTTAAACTGTGCCAGGGGTGTCTGCAAGGTATGGTCTAAAAAGAGTCAAGATGGTGGCCACAGTGGTGTGATCAAAGCTCAGCCTGTTTTGTGTGTGTGACATGCATAATGATGTGCAATGCACACACACAAAAGGACTTCTATCACATCATTTGGCTGCCGCCCTGACTTTTTTTTTAAATCATACTCTGCAGACAACCTAGGTCTCAACTGAAGCCATAACAGACTACAGCATATAACACTATAAAACTTAAACATCTCCACAGCATATCACAGCATGATCACAATAATAACCTTTAATAAAGTCAGTGAAAAATGTGTTGATAATATTTCATTATCCATAAGCAGAATGGGAACCTATAGTTTTCCAAATGTTACTGACCCTTGATCTTTGGTCATGCTGGATCGGGCAGCTGGGATTTGTAGTCCAGCAACAACTGGCTGTCCATATGTTCCCCTCCTATGTAATACTATTTCCAGGTTATCAATCTGGTACTTTAAGGGTTATCTAGTGGTCAGAAGTATGGCGGCCTTTTTAGTAGGCAAACCCATCTAAACTAGTCCAAATCCCTAGCTGGCTATACCACCTAGCATGAGCCCTTCACTTTTATCAAGATTTAGCTTCCTTTTGAGCTAATTCCAAGGTCTTTAACTCAAATGTGGAATCTGTTCAGTGCTTGCAGCTGAATGGAATTAGAGGGGAATCAAATGGAGCTGAGGTGGGGCTGGAGGAAAATGTAAGTTCGGAACTGATGTGAGAGCAGCACTGGATGACCCATGTAAGGATGTTGAAATCAGCTTTAAAATGCACCTTGGAGCAAGAATTTCTCTCAGTGGTACTGAAAACAGCCCCACCAAGTGGAAGTTTTTTGTTCAACCTCTCTGACTACTCACTTGGGATTGCTGTCCTTCAGGTCTTTGCTTTGCTGCTCACAAAAGTCTCAGAAATCATTAAATTATAGCTTTTCTGATGGAATGATACTCATACTCAACTATAAAGTCAGATAAACATTCTCTGATTCTTTGTTCCCCTGCTTCTGTTCTGCAAATCACTCAGGTTCTTTGAAAGCCAAGATCTTTTTGATGGAAAGAAATGGGAAACCTTGATGCAAAAATATCATTGGGCTTATATTTTATCAACCATAAGTATGTGGAATGAAAATTTAGTGGAACATTATTCTTTATGGGCTATATTGGAAAGTCATTATTTAATCCTTTTGTGGTCATGGCAAGTTCTTGGAACAACATATGGTAGAACATATGTCTTACTTCCAGGAGTGTGAGCTGTGAGAAATCTCTTGGCCATACTGGGGTGCAGATTGGGTTTTGATAATGAGACTCACAAATCTTTAATTCTCTGGAAAAAATCTACTTTAAAAATAGGGGGTAAACTGTTTAATTGGAACGTGTTTTAATGGATTGTTTAATTTTGTTATTGTTGTATAGCTTGCTCATATTCTGCTTATACGTTGCTCATATTCTGTATTCTTGTAAAATAAAGAATAATTTAAAAAGATGAAGTCAACTAGCTAACAAGGGTACCAATATGGATGTCCCTGAATGTTTCAGTTGACCTTATTTCATGTTATTATATATAATATAGAATTGTATGTACATATTATGGCCTAGTGGTTAAGGCTCTGAGTTCTAGTCCTACCTTAGGCATGAAAGCTGGCTGGGTGACTTTGGGCCAGTCCCTCCCTCTCAGCCCATGTCATCGGCTCAGGTAACAAGTGTCAATTCCTGTCCCAACCAATGGATCAACATTTGTTTGATCTGAAAAAGTGGACTTTGCCCCCAGGGGAAAACACTAGGAAGATTTTTTTATTTTTATATTTTATTTTTTTATATATATAAAAAAATAAGAATTAGATGGGAAGCTGCCATACTTCGAAGGTTCTGCACTGAGCACTAAAAATAACCACAATTTTTGCAGGGATCTTGGGAGTGGTTTTCTTTCTCGCCCTCTGGTTATGGCACTGCAGAGCCATTCCCCAGCCAGACCCAGGCATGATGCTGAAATCTGAGCATGTCCCAGGAGCAGTTATTCTTCTTAAAGGTTGTTACTATCATGGTTCTCAATGCCAGCAGGGATCTTGCAACTTTTGCTGCTGCTGTCTTCCCTGTACTGTCACAATAAAGATGAAATCTGGCCTCCCTCCCTCAAGGCTACTGAAACACTATAGCTAGTTTTAATGTAATATGGAGACAGTCTTCAGGAATGATTTGTATCCTCAGTGGAGCTGGGAGCTGGAACCATAGAAGCCAGATCTTTAAGGGAGCCCCACTAGAAAAGACTATCTAAAAAATACTGATAGCAATGTTTTATCACCCAAGTAATTTTTAATGACAATGTACATGGAAAAGAGACTTCCTCAATCCAGTAGTCTTCAAATGTAATATACATTACACATTGCTGCCATCCAGCACAACCAATGGGCATGACCTGATTTACACAGAGTAGTTTAGAAGCATTTTACGTTGGTGAATAAAAGTTGGTGATTGAGCAACTTGTAGTGGTTGGCTGATCTATCCCACAGCCAAATTTAAATGGAATAAAGAAAAGCCTGCTGCTTAATGGTCTGATTAGATGATAATTAAGGAATAGATACATTTTCCCCTGTTTTCTATCATCTTTAATAGAAGTATTGGTCTCAGTAGATAGGAGCAGTGAGTTGACCTTGACTGATCTCAAAAAATGATAAACACAGTTAGGCCTAATAGATGAAACTTGGATGGAGACCACCAGAGAACCTCAAATCTATAGGCTGTGCTGGAGATTGGAAAGCATCCTGAAAAAAGGAAGTGGCGAATCTCTTCTGTACTGTTGCCAAGAAAGCTACAGGGACATATCCATCTAGTCACCAGGAGCTGAGCTCAACCCAAGTGTTTCTCTGTCTTGAATAATTGTGTTTGGAAGGTTGCACAGGAACTGGAGAAGCCACTTAGGTAAGAAATTCGCTAAGTATGTTTGGGCTAGTCATTGTTTCTCAGCCTACTTTACTCCATGGAGTTTTGTGATGAAAAAATAGGAGCAGGGGAAAACCGTATCCATTGCTTTGAACTTCTGGATGAAAGCCAGAGATAATGATAATGTACTAACTAACAATCTTTTATCATCCCTTAATTTCTGTCTGCCCTTAATTTTTTTATATTATGTTCTCACATTTCATAATGGCCCCTATATAAGGCTTTGGATTACTTTACCCAACATATCTATCCTGGCTTTATCATGGGCAAGATAGGATTGTGTAAAAGCCATGCATGGAAAGAATGGGCTGTTTTCTCTTAACAAGTGTTTGCTTTACTAACATCAGTGCTGAATCAGAGAACCAATATAGGCAATCAGAACTTTATGACAGTTTAAATAATTGGTGCAATTTAGCTAGTAGCTGAAGGATTTAGGGGATTTATTTAATCCCGCAGGAGAAGAGAAAAGAAACTTAAGAAGTTCACTGACACATATATTTTATCCTCTGAAAATTAATGAGAATGGAGGGAGGGGGGAGAAATTCCCAAAAGTTTATTAAGTGCTTTTTTATTTCTGAAAATATTTTCTATAATGTCAGATATAATTATTAAAGTATTCACACAGAAAGGATGAGTGTAGAAGGTTACTGTGTGCTATGTTACATTAAGCTCTTTCATTCATAGAAGCTGCTAACGCAGAATTATAACCACTGTCTGGAAAATAATTTTGCACGCAAACAGAAATGCACCAGGAAGCTGGGAGATATTAGAGGAAGGACACTACTTCAAACTATTTTTGTGCCAGTTCACAAGTTCACAGGATCTGCATACTATACATGCCAGCATTGCAAATATTCTGAGATGCATACAGTCTGAATTCTGATAATGAATAAGACAGTAAGTAAATGGAAAAGAAGGAAAGAGAGTGACAGGAGCATAGATAGGAAACATGGGATTCACAGATGCGATCTGTCCCACATTTAATTTTCTAATGTTTATTTTAATTTTAAGGTATTCAATGGGAAACTGGGCCAGAACTAAAGCAAGGCTTCCCATTAAGTTAAGTCCACCTAAGCCTCAAAAACATTCTTGGAAAATAAAAGCAAGAGGTGGTCTCACTACAGTACTTTGTTCGGAAATGTGCTCACTTGCTGAGAAAAAAAAAAGACAAAAAACAAAGGAATGCTGGGATTTTAGAAGGAGGGAAGGCAGGAAGCAGCTTGATAGTTACTTCCTGTAAAGCCCCAAATGAGGTGGAGTTACATCAGAGACCACCTGATTGAGAATGATTCTGTCTGCCCTATAAGAGCATTGAGGGATAGATAGCTCCAAGTTCCATAATTGTGAGAAACGAAAGGAATGAGGGCCAAAAGACGGGTCTTCTCTGTGGTTGCCCCAACTCTGTCTTCCCTTAGACCTAAAACTAGCCTCTTTGTTCTGGGCATTCTGAAAACCTCTGAAGAATCACCTTGATATGCAGCTATTTGATCTGAAAGGACACACATCAAAAACAGGAAGTGCTTCAATCACACTGTCATGGCCACCATTTTGGTTTTTCTTTTTGTTTTTTACCATACCCTGTGGACATCCATGCCTAAATGGCAAGGGGACACTTACCATCGATGACAGATTAAAATTTGGACAGGAAGCAACCTCACAGTTTTGCTGCCCATTGTAGCCAGTTTGTCCAGAGAATGTCCAAATGTGCTTACTGATCCCCCCCACCCGCAAGAAAAAGAAAAAATGGTAAACCCCAGGCAACAGTAAAAGCCAAATGAGCAAATGTTGAATTTGTGATGAGCATTACAGAGAGCTGGAGCATTAAAACGGAATTTCTCATTTCACAAAATAGGCGGCATTGCAAACAAGGTTCTAATGTTGACATAAAGCTAAATGCTGATATGTAAATGAAAGATTAGAGCATTTACTGATGAATCTGACAGCTGAACTATGCCTATCCTGCTGGATATAATTAATATGTGTGACCAAATAGTGCAGGCATGCACCCAAGATAAGCAGATGTACCTTATAATCTAAAAGGATTATTTTAAGCTTTGGATCCCCCCAGTTAATACTTAGATAGGACTTGAACTTTGGGGAAAGTGGTTTATAATGACATTGAAATTAGCCCAGTTTAAGAAGCCATTTCTAATAAGTTGCTTTAATCTACAGAACAGATCCAACTGAAATGAGCAGTGGAAAGTCACCATTCTTGGAGAACATCTCCAAGATTTTGAGATCAAGATCAGCAGCAATGGATAGGACAGGTGCTCTAATCACGTGGATTTATAAAGGGTTAAAGAACAGGAAACAAAAAACTGGAATAATTGGAAAAATGTTCAGAGTAGGGTTGCCTAACAACTTATATTGGGACCTGTATTTTTAAAATGTTTTTATAAACAATTTGAAGTTAGAGATCAGCAGTCAAATAATCAAGCTGGCTGATGATGCTCAACTGTTCAAGCCCCCAAAGATCTTTCCAAGCTGGATGAATGAGCAACGAAATGGCAAATGTAGAACAGTGTAAACAAGCCCAAAGTGATGCATGTTGATATAAAACATCCAGACTTCATATATATATTAATGGAAAATGAGCTGCCTATGCATGATCTGGAAAGGGATCTTCAAGTCATAGTAGATAGCTTAATGAAAATCATACTGTACATTGTGAGGCAGCTATTTAAAAAGGCAAATACCATGCTTGGAATCATTAGAAAACTCAGGAAAATCAGAAATACTCTATATAATCCATGATATGGTGTTGACCACCAGTGTAGATGGTTTTAAAAGGACACTAAACAAAAGAGTGGAGGAGGAAGTTATCCATAGCCACTAGTGTTAACAGCTGTTCCTTCCTCAAGAGTCAGAGGCAGTGTGTCATGGGTAAGGGATATTACCTTCTTGTCAATGTCTGCAGCATAATGAAGTACTGGCTTGCTGCTACTTGACCTAGAAAGTTGGGGTAAATGGGGCTTCATCTGAGTCAGCATGGCTTTTACATTCTTATGTTAGACAATTCTTTACATCTCATTATAATCTGTGGTACTTCTCTGGTACTTTTCTCAAGCTATTTCAGTGGACCTGATGTATCCTGCTCAGGACTGCTGACCGTTGCTTCCTGAACAATAAATAAAAGGAATTTATGTTGAATTCTAACTCCTGCTTTTGGCATTTGGGAATGTTCGGGATAATCTCAAAATCATACATTAGATCTTTATTAGTTGAATTTCTTGGAGAAAAAAGTAACCTTAATTCAATTGCGAATAACCAGGGTGAATTACACAATGCAAAGACCAGAGGACCTGAGATTGTCTTCCTTCCTTCCTTCCCTCCCTCCCTCTGAACTACACTTTCACTTTTGTCAAACCCTTTCACCTTACTGCTAGTATGGATCCCTAGTTTACTTGCTTATCTTTTTTTTTTTTGGTGAGAGCATTAGATTTTTACAGTAGCAATTCTCTTCTAACTGCATTTGGATGGCATTTACCATAATGGAAGCTTAATCTTGTTTAAGACCTTCAGGCACTATTCCTAGAACAAATATTAAACAACAATAAAAAAGATTAATGAGATACAGTAATCCCCCACCCCTGCCTTTTTTAACTCTACAAACTGGAATTCTTCCCACGAAGTATCTTATCCACAGCCATCAAAGTCAACAGAATCACTAGCTGACAACAGTATGCATACCCCAAGGTTTCACTTCTGTCAGCGTCACAGCACAGTATCTTTCCAAAAATAAGTAAATGTAGATTGTGTCTGGTAGCCCCAGGCTATGGAAATACTGATTGGCTGATAGTATTTTTGAATTCTTGCCCCATTGTTTCTGCTCCAGGCTCCTTTCCTGGCAGAATTATTAAATCAAGACAGGTACGTGCCACAGTACTCAAAGCAGTGGTGCTTCCTTTTAAAAGGATCAGTGGATTCTTATTGCTTCCGTTTTTCATTTAATTCTCGATTTAGCTCCAAATCTTTGCTTACAGCAGTAAAGTATACAAAATAGGCTAGTATAACACTACACAATTTGTTATTTAAACCACTTGCAAAAAATTGATTATATTTTTCTGCTGTTCCTACAGTTTGTTATCATGGTCTATCTGAATTGGGTCTCAAAGTTTTAATCAGAAAAGCAACCATCTTAAAACTGTAAATTATTCGCAGTTAATTTCTGAGCACAGTTTTAAACAGTGGTCTATTACAAAGGATCTCAGACATGCTGATTCTCCGATCATGTGCAATTTTCTATTTTTCTATGTATATTTGTATTCTAACTTCCATATTATTCTCCATCCTAATCAATCAAGTAGCTAGGAATTCCCTTCTTCATTCTGCTAGAATTTTTCAGCATGTTCTTTCTCTTGTCCTATCATGAATACAGCTTCAGTTACCACTGTGCCATTCATACTCTTTAATTTGAATCCTAAAATTAGGGCTACCATAGCTGGGGTACAAAAATCCAGATAACCACTAGATGGTGGCAAAGACTCCATAATTTTTGCTGCCCTGTTATGGTAGCCCTACTTAAAATTATCCTTAAAGGAGGCATCCTTTCCTTCCTTCCTTCCTCCCTCCCTCAGAAATTACTATTTATTTATCCTACCTTTCCCCTTGAAAATGCGCTCATGATGGTTATAAAGAGCCTCACACTTTCTCCTATTCGTTTAAAAATACAGAATGGCTGCTTAGGAATAACATCTAAGGGGCTAGGCCAGGGGTCTCCTCAAGGTATGGTAGAAAAAGTCAAGACAGTGGCCACAACATTGAGATCTAAGCTCCATCTGTTTTTTTATGTCTGTCTTTTTTGGCCCCAGTGTGGGCAAGGCCCAGGCTGTAGCTGGGCCAGGCAGCCTAGTGGGAACAGTAAATTGAATCACATGCATTTTCCTCTTTTTCTTTTCTTATTCCTGTCCAAAGGTCATATGACAGGGATACACAACACTTTATTAGTGAAACCTCTTTCTTTGTAGGAGACTCAGCAGAATATGAGCTTGAACAAATTTGGCCAACTCTAACATTTGTTTTGGCTCACAAGCTGTCTGTGGTTGAATGCATGCTCCCTCACCGAACTCACGCAGCTGCATTTTCGAAGTTTGACTGCACACTCTGAAAATGGAATAGGGTGAAATCAGAAGAGCAACACTGTATAGTAATAACCTCCAATAATGGCTTGGCTGTTATGTTTTCCAATCTTTGTTTGAAAGCAATTCTGATCCCAGAAATGGCTTAAACTAGATTTATGTAGACGAGGACGCTTGATGGTGCCCTCCAAGTTCTTTGCAGGGAGCACAGTTTTATATGGGTGCTGTTTGGATGACAGACTATTTATGTAAAGCCTGAAGATTCTCCAGAACACACTATCAATTTCAAATGCAGAGGATATTTTTGCCACTATATCTTTTATGTATGCATTAACATTTTCATTTTCATGCTTGGTTAGCAGCTTACTGAAATATCAGTGACAGCATGTTTTCCTCTTTGCATGCTCATGCAGACTTGCACATATTTTTGTATAGCCTAAAATATCCAGTATTCTGGCAAAGGATGGGAGGAGGAGGGGGAGAGAGGTGAAAGGGCCTATTATTGTAGAACCCAAAGGGAACCAAATACGGTTAGTATAGTTTTTTTCCCCTCTGCAACACCTGCCCTTCATTAATTTAAATATGCGACATTCACTTCTCTCGCATTATTTATTTGGAGAAATGGTATGTGGCCTGCAAAAGAAGCAAGAGAAAACAGTCTGATGGTGGCATGATTTTAGAGCAGTAGCTCACTCGAACAAGTCAGCCAAGTTCCATATTACAAGAAACAAAACTAGACTCCACAGCTGAATAAGTCTGCTTGTGTGAATTCCATTCCAATCTCTAAGGACACACCATGAGATACTGAGCTTCAGCAAATTTCCAAAGAGGTGTTATTAGAATATGTTGCCATCTCACCCAATAATCAATACTAACAGGACAAACATCTCTGCAGGTATCAGAAATTTTTGGAGCATTTTTCTTCAGTATTTCCTGTGCCGGTCCTCATGTTCTCCTCATGTAAAAAAATACATAGCTTAAGGTTTATCAGGGAACTGCTGGGAGAAATTGGCATACCAAATCTCACTGAACTGAGGCACTTGATTCTAATTGTGTCAGTTCTTGATGCTTTTTGTGCAGTGTGGATTGAGTCCAAGTAAACAAATATTTCTTCTTCTTCTTCTTCTTCTTCTTCTTCTTCTTCTTCTTCTTCTTCTTCTTCTTCTTCTTCATCATCATCATCATCATCATCATCATCATCATCATCATCATGTATTTTTAGATCTCTTTTCCTCTAAGAGCCTTGATTAATGGTGGTATTGGTGTTGGAATTCCAGCTTTGGATATGCTTTGTCCTGGATTCCCGACAGGCTTTATATCAACAGGCCAACTTTCAGAAGTTGGCATACCAAATCTCTTGCATTATTAGCTCACTGAACTGAGGCTAATAATAGAATTAAAGGTTACTAGTCAAGTACATGTTTCATGTGCAAAAAGCATCAGGTTCGAATTATTATCAAGAGCTTCAGAGGTATTGACCTTAGATTTGGACCTGGTAACTAGTGCAGCAATTGCAGAATGGTAATAACTGTGCAATGGTGGGTCTTCCCTGCTAGCAGTCTGTCCCCTGCATTCTGAACCAGCTGCAGCTTCTACATTATTTCAAAGTCAGCAGCATGTACAGCATTGCATGTGGTGTGGTGGTTGGGCCATGAATTACCACCTTCAAGGCTTCCTGGTCTGGATGGTGCTATAATCACTGCATTTTGTGAAGCTGGGTGAAGGAACTTCCCCAAGCTATTCAAGCAGGACCCAGGACTCCAGGAGGACCCCCAAATCATAGATCAGTTCCTTCAGGGGGAGCATGGCCCTATCTAGACCAACCACTCAGACTGGTATTCCTGGGTAGCCAAATTGGTTATGGATGAATAGCACCTTAATCATGCTAGGGGTTAGTCTGAGCTTGTCTTGTTCCATTCAGTTCCTGACAACCTCCAGACACGGAATCAAAACTTCCATAGCATCACCACCCCATTTTGGTATGTTGATGTATAATTGAGTGGCATCCATTACTAATGATGGATTGTTGTAAGCCGCCCAGAGTCATTTTTTCTGTGAGATGGAACAAATGTGATTAAACAAACAAACAAACCAACGATACCTCACTCCAAATTGACTGATGATCTCTCTTGGCAGTTCCTTGTAGATATTAAATAACATGCAAGAGGGGACCAAGCTCTACAGTGCTCCATAGGACTGGAGTCCACAGACTCAATCACTTTTCCCATTTAACTATTGACTGGAACTGCCTACTCATGTAGGAGCAGAACCACCACAAAACAATAGCTCCAGTTCCCTATCCTTGCTGGTAATCCAGAAGATACTATGGTTGCTGCTATTGTATAATGCCAAGGGGTGTAATAACAGGAAGGTCAGACTTCCTTCATCTAGGTCCCAACAAATGTCCCATGCTGTCTCTATCCTACGCCCTCCAGAATCCTCTGTAGCTGACTCCCTACCAGTATGTCAACAATATTCCCTGAAAAGAAAGGTTAGAGATAGGGTGGAACTTGTCAAAAATGACACCTTTTTCAAAAAGAAACACACCACCCCCTCTTTCAAGGCTAGTGGCAGCCACATCCACCCATCTGGCTGCCTGAAGATGCTAGCAGCTGCACAGGTGTACAGGCGACAGAGCTCATACTACAAAGCATCCTATCTACTGCCTTGGGTTTCACAGACACATAAGACTCCCTGTTGGTGAAGTGGCCGTTTCCAAGAAGCCAGATGACCTCTAAATTGAAATAGCTGCATTGATTATCAGTTGCTTTCAAAGAGAATTCGAACTCCTCAGTCTGGTGTAAACATCCTTCCATGGCTTTGGACCCAGTTATCTCTAGGACTTCTTAGCTCTGATCAGTCCATTCTGCACTCTCAGGTCTTCAACTGGGCGCTTCTTCAGATCCTACTACAAATATGCCTGACACTGAAAGTAATTTCTGTTTTTATTATGAAACAAACTGTTAGGTTTGGCCCATCTTTTGCCACAGTTTAGGAGGAATTTATACCCAGGCCTTTTCGAGTTTTAGGGATTTGTGTCTGAGTGTATGTTCATGTATGCATCTCTATATCTGTCTGTCTCTCTATTAACTAAATAAGTTGCCCATTTGGGAGCAGTGGCACTGACATTTGTAAATAATATATGCGAAACAACTCTAACACACCTTAATGTGATGATGTTGTTTTGCAGATAAATTTCATTTAACTACTCACGTCAGCTGTGTTCTGGCTCAGGTGAGATCACAAGTAACCATTTTACACTTAACATGCAAGAAGTGTAACAAGATTGAAATACACTGCTGTCTGGCATATGTGCAACACTGGTGATGCTTCTTTTCTTTTCTTTTCTTTTCTTTTCTTTTCTTTTGTTTTTAGTAAATGGAGCTGAGAATCTGAGAGTCGGTTTCAGATCACTAAAGCTAGCTATTGCCCTGACAGTTCAACAAAAGAAAAAAATGGTTCACAAATGGATGATTATGCCCTTGGATAAGGAGAAAGATGGCACCCTGATTATGGCATATGGAACCCTGATTAACTTCATACTAGCAGAGATAATGCTTGCTAAAATATTTTAGAATGAACTAATGCATTATCAGAAGCTCCTTTTCTTTTTTAAAAAAATTATTTGTGGTTGGAATATTAGGTTACCTGAAAAGTATAGAGGAAATACCACTCACAGTTACCAAGGATACAGGAACAAAAGGTGGTCAATTTTTTCTAATAATGCACTTAGTTCTGTTAGATACATAAAACAGAGCAACCACTATCTAAAAAGATTTTACAACAAAGGAACAAATGTATAGAATGGCAGGGAAAAATTATGGTAAGAAGAGCTTCCTTTTGAACTTCTCAAAAATACAACATTTATAAATGATCTGCTTAGCATGCATCAGCCAGGGTTGGAGAATATATGGCCCAGGTGTTGCTGGTTGGGATTCATGGGAACTGGGATTAAGAATTGCAGTAAGAAATTCCCATGAATCCTGGTGGAAGTGAATTTTGATATTTTGCTCCCGTGGGATTCTGGAAGTGGTGGAAGCTAGCTAGTATGATTTTGTTAGTATTCATTTTTCCCCAGAGAAATAATCCATTGTGGGACAAGAGGTATTGGACTTCCCTTAAATGCTTTATCACAGACATACATACACATCTATCACAGTATTCCTTTTAGGGATAAACAACAGTGTGCAAGGTACAGAAACAAAGTAATACTAAGCAAAGAAATTAAAGACTGGAGATAAGTGAAAAGAAATGAAATCTATTGACATCTACACCAATAACATTCCTTATATCTATTAATATCTTTCTGTCCTTGATTAACATTCTTGCTTTGGACTTCCAGTGGGAAAATGGCAGACTCAGCAGCTATGCCTGCGGGCTTAGTGGGCAGAACTGAGAATGCCAGCATATTATTGAAATCCAGCATATTATTTCCTGCATCCTATTAACTTAAATAAAGAAACTGGAGGGAATAAAGATGATCGTTTGCTCATATGGGGTACTTCACCAAGACTTACAATTTCCATCCTCAGTGCGTTTGAACTGTTGGCAGTTGTGGCCATTTCAACTTAGTAACACTCTAGTTTGTTTTCCAATCAGTTGATTTCAGACTAAATGGCTGCAAAGTCATTGACTAAGAACAGAAAGCAGTTCCTTATGCACAGCTGGCCACCCAGCAGAGCCAGTGAAGACATTTTGCTGCCCAAAAGGGGGCAGCAAATAACATCCTCTGTTCTTTCCCATCACTTGAACTTGCTTAGTCCTTCAGGATGACCAGCTTGCTTTGGCACCTGAGGCAGTCTTCTTTGCAGTAAGAATAAAAGTAATAAATTAAATAACCAGGAAATCAGCTCTCTTGAAGAAGCTTTTTCAGGATACAAATGCAACCATTCTGCAGAATATTAACCAGGTTTGCCTGAAAGTCCCATTGTGTTCACTCCTGAGGAAAGGTTGAAAGTATTTCCACCTCAATCATGGAAGTTTTGACTTCAGTCTTTTTAACTGTCCTATGCTTTTAACACTGCTATTTAGTCCAAGCCCTTGGGGTAGGCTTTATGAAATAAATAGATGCATCACCTGCAAATAGAACCTTAAGTCAGGAAGTGTGTGAAAGCCATCTATCTCTTAAATCAAAGACATTTGCTGATCTTTACTTTCCCCATTCAGTGTATAAATGCAGGAATGCAGGCAAGACAAAACTAAACCCAGACAATTTTAAACATGTTACCCAGTGAAACAACCTCCCATTTTTAGCTTGACGTGAAAGTATGAGTGGACAGAGTTGTCAGGAATCCTTTGTTTCAATTTGTCTATGGAAAAGCCAGCCCTGCCACACACTTAAACATTGTTAGTCACACCTGAGATAGTTCAGGTCCTATTTGTGCATGTGATACCAATCTTTGTGAATCACTGTCCTAACCAATAAGTCTTATGAAGTTTAGCAAATTGAGAATGGTCCTGCTAGGACTGTTAAGCAGGATCCTCATGAGGGCCTGGGTGGACAGGGACAGTTCAGGTTCTCCAGCTAGCCTGAATTGCTTATAGTTTGCTAATTTACCACATGGGACCAGCTATACAGAGTTCCCAAGATTTATTAGTTCAGTTCCCAGCAGCTCCTGGTGAATCATTGCCAGTCATCTATAGATGTAATGGGATGTGGGAATGACCTTGGGAGACAGGGGAAAGCAACAGCCAGGGGAACAGTCAGATAAGAGGCAGCTTGGCCTGCAGAATGAATGTGAGCATGGCAAACATCTCAGAAGGGACCCTCCCTAGTTTCTTGGTCTGTAAAGGCAACAGGGGAGAAATTTACTTTCAGACTTGCAAGATTTGGTAAATGTAACCTTACAATAAAGTAGAATTAGTTCATCTGGGTATGCTTCCTGTCTGCACTACCTCATTAGGCATTTCAGAGAGATGGTCTACAATGCCCTCCTCAGGCCACCAAGTGGGGGGAAAAATAATCCATTGAATATTCTACAAACCCTTTGTCTGGGTTGCAGCTTCAGGGAGTCCCCCTTCCCTGAAAGCCAAAGTGACCTCATCATTTCCCCCTTTTTACTGTGTGTTCCAGTTTAATGCTTATGAGTAAAATAAACTTACAAACTTTTAAAAGATTATCGTTTTTGACTCCTAGTGACCACATAGATAGATTTTCTCAGATGATCTGTCCCTAAACTCACTTGTTTTTTCAAGTCTGCCCTTCAAACATTCTTAACATTCTTGTTTGGTAAGATCTTGTCAGCTAAAGAAGATATTATCTCATATGAAACTGGGTTGGAAATTGTAAGCAATTACTGTACAGAATCTATTGAGCAGAAATTTGTTCCCATTAATAATCAAGTTTCTAGATCCTACAGTATAAAGTCTTTTTTCTTTTCCTTTAATTGACCATATTTATTAACATGGTTATCACTTGGGAAGTGCACTAAGCCTTTGTAATAAACACTCCTAAATATCTAAATTGACCTGGGCTGATATGCAGCATAGTAGATTCTTTTGCAATATTTTATCAGTGTTGAATAACATAGAAGTTAATGTATCAAAACACATGCCTTATTGAAAAGGCTAAGGTCACCATTACTGATGATAGGAAGTTGACTTATACTGAGTCAGACTGTTGTTGGTCCATCTTGTCAATGGCATTTACTCTTTCTGAAAACAGGTAAAACAGGTAACTAGGGTTCAAATTTCACAAACAGCCCCTGGAGATGCCTGGGATTAAAACTAGGACTTCCTGCACACCTAACAGATGCTTGCCTACCACCTTGTCTGCCTGCCTGCCACTGAGCTACGGCCACCACTCTACTTGTGTAAAATCTTAAGAGTTTTCAGATACAAAGCTGGAGATAGTATGGCTTTCTATAGTTGCCTTTCTTCTCAGAATGTATGTTCAGATCACAAACCCCATGAGTTAAGAGCTAATAACAAATTGTGTACAGTTGATAGCAAATACCCTGAAAACTGTAGGAAAAGCCAAGATACACTAGTCTTTGCAAGGTCTTCAAGTCCTACTGAAAGTCATTTCTGTCTCTTTGATGGTGCAAGTAAAATCAGATTGCCTCTAGCAGCTCAGCTGCTATTATCATGTACCAACAAAAAACAGTAGGATGGAGTTTGGAGACCCATTAAACCCTTTTATGTCCCTCTCAATTTCTTTCTACAACAATGATGTTTGATTGCCATACATCCCTAACTTGGAGGTTGTATAAATTGTGGAAGCTTTTAATACATACTGTAGGTAGCAGATCTATTACTACTACTAATTGAAAGTTCCTGGGCAAAGATACGATGTGTGTGTGTTTTGTTGCCTCTAAAGCAAAGATTTGGAATGAGAATGATCAACAAGACTAATTGGTTTTTTCATGCTTTGACTCAAGTTCTTTTTAGACTCTTTCACTGGAGAAATAGAAAAGTGTGCTGCAGGAACAGAACTGACTTCAAAAACCAGACACCAACTGCACCAGACAACTTAGATATATCTGGTTTATAAGCAATCTAAGGTACATAATTTTTCAAATTATAGATAGAAGGCTGGTGAAAAAAATCCCTCTCTGCAAAGAAGAATCCAAGAAGGTAATCCTGATCTTGTAGGTAATTATTAATAATCTGTAAATCTATTTAATTACTATTTGTTCCTGGATCTTAAAATATCTGAAGAAAGATTGCTCATGATTCACACCAACTTTACAGAGTCACGAGGGAAGAAAAATTATGATCTCATGCTGTTTGACTACGAGGCAGCGGAAGTGAAACAACCTACATTTATTTGCACAAGTTTTAAGATTTATTTACTTATCATTTAATACATGAAACAACACTTTTAAGGGAAAAATGTATGATAAGGACCAAACGTGGTGGACTATATGATATTACTCCAGTAATAAAACCAGATATCAAAGATGAGATAAAGGTAGGTTCAGAAATGTGATCCCATTGTGAGGTGTGCCATTTCTGCAGTGTGAGGCTGATTCATAATGACTCTGTAGCAGCATCCATTCTGGGAATTGGGGGGGGAGGAGTCAGACCACTGTTAGCAGCATCATGGTGTTGTGATGCAAGCCCCTTTTCTACATGTGTTGCGGTGCTACATGCACACCCAAACGGGGCAGAGCTTGCAGCATGATGCCACAGTGCTGCTTTTCCTCATTTTGATGAAAGGGGTAAGTTCATCTGGATGCTGCTCTGATCCTGTCTGGTATCAGAATTTTCTAGTTTCTGTATGGGAATAGGGGAATAATGCATGGATAAATGATGTATTCTACTAATTAGCCTACAGGATTCAACTTTGAAAACTATATGTGTGTGTGTGTGTGTGTGTGTGCGTGCGCGCGTGTGTGTATATCCTTTTGATAACAGCAAGAATGGATAATGTCATTCATAATGTCTCCCACCTGAATCCATTAAATCATGAGGCACTAGGACACTTTATTCTGTATGATCCTCAACAGCTGTGAAAGCATACTGTCAGTCTTGTGAGGTTGTCCAGAACAAGAAGCACACTTAGAAGTGCTAGCTCTAACTTTATTGTAAGGTTACATTAACAGACTCTTTCACGTCTTAAAGAACATCTCTCCCCCCTTGCCTTTACAGTCCAAGGAACTAGGGAGGGTTCGTTCTGAGGAGTTTGCCACACCTTCGTTCCTTCTGTGGACTCAGCTGCCTGTTATATGACCGTTGTCTAATCTGCAGCTGTTCCTCCTGTCTCCCAAGGTCATTCCCGCATACCATTATACATGTTTAGGGGTTTGGGGCAGGAGTGTTACATCCCGGCCTTAATGATTGGGTTTTGCTGTTCCTACAGGACATTCATGTTCATTTCTGCTTCTACTTAGGTGTAACCTCCTGTTATTGCCCTATTTGCAGTGAATGGCTGAGAGAAATTCTTCATGATTTGTATTATGAACTGAAAAAGAAATCTCAGAATCCTCCTGATCATTTAAAGGAGTTCTTCAAGAATGTTTGGAAGAAACTCGAACTGATTTTGGAAGAAAAAGGCTTGGGGGAGATCAAGCGTCACTACTTTTGTGATTACATTGAAAGAGATTTAAATACTAATTGGCAAAGCTTGTGATTCCAGCTGGGCCTAAAGTATCCTCACTTTTGCCCAAACATTTTCCACAGGATCAGAATGCATGTCCTGTATTAGCAATGCTTTAGCAACTGCTTCAAGAACATCCAGCTGTGCAGAAAACATTTTCCCCCTTCTTTGTTGCCTTCAGCAATATCGCTAAGCAGCCACACCAGATTAGCTACCACCAAAGCATCTTTGCCATCATAGCTAGGCTTGACTATGGATGAAAAAGGAGCAGTAATTGGAAGCACAAATGAATGGAAACAATTCCAGTAAACAGGACAAAACTTGGAACATTTTCAAACAAACAGCTTTTGGAGAAATGTTTCATTCCCCTGGACGACTGGCAAAGCTTTTGTTGCCCCAAACCTAAAGTAGGACAACACAGATAGTCATATTAACTTAATATGTGGAAAGATATTTGAATGACATGTACAGAAAAAGTGTATAGGACCAAATTCATATTAATATTCCTGATATTGGCTAGAGATTAGAACAAGTTGATAAGATACTGGCTTTCAGATACTGGGAAAGAAGAAGGAGAACTGTTTTTAATGTTAAATTTCTCAATAGATTATTTTTCTGTGTTTCCCAATAGATTAAAACATAACTGGGCAACATGGCAGTTCATAACTTCAGACTTAAAGGTCTTATTCTTTTTCAGTCTCCAGAGTGTTAGCATCTGGAGATTGTGACAAACGTGAAAAACAGGCAGATCTTCAATTGCACCATCATGGCCACCATCTTGACTTCCTTCACCACACTTTGTGGACACCCCTGACATCAGTACAGCTACTGTAGGTATATACAATTATTAAGCAATATCGACATTGAAGGAGCAGAATCAAGCTTGGAGGTTCCATGTTTGTACTAAGCCAAGCAAAATTGGTTCTTATGTTTTTATTATATAAATCTCTAACATTACAAGTTATCCAGGATCATGAAGTAGTTCTACCTTCACCTACAGGATTATAATGACCTCCTTCATTTCTTTCTTTAATTAGGCATACAGAACAGAGGCCTTACTGCACCCCTGGCATATCATATTTACTCTATTAAAGCTAAATTTGCTCTTGAGATTAAATACTGCACATTTTAAGAACAACAGCTGAAGTTTAAAACTTTCTTTTTAACATGTTTTGTGTAGGTTACCCTTCAGGAAGGGGTACAATGTGATAAAAAGCTGGAAATACAGGTAGTCCTTGCTTACTGACCACTTGTTCAGTGACTGTTTGAAGTTGTGATGGCACTGAATGAGTGGTATTTATTACTGGTCCTTGAAGTTCCAGCTGTCACAACACCCCTGCGGTCATGTGATCGTAATTTGGGCACTTGGCAACCAGTTTGCACTTACGATGGTTGCAGCGCTCCATGGTCATGTGATTGCCATTTGTGACCTTTCCTGCTGGCTTCCCACAAACAAAGTTAATGGAGAAGCCATCAGGGAAGGTCACAAGTTGCTCTGGTAAGTCCCCCTGGCCTTGCTGTACTTGTTCAGTACCATGGCCTCCTTCCCCCAGCTTCCCTGAGCTTTCACATGGCCTGCTTTGGGCTTCCCAGGAGCTCCCAAGGACTTCATCACCCCCATGGCACCCCCCACATTCCTTACCTGGGACTCCTGCTGCTTCCCACTTAATGACCCGTGTGTCTTACAATTACAACCAGGACTGTCGGGAATGTCATTGCTAAGCAGTGTGGTCACATGACATTGTGCTTTATGACTGCATTACTTAGTGACAGCAATTCCGGTCCCAATTGCCATCGTAACCTGAGGACTACCTGTAGTGTAATCATAATCAGATGGAAAAAGTGTTGGTGTTGTATTAGCATCAGAGAGATAGAATGAAAAAAACCACACAGAATGATCGAAATGCAACACCCTTGAAACCTTTTGGACCTGGACAATTCAACTGCCCTGAGTTGCTTTATATTAGCATATTGTAGGAGAAGAGCTGTGTTGGTAGAAAAAAATCAGAAGAAGTCTGGTAGCACATATACCTTTTATCAAAGTGTTAAGTGAAAAAGGTGCTACCAGATTCCTTCTTATTTTATACATGCATAGGAATTAGTGTGGTGCTGAAAATTTCTGATCATTTTTCATGCATTCTATGGAAAATTAATAGCTTTTCATCAGTTTATTTCAAAGAGGAAGAACTTTCTAGGAATTTCTCAAGGTTGGAGTAAAGTGCTATTACTTACGAGATGCAAAGAGTGTGTCTGAGTGTCCTCTCTTTCACTGCACAATAGCCTCTCCAATGGCCTGAGGCTTCCCACATTTCCCACTCTTTAATTAAATTCTTCCCATTAGTCTTTTTAAAATGAAGAACTGTAAGCAGGCAGGGATGCTACAGAATTATGTTTATGCAATTGGGGGAAAAAACAGCACCTTCTGTCCCCTTGCAACAATATAGTAAGCTCATGAAGATTACTGTAAGAAAATCTAATGCTTCTTGAGAATGAGGTAGGGAAAGAGAATTTAGGAGGACAAATTTTGGCAGTGTATTTTTTCTTGTTTGTTATCATATTTTGACCCACGTGCTTCCAGATACCCAGCCGTCTAGTGTCCAATCAGACTTTAATGGTGCCTACTTTTTAAGAACAGGATACATTGTAATTTTTTCAAATGGCTCAGTACAGCCCTGTCAAATACTGATTTGTGATTTTTATAGCTAGGCATACAATGAGAATAATCTTTGCTGGACTATGTTTGACTAGAAGTATTCTGGAGCTCATTTTAGACGGTTGGGATTAACTATAGCTTGATTTTGCCTACATGTTTACCAAAAGACATACAGTAAAAGATATGTTCCATTGGCCTTGTGAATGTTCACCTATTTTTATACATTGGAAAAAAAATGCTGAAGGTCATTGATGCTTTTCTGGTCACACTGATATTACGAAGAGCTTAGCTACTGACTGTATTTCAGCTGAGATCCAAAGTGGTATGAATGCAATTCTCAGATGAAAGCTAATCCTCCCAAATAAATTTGGATGGATTACAACAGAGATCTGCGTGGCCTGCTCAAGTTCTAGCAAGTAGAAAAGGGAAAGAAAAGAAATCTTGCATGTTGCTATCAGATTTTCTCTCAAAATCAATCTATGCTTGAACAGATTTGATAACTTACTATTTCTCTTTATTATCATAAGATTGGTGTTACCAGCATAATCCTCAAGAAAGAATAATTAGAAAAATTTAAAAAGTTCTTTGTAAATCTTGAGGTGCCATAAAATATTTTTGAGATAAGAAGGTCAGGCTTTACTATAGATTGTGATAGGGAAATGCTGCGGAACAGAAGATAAAATGAAATGACTTGGCACCACTTTTATCCTATATTTCAAAGAGCATCCTTCTTTTGAACATGGTGGAACTGAGAGAATAATTTTCCTGATTTGCTGCACCCATCAAATTTGTAATGACATACTAAACATATCCTTAAAGAAAAAAATACTACATTCTTACTGGAAGTAGATATTGTTGAGCCTGATGATTTAAACAGAGGTAAAACTGAAGTACCATGAAAACAACTGCAGTTAAAAGCCCCACGGTTAGTGAGACACTTGTAGTGCTCCATGTTGCTGAACTTTAACATCCTGGGAATTCTGGTTTGGCAACATTTGAAAGGCCATGAGTGTCCCACTTCTGAGTCCTAAAATACTATCTCAATAACATTTTATATTTTTTCCACATAAATCCTTTGAGAAACACAATACCATATAAGATTCAAGACATTTAATATATATTTTCATGTATTATATTAAAACCAGAAAGTGGTAATAAATTTAAGATTTACAGTATCTCCGATACAGTTCCAGAATGGTTACTCAGTATGTTCCAGTACCAATGCCTGTTGAATTAAATTGCCCCTCTTAAGCAGATGTTTAAAGTCATGAATTGTATCTATTATGTGTTCTATTTCCTATGAAAAAGAAGGCTTTTCTGATTAAATATCAACTTTGAGGAAAATGCTTTATGAATTCTAGGCAAATACAACACATTTCAAGATTTTTATTGTAAATCCAAAATATATTCTTTGCTAAAACCACCAATATTATCTAGCATGATGCAGTCACAAGGTCAAAGCTAACTGCAGAATATTTTATTACTATTCATTTGTTAAAATCCCTGGACTTCAAACAGGCTGATTTATATAGTTGAAAGGGCATGAATTAAATAGATAATCCAGGTGCAGACAAAATACATTCTGCACATCTGTCATGGTTCTTGTATTTCTTTAACAGCCCCAGCTGGTATCACTGTACTCAAGTATGTATTTCCATAGCAGTACATGAACATAGGACTACAACTTTTGTGAATGTCTTAATGCTATACAGGTAGTCCTCAGCTTACAATGGCAATTGGGACTGAAATTGCCATTGCTAAGTGACGTGGCCGTAAAACGCGACATCAAGTTCAGCTTATAATGCAAATATATGTGTTTCCGTAATAAAATTGGCTAATGAAGAATTTTATCAGTGTACATTAGGAAAAAAAAACATTTATAGTTTAAGCAAGGCTTACTTGGAATGGACTAAAACAATCAGTTTTTAAAACTGTAATGAACCTTTGTTATTATCCCTCTGCAGTCAAACACAGCAAATTAAATGATTGCATGTGTGGGGAAGTACACTTAACAAATTTGAATTTCCTCAAAGATCTTAGATTCTACTTATGTAGAAACGTACACAGATAAGGCTCTGTCTGCATGACTGGTAATCTTACCTGCATCTAAAAACAAAAAAGGACTGTGTGCATGTAGGAACATCTGGAGAGCATCAGCTCATGGAAGGTGGTCTTTACAGATCATCAGAAGAATCTTTATAGGTCAGAGTATTGCTCATTGTCCTGATTAGATTCTTCCATTCCCCCGTTCTTCTATCCTCCAGATGTAGAAATACTGCATTCATTCTATCATAAATGCTGTTGGAAATCAGGAGGGGGGATAATTTAGAACTTTACTGACAGACCCCTTCTTCTAAGGGTTCTTCAGTAAAAGGTAAAATGTATCAACCTATGATAGGTTGAACCTTCCAACCTACCCTAGTCTACCAGGCTGAAGTTCTCAGCCATTACATTAAGGACCTTATCCTTCAGCCTATTCCTGAGGAAAAAAATAAAAAAGAAGGTGCTTTGCATCTTCTTGTCCAAAGGCTAATTCTTCTGCCAATCTTAAAACACAAGAGGTTGTACAGTCTGGTGTATGGAATAGGTTTTAATGAGAAATGTCCTTATTAAATCAATGAAGCCAAAGTTCTAGATAGAAAATGAAGTTTACTGGGAAAAGAGAGATATGAGAAAAATAAAGCAAAAATCACAGGTACAGAACTCCAAATAAAATCAATATAGACAGTCTAACTAAACTTTGTAGGAGGGGAACTATGTTAGTCTATGGTAGTAAGAAAATCGGGAAGAGTCTGGTAGCAGATTTTCAGAATAACAGATTTTATTAAAAGGCAAAAGCTTTTGTGAACTGAGGCTTACTTCTTGAGATGCACTGAGTGGCTAAACTGATGAAGGATATAAATTGGATGAGGCTGGAGAAAGGGAGAGGAAGCCAGGGTGGTTATGTGATGCAGGTTACCTGTGAGCCAGATTACAAGTACGGTATCAATTAACAATGTAATGTATTAAATTTTTAAAATTATTATTACATTGAATAAGCTTTTAGGATTCAGAACATGTGCAGAATTTACTGCAGAGAGAATAGCTAGAGATAGACTTTTTTTATTTAGAGTTGATACGTAGACCTCTTTTTCCTCCTTTCCTTGTAAACTGAGCACTCCTCAGTTTACTAGAATATGGAAGATAATTAAAAGCAAATCTCTCTTAATTGACTTGCCCAGTAAAAGAAAATACTCTGTCTTTGATAGCCTGGGTATAGCCAGAAAATCAGAAATGATCTATTGGCTAACTCTACTTTCCTAATGATCTTTTGTGGAATGATAAAGGTCCAGCCTAGTTTTAAGGACTTGTGCTATTATATAAGGCCTTTTGGGGAAATAAAGGCTGAATTACATTTATTCAAGCTTTTTGTAAGAGGTCAATTGACCAGATGGGACACTTTTAAGGGACACTATCATGCATATCAAAAAGTGAGTGTGTCATATCTGCCTATGGGCATTATTAAAGAAAACTGCAACTTTGGTTCATGAGTGTGGAATTAGTACAAGTATCAAAGGGCCCTTCCAAAAGCATCAGGATGAGAATGACTAAAGCTAGGAGGCTCCAGGAAATGGCGGTATGCCTCCTGTTGATTTTGCAGATACTCAGTTATGCCAGTACTTGACATTGCCTCTAATCATGATTAATGGCTACTTGGTGTTGACTCTATAGCATAGCAGATGATTGGATAAGATAAGGAAGACACGGTCTACGTTCTGAGCTACTTGAGTTATTCTTAACAGTGAGCAAATAAGGGTATGACCACATGAGATAAGAGGAGTGTTAGTGGATTTCAATAGGTGAGTTCCAGCACCTACTGAAGTAGGTACTAGGTAGGTACTCAGGTTAGCTAAGGACTCATTCATCACTTACAGGAGTGATGAATAAGTACTAAGTACTCGTCACTCCTGTAAGTGATGAATGAGTACTTAGCTAACCTGAGAAGAAAAAGGAAATAAAAGTCCTTCTATTGATGATGCCTTAAGAAACAGATGAACAGACAGGATTTTGTTGTTATGACCTGTAATGCTCCTGGTGCTCCTCTCTGGAAACAATCTGACATATATTTACAACAGTATACTTGTAACAATGCTTGAAGAAAAAAAATACAAAGATTAAAGCAGCAAATTTCAGTTCATAAGAGAGGAGATTTATGAGACCAAGCAAAAGAGGCACTGTACCAGGAGTTGGGTGAAGAAGAGAATCAATCAAGAGGGAAGTCCAATGGACAAAATTCCAACTAGCACAAGAAACATAGAAGATATTCTGTATTTCTGGAACTCAGGCACCATTTTGAAACAAGCTCCAATCCTTCAGGAAAGAAAAGAGACACTGCTGAATATAAGAGGGGGGAATCCCTCAAGAATAGTGTGGATGCAGCTGTGACCCAATGTTACAAGGAAGAAATATGTGCTGGAAACCACTGGATTGTGTAGTATGCTATCTATAGGAGTATGGGTTAGACTTATCAAGAAGACATCTATATCATTGTATCATTGTACTGCAGTATGGGAAGGAAATTCAAGAATCTGTGATCTTAGGTGGTATTCTCGCTCATCACTCCAGGCCATGGAAGGGATATGTAAGTATATGTGAACAACTGGCTTTGGAAAAGCAGAAGAAATGGTGGTTTCTAGGATCATAGTTGGAATTACCTGGATGATGACCTTCAGCTCAGATGAGTTGTACCTTAGGATGATTAGTAAGATGTGTTTGACTGATGAATAGTGTGCTTGATCTAGAGGATTTGAAACTGAATCTGGTGAGGTTGAATACAAAAACCACAAATAAGAATGCAAAATAAAGACTTTTGAGCTGTAAAAGGAAGTGTGAAGTGTTGCTGTAATGGAACCTTTTAAACCACTTAGTGAAAATTCAAAATGAACATTGGATCATAAAGTTCATGGACTTTGTTTTCTATACATTAATGTTCAGAATATGGGGAAGACTGAAGATGAGCTTGAACTCCTAGTAACACATTGTACCTATTATGATTTAATAGGTACAATGGAAACCTAGTGGGAAGAATTTCAAATTGAAATATTGCAATTGAAGGATACATTTTTAATAGACAGAACTAATAAGGACTTGCACTGCCTATTAAAAGTATTCACACCTGCTCAGAAATCCAACTGAATGAATTTGGAGATAACATAGAAAGCATAAATGGATAGCATAAATGGATAGATAGACAGATGACAGATGCAATATTTTGTCGGATTTTACTATTACCAATGAGAAGATGTGGAAGATGTTCTCTATAGCATCCAAGTCTGACAGTCTATATTATTAGAGCTATCCTTGCAATTCTAAGAGTTATTACGAATACTGTTCTATGCTTAGAGCCAGACATGGATGCTAGAGCTTGGTATTACCATTACCTTTGGCTGAAACTATTATTTTTTTTCTCAGTGGGTTTGGCTCCACTTGCTCTTAGAGACCATTTTAAGTCAACATGGATTTAAAAAGTTATTGGCAAGCTTCACTTCCTAGGATTCTCAATGGACAGCTTCTGGCCACTAGGTTTTGAAAATGCCAGAACTACTTTTAAGCAGCATATCTGGCATTCTGATATTCAAATCAGTGTAAGTCTGGATCCTAACCTTGCAGCTCATTTTTTTTTTTCAGATTGGTATGAGCTAGCTTCCTACTTTTCCTTTGTCTCAGTTCTGAAATTTTGCTAAAAGTACACAGACCCATTCATACACAGACACAAGGATATAAATGCATACCTAATTCAAAATCTAGCTGGCCAGTCTAGGTCTGAAAAACCAAGGCAAGAAAACCACCATATGTGTTCTAGGCTATAGCTTCCAACTACTACAGTTTCCATCTACTTTTGTAACTTCCAGGAAGATTGAAACAGTCTCAGCTTGATACTAATCTTTTATAGGCCGGTATTTTCCCATTTAGTGTTATCACCTCATCCAGTTCATATGGGAACCACATGTATTTTGAGAACTATTCCTTATTAAGTCTTCTTACAGAACCCTTTTTGATATTTGTCACAAGCTCCTTGAAGTGATATCTTCTAGAACAAACCCTTCAGCCTCTATGGCTTGCTTTGAGTGGGTCTCATGTACTCCATCTATCATATATGACCATTTATACCACCACAGAAATAAATGGCACAAGGTATGAATACTTACAGGAACCAAAAAGCTATGCATCAATGTAGAGTATATGATAACTACATAGGAATGCTAGTAACAATATGATCACAAGACTCCTCTGTCATTAGGAAATCCTTGAGAATCAATGGGAGAAAGATTACCAGTACCTTATCAATTAACAATTGCTCCTTTGCAATTACAAGTAAATGTACATGTAATTTGCATCTGCATAACCAGCCTGTCTTCCCCTCCCTTCTTCCTCCGTCTCATTCCAATTTAAATCAATCTAGCCACTCAGTGCATCTAATGATGGAGCTGCAGCTCACAGATGTTTATGCCTTTTAATAAAATATGTTAATCAGAAAAAGTGCTGCCAGATTCTTTATTTTTCACAATCTTTGAGTGTCTCAAGCCATATCTTGCATTACTGAGCCCTGGAGTGGCAAGTCTGTGGCTTCTGGGCCACATGCATTATCTCAGGGATTGTGTTATAGCTTGCTCCTGATTCCCCACTGTTTCTACCAATTTCCTGACTTTTATTGCAGGCGCTGCTCATGCAGTCAATTTCTCAAAAACGTTGTTTCTGCAAGGCCCATTAATTGTAGGAAACTCCTAGTGTAGAAACCAAAATATTGGTCAATCTGGCTTTCTTTTACTTTACTTTGCTAACAATCGTTGTTGCATCAAGATAACTGATATGGGGAGAAAAGATGTTTGTGTGTGAATGGGCATACACATATATAACCTCTACGAACAGCCTTGGGGCTGAAAACCCCCCGCACAGTCTAGCACAACAAAATAGATGGCTGTAGTGGATATTTTGGCTTCATGTTTGTTGGACTTTTTTGATGGGATAATTATTTTAGCCCAACAAATTGGAGCAATGTGGAGGCATTGCAATTTATAACTCAGAATTACAGATGAAAAGCTTGTTTTATCCTTATGTGATTATTACAGGGACTGGAGTTAGATACATACCTAGCTTAATTTCAGAGTTTATGGAATGGTCAGAATAATATTTTTTGCTATATGAAAACCTCAGAATTTATTTAAATTTTAGCCCGCCTTTATTAATTTTATAAATAACCCAAGGCAGCGAACATACCTAATACTCCTTCTTCCTCCTCTTTTCCCCACAACAGCAACCCTGTGAGGTGAGTTGGGCTGAGAGAGTGACTGACCCAAGGTCACCCAGCTGGCTTTCAGGCCTAAGGCAGGGCTAGAATTCACAGACTTCTGGTATCTAGCCCAGCAGCTTAACCACTAGACCAAACTGACTAGTGGTTAACAGCATAATGTTAGCTGTATGCCAGAAGACTTGCATGTACTGTACATCCACTATTTTCTTAAAAAAATGGAACTAAGTCAGTCTCATCAGGTGAAAAGTCAGGATATACTTTTTCATTATACAATAGAATAGTTCTGTCTCTAAGATAATTATCATACTGAGACACAAAGAATCAATCTCTGCTATTTTTTTTTTTTACCTTGCATATGGATGATCTTGTTTTCCCATTTGTTCTGATCTGCCTACCAGGGATCACTTTTCTTGCATTCTGCCATTATTTAATGTAGGATAGGACTGGGCAAAAAAAATAAAATAAATGACATAGCCACTTTTTTTGTGCCTCATGGGAGCTGAATGGATGATATTCAGCACAGAACAGGCCATGTAACCTAAATCCCTGCAAACCAGTTGGAATGTGGATTTCTGAAAATCATTACTTTGTGCATCCCTCGATAGGCAGCAAAAACAAAAGGTTATGAAATGCAGGGAGGCTACAATATAAAACAAATGGATTACAATTGACCTGAAAAAGAGAGAGAGAGAATGAGAGAGAGAGAGAGATTGATTGATGATTTCAGGAAATTTTGCCAAAAATAATACATCAGAGATATTGAAATAATACATTAGATACCTGTTCAAAATTTCAATATATCACCATGAGTTCAGCAATGGATTAATTGGGAGAAGTATGTCTGAAGCTGTATTTTAAAATAGCTTTTATCTTTAAGCTTTGTAATAGCATTTTGATTTCTTCCCTTTAAAATGGTCTGAAAGAGATGGATTATATAGCAATGCTCAGTGATCTTGCCAGCTATTGTACCCTTGTTCAAGAACACAGTTATTATAATACTTTCCTCATTCAGTATATTAAGAAACAAAATCCTATCTATAAGTGGTTCAATACTGGATATTTGCAAAAAGAAAATTCAGTCTTGTGATCCCTGGAATAAAGTTGGAGGCAAGTTCATTCCTTGATCCAAACCAGAATTTCACAGCTGAGCAGAGACATACAACTCCATATTGGGAAGGGAAGGGGTGGTTTTTCTATGTGTGCAGTCATGGGAAGAACTATAAAATAAAATCTGCATCGTCAAGCCTTTAGCTTGCAAACATAACCACTTACAGCAAGTCCCTGGGCCACAGTATTTCTAAACTTCATCTGTGGATTACCAATAGAGCTATGAACTCAAAGGGAAAATCTAACAATGGAGCTTCTTTTTTGCCTTTCCTCAGGAATTTTCTTTCCAGCCTGAGACTTAAATACTGGTGGGAAGCAAAGCTCTCAGAAAAAAGCCATAGACCAGCCCCAGCCCCCATGGTGTGCATCCAAATGGGGTTGTAAGGTCAGACTACCAGGGTACTACAGACAGAATAAAGGAAAGTTATTTAAAAAGTAAAAAAAAGTAACTTTGGAATATCGGAAACATGCAACTCTAAATATATACATAAAAATAAAAGGAAACCTATGTTAAGGCTGTTGATTAAATGCATCAAATCTATACAAAGTTTAATTAACATAATTATTTACATCATTGCAACAATTATATGTTAGGTAAGTGTACACTGGCTAGGAAGTTTATCCTGTTTGAATAGATGGGAATTCATTTGGGCGTTAAAGTGGAAATCCTGAATGATTTTTAGTTTATTCTTAAGCACATAGAGAATGGCAGGGTTAGAATCAAAGTCACACTATTTGTGTAAGTAGAATATAATAAATGGGCAGTAATTGTTATACTTTTCTAGTTGAGAAGAGCTACAGAAAGGAGCCTATAAACTAGGTGGGGGAGAGAGAGGGAGACAGTAAAGATTGTCCTAATATTTCAGCTAGCCTTTTCCAATCTGGTACTTTCCAGATTTATTGACGTGGGAAATTCTCAATGTTGTCCAAACATCTGGAGCACACGAGGCTGGGAAAGGATGCTTTAAAGGAAAGCTATCGCTATTTTGTTTTGCAATAGTTTTATTTAAGGACAAGCAACCTTTTTCATGAGACAACTGTGAGTGCCCTTTCAAAATGGCTGTTTGGGTGGCATGCTCATCACAAATTCCGTTGACCAGAAGCAAACTCCCTGCAACTAAGCTTAACCAGTTCCACACTCTGCCTCAGATGCCCCATCCTTGTTTATTTTTGCCTCTTTTTTTCTTCCCAGTGGGCACATGCCCAAATAAGGCATTAAGCTGCAAGTGCACAATATTTTTATCTTCTACAATGCTTATGGGTCCTATGGGGGCCATAAGCGTTGTTATAAATAAAGATGATGCTAGAGATGAATGCTTTGTTTTATACTGTAGCACAATCCTTTTTTTAGTTTTTTAAAATTAAAACAATGTTTTAAATCCCACCAACATGTCAGGTAGCTGAGGAAACTTCATGAAGATTAAGACCATGTCCATAGGTAGTCATTTCACTGTATATTTTTGGCTTAGATGCTTCATGCTGGGGTGGGTTAAATTATACAGAATATAATTTTTTTCATGAGAAGAAAAGCAATCAACCTGATTTATCACCTGACATTATAGTATTCTAATTATCTTGTCAATAACTAAGATTTACAGTGCAAATCCCATAATTGTTATGAAATCATATTTAAGTCTACTTTTAGTTAATTCCCTATATAATTAATAAACTTGATATATTTGGTCGCTGTGATAATAATATAGCTGGCTTTAAATCTCTTCTGCACAAATGTATGCAGTCATAAAATTATAAATATGTAAGGAAGTTACTGACAAGTTACAGGCACAGTGAAATGAGTATAATGTAATGAAATCTTAATTACAAAGAAAATTAATTTTTTCAACATGTTGATCTAACTCAGCAAGTAACATTTTACCATGTTTATAAAGTGGTGTCCCCCCAAAGGGTCAGACATGACTTGGTGCTTGCACAGGAGACCTTTCACACTTTACCAATATAACAGTTACATACTATATATAAATATGCCTATATAGATTTTTTTCCAGAGTATTTGACCTCTTCTCTTTATTTTATTGTTCTTGCTTTCTAAAGTGTAAGCTGCCCAGAGTCACTTGGAGTTGAATGGCTTTTAAATTTAATGAAATTAAAAAATAAATACACATACATATATCTATACACACAGATGTACACATACATAGGCTCTAAAGATTGGTAACTCATTCACTGGAATGCAACTACTGCTTTAGTGGGCATCCGTAACAAATTTAATGAAATAAATAAACTTTAAGAATGAAACCACCTAATTGTCATGTTCACCATTCCAATGTTCCTGGTACATTGTAACGTTTTGCATGTCATTTACCTGATACGTGTTTGATCTGGGAAGGGAGGAGGATTCCATCTCGGGGAGTTGTTATCTGTTGGCTGCTGGGTTGGAATGTGTTTGGGTTATCTCATGTCTTCAAGGTTACTTTCCCAGGATCAGTAGAAAACGGTTACCAGCACCTGGGGGGGGGGGGAGTTTGCTACGGCCGGGCGAGGGGAGGGATTACGTTTTGAGCCGAGGGTTTTTAGTTTGTATTTGGCGCGCTTTTATTCATTCTCAGCTTTCTCTGTATTTGCATACTATTCTCACAATAAATCAGATATCATTAAGTACCTGCTTGTGAGTCTGACTCTGTTGGGATAGGCAATCATTACACTAATATTTTTCTTAAAGATACAAAACTGATTTTATACATTTGACTTGACATTTCATTTTGAAGTGAACTCTTGATAAAAGCTGACATATTGTAATACAGATTTCTTTCCTACTGAAGTATACTGATCTTCACTCCAGTTACTACTACTACTACCACAATTTTGGTCACTGACCATTACAGTTTTTTACTCCTATAGGGGTTACAACTCTATGGACATATTACTCATATATTTCAGTCATCCATTCATTTAGCCCCAATCTAATAATCTTAAGTGTCTCAGTTACAAAGATCTCAGCATGAATGAGGACTGGAAATTCCTCTTGCTAGTTTCCAAGATTCTGTATTTACCCCAAGAATCTACTCACTGAAGTCTGTGGACTTCTTGCTTTCTTGATGTTATCTGGTTATTTGGGGCCTGACAATGGGCAGCAGGAGAGTCTGGTTCTTTCAAACTGACCACTGCCCCATACATGTTGGTCTGGCTTGGTGATCTGCATATGAAAGATGGATCAGCTAGACTAACAGGCATGGCTGTGTTAAGAACTCCACAACAGTTTTTTAGAATCAGATCCAAAGTGCTGCATAGTCCTACAGAACAGTTTTCAGAGGCAGCACCACCTACAGCACATTTCATTAGTCTAAATGGGATGTAATTAATGCATGTGTCCCTATGGCTGGATCTGAGATGTGTAGGTGTGGTGGATTTCGGCAGTGCCACTGGTTCTTAGGAAGGAGGGAGCACATTCCAAGGAGGTGGAGAAGATAAGTGGAGGCACAGTCTGGGAGGCAATAGTGGGAAAATGAAGATGTTCAAGATAGCCCTGCCCTAGAGTCTCTCAGGTTATTTCTCCTTAGGTTAGGTAGAGTAGCTTTAGTCTGGCAAGATTCTGTCTATACAGTGTTAGCAAACAAAGAACTGAAGTTTGGTTGGACTGATTCTTCATTGTTCTTGGGCTGGGCCTGACAGTAGGCCTGGAGAAAATTAATTGTTCTAGATGTGCTTTCCAGGTCACCATTAACACTGAACTGTCACATTTCATTCAGACTGATACTCGAACTATAAGGCTTGCAGGAAGAGATTCAAGGATATAACCCTTTCTTACAGATACATGAAAATATGTTAGTATGAAAAAAAGCAGCAACTGTTGATTGTACAGCTGAGGGCCATTTGTCTGGGGATGGGAGGAGCAGTGATCCATGTGCACTGCTATCGTCTGGTCCCTCAGGCCCTTTGTTTTTGACCTTTTCTGATCTAGCTCTCATATGGACATCCAGACTCAGGGATGATTCAGTGCAAACACAAATCTTAAAAAGGTGTTTACGACATCCAACACAACATTGAGATCTTATTCCTTGAACTGTTCTCTGATGCCCAGGAGAAGTCCTGTTTTTTTTTTTTTAAAATTAAGCTTCTGTGTGCCTTTACCCAGGTCATTACTGATATCCAGTAACATTTTAGAACTTGAATAACTTCCTGGGATTCTGCTTTTGGCAACACCTTGCTAACAAAAAGCTCACACATTCTTTTGTATCATTGTTTTATCTTAATAAATGTATTATCCAAAGGTCTTGGGATTTTCTTTTTCAAGGACAAACATAAGTGATTATTATCCCAATTCCAGTGATACCAAGTGGAAATTCAAAGTGTTTATGATCCCGCCTAGAAATTTCACAGAGAAACTTCATAGTCCCATGGCCATGGTGTCAAACAAGAATCCTCTAATACTTCTGAAAGCATCTCTCCATTCATAAACCGAATCTTTGGATTTCACTTTCTATTCTGTAAACTACACTTCAGCTCACTTCTCTCTTCTGTTAAAATACAGCAACACTGGAAAGAAGAAAGGAAATCCAGTATTATGTGCATTTTTAAGTTAAAAATTTAGATCAACATTGTTTTTACTGTGTGATGAAGGAAGCAATCACTATGTTGTAATAATTATCATTACCAAGGGATAATTAGCAATGCAACTGTGAGAAAGTAATGGCGTGTAAATTACTACAGTCTCAAGAATCCAGGACTATGTCTCTTTTGCAAAAGTTTGCACTTTGATTAGCATGCCTCATTTATGCCATCAGAAATGGAAATCTTTATGCCTTAAAAAATAAGGCTAGCTTTAACTGCTTATGACTGAGTAAATGAATTAACTGCCAAGGTTAAAGGCAGGACTTAATTTGGAAAGTGAGAAGTATTCATGTGCAATCCTGCTTGGATGCAGACTTTGACCTGGAATCCTTGATCCAGATTTTTGGGGAGCAAAGGAAGGGGGGAAATTTATTCTCCACCAGCTTGCAAATGTAAAGGGGGAAAGTAACCCAAACAACCTAATGGTAAATGCTATGACCTCCTATTGTTTAAAGTCCCCCATTCCATTCTGATTAAAATAAACAGGAATACTCACCAAGTCTGAGGGATCCTTGGAAGTCCTGCACCACCCTGATCTCTCAGCCATACTGCCAACCTATCTTCTCAGGCACTGGGAAGGTCATATGTGTAGGTGACTATGGGGTTAGGGGGAAGTCAAAGTGTGTGTCGTGATGTGCATACTTGCATCCAATATTGGAATTCAAATATGAAAAGAAGGGGTTGCTTCATAACATCACAACACATGTTTCCATCCTCCCTCCCCCCACCCCCATTATAGCTTGCAATGGATGCCTCTAGTCATTTCCTTTTCCCTTTTCTCTCAAAGCATAATTAGGAAAGAAAAACCATTTGTGATATTTGAGCCATTTAATGTTTGGTTACTGGAGAGATGGGGTTAAAATGGAACAGTTCAGTCTCCTCTGTGCAGGCATGCAAAAGAAGGGGGAAGGACCCAGCCATGCTTAATTGCCCCAGGTGGGGATCATGCTTGCCTCTGCAAAGCCTTCCCAATCTTCCAGTATACATATTAGATCTTCTGAATTTTTGAAAATACATGTGTGGGCTTTCTAAGATTCAGTCACATTATAAGAAATGATTTTACAGCACAGCATAAAATATAATTTATTTATTTTAAATTTTACAGATTTATTTATTCTACGAAGTGAAAGCTATTACAGGAATATGAAGTTCTTCTCCTAATTTGGAATTATACCAGAATTTGTATTTCTCAATTAAATTAAATACGATTGAGAAATTACTTATTTGTTCAATAAAAATTTCTAAGTCCATCACCCAAATTTCAGTTTAAATAATGGATTTAGTGATTTCTCAAACCAATCTTTCCTTCGTAACTATGGCTTAAAGAATACTTAAATAATGGCACTTAATGTTAGGTTCTTTGGCAGCTGTTTAAAACTGAAAGTTCATTTCCAAAGAAGATTGTCAGAGTTCTCTTTAGCAAGATTTATTGAGACAGAGGTTACAAAAATTCCAGCAACTGAACTATTTTCAGTTTAGAACCAAATATATCCCAATGTACCTGTATGTTAGGATGGAGACTTTCTGATATCCTTTCTAACAGCCTTCCTATGATTTGGTGAAGGGATGAGCCTCTTCACTAGCTGGTAACAGCTGTTTGCAACTAGGTGTTTACAGAACAATCTCTAGAATCTTTATCAGTCTGGCAACTAAGCCCTACATGTATGCAGCAATCTCACTGTATGTACACTTATTTAGTGGATTAATCATAAGGAAATATGCATAGAATTACTGTTAATAAAAAAGAAAAAAATAGTATATTTATCTCTTCCAATAGCACATTTTTATTACATTTTCTTTATGAAAATATAAATTAGTATTTAATGAAAATACAAATGGGGACATATGGAAATTAAATGGCATTCTGGCAAATTAAACAGGTTTTACCTCAGGTTTTCTTCTGCATTTTAAAGTACAGTTAATCAAGCTGTTAACAATGAAACGAACTCTCTCCTCCTTCAAAGAAAACTTTTTATATATTCAGGATTGAAATAGAACACATATTTATCTGTTAGGAATCTTTCATAAATAAGTGAATGTTATATAACAAGTAATTCATCTTCCAGATAAACAGGATTACCAAAATATATTTTTATTCTCATATATCTAAAAGTGGCTAGAACTATGTTTCAGCATCAGTACACTAGTCAATTTAACGAAGCTACTTTTCTATATAATAACTGGCTATGCAGTTAATCTTCGAATTGAGTTAAATGTATAATACGTTTTTTTATTGCAGCCTTATTGTCAAATGCAAGATCTAGCATAATCATTCTGAAGAATCCATCTTCTTCATACTAAGCATAGTTCACTGCTTCCCCATCAGTTAGAATCACCCCCAACTGTCAAGCGGCATCAATGCCTGATGCCAATTAAATTAGCAGCAATAGAGTGGGTGGGTCCAAGCATGCCACTGACAGATTTTAATTACTAGGAGTAGTTGAAGCATTTCATAGAATAAAGGAGTAGCTTGAAAAATCTTAAGAGCAGAATATTTCTAGCAAACTTTTATTAATCACAAACAATGCCATATACTTCTTGAAATACAAAGATTTAATTTACGTTAGGCAGCTACAAAGATACAAATGGGTCTGGCAATCTAAATAAGCTAGCTCCTCGGGGTGAAGAACTTTTAATTATCTGTGAGTGTCTTTTCTCTATCCTTCATAGGACTATGTAATCTGCATTTACTGGCAGAAGGTCCTAAAATATTCCTATGATGCACACGTTAGAAACTTGTTGATTCCATACATCCACTGGGATCCTCTCTCCTTCTGTGCTCACTTAAATGATTCAAGTGTGTGTGTTGCCAAGAGTCAAGCCAGCATTGACTCCTGGAGTCAACTACCAGGAGTCAAGCCAGCATTGACTCCTGGCAACTGCCTGGACAAGTCCCTGCAGTTTTCTTGGCAAGGCTTTTCAGAAGTGGTTTGCTATTGCCAGTTCCTCGGGCTGAGAGAGAGGGACTGGCCCAAGGTCACCCTGCTGGCTTTCTGCCTAAGGCAGGACAAGAACTCATTCATGGCCTTCCAGTTTCTAGCCTGGTGCCTTACCCAGTATACCAAATTGGCTCTCTGCATTGTCTGTCTGTCTGTCTATCTACATCCACACACACACACACACAACAGACGTACACCCAGAGTCTTGAATTTTTATTCCAGGGTCACAGAAACAACTGAGTTCCTGAGGTTATCTGGCCAGCAGCTAGAAGGATGGCCAACTGCTGAAACAGCTTCTCTGAGCACTGTCACTGTTCACTGACAGTTTCAGAGCATACTTACAGGTAGTCCTTGGTTATTGACCACTTGTTCAGCGACTGTTTGAAATTATGACAGCACTGAATGAGTGGCACTTATGACTGGTCCTCAAGTTCCAGCTGTCCCAGCACCCCTGCAGTCACATGATCACGATCTGAGGTCTTGGCAACTGCCTCATACTTACAATGGTTGCAGCATCCTGCAGTCACCTGATTGCCATTTGAGACTTACCTTGCCAGCTTCCCATGAGCAAAATCAATGGGAAAGCTGGCAGGGAAGGACACAAGTCGCTCTTGTAAGTTGCTCCTGCTCCTGCCACTTCCCCGTGCACCCACCTGCACCCCACAGCAGCCACCTCCCAGCTGGCTACACTTCATAGCACTCATCCACCCACCTGCCAGCCTGCTTGCAAGCCCCCCAGGACTTGTGGCATTCTGCCGGCTTCCCCATTGACTTTGCTTATGTGAAGCTGGCAGGAAGTCACAAGTCACAGTCATGTGAGATTCTTGCTTAACAACCCTGTTCCTTGCTTAATGACAGCAATGGGGACTGCTGGGATTGCCATTGCTAAGCAATGTGGTCACGTGATGTTGTGCTTTACAACCGCATTGCTTAGAGATGGAAGTTCTGGTCCCAATCACCTTCGTTAAGCAAGGACTACCTGTATTAGGTTGGTTAACTATTAGGTTATTTTAAAAATATTAACTGACCCAATTCTCTTGATTCACTTAAATAGCCTGACTATAGAGTACAGTGACCATACTATTTTTTCATAATGATTATCCATAAAAATCATAGTGATTAATTAATCTTCCTTCATTGGCTTTATTTATAGAACTATTATTTTTACCAAAAGCTGTTACAGTCTTATAAACAGGAGCTCCAGAAAACTGGCCCAGTTGAAACAAAATTCAGAAATATAACTAACTTTTGTCCTCATTATCTGTATTCAAAATCCAACCATGAATTTCATCAACAAGTTTAAAAAACCTGATTAATTACTCAGCAACCAAACAATGTGACTGTAAATTCACAATGTAATTATTCTGAAGCAATGTGGAATGATCACCACAAAAACATGGTGGTTAATAAACCACCACAACAAATCATAAGGCAGCCAGGGAATTGCTATTACATCTAAACAGCAAGCAGTCCAAGAAGAATGTAACATGATAGACAATCCCAATGGATAAATAATAGGCTCTATTAGTTTTAGCAAGTGTATGCATTAGACTAAAGAGGAGAGCATATGTGATGTGTTGAAGACTGTCAGTGTTATCTGGCAACTAAAGAGCATGAGGTCCTATTCAGTGTATGCTATAGATGGAAAAGGGGGATGCGGTGGCACTGTGGGTTAAACCGCTGAGCTGCTGAGCTTGCCGATTGGAAGGCTGGCGGCTCAAATCCGCATGACGGGGTGAGCTCCCATTGCTAGTCCCAGCTCCTGCCAACCTAGCAGTTCGAAAACATGCAAATGTGAGTAGATAATAGGTACCATTTCAGTGGGCAGGCAATGGCGTTCTGTTTAGTCATGCCGGCCGCGTGACCACGGAAGTGTCTACAGACAAACGCCGGCTCTTCGGCTTTGAAATGGAGATGAGCACCGCCCCCTAGAGTTGGACACGAATGGACTTAATGTCAAGGGAAACCTTTACCTTTACCTATAGATGGAAAAGAAATCTGCCATGGATTTATACTGGATTAGATTTCCACTAAAAAAGAGACCCACTAAAACATAGTGAGCATATAGCATGTAAGTAGCATGAATTGTTTGTGAAATTAGGGGATCTGGATTTCTTAAAAGGATTTTTTAAAATTACATTGGGGAAATTTATGTTAAAAAGAAAAGGCATGGGGCAAAATTGCATTAACAAGATACATTAGGGAAATTTATATTTAAAACATGTATATTAGGAAAAATTGCCTTGAAATAGAAATGGGAATTAAGAAACAAATTAGTCACATTGCATGAAACAGCTACGAGGCTAAGGAGAAATCACAAACAATATACAGCATGGATGATTATGTTTTTTTTTGTTACAGAATGTTTGAAAAGAAATGCAGTAAGCAAACCAGTAAGGTCAACTGCAATTGGAGTTCAGTAGATAATAAAACAGAATGTGTTTACAGGGCTACTCCAATAATTTGCAGATATGTTTTCTATGATCTGTACACGACTGAAGCTCTCAATTCAGCAGCACTCTCAGTCCAGCCTTGTCCCAATTTAACACTGTCTAATGCAAATTAAACAATGGAACTGAAGAACAGAGCACAGCCTAGAATGGAGTCCAGAGTTTAAATGACTGAAAAAAGCATTCTCCTTATATATAATGGCACCACAACAATATTCTGAAGTTTCTTTATATCTGAAAATTGTAAAAAGTCAAACAGTGTTCAGCTGAAGCAGATAAATGTTTGCTGCTGCGTCTGGATGCAGGCTGAAAAGGTATTACAATGGGAAGATGGGAAGTTCTCCACTGAAATGTCAGAATAATAATAATGATAATGATAATATATTAAATTTATATGCTGCCCGATTCCCAGCAACTCTGCCAGAAGGATAGTAAGGAATGGAAGACACATGGTGAAGGAAGAGTGAATGCAAATGAATTCATAGCAGACCTGCTGGATTTTCTGGCATGATCAACATAGGCCATCATAACATTTGTTTGATTGATACCAATAAAAGAAGGTTAGTATGTAACATTTTTTGTTCTTGCTCTCAAAAGTATAAAGAAGGCCTCCCTTTCAGATTTTAGGGAATCAAGACATTGGAAGGAAAGGGGAAGTTCATGAGGTATCCTGGAATCTCTACATCAGAGTTTTTCAAACTTGGCAGCTTTAAGATGTATGGACTTCAGTTCCCAGAATTCCTCAGCCAGCATGCATTTTTGCAGCTGTCTTATAGATCGATTTCAGTCTGGAGACTCTTCAAAAGTAGCTTCAACTAGAACAAATTCCAGTAATTCAGTTTGGATGTGACAAAGTGTCCCCATGGTCAACTCTAACCTTATCAGGAACAAATATAGTTGGCAAGCTATTTAGGTTGGGCAAAGCTACCCTAACTAGGTTACAGCTAGGTACACCAGCAGACTGTAAAACTGATTGGTCGGGAGATACTACTCCATCCAAATCAGCTTGAAATCTTCATGACCAAGAACACTTCTGCCTTATGAATTAGTACATTTTTCTATTTATTACTCTCCCCCACCCAGCCAATTACTGCTAGTAAGCATTGATTAGAACATCAACAGCTTCCTTGGTGGTAGATAAACATGACAAATAGAGCTGTAAGTCATCCAAATATGAATGACAAATCCCCAAATCCCGAGTGAGTTAAGATTGTTATTAGAGAATGTGGGCAACAAAACTGAACCTGAGGAACACCATATCCCAGCGTGTAAAGGCTGAACTTAAGTACCCCAGCATCACTTTCTGAAAGTGACTTACAAGAAAACATTGGAACTATATAAAAATGTACATCTGAAGCCCATTTCTAAAAAGCAGTCCAGAACATTATTATGGCCAATGGTACTGAATACCTCTGAGATGTCCAGCAGAACTAATAGGGTCAGGCTCCCCTTGCCTAGCTCCCTATGTAGTTCATCTATCAGGGTGGCCAGATTTGTCTCCTAGACCTGATGCCAAATGGATTCATAATCTGTTTTATCCACAAAGCCCTGGAGCTGAGATAGTGTAGCTTCAAACATTATAGAGTTGTAATTCTTGTAACAGCATTGTAAGAAGCATTGGACTAGGACTGGGGAGACCCAGGTTCAAGTCCATCTCAGCCATGGAAGCTTGCTGGCCAGACACTCTATAGAGGAGTACAGAAGTAAGCTTTGTTGAAGGAATGCAAGAACTGTTAAGAGAAAGTAAGCAACAATTTAGTCCTGGGAAAGAAGAAGACACAAGGAAGAAACTCAACATAATCTTCCTTGGTTCTGTTTGGTGTAAGAGGGAAAAGAGCGATTTTCTGGAAGGCTTTCAAGATTATGTTATTATACCTACAACAGAAAAGCAGCATTTCTGAAATCCTTGCTCTGTCTGTTTCCTGACTTTACTACCTTGAAGAGCTGACACACACTCATTCAGCCTCACAGGGTAGTTAGTGTGTTAAAAATTGGCCGACAGAGTGTTATGTACACTACGTTGAGCTCTTGAAGGAAAGTTGGCACATAAATCTAATAAATCTAAATTATTCCTGCATAACGGATGAAAGAGGAAAGTATCTGAAGCTGATAAAAAGTTAGTTCTCCAAGGCAACTTGGTGAATAGTAACATCAGATCTTAATCTAGGATTATCTAATTTATAGGACAACTCCCTGAACTCAGCACAAAGCTCTTCCTTACACCAAAAGCTTACATTTGTTTATTTATTTCAGTACTGCATCATCTGCAATGTAACCAATTAATGAGTGAATGTATACATCAGTTAATTAGTAGAATAGTTTGTATATGACCAAGGCTCTATAGTATCTCCTGGAGAATAAGAAGGGAATAATTCACTACAAATAAATAAAATCTATCATGAATTGTTGTATCTAACTGAAGGAATATTTTTTTCTTTTGCATTACCTAAGCCCAATAGTTTACAAAACATAAATACATTTGCTCTTAACTCTGTGCCACTTATTATGGTTAGCAATTAGCATTGGCTCTCTGAATTATTCAACTTTGCTTCTGCTGATTAACCCACTAATTAAAGCCTCGCGGTCCTACAATGATCACACTGGCTTTTAAAAAAATTAAAACTGCAAACAAACTGATTACTTCAGAAAATTCTATCAAGCACTATAAATCTCTTCACAACACAGAAAACTCCTCAATGTTGGCAGGTAGGTTTTATACGTCCCTGAAGTTTAAGGTGCCTTTTCACACTACACAATTAAAGTGTTTAGCTGAACTTACTGCAGTTTAGTTTTCCCTTCCCCATCTATTTATTAAAGCCAGATACCAAATTCACATTAACATCAAACACACATAAAATATAAAACAGCTAGAGAGAACACAAGATATATTTTAAACTTTTGATGTTGATGCCAAAGTTTTATTTAAGATATTTATGTTACCTAAAAAGATAATAAATTTCACTGAAGGCTCACTAAGTTACCAGGCATTCCATCAACTGAGTCTACAGGGGAGGCTAAAAGTGCCAAAAGGGAAAAACTAAAACAAATAGAAATACTGCTGGATAATAAATTTTCAAAAGCACTGAATGTTATTAAAAATATGTTTAAGATACCCATAATTTTAAATCTGATACATACATACATACATATAAATAAACTGGAATGATGTCTATATTGATTCTAAGGCAGGCATAAGAAATCATTCATACAGCTTCTTTGTCTTTTTTCTGACATGGAGATCATCTGCTTTATAAGCATTAACAATGATCTTCCTTGCAAGGATTTTGTACAAAGTAGTTAATATGAAGAGTGATACGATTTAGGAATGCTTAGCATGGATCACTGCCAAATAGAGGTAAAGAGACAATTCCCGTGGGTGAACTGCTTGCCAATCACTACTTACTCTAGATTTGTAGAACGCACAGGAAATAGTTTTAGAAGAGAGGAGCTTTACGAATCCAATCCAATCCATTCACCCATAAATCTACAGGGTTCTTTGGTTTTCAGAAATGAAAAAAGTGAATATATATGGACTGATGATATATAAACTGACCTCTGAATAGTCTAAAATAAATCATTAAATAAGCATCAGGAAGCAAAATGATGGAATCTAAACTTTCCCTCCTTCAGCAAAGGATCATTACCTTGTCGTGGTGCTGGAGCTTGAGCACCTCAATGATGCCATGAACTAAACCGTGAAGGGTCACTCAAGACGGGAAGGTCATGACAGAGAGGTCAGACTAAATGTGATCCCTGGGGAAGGTAATGGCAACCCACCCCAGTATTCTTGCCATGAAAACTAAATGGATCCATACAACCAGAGATATGTCGGTATACCATCGGAAGATGAGACTCCCAGGTCGGAAGATGGTCAAAATGCTACTGGGGAGGAACAGAGGATGAGTTCTACTAGCCCCAGACGTGATGACGCAGCTAGCTCAAAGCCGAAAGGACGGCTAGTGGCCAACGGTGCTGGTGGTGAACGGCGAATCCGATGTTCTAAGGATCAACACACCATTGGAACCTGGAATGTAAGTTCTATGAGCCAGGGCAAATTGGATGTGGTTATTGGTGAGATGTCAAGATTAAAGATAGACATTTTGGGCATCAGTGAACTGAAATGGACTGGAATGGGCCACTTCACATCAAATGACCACCAGGTCTACTACTGTGGACAAGAGGACCACAGAAGAAATGGAGTAGCCTTCATAATTAATAGTAAAGTGGCTAAAGCAGTGCTTGGATACAATCCAAAAAATGACAGAATGATCTCAATTTGAATTCAGGGCAAGCCATCTAACTTCACAGTGATCCAAATATATGCCCCAACCACAAATGCTGAAGAAGATGAAGTAGAGCAGTTCTATGAGGATCTGCAGCACCTACTGGACAACACGCCTAAAAGAGATGTTATTTTCATCACAGGAGACTGGAATGCTAAGGTGGGCAGTCAAATGACACCTGGAATTACAGGTAAGTATGGCCTGGGAGAACAAAACGAAGCAGGACATAGGCTGATAGAATTTTGCCAAGACAATTCACTCTGCATAACAAACACTCTCTTCCAACAACCTAAGAGACGGCTTTATACATGGACTTCACCAGATGGACAACACCGAAATCAGATTGACTACATCCTTTGCAGCCAAAGGTGGTGGACATCTGTACAATCGGTAAAAACAAGACCTGGATCTGACTGTAGTTCAGCTCACGAACTTATTGCACAATTTAGGATCAGACTAAAGAGATTAGGGAAGACCCACAGATCAGCTAGATATGAGCTCACTAATATTCCTAAGGAATATGCAGTGGAGGTGAAGAATAGATTTAAGGGACTGGACTTAGTAGATAGGGTCCCAGAAGAACTATGGACAGAAGTTCGCAACATTGTCCAGGAGGCGGCAACAAAATACATCCCAAAGAAAGAGAAAACCAAGAAGGCAAAATGGCTGTCTGCTGAGACACTAGAAGTAGCCCAAGAAAGAAGGAAAGCAAAAGGCAACAGTGATAGGGGGAGATATGCCCAATTAAATGCAAAATTCCAGAGGTTAGCCAGAAGAGATAAGGAATTATTTTTAAACAAGCAATGCGCGGAAGTGGAAGAAGACAATAGAATAGGAAGGACAAGAGACCTCTTCCAGAAAATTAGAAACATTGGAGGTAAATTCCGGGCAAAAATGGGTATGATCAAAAACGAAGATGGCAAGGACCTAACAGAAGAAGAAGAGATCAAGAAAAGGTGGCAAGAATATACAGAAGACCTGTATAGGAAGGATAACAATATCAGGGATAGCTTTGACGGTGTGGTCAGTGAGCTAGAGCCAGACATCCTGAAGAGTGAGGTTGAGTGGGTCTTAAGAAGTATTGCTAATAACAAGGCAGCAGGAGACGACGGCACCCCAGCTGAACTGTTCAAAATCTTGCAAGATGATGCTGTCAAGGTAATGCATGCTATATGCCAGCAAATTTGGAAAACACAAGAATGGCCATCAGATTGGAAAAAATCAACTTATATCCCCATACCAAAAAAGGGGAACACTAACGAATGTTCAAACTATCGAACAGTGGCACTCATTTCACATGCCAGTAAGGTAATGCTCAAGATCCTGCAAGGTAGACTTCAGCAGTTCATGGAGCGAGAATTGCCAGATGTACAAGCTGGGTTTAGAAAAGGCAGAGGAAATAGAGACCAAATTGCCAATATCTGCTGGATAATGGAAAAAGCCAGGGCGTTTCAGAAAAATATCTATTTCTGTTTTATTGACTATTCTAAAGCCTTTGACTGTGTGGACCATAACAAATTGTGGCAAGTTCTTAGTGATATGGGGATACCAAGTCATCTTGTATACCTCCTGAAGAATCTGTATAACGACCAAGTAGCAACAGTAAGAACAGACCATGGAACAACGGACTGGTTTAAGATTGGGAAAGGAGTACGGCAGGGCTGTATACTCTCACCCTACCTATTCAACTTGTATGCAGAACACATCATGCGACAAGCTGGCCTTGAGGAATCCAAGGCTGGAGTTAAAATCTCTGGAAGAAACATTAACAATCTGAGATATGCAGATGATACCACTTTGATGGCTGAAAGTGAAGAGGAACTGAGGAGCCTTATGATGAAGGTGAAAGAAGAAAGTGCAAAAGCTGGCTTGCAGCTAAACCTCAAAAAAACCAAGATTATGGCAAACAGCTTGATTGATAACTGGCAAATAGAGGGAGAAAATGTAGAAGCAGTGAAAGACTTTGTATTCCTAGGTGCAAAGATTACTGCAGATGCTGACTGCAGTCAGGAAATCAGAAGACACTTAATCCTTGGAAGAAGAGCAATGACAAATCTCGATAAAATAGTTAAGAGCAGAGACATCACACTGACAACAAAGACCCACATAGTTAAAGCAATGGTGTTCCCCGTAGTAACATATGGCTGCGAGAGCTGGACCACAAGGAAGGCTGAGAGAAGGAAGATCGATGCTTTTGAACTGTGGTGTTGGAGGAAAATTCTGAGAGTGCCTTGGACTGCAAGAAGATCAAACCAGTCCATCCTCCAGGAAATAAAGCCAGACTGCTCACTTGAGGGAATGATATTAAAGGCAAAACTGAACTACTTTGGCCACATAATGAGAAGACAGGACACCCTGGAGAAGATGCTGATGCTAGGGAGAGTGGAGGGCAAAAGGAAGAGGGGCCGACCAAGGGCAAGATGGATGGATGATATTCTAGAGGTGACGGACTCGTCCCTGGGGGAGCTGGGGGTGTTGATGACCGACAGAAAGCTCTGGTGTGGGTGGTCCATGAAGTCACGAAGAGTCGGAAGCGACTAAACAAATAAACAACAAAAAAAGCTTTCCCTCTCTCTGAAACATTGGACAAAATGTTTCAAATGGGAGTTTTAAAATATACTTCATCAGTCCAGACAACATACCGGAAATCTCTCAAAGGCACAATGGAAGCTAGATTTTGGTCTCAGTTGCATGTTAGCAAAGGGATATAATGCTGGTTATTATTGTTCCTGAAAGCTTCAACAGGGTACTCCAATTCAACAAAGCTTCAGTTGAAGGCCTCTCTCAAAGCTGAGTTTCAAATTAAAGTGGAACCCTGTTTAATGTAGCAAATTAAATCAGGTAGCTGTGACTGCAGATTTGATTGCTGTTCTGCTCCCTTTGGGGTGGTCACAAACAAAAATACAGAGTTACAGCTTCACTTTCACAGATGGCAGACACAGGTGGGCTGAAGTGTGTGAAGGGTTCTGTAATGTTGATAGGAATCATTGGCCAGCAAGTTTTATCAGCACACCTCCTTAAACTTTTGTTTGCAGCCAAGCCTAACATCCCTTGCTCAGCTTTCAGATGTTAAATTTATATCACTCCTTTTGTCCAGGAGCTCAAAGTGGTAAATATATTGCTCTCTGTGAGGTAGGTTGGATTGAGAGTAGTGACTGGTCCGAAGTCACCCAGTGGGCTTCCATGGCTAAGGATAGAGTTGTATCTGGATGTCCCAGATCCTAGTCTCATATTTTAGTCTTTGCACCATGCTGGTCTCTTATGCACGAGAAGGATTACAGCCTACTCAAGCGCTTATGAAAATTAGCAACAGATAAATTAACTTTGTCTTAATTTGTAAGTAGCCCACGGAATTATTATTTCTTAAATTTACAAATTGTACCCCTGCATCTACTATACCCCATAGTGGGGCATATACAATTAAAATATGATTAAAACTTCTCTTAAAAGCTACATTTAGCAGAAACAGAGGAATAAAGTATGCCAAAAGCAACCCCAGTGAACCATAAGAAAGCATTAAAATCAAAAGTGAATTGAATTGTAAGGAAAATTCACTGGAAGTTAGGGAAGTTAATCCAAGAGACTCCTGGCAGATGTATAACTATCACAGTTTGCAATAATTACTGTTTCCAAGCATATAACAAGAAAAGGATTTTAGCAACACGAGGGCGGTTCTGAATCCATGTCTAGAAACTTGGAAGTTATTGAGTATTATGAAATGTTGACAGCATACTGAAGTTTTGTATGTGCATGTCAACGAAGTGTAATCTTGTTTGTGTAACAGAATGACACCTTTCTCTGTTTCTCATCACATGTCCTTTGTTCACAACTTGACCTAAACCCAGCAGAGGCAAAGAAACAAGGGAGTTACAATGTTTATGTTGCTGTCATGGAAGGACTTCTAACTAATTGGTTCCCTGGCAAAGAGCAATGAAATATCCTAAATAAAATCAATACACATATGTGCATTGGGAAAGGGATTTTATTTCTTTTCCTTGTTAAAAATGATGGCATCTGACATTTGAGCCTGTGCAAAGACTGGCAGTCTTAACTGCACACACAGTCCTTCAAACAGACACCCACCCCACCCCACCCTACCCTGCCCTCATTATTACTTGCATCCCGGCATCTGCTATCTGAAGTGGTTGCCTTAATAAAGCCCACAAAGTAGAACAGCCATACAATCATCTTTCCTTTCTAGATACATATCTTCTCCAGGGAGTCAATATTTTCTATTTCAGCTTCAAACCAAAATTGTAACAGTCTTCTCATATCCTACATGTATTTCCTGGGCATTTTCTGCCCAGGAAATATTTTATTTGTTGAAATATTTTATTGGTTCAAGGCAACAGCACCAATGCAGTTTGTATCTGTTTATCATTCTATACAACTCATTTTTAAACTGTCTTTGCAAATAATACAGCATTCCCAATTGATCTGTGCAGAGTTATATTTAGCAATGGAAGATATATCCCATTCCATTCAAAGATTTCTTTGCAAACGTTGGTGAGTTTTGCACTAAAATATAATGGCTGCTTGAATGCTAACTGCCCTCTTAAGTTAGAAAGAAAGATAATATGCATCAGCATGTTGCAAAAGAATAATCCTCTTTCAATTGGCCTTGGGATAGAAAATAAATTCCTAGATAAGGATTCTAAAATATTATTTAAATATGCATACACACAGTTTTATAACACTTGATTTAATACCACGAGCCAAAGTACTTCAAGATATTACTTTGATCAGATTTGCAGACTGAACCTGAAGATAATAGTTATACAGTGACTTTTATCAATACTGTAGCTATAGAAACAGAGGTGGAACTATATATGCAATCACTTTCAAACAGCAGCTTCTCAAGGCTGATAGGAGCAGTAAGCGGAAGTATTCTCCATCCCACTAATTTACACATTAAGTTACAGCATCAGATGTAGTTAAGAGGGCTCTTACAGCACTAACAGGCATATATGCCCAATTTCAAATTACTATAACACAACATTATATTAAAGACTGCTCTTAGCAAGAATAATTTGCATACTGAAATAGGGTTGTTGTTGTTGTTGTTACTTTAAAAGGGGACATGGAAGGAGATGTAAAAATATTGCTATGAAATTGTTCAGCATCACTTGGTTCATCATAAAAGCAAAACTTGCATAATGACTAATACACCTGCCAAAAGCTGAACTTGGTTTTAGCTGGTTTGTGTTAGTTGTATGTGTAATGGATGCAGTTTCTTTTGAACAAGATGGTTATTATAACTTTAAAGTGTCACCAAGTGTAACCAGTAATGCAAGTACTGGGTATGCTGAAAGCCACTTAGATAGAGCATCTTAGACCCTATGATAAATGATAAACGTACATTTGAAGTCAATCTCAATTCAATTGACTTTAATGCAGCTACAGCTGATCCCAAATGTTCGCACAGCCTCAATAAAATAATGTAGCACTGAAGATGATACAAGTGTGGAGGCACTATGCATGGCTTTCCATGCAATGCTGTTTGTTCAAAAGGAAACTTTCACAGACTTAAGTTAATCACTTTGCTTTCATAGTTTCAAAAAGTCCACAGGATACTTCCCTAACCAATGTTACTCAACTGACTGTTGCATTTCTGCTCTCCCCCTGATTATTGCTAACCTAGCAAGGGTAGTTCCATCTTATCTTTTTCCAGCAGATTAATTCAGGCCACTACAAATAGGCTCTTACTCAAACAGCAGTGCTAGCTTAGGCAAGTGGGTTGTAGGCTGTGAATTTCACACAAGAATTTATTTGAAGATGGGATATACTGTGCAATGGAACAGACTAAACTTAAAAGGATAGTTCAATATATAGAAAACTATATATTGGTGATAGAGGTTATTCATAAAAGACCATACCTCTCAGTTGGCAGATTAGATTCTCTCTTGTTTTAAGGAATTGCTGAATTACTTTAGAAAAGGATTATCTCAGGTTTTTGAGCCATTAAGACTGGTGGATGAATTAATTTCCAGCTGGACAAATCAGTGATACTAATTTTGGATAGAATTATAAAATGTATGGGAATTCTATGCACCATTCAGATAAATCACATTTATTTAGATGAGATCAGTCATTCCATTTAGTTCATTCTTCTAGAAATATGCTGTAATTGTTTGTATATCTGAAGAACCAAGTTCAGGCTATTCGCAATTAAACAATCACAAGAATGGGTGTTCAGAGTTCCTGCTAAAGCAAGTCTGGAGATGTCCAATAATGGTTAACAGCAGTAGTATGAAACAGTTTCATATATTGGACTGCAGTAGTCATTCTGAAATCTGTCTTACCAGAACATTAAATGAATATCCAACCGTCTGATTTTTATATTACAGTGGGATCAGAATGGTAAATAGATGCTACTAAGCAAGAAAATGAATAATTATGATTCTTTGCATACACTTGCCCAAAGCATTTCCAACAAGATATTGAAGAGGGAGTCACAAATCAGATTTATGGTAGTAATTTATCCTGATACCTTTTTTTCTGTTTTGTTTTGGGACATAGGCAGTTGCCATTCAACAGCTGGAAATATTCAGGAGAGATTATGTATGAGGTCAAATTATTTGAAGAGGGACTGAGGTGTTAGGCTGAGTCCTTTTTGCTGAGATATATTTAATTAAACTATTAAACTTTGCTATTAATAGCCATTGCCTTGCTATGCTGTTTTGCTAGTGTTCCTTCAATTATTTAATTTGTTTGATTGACTCTAAGTGATCAGATGCACTAAATCACTTTCTGCCGGGCACTGGGCATTAAGGTCACTGGGAAGATCCTATAATTAATTCTGTATCAGTAATAGGAGAAATGAACACACTGATGCTGCTGTGTTAGTCTTTGATAGCCAAAAATCAGAAGGAGTCTGGTAGCACCTTTTCTGACTAACAAATGTTATTAAAATGTGTCCTTTTTAATCAAATTTGTTAGTTGGAAAAGATGCTACCATTCTGATTGATTCCATTACAAAGATTTAATTATCCCTTAAACAAATGTTCCTTTGATAATATGCATATTAAAAGAAAGCTGAGTTTTTCTTGTAAAACAAGCATTTTTGCCTCTTTGTATGTTATTCATAAAATATTTACATAAGCTGTATTTCACACCCTATAAGAATAACCAGAAATTTGAATAATTTAAAAATATTGCTTTGAGAAATTAGCTAACAAAACTCCCCAGGCTGATGCAAACTATAACCACAGAAAAAAGCACTGGTAAAATAATAATCTTAAGGGAATGGAAGAATGGTTGAAAACATGAGTACAAGGTTGAGGCTGAAACTGGAATCCAAAAATTGAATGATGGAACTAACAAAACAAGCCTGTTTCAGTCAGGCTTACCAATAGCACAATTTTATTACCAAAGTTGATTGCTGAAGTAATACATAGAGAAAACAACTTTTATATAACTACTTTGGAGCCCTTATTACCACATTACACACATCTGGTCAGAAATATGTAACATGTCACTGAAAGCTATAAAATATTTACTCTGTCAGACAGAAATATCAACGATTAAATAAGATAGTACTGTATATTCTGGTTTTGCTAAGATTCCATCATGGTGTGTTACAGATTTTTCTCTAGGACTACTTTCAGAAAGGAAACATCTGCTATAACACTGCCTCCCAACCTATTTCTGACACCTTTGAAGAAATTCTTAAGCCTTAAAGCACACTCTGAAAATGCTCCTAGGAAATCATGAGCATTGTTTTGAAATAGCCTGTGTTTATCTTTGAATAACATTTTATTTTGGTTGCAACTATTGTTTTCCCTTCACACATGAAGAGATACTGTGAACTGCAGGTTCTGAAAAAATTGCCAGTGCAACTAAAGTATGCCAAGATCTCTCTAACCATAGTTGTTTTGTAGAGCTATTCTGTCAGAAGCATCCATGGGGAAGAGTATTTACACCCCCCCCCCAAATCATGATAGCATCTGCAGTCAAAGCCCTGACTCTTTTTTACAGGCATTGAAAATAAGATGTACGTTAAAAAGGGATGGGCTTTGATCCCATGGTTCCAGCTTTATCTTGACTTTTTTTGACATCCCCGCTTTTTTATTCCTCTGCCTATTGCTACGATAGATTCGGTAACACACAGTAACAAGCATGTTTCTTTCATGTTATTATCAGTGTTAACAAATCAACAGAAATAATCAATCTGCCAAGGGGTATCCACATAACATCGGGGTTACTGTAATATTCAAAGATCTGCCCAAAACAGAAAAATACTACAAATGGAATATCTTCGTATTGTGCGGTTCTTGGACTGTAAGTACTTCCAAAAATAGAAGAAAAGGACTCCAAATTAGCCCTAAATCTATTTAATCAACTCTTAGTGCAGTATGCCTAAGTAACACTATGTTGTAATCTTAAAGAGAACTTTTATAAAATAATGTACCGTAGGTATATGACACCAGTGAAATTGTCTAGAATGTAGAAAGTATTTCAAATTTATGTTGGAAATGTGAACAACAAGAAGGGACATTTTATCATGCTTGGTGGATGTGTAAAAAAAGCTAGAAAATTCTGGATTCAAATACATACACCGATTCAGAAGATTTTAAAGATTAATATACAATTGAGACCAGAAGTCTTTCTCTTGGGAAGATTGCTGAGATGGCCAAATAGACTTGTTTGATTAGAGAAAATATGTATGTTTATTGGTGACTGGAAACCCCTTATGGGCTTTTTGCGTAAAACAGAAAAAAATGAACTTATGATTTATGGTTTTGATGATTAGATAGATTATAGAAAGAAGAGAGTCATGATGTAACTTCAGAGAAAGAGCTAATTTATAATTGCACTTATAACTGCTGTAAAGAATATCGGAAGCCACTTCTTCCTATCTTTTTTCTTTCTTTTCTATTTTTAAAATTTATTTATTTATTTATTTATCAAATTTAATCACCGCCCATCTCCCCCCAAAAGGAGGGACTCTGGGTGGTTAAATAAAGCATTTCTTTCACTTTTAGCTCTCTCATATTAGTTTGCATTAGTTTGTACATTTGTTTTTAAAACTTTATATTATTCCCCCCCCCCATTTTTTTGCCACTGTTTTACAAAATGCTGGAGGTTGGTCTAAACATAGATAAGTTACATACAATTCACCCATACAGTAGTTAAAGCTAATACCCTGGCAGCTGTATTTTGTCTCTCTGTCTGTCTGTATTTATTTTTATCCCCTTCTACTTGGGCTAGAAATCTATTTTATGTGGAGGTACCAATCATGATTAAAGAAGATTAGCTGAGGATTCTTCTAACCTATTATCCTTGCCAGCGCAGAATTAGCAATATATAAAAAGTGGAAACTTATTAGAAGAAAATATATTTTAAGCGTATTTCATCTCTCTGTATTTATCTTTTTATATATGAGGGTGCATTATCTCCCAACACTTTTCTACAGATACCTCAGAAATAAACTATGGGTGAACATTGAAGTGGGAGATGCCTGGAATCCATAACAATGCACCACATATGAGAGGCCCAATTGTACTTTTCCTCATGTACATGTCAGAAAATTAACTTCCTTTCAGTCCCAAGGGAGAATGCCATTTCATTTCATTTAATTCTTCCTCAACAGCCATTTTAAATGAAAGAAAGAGTTATGGGCTTACAGACACCTTGTCACAGAATGTTCACTTTATTAGGGGAAAGCTGGGGGCAACCTGCAATTTTCCTGTCTCTGGTCAGGGCAAGGGCTTGCATATGATTTTCTGCAAGTAGTATTACACCATGCACCACTCCTTGCCAGGGCTGTTTAGGTGAGTATGGCTGAGGTGACAGTCCTCTAAAGGATACCTTATATTCTTCATACCTTTGTGGGATTCCTGACTGTAGAACCTAACATTTTATTTTCTTCCATTTCTGTCTATTTTTATGGGAGCATCTTTACCACAGGGCAGTTAGGATTATTTCATTATTAATGACATGAAAACAATTATTCAGTACTGAACTATGCTAAGTGATTTCTTTCTAGTATGATAATAAACAACTTGGAGACTTACACTTTCTTATGTTTTCTTCCTGCAATGTGTCCTTTCCTTCCCCACTGCACATAGACAAGAGCCCATACATTATATATGATTTTAATACATACAAATGCTACAAAATAAGCCATTATTTTCTTAGAAGAAATGTTTTCTTCATAAATAAGATCTTGTATGCTGAATGCAGTGTCAAGTATGCAGCGGCAGCATTGGGCCAAACTTGGCTGATCTCAAAAAGCTAAACAAGGTTGATCCCAGTTAGTTTTTGGTGGGGACAAACCAGGAAATCTGAGAGCTATTGATCAGACTTGGAAATAGAAAGAAAAAAAAAGTTACCCCTGAAAAAGGCAATAGCCAGTTACTTCTATGGGAACTAGTCTGATGTAGTGGTTAAGGCACTGGTCTAGAAACTGGGAGGCTGTGAGTTCTAATTCTAGTCCCTCTCTAAGGTCACTCTCACTGTCTCTCTGTCAGGTCACCCTGTGCCCTAAGGAGATGGCAATGGCAAGCCACTTCCAAAAGACTTGGCAAGCCACTTCCAATCTTGCCCAAAAACTTGCAGGGACTAATCCAGGCAGTCGCCAGGAGTAAACAATGACTTGAAGCTGTGCATACATGCAGGCCTGCATGCACACACACACAAATTACTTCTGTATTGTTGTGAAGAAAAGTACTTGACCATGTCCATGAAGCCATCAGTAAACTGAGCCCAATAAAGAAGACTTTTCCTTATGCTGAATGCCACAAGACAGTCAAGGCCATCCTGCAACAGCAACATTCCTTTTTTCTTAACCTTGGTCCTGAAATATTATTTTCCTATACTACGTGACGGAATAATATAACCTCATCTACTGTACATTCCACAGATTCTTTCCTCCAGGCTCTGCTACACCATTTCCTGGTGATGTTATTGCATTCCTTGTGAGGCAAAATTCCCAAAGTAACAGTTGAATATTCAGCCTTATCACACTTAGAACAACATAAGAATACATGACATTTTACCTTTCTGCTTCATGCATATTGAGAAATAATTTATCCATGTTATATAATTTTCTAAATGCCCCCTAACAATGTTTAAACTTATAATGGTGAATTCTGAAAAAAAGTATTTGAGTGTTACAATAAAATATTTCTCAAAAAATGGGTCAGAAAGTTTAAGTAGAATTAAGAGAAGGGAAAGATACATGCATTGTGGTAAAGTAGTTGGCAAGCTATTTCAGATTTCATTTAAACTTTTCATTGCCTGCTGAAAAGAGGCAATCTTTGTAGGATTTGTCAATGCAATTTATCACTTAGACATAGCAACATTTAGTCTTATATATAGCTCCTCATGCATATGACTTCCTTGTTCCTGTTTTCTAATGGGGGAAACTGACAAAAATCTCCCTCAAGCCAGACATTTTCCAAGCAGGTTCCATCTTATTAAGTGAATATCAGGTTCTCATTAGTTCTCATTCTTCCCAAATATAGACATCTGCCATGTAGACCAGTTAAAAAAATAAATAAAAAGCAATGAGAAACACACAAAGAGAACTATCCAATAAAAGTACAGTACAATCTGAGCCTCCTTGAGTGCTTAAGCAGCCTTAGGCAGCCGTTTCTCTTCTATCTCAGAGATTTCTAGGCTCTTACCAGCAAGCAGACAATTCATATGATACACCTAGCCCAGTGTTTCCCAACCTGGGCAACTTTGAGATGTGTAGACTTCAACTCCTAAAAATCTTAGCAATGGCCATATTGGCTGGGGAATTCTGGCATTTGAATAGGCTTGCTAGGCAGATGACTATACTGTATATCTGCATGCAGAGGATATGACTGACTCATTTAAAGTAAATAGTTCACAAGCAAGTTCTAAGAAGTATTTATTCAATATTCTCAATTTATCATGAATTTAAATGGTGGTTTTCATAAATGAAAATGGTTGTCATGGCCCTTGTCATAGCTGATAATTTAAGACAACTCCTGATTTGACACTAAATTCTGTTGCACTTGAGAAATGCAGCAGTCACATTTCTCAGGCATTACCTTTGTTGTTTTAATATTTTATAACTTATATTTATTTACACATATAAAATCATTTTGGAGTCTTCAAATGAGTTGAATGTTCTGCTCAATGCTCATAGGGAGTTCCATTCTGAACACAGTTTCTTTAGATACACCTTTTTTGATCTTTCCCAAAATGTCCATGTAATTTGTATCATTTGTAGTTCAGAGAAAATATTTTCCACTATAGTATCTCCATTGGAGCAATCCTAAAAATTTTGGAATCCTGAGGCTGAATTTGTAGGCATGTGGGAAAGGGCTTTATCCTGTATTTTCACAACTTGTGAAATGTTTTTTCTCTGATGTTGTGATTTGTCTCTACATTTTCTACATTTAAAAAGGACATCAGTATGCTTTCTCTAGCTAAGACTTTTAAATTTCTTTAATAGTAATTTTTAATATATTATTGCATTACATTTATAGTCATTATTATTATTATATTGTGTTAATTAGTTTTTAATGCTTTGGAATTTGCTTTGAATTTTTATTCAGTAATAATGCTATAACAACGAGAACAGCAACAATAGCTTAAGCAAAAAATATCTCAAAGCAGCATCTTCCAACTTGATGCCCTCAAAATATCCTGGAACTGTAATCCCAGAATTTACCAGCCAACTTAGTTATTATGATGACACAATGTGTCCTGCTGTGTTATTTGCATATGGACATTTTTAATTTTGAATTCTGTAGCACTGATAAATTTTAATAAAACATTAAAATACTCAGTTATAGTGAGTATGAATATAAATTATATATGACCTTGTTTGCAGAGAAACAAGGAAGAAAACAAGAAATAACTTGCTCTGTGCTTTGCTCCTGAAATAGAAAGGACCAGAAATGAAATGCTTCTCAGTTGTGCTATGTGTTTAATAGTTTGCCACTAGCAGATTCTTTTAATACCCCTGCAAAGATTGGCTTCGCAAAGATTGGACTGTTTGACCAAAGCATCAATCAATTCAACACTAGTCTCGTGTAGAACATCTTATAGCAAGCCCGATTAACTTCTTTTGAGGATTGTTTTTGAAGATCCCACAACTGATTTTGTAATCCATCCTAGGTCCCAGGCTCACCTGCCCAAAACATTTACATGTGATCCAAGGGGAATCTGAGACTGTTAAAGAAATGATTTTGTTGTTTATTTGTTCAGTCGCTTCGGACTCTTCGTGACTTCATGGACCAGCCCACGCCAGAGCTTCCTGTCGGTCATCTAAAGAAATGATACTGATGTTTTAAATACTGTATAAATGACCTCTTAGGGCAATCTGTTGCTATGGGAACTTGGTATTATCTAGAATTTTTAAAATATCTGCCAACTAAGTAAATGAAGTGTAGTTTGGGTCCTGATCAATCTTTTGAAATTTTCAGTTTTATACACTTAACATTTTGCTAAGAGCTGAAGTGATAAAAAGCAGCTATTAATTCTGTGAAAATGTGTTTAGTGATGATCTTCACTAGTCCCATCTATCCCTTAGGTATCAGGAAAATATCATTAATGAGTTGTAAAAATGAACTTTGATGATTTTTGATTCAGGGATCATTTACTGAACGATATTACCCCTACAAAGTATTTTTTTTTAAAAAAAACCTTTACATTTTAAAACCAGTTACTTAATTATTTTAATATGTACAAAATGCATATCACATAAATTATTAAATAAATAACCTGAGCTGCTTATCCATTATTTTCCTTAACCAATAGGGAAATGCTATCAATCCTACCTGTTTAGCTAGAGAGAGAAAAAAAGTTGGCTCTGAAATTGCTCACAGAACCAAAAAGAAACTTTAATTTTTAAGCAGGCTGACAAAGTTAAGTTGCTTGTGGAGTTTTATGTGTTTTTGGTCGAGAACTGAGATAGGATTTTTCCCTTCAGGGTTACACTTTTATTTAAAATAAACAAACAAATATGGGAATGAACCATTTTACAACCAATTTTTGACTATGTATTCTTGGGATCTCTCTCAGCTGCAAAAATGGAGCTATTGACTGCATTTTGGCCATGTGTTGCCCCTGCAATCTCTATAAATCTAGCCATATTTAGGTTTCTTTTCTCCAGGTAGCTGGCATCACATGGAAAGCATTCTGATCCTTCATCTTTTTTAAAATGTTCTCACACTTGAGGCAGAGGGGAATATTTATTTATTTATTTATTTATTTATTTATTTATTATTTATCTATTTATATTTCAAATTTCATCATCACCCTTCTCCCTCAAAGAGGGACTCTGGGCAGTTTACAATCAAACTAAAAATAAATACAGATTAAGATACAATAAAAACAGTACCTCTTAAATTAAAATATAAAATATATAAAATATAAAATCCAAGATGGCGATATTAAAAGTTTTTAATTTAAATTCATGAATACACAGTGTGCCAACCACCCCCAGGGTTGATTACCTCCCTCCTGCCCCAAGGGAGATGGCAGAGCCAGGTCTTTACCCCTTTCTGGAAGGCCACAAGAGTGGGGGTCTGCCTCACATCTGGGGGAAGAGTGTTCCATAGGGCGGGGGCCATGGCAGAGAAGACCCTCTTCCTGGGCCCTGCCAGCCAACAGTCTCTCATGGATGGGGGCTGTAACATGCCCCCTCTGCCTGACTGGGTGGGATGATGAAACAATGTTGTAGGATCTGATTACATTTCAGGATCATATGTATGTTCATGTAAATATCTATTATGAGATAACCCCAAACTGAGGTTAGGGAGATCTGTTCTCAGGTAAATGTGTACAAAGAATTGCAAACAGTATTATAGAAGGTTTTTTTTGTTCTTTTTAGATCAGGAGAATGAAGCAGGATCTAACATCATTTAAAAGAACAGGTTCTCACATTTTTAAAAGGGGCATAAATTTCAGCTTACAAAATGATGATTAAATTAAAGCTATGTATGTATTTTTGAAACCAAAATAATTGTTTAAAGCAAAGATACGAAAAATTAATTATATTAGTGTAATTTAGTTACATATTAATACAATTTAGTAATTAAACTAGAATATACATATAAGCATATAATCTTATGGTAGAAAAATAAACTTGCCTGGGAATAAATGTGAAAAATGCTGGTACTGAAGTGTTTTGAAAATACAGTTACTAGTCTTCTGGACAAATATTTGTCTAGGCCAGGCTTCTCTTCACAAATGGGTGAAAATCAATTTTCCTACTTTCATCTCTCACATGAAGGGTATTTGTCCCATACTGCCAAAAATCGAAGTATCTCTGTGTGTGATTTGCAACAAAAATAGCACATTCTATGCTGAATGGATGATGGAAGATCTTTATAAAGAATGGTAATACTTTGACTGCTTCTGGTGAACCTATTTTGGGAGTATTAAGGCAAATGTATAAGACATGTCCATGCTAGTCTTTCCATAAAATAAATTGGTTTCTATGCCAGCTAGCAATGCAGTTCATACCCATTCAGGATAAGGGACTGTGATAAAAGATAGGAGAACATAATGTGAATGGTAACATTAAAGATTGCCTCATGCTCAGGATTTTTCTGTGTTAGGAAAAGTGCAACAACTGGCACTGGATTACAAAGATAATGCAGCATTAGAAGATATATTAGTCTCTGAAAGCTAATTGTCCTCTTTGCTTTCTTCCCAATCATACTATTATACATAAGTGGTGAAGCTTTTACTTTTTTGTTACAGCTATTGTAATGCCTGAAATCTTCAGAAATGCAGGTAAATACTGAAACTTTGTTGAATCTCAGACCTCAAACAAAGTCATTCATATCAGAACATCCATTCTGACTAATCTCACTCCTCTTTGGCATCCAGGTTTCTGACACTTTATAAACAATTCACAATAATCTGAGAGCCTCCAGGCTTGCAGATACTCACAAATTTTTATCTTTCTTTATGATGACTTTTAGAAAGAAAGAAATGATAGAGGAAATCAAATTGGACCTGTCATGTCAAGCTCCAAGAAGATAGGGTCTTGGCCTCAAGTGATTCTTGGGTTCTGAACTTTTCTGATTTGCTCCATGATGTCCCTCTTACAATTCCAGGGACAAAATCCCATATTTCCCTAATCATTAGGCAGCTCTCAGGTTAAAGATATCCAAAAAAAAAAAGACACAAATGGTTAGTTATTTACTATGCCATATATATTTTTAATTCCAAGAATGGGGAAAGATACTTGTGGAATTTCTGGCTAATGTACCAAAATAACTTGACTTAGCTGGGGTAACATTTACTGTTTTGTGCTAGTCCTGATGTATGTATTTTTAAGGATGAATGCCTTGAGTGGAAATATCAAAGCAAGTCTATGGATCAAAAGTTCCGAGCAATTCAGTTTTTCATATTTTATTCAAGCAAATAAATTAATACACCACATAAAGCTCATAGAGGGAGAATAAAATCTTTAGAGTGAGAATCCTAAGAGTTCTATTAAAAATGCATAATCTTCTAGGATTTAGTTTGTCTCCATCAAATGTGTTTACAAGTTATTTAAAAAGGTAACACTGATTTGTAAGAAGGAATAATAACATTTGTTTGTTTATTTATTTATTTATTTATCAAATTTTATCACTGCCCATCTCCCTCCAAAGAGGGGGCTCTGGGCAGTAAAGTTATGCTAATGTATCTATTTAAATAGACTGCATGATTTTTTCTTATACTGTAAGTATATCCTTGGGAAAAACTGTAAGTATATCCTTGGGAACTGCTGTTAGTGAAAAGATTGCTTGCTTCATCTCTTATGCCCACAGCTAGTGAATAATTTGAGATTTACCAGGGCATTCAATACTGCTGATAAAATACTTTCTACCAGTAGATTTGGATGAGAATTGTAATCTCAGTAATTCTATTCTTCATCCATTCAGGATAAAGAGTGCTTTTATTTCAAAACATCTACACCTTGATGTGGATATTCCATTGGTATTAAATATTTTTCAGTAAAGCAGATAGAAATAGGCTGCTGAGAAATATTAGCTCTAACATCTGATTTGCTATATTATCTCACATCCTACAAACTACTGAAGCAAAAAAATAGCTTGGACGGTTATTAGGAAATAACTAGGGAACACTTTGACCTTTAACTGCTGCCTGTTGCAACGGTGAAATTGCATTTTACATTCAATCACATCATACATTTTTCTTTGGGTTGTTGTCAACTTAATTATAGCTTATTTGATACTTATTTCAGAACACAGAATGAAAAGAGAGGTCAATAAATTATGCTTACAAGTTTCTTTAATATAGGCCCATTGGAGTTAGGTAAGGTTTTTATTGGCTAGGTTATTATTGGTTGATTACTTATGCCTATGATCTAGGATTGCTCTTGATTACCTTGGATTGCATGTGTACATTTTAATTCTTGCAGACTCACTGGGTTTACTTCTTCTAGAAGAGTCAGTAAAACTTCTGAATCTAGTGTCATTTGTTTCATCAGTATAAAAGACACTATAAACATTCTATATTCTCCATATTTCTGTATCTTATAAATTTGCAAAATCTTCCTATTTCAAAACAAAGTTGAGACAAACACTGAAGAAATACAAATAGCCTTGACTTCTTGATGGCGAACAAATAACAATAGTCTGGAGTTAATGTTGAAGGTTAATGTAATTCCAAGTCCAAATAAAAAATAAAATGAGAAATGCAAACCTGAGCAGTCTTTGCCCTTTCACTGTCCTTCATAACAAATTTCACATGGCTTCATTCTAGGTGGTAGGTAAGGACCAAAAACAATTTATTGATCAGATATTGCATTTTAGGTGCAACCTATCATGGCTTGGAAAGTTAACCAGGGTAAAATATAATGGAAGGGAATATATATTTGGATTCCTAGGTTTCAATTCAATTATCAGAAAAAAAATCAGTAAAAATATAGATTATGCTTTAAAATACCTATGTAGCCACATTGTCCAGCTTTTACAAAATTTACCTGAACTAATCAGAATCAGAGCTAGAGGAGAGTAAGCAGTATTTGGAACAAAGAGTTGTTGGCTCAAAAGTCCTTGTTTAGAACAAACCATTTGTGCAATTGAAAACAACTTAAAATACTGAAAAAAATTGTCCTTTCTTATATGTGATGTTCTCTCAAAAGCTGGTATTCCAGATTTATTGTGCTTAGACGAAAGACAAGGTGCTCTAACCATCAGAGAAATTGGTGCCTAAGACAGAGGGGGCCAATGTTGCTGGTAGGATTTTTGGGTCCAAAATAAGTAAGCATTTATTTATCACACCCTAGTAAATCTAATGGCTACACAAACAAATCAGGGAGTCAGAAAGATAAGGAAGTTAAGACAAACACAAAACTACTAAAAATAGCTAAAAGACACCAACCAATCCTCTAATTTTTCAAAACAAACAAGACATTTCTGTATTCTGGCTCTGGCAATAGATTAATAGGGAGGTGGATGAACGAAAACCAGGTGAAAACAAGTTCAGTGTAGAGACTGTGCTTGTGGCTTGATGAAGTAACGTTACCAGATGTATCAACATGAACATTTTAGTTTAATGCTTTCGGAAGATAATTGGGTAATAACACCATTAGCGTGACTATGCTAAGAAAAATCTGTACAAAACATAGGACAGAGTAGCATTTACATTGCCGTTTTCAAACTGCTTATGATCTAAGAATATAAATATGGCATGTGCAAAACATTATGGACTTTTTGTACACTATCATAACTATGGTAAAAATGGAAAGATGCATGCATTCTATTGAATGTGAATTTGCAAGGAAAATTGGCCTTTAGCAAAATAACCAACTACATGGGTATTGACAGGAGCTTGCTCCTTCCATCAAAATGGAAATGGAGCATGCCAGCAGGGTGCTGCAAGCCCTGCCTCTTTTGCATGTATGTGTGATGTCACAGTGCATGTTCAGAAGGGGTGGGGCTTGTATTGGGATGCTGCTTTCATCTTTCTGGCACCCTTGTCACTCCACGGAAGCTGCTGTGTGGCTCTGTAAATTTAAGGCCAGAAAGATAAATCTTTCAGGTGAATTGGTCTACTTATAAAATGTTTTCAGTTGCATGGATTCATCAACAGACAGCTAATGAAATCCAAACATCAATAAGATAGTAACAAACAAGCAAAACAGAAAAGGGGGAAAAACGATGGAAAGTTTTGAGATGCAATAGTACAGCCATTCCCATGTTCTAATTTAAGTAACAGAATGTAATTTCAAAATTGAAATAGGAATTCATTTTCCATTTGCACATCATAATCTCAACCCATGGATACAGGTAGAAAGGATCTATATCCTAAATTTATATTGGCTTGGGTTCTGAATAAATGCATTCTATAGGTAGGGGCAGAAAGACAGGAGAGATAAATCATAATTATCATGTATTAATTGATTATTAATATTTATTAATAATAATCATTTTCTTCTATCCTTGAATATAGTGCATGTTTTGTGTTCCACTCCATTCAAGCTGCAGCCCTATACATGCTTACGCCCACATACCATATACTTTTAGACAAACATCTTTTCTTAATTTTATGTACTATAATTTTATGTTGGTTACTTTACCTACCTCAAGTCTGCTGAGACTGAATTAGTCTCTGTGATGAAATATATGATTTGCCCTTGTCATTTAGGATGCCAGCTTTGGTGTGTGTGTGTGTGTGTGTGTGCTTGTGTGTGTGTGTGTGTGTACGTGAGTTGTGACTAGTTGTAACAGAAGAAATTGATATGTATGCAGCCATTTTACTATTTGAATAAGAAATAAGTGGAATTTTCTAAAAGTGGCGGAAGCTAGGCTGGGAAATACACTGAGAGCACACAAAACAGCAGATGTGAATAACAAGGCATAGATAGACAGGATAACTATCACAGCCAGACACAGAATGTCAACAAATCTGGGAAAGTAATAGAATGGAATGGCAACAAGAAGCCCATCTCAGACGGTTGCAGGAGACTAATAACAAAGAATGCCAAAAGGAACTGCCTAGAATGTTAAAGGAAAGAGAGATAAAAATTGAAACAAAGGCAAAGCTGAAACCAAGAGCCTTACTTTTTTGTAACAACAGATTTATCTTAAAAAACAATAACAAAAGCAAGTTTCTACAGTAAACGGCCTTTCAAGACTGTCAGGAAATTACAAGAAGATATCTTTCCCAGATGTGAAGGTATAAAACAGACAACTAGAAGCAGCAGCATCTAAAGTGGACCAACTCCATCTATCACCACCATGTTCATCTTGTCCACTTGGTCTCATACTTGCTTAAGTTTAGCATCTTTGGAAAGGCAGCAGTGCCTGGACTGAAGTAATGAAACACGTAAATGAATAAAGTGATATAAGCATGATGAATAATGATGACTGAATGACTGAATGGGAATGAGTAATTAGGATGCTCATATACTGGGGTATGTGGAGTGTCCAGGGAGGGGTAGCACCTCTGGTGGAGGGGCCTGCCCTGCCCTTTTTAAGGCTGCTCATTCACCTCTGGTCCCCACCTGGCACTCAGCATTCACCTGTGGCTCCAAGTAGCCATGACATGTGCAGTGGCCACACCCCAGTAAACTATCTCGGCAGACAGGCCAGACCAGGTGTCATGGGGGGCTCGGTGTAATGAACTGAGTCTCAGTTATTAATCTAAGAACTGACAGCCACTCACCAACAGGTGAGACAGATGAGTCTTTTATTAATACAGATATGCACTCCAATTCAATTCAAAGATCAGTCTGAAGACAAGCACGCACAAAACCTAAATTAAAATCTCCCTTACAGTCCCCGCCCCTCCCAAAGCCTGCAAAAATCCCCATACATCAAACAGCGAAAAACCCCCTCTTTCCTGCTTAACTAACTAACAGTAAAATTCCATTCCATCTTCTGGCAGTCCTTCCCCTCTTTCTCACATTCCACACTAACAAGCACTGATAACTTCACACTCCTGACCTTGCAGATGCTCAACCCATATTCACTCCCCTGCAAATACTCAGCCCCATTGCTACTAATACAATTACTACTAATCCCATTTCAAAATCTCTAACCCCTAAAATGTCACATCCTGACACTCGGGCTTGGAGTCCATGGGGGGTTCGGCCTCAGAGTCAGAGTCAGATGACAAGGACAGGCGGCCAGCCTCTGACGTAGAGTTGGAGGGTGAGCAGATAGATAAACGGCCGCCTGAGCAGTCGGAGGAGGAGGGGCTGGGCAGTGAGCAGCAGGCACAGGCGCTGCTGATTAGTGAGGACGAAGACCCAGAGCTGCCCCCCCCCCCCAGTGCTTGAGAAAGGAGAGTGGAATGGAGGGAGGAACGGTGGAGGTCAGTGAGGCTACATTCAAGAAAGTAGCCCTGCCCTCCTAAATAAGCTCCACCCGGGTCTGCCTCTGTAAAAAGGGAGCCGCAAGCCCAGATCGGTCCAACTGTCTGCTTACCGGACTCCACATTCCTGGACTCCTGATCGGAAACCTCGTGACCTGACTGTTGACTCTTGGACTCGCTCGACTAATCTTGTTTTGAATGTGAAACTCCCTTAAGGCAAGCTCGCAGGACTTTAGGGGCTTGTTTCTGTAGAGTGTGCACGTTTGCACTCTCACTTCTTTGCCACCTGTTTGTTACCTCACAAGTTTACCTCACCAGTTTCTCAGTAAAGTTTTAAAACTGTCTCCCTGGCATATTGTGTGTGATTGGGCTGGGACAGGACACCAGGTGAGGGTAGCCACTGGGTCTTCAACTCTCGGGGAGATAGGGAATTTGTCAGTCCAGAGTGTGAAGTCTGGCCCTGGCAGATTGAGTGGAGGAGACTGATCAATGGCCCAACAGTCAAGAAGGCAGGCTCAGCAGGCACTGTGGAGCACTAAGACCGTGTCTCCAACCTGGAGGTCTTGGATTGTGTGGAGTCCACCAGCATTGAGTCCCTGATTATCACAGCCCCAATGTGGTGAGTGGGACATGTCATCAGAATGGATGACCATTGTATGCCTTGCCAGTCGCTCTATAGTGTACTGGAGTCTGGGAAGAGACCTTGACGTCGAACATACAAGTGCTACAAAGACCCTGTGAAAGAAACTCTATGCCACTGTGACATCCAGCCAAGGGAACTAGAAGCTGCAGCTGCTGACAGAACCTGCTGGGGAGCCCTGTGCTATGAAGACTGCACCAGCTTTGAAGACCGGCGCCACCAAAAACTGATAGAAAACCGTGAGCGGTGTCACAGAATAACACCTATAGCTGCTACAACAATAGCCTTCCAGTGCCCCCATTGTGCTGGACTCTGCACTTCCAGACTGGGACTGCAGAGTCACCTCTGTGTCCACAAATGAACTGCACAACAGCGTGTCTTCTTCGAACCCTCTTCGAAGGGACTAGCATGCATAGTGCCTATATTTCGTGTCATGTCTCCCTTATACTCTGATGATGCTTCATATTTTCAGCAGTAAAATTGCATAAAAAGTGAGTGGTGCTGGGTCAGTGCTGTTGCTTTTTTTTGATGGCTCAAAAGAAGTAAAGATGTGTACACTCTATCCTATTAGGGAATAAATTAGAATAAAGTAAAATTGCATACAACAGCTCCTTTGCTGGTCAGCATACCCAAGATGGGTATGACAGGATTCGTCATGTCCTTCCTTGGTGATGTTTAACTTATATTAGAACAGCTGCTTGAACTCTGTAGTTAATAGCATTCATTGCTATTGAATTTCCTGATTTTTTGGAAATATTGCATGCTCATTATGCAATGGCATCTCTCGTCAAGTGTTTTCACATGATGTACAGAATTCTGTGTACTGCACTTTATGATATCCTTTTTCTGCTTTGTAGTTTTTCTAAAACTGCCCAGAGTCATTGGGAATCAGGCAGCATATAAATTAAATATATACATACATACCACCTTCCCCTTTCTCCAAACTTCCCTCTCCTCAGTTCCCATTTTCACTTTTTTTTTTCCTTTGAAGAATTTTATTTTTTTGTGCTGACCATTAGATTTATTTTACAAAGAATTAGTCATATTCTTGGGGAAAAAGTTGTTTATACAGAAATGTGCAATGGTTCAAAGCTCTCATAGGCCATTTTCCTACAGGGCCTCACTGGGTTTCATCTTAGACAAATTATGTAATAATTCAACAGAGATCAGCAACCTCTTCAGGTGCTAAGTATCATTACGCTAAATACAAATTATACACATTTAAATAATTGAAATCTTTCAAGATCACCAACACTTTTGAGATGTTGGCAATTCTTTTCTCAAACTCCTGTATGATTTCATATGAGAATAATAAAATCTTATCTATTCTTGCTTGAAATCTTATGAGATCTCATTCAGGAACAATGAAAGCTTGTAAAATTTAGCAATCTTGAGATTTGGGCCATTATTTTAACTTTTAAAACGTTTATAAGAGAATGATTGAATTTTCAGTTTCAATAGCTGCTTGGTGGAGTATTGTGGTCCCGAGGAGCCCTTTTGCAAATCTTCAACATTGATGTATTTGAAAGGCTTTATTTTTTTTCTTTTCCCACTCCTTACAATAGTTCTCCAGAAACAAAAATGTAATCTTGAGGGCCAATTGTTGGTTAATAAATCCTGCTTTGTTTTACCATGGTTTACTGTGATATCTGATCCTGACTTAGTCTTTTATAAAGGGTATAAAACATAGAGAAAAGTAGAAATCAGACAAAATATATTTCTTACTTTGATTATTGGCAAAACTGACAGTAGCTTCTCCTCAACAGTTTTGCTTTTTCTTTTGCATGGAGAAGGCCAACTGAACTAGAAGGCTTTCAAGAAGGGGAATAGTGGTGGATGTATTGAGTCATAACTGTTTTTGGTATTGTATTTGGATATAAATATCAACTTCATCTGTTCAACAGATGATTGTTAAAACAAATCCTGGCTTAACAGTATATTCATATGCCTATGTGCTTTTCTTCTACTCTTAGTAACTGGCCTAATCTGTATGGGAACGACCCAAAGTACCCATTGCTTGAATTAAAAATGAACACTAAAACAAACTGAGTTTCTTTTTTAATTATCACTAATTATAAAGGAGGGATTTTTGGAGGGAAGCTGCATTTGGAGAGGGAAAAACTAGATCTGCTCATGCATTGTGGTCCCCAGATGGATCAACCTGCATACTTAATTTGAATAAGCAATATCATACAGAGCTATATAAATGTAACCTACGGTATCTTTTGATCATGAAGGCTTTCATTTGAAGTTCATTATTGCTTAAAATGGCCGCTTAGACTGTCAAACTGCTTCCTTAGATGCACACGGAGAGGCATTTATTTTCTATCACAACCACCAGATGAAATAGCTCTGTTCTGAACAAAAGTGAGCTGTTGTAGTGATGTCATGTGAATCCCAGACATTTATCACTGCACCTGATTCACTCAATAATAAGGCATGTTTGATGAACTTGCCAAGTTACTGAAGGTGACAGAAAAGGGGAGAGCCGTGTTTTTTCATCAAAAAGGCACGAGACCAATTTCAACGGAGCACATGGAAATGCCTTGTTCAGAAAAGCACTCCAAACGTTCTGTGGTTATCTTTCTCACGTTTCAACTGAAAGAACTCTTCACAAAAGGCAACAGTAACTTTATCTCCAAAATGAGGATTCATACCCAACCAAAACTACATGGAAGGAAGGGGAATGAAAAATATTTTACACACACACACACACACAAACACACACACACACACGGTTCAATTTACAGGTATCCTTGCTTAACAACCATTTATTTAGTGACGGTTCAGACTTACAATGGTGCTGAAAAAACCGACTTATGACCAGTTCTCACACTTACTACCTTTGCAGTAGTCACATGATCACAATTTGGGTGCTTGGCAACTAATTCGCATTTATGGCCATCGCAATGTCCTGTGGTCACGTGATCGCCATTTTTGACCTTCCTGGCCAGCTTCTGGCAAGCAAAATCAATGGGGAACCGTGCAATTCACTTAATGACCATGTGGTATGCTTAACACCTGTGGTGATTTGAACAACCACCACAAAAAAAGTCGTAAAGTCGGGTCAGATTCACTTAATTACCAATTCACTTAGCAACCAAAATTCTGGATTCCATTGTGGTCGTTAAGCAAGGACTACCTGTATATGGCTATCATATAAATTGGTGATTCTGGGCATCTCACAGCAGTTAAAAACACAAAAAACAGCAAAACATATGGGCCTGGGTGGGGTCAGGAGGCATTCCTAAAAACTAAAATACTGGGGACTTGGTGCTTCCTCTCACAGCAGACCATTTTCCATTTTATTGTGTTCTGAAGGCAAATAATCATTATAAAACTAAAGTTGGCTGAGGGAGGGCACTAAGAAAGTTGTTCCTGAGCACATTGGTACCCACTGGCATCCCATTTGGAGACAATGTTTCATAATGAAGTAAAACCACTCTAATGGGGATTTCTGGAAAGAGAAATAGAAACTACCAGCTGGCAATTGTCATTTGGAGCAACATAATATGGGGGGGGGGGGGTTACTCCTACCTGAGACTTTTGCACCTAAATCTGTGGTCTCATAGTTACAAATGCATCTGTGAAATTAAGAGTTCATTTTGAGCCTGATTTATGACACCATGGAATTCAAGAGTTCCAGGTTACTATTTAATAGCTAACATCTTATTTTGAATTTCTTATGTGATGCAAAATGTTTTATCTCTGAAATGTCTCTTAAAAAGAGATCGATTCATTTATGATATCCAATTCATGTGTGTGAATCAATTATGCTCTATTAATAATTACGTGTTTATTATATACCTAATACACCCCCCCCCACACACACATATCCTATGTATCAATACAGAATTTATTGTTATTTTTCTTTTTTTGCTCTGTGGTACAGTTTCACTCTGTGGTATTGTTTCATATAAAAGGAAATATAAGAACCTTTTCTAGATTACAGAAGTATATTAAACGCATTTCTGCATCTAATACAGGCAGCATGAAAAGAGTGGAATGTAACCTTTGAAAATCTTTCATTACATTGGGCAGTTTCATTTATACTGTGTTGATGGCTGAGCAGCTGTTAATAGAAAAATGGTGGATTTCCAAGTTCCTACATTATTTGAGTCCCATTAAAGTTGCCTTGTGTTCAGCACAGTCTATTTTATAGAGTCATGAAATTGTGGTACATTATATTGCTAAGTAGGCACTTTAAGTGCTATAAAAACAGAAATAAAAAGGTTCATTTTGATAGCTCTGAACTAGAAAATCTAACATGTTCAAAGATTTAGAAATGCAGATTCAAGAAATAATTTGTACTCATTTGGTATACAGCAGATACCCTACTTTTTCCATGAGGAATTTGAACATGCTATTTTTTTCTGTTTGTACTGGATTTGAGCCAATTTAACAAGATGACTTTTAAAAGCCTATGGCATTTATAACACTATCAAGTTCACTGAAGAACCAAGAGTTTATTAAACACCTCAGCATTCCTACTCTTAAGTCTCAAGCTTGGCTTTAGATTGTTTGGCAAATGCAGCCACGTGGCTCATCCTGGCTTCTAATAGTTCTACCTTGCATAATCTTATGGCCAGGGAGCTGACTGATTTGCAAGAAAAGCATAGGTTACTGTAGCATTACAGCAAGTTCATTAAACTTTGTATATGAAGTGTCATTTGCAAACTATACACATATTTTACTCCTGGGCTGCTTACTTTGGTCCACAGCATAAAGAGAAGTAGGACAACTAGGAAGAACAGATGCAAAATATGAGAAAGTGAGCATGTGGGGTTGGGGAATGAGTGAGTAATGATCAGAAAATAGGTCCTATAGTACTTAAGGTCTATCAACCAAGGAACCCTCAATTAATTTTAAAATAATTGCTCTATTGTATGGCTGCCCAAAATCCAATTGCAAAGTTAAAAGAAAAAGAAAAGCAAACATGTCTGAGGTAAGCACTCAATACTTGATAAACCTGGTTGGGTTTCAGAGGAAATTTGAGGTTGTTCCTGAGGCTCTTATATATGTTCCTGTGTGGATCTGCAAAAGCTCCCTGATTTAAAGTTCCTCTGAGAATCAGGGAGCTGTTGCAGATCCACACAGATCTGATCTGATCCAAGGCTGCTATTACTCTCTCATTCAAGCAGCAACAAAGGCCTCCATAAAACCTATATAAGAGCCTCAGGAACAACCCCAAATTTCCTCTGAAACCCAACCAGGTTTATCATGTACCTGAGAGATAGACCAGTTGAATAGGTCCTCCCTCTCTGTGGAAGGGTGTAGTTGCAAAGAACTCCAAGATAACAGAGTCATCTGTTCAAAGGGCTGATGGTAACATCCCCCATATCCAGATCACGTTGGGACAAAAAACAGACCTAACATATAACCTCCTGTGTGTCTTGGATCCTCAGTAATTTTGGTCAAGGCTATGGGTGACATCGATGCCATACTCAAACTACCTCTGACTCTCTATTATTTATTTATCGTATGGCAGCACATCATACATATTACAAATATATTATATTAAAAAAATTGGGAATATAAATAGGTATATAGAAAATATACATTGGTCATAGGGCAATTATAACTAAAAACAAACATTAAGATTACAAATACAGTCTTTTGCAGCATCAGTTGCCATCAGGAGATCAGCAAAGTTCCAGTCACAGGCTCTAGTCTTACATTCCTGTATTATGTGTTTAACAGTTTGCCTGTCAGCCCTGCACTCACACCTTGGAGATGGTTTCTTACCCCATTTATATAGGGAATCTGCACACCTGTATCTGTATATAGGGAATCTGACTCTGTATCTAGGGAAGACAGATTAAAGTTCCTCATAAGGGTCTAAAACTTCACTACCTGCCTAGCCACAGCACTGAGCAAGTCAGGTAGAGAAGCTGCTGTACAGCAGGGATGGTTGTACAATAGCAGCAATCCTATCTGAACCCTGAGTCCAACTTCAGAAAAAGGGTTAACTGAGGATGCCTTTGAAAGCCACCACCGTCTTCTCAAATAAGCAAAGCCACAACCTGTCCCTACCCTAGGGACATAGCTGGTGTCACATTCAAAACCACATCGGCACATATCCAACAGGGGACCAGTCCTCTGGACCCAACGTAAGTCATGGTGATACACACCTGGTCAACCCTTTCATCTGTTATTAATGATGCTATTTTTCCCCACATTTTTGTTACCAGTTATCTCTGTGGAGTGTTGTTCTAGGTAACAGTGCATTGCTTGACAATTCAAGTTATTTTTATTTCATACCAAATATGTTGTGTGTGCTAATGTTTGGTGTTTTTTCATTACTTAGGGTTACCTGATCTGGGCTCCAAAACGCCAGTGCCCATTAGATAGCAGGTAAGAAATACAGGAAATATAGAACTCATTGTTGCTCTCCAGTGGTGTGGTAGTCCTATATCACAGTTTGAATGAACTCATATATTTCAAAATGTAATACAAGTAAATATTTTGGATGGCTTATTAGACATCTTGAGATAAATGATGATGTTCTATCCTGTCACAGGAAGCTGAATAGATGTAGGCAGATGTTTCACTTTCACATTTTTTAAGAGTATGCAGAGATGTCATTGAGAAGAAAACCATGTTCAAATTAAATTACATTTCAACAGCATGTGGCCATTAACATCGCACACACTCTCTCTCATATGCATGTGTTTTCTTTTTAAATCATTGAATAACTCTGGGGACAAAAATGGAAATCGCCACTCTCATGCTGGGCCAATCTGTTCATGTTTTGTTCTTATAGTAAAGGTAAAGGTTTCCCTTGACGTAAAGTCCAGTCGTGTCCGACTCTAGGGGGCGGTGCTCATCTCCGTTTCAAAGCCTTGGAGCCAGCGTTGTCCATAGGACACTTCCGGGTCATGTGGCCAGCATGACTCACGGAACGCCGTTACCTTCCCGCCGAAGCGGTACCAATTAATCTACTCACATTTGCATGTTTTCGAACTGCTTGGTGTGCAGAAGCTGGGACGAGCAACGGGAGCTCACCCCGCTGCGCGGTTTCGAACCGCCGACCTTCCGATCGACAGCTCAGCGGTCTTATAGAAACATGGTTATTGAATATACAATAATCTACAAAATACTTCCACTCCTAGTTCCTAATTCATGGATCAGGTTTAAATCAATGTGAGCTGGATGAACAATTACTGAATGTCAATAGCCCCTTGTTAAGAGGCATACCACAGGATTCCATTGTAGGCCCTTAAATCTTGGGTAAGAAAATATGATTACCAAATTTGTAGAAGACACAAAGATGTAGGAATAGCAAACACATTACAGAACAATATCAAGGTTCAGGAGGACCTTGATAAGCTGAAACAATGGACAGAAACCAACAAGATTAATTTTAGTTGGGGCAAATGCACTCATCTGGGTAGGAAAAATCAAAGGCATGAGTAAAGGATGGGGAGAACACACTGGCAGTCATACATTAGGAAAGTGAATCTTTGCTGAAGCAAGTTGAATATCAGCCAACATTGTGGTGCAGCTGCAAAAAAGCAAGTGCAGTCCAAAGTTGCATCAACAAATATAGTGTCAGGAACAAGAAAAGTTGTCATTCATCTTTATCTGCATTGGTCAGACCACACTAGAATATTGCATTCTGGACATTTTAGAAAGAGCATTGAGAAACTGGAGCATATCCAGGAGTACAACCAAGATGGTAAGGGCCCTGGATGGAAAATCTTATGAAGAATGGTTGGAGGCACTGAGGATGTTTAGGTTGGAGAAGGGAAGTTGTCTTTAAGTATATGAAAGCGTATCACGTAAAAGACAAGACAGAATTGTTCAGAGTTGTTCCAGACCATGGACAAGAAACAACAATTTAAATTACAAGGAGGTAGATTTTGGTGGATGTTAGAAATGATAAGAACCATTCAATAGTGGAACAGACTGCTTCAGGAGGTGATGGACTCTCCTTTGCTAGGGGCATTTAAGTAGAAGCAGAATAGCCCTCTATCAGGATGCTGTGGTAGTGGTTTCCTATATTTGGGAGGCTTGGTTGGACCAGATGGATTTCCAAGGTTCCTTCCAACCCTTATTTTCCATGATTCTGTGATAAAGTTTAGGCTCAGGTTGCATGCAGGACCACCTATACAGGATCTGAGGTCTTCAACAGAGTACTGTTTGCCAGTCCATTCATGGCTGAAAGGACATTCAACAGGAATGTCTGCTTTTTCCACTGGGAAACCTTGACTGTGGAGAATTGAGGCAGCCCACCCACTCCCCAGTTATAGTTTAAGAGGAGGTTTAAAGCACACTTATTTTAGGGCTAGACAGCTCTTTGTATTTGAATGCATAAAGCTGCTTCAGAGGGCATGGTGGTGCTCATGAAGCAGTTGAAGGGTAATTACAGGAAAATATTGGTTTAGTAGAAGGAGTTACAGACAGGTTCTCCTCTTTCTCTCTTTCTCTACACATACACATACACTTACACATACACACACACACACACACACACACATACTTGTGCAAAGCACCTTTTAACCTTAAAACCTGAACAGCTGCAGAGGTCTAACTTATTTAACTAGGCCATGATTTAAAGTTTTGGTGTTGATGTATTCCTTTGTGGTTTTCTTTTTTCTGTTTGGATTTTAACAGTGATTTAATCGTGTTTTTATTGTATCTTTACAAGCCACCCAAAGCTCTTAAGGGAATGGACAACATATAACCCAGATAAAAAGACAGCTGGATGAATGGGTGGGATATATAGGTATTAAGTACAGTTTCTGGCCAACTAAATGTTGTTCAGCCCAGGTGTAGAACAAAGGGGAGTCACTTCTGTTAGCTTTCTGAACATTCTATAATACACCAGCATTTTATAGCAGAATACTATGTATATCTGGCAATGTGAAAGGTCCCCTATGCAAGCACCAAGTCATGTCTGACCCTTTGGGGGGACGCCGCTTTCGTGATGTGTTCTTGGGAGACTATAGCGGGGTGGTTTGCCATGGCCTTCCCCAGTTGTCATCTATATGTATATCTATTCCATGCAAAACAGAAGTAAATGAGGCTTTTCTCTAAATAAATTTGCATTACGTTGCAGACAGAATGCCTATGTAATGTACCTTGGTATGAGCTTCCTTAACCTTTAATCCAAACTAAAATAAGGGACATAAACATAATCGATAAATAACTATCATTACTCTGATGTATACATGTTGTTTCCCTTGCATTATCATTCCCCTTTTATTGTCAAAATATATTTTAGTGCATTTGGAAGAATGAATATGTGTTGCATAGTGTAAACAATATCATATCTAAGAGCTTCGCTGAAAATCACACTGATTTTTCTTCAGCCATTTTTATTCAAGCTGATGGAAAAGAAATGGCTTTAAACAGTTTTCAAAAGTTCAGGAAACTTCAGTGGAATTATTGGAGATATGGGTGAGAGTTGGGCATTTATTTTAGTGACCATGTGGGCAATGGATGTTTATGAATGTCCTGACTTTTGGTGTATCATCTGTTCTCCAGTGATTTGCAGCCTCCCTGATTTCTCTCACTTCTATTACATTCCATGGGAAGATATTAGAAAAGAACTTGTCCTATGGGACTTTGTTTTGATCAGGAAACTAAGAAACATCAGAGAGATGCAGACTCGCTGAGAAATGTCTGATGGAAAAACGACAACAATAACAATTCACTCATCTCATACCAGCTCAAGCCAGAAAAAGATACCCTAAAGGATTTCAGATAGGTGCAGGAAAACAGATGCCTCTTTTGCAGAGGAAGAAAAGTTCTAGGAAATCAAAGAAGAGATGCTGACACAAAATCAGACCGATCCATGCATATGGTGGTAAACAAATAAATAAAAACAGCAACCATAATATGGGGCAAGGAAGCTCTGAATTTATTGGTTAAAATGCTCTGACTGCTTTATTAAACCATGTTTTTATGCTTTTCTCAAATCTTTTTTTCCATGGTCTTACTGATTTGGAACAGTATAAAAATTGCCATCCATCCACAGCTTGTTCCTGTTCTGTCTCAGAATGAGGGTGCTGATGGACAGACAGAATTTGCACATTGACTAAAAGCACAGGAGAATAACACCAACATTAGGACCTAGCTAGTGGACAGCTGGGGATACCTGAATATGACTGAAGGATACCAGGCTGGGCTTTACTGATATGTTTTTAAGTTTTGCTATGTTTTTAATTTGTATTGATTTTTAAATTTGGTTTTTTAAACTACCTTGGCATTGCATAAATATTTTTATAAAGTCATAAGCCTGGATTACACAAAGTACATATAAAATGAACAATCAAGGCCCCACTGTGCTGTGAAGCTCAGAGATTGTCTTGGGCCAGTCCTTCTCTCTTTTCATCTCTCTTATATCCTAAGGTTACTGTAAAATGAGATAATCTTGTTTATGCTACTGTGAGTTCCCTAGAGAAAAGGCAGAATATAAGTGCAATCATACAATATCCAATAATTTGATTGCTATAAAGATACAAGTAGAAAGTGTTTATTCCAGGGTTTTATTATATGCATTTTTTTTAAAAAAAGGCTTTGATTCAAGGTAAGTGCTATGTAGTCCCAAAGCCAGTTTCTCCCAAGGCAGATGCACCTTGCAGGGGAAACTGGGAATGTCTTAACTGGGCAGTCTGAGTGTTTCCTCTGATCCCCAATTCCTTCCTTTACCCTAAATTACATCAGAAAACCATGACTTTTTAAACACCATTTCACTGACTTTATAAAGTAGCAATATTTTCCATGGAAAAGGAAAAATCCAGTTCTTAAAATGTGCCTTATTTTAAGAATTTGGAGATTTCAGGACATTTTTGCACCACCACCCTCTCAGATGATAGTTAGCAATGTTTGTCCAGAGGTTCACTGCATATCATAGAAGGCTCTTTTTTCACCTGCTATTCATTTACTCTGCAATAGCCTATTCTGCACAGGTATCTATAGTAGACTGAAATTAGGGTAATGTACTGTAGCAAGTTTCTTAAAATAAGGGTTCCATGCTTGTCTACTTGGAAATAAGCCCCACTGAAATAAAAGGAACTCATCCCCAGGAAACTAGGTATAAGATTCCAAGCTTAACCTTACAGTAGACTTGTAGTTCACACAGAACTATAATAGTTCACATTCATTCACTGGTAGTCCACTCACATGACTTATCAACGTTTTGTGGTTATGAATTCTGTTTTTGAATCCTGATGTGGGGCTCCTTGCTTGAATCGTCACTCATCTCCATGTCAGCCCACTAACTAGACCAGACCAGGAAATCAACTCCACAGGAAGACCAGAATTACGCTTCATTGTGATAGGCTGCAATAACAGAACCCTGGAAGCCTGATTGTGTGGCACCTCCCTTCCTTCTTATACTGCTTCAGCTCCCTTTGCCTTGGTAAAGTTTTTTGCATATTTTGGTCACCTCCCTTACTTTTTAAACTCAGTCACAGAATATGCTAAGGAATAAGATTATTTGATTTTAGATCAGCATGCCTTGGGGATATAGCCACTGTAAACTGTAAGCCATGATTTAGCATAACTTGACATAGCATAGTGGGTGAACAGAGTCATCATTGCCGGACCTAACCTTTCTCCAAACCTTGTTGTGAGAATACTGTGAGGTGGAAGGTAAGACTGACCTCTAGTGTCTTGAGCTTGGGGAAAATTAGGGCTAGGGAGATCTGACCCTGATCTGTGTCATCCTGTGGCTACCATGGACATTTCCAAATCATGAAGCTGGAGAAACCTAGATAGCCGGCAGACAGGAAGGAAGAAGACTTGGCCATTTTACAATATACCACGTGGTAATAGCCAAAATATTTCCACAAGACATTCTAAAGAGCTGTAACAATGAAGCAGAAAAAGTAATGGATGCCTTTTTTTAAGCAGAAAAAGATGGTGGAAAAATGATTCCTTCCTTCCTTCCTTCCTTCCTTCCTTCCTTCCTTCCTTCCTTCCTTCCTTCCTTCCTTCCTTCCCATTTCTGTTTCTTTTGTGCATTTCATTCTTTTTTTCTTCTCTAGACCCTTTTCTTCCTGTCCCCAGAATGTATCTTATACAACCAATGTTGAACTTTTAATCAACCTTTCTTTTCATCAAGCTTTTATTTTCAGACATAATGTTGTTAGAGAGAACTTTGTGGTAAACTGAAAATCCATTAGCATTTAATAGCTGTTCAGATTGTTTAGTTCAGATATTTACTCCATTTCAGCTGTTTTCGCAGAGGACTTTTTGTTGTTATGTGAATGAATTAAATTCCCCATTATTTTAAGCTTCTTTTAAGACAATAAGAAAGGGGAAATGCAAAATGCCATGTTTCAAATTAGATTACACCACATAATCTCCTGTGCTAGAGATCTTTTGAAATTTAAGTGATTTTGATATCGCAGAACTAAGTAATTAGGCAAAGCTATTAGAGATTTTGCCTGGGTATATTTTATCCTGCTTGCCTACTGCAGTCACAAACTAAATAAAATATTGTACAATGCTGTAATATAATGCTGCACTCCTAATCTACTAGCCTCAGAGTGAGCCCCACTGAACACAACAGTATTTTTGGGAAGATCTGAATAGGATTGTCCTAACAGGCTCCAAGTCCCTATCTGATTAGGATATCGTAAGGATAGGATATGGACAGGGCAAGATACCATAAGGATAGGATAGGGCAAGAATCACCTTTCCCCTTATTTCTACTGTATGCCCCAGGATTTATGATAGATATGCATCTGGATCTCTCTCTCTCTCTCTCTCTCTCTCTGTGTTTTCATTCAATTTATATAACCACCCAATTCAGACCAATTATTCTGGGTAGCTAACAATAATAAAATCAGTCAAACAATTAAAACAGTACAAAATAAATTAAATGCAAATATCAGCCAAGAGATATTAAAATCGATCGGTGTTAGCACAACCAGGAAATGGGGCCCTCTACTTGGGCTCTGTTTGGGGACCCCAGGCCCAGGTATACAGCCAGGTCTTCAAGGCCTTCCCAAAAGCCAGTAGCGTTGGAGCCATCCTGATCTTAGGAGGGAGGATATTCCAGAAAGAAGGCAGGTACAGAAGAGGCCCGTCTCCTGGCCCCTGCCAGCTGACATTCCTTGGCTCACAGGACCTGGAGCATGCCCATCCTGCTGGACTGAATTGGATGGGTAGAAACAACTCAGAAAAGACAGTCCCTCAGGTAACCCAGTCCCAAGCCATGAAGGGCTTTAGAGGTGACAACCAGCACCTTGAATTGCACCTGGAAACACAACAGCAACCCAAGCAGCCCCAGAAACAGTGGTGTTACATGTACCGAGTAGCCGACACTATTTACAACCCCTGCAGCTGCATTCTGTAGCAGCTGAAGCTTCTGAATGCTCTTCAAGGGCAGCTCCATGTACAGCACATTGCAATAGTCCAAATGGGAGGTCACGAGGGCATGAATGACAGTGAGTAGAGCCTCCCGGTCCAGGAATGGGCACAACTGGTGCACAACCTGAAGGTGTGCAAAGGCCCTCTTAGCCATGGCTGCCACCTGCCCTTCCAGCAGGAGCTGTGAGTCCAAGAGGACCCCCAGATTGCACACCATTTCTGTCTGGTGCCACCCCATCCAGGGGCCATCCTGTCCAGGACCAAAGATGGAAAAATTTTGGTGCTGGAAGGCTCAAGCACCCATAGCCACTCAGTCTTGCTTGGGTTGAGCCAAAGCCCATTGAGTCCCATCCAGACCCCTACAGCCTCAAGGCACTGAGACAGGACATCCACAGCATCACTCAGATAGCCTGGGGTGGAGATATAAACCTGGGTATCATCAGCACCAAGATAACCCTGAGGATGAATTAATCAGTTCCCTCCCCCAGGCTCTCACCTGTAGGCAGGTAAACAGACCCTATTCAGGGGAAGAAAACCCTCTCCTACCCCCAAGCCTAGTCTATTTGTTCATGGAGTCTGCAGATTTACAAGTCCATCCATTTGATTCTCCAGCCCGGGGAGAAGGTTAATGGCTGCACGGGTAGATAGGGGGAGGGGAGCCACAGCCATATGGACAAAGCTGAAAACAACACCTCAGCCCAACCTTGCATCTGCTGCAGCCCATTCCCTACCCCCAAAGTCCCTTGATCTTAATTTCCAAATTCCCTCTGTTGCCTCCATCATCACTGCACTGGAGCGCACCATTTCCACACAAGCCAGCTGAAAGTCTCCTCTATTGTCACATGGCCGAAAGCTGCTCAGAGCACCATAGCTGATCCACATGCTGATCTGTGCACTGCAGCTGCTCCACATACCCGGTGCACCCAGTAATCCAGTCCTCTGACTGCTGGCCCCAGGAACACGATGTTCCAGCCAACAGTCCAGCCAGCAACAGCCCAACCATAGAGGTGAGTCCCAGGCACCACATGTAATTCTGCTCCAAACCGCAGCCCAGCTTAATAAGGGAAGCGAATCACATGGGCTCAGTAGGAAGCAGCATCCACTGGGTCCAATAGAAGAAAAGCCCAAATCCACAGAAACTCCACTGTTGTCATGTTCGCTGTTGCAATGTTTGATTTACATCGTAACGTTTCGCATGCCATGGTGCTGACGTGCGTTTTGGTTGGGAGGGAGCTGCTGGGAGACCTTGTACCAGGCTATCTGTTTTCATGGGGATGGAATGTGCTTGGGTTATCGTTTGTGTTCAAGGTCTTTTTACCTGTTGATTAGCAGAACTCGTTAGGGGCACCTGGGATGGGGAATTTGAAATGGTTGTACGGGGGGAGGGCTTACGTTCGCACCGAGGGTTTTTAGTTTGTATTTGGCGCGCTTCTGCTCATTCTTAGCTTTCTTTGTACTTGCACTCTATTCTTAAACAAACCAGATTTGATTCAAGCTCTTGCTTGTGAGTCTGAGTGTGTTTTAGGATAGGCAACCATTACATAAAGCTGAGAATCTTTGTAATTCCCGTTAACTCCTTCCAAGTCTATTCCTTGCGAGGAAATTAGTTAGCGATGACCGAATCAAGACCAACATCCAAGGGGCTGGAACCACAAGCTGGCCCAGCGCTGAAGAGCCCTCTTCCCCCCGACATTTCATTCTACCCAAGGGGCTCCAGCTCAAGCCCTGAGCTGGGGGGATCCAGCGATGAGGGAGAACCCAAGGAAGAGGCGGCTGGGACTTCCTGGAAGTATCAGTTCCCCTTGACTCCCGAGGGAGAGTTGACCAAAGTTGCCCCAGAGAAACGACCTGACACCCAACGAGGGGAAGGATCAGTGACCCCCGAGAGGGTGAGGAGGTTGGAGGCGAAGGTGGAGTTGATGGAAGACCTGCTGAAGACCCTGTCGATTGCAATGGGTGACCAGGAAAGCCGTGACGAGAGTCCTCGCTCCCTGCAGCCCTCCCCCTCCTCTTAGCAGACCTCCCCCCTCCTCCTAGCAGACAGCAGCTGGTGTGAGGCCGGAGGAGACATCACAACAGAGCCTCACCATGGAGAGGGTCCTCTGGGGTGTCCTGGGGCCCTACCACTCAACCCACAACTGGATCCCCTCCAACCAGGAAGGTGGCGGACTTTGCTGTCAAATTCGATGGAGACCCCACCAAACTTTCCTTTTTCATAACCAACATGAAAAACTACATGAAGCAATATGGGTCATGCTTCACCTCTGAAGAGGCTAAGATATTGGCCATCACCCCTAAGCTGAAGTGCAGAGCAGCGGACTGGTATGTCCAACTGACGGAAGCAGACGCTCCTGAGCTCGGGTTGTTCGACGACTTCATGTTCGCCTTGAAGCTGTTTTTTGAAGACCCCCTAGCCAAAGCCAGGGCTAAGGAGGCGCTCCAGGAACTCATCCAAGGACCCAGGTCAGTAGCCGATTATGCCCTTGAATTCAAAGCTTTGGTGGGCAAGGTTCCTGACTGGTCCCAATCAACACTCATCGAGAGATTCAAAGAAGGACTTAACTGAGACGTCCTCAGGTGGGCGCTGGGCAGAGATGACCCGGAATCACTGTACGAGTGGATCTGCCTGGCCGGAAAGGCTGAGCATGCCCAGCGCACCTACATGCAGACCCGTCGAACCGAGAAAACAACAACCCTATTGCGGGGACCCCGGAGCGGAGCAACAGCTGCTCCACCAAGCCACTGAGCAGGAGACGAGGAGAAGGATTGCTGCTATGCGTGAGGGCAGTGCCTCCGTTGTGGGAAAGGAGGCATCGAGCCGCTGAGTGCCTGAAGCTCAAGTCCGGAGAGCGAACAATGAAAGCCCCGGCTAAATCGCCCCAGCTGTCACGCCGAACGACTGCAGCCAAAGGTGCCACTGACCTGGAAGAAGCCCTGTATCTCTATGCAGAGGTTGAAGAGGATGCAAAAGAGCCGGTGGGAAACGCCAGCCACCTGCCCTGAACTGCGCCCTGGGGCAGGTGGAGGAAGATGGGTGTGAGGACGCTATGGTGAGTGCTGATTGCCCCACCCTGGCAGTGAAAGTGAAGCTGGGCTCCCGCACCCGAACCATGGAAGTTTGGGCTCTGGTTGACTCTGGGTGTTCGAGATGCGTCATCCACCTGGATCTAGTGACTGCCCTAGACCTGCCCAGTTTCCCTCTCCAGCAGTCTTTAATCTTTACCCAGCTAGATGGGTCAACAGTGGGAGGGGGTCCAGCAACTCATTTCACTGGGACTGTAGCAATGCAAATGGGCAGCCACAAAGAGGCTTTAAAATTCATCATTGCTCCTGTTGGCGATCCCATGGTAATTCTAGGGATCCCTTGGTTAACTTGGCGAAACCCCTACATAAACTGGCAGCACCAAACCCTTACCTTTAGCGATGGGTTTTACCAAGCCCCTCCAGTGGGGAGACCCTTAAGTGGGGGGGGGGGGGAGCCAGGGCTGCAATTGCAGTGCCACGCCCCAACTTGGCGCAGCTCGAAGGGCTGCCAGACCACTACCGAGACTTTGCAGACGTTTTTGGGGAAATGGAGGCAGACCAACTGCCACCCCATCGTAAAACTGACTGTGCAATCGAGTTGCTCCCCAACATGCAACTGCCTAAACCAAAAATTTACCGCACGAGGATTCATTGAAACTGTGCCAATTCCCCAGTGGGCGCTCCTGTGCTCTTCCAGGAAAAGAAAGAATTTAACCCTCAGACTCTGTACGGACTATCAGGGGTTAAATTCAGTCTCCCTATGTAACAAATATCCTTTGCCTCTAATGAAAGACATGTTAACCCACTTATCAAAAGGGAAATTTTTCTCTAAACTCAACCTCCGTGAAGCCTACTTTCGCATACACATACGGGCTGGAGAGGAGTGGAAAACCGCTTTTAATTGCCCCTTGGGCTCCTTCCAGTACAAGGTCCACCTGTTCGGCTTAGCCGGCGCGCCTGGCGTTTTCATGCAATTGATTAATGAAGTGTTACATGATCACTTATTTAAGGGGGTCTTGGTCTATTTAGATGATGTACTGATCTATTCTGAAACCGAGGAGGAGCATGAATGCCTTCTTAGGCAGGTGTTAGAAAAACTGAGGGCAGCCAAGTTGTATGCCAAACTGTCCAAATGTGAATTTCACAAAACCCAACTAGACTATTTGGGCTATCGAGTCTCTGACAAGGGGATCAAGATGGACCCTGAGAAAATTAGGGCCATCTTAAACTGGGAATGCCCTCGCACCCGATGCCAGCTGCAAAGTTTTCTGGGGTTCAGCAACTATTACTGCCAGTTCATCCAGGGGTTCACTGAAATTGCCTTGCCCCTTACCGACCTGCTTCGCACGAAAGGGTTGGGGGAAACACGTAAGGTCAAACACCCTGGGGCAGTGTTAAATTGGACTCCAGAATGCCAGGCTGCATTCGAGAAACTAAAGACTTTCTTTACTGCAGAACCCATTCTGCGGCACCCTGATCCTGAATGCCCCTTTGTTGTCCAAGTAGATGCCTTGGACTTTTCTATTGGGGCTATATTGCTGCAAAAGGACTCTGACAACATCCTGAAACCCTGCGCTTATCTGTCCAGGAAATTTTCTGAGTCTGAGTGCCGGTGGCATGTTTGGGAAAAGGAGGCTTTTGCTGTTAAAGCTGCTCTAGAGACTTGGCACCACCTCCTTGAGGGGGCTGCCTACCCGTTCGACGTTTGGACGGACCACAGGAATTTGGAGGCTCTCCGCACCCCTCGCCGCCTAAGCCCCAAACAAATTCGCTGGGCTCAATTTTTTAGCCAGTTTAACTTCCAACTGAAGTTCATACCGGGCAAGAAAAACTTTCTAGTGGATGCTTTGTCCCGCTTACCGCAAGACTTTGACCAAACCCCTCAAGTGATTGGTACTGTTCTCTCTTCACCACAACTGGGACTGGCTGCTGTCACCCGAAGCCAAACCCATGCTCCGCCTGCACAGAGCACCACCCCAACCCCAACCCACAAGCAGCCACGCCCTTGTCAATTACAATCAGACTTTCTGCAGGCAGTGAAAACTGACACTTGGTTGCTGGCTAATCGAGACAAAGTCTCCTTTAAGGATGATCTCGCATGGGTCGGCCACCGCCTTTATGTGCCTGAAACTTTGCGAGCTTCACTGTTACAACGATCCCATGATGATAAATTGGCAGGCCATTTCGGGTTCGTCAAAACCGTGCATTTGGTGCGCCGCCAGTTTTGGTGGCCCTCGCTCCAGCGAGATATCAAAGACTATGGTGCCTCTTGCCCTGTCTGTGCCATGTCCAAACAAAAAGTGGGAAAACCACAAGGTCTTCTCCAACCTGTGGCTAACCGATCTCGTCCTTGGGCCGAGTTCTCTTTGGACTTTATTGTTGACCTCCCACCCAGTCAAAAGAAAACTGTCATTTGGGTTGTAAAGGACTTTTTCTCCAAACAAGCGCATTTTATTCCGTGTGCCTCCTTGCCGTCTGCTCAGCAGCTGGCTCGCCACTTTCTATGCCACATCTACCATCTCCACGGATGCCCCTCCCATTTGGTGACTGACCACAGGACACAATTTACCTCCCAATTTTGGCGGGCTTTTTTGAAGCTGATTGGCACCGAACAAGCGTTGTCAATGGCGTCGCATCCAGAGACGGATGGATCTACTGAGATTCTTAACTTCACCCTGGAGGAATTTCTTCGCTCCTACACCAACTACCATCAGGACAATTGGGTCGAACTCCTGCCCTTTGCAGAAGTTGCTTACAACAATGCCGTTCACCAGAGTACTGGGCAGACCCCTTTTTGGGTTGTTTTCGGCCAGGACTTTGTTCCCATTCCTGAATTACCCCAGCACCCGTCTACCTCCTGCTCGGCTTATGATTGGGCTGCGCAGCTGGCTGACTCCTGGCTGATCATTCGGCAGGCTCTGGACGATGCCCAGCCTTCCTACAAACGTCACGCTGACAGACACCGTTCTCCCCAGCACACCTTTAAGGTTGGGGATCAGGTTTACCTCTCCACAAAGTTCATCAAATCCCCTCAGCCTTCAAAGAAGCTTGCCCCTAAATTCATCGGACCATTCCCCATTGTGGCTCTTATCAATCCTGTTACTGTCAAACTCGAGTTGCCTCACAATTTAAAACATTTGCACCCTGTTTTCCATTGCAGCTTGCTCAAGCCAGCTCACTCCTCCACTCACTGTTATCCCCAACCTCCTCCGCCACTCATGATTGATGGCCAGCAACACTTTGAAATCAAAGAGGTCGTTGACTCCCGCAAGCTTCACAACTCCCTGCAGTACCTAGTTCGCTGGACGCACTTCCCCTACCCTGAGTGGGTGCCTGCTCGGCACGTCAATGCTCCTGATTTAGTTCACCGCTTTCACCTAGCTTATCCTTTCAAGCCTGTGGCTTGTCTGTTTCTTTAACCATTATTAATTTTGCTTTGCTTTCTTTTGGGGGGGGGCGGTATGTCACGTTCGCCATTGCAATGTTTGATTTACATCGTAACGTTTCGCATGCCATGGTGCTCACGCGTGTTTTGGTTGGGAGGGAGCTGCTGAGAGATCTTGTACCAGGCTGTCTATCTGTTTTCATGGGGATGGAATGTGTTTGGGTTATCGTTTGTGTTCAAGGTCTTTTTACCCATTGATTAGCAGAACTCATTAGGGGCACCTGGGATGGGGAATTTGAAATGGTTGTACGGGGGGAGGGCTTACATTCACACCGAGGGTTTTTAGTTTGTATTTGGCGCGCTTCTGCTCATTCTCAGCTTTCTTTGTACTTGCACACTATTCTTAAATAAACCAGATTTGATTCAAGCTCTTGCTTGTGAGTCTGAGTGTGTTTTAGGATAGGCAACCATTACAACTGTCTCTTCATCCAACTCTCCAAACTACCAACCTGCTGCAACATATTAAAACAAGCTCCCATTGGGACCCGCTCTACAACACACCCAGCCTTGGCGCCATCTTAATTTATCCAAATATGTGTATAGTATAGTATATACATGTATACTAAACTCATGTATAGTATATATACAAGCATATATATGTATTAACCGAACTCTTCATCTTTTCTTTGGTACTTACTACCTACTAAACCAAGAGAACAATATTGGAATACTTCCTTGAATCTTATTCTAAGTAGAAAATATGCACTCCCTGGAGGTTTAGGCATACTATAAAGCAGTGTTTTTCAACCTTGGCAACATGAAGATGTGTGGACTTCAACTCCCAGAATTCCCTAACCAGCATGGCTGGCTGGGGAATTACGGGAGTTGAAGTCCGCACATCTTAAAGTTGCCAAGGTTGAGAAGCACTGCTATAAAGTATCATTTAGGACTACAGCATGATCCTTACTGAACATCACTGCAGAAAACCAGAGGGCTGCTTTACACACTCACCAAACCAATATTTGCCTTCCAGTTTTACACACAGACACACACAGAGTTTTAATGTCTCTACAACAATGGGGAAGAATGGTGAGAAACAGAAACATGGAAACTCCAGATATACAAAAAGAAACCACAGAGAAGGACGAACAAAAGAAAAGAAGCAGGAGATATTTAATCTTTCATTTTCCTATCAATTCTCTAATCATAAGTCTTATGAATGGCTTTCTTTCTTCAGGCAGAGCACTTAGTGTGTGCATGCTGTGTCATGGCAAATGGATCTGGGGGATGGTTTGCAAGGGAAGGCTCTGGTCAGAGTAAGAATTAAGCTTCCTGCCCTGACGCCAACTGCGTCCCATCATTTAGGGTGGAGAACTAGAGAAAGGGTGAGGAAGAACCACTTATTAGCATCATTCCAACACTGCATTGGAACAGAGAATGAAAACACCTTGACTTTGCTGCAACATCAGAACAATTAGCTGAAAGCCATGCTGCTCAAATTCATTATTTTTCCAAGTTAAATTCATTCCTTCACTTGCCATTTGATAGTGGTGATTCATACCTTTACAGAATGTTTCATAGAATTATAGAGTTAGAAGGGGTGGTTAGGCCATCAAGTTCAAATCCTGCCTAAGGACAAGAATCCAGATTAAAGTACCCCTGAAGTTTAGCATCTGCTTGAACATCCCTCTTGATAACTGTTCAATTGTCAAATTGCTCTTACTATTAGGAAGGCCGTCTTCCTATATGATCACTATTCTGTTACCTGCACTCTGGAAGATCAGAGAATAAATTCCACCTATCTTTTTATGACACACCTTCAGATGCTTTTGAAATGCCATCATATCATTTCTCAGTTGCCTCTTCTCAAGGCTAACAATACCCAACTGTCTTAGTCTTTCTTCATAACACCTAGTTTCCACTCTTCGGAACATCTTCTTTGCCCTTCCCTGTACCTGTTGTACTTTCTTGGCACCTTTCGTGCTAAGAACATGACAAGGTGTTTGAAGTTTGGTCTCACCAATACAGAATATATTCTCTAAAACTGTATTTTCCTTTTTAGCAGATATGCTAGATTGCTGATTCATATTCATCTAGTGATTTACTGTAATTCCCAGGTCTTTTTCATACATCCTAATATCAAACCAGATATTTTTAATTCTATACTTGTACACTTGGTTGTTTTTTTTAATAAGTGTAGAATTTTGCATCTATGTCTGTTACATTTCATTCTGTTACTTTTAACCTAGTTCTCTACCTTGACATCATTTTCCTACTGTCTTTTATACTATTAACTCCTCTCCAGTTTTGTGTAATATGCAAATTTGCTAAACATTCAAGAAATTTCATTAGTAATGAAAATATTGCAGAATACTTGATAAAATATCAAACTTAGTGGCATATTACCTGACACTTCATTCCAATTTGATCATGGCAGGAGGAACTTTGTTAAGTGCTTCCCAGAAGCTACTAAGAAAGTAACCTGATCTAAACATGAAATAAAACTTGTTCTTAAAAAAAACAACAGAAATCATTGGATTGTTTTCAGGATGCTGACTTTTTACTTTTTCTCCTGCTCTTGAATTTTTACAGAAAATTGATCACAGGCTTATTGTCTATAGGTTCCTATATCTTTTTTTTTTTTTTTTGCTTTTTAAAGATAGGATAATGATCCTCTTTTCAGTCATCTGGTATTTCACCCATGTACAAAAGTTTCTTAAAGATAATGGGAATAAAGTTAGCCAGACCATCAGCAATTTTTTTAGTAGTTTTTTTTGTAGGATTCAATCTAGCTGTTTCTGGAGATTTGAATTCATTCAAGGTATGTAGTTATTATAGGATTCTACTCCAAATTATCATTGCTGTAGTTATACAAAAACCCACTTACTTGAAGTCCAAAGAATGAGTCTGATTACATCCAGTTTCCCTGAGCATCAAGAGTTTCAGTGCTACATTATGATTTTCACCCACAGTTTCTATTATTCTATCTACTTAATCTTGTCTATTGTCTATCAGCATCAAGATAGGGATGGTTGATCCTCTTGTGCCTCTTCCATATACCGAAAGATGACGTTGTTAGCAACGCAGGTCAGGAGTTTTCCTAGAAAGACCCAAGGAGAGCAGACTTCGTTTCCAAAGATTTTGGACAATTAATCCCATATTGCTGGACTTCAGGACTTTTGAAAGATCTGTAATTTGCTCTTGGAAAATATTGTCCACATCTTCTCTTTGGTCGGATGGTTGGTTGCACATGTCAACTGAAGTCTTTTTTTCCTTCTCCCACTTACTTTAATGCAGATACTCTTTACAATACTGCTAAGTTATTCACTTGGCTTTGTGAGCACTTGTATAAACTTTTCCCATACTGTGCACCTTCTTCTCCTTTCTATCACACTACTTCCTTTTAAACAACTTGCGTCCTTCCACAGATATATTTCAATCCCACCAGGTCCCTGTTCAACCCATTCAATTATACATTCTTTTCTAGAATATGAAATGAAGCTCATTTTGTTTTTTCCCCATACTCTGAGCATTAGTGAATGTTCTGTCTCATTTTCTAGTCGGTGATTTAACAGACCTCATCAGACCAGCATTTCCACATCCTTCTCTCACACACAAGTCTTTATCTGAGCTTCTGACTGCAGGATTTTCATTTCCAATCCCCAAAAGGTTAAGTCTAAATTCCTGATAAAACTTGCCATGCTTCAGCCAAACAAAGGTTTTGAGGTGCAACCCTTTTGAGATGCAATCCATCTCATGCCAGCAGTCCATCATCTAAGTCAGATTATGGTCCCAGAAACCAAATATTTCCTGGCCGTACTATTTGAACACCCAGTCATTTCTTGTAATATTTTCTCCCTTTTCAGGCTTCTTCTGTGGACTGGAAAGATGGATGGGACCATCACTTGAACGCCCAATGTCTTGACCTTCATTCCTAGAACCTCAAAGTCTATGGTGATACATCTGCATTATCATGGTTTGTACTGTCATGTCCCTGCATGGATTAGCAGAAAGGGATATTGTTAGTGTACTTGGTAAGGCTGGGAACTTACTTTGCCACTTCCCTCACCCTTGCTTCTGGCAGACAACATCCTTCATGATCCAATAAGTCTAGTCATTACACATTTGCTTCTATTCCTCGTGGTGATGAATCGCTATGTACAACAATATTTCTCTTTGTCTTCTCTGCCCTTCAGAGATTGGCTGATCTATCTTTTTTTCCTTCAGTTTCCATTCTTCCTCTTCCTCTTCTTCTTCCTCTTCCTTTTCCTCCTCCTCAGAAGGCTCAGAGCCTGCTTATTCTGAGAGGGATTGAAAGTTATTTCTGAATTTTAATGCAAAATATATTTATATCTTTAGCTTCTGGTAGTTGCTATCTTCCCTTGGGCTTGCTCTCTCCCTTACAGAAAGTTGCTTTCTGTGTTAGTTCCTTTTGCAATGCCTCTTTTTCTTTGATATGATCAATCTAGAAATTCTATCAGCTGAAGGTAACTGTTCTCTGTTTAAATCTGTACTTATTTTTCAAGCATCACTATATGCATGCACTTGCTATAAAAATATGGTAGATTGTTTTCTGGCTGGAAAACAAACATGCCACAAACATTAGGTCATATTAATTTTAATTTCTTCTTGTTCTATTATCAGACCCAACAGAGAAGAAATTTGTTAGAGAGCTCCACCCTGAACTCCCCTGCTAAGCTGCTCTTTCAAATTTCTGTTAGTTGTCCCCTTGCTCTGGAAATTGGCTGTCTTCTACATTCTCCACAACAGCCACTGCTTAGTCAGCAGGAAGCAGTCACTCAGATATTCACAATGGTAATCAGCAATTCTAAGGTCACACCATTGCAATCAGCAGCTATTCAAAAAATTGATCTTTTCACTCTACACAGCTGAACGCACAATTCTTCAAAACATACATATTTTGGGTTCACCATCCTTATCTTGTTTCTTCCTCCTGCCACCAACCCCCCTTTCTGCTTGCTCAGTAAAGTCGGAATGTGCAGTTCTATCATGTGGTCTCTTTATGTGGACAAACGTGTGGGAGGGGGAACGGTCTGTCCCCTATCACAAGTGGTTTCTTGAATTGCGAGAAGACAAGGAAGCAATTCAACCCAAACTGCAGTAGAGGGCCCCTTGACTGGTTCTGCTGAAAGACTAGTGTCATTTGGTTCTTCCTTTTTCAAGCACACACATTCCAAAATGAACACTGTAGAAACTTCAGGTTTTATTTCTTTTCTATTTCCATCCCCAGGTTTAACTGTATAGAATGTGATACCACATCTTGCTTTTGGTTTACAGTTTCGAATGGTTCAATGGTTAAAATAAACCTAATCAGGGCAAACCCTGGAGATATGTCAGCAATAGTAATAAATAAATTTTAAATTTTTAACCCTTTAGCCTTCACATATTGGAACTATCTTTTTACCCCCAAAATACAGAACATTAGTAACTTTTTCAGTGAACTCTTCTCTAATGCCCATCCTTCCTATTTCTCTCTTGCTGTGTCTTATTGTTTTTTTCCATGATGCAACTGATATAAATTATCAAACTGTGCTTTATTGTAGAAGAGATTGCAGATGGCAGGCTGTTTGACAAGTCAATTCCCTTTTTGCCATGTTTTCTTGATTTGCTTAATCTATTTCTTGCTATATGTTGTTTATTTATTCAAGTGCTACAAGCTACCTTTAAAGTGCAACTCATGGGATATCCCAGTGCTCAATGAGAAATGAAAGTGCTTTCTTTAGAGCAAGATATTGAAAAAGCCACCAAGTCTTACCTAAATGAAATAGTTGCAGTATCCTATCAAAGATTTTTCAAAGGGATTGGTACAATATATACAGCATAGAAAAAAATCAACATGCAATGCCCTTGTTAACAAGATGAAGTGTCCAACTAAAACATAGTACAGTATCTGTTTATGAAGACCAGGGTAAACCTTTGCTGGCTGGAAGCTAAATTTAATATTTCTATGATGTGGCTGATGGCTACAGGGGTAGGGAATGATGGAAAGATGCATTATACAGATGCTCTGTTCTTAATTTTTCCAAGATTTATTTGCATGGATGGAGATTTCTCACTGTACAAAGCCCAAACCAGGAATTCTTTACTGGAGAACAACAATAGCATCAGCATCAGCAACAACTAAGTAGAAAAAGAAAGTAACACATAAGCAGCAATCTAGGTTGAAGAGGAGTGGAGTCTTAAGCTCCAACCCATAACAGAAAAGTGACTGGGTTACAGTCACTTCTCTTTTCTACTTTAGTTGTTTGTAAAATAATGGCTGAGCCTTCAGAAGAAGGGATTGCAGCTTGCTGCTAAAACAGCTTAATAGCTTTCCACCACACACGTCTTTGAGGGTCTCTACCATTTCTCAAAGGGAGAAAAGCTATTAGTATTCTCTGGATCACTGCAACTATCTTCTTCCTATTTTTCTTGGATTATCACATAATGCTCTGTTAATCTTTGGCCAAAACTCAGCAGTTATGATTATTCTCTCTTCTCATACAGTTCTCCTTTAAGCAGCTAATAGTAATTGCACACAAGCTAAATATCAAACAAATTTATTTAAGATCACTCATACTGCAGGAAGGATGTACGCAGCTCTGGGTCTCTGCTTTGACTGAAATTCCTCATATCCTTTAAGCACTTAATACCAGTTCTACTGATGTAAGGGCTCCTAATTAGAAGATTCTCCCCTTTTCTCTAGTCAGTTAATTCTTCCAACACGTTCAGGAGAATAAGGGTGGAATTCATCTAATTGTTCCTGGAGAAAAGAAAAATGAGGTTGGGTGGGTTGTCTAGTTTATAAAAGAGATCAATGACATTCTAATACCACAGGGAAATTTCCCTCCATCTACTAAAACCATTTTAATCCACTTTGATTTGTTGACAGACAAGAATTTGCTGTTCTGCTGACTTCTTTTCTACCAAGTTGTACATTCTTTAGCAAAATGCTTTTTTGCCAATGTGAGCTACAGCAGGATATGAAGGATGGAAAGAGAAAGCTGGCTGTGCAGCTCAAAAATAATGTGAGGAGGCCCCATTGCATTAGTCAGAAAGGGTGTGGACTGAGAAGCTGAAATAGACAATCAAAACATTGTCATATCCTTTTTTTTTTACATCTGGGTGATGCATAATTAAATGGGGCAGGATTTGACCACACCTGCCATCTTGACTTTTTTTTGTTACCCCTTCTGCTGCAGAGGCCCCTGGATGCAAAAGCAAAGATGAAGGGACAGTACTGCATTTGCTGCAAATACAGCCTGGGTTCCAGCAAAATACTGAGCCACAAACTAATTAACCATATGTAACACCAAAATGTTGTGTGAACTTGGCTTATGTAGTTTATTTGTGATTTGTCACAAATCACAAATAAACTACATAAGTGAATCCTTAATAATGATTTTAGTAAACCATGGTTTGGTTAACCATGGATAAATAGTCCCTCCAGAGGGAGGAGATGGGCGGTGACAAATTTGATCAATAAATATCAATAAAAATAAATATTGCTCTGGCTCATTGAATCAGAAATGGTTTTGACCATTCTGGTCCCTATCACCCCACATCCTTTTAACCATCTTATTAATCTATCATTATCACCCTTCTCCATTATTTCAGGGCATGCTTTGGCTTATGGTCCAATGACTGCCCCATCGTGATATCAAACCCAAAGACAGTGAAAACATGGGAGTCAATTTTTGGATGAAAGCAAATGAGAAATGTTTCAAGTATCTCTGTTGTCTTACGCTATTTTTGAATGGGTCAGTAAAGACCAGTGCAATGCATCTTGAAGTAGATGATGAAAAGTTAAAATGCAGGCCATGATACAAAAAAGTTAAGGGTATAATTCACAACTGTAAATTGAACCTCAGAGGTTTATAGTTGAAAGTTGTATCTACTCTTTTTATGAGAAGGTCAGACTCTCCCACTTTATCTCTAAGAGAACCTAAGGGAACAAAAGCTCAAACTGGATCTGAATGAAAGCATAGTAATTTCACATCAGTGTCTTCCTGGAAGGCATTATGACTCAGTTTCTAATTAGTCATTTTGCTATATCACTCTAACCTGCCCACCCTCAATTTTAAAAATCAATCTACAATTTACCTCCGCTGTCTACTGGTTTTCCTTGGAAAAAGCATTTAAAAGATTATGGGAAATTAAAAACTAATGAAGTCTGCAGCCTACTTGGACAGCATTAGTATCCACATATACCAGCTGTACTTTCTATGGTGATTTTCCCCTTAACCCTTCCTATTGATCTGCATCACAGTGTTTACTCCCCCAAAGCTGCTATCATAAACCAGAGATACAAAGGAAGTTTTACAAGAAATATATATCCCTATATTTAACATATTCAGAGAATTTGGAGACCAGTCATCTAGACACATAATTCATCCATCAAACCTCTGTCTCTCTTCTCATCCTAATATATAGGGCATTCTTAACAATCAATACTGGTCACAGTAAATACTATTTCACAGAGAGCTGAATTGTATATAAATATGATTATGCCCCCATAATTCTATGATTATAAACATGATCCCATGTTTAAAGCATACCATCAACTATCATGATAAATTATTAAATAATATTTCTATCAAAGATATTTAATGTAGGATAAATAAATAAAACATATAGGAGTTTGAATCAGCTAACCCTAGCCTTCAGTATATTTAAGGATACTCAGTACTCGTGATTCAGGAGGTCTTGCTTTTAGAAGCTTTAACCAAAAAGTGGAAACACTGTTTTTCTGTATAAGACAATGCCTAGAGTTTTTAGGGGTGGGGGAATCTGAAACTGGAAGAAAGGAGCTCAGGGATTTTCCACCAGCTTGAGTGGTTAGATCTTTAAGATATCGTTGAGATTCTTGTTCAAGATAACCAATTCTACTGAAGGAGCCTATGATAAAGGATTGCTAGGTCATACGTTTGTAAAGTCTGGATGTCAGATCCAAATACTTCTTTTGAGTAAAGTGTTCTTTATTGATTGATACACATGTTAACACTGATCCTTCTTATTACCATAGCCAGTCTGGGTATGGCATAACAAGCAGCAGCAGCTTCAGCAGAAGTGGCTAGTGAAGCAGAAGGCACAATTATGATTATGAGGTGCACCTTCTTAATTTTTTGAAGATGGTAAGCTAGCAAGCTAAAAGTCACTTATGGGCATAAACAGAATGATACTAAGATAACATGTAGTATCATGAACAACCTCATGCATTACATTAGTAGAGAATAAAATGCCAACTTATTTTGATTAATTTTTGTGCTTCAGGGAAGTGAAGCGGGGGAGAGAGACTTTCCACTGTTGTCTGTTGAAAGTCAGAATATTACCCAGCGTGTTTGCTCAGCAAAATAGTGTTGACATGTGGATTTTAAAAGCATTTTCCAATAATACGAAGGGTAACAAAAATGCCAAATTCAGTTAAAATGATTTGATGCTTTTGATGAAACTGAAGAGGTGCTTCTCTAAGGTAATTTATGAAAAAGGGGAAAAAATGTCTGTATTAATTCAGTGCAAGCTAGAGTTTTCCATGTATTAAAAAGAAAACTCCTTACGATTCTGAGTTTGTAAAAAATATGTGTTGTAAAATGAAAGAAATTGAGAAGAGATAAACTGATGGCATTTTAAGACTCCAGAAATATTTTGAGATACTCAGATCAGATATCCATGTGTGTGTGTGTGTGTGTATGTTTGTGTGTGTGTGTGTGTGAGAGAGAGAGAGACAGAGAGAGAGAGAAATACATCTAGAGCAGAGGCATTCATCTTACAATGAGCTTAGATTTAATATTCTATTGATGGAGGTGAATCTGGAAGGTTAATACCTACTAGTTTTTAAAATTCATGCAAACACCTTCAACCAGATGTAAGAGGATTTATGAATTAAGAGGCAACTGACATTATAAGCCATTCCTGCTGACAGTAGAAGAAATTCACTTTTTTCGTTTTAATTTCACTTATTGTTCTAGGTTAGGTTAATGGAACATTACATTGCATTTGTTGTTGATCTTTTGTTTTAATTTGAGTAAAGGGAGAAGTGTATTAAATTGAAGGTGTTTATTGTATTATAGTTGGACTGTCTAAGTATCTGTTTTATCTGATACTTTTAAAATTAAATTTTAATTGTTGTTACTTACTGATACTTTATGTTGTATTTTAAATACAGGCAGACTACTTGCCAGGAGTATGTAGGTTTAAATTTGACAATAAATAAAAAATATGATGGCTTTCTGGATTCAAATAGGGTTTTAAAGGTAAAAATTAGAGAATCATACATAACTCTATGATCCAGGCCAAACTGAGCATCTTTACACTGTATTTTAATTAATGTTAATGTGATGAACAATTGAGAGCCAGTTTGATGTTGTGGTTAAGGCATCAGGCTAGAAACCAGGAGACCGTGAGTTCTAGTCCCACCTTAGGCATGAAGACAGCTTGCTGACTTTGGCCAATCACTGTCTCTCAGCCCTAGGAAGGAGGCAATGGCAAAGCACTTCTGAAAGACCTTGCCAAGAAAACTGCAGAGACTTGTCCAGGCAGTCTCCAAAAATCAGACATGACTGAATGGACTAAAAAGTAAAGAACAATTATGAACAGAGAAAGTATGGATAGGCAATTTTCAGTAAGATGAAAAATAAAGCAAATAATCAAGTAACTCAGATAATTATTTTACACTGATGTGAAATACCCTTAAATTTAATTTTTCAGACTGAATACCTGGAAAGGCTATGTGATTTACAGAAAGTTTTTTGCACTTCTAATGTGAACATCAACTCTTCTTTTGCCTCTTAAAACTACAAGGATGTCATGAAGCAAACCTCCTTCCAAACAGATTTCACGGATTCTTCTGTTTAGTCCCCACTCCAGCCTCTGGATCAAACTGGGATTCATTTTTACTTTGTTATGGCTGAAGAATGTTGCAAGGGGGCCATATTTCTACACTGTTTTGAATCAGCCTCTCTATCCTAGTTGGCCTCCTTATTGCAGCTACAGTATGGTTGCTTTTGATTCACTTGTCTCTCCCTTTGGCTTCCCTCACTTCCCAAAGAAAGTTAATTCCTTGCCTCTGTTCTTCTCTGTAGGTCTTTGCTGAGAGTAGGCTGGTAAAACAAATCAAGTTATGTTTATGAATATATTCATATATTGCATTTTTGTCAAAATGGCACATTCTACCCCTAAAATATTGATGCAGCACAGGTAACATCAGTGAATGGAGTCATCTTCCTTTGCTTGAACACATCCAGTAAAAGGGAGCCTACTACCTCTGTAATTGGCTCTATTGTTAAACTGCTTTTATTGTTGGAAAGTATTTTTCCCCCTAATATTGAACTGGAATCTGCCTTCTTGTAACTTAAATCCATTATCCATATCCTACACTCTGAAACAAAAGAGAATAGGTTCTGACCTTCTTTTACATTCTTTTATGCTCAGCTGTCTTTTTTTCAAGGCTAGACATATCTAGTTTATTCCCACTTTCTGTAAGGCTTAGCTTACAGTCCCTTAATAAAGTTTGATGCCATTCTTGAAACTGGTCCAGATGCTCTGAATGTTTGAAGTGTGTTGCCCAGAACTGAACACAATCCTCTAGAGTTTGATCAAAGCAGAATAAACTGGAATGATGACTTCCCATGATTTGGAAATTATACTTCTGTTGATACAGCCTAAAAGGATATTTGATTTTTTTGCAGACACAACACACTGCTGGCTCATATTAAAATTGCAATCAACTATTATCCCACAATCTTTTTCAAAAGTACTATTATCAATTATCATGCTGTTACTGGCTGCCAATAATGGATGCAACTTAAGGAGCTGGTTTTGATGTATAACGTCCTACATGGCTTCGTACCTAGGTATCTGCAAGACCACTTAGGTAAAGGTAAAGGTTTCCCTTGACATTAAGTCCAGTCGTGTCCGACTCTAGGGGGCGGTGCTCATCTCCATTTCAAAGCCAAAGAGCCGCCGTTTGTCCGTAGACACTTCTGTGGTCATGTGGCCAGCATGACAGTCACAGAACGCCGTTGCCTGCCTGCCAAAGTGGAACCTATTAATCTACTCACATTGGCATGTTTTCAAACTGCTAGGTTGGCAGGAGGCAAAACCACTTACAGTTCATTTAAACCACCATATGAATAGGAAAATTGCATTTAAAAATCACATGTAAGGGCTAAATAAAAGATACAGGAAAATTACATACAAAAAAGAACATACACAAGGAGGTTGTTTAGAAAACATCACATATTCTGAGTTTGTATAGAAAAAAAAAAGTACATTGGAGATAATTGTATCAATCATGGCAAATATTCATTGTAGAAAAATATATCCTCAATCCATGCAAAGTTGTGTAATTTTTACCAAAAATGCTATCCATTTATTTGAAATGGAATAATATATACTGACATAGGCTGTATTTCTTCTTACCTGACTCATGGAATAGGTAGCAACAATACGGTAAAAGAGCAAGAACACTATGGGACTTTAGGTACAATATGTAACATAATAATGCTAGATTCATTAGGAAGAAAACCTCAAAAAAACCAAGATTATGGCAACCAGCTTCATTGATAAATGACAAATAGAGGGAGAAAATGTAGAAGCAGTGAAAGACTTTGTATTCCTAGGTGCAAAGATTACTGCAGATGCTGACTGCAGTCAGGAAATCAGAAGACGCTTAATCCTTGGGAGAAGAGCAATGACAAATCTCGATAAAATAGTTAAGAGCAGAGACATCACACTGACAACAAAGGTCCGCATAGTTAAAGCAATGGTGTTCCCCGTAGTAACATATGGCTGCGAGAGCTGGACCATAAGGAAGGCTGAGAGAAGGAAGATAGATGCTTTTGAACTGTGGTGTTGGAGGAAAATTCTGAGAGTGCCTTGGACTGCAAGAAAAACAAACCAGTCCATCCTCCAGGAAATAAAGCCAGACTGCTCACTTGAGGGAATGATATTAAAGGCAAAACTGAAATACTTTGGCCACATAATGAGAAGACAGGACACCCTGGAGAAGATGGTGATGCTAGGGAGAGTGGAAGGCAAAAGGAAGAGGGGCCGTCCAAGGGCAAGGTGGATGGATGATATTCAAGAGGTGACGGACTCGTCCCTGGGGGAGCTGGGGGTGTTGACAACCGACAGGAAGCTCTGGCGTGGACTGGTCCATGAAGTCACAAAGAGTCAGAAGTGACTAAACGAATAAACAACAGCATTAGGAAGAATATAACTAAAGTTCTGACTTCTACCTGCAGTAAGCTCTACGGAGTAACTGTTTCTCATATAAAGCATATAATCTTTACCAAAAGATCTTGAGCAATCTGAAGCATTTTTACCTTTTAATTACACATTTGAGCAAAGTAAAAATCTCATCAAAGAGAAGGAAGTAATTATTCAGCTTCTTCACTACAATTTTAATGCAGCTTGAAGGTTTGGTAACATCTTATTCACTTTCCAAAGCAGGGAATATGCATCAGTTATTGTGGTAATCTGGTTAAAGAAGTTGCTGCTTTTGCTTTTCTTTGTTCCTTAAAAAGGTTACAATCTGCACATCCCCATATTCTTCTCTTGTATAACACAATGCTGTATACTTAAACAGTCAAGCAGGATATCAACCTGACTATCTTATCCTCTATCCACACCCTTACATGTGTTGGGTTTCCCAGTCATGATACTTGGTCATGCTTCATGGCACGTGTGTAAATTCCAACACATCTGAAAGACACACTGATTGAAGAAGGCTACTCTATCTTGGGTTTTATAAAGAAGCCATAGAAAAGCAATGCTTCTTGCTATTAGAAACCCAAGCTGTACAAAAAGTTAAGATGTTATTACTAAGAAAAGTCCTGGTTCTATCCTGCCAATAGCAGGTTAGTAACACAGGAATCTCTGCTTAAATAGATGAATTTGGCTTTAGCTGCATTGTTTCTATTAACATTAATGACAACAGTGGATCTAAAAAGCCATCAATATCAGTCTGAAAATGCCCTGGCTAAAATATGTTTTTCATTTCTTGCATATTTCATTTCACATCTGTAAGGTTGGGAAATTTATGTGAATTTGCTTTAATAATGATCAAATGTCTTTTGTTGTGTCCCTAATTTTTTTTTATTTACAGTGACAACTTGTTTATTCCTACCAGTATGTAAGGTTATTTAGGAATAAAAATGTAAAATATTCATTGGCTGGTTTGTAGAGAAACTAATTATATTCAGTAACTAAATTTGTTATTTCAACAGCAAAACACTGTGCGTTCCTCAGGAATATGATAGTCATCTCTGCCCTGCCCCCAAGGTAATTAGGCGTGGGGTCTAAAATTATTTTGTAATGCCAATTTTCAGCATGTAGTTTTCGTTTTTAGTGGTGGCATACTTGGGGTCATTTGAAATAAAACTTATTTTGTTTAAGTGTAGCATAAACTGCATATTACAATATTCCCAACACTACTTAAGAACACTGGCAGAAGGAAAGATTTTTGGTAGGCAAGTAAGGAAGAACTTGGAAACATCTGCAATATTCTATTCTATTTGTGATTCTATTTTTATTTTTCCAGATCATCTAGTGTGCTGGCCATCACTAGATCCATCTTCTTATATCAGATTATAACTATGTACGTAAAAATCAGCTTATTTGAAAAATTATCCTTTTCAAAATTGTCCTTTTTATGGCTATGACAGTGATCTTGGTTTTTATTCTGGCTATTTTCCCCCTGATTTAGAAGCAAAGGGTTGCTCATTCCAATTTATGGGATAGTCTTATCTTCACTGTTTATACCAAAGGCATCTGGGGCTACATTTAAATGATTTAATAAAGTCAAAATACATACATTAAAAATAAGACAATTAGGTGCCCTAGTGATGTGAAAATGCCCAAGAAAGGTCATGTTCTAGTCTCTGTATCTATGTAACCAGAATAAGTTATTCACTGTGTGGGTGGGTAGGTGAGAGATCATTAGAAATTCTGAAAAATATACCAATAATAGCTGTTAAGAATGTGACAGATTCCCCATGCAAATGGCATAACTGCCAATTTACGCTTCTGAATCCTATACAGAAAACCAAGTACATCTGTATTTTATGTTTACATGAATTTAAAGTACTGCATCTGATTAGAACACTGTTCATTTAAAAAACAAAATACTGATAAATTGGATACAAACAGCAAAAATTCTAATTCAAAGCAGGATTTATTCATACAAACCTAGGTCTGCCATCTTATAATCTGATATCTGAGGGAAGATAGGACTTCACAGCCCCATCTTAGCTGCTGCTGAAATTGCTCTCTGACATCAGAGCACCAACATTTTCTGTGGTCAGAAAAGGACATTTCTGGAGGAAATATATTCAGCCTTATAGCCGTCATTTTAGGTTCCCTTTCATTACAACTCATAAAAAGGAAATAATCAAAATAAAGGGAAAAACAATTCTTCAAACTCCCATCTATTTGTGCTCTTCTAGCAGGGTTATGGGTAAAACGATTTTGTTGTTATTTCCAATTTCCATCACATCCACAGAAATATTTTGCTTGTGTCTTTTAGTTAGCTCAGTTGTGGTAGGAGAAAACCTTTCTTTAAGGCTGTGGAATTGTTTACTGCCACTTTTGCTGCCTTCCTTGATACCTGATGTGTGGAACAGAAAGAATTTGTGGGTGAATGCTCTGTGAACTCTCAGTATTTTGCAAATTGCACTTGCAAAAGCCCCCCCCTTTTTTTGAATTCACACCTGGGGTGCTTGTTCCCAAGAAGATTTTAGGGCTGTAGAGAGTCCATATCATTGAGAGACTTGAAATGGCCACAATTCTATACAGATTTCCATAGAAATAGTCTGATTTGGCTTGATGCCAACATCCAGGATGTGATTTGGGAAATTGGACCTTCATTCTCCCATTGTCTAGTGTGAAACAAACACAAATTGCTATAAATTTGGGGCTTTCAACAGAATAGTATGAAGCGTTCAGATAAGCTGGAACAGTATGAGGACCAAAGCATGCCAAATTTCATAGAGATCAATGCCAAGATTTAAACGGTACTTCTAACATTGTTTTGGGGTAGAGTGAGATAAAATTTGTAGCAATAGAAATTCCTTCTTTGAAGAAAATCTGTGCCAAATATCAGACTAATAGATTGAAGGATTTTATGTAAATTTGAAAAAAATTATGATAAAATGGGATTGCACAAAGAAATGCATGTCTATCAATAGCTGGGAATCCTTACAACTACAGGACAGGTAGTAGAAGGTGATTGAGATGGGTGAAACCTACAATAGAATGAATTGGTTCTTTTCTATTTTACATGTAGTCCTCATTTAATCATGGCAACTGAGCCCGGAATTTCCATCACTAAGCAATGCAGTTGTAAAGCGAGATGGCATCACTTAGCAACGGCAATCCTGGCAATTGCCCCTTGCATTAAGTGAATTTTCTGGGTGGTTAGCCTGAGCACCCACCCCAATCCAAGCCATTCCGGGCTTGGTTCCTCCCAGCCCAGAACACTACCTTCAACTCCCCCCACCCGCCTATCTTCTCTCCATCTCTGCCCTTTTGAAAGCCCTGCACCCAGCCTTGCAGGGTGGCAAGACTTGACACTACCTAGTTCACTTGTAGATTAAGTTGGAAGGGGGGAGGCTCTTTCAGACTTGCAAGGTTCTGTTACTACAACTCTATAATAAGAGTAGTATTAGTATTAATAACTTTGGTTTCCTAGTTTAGTCTACCTCAAAGGGCCAACAGATTGCAGTAATCCAAATAAGAGGTGATGAAGGCATGACTGGCCTTGTATACTGCCTCCCAATACAGGAATGGGTACAGTTGGTCCATAAGATGGATTTGGTCCATAAGACGGACTTGTGCAAAAGCACTTCAAGCCATGGCTGCCACATGCTTTTCATGCAGGATCTGTGAGTCTAGGCGGATTCCCAAATTGTGTACTTGGTCTGTCTGGAAGAATGCAACTCCGTTCAGAACCAACAACAGAAAATATCTGGATGTAGGAGGCCTCAAAATTCACTCTTGTTGTGGATTGCTAGAGTTGGGCCTGAGATTGTTTCTCTCAATCAAAATTCTTACAACTTCCACTACAAACTTTGATGGTATTGCTTGGGCAAACAGGGGCTTGCATGTCTAATTGGATATCAACAATATACTGACAATATCAGCCTACCACACCCAGTGGTCTCATATAAACATTAAACTGGAATGGAGAGAGAATGAAGCCCTGAGGCGCCCTACAAAACATGGGTCGAGGGCTGGACCTCTCCTCCTCCCCCATCAGCACCAACTGGAACCAGCCCTGCAGAAAGGAGGAGAACCATAGTAGTATTTCTGACTTCCAAACCCCTGAGCTAGCCCATAAGGATACCATGATCAATGGCATTGAAGGCCACTGAGAGATCAGGAGGTCTAGCATAAATTCACTGCCCTCATTCTGGTTCAAGCACAGGTTATCCACAAGCACAAACAATACTATCTCAGTACTGTGTCCAGGCCTGAAACCAGACTGAAAGGGATCCTAGTAATCCATTTCTTTCAGAGCCTCTAAAGCTGCAACCCAACTATCTTCTCCACAACTTTCCTGTAAAATGACAGGTTGGAAACAGGTCAGAAAACATCCAACACTGTTGGGTCCTGGGTCCTGGAATCTGTCCTGAAGAGGAGGTAAAAGCCACCCTCAACAGATGCCCACACAGCTAGTCATTGATTAGTTGATTGGTTGATTGATTGATTATGTGCCATCAAGTTGACTTTTAGCCACCAGACATATATATTTTCTCCCTGATGATCTGTCCCTAACCTGGTATTTCAGGTCTTCCATTAGTGTACTCATCGCCACTATAATTGAGTCCATCCACCTTACTGCTGGTCATCTTGTCCTTCTTTCCTTCCACCTTTCCCAGAATTAGAGTCTTCTCTAGAGAGCTAGGTCTTCACATAATGTGCCTGAAGAAGGGTAAGTTGAGCCTCTCAATTGTGCCTCACATGAGAACTCTGAGTTTATTTGTTAAATGATCCATCAGTTTGTTTTCTTGGCTGTCCATGATATTTTCAGGTGTCTTCTCCAACACAAAAGTTCAAAGGCATCAATACTGTTACTATCCTGCTTCTTCAAAGTCCAATTTTCACTTCTGTAGAGTGTCACAGGGAATACCATTGCTTGCACAGTTTTGATCTTTGTAGGCATAGAGATATCACGGCATTTGAATATCTTTTCCAAGGCCTTCATGCTGCTCACCAAGTGCTAGTCTGTGGCACTATTTCTTGATTGCTTGATCCTTTAGGGTTTAATGCAGGGTTTCTCAACCAGGGGTCTGTGGAACCCTAGGGTTCTGTGAGAAGTCACTAAGGGTTCCCTGGGAGATCATAATTTATTTAAAAAATTATTTCAGATTTGGGCAACTTCACAATAAAGAGGTAAGTTTCATTATTTTTAGTTTAAGAACACTGTTAATGCATATATACAGGCCTACACGTGAAACAAATATAATAATTCCATAACTTGTAGTCTAAATTTGAGCCTGAATCTGCAAGGGGTCCTCAAGGCCTGAAAAATATTTCAAGGGTTCCTACAAGGTCAAAAAGTTGATAAAGGCTGATTTAATGGTTGATCCTAAAAGACAGAAACTATCCACCACTTCAGTATCTTCATTGTCAACTCTATGGCTGGTTGTTGTACCTGTTGCCCCACTACTAGTCACTATGACAAAAAAAAAAAAATTACACATCCTCAGTGATGTCATAATGCAAATTTCACACTTCCATGCTCAGTTCCTGATGTTCGATGGAACTATCTAAGTTGTGGAGTTTGTATTTTGATTCTTGACATGGGTTTTATCTCTTGGATCCTTCACAAATACTTATGTGGATATGGGCTTCCCACTGTAGTTAATAGTTAGTGTATGGAGAAAAAATTATTTCTGCCTGCATTTTGATCAGACAGAACTACAGTTATTCTTAAATCTTTTTATGAATTCATCTGTCTCTCAGAAAAACCTGTAACATTGCTCTATAGTTATTATTTAAGATTTACATAAATAAGAAGTGAAACCAGATGTGGAATGGGGGAATTCACAGTAGTATTTAATTCATTTGTATGTCCAACTCACCCTGTTTCTAATTCATATTTCTCAGCAGGACCAGCTCTGATACATAGGTTAGAAACAAAAGACCTTGCACAATGCTGGGCACCATTTTTTAAAATACTTTAGACTCTTGCTGAGAAAAGCAAGAATGAAATGGAAGAGGGAGAGGAAGGATGGAGGAGGGTATTAGATTCAGGGATCAAGAAGTCCATCCTTAAATGAGAATGGTTCCTGTGACTGGTCACCTCAAATGCAGTCTTTTGGATACATGGTGAGGAACATGGAATGCAGAGAGAGCTGGTAGCTTCACTCTGACTCTCTTTTTTGCCTACTTTTGTGTTGGGATAGGGCTTCAACTTGCAATATAGCTTTTCTTTAAAAAAAAAATCTTATCCTGTTTGATCTGTTCTTGCTTGAGTCTCATTTTTAGTTTGTGGCCACCTTTTCATTCTTCCCTTTTTCCATCTCTTTCTTTCCTCTCTTAATCTCACAATTTATATATTATATAATCTTTCATTTTATCCAAAGGGATTATTATTAATGAAATTTTATATACTGCCTATGTCCATAGACTCAATCTGGTTTGCAAAGTACATAAATTCACACACATAGACAAAAACACCACTTAGTGAACAGAATCCACTGACCAACTAACCAGCAGGCATTCTTCACATCATTTGCATCCAAATGCCTTTGATTCTTGACATGGGTTTTATCTCTTGGGAATATGATTTGCTTATTTTTCTTTTATCCTTTCTGTAAATCATTCATTAATATGCTTTTTACTGTATAGAACAGTAATTAATATAAGTGTGCACATCTTGTTCTCCTTTGTCCTTGTAAGCAGTATCCTTCCATCCCCTTCTTACTTCACTGATAAGATGGTATGTTTGTATGTATTAATCTACTAAGGCAGTGCCCTTATGGTAACAGAGGATGGGGGGCAAGTTAGAAAAGTTATTGGGAGCTGGGTGAATGTTGCAATGCATACGTATTTGGTTTGAGAAAATAGTTACTATTGTCTAAATACTGTGGACCATCTGTGACAATGATATAATTTTTCTGCTGATTCCATCATGTTCTACTAAAAAGCAATAAAAACAATATGGCATGGACATACAGACATACCAATCACGTGCTCCCTTTTGGAATAAACAATATTCCACAAAGCAGGGAGAAAAAGTAAGCAATAGTAAACAAATGAAGTTGAAGGCAGAAGATAATAGAAAAGGGAATCCAGTTACAGCAACACCATTCATTATTTCTCCTCATACCTTTCTGTTCTTGCAAAGCATCTTTCCTTCCATTCAGCCTATTCATCAATTCTTAGAGCATTTGTCCTTTAAACTTCTCATCCTCTTTTTGAGAATCTCATCAACATCCAGTCACAACTTTCTCTGTCCCTTTCTTCCTTATTCTTCCAGATAGATAGAAAGATAGAAAGATAGAAAGATAGATAGATGATTTGATCCTCATTCATTATTTCTATATGCCAAAGCCATTCTTTTGTACAGGTCACAAACTTTTGTATTCAAGTAACAGTCATTTATCATTTCCTCAGCCATTCTTGACCCTATCTCTTCTTGTTTACTACACATTTCTTAAGTAATCAATTCCCACTGTATTCAATTGACTTTTGTGTTTTTAACCCTTGCTTCCATATAACAAAAGAGGAGAAACATGTTCTTATACACCGCAGTTTTCACTTCTTTTCATCTTCATTCCTTGCAACAGACCAATACTCTTCACTGCCTTTCTGTTAGCAACTGCATGCCTTAAAATTTCTCTATTAGTTTCCCATCTTTAGTAAACATTCTACTAAGATATGCAAATATGTCTACCAATTTTCTGCCATTTTTGTATATCTTACAATCATCTACTTCATGTTCCCAAACACAGCTAACCCTGGTCTTGCAGACACTTGCTTTCCAAATTCATACTCCTTGTTTCAATATATAACCTATCCAATGTTTGCTGCCAATCATCTGGGTTCTCAGCCAACAGCAGAGCACTGTCTGCATACAAAAGTGCACACTTATTGCTAACATCTCTGTAAGACTTCCTTATAATTTTTCCATAAATACATTAAACAATCAAGGAGATATCATAGTAAGTAATAGTTTCACTTTCTGCTAAATGTTGAAACTATTCATTAAGCCTTCCATTCATTTCCATTATATATTGCTTTTACCACATTCAGCAACTAAACCAACACTATATTCATGCAAGGCATTCTATAATTCAAGTATATACACTCCACCATATGTTTTCTCTAAATGAACAAACATGCAATACGCTTTCTCATATTGACAGACTGATCAATAAACAATAAAATTCAGGTGTCATTACATGTACATACATTTCCCCAAAGGAGATAATGAATGGGTCAAGCTCAATTATTTCTGATTAATGCTCCAGAAGAGGAACAAGGTAAATTAAGCTTATTCAGAGCTGAAAATCCAACTGTGAACTGCATCAGCTGGTTTTTGTACAATCTGAATGAATAATAATAACAATAATAACAAAAGTAATAATAAGCTTCAATAGTAGCACTCCTTAGTGCAGTTTTCTGAACCCACAAATGTGATTGTAGCAAATTAGATAGGTAGATAGAAAAAAGAATAATTATATACAGTAAAGCAAAAATGCTACATCTGTGGAAAAGTTACATGAATTAGGAAAATGTGTCCCAAAATCGAAGCATATTTTGTAGACTTGAGGTATGTTTGCTTCAGTGTCAGTGATTTCTGCTGTTGGAATGAGGAAAAAATTATCCTTCTTTTACACTGCAAGTCCTCATATAAAACCTATTCTGAACACTCTTTAACTCACTTAGACACACAGGGGACTGCAGCGGGGTGCAAAATAAGATGCCTCAATAAAGGGTGGATTTCATTCTCAGAAACACCAAAATTGAGAAGATCGTCAGATAGCTATGTGCTGTATTGGACATGTAACCAGCTATGAGAAAAAGTTAACCTGTGTTCAGATTGCCTTCCTATAATTAGGTAATTATAACCAATGTTTCATGTCTACTCAAGAGTTTACATATCAAATCAAAAGCAAGCCCCTCTTAAGTCCAGTAGGACATTCCTAGCTGCATACAAGATAACAGCATTTATTAGGTGTTAGACTTAAAATTTGCTATTAAAAGTGGCTATCACTTTGCTATGCATCATGTTAGAGATCCCAGTGGCTAGAGCTCCACCGCATTACACAGTTACCCAAACACCATTTCCAACAATGATGCTAGTTTCCAGGTCTCATTTGAATGAAGAGCAGACTTGAAGAAGTGTTCTCCTACTGCTATCCCACCACCAGACAGATATTGGCTTCCTCTTTCAACTTTGTTCTATATTCACTCCGCAGTCCATCTAAGTTCATATACTTCATATCCGAAAGATTCCACCACATATCAGTATCCTAGGACCTTATATCAAGAATCCATATTCTGCTGTTTCTACTATCAATCAGCTCTGTACTACCACTAAAATGCAGCCTTCGTAAATCACTGACAAATAAAAACCCTCACAGAGCAATAGTTCACAACATGCCCTATCTAAAAAAAAAAAAAAGGTTATGTTTATAGGGATTCTGTTATTACAGATATGAAATCCTGCACTGAGCAACAGAGGTAAGATTCTTCAGCCTAAATAGCCCCTCCATGATTGAGTTTTAAGTTTTAAGACAAAAAAAAAAAGCAGTCTGAAGTACATGTTATTTCTTTGCAATGTTTGCCTATGCAAATAAAAATAATTTCATGAGGTAATTGGAAGGCAAGGAAAAAAAAATAGTACTGAAAAAAGACCAGCAGAATGTACTTCTCCATCAATGAAGGTGCAAAAAGTGAAAGCAAAGAACTTTACTTCTAGCAGCTGTTTGCAAAATAATAAAAATATTAAATCCAGCCCTTTCTTTCTTGTTGCTTGTCAAGAAGCGCTGAGATGCAAGGGCAGTAATGGGATAAATTATGGGGAAAGTTGCCCTTCCTTCTTGCAGCTGCTTTCAAATGGGTTCCTGAAGCTGCTGAAAACCAGGAACTGTACAGAAGAACTGGAAGCTGTCTGCTACCTTCAGGGATAATTACTGCAAGCCCATCTCCTTGCATATGAACAACTTTGATAAGTTCCTAAATTGCAAACCCCATATCCAGCCTTTACTGCTTCTGTATTTCATCGGTGATACATGCATATACCATGTACTGTATGTATAGATTAAAAAGAGAATAGAAAGTAAAGAAATTACAGGCATAGACATAAGAAGGTAAGTAGAGCTTTCTGGACCCCAAGAAAACCTCTTAGAGGATGGTCCCACAGAGCTCAGGCAACAAAAGCCCTCCCAGGTTAGGCTGAATGGGACAAACAGTAGAGAAAGCTGCATAGCCATTCTTGAACCCCACAAGGATCTCCTGTTACCTCAGTCATCCAAAGGTCCCCTTCCACCTCCTGCTGTTTTTTCCTGTACAGTACTCATACTCCTTCTCCTCAGAAGACCCCCCCCCTTCCAACTCAGTTGTCTGAAATTCCTTCTCTCTTACACATGACTTATCTAGGCTATATCTCTTTTCTGCCAACTGTATATTCCTGCAGTTAAATATAGTACCTCTTCCGATGCAGTTAGTTTGTTGGAGGTGTGGGAAAGGAATGGGTGACAAGTGGAACTGTATCACCTGTCTTCTCTAGAGTCCATTGGAACTGGGCGGTCAATAAATTTTAATGATAATAATAATCTACAGCATTGCATAGGTAAGTGCACTCTTTTCTTTGGGAAACTGGTAACCCATGACTTATATATACCTGGAAAATTATCATCCAATCTATATAATATCTTCTGTATTTATTCAGAAGAAATATTACAGAATTTAAGATAAGCTACCCCCCAGCCCAATTCAGGAACTTAAAAAAAAAATCCTTGGCTAAACTCATATGACTCTTCCATTTTAAAGATAAATTATCTGGAATAAAACCTAGCTTTCCATTTAGCTAAATGTCATACAAAAGTTTACTTGTTGAAATTCTCTTTTATATAGTCTACAGGGAAAGATTAATATCAAGACCCCAGCATCTACAGGGCTGCACTTCAGTCAACTGCCATAAAAGATCCTACTCATTAGCTTTGAGGTAAATTATAGAATCATAAATCTATGTAGCTATAACCAGATGGGAAGAAAAAATTGTGTGTTGTGAATCTTCATGTTATGTGTTTGTTACTTAATATGCCTCATTTGTTCTTTTGAAATACATCTTAATCAATGCTGCAGCAAAACACAGATGATTTCGAGTGATACATGTCCTTACTCATGACAATACATTTGGCAAAAGTCAGAATTTGTCCCTTAGATGTACCTGCTGCCACAAATTACAGCCATATACTGGCCAGCATCAGGATCAAAACTTAGGGGATTATTACTAGACACTAGATAGCCCCAAGGAAATCCTCTGTCTCCTTTCATAGAAGTTGGCATTGTACCTTCTAGGGCTGGGGGTGCAGGAACAGATAAACTGCTTCCATTAAAACAATGGAATTATTGTTTTGCATGCAGTAAGAGGCAGATCTCAATCTTTACCAATTGTGAATTCTCACACCTTCATAAAACTTACACAATTAATTGCTTGGAAACTGCAAGCTCACCATTTCCCATGTCCTACTGGTTTATCTTCACAAGTTTTGAATCATTCAGGACACAGCATAGCACACTGCATGTTTGGCTCAAAAAATGTTCTCACTCTCCAGGACCTGGAATCTCCTGGTGTTATAAATCTGTTTTCCCCTCCACCCCATCCCACTTCAATGCTGACATCAGAAATTACTAACAGCCACATTGATTTATAAATTTTATATGTGGAACCTAAATGTACTTAATTTGTTTCTTAATTTTAATTTTATTTAATGTTTGTTGCTATTAAAGAAGATGCTTGGAAACAAACTTTCAGTCTCTTCAATCAAAATTTAGAAACATAATCCATAAACTTTGATTCACCATTTTAAGGGTTCCTCATCAAGAACAAATATTTTGAAGCCTAAAGTTAAATAACTTAAAGTTATTTTAGTATGAAGAAAAGAGTTCCAATCTCTCTCTTAATGCTTGTTTTAAGCCAAAAAGAAGCAATAGATTTCATAATCTTCAAAACAAAGACAAAACTGAAGGCAATTTCGATGGCTCAGAATCTAATACCAAATTGATTTGTATTTCTTTAAAACATTTATAAGCTGCCTGTCTGCAAAACTGTTCCCATGATGACATGCAAAATTACCAGTCAACCCATACATATGCATAGTATTCCCTTTTTGATTATGGAAATTATGTCCTAATTATGTTCTGTAAGAAGGAAGGAAGTGAATTTGAAGGAACTTAGTTATGTTTAGGAAAAGAGAAGATGGGTGGGTGTTCTGGGAATAGATATAGATATATAAATACCTTTATTTTAAGGTCCTGTCCTTAAAATAAGGGACCACAAGCAGACAATTACTCAAAAATATGACGACAATTCATGTGACTAAAAGTGAGGCTGTATCTGCTTTGCCACGCATGTATAAAGTTTCCTCAATAGATAAATGAAGGGGCAAAGTGTTATTTGGAGGCAGAAAGTTTGGGAGGAAAAATACTATTTTTCCATGTTAAGCATATACTGAAAAGGTCTGATTTGTTTACAAGTTCATTGGGCTTAAAGCATTCTGATCATTTCTTTCAACTGCACAAATCACTTTCATTTGAGAAATATATCAGATATATAAATCACCCAATTTTATATACTACTTCAAAGGTACATGAGTCCTTTCCTACTACTTAAAAATATTGAAGTTATTGCACTGCAGAAAATTTACTGTTTTCATTATTTTAGCATTGACTGCTGCTGCTTGTTTCATAACTTCTCCATGTGAAAGCATGTTGAGTCAGATTCATTTTAAAGACCTTTAGCCTCACAGCCATTTAATGTGAAGAAAAGAGAAAGTCAATATCCCAGGAATTCACAAGGCATTTGGCCAATTTAATGAATGAGTGAGAAAAAAAAAAGTCCTGGTTACCATGGTGATGATAGATGGTACAAAACAAAAGTGTAAGTTCACACATTATTGAAGGAAACAGAGAGGACATAGGACTCAGTTCTTTTGCCAGTTCTGAAAATAAAGTGGATTCTCTGGTTGTTTGAACTGAATATCTGAAAAACCTCACTGGACTTACAGCACATTTGATGGAACACTTGAATGAGTCATTTGCAGCTGGAAATCCTAGGGTTTGTAGTCGAGCTGCTTGTACTATACATAGTTAAGCACCATCTACACAACTGTAAAAGGAAATCCCACTGGCTGCCCTGAAGTGTGAACAGCATTGTTTTGATTTGTAACTGAGCACAATGGACCTTGGTTGCAAACCCCATAATCCCCAGCTGTGAGTCATTCTCTACCCACCTTTGGAGGGTACCCATGGACCCTTCCATTGACAAGCAGAACATAAACCTCTTTCCTTATTGTTTACTTAGAAATAAAGCTCAATTGATTTTTAGGTCATGTCGCTCCATCTTTTAGAACGTACTGTATGTATACATGCATACATATTACTAGTGATGGGCAGAAGTGAAAGTATATAGTTACTGTTGTTTTGTCTAGTATTGCTAATATAACAAAGTGGCTTCCAATTTAAAACACAATAACATTTTAAGAAATACTCCAAGATCTTAAGTACATCCAGAGAAGTCCTTTAGAATTCTTACTACATTATAAAATAAAATCAGGCAGGGCAAGCTCTCTCAGCCACCACATTTTAATTCTACAGTGAAAAGCACATAAGATGCTGTCACATGAGTTTTCCTAATCAGGAGTGTGACAGCCTGCACTCAGCCATGGCTTCTTTTTGGCTGTTTATGTATCCATGCAGAAACCCAAACAAATACTTTGTGCTAGTTTGCTGATAAGAGAATTAAAATTAGGAGTTTAGCCCTGTTTTTCATAGGAAAATGTTCTCATAGGATGAGGAAGGGCTTTGGGCTAGCATTAGAGAAGGAGTCTTTATTACCAGGGAAATTCTGGGAAGAACTGGGGAGATGGGGGGAAGGACAGGGATGGAAGTGAATGTCAGACTTGACAACTGAGTTGAAGCTAGAAAAGTCATGCTGTTTCTTTATGGTTTTAATGAAGAACACTGTGTGGAAAACCCATGTTAGACTGGATAGTATTTACAAGATTGAAGGCTTCTTAGTTGGAAAGTGGCCTGGAGTCCACAAAGTAGAGGAGGGCAATGCTGGAGAAGATTACCAAAGAGGAAGAGAAAGATGGCTCCTGGTAGGGAGTGAAGAGAACATAAGAGCAAAGCAAAGTCAACAAAAAACCAGATGCTTGAAACACAGAGAGAAAATTGCCACCAATTATCTATAGCTTTCTTTAACTCTCAGTTAGGAAGTAAAGAGATGATAGAAACAGAGCAGTGCACTTGTGTATGTGTGTATGCAAAAATCTGAAGAAAATCTGAAGCCATAAATCCAGACTTACAGTGGGAACATGGAACTTATGAAGCATTCATTAAAAAATGCAGGAAAACTCAGCCCAATGAAATATGAAATGAAGCAACTGCACATTGACATCCGAGGCATCAGCAAATTGAGATGGACTGGAATTAGACACTTACAGTCAAAAAATCATGCTGTTGACTAGTCAGGCACAAAAAATAAAGGAACAGCATTGCATTCATAGTCAAAGAGGATATAGCAAGGACAGTACTTGGGTACAGTACAGTCAATGACCAAATAATATAATATAATATAATGATCATCTAAGTTTATGCTCTAATCTCTGATGCAGAAGAAGAGGAGGTTGATGACTCTTATGATCAAATTCAATTTGAAATTGACAGAACATGCAAGCAAGATGTGGAGACTTGAATGCCAAAGTTGGAAATGTTAAGGAGGAAAATAGTTGGGCAGTATGGCCCAGGAAGCCAAAATAAAGCAGGAGAACAATTTATCAATTATTGCCAATCCAATTATTTCTTCACTGGCAACACAGTTTTCCAACAATCAGAGCGATGCCTGTATACATGGAGATCACTAGATAGAGTACACTGAAATCTAATTGACTACATTATTGGTACAAGGAGATGGTAGAATTCAATTGTAACAGAAAAGACATGGTGAGGGCTGACTGTGGAACAGATCACAAACTTCTCATGTGTAAGTTTGAAGTCAGGAAAAAGCAAGCAACCAGTTAGCACGATATGATCTTGGGAATAAACCCACTATTTTCAAGGAGAACATCTGGAATTGCTTTGAAGTTCTGAACCTCATGGATAGGCAACCAGAGGAACTGTGGAATGAACTTAAAGAAGTTAGTAAGAATGAATGTGAAAGGAAACTACCAAAGATCAAGAAACAGAAGAAGGCAAACTGGGTATCAGAACAAACAGTGGAAATTGCTAAGAAGAAAAAAGAAGCCAAAGCCAAGAAAGACAAAGATCTCAGGAAGGAACAAAAAATTTCACAGAGATGTTAGAAGAGACAAGAATCAATATTACAACAACATCTGTGAAAACCTAAAAGTTGGAAATAGACAAGGAAAAAGAAGAAAAGATCTCTGAACTCAGAAGAACTGGTATGCTAAAGAATGCCTCTGGACAAATTGTAACTGATTGAAAGAAGATGGAAGAAGTATACTGAAATGCTGTACAGTAGGTACAGTAGAGATGTCAACAACCAAGATAATATAGAATATATTCCCTACCTACAAGAACCTCTAGTACTAGAAGATGAAGTTAGATCAGTACTCCAAGTTGGAAGGAATTGATGGAATATCTACTGTACATGAATATGGCAAGCAATAGAAGAAAAATCAGTAAAGGCTCTAACCAAAACATGCCATAAAATCTGGAGAGGACACAGTAGCCAACAGATTGGAAGAGGTCAATCTATATTCCAATACCAAAGAAAGGAGATATAACAGAGTCTGCAAATTATTGAACAATGCTCTTAATTTCATATGTCAACAAACTAATGCTTAGGATCATCCAATACAGATTAGGGCCCAACAGTGGGAAAGGGAAAGGGAAATATGTTCAAGCGCCCTTTAGAAAAGGCTGAGAAGCAAGAGACATTACTATTGATGCACGTTGTATAACTGAGAAAGTCAAAGAATACCCAAAATAAGTTAATGTGTGCTTCATTAATTATAGAAAACTGTATAAGAAGACCTAAGTCTCTGGAGAAGGCTCTAATGCTGGGAAGGGTGGAAGAAGAGGACCACCACCAGCAAGACGGATAGACTCAGCTATGGTAGCAATGCATGCACTGTTGGAAGAGCTGAAAGACCAGGCTAGGGACAGATCATCATGGAGAAAACCTATCTATGTTGTCACTAAGAGTCAACAATGACTTGATGGCAGATCATCATCATCATCATCCATATCACAAAAACTAGTCATTTGAAATCAGCTCTTTCTAGACAGCTTTATTCTGGATTTTGCTTAAAAGGCTTGTGGTGTTTGATTTAATTACAATTTGGGTTTAAAACTCAGATTATGGAGAATGGCATGTAATGTATCATTTTAAATGTTCCTTGAATCTTTTGAGTTCCACTTTTTTTGAAAGATGTTGCTACAGATTTTAGTCACTCTATTTTCTTGTCTCCACCTATTAACTTTGCTTTAGTGCTTCCCATTTTCACAAGCAGCAGCTTCAATAAAGTTCTCTGATCCTCTTAGTTATCCACTCCTAATGTTTTCCCCTGACATTTCCTTCCACTCCAAACTTCATAATCTTTCCTGCCTTCATCTGAGTTCCTCTTTGGTATGCTAACAAGCATGTGTGATTACATCTGCATGCTTCTGGGTACTAGCTGCAGAACCATAAACCTGGAAATGTATTCCAAACTTCAGTATTTGACCTTTTTCCTTGCCAGGGCTTGTGAGTACTTGTTTGAGCTAATGATTATTCTTCATTTGTGAACTACAGTGAAAGATTTCAGCTAATTAATCTCTATTTGTGATTTACTGTAGAAGTAACAAAGCCCCAGATTAGTGAAGTGTCAATGCTTCAATCCTGAGAGATGTTCCCTTTTTCTTGCTCCTTTCCATTCACTTGAACCCCTGTGAGTTTGTGATATGTGAGAATGGAGTATTTTTGACAAAAATCTTTAATTTGATAAGCTTTAATGTTTTAATGATAGAATTCTGTTTTATTTTGATTTTAATTGTTCCTTAAGCTGTATTTTTAGTATAGAGTATCAACTGAGTTCTATGTTTTGTATCAAGATCTAACACGCCAGGACATTGTTCAATATGTGCTATAACTGATAAAGTTTACCTACTTGGCTATGATCTGGAAGGTAAATCAGCATAATTACCTCTGTATTGCAAGGAGTGGGTCTGAAGCAGTGAACAGCTTGTCTAAACACAGCAGAAACAAGATTTGTAGCTTTGCCTCTTAGTCACTGTGCCACAATAGCTTTCAATAAGACAACTGAACATACATTATTCAGGGATCCTGATTGTTCAAGGCATATTTTTTACCAAATAATTATGACCAGAATACCAAATTGCTGACATATTAGAAAAGCAACATATGTTATAGGAGGTAATTTACAGTGTGTGTCAAGCATCCTGTAGAATCGGTAGAGCTTTCTTATAGTATAAAAAGCTTGCTGCCCAGATGTCTGTGCCAATTGTTCACACCAGGCCTTTTCTTTTGTTCCATCACACCTTCTCTAGGGAACAAAATGAGGAGAGGATTTACAATTCATGAAATATTTACTGGAAACTAAAACAGCTGATACTTCTTATGAGGAATTTAACAGCAAATACTTTGTATATTTCCTATTTACTGCAAGCAATAGTTAACTATAATATCCTTTGTAAAAGAAAACTACTTAACTCCTAAAGTTGATTAAATAATAATATTTTTAATATAATTTAATGCCAATTTTTTTAAAAAAAAATTCTACCGAACTATTTTATTCTTATTATCCACTAAGAACAAAGAGTGGGAGTGGATTCTTTTCAACAAGATTCTACTATGCAGAACAATCTAAGCGATCTCTACCCAGAAGTAACAAGTCAAAGTTAGTTTTAGGAATTTTCTTTGTCAACTAATCCTTAACAGTTTTTATTAAGGGTTGAAACCTGAATTATTATTGTTGTTGTTATTGTTATTATGTTGGCCTCTGTTTGCCAGCAGAGACCAGTCTAGAGAGACATATCTGCAGCCACCAAATTCCACATAGGTGGAGCAGATATAAAGGGAGTTTACTGGAACTTATTTGTTAGATTAATGGGAAAGCAATAACATAGCCTCTGTCCAAGTGTTACAGCAAGGCTGAGATTCATCCACTTAAAAGGAGAAGGGCTTGTTCCTGCTGTCTTGAAATTATTTGCAGCTGACTCTTTGGCGCAACTGTTCAATTAGGCCCATAGTCTCTTTACACTTTGCCAGAATCAGTTCAATCCAAGTTTCTGAAAGCACTGCACCAGATCCCTAGATGTGTATTGAATGCTGACCAAACTACTGTTCAGACTTGAGCTTGGCCCATGATTTTCAGGTCCGGGTTAAAGCTAAGGTTTTGCCCAGCAGGTTTGGCCCTTAAAAACTTTGATAAATATCCACCAGTCTGGAAAAAAGCCTTGCTGTCATATGGACTTGGTGGTGCAACACTATCAAGCTAGAGAGGTGCTTGAACAAGGTGTTAGGGATATAGCCATGCAAAGTTATCTAAATCGAGTTTCCAGTGAGGTTAAGTATTGGAAATTGAAATTAGTAGGAAGTCATCTAACTACAGGACCAGGTAACCCAGTTGATTTCTATGCTATTTTCTGGCAGATGCCCCACCCCCAATTATGCACATGGAAGCCAAATTCTGTGCAGCAGATCAAAAGCTAACATAAAATTGCAGGAAGCTTTTATAGGAAATAGCAAGGGGTACAGTATATATACCGCTATAACAGAATAATATTCTTAGACAGGTCCAGAGGAGTGGTGAAGACAGGCAAAGTTTTAAGGTTGTGTACAAAAACAATCAGAAGCCTCTAATGCATACAAAGATGGACTTGTTATTGCAGGTCATTTAACAAAATGATTTCACTGAGATTCCAGGGCTACATGATATAAACAATGTATCAGAAATTATCCATGTGCCAATTCATATGTATTTCTAATATGCAGTTCATTTACAAATGTCTTTTGAATCTGAAGAGCCAAGGGAGAAAAAAAATTGTGATCTTGTCAAATATTACTATTTCTAAACTCTCCTTAAAGCTTTACTATATTTATTACTGTAGTCAAGATGGGAAAAAAAAACCCAAGAAAAAATCTGGAAACCACTGAAGTGTCAACCAAAATGCCATAATTAACTTTAGTATGTTGTGGGCTGATTTGGGGGGAAAACATGAGCTAGACAATGGCATCACTAGTTCAAGCAATTTTACAGCAACTTTAAACTTAACCCTTTTAAAAATATGAGGTAACATGATGTTTACCTTATCAATTTTTCTCTTTTTATTTTAAAATTGTAATGTACCCCTCGCAGTTCTTTTCGTTCTTCACTTCTTTCACTCTTTCTCTGTAGGTGATAAGTCTTCAGATCTATTTCTTAATTTTAGGAGGATAGACTTGGTACAAAAATATACCCCATAAATTAAAAATTTGAAAAATAACCTCTTTCTCAGTGAGTAAAAGTTACAGCTTTAGGGGCTTTTCTCTTTAGGAAGTGGATGAGTAATAGAGCACACAAAAGATAAACTTTTTATTAAGATGGTGATGTGAGACATTGAATCTTTCAATAGCTCCTTTGAGAATAAAATTCAACTTTATTTAGTTGTTATTATTTTGACTTATTTCATGCCAAAGGAAGTGATTAAAGGCTATTTCAGCAACAAGAGAGTTAAGGGAGTTGATCTAACTTGACCTAACCTGAACTCAGAAGATAACTTTGTCACTGTAATAAATATTCTTGGAGCTTCTGAGAAGTAATAATGGCTATTGGAATGTAAATCTCTCAGCCAGTTAGCTTCCTGGCTGAGAGATAGAGCTATTACAATTTATTATACATAATCTTCCTTCCTTGTACAGACTATGCACAACTTGGTTTGCAAATTTTAATACAGGAAGTTGGATTAAGTAATTCACAACAGAAACAATGAAAATTACTGATTTTTTAAAAAAATCTCCTAAGAGACTGTGGGAAATTAAAATTTGGCCAAGGATGCAGAAATATATATCTATATATCTATACATATATATCTCCCTCTCCCTCCCTCTCTCATATATATATATAGTGATTGATCCTAAGGTCCTACTTCCATATTTCAGCAAAAAGTCAATGAAACTGGTGTGAATCTTTCTGAAGAGCTTGCTCTTGTTGACAATCAAGAGCATGCAAATTCAGCTGTAAATTCATCCTCAGAAATGATAGGGTCTACACTTTGGGCAGAGGATGACCCTAGAACAAATAAAAATAATTTATCTTTTGATGATCTACTCTTGTCAACTAGATTTAATACTTTGATTTTGTAGCAGACAATCTCCCACTCAATTTTGGATACTTCAGAGCAACAGTGACACTCTGTTAATAAATGAGGTATAAAATGGAATGCGGAACTTCCTTTAATCAAAGTCTTTAAAGATCTTGCAAAGATTTTTTATTTACTCTTACTAAATTGGTCCAACAAGTGGTGAAAGTTGAGACATATGACACAGCAAATGAGTCAGAGAAGAGAAGTAATTTTTTACAATGCCTGAAGCCAATAAGCTGTAGAGAGTCACTGAACTGGCCTTGAAACAAATATTCAGAAACTGTTAGGTAGGCAAAGAGGACAAATGCATTTCTTAAGTCCTGGAAAGGAAGATAGCCTTAAGAAAAGACTCAGGTTGCACCCTGAGAGAGGGAGGAAAAAGCACAGCCTTGCAAGATTCTGTTATTACAGCCTACCAATAAAGCATAGTTCTAGTGTTCATGGGGAGTTGGTTTTTGAGTTTGGTCTGCCTCATGGAGCCAAGATAAGCAAGTCATCAATTTCCAGAAAAGAAGCTCAAAACCCAAAAGAAATTATTTAAAAGGTCCAAATAGTATCAAGAGCATAAGAAGAAGTAAAAATATAAAGAACTACAAAATAAATACATTGCTAAAAATTAACAGACCGTTTAATATTATAAATGTAGCCAATGACCAAAGAAAAGAAAGGTGCTCTGAAAAGCCAGGCAAGAAATCAAACAGAGTTTTAACCAGAGATTGTAAAACTGATAGCAGTATAAGCTCTAAATCAATGGTAACAGAACCCTGGGACAAGAGGAGAAAGTCAATTGCCTGTCAAGCTCAAGTAACTGCTGATGTAGAACAACGATCCTTTTCTTTAATGTCTGAAGTTTGAATTATGGCTAATCCCATCTGCTGTAGATGTAACAATTCTGCTGCTAAATTTAATATACCTTGGAACCCTAAACATGGGCCTTAACAAATTGGCTTTTATAAATTAGCCCAAATCAAAGGAATGTTATCTCAATTTGAAAGGAAATTGCATTTGTCCCACTGTTTCAACAGCTAATTCTATCAATTACTAAAAATATGATTAAATAGTTGAGCGTGTATTTTAACTATTTTAAGCAAGAACAATTGTTACATTCAAAACAATAGAAACAGTGGACAATATATTTGATTTCAAAGATTCTATTTATAAGAAATTTATCACAATATCCCAGTTATACAAAATACAGCTGAATACACATTGATTTTGAAATCCTAAAGACCAGCTAGTCAAACTAGTAGAAAAAGGAATTAATTGTTCAAATCAAGCTTCTGATAATATATTAATGTACATCCCTGCCATTAAATCAAATTGGTTAACAATAGAAGAGACCATCAAACTTATAATAGTAACTCCGCTTCAAATTGACAAAAAACAAGATACTTGGAGGTGAGTATGCTAGGTGATAATTCTGACAATTCAGGGGCCTTTATAAGTGAAGATCCCATGTCTATCCAAAACTTACGGGCAATTTTAGAAGCAGGAATCAATCTGCCATTCTTGACAAGGGAGGATTATTAAATTTCACCGATGTAGAAGACAGACTATTTTCCTTGGTCAGATTGTTTAGTCAGCTTGAGATCAGAAAGTGATCATCAACATATAATTTAAAATTTGCTACCAACAATAAACATATTTATTTGACCCAGCATTATTCTCCTGATGCTCTTCAGGAAAGCAATTATAAATTCAGTATTGTTTAGTCAAAACATTTAAATAATTATTTAGTCACTATACAGAGGGAGGGAGGGAGGGAGGGAGGTTGGTTGGTTTCCAATGTTCCCTGCCAGCTTCCCACAAGGAAACTCAATGGGGAAGCCAGCAGGAAGTTGGAAGTCACTCCTGGCCCCACTGCTTTTTTGCCTGCCTGTGGTCATTCTGTTTCTCTGTTTAGGTAAGGAAATATCTCTGAAATGATGACCCAAATGGGTCACAGGTTGTCCAGTATTAAACAAAGATTATGGGAAAAATCAGTACAGGAATTAATGACAAATGCCAAAGTTCCATGTTTACCCCAAACTTTGGAATAAATTACAATTATACTTTCAGCTCCCTATGTATTTTAGCAGTTTACAGTTAAGAAAATATAGAATTGCTTTTTTGAAAGCCAGAATAAATGTTTTTTTGCTTTTATTTGAGTTGTAGACCAACATAAAACAACCTTACAACCATTCCAAAAACAGAAGTGGAAGGAATAAAAGATTGTATTAACAAAATAGAAGATTACTGGCATAAAATTACAAAATATAAGATATAATATCAGGGAGAAACCTATATAATTGCCACCTGTAGTATAAAGACTATGAGTAGTTAAGTGTAATGGGCAGAAATAATAACCCCAAGGAACAAGAGGAAGAGCTGCAACCAAGACAATGGTGGTATAAAATAAATTTGAATCCAGACCAGATCTGTGACCAGAGTAAGAATCTCAAAAAAGACCCCCCCCCCAGTTAAAGGGAGAGAGGGGGGAAACCCATTCAGACTTGCAAGATTCTGTTACTATAACTTTGTAATAAAAGTAGCATTAGCTTGCATGACTTTGGTTTCCTAGTCTGGTCTACCTTGGAGGGATGACATTAAGCTAGATAACTATAGATAACTATACAATATATACTTGGATCTTTAAGACTCTGTAACAATTTAAAACTATCCTAACTTGTAATGAGACTAGTACATGCTATAGCCCTGCTAGGATTTGATTGGGGATTTATTTTATTTTATTTTATTTATTTATCAAATTTGTCACCACCCATCTCCTTCCCATAGTGGGACTCTGGGCGGTTTACAACAAAAGTAGTCAATTTAAAACAATAAATATAAAAACAATACAATATATAAAAATATACACAGCATTAATAAATAACTATAAAAATAGCAGTAAAAATGAAGTCCAAGTGGGAAGATCTAACATTGACTATTTGTGTGAGGAGCGCTCTAGGGTGCCAGCTGCCCCAAGCAAGACAGCAGAGCCAAGGCCTCCAGGTTCCTCCAGAAGGCCAGGAGCGATGGGGCTAACCTCACCTCTGGGGGCAGCGAGTTCCACAGGGTGAGAGCTACTGCAGAGAAGGGCCACTTCCTGGGCCCTGCCAGATGAAATTCTCTTGTAGACAGGGTCTGCAGCATGCCCTCTCTGCACGATTGGGTGGGACAGGCTGATGTAATGGGGAAGAGATGGTCCCTCAGGTAACCTGGCCCCATGCCATGTAGGGCTTTAAAGGTAATAACCAACACCTTGAATTCGAACCAGAAGCAGACTGGTACCCAGTGCAGCTCACACAGTAGAGGTGTTACGTGTGCCAATCTAGGGGCACCAAAAATAACACATGCAGCTGCATTTGGACCAGATGTAGCTTCCAGGTACTCTTCAAGGGTAGCCCCTTGTAGAGTGCATTGCAATAGTCTATGTGGGAGATAGGGCATGAGTGGTTATTCGAAGGGCTTCCTGATCCAGGAAAGGGCATAACTGGTGCACAACACCAAGCTGTGCAAAGGGCCTCCTGGCCATGGCTGCCACCTGCTCTTTGAGCAGGAGCCATGAGTCCAGGAGGACCCCCAGATTATGCACCAGGTCTGTCTGGGGCAGTGCAACCCCATCCAGAACCAAAGATGACAATGTCCCAGATATGGAAGAGCCATTAACCCACAGCCACTCTGTCTTACTAGGGTTCATTTGAAGCCTGTTGTTCCCCATCCAGACCCCCACAGTCCCCAGGCACCTGGAGAGGGTGGTCACAGCATTACTTACCTCACCCGGGATGGAGATGTATAATTGGGTATCATCAGCATACTGATGATACCTCATCCCATGGTGATGGATGATCTCACCCAGCGGTTTCATGTAGATGTTGAAGAGGAGCAGAGAGAGAACCGAACCCTGTAGCACCCCACAAAGGAGAGGGCGAGGATCAGACCTCTTGCTCCCAATCACCACCAATTGGGATTGGCCCTGGAGGAAGGAGGTGAACCAGCACAGGACCGCGCCACCTACCCCCAACTCCCTGAGCCACCCCAAAAGAATACCATGGTCAATGGTATCAAAGACGCTGAGAGGTCAAGAAGAGCAAGGATGGATGCACTGCCTCCATCTTGCTCTCGCCAGAGGTCATCCATAAGTGCAACCAATGCTGTTCCTGTCCCATATCCAGGCTTGAAACCTGACTGAAAGGAGTCTAGATAATCAATTTCCTCCAGAACCCTCTAGAACTATAAAGCCACCACTTTCTCAACCACTTTCCCCAAGAAGGGGAGGTGGGAGACTGGACGAAAATTGTCCAGAACAGTAGGGTCCAGTGGTGGTTTCTTGAGGAGGGGGTGCACCAATGCCTCTTTAAAGGCAGCTGGGAACACCCCCTCTCTCAAGTATGTATTAACCATCGCCTGGACCTAACCACGTCATCTTCTGAGCTGCAGCCAGGAGAGGCATGGGTCTAGGTGACAAGTGGTGTCATTTACTGTCTGTAGGATCCTGTCCACTTCCTCAGGTCCAACAGGATCAAACTGTTCCCAGATAACTGGGTAAGCACACTCCTCTGGTATCTCTCCAGACCATGCCTCACGCTTAGAGTCTGACTTGGAGCGGAATATTGCAATCATAATCCAACTAATTAGAAGTGAGATGATAAGATAAAACATAGTGTAACTAGAATGGTATATGCATATTAAGAGAGATAGAAAAAGAAAAAAAGATTACAAAATATGTTAAGGGATGGTAGAACTTGGAGTTGGTAGGACTTGGACTCAACTTGGAGGAGTTGTTTGCATTCAGTCGTAGCTCAGCTACAGAACTGGGCTACGCTCTCTGAAGTCCCTGGCTCTTGGTCAGCTAGCAAGAGGCTAAGGTGATCAGCCTGTATCCTGCTAGGATGTAGTGTTATGAATGGAGAGAGAAATGTATCTTGGACATCTATAAAAAAGACAGCAACACATGTCCCAAAGTTTCAGTTTCCCCATCACAAGGGCAGAATTGCTGTTCTGCAGGTAAGTTACAAAACCTTCTCCCCACAAGGTGGAAGGGAGAGCATTACAACGGGAAAGGATAAAAATATTTTTAGTGTTTTTAGGGGAGATAGTGTACATATTTGCCATCAAATATGTTATACAGTAGATTTCAGAAGATTCCCATCTCTCAAGGATGTTGTCTTTGTAATTACGTTGATGTTGAAACTGTGGATTATATGTTACTGCAAGCGTTACAAGAGATTTCAGCAAAAATATCATCTGGCCTATTTTAAAACTGAGGCCAGGAAGAGTTATTTCTGAGTATGTTAAAACATTTTACTCTCAGATAAAAATCTTAAAATTACAGTGGCAACAGCCAGGTTTTTAACTATGGCTATTAAAACAAGGTCTTTACTAAACGTAAGTAAAGGTTTTATATAATATCTGTCAATCTATTTTATGCATCAAAGTTATGCTAAACCCTTTGATTATATTTGTACTTTGTTATTTGAGTCTTTTGGCTGTAATAAGCATCACATTACCATGAACACATAAATGAGATGCAAAAAATATGCATGAGATGGAGAAACTAGGGAATGAGGATGACTTTCTCAAACTGTAAGTACTTGTGTTATACAGTAAAGCTGATCTGGGGAAGATTCAGGTAAGATAAAAGGATGTATTTCACCACTCACAAACAAACTATGGAATTTGCTGTCAAAGGATGTACTAATGGCCCTCAACTTGGACCTCTTTAACAGAGGGGACATTTAACAATATTCCTAGAACATTGGATTGACCATCTTTTAGTATTTAATGAAATCCATTCCGAAATTGCCTTCTCTCCTTTCTTTGCTTTGAAATTAGCATGAAGCCCAAACAGCAAGGTTTCTGGCAAACTGTTTATAATTAGAATCCTACAAATTAGTTACATTTTATAATTACACTACCAGAGAAAAGGCTTCATTAGTTATCCATTCCAACAGAAATGTATGTACCTGTTTTAAAAATATACCTGCTTTTATGTGGAAGATTCCATTTCTCCTGTCATTGTGTGTATGCTTTTTTTTTAAAAAAGAGCAAAAACAAGCCAAGTTTTTCTCAGTTTTTTTTTAAAATCAGAAGCTGTCCCAATTTTAAACTTCAAACACTTGCATGCTCTGCAAAATTTTGTGTCAAAATACCTATTTTCAGGATCATTTATGTATAAAAGGCCTTGAATTTCAAACAGCTTTACCTTATAAAAAATTCAGCACTTTCTCCATATATTATTAGAGCCATTCACAGCACTTCTACTTAGCAGTTCCACTAAGAGTTTGAAAGGTCCCTATTTGAGAACTAGTCTGAATTAAAGTCAAACCAATATCCCCTGCAGTCCTAGACTGAGGAGACATCCTAAACTGTCAACAATTTTCTTGATATATTTATAGTCTAGGGATGTCCCTCAACTACTTTAGCAGTGCACATGCCATACAAATTAGCAGCATTTATAACAAGATCTTCTCTTGACACTATTAGTAATTCTAGCATGGAGCCCCATTACAGAATTATCTGGTTGGGCGATTTACATGCCAAGCATGCATCCTAATGATTGTACACCATTTTCATTTAAATTCTGCAGAATGTATTCCCTGTTTTAATTTAGGAAAAGATCTGCCTAGTTCTGTCATAGTGTGCAGCTATGAAGAGATTTATTTTAAAAGATTTCCACTGAAGGTTCTTTGTTACTGTTTTCTTTCTTTCATATACACATACATGCATACATGCACGTATACATACAATCTACCCCAGGGTTTCTCAACCAGGGTTCTGTGGAACCCTAGGGTTCTGTGAGAGGTCACCAGGGGTTTCCTGGGAGATCACAATTTATTTAAAAAACTATTTCAAATTCGGGCGACTTCACATTAAAGTTTCATTCTTTATTTTCAGTTTAAGAACACTGTTAATGCATATATACAGGCCAACCTATGAAACAAATATAATCATTTTGTAATTTCTGGCCTATATTTGAGCCTGAATGTGCAGGGGTTCCCCGAACCCTGAAAAATATTTCAAGGGTTCCTCCAGGGTCTAAAAGTTGAAAAAGGCTGAACTACACAGAGGATCTAAAATAGGTCTTAGACACCTCCCTTCTCAAACAATGGTTGGGCGTATATTGAACAAGATGCAAAAGAATGTCAGCTACAAAACATCACTAATTCCTTCTTCAGGAATCTGTTCTTCAAAGTTAATGTGACTCTTAAAGCAATGGCATCTTTTACTGGCTCTTGAGAAAATCTGACCAAAGTTGGGTTAATTTAATGAATTGCAGAAAGGTCTTGAGCTGTCATGAGGTTAAAGCATTTTCTCAATTATTTTCAAAGTGTTCATAGCTCTAACAAATATCAGAAAGCCAAAGGAAAAGAAATGACTTTTTTTTTCTCACTTAGTGATAGTAGAAAATCATGGCAAAGTTTCTGAATGGTTGCTGTTCCAAGCAGTTCACCAGCAACAAAGAGACTCACAGATCAGTTCAATGGCTGGCAGAAGATTACATGGCTTCTCCATACCAGAATACGTTTTTCTTGGCATTTGTGACATTGATTCATATTTCTAGGTACAACAGTAACAATCCACTGCTTCTTATTACTTCTTTGAAAAGTTGGGTCTTTTTTCCTTTTTCAAATGGCATACTGTTGGATAGATATCACTGAAATAATTGGGCATGCTTTGCAATGATGGTAAAATTGTTACTTCACACCCAGAAGAAACACATCTTACGTGCAGTACGTGTGGGTGTTGTGGAGGGAACAAGGGAGGCAAGCAACAAACTGTGCATCCTGATGAAGAAACTGCAACTTCTGTAGTGTCAGACAAGGGGTATGTATGTAAGGATGAGATTTGCATCATGATGTCACCACATCTGTGTCTTCGTTTTTCTGTTAACACTTGCAGTGGGTGCTACTGGCAATACATAAAAATAAAAAGCTAACTGCTGTGTTGAATTAACCTAATACTGTATATACTTGCAGATAAGCTGAGAATTTTAGGTTGCAAAATACAGCCCAAAATTAGGTTTGGCTTATACACAGATGGGCTTATCTGTGAGTATATATGGTAATACTTTTTTAAAAGTAATTGTATATACCTGCTGATGAGCCCATCCACGGATATGCCAACTCTTCAATATTTAACCAAAATACCATGAAAAATGCACCACCCATGGATAAGCCAATTGTGAAAATTTAAAATGGAATCTGTTCTGGAAAACATTTCTTGATACAAAATATGAAAACAAACGAAGTCCTTCAGAATATATTGATCCACAGGTGGCACATTTTTCATGCTGTTTTGGTTAAAAAATTGAGGTCTGGCTTACCCACGGATGGGCTTATCCGCGAGTATATACGACCCTCTGGAACAGCATCTTCCCAGAGATAAGGACAGCACCCTCTCTCCTAGGTTTCTAGAAAGCACTGAAAACCTGGCTTTGGTCCCAGGCCTGGGGTTGATATTTATGATTTGTTTAAGGCTCCTGTTTAGTTTCATTGATTTTGTTGTTTATCAGATTATTTTAGTCTGGGCTGTCAATTTGATTTTATGTTTTTAGCTCTTTTTATGTTTTTTTTCCCCTAGTTTTGTATGCCACCCAGAGTCCATTGGAGTTGGGCAGCCAAAATTTTTTAATTAATAATGATATGGTAAAGTACTGTTTCAGAATCACCCCTGATTTTAAATATAGCCACATGAGATGACGCAACATATATTTTGTACCCTCTGTGTAAAAAGCAGGTTACAAATTATGAAATAATAATAACAATAACTATCTTAACTATCTTAGATCTCTGGGAAGGATCCAATAGTAAAAAATACCAAATACAGTCAGAGCTATCTGGTAGACTCTGCATAAATAGCTATATATTTGGGAACTTAACACTGATAGATTAATATTGTATACCCACACTTTCCTTTCCTTCTCAAAGGAAAGAATATACTTCAGACATATATTTATACATCAGTGTCGGCCTATTCTTTTTATGGTTTATTAAGTATCATGTCCATAAGCATCCAGCAAGTTTTGCAAGAAATTTCAAGAAACTAGAGTCAATTTAAAACAGAACTGCAAAGAAACACTTATTCATAAATACTGTATAATTTTATACATCTCAAAGGCAGGGTAGAGGCAAATCCATATCATAGTTAATGCTCTCACCAAATATGATGCTTCCCTTATAGTGCAGTTAGTTTTTTTCCAAGCTACCTTGATATTATCTGGTTTGACATGCAGGACAGTTTTGCCATGCATTCCACGTATCGGTCTTTGGAATCAATTCACTAATCTCAACCCAGTAAGAAATGTTAAAAAACTTCATACAGGTAGTCCTTGGTTAACGACTGCCCTGTTTAGTGACTGTTCAAAGTTATGACAGTACTGAAAAGTAACTTTACAATTAGTCCTCAAACCTAGGACTGTCACAGTATCCCTGTGGTCATGTGATAACAACTCAGGTGCTCTGCAACCGGCGAACATTTACCACCATTCAGAGTCCTGGGGTCACTTGACTGCCATTTGCAAGCTTCATAGCCAGCTTCCAACAAGAGAAGATGGCAGGAAAATTGCAGTCACAGTCATATGATGTCTCACTTAATGACCACAGGTGATTTGCTTAAAGACTGTAGTGGAATTGCCTTTGTAAGTTGGTGCAGTCAGGTGATGTTTCACTTAATGACTGTGTCACTTAATAACAGAGTTGCCAGTCCCAATTGTGGTCATTAAGTGAGAAATACCTGTACATGGGTCAGATCCCAGATATATTTCTGCTAAACTTTCAGCATCCATTAAAGCCACCACAATTTTCCAAATCAGATTAAAAATGAAAACATTGGGATACATATCAAAACCATTTATACTTCCTGTGGTTTGGTTTGCAAAGAAAAGCATTTATGTATGTATGTATTTATGTATGTTCTAAATTTGTAAAAATCATTCACATGGTATGTACTTCTCCACAGTGGCTTTTTGGACTCAGTTACAGTCCACCTCTGTTAATGACTTAAAAAGGAGAGAAAAAGAACTGCTGTATTATTTTCTGGTAGCAGACATTTAATGTATATTATTAGAATGGGTTTAAAGAAAAGAAATAGTTCCCTAGCACCAGAAGGAAATAAGAAGCAATATAAATTAACTTCCAGATGTCTTATTTATTTCTCCAAAGGGTAAAGTTTGAGTTGTTGTGGCAGGTTATATTCACATCTGTCTACTAAAGATATTAGTACTTGTCAAATACAAATTGATTTCTATCTAAACTGTCCTTCAGCCTCTTTAGCTCTTAATTACGTTTTGAACGTGAATGACTTTAAGCGCCTTTTCTTTATATTCATGATTCTACATACAATTTCACCTTCATTCAGTGATGGCCTTGTCAAAAATTATATTCCTTTCTTCTAAAATGGGTAAACAGTTCAGAAGTATGATGCCATAAGACGTTATATGACAAAGCAAGGGAGTGGAGTGAATTGATGAGCATTATTAAAAGGGTTTCAAAGGCGGGAGTGAAAGTTGAAAAGAAAGGTAGCAATCAATAGTACTGGACACTATAGAGATCATTAGATTGAATTACTGTCCCATTCCTATAATCAATTATAATACAGCAGTAGTCTATGAAAGGTTTTCATAACTGGTGGTTCAGCAAGATAAATACTGCCTACCAGTGATCATTGAAGGTTACGTGAGGTAAAAAGGATCTCCTGAATTTTCCATAGGCCTGGGTTTACCAAAGAAGATATTGTCAATGTTTTAGAAATCTGTAATAGATAAATTAATGGGACTTACTGAACAACAAACTGTGCAGTCCTGGATTTCGGTTTTAAATACCATGCTCTAATGCAACTGTAGGCCACCTGATGGCTTTGCAGTGTTTTGGATTACAGTCCCTTCCTTGGACATACTGCCTTGGGATGATGAGGGCTGAAAATCAAAATATTGGGAGGACAGTAAATTGTTTCAGCTATACTGTCAGAAGAAGCAGATGACATGGAAAGATTTAGAAGCATTGTTGTTCCAATTTTTTTTCTAGATTTTCTCTGCAATTGACATGAAGCCTCTGGGGGAGATCATCTGTCACCATGGGACCATCTGTCACCACAATCAGTATGCTGATGATACCCAATTGTACATCTTCATCCCAGGTGAACTAAGTGATGCTGTGGATGTTCTTTCACAGTGCCTGGAGCTGGGGGGCCTGGATGGGGCACAAAGGCTTCAGCTGAACCCTGGTAAGATGGAATGGCTTTGAGTATGGGACTCCTCTGTATCTGGGAATCTACTATCGTTAGTCCTTGATGGGGTTGCACTGCCCCAGACAGACCCAGTATGCAATTTGGAGGGCCTCCTGGACTCATAAGTCCTGCTTGAGGAGCAGGTGGCAGTTGTGGCTAGGAGGGCCTTTGCTCAACTTTGTGTTGTGTGCCAGTTGTGCCTTTTCCTGGACTGCGAAGCCTTTCTCTCAGTCACTCATGCCCTGGTCATCTCCCACAGTGCGCTCTACATGGGGCTGCCCTTGAATAATATCCGGAAGCTGCATGTCAAGCCCAGCCCAAGAACAATGAGTCAGTGCATCCAAAACACCAGTTCTTTATTTGCTCTCACCGTACAGACAGAATCTTGCCAGACTAAAGCTACCCTAACTAACCTAAGGGGAAATAACCGGGGAGACTCTAGGGCAGGGCTATTCTGAACCTCTTTCCTTTCCCACCAATGCTGTCTAGACTGTGAATCCTCTTATCTCCTTGGAATGTGCTCCCTCTTTCCTGAGAATCAGCAGCAGCACTGAAATCCACCACATTCCATCACATTGCAGTTGGTGCAGAATGCAGTGGTGTGGGCAGTTATGGGCACCCCTAGGGTGGTTCATGTAACACCTCTGCTGCGTGGGCTGCATTGGGTGCTGATGTGCTTCTGGTTCCAGTTCAAGGTGTTGGTTATGACCTTTAACGCCCTTCATGGCCTTGGCCTAGGTCACCTGAGGAACCGTCTCATCCCTACCATATCAACCCATTCCACCCAGTCCAGCAGGAAGGGCATGTTATGGACTCTGTCAGCTAAAGAATTCTGACTGGCAGAGTTGAGGGGAAGAGCCTTTTATGCCATCCCCCCGCTCTGTGGAACACTTGCCCTCCCGAGGTGAGGTTGGCCCCCACTCTTCTAGCTTTCAGGAAGAACATCAAGACCTAGCTCTGCCAACTAGCTTGGGGATCCAAGAGGAATAGGCAGTCCTGGGGTGGCTGGTGGCTTAAAGGCACTTTCTCCATCTTTTAGTTTTCCTCTTTTATCTTATTCTTTTGTATTTTTTGTTTTTTTATAATGATTTTTATGACTTTTTTATCTGTAAGCCACCCAGAGTCACTTTTATAGTGAGATGGGTGGTGTATTAATTAAATTAAATTAAATTAAATTATTAAATTAAATTAAATATCTGTTGAAAGCCTGTTGTGTCATTCATGGAATAATTAAAATGTATTTGGAATTAAACAATGCTTAGAAAAAACATGGTTTTTCCCCTACTGCTGAGGCAATTAAGCTGATGTTCCAACTTTCTGCTTGAATCTCAGGTAGCTGACTAGTTCAAGCAGAATTTAGGTGGGGATACTCATCCAGTAGTGAAAGGAATGGAATGCAATTGATACCATCTAAAAGCAGATTTGAATGTGAATGTCCCTTATTCAATTTGATTTTTTTTTCAGTGACTGTGGTAAGAGGATGGGTATAATGACTGGTTATCTTTGGATTATGTGTCCTAGAGCTGTCTTTCCCAACCTGATACCTTCCCAGAATACTTGATGTATAGTTTCTAGAATTCTCAGCAGGTATGCATGATTAGAATGCTTCTTGGGCATTCTTCGGCATAATATCGCATCAATATTTAATTTCAGTACAGATTGGGATTACTTATGGAATATAGAGGTGACACCTTTGAAGATTCTGAACTGAATGGGAAGCAAAAAAGCTGAGAAATAATTGCCTGCAAAAATACAAAATGCATTTAAATATAGATTACACAAATATGAATGTAAAACAATAAATGAAAATTATTCCCAGGTACAGTATGCTAGATCCTTTTAAAAAATTACAGTTTGTGAAAAGATGTCTATAGACAAGAGTATAATCAGTTTAAAAAACAAATGAATTTTAAACAAATTAGAGTTTTATTCTTAAGAGGTAATAATTGAATATAGTTATTGAAAAACTCTGTCAGGACACCTTTCTTGCATCACATTGAGTATTATCCAGAAATGTGCTTAAATATTTGCAGTTCTTGGGAACAATGTATAATGTACAATTCTGAAACAAGCTTTTCCCTTTAGAAAAATTAATCACAAAGAAGTGACATATTTCTTATCTTTTAAATTAAAGCCCTGTTGTTCAACCGAATAATAAAGTATCTCAAATTATTTTAAACAATTTATTTCTAACTGTAAGATTTCATTCTTCAAGAAGCACAGAAGTTATCCTGAAACCCTCAAATAAAAAGCATGCTTACTGTTAATATAAATTACTTATTTTATGTAAAAAATAATTACTTGCTTTTACTTGTAACCACTTGTGATTCAAAGGAATGCAGACTTCAGTGCTCAATCACAGGTCTTATTTTAGATTCTGTGAAAGAAGGATGAAATCTTACTGTTAGAAATGACCCATATTACACGCAGGGGTAGAGAAGAAAGAAGAGAGACAGAAAGAAAACTAAACCACCAGCATGTCATGCCAGTGTTGGAAATGCTAGCATAATCCTAGACTGTGTGCCTAACTACTTTCACACCAATTCTGCCTTCGCCTCTTTTGTTACAGTATCACTGCCCATTCAAAGCAGGCAAATTGGCACTGCTTTGAACAAATGACGCTCTGACGGGAGCTGTTCTCCTGAGGCTTGCTCTGAGTCCATTCATTGTGGATACTGCAGAAGTTCTAACTCTTACAGATGGCCTGAAAGTTGAACTCTGCCTCATTTTAAGCCAATTGAAGCAAATCCCCATGGGTGCAGTATTGATAGTGGAACACAAAAGATACTGTTTCCCAGTTTGATGCAGAAGATGTTTCTAACTCTAGCAAGAAGATAACAAAACTCATGGCATTCTGGTGGTCATTAGACCCTTTTAAGTTATTTGTACATACTTTTAATTGCTCCTCATAAAGGACTTGCATGTAGGTGTTGTGTCAGAAAAGATAGCCATTGACGGTCTTAACCACAAAACGTAATTACAAAAACATTTCTGGAATGACATTAGTATATTTATTCTAAGACAATATAGCTACAAAGTACATCTTGATATGACCATAGTTTCACACAGCCTCCTGAGATGATACCAGAATGGAGACTTCATAAGCCTTATTAGTATGTAGGCCCAAATACTGCCAGCAAGGTAAAGTAAGGTAACCTACAATTACACACGCACAATCAAGAACCGAAGCAGAGGACTCAGTGCTAGATCAGCAGGTACTGCAGAAGACTTGGGCAGTCACAGAAATGGAAGGTAAGTTGAATTGGAGAAAGGGGCTAATGCGTCTTATCAAGATTGTAATTTATTTTTAATTTGACGGTTTTATGGATCTGTTATTGAACCAATTTTAGTGAATGATTTATTTGTATTCTGACTGTATTGTAAACTGCTTGGAATCATTTTGGAACAGGGCAGCATGGAAATAAATCAAGCAATTGTGCCACTGTTAATCAGCCCTCAAGCAGAGATTTGAATCCTGTCTGGGGGAACCATTCTGATGACCGGAACAGAAACACCCATCCTCAGAACAACTTACAGAGTCAATCACCTTGGCTGTTTTTGCTGACAAGTAGACCTATAGAAACAGGAAGTGAAAAACACATGAGTATTTTGGTTGTGGCACCTCTGAAATGCGTTAACCCTCAAAATAAAGGTTAAATTCGTTACAGCTCAAGCACTTGCCAAAAAAAGAATCAATAATAAAAAATAATATTTACTGTGCATTTTGAGAGCCCCTGGAGATGGTGCAACATTGGTTATGATCATTAGTAAAGTGTGGATTTTTTTAAGAATTGAATTTTATGCTATCTTTTATTGTTGAATGTTGTTGTATTCAAAATTTTTAAAAATTCTGCTTATCTCTTGGAGATGCACTGCATGGCAGGTCATACATTAGGGTTGCACAAGGCCTGGCTAGGTGCATAGTGTTAGGGTGGCCCATACACAATGACACAAGTGAGGTGAATTATGTCATTTAAGCAACTTATTGCGATATTGTGCATAATGCAACTCCTTCCTCTGGGCACACTCACAGCTGGGTGCTTCACTCTGAACCAAACATTCCTTCAAAGCTGCTTTGGGATGTAACACAACCCCTCCCCCATAGGAACTACTGCTTCCAGCAGTCAGGGAAGGCTTTTGCTTGTACCTCCTGTAGATGTGCTGGAGGAGCTGCAGGACTAGGGCATCTGCACAGAGGGGGTCAAAAAAAAAATCCAGATAGTGGCCACAAGTATGCAATCAAAGCTTTGTCCCTTTCTTACGTGCATCACAGCTTTGGTTGCATGGTTGTGGCTGCCATTTTCACTTTTTTTGACCCCCTTGTGCAGCAACAACACAGAGTACTTCAACAAGGTAAAAAGCATCACTGCTGTTTCTCAGCCACAGAAGCAAGGCCCCCTTGCATACACCTGATACTCTTAGAAATAAATAATTTATTTATCCAATTTGTCCCCGCCCATCTCGTCCCATAATGTCCCCATAATGATACTCTTAGAAATAAATAATGAAATCAAACATATTTAATTCATATGAAGTCCCTCTACATAAGGCAGGGGGTGGTGGCTTCACACAGACATACCAAAAGTAAGCCAACTCTGTTACAACTTAATGTGATGTTAGGACTTAAGAGCTAGCTCGACTGTATTATTTGGCCCAGAAAGCAACATACCTCAAGATTGCCTACTTGGGTTGAATTTGCCTGTCCAGTGAGAGTTGGAAGAAAGGCTTGTTAGTTCCATTCTCTGAGGGAATGCCGTCTACAAGGACCTCATAGTTAAGCCTTCTCAATGATGCCCCCCCCCCCCTTTACTGGAACAGTATCTCTACAGAGATCTGGACCACCTCCTCTCTGAGAGGCCTATGAAGAGGTGTGAAGATGTGGCTTCTTAAGAAAGCATCTGAGACAATGATTAACCTGCCCCCTTTGGGTTAGTTAACTTAGATGTTTTGTTAGGTCATTTTGATTTTTGTTCTTAATCTTGTTTTTGCTTGTTGCAAGTTGCTGAGAGCCACTTGGAATTCAGCAGCATAGAAGTATAATAACCAACCAACCAGCCAACCAACCAAACACAATTAAGCTCAAGCTGGTTGTTTCTTATTATTGTTGGCCACAGTAGGAAAGTCCCACATTTATACGATTGCTCCTTATTTCTTCCAAAACAAAATTCCAGTCCAACTGAAATCACTCTTCTGCTCTTTTTCATAAAAATCAGCCACTTCTCATCATTTTTACTATTCTCTTATCAGCCTTAGCCACCAAATTTATTTTTGTCTTTTCTATTTAATTGCAATTGATTGGGCTCAGTACAGGCAATGATCATATAAGTTCTATATTTTTGCAATGTGTAGGAAGACTATAAATAACAAAATAACTCAGGCATTTCTAGTTAATGTTATTGCCTTTAAATGATAAAAGAAAATGTTTGATTTGTTGTTATTCCATATTACAAATTTTGCATTTCTGCACTTGGACAATCCCTTTGAACTCCTTGTCCAGGTAATGAAATGATTACTACATGCATCATGCATTTGGTATAATAAGAATGAAGGCCTGTCATAAGGTCGATGTCTATTATTTCGGGAAAATGAATGACTTGCTTTGCAGAATTATTTATTTGGCAGCTAGAGACAATTAACCCCAGATAACTTTTTATTTAATTGACAGAATGGTGGGATTCAAATCACACTGATAAATGTTTTAGGAGAGAAAACTGAGTTCAAGAATGAAAGAGAGAAGGAATACTGTCTGTTTACAACCAAATTCTCCACTTGACCCACTAGCCCTACATCCATTTTCAACATGGTGAAGAAATATGCAAACTATAAAGCTGGATGATATATATTTTGGAGAATGAGTTTCAGGATGAACCATTTCATGCTCAGCCTTAAGCTCAAATTCTGCACACTTTTTCATGACAGCCAAGAAAGTCACTCTTACTCGGTACCCTATTAAATAAGTTATAGTGCTTTTATTATTTTATTACACTTTAATCTTTTCTGTAACGAATTCTACATGTTTTGCATGATTTTTTCAATCTTAATCTTATTTTTCATTTGCATGAAAAAGAGTCACAAATTAAGCTGTGGCTCAAAGAAAGTGACTAGTCTAAAGATACCCAGTGAATTTCCTTCCAGACTAGACATTTGGAACCTACCTTAGATTTAATTATGGCACTCCACACCATACCATTTTTCAGCATGATCCATGATCTGGGATTACAATTCACATTATAAGATTACATCTACTGCACAGAGACCAAATCTTGGGAAGGATTTGAAGCTTTGGAGTTAGTCCATTATGAATTGTTTGCTTTTAATATAGAGTGTGATTCAGGAGCTCCTTTCTTGCTTGAAAGATTTCTCTTGTAGCATTAAAAATCCTGTATCCTTTTCTGGGGTAGTTTTCTCCTGTTTTTTAACAGAGAACGTGATCAGATCCTGTTAAATTACTTCTTTCTAAACAGCCTAGTGTGCAAGATCTCCCTAGAGGAACTCTGGATAAAGGCTCAAGTTTGTAACTACACAAACTACTTCTACCAGGTGACCATGCAGGACTTAATGCCAAATCTTGAGAGAGAGAGGTAGGACAGTCTCATGTTTTACATGAAGTGGAGGAAAGAAATTAACTTTTTTTCTCCCAAACCCTCATGCTAACATTCTGCCAGCTATCATGATGGTGATGGAATTTCTGGTGTCTCCCAAGCTGCATCACAACCTTAATCCAAGTCTGGCCCTATGGTCTCACCAATAATCTTTTACTATAATTTGTTTTGTTATGTCCAAGTCTTAGCAAGTGCTTTCTCAGATCACTTTCACAGTGTTTCCAAAGCTTCTGGTAATCCTTTGCATTTGGAATTTCACTGAGACCCACCAAGTCCTGATCACTCCCAGTCTCTCTGATCAGATCAATGTCTGAAATGACCTCTTCTTATTCTGTTAACACCAGTGTAAAAGAATGCTATTGGGACAACCGACAATAAGATGATTTTTAAAGAAGAGCACCTGATATAAGAATATCTTGATCACTGAATCTAATGCTCTTTTCCTTCCAATTAAGGCATTTTATCCAAGCAAAATTAAATACCCTCCCTTCTTTTCTGTTGTTGTTAGTATTGCAACTACTATGTCACATTACTTGCAATGTGATGGAGCTTTGGCAAAACCAATGACAGCTGGGGCTGGGGAGGACTGAATTATGACAGTATCGGTTAGAACCATCCACTTCTTTCCTATAATGAAAAATCTACTCTGAATAGCCTCAATTTATCCAGGTGCAGGACCACACACAGACACACTGCTTCTATAACACATCTTATGATCTACTTGTATATTGTTCCAAATTTTACCCTGTCTAAAATAATATTATTCTTTAAAAAACTGAGAAAAATATAAAATTATTCACCTGTTCATGGACTCATCAGAATGAATTCTATTGTTCAGATAGTTAGTACAAGAATGGCATTGTTCCATCCTTGTTAAATGTCATGAATATTCTTGACAGCAATCTTTGCTGGCAATGAAATAACTGACATTGAGAAATACCTTGATTTCAGATTTTACTCCTTTAGTATTCTATTCCTTAGAATAGAATAATAAGAAACTGAAACCTAATTAAAAAAATACCCTGTTTTCTTTAGATTTCTCTCTTTTTTTAAGACTACGTCAATGGATTAGAACTTATATATTAATCCTAAATGATGGAAAGTGCAGATAGGCTTTTGTTGACTCAGATCACCAATAGCTTGAATTTGTTTACAGAAATCATAAACATCAACTCAAACATAGCCTGAAATAGTTTATTTTTTTAAAAAATTAAAGGAGTTCATCTGCTGTGCTATAAATAATCAAGCAATGAGTCATCAGATAATGAATCATTTGAGTGGCTATACTATTTCTGTAAAGGCTTTCTTATAACATAAGGTTTCAAGTAGAGCTTGCCTCCTTCTTGAAATCACTGCATGTGGATCCAGAAGATTGCAAGGAGAAATCCCCATTCTTTTTTGCAAAGGGAAGAAGAAAATACAGAGGTCACTTTCTTTGCAAATCATAAACAGAAATGCTTAAAAACTAAAAACTAAACCTTAAAAAAATAAAGGTAATGTTTTATAAAATTGAGAGATTGTTCATTCTCCAAGTCATATTGCCATGGATGTTTTTTTAAGATCCTGTTATATTGATTATTTAAAACATGAAGATCTGAGTGACCAGTATCCAGAGAACGCAAATTTGTGTGCCCACTGGAGACATGGGAATGAGTCTTGAAAACAGCAGCTCCTAATGACACATGACAAGTTATTTTTTAAACTAAGTGAACTCTCAAAACCAAACTATCATATTCTGTGAATTTGCTTCAAAAGTAACAACAACAAAAATTCTGTCCTCGATAACTTCCCCCTCCCTCCCTCCCTTCCCTGGAAGATTTGTTTTTTAAAACTAGCTGTGGAGAATTTACACATTAAGGAACATGCAGGGGTGTCCACCGAATATGCCCCAAAACTCAAAATGGCGCAGTAACAATATGATCTGAGCTCTGCCTGTTTTTTATGTGTATCTTGACACACATAAAAAACGGGCAGCGCTCTGATCACACCATTGTGGCCACCCCGCTGACTTTTTGACCATATCCTGCAGGCATTCCTGAACATGTTGTTATAAGGAAAGTTTGGAACTAATCCAGATCATTTTACAGCTTTAAAATAGAATGTGGAGTCTCTGCCACATAAGTGACAGAAAATGATTTTTAGTTATAGTTGGCAACTCTGGTGAAAGCTTAGAAAAAAACTTGAAAGAAAGATCAGTTTGACAGTAAAGCCAATGATCTAGTGAATTGGTAGTTTTGCTAGATGTGCTGAAGGAAAGGCCACACAGAGGCATAGTTTAATTGGCATTCTTGCACTGAGCTGGGGGTTGAATCTAATGGACTAAACGCTCCCTTCAAATTCCACAATTCCATGTCCCATGAAAGAGAGATTTATTTATTTATTTATTTAAATTTATATCACCACCCACCTCCCCCAATGGGGGACTCTGGGCGGTTTACAAAAAAAAAAAAGATTTGCTCACCCAACTGTGCTGCTGGCTAAAATATTCATGGGAAGGGCCCCCAGAGGGGAAGGGTCAAGGATGATATGGGGTACTCTGTTTAAAAACTCCCTCCAGATCAGGAACATATCTGGAATGCCGATTTCTACCCTGTTATTTATGTGTATTTGTGCACAGGGAAATCCATTACTCTTTCATCAGATGGCCTTCAGAAGCAGTCCCACTGTCATCAAGGCAATAATCATTGATCCCCATGACTTCCATGAATTGGTCCAATCCTTCTTTGAAGCCAGACAAGCTAGTAGCCAGCACCACATCTCATGGTAACATGCACAAGAACTTCCATTTGAGGGTTACATCTCTCAAAACACACATTTCTAAAACTGAATTTCTCTGAACATAAGCATTTTTTGAGATAAAAATTCCACTGGCACCTTTAAGAATGTAAAATACAGGGACTGCCTCCATTCAAGCCCACAAGATCACACCCAAGTATAAATATGCAGCTACATTCAGCACAATAAAATGCATCCCCAATAGATTCTTTGCCTTGATATTATTCCTGGGTCATCTTTCTAGGAAAGGTGTTTTGCTTTTGGCTAGAGTTTCCCTCTTTGAGATTGAGCTGACATAGCTGAAATCCTGCCACGGTTAGAAGCCATTTCAAGTTCAACAATGAGGTGAGCATCTTGGGTTGGTGCCATGGAGGGGGCAAAGTACACAGATTATGAGAAAGAAGTGGCATGTAAGTTCAGGCATTTTTCAGAATATGGAAAACCCACAGCCACTTTGCTGCTGTAGTGTTTTAAAGAGCACCTTTGTAGAGCAAGAAGAATCCTTTTTTCCTCTGGCACAAAAGATGCTCTGAAACGGTGGAGACTGTATTTAATAGAAATAGTAAGTGGCATTTCAAACAGTGTTGAATGACAGAAAAATGTTTCCTTCCAAAGTGCAACAGAAAATGAATGAGATTAAAATGTCCCAGGGGACAAGGCAAACAAATATTATTGGTCAGCCATGGAACCAGAGTGCAACCTGAAGATGCAATAAGGAAAACAGGAGCAGTATAGTTGATGTGGACATGGTAGGAACTGTGGGGTTTTTTGTTTTTCTCTTGAGAAAAAATTCTTTCTTTTGCAGTGTCTACAGTTTTATTCCAAAAGCTACTCCATGTAAAAGAAATGACACCTAAATGAGTGTTGCATTGTACACATTTCTGTATTTTGTTTTTAAGGCATGTGTGAGACATTTATTTCAGAGGGAAAAAAAATACAAACGAAAAACTTCCCAAGTGATCTTGTTCTGAAGCCTTTACCTTATGGTCTTTATGAAAACTAAATATAAATATAGCTAAATTGAAGGCAAATGTTACATAATACTAACCCTATTACTAATACTGCTATTAATAATAAATAGTTATATAGAATGTTGATGCTCAGATCTCCCAGTATTTCATCCCACCCACTTTTCTTTTGCGCGGTTCCCCTTCCCTCTATAATCAGTCCATGTTCTCTGTCCATCGATCATGCTTTGCCATCATCACACTTTTTCTTTTGACACTTCCAGAATTTTTCAATGTTTACTAATGCTGGGATTCCCCTGTATCCTTTTGTCTATCTATTACCCAAAGCTTGAACTCCAGAAACAGAGGAAATTATTACACTGCATTGCAATACACTACATTACCCTTAGTATTTTTGTTTGGTCTGAGTCTTTATCTAGGTGTAGGACACGACCCATTTATCTCAGCAACAATCCTATGAAGTAGGTTGTGAGAGACACTGACCCAAAGTCACACTCTGAGCTTCGGTGTCTGCGGGTAGACTAGTACCCAGGCCTCTCTGTTTCCCAGGCTCTCTATTATGTAAATATTTGTTACCTGCCAAAGAATATTTTGGTGTACTTTGTACTTTGTCCATTTTTCTCTCTCACTCCATTGCAGCTTCTTGGTCACAAACGTAGAACGGTAAGTTCCTCAGGCAAGGCAAAGACGGTACAACTAGTTGGCTCCTTCACAAAATGTCATGTACTTTGATAAAGAAAAATAAGTCTTCTAATAAATCACCTATAGGTCTTTTGGGTCTTTAAGAAAGAGTCCCCAAAACTTGAATGAAGGCAACAATGGAAACCATGACATTTGCTACCTGGCCTGGGGTGGGGGTGGGGATGGGGAGAGAGAGAGTTTGGCCAAGCTGCCAGACACTGGGGTATGTAATTATTAAATTACTTGGGAATGTCACTGTGTAACATTGCTTTTAGTGTGGATTCTCTACATTAATTGCTGAATATGACTTGACCACAGTATTTTATTTGCTGTAATAACACTGTTTTAATGTTTTTACTGATTTTTCTACATATTAATGCATTTTATTAAAGTTTGGTCACTTTTCTGCAGGTTTTATCTTATTTTTTACGACAGGTGGTCAAATAAACTGATTGATCGATCGATTGATTGACTGCAGTATTTGAGAAAAACCCCATGAGCATGGCAGCAGCAAATGAGGGTGGATGGTTTGGAGCTGTTTGCTGAGGGAATCAGAGGGAATTGTTAGCCAGAATGGCTCTTCCAGACACGCTTGCACTGATTTTATGCCCACGGCTGGCTTCTTAATCTTGCCCAGATACCAAATTTGGAGAAATCAAGAGTTGTCCATAGATGCCTATTTCTGTTTAATTACATTGGGAAATTGATACCTGATAATTTCTACTGGATCAGAAATACAGTAATGTTCTTAATCCATAGAAGCCATATATCCAAGGTTTATGAAAAATAGCCTTCTTAAAACAAGGGGTGGGGTGGGGGGACAAATAGGGAAAAAAAAGACAAATTAGTGGTATAGTAGTGAGCTAAGCACAGCTCATCCCTGACAGGTAGCATGTTCAGGGTATCAGGAGAAGCAAGAAGTAGGACAGGACAGGGCAATCTTTTGGTGGCCAAGATATGCACTTAACATTTTGGGGCAAAGGGCTGCACAGTAGGTGAACCATATATCCTTGGTCAGAATGAGCTTTCCCACCTATGTTGGCATGGTGTTTTTTGTTTTGTAATTGTGAAATGCTTATTTCAAGGCTTACATCTTAATTTTCATGTAATCCTCTCAAAACTGTGCCATCTGTTTCCAGAATTCATAGTCAGAAAGACCTCTGGGAGCTGAGAAAGGGAATTCAAGGGCCACAAGTTGTCCTGTGGCTGCAATTTGCCCATCTGAGCACTCAGGGCCATCTGCAGGGCGGAGTCAAAAAAGTCAAGATGGCAGCAGTGATTGTGCAATCAAAGCCATACTCCTATTTTACCCACATAAGGGTCAGGCCTTTGATCACACAGTCATGGCTGCCATATTAACATTTATCACCTCACTTCTGTAGACACTGCTGCTAGCACTGGGGAATTATTTTATGAAATTTTAAAAAATCAGAACCTGGGAGATGGAAATAGTTAAAAGGATGGTGCTGAACTACTTGAGATACTTTATATTACAAATTCTGCAAATTGCCTTCTATAGTCTTGCTGAACACAGCAACTAAAACATACACATTTGGTCTCTTGGGTTATTCACCAGTTATTCCCAAAATAGCCATTCAATGAAGATTGTGTAGCTACCATATGCTGTGCGTATTGACTGACAACTCTACTGAATAAAACAGCTGGTACGTAATATTTAGCTTGATTATGTTACATGATTTCAATTTAATTTCAATGGGTACCATGTGTGCAGGCATCAAATAATTTCAAAGCTGACAAAGCTAATCTGCTGATGTATCTGCTATCTATTTAACAGATAGCAAGAGAAGTCTTTTCCACTCAGTAAGTACCTGTGAATTGGTAGACTTAATGTTTCTGTAGGCATGCAAATGGCTGCAGATATCACTGCTGAAATGTATGGATGTCTTTGCAGATTAGCCTGATGACGAGCCAATGCTAGGCAGGAGTTTCTTTTTTATCATTTTAGTCACACAGAGGAATAGACTTTTGGAAGATTTTCCTTGTTTTTTCCATTATGTCTTTATAGATGTCATTGTACAGCTGCTTGTTGACTCCGGTTCCAATTCTTTAAAACTTCGTAAAATAATTCCCTAGTGCTAGGAGGAGTGTCTACAGAAGGGAGGTGGTAAATGAAATTATTTGTAAAGTTCCTTCCTGAGATTCCTTCTTTTCTTCATTTGCTTTGGCTTCCCTTCTCTTAGCAATTTCTTTTTTTTTATATGAATCTTTATTAATTTATTTAAATAAACATAAAATTACATACAAACAATAATATCTTACAATACAAAAAAGAAGAGAGAAGAAAAAAATGGGAGGAGGAGAAAAAGAAAAGATAAAAAATGAAATATATATATATATATATGAAAAAAAATAAAAAAGAATAAAATGAAAAATAAATAAATAAATAGAAAGATTTGGGTTTCCAACTTTTTAGACAGTACAGCTTAATATCCTAGCGTATTATTTTTTTTCCTTAATTCTCTAAATTACCTTCATTAATTCTAATAAGAGATTATATAATTAAAATAATTTGCTGTTTACATACTATATGTTCATATTAACTTTTTGAGTCCATTCCACATATTTAAAAAAGGGTGTCCAGTCCTTTTGAAAGTCTTCCATATTTTTATTGTTTAGTTGGTCCGTTAGTTTTCCCATTTGTGCCAAGTTTAGGGATTTAAGTATCCATTCTTCCACAGATGGGATTAATTCTTCTTTCCACTTTGCAGCATAAATAATTCGGGCCGAAGTAATCAAATACAGTAGAGGTTTTCCATTGTTTTTTTCCAAATCTTTGTTCATAAAGCCCAATAATTCCGGTGATTTATCAATGTTTACTGCCAACATTTTACAAATTATATTATGTAGAGATGACCAATTTTTTTTTGCTTTTTTACAGGTCCACCACATATGATATAAAGTTCCAATTTCTTTTTTACATTTCCAACAAACATTTGACGTATTTCGAAACATTTTCCATAATTTTTCAGGAGTAATATACCACATGTACATCATTTTATAAAAAATTTCTTTTAAATTATAATTTAATGTAAATTTTAATCCCTTAGTCCACATTCTTTCCCAAACATCGTATTCAATATTATATCCAAAATTTTCTCCCATTTGTTCATACATTGCTTAATTTGTACATTTAATATTCTCATTTGTAATAGCATTTTATATGTTTTAGAGATCATGTGGTCATTATTAGCATATATTTGTTCATCCCACCAAGATAGTTTTTTTGTAAATTCGTAACTTTTGGGATCTATTTTAAATTGTTCTTTTAATTGAATATATGTAAACCATTGACATGAATATCCTTCATTTTCCAGTTCTTCTCTTGTCTTCATTGTAACTTTGGTCCTTTCAAATTTTATTAAATCTGAATATTTTAGCCACTTATGGTTTCCTATTGTTTCTCGCCTTACAAAAGCTTCTTGTGGGGAAATCCATAGTGGTATTGTCGATGTTAAAATAGATTTATATTTTTCCCAAATTTTAAGAATGGACTGTCTAATACAATGATTATTAAATGTTTTATTTACTTTCAATTTGTTATACCATAAGAAGCCGTGCCATCCACATTTTAAATCTTGTCCTTCTAAATTTAGTAATTTATAATCTTGTTTGTTGTTTATTCATTTAGTCACTTCCGACTCTTCGTGACTTCATGGACCAGCCCACGCCAGAGCGTCCTGTTGGTCGTCAACACCCCCAGCTCCACCAGGGACAAATCCATCACCTCTAGAATATCATCCATCCATCTTGCCCTTCGTCGGCCCCTCTTCCTTTTGCCTTCCACTCTCCCTAGCATCAGCATCTTCTCCAGGCTGTCCTGTCTCCTCATTATGTGGCCAAAGTATTTCAGTTTTGCCTTTAATATCATTCCCTCAAGTGAGCAGTCTGGCTTGATTTCCTGGAGGATGGACTGGTTGGATCTTCTTGCAGTCCAAGGCACTCTCAGAATTTTCCTCCAACACCACAGTTCAAAAGCATCGATCTTCCTTCTCTCAGCCTTCCTTATGGTCCAGCTCTGGCAGCCATATGTTACTACAGGGAACACCATTGCTTTAATTATGCGGTCCTTTGTTGTCAGTGTGATGTCTCTGCTCTTAACTATTTTATTGAGATTTGTCATTGCTCTTCTCCCAAGGATTAAGCGTCTTCTGATTTCTTGACTGCAGTCAGCATCCGCAGTAATCTTCGCACCTAGAAATACAAAGTCTTTCACTGCTTCTACATTTTCTCCCTCTATTTGCCAGTTATCAATCAAGCTGGTTGCCATAATCTTGGTTTTTTTGAGGTTTACCTGCAAGCCAGCTTTTGCATTTTCTTCTTTCACCTTCATCATAAGGCTCCTCAGTTCCTCTTCGCTTTCAGCCATCAAAGTGGTATCATCTGCATATCTGAGATTGTTAATGTTTCTTCCAGAGATTTTAACTCCAGCCTTGGATTCCTCAAGCCCAACATGTCGCATGATGTGTTCTGCATACAAGTTGAATAGGTAGGGTGAGAGTATACAGCCCTGCTGTACTCCTTTCCCAATCTTAAACCAGTCCATTGTTCCGTGGTCTGTTCTTACTGTTGCTACTTGGTCGTTATACAGATTCTTCAGGAGGCATACAAGATGACTTGGTATCCCCATACCACTAAGAACTTGCCACAATTTGTTATGGTCCACACAGTCAAAGGCTTTAGAATAGTCAATAAAACAGAAATAGATTTTTTTCTGAAACTCCCTGGCTTTTTCCATTATCCAGCGGATATTGGCAATTTGGTCCCTAGTTCTTCTGCCTTTTCTAAACCCAGCTTGTACATCTGGCAATTCTCGCTCCATGAATTGCTGAAGTCTACCTTGCAGGATCTTGAGCATTACCTTACTGGCATGTGAAATGAGTGCCACTGTTCGATAGTTTGAACATTCTTTAGTGTTCCCCTTTTTTGGTATGGGGATATAAGTTGATTTTTTCCAATCTTATGGCCATTCTTGTGTTTTCCAAATTTGGGCATATAGCATGCATTGCCTTGACAGCATCATCTTGCAAGATTTTGAACAGTTCAGCTGGGATGCCGTCGTCTCCTGCTGCCTTGTTATTAGCAATGCTTCTTAAGGCCCACTCAACCTCACTCTTCAGGATGTCTGGCTCTAGCTCACTGACCACACCGTCAAAGCTATCCCCGATATTGTTATCCTTCCTATACAGGTCTTCTGTATATTCTTGCCACCTTTTCTTGATCTCTTCTTCTTCTGTTAGGTCCTTGCCATCTTTGTTTTTGATCATACCCATTTTTGCCCGGAATTTACCTCCAATGTTTCTAATTTTCTGGAAGAGGTCTCTTGTCCTTCCTATTCTATTGTCTTCTTCTACTTCCACACATTGCTTGTTTAAAAATAATTCCTTATCTCTTCTGGCTAACCTCTGGAATTTTGCATTTAATTGGGCATATCTCCCAATTCACTGTTGCCTTTTGCTTTCCTTCTTTCTTGGGCTACTTCTAGTGTCTCAGCAGACAGCCATTTGGCCTTCTTGGTTTTCTCTTTCTTTGGGATGTATTTTGTTGCTGCCTCCTGAACAATGTTGCAAACTTCTGTCCATAGTTCTTCCGGGACCCTATCTACTAAGTCCAGTCCCTTAAGTCTATTCTTCACCTCCACTGCATATTCCTTAGGAATATTAGTGAGCTCATATCTAGCTGATCTGTGGGTCTTCCCTAATCTCTTTAGTCTGATCCTAAATTGTGCAAGAAGAAGTTCGTGATCTGAACTACAGTCAGCTCCAGGTCTTGTTTTTACCGACTGTATAGATGTCTGCCTCCTTTGACTGCAAAGGATGTAGTCAATATGATTTCGGTGTTGTCCATCTGGGGAAGTCCATGTATAAAGCCGTCTCTTAGGTTGTTGGAAGAGAGTGTTTGTTATGCAGAGTGAATTGTCTTGGCAAAATTCTATCAGCCTATGTCCTGCTTTGTTTTGTTCTCCCAGGCCATACTTACCTGTAATTCCAGGTGTCATTTGACTGCCCACTGTAGCATTCCAGTCTCCCGTGATGAAAATAACATCTCTTTTAGGCGTGTTGTCCAGTAGGTGCTGCAGATCCTCATAGAACTGCTCTACTTCAGCTTCTTCAGCATTGTGGTTGGGGTGTATATTTGGATCACTGTGATGTTAGATGGCTTGCCCTGAATTCGAATTGAGATCATTCTGTCATTTTTTGGATTGTATGCAAGCACTGCTTTAGCCACTATACTATTAATTATGAAGGGTACTCCATTTCTTCTGTGGTCCTCTTGTCCACAGTAGTAGATCTGGTGGTCATTTGATGTGAAGTGGCCCATTCCAGTCCATTTCAGTTCACTGATGCCCAAAATGTCTATCTTTAATCTTGACATCTCACCAATAACCACATCCAATTTGCCCTGGCTCATAGATCTTACATTCCAGGTTCCAATGGCATGTTGATCCTTAGAACATCGGATTTGCCATTCACCACCAGCACCGTCAGCTGCTAGCCGTCCTTTTGGCTTTGAGCTAGCTGCGCCATCACGTCTGGGGCTAGTAGAACTCGTCCTCTGTTCCTCCCCAGTAGCATTTTGACCATCTTCCGATGGTATACCAACATATCTCTGGTTGTACTGATCCATTTAGTTTTCATGGCAAGAATACTGGGGTGGGTTGCCATTACCTTCCCCAGGGATCACATTTAGTCTGACCTCTCTGTCATGACCTTCCCGTCTTGGGTGGCCCTTCACGGTTTAGCTCATGGCATCATTGAGGTGCTCAAGCTCCAGCACCATGGCAAGGTAACGATCCTTTGGTGAAGTATAATCTTGTAGGGTAATCCATTCTTTTAACCATAATAGACCACATGCCTCATAATATAACCTGAAATCGGGAAGACCCAAGCCTCCTCTTTCCTTATCCTCTTGTAGTAATTTGAATTTAATTCTTGGTCTTTTCCCTTGCCAAATAAATTTTAAAAGATCTTTTTGCCATAATTTAAAAAGTTTATCAGTTATAAATATTGTAATGGTTTGAAATAAAAATAGCATCTTTGGCAAAATATTCATCTTAATTTGTAAAATTTTTGATGATTTATACCTTCATCTGATGGTCTTATTTGAAGATTTTTTTCTTTTATCTTAATTTGATCAAGAACTGTTTGAATTTTTTGTTGTGTTTTCCTCTTTAAGCAACTATTTAAATACATAAAATATCCTCTCATATATGCCTTGCTAGTATCCCATACTGTCCCAATACTCACTTCATTATTTAAATTCCATTCAAAGAATTCTTTTAATTTCTTTTGGCAATCTTCTACAAGTTGTTTCTCAACAAGGTTTCATTTAATCTCCACCTATAACTTTTTGGGTGGAGTTTTAGAACCAATTGAACTGAATTATGGTCTGAGAAGGATTGGGGGAGAATTGATACATTTAAAATTTTATTTGCCAAATTTTTAGATACCCATATCATATCGATCCTCGAGAACGATTTGAATTTGTCTGAATAAAATGTATAATCTCTAGCTGTACCGTTTTTATATCTCCAGGCATCTACAATAGCCAAATTTTCTGACATATCAAAAAAAGATTGGGGCAATTTTCCTTGATTTTTTATTTGTTGTTCAGATTTTCTATCAATAATTGGTAAGGTAAGTCCATTCCAATCTCCCATCATAATCCAATTGTTATAGGATAATTCGGAAAGTTCATTTGATAAATTTTGATAGAATTTATTCTGATTATCATTAGGGGCATATACTCCAACCAATATTGCTTTAGAATTTTGTAGTTCTAATTCTATTATTAAATATCTCCCATTTTTATCATCACTTATTAATTTAGGATTTAGATGGGGCTTTACATATATTACAATTCCATTAATTTTTTTTTTCATTTGCTGCTATGAATTCATTTCCTAATTTGTTATTTACCAGATATTTACTATCTTTTTTCACAATATGAGTTTCTTGGAGACATATTATATCTTGTTTTAATTTGTATAAATAGTGAAAAACTTTTTTCCTTTTAGCTGGGGTATTGGCTCCATTTATATTCCAGGAAAGGCATTTTAGTTCACTCACTGAAGAGGAGTATTGCAAATTCTTTAGAACTTGAAGTTAGTTCCTCTGCACTTTGTTCCTCTGTATTTAAAAGTTTCACTTTACTTTCTTTACTTTCTGGCCTTTCCCTTCTATCTGTTTCTTATATTTTCTGAGAAATTCCTGAGCCTTAAAAATAGTATTCAGTTTATATCTTTGTTGTTGGAATGTGACATTAACTCCTTCCAATACTTCCCACCTAAAGGGAATTTTATTTCGTTTAAGGACTTCAGTGAGAAAGAAAGAGAGTGATCTGCAAGCCATAAGGAAAATCGATCTCCTGGTGGAATGCCATGAAAAGAACCTGGAATCTTTGAGGGGGGCAGTTGGGCTGTTTGATTCTTTCAAGAGGAAAGCTCTGCACATTGTGGGGATATGTAAATGCTCTGGTTTATTTTGAAGTGGGATAACGGTCAAGGAATGTTCATCGGTTTGCTTTAAGGATTCGATTGATGTTATTTGCCTTTAAAAGTTTGGCTTTATTGTTTTGAATTGGCTTTGTTTTTTGGGTTTATTAAGATTAAAACTGTTGTATTAGGGTTAAAGAATGTTTATCTGGTTTGCTTTAAGGATTTTATTGATGTTATTCCCTTTTAAAGATATGGAAATCCTATTTTGAAATGTCTTTGTTTTTTGGATTTATTAAGATTGGGATTATTAAAATTGTTGTACTATTAAGTATAATAGCAGACAACTTCTATGCTTTTTAATTTGATTCTTATTATAGCAGACAGAAATGTATAGAATAGTGGTAGGAACAGAATAATTAAATGTGTTTTATCTTTTGGAGGGGAGAAAGATGTTTAGGAGGTTTATATGAACTTTTTTTTTCTTTATTTTAATATAAGGGGGAGGAGTAACTGTTCTTAGTGATTTTTATTATGTGTTAAAGTGGAGTGACTTATAGAAATAATTTGGTGTTTTGGTTTAATATAGAGTAAGGGATTGATTATGGAAATTTTTGTATATCCTTGCTGTTAAAAGTTGGAAGCCACATCTTTTTGTAAATTTGAAAAAATTTTCTCTTGTATTTCCACACTTAGTTTTTTCCCCTTTCTTTGTAGTTTTTTGTTTTTGTTTTTGTAGTTTTTATTCTTCTTTTGAAACCTAATAAAATTTACCATAAAAAATATGGGCACTTGATGTTCCTGAATTTAAATCAAAATATTGTGAGGTTCCTGAATTTAAATCAAAATATCTACCTGCATTTATTGTACAAATTCTTTATCATTCAATAGGGAAACACTGAAATACTAATTTGTCAATACCTTAGCCAGTTTCTGAAACACCCAATTGAAAATAATTGCACTATGATCAGATACATAATAAACATCAATTATTACATTCTTGAATTTGGTGATATAAACTATGACTTATACAACAAAAAGTATTATTTAGAATTTATTGTTCTCCATTACATTTGTATAGAAAAGGATTGCCTAAGACAACAATCTGTTGGAGATATAATAAGGACAATGCTTTTTAAAAATACATGTTTTTGCAATGCCCTGCACTTACTATGTTTTGGGAGAAAGTAGTGGACCATATAAATCAGACTGCAACAAAAGCTAAAATTTTCAGAGGATAATTTTTGAATTATGTACCTAGTACATGGAACTTGACAACTGGACAATGTAAACGGATTCTCTGTGCCCTTCCTATGGCTAAAAGTCTGACATTGCAGCATTGGAAAGATAAATATATGGCCCCATTTACTCAGTGGATTGAGGACCTGATTGCACTTGCCACTTATGAGCGTATTGCCTATAGACGTAGACTTTGTATGGACAAGTATAATGAAATATGGGACTCATTTATACAAATTAAAGTAGGTTAAAAAAAATGATAGCCATACAAATATATTAGAAACACATACATCCTTGAATAATATTTCTGTTATATAAGTATGTATAGAACTGTAGCTGGTTACTGCTAATGTCATATTTTACTATATTTTTTCTGTTTGTTGTACTTCTTTTGTCACTTTTTTTGTAAAGCACTTTTTATGTTTTTTCCCCTCTTTCTGGCAATGTATGTATCTCCATCTGTATTATCATTGTGGGTTTTTTAAGTTATTAATTAAAAAGCAATAAAAATAAAAAAAGTTGGTTTTTTTCCTGTTCCTTGATCTTTGGTAGCATCTTTTCATATTCATCCTTAAGACTACTTTGTTTTCATTCCATAGTGTTCCTGGTTCCCCACCAATGACATTCAGGACTTCAAAGCAAGTTCTGAAGTTTTCTTTCAAAATAGTGTGCATATGTTCAAGATCATAATATGGAAACTAGTTAGCTTTGTTCTTCCATTTTAGCTAGACTTGGAACTTGCACATGAATGGTTCATGATCTGTTTCCACTGTCAGCCTCTGGCCACATCTTTGTTGTTATAATTGAAGTATTCCACCTTCTTATCAGTTTGATTTCTGTTTACTCCATCTGGCGATGTCCATATATATACAGTAGGTGTCATTTTGGTTGTTTGAAGACTGTGTTGGCAACGAAGAAATAACTGGATTGGTTTAAGTCATTCTCCATTTCATTTCTGTTCTTAGGCCATAAAGTCCAACCTTTTTCCTCCTTACTATTTCCATCTTTGGCATTTCAGCCTCCAGTCAGACAAGGTCTCTCAGAGAGGTTGGCCTCTCTGACCTATTGAGATGCTCCTCAAACAATTAATTCATTTCATCCTCTTGGAGATAATGAGGGAAACTATTACTTGTATAAAATATGATTTCTCCCTACAAATATTATGATGTTTAATAATTATGTTAATCAGTAATTCATATTCACAACTCATCTGGCAGCATCATTAAATGTCTTTACGTCCATGTTGATTGCATAAATATTGCATTACCTTTGATCACACACGTACTGTGCAATTAGACTTTTTTTTAATGCATACCAATGATTCAACAACCACTAATGCTAAAAGAGCAGTCCTTTGAAATCTGTGGGGTACTGATCTTTAGTTAATTAAATCCATCAATAATTATACGGATTTTTAGTTTTCTGGGTTCTGAATCCTATGGTAGTACTAGATTTTAGGATCATCTTACCACATTGTCATATTTTCATATTGACATAAAATTTACTCAATTATCCAGGGACATTTCCAGAAGGACGGCAACATTAATAAAAGATATTTGCAGCTGTAATTATTTTTCTTTTATAACACATGTTTTTCTTCAGAAAATAAGTGTTGAAAAAATATAGGTGAATTACAGTGAAGGACACTGTACTCTGGATTTATTATAAAAGTCCATGAATATGCAGAATAATTATAGAACAAACACTTTCATGCAGCAGCTCTCTCAGATAGCAACTGGAATTCCTGCATTTTTTTCTATATAAGATTGGCTGCAGTTTTCTTGCAGGGGTGCCTGCCCTTTCTCCATCTGGATTCTATAAGCCAGACCTGTTATTGGAAAAAACTGAAGAAATATTTATTGATTTTTGGAGATCATAGAATAAGGAAAATATGCTGTGGTTGGAGCATTTTGATGCCAGCTTACTGTCTAAATATTCAGGAGAAAATGTTTGTAACATTGGGGCTCTTTAGTCTAAAACAAAATGAGTGTTTGGTAGTTATGGTCAAGGTTTTTCTCTACAGTTCCATTTGTAAGTAAATGCATAATGGTTCTACAGAAGCAGAAGCTCCAGGGATTTGTAAGAAGAAGTTTGCTGGAGGTATCTTGACCTTATGATCAATGATCAACACAACCTCAGCTTTTACTTATGAAGAATGTCTAATTCAAATTGCCCTTTTTTCTTGTTGTGGTTATTGTTTCCACTTGAAAAATTAGTACTTTCTAATTTCATTTGCAATACTGCTGAAAACTTGAAAATTAGAAGTATTAAAAAGTTAGCCTTTTTTCCAGATGTTGGGGAATGCTATTTTAGTCTGGGCAGTCATGTTGTTTTAGTTGTGTTTTTTAACTTAAGGTAATGGATATGTTGTAGGCTTCCCAGAGTCTTTTTGGAGTTATGCAGCCTTAACAAATAAAATCAGAATTAACATGACTATGGATTATCAGTGGCTCTCTTGCTTTCTTCCTTTACTTGTGACTTTTGCAAGCCTGCCAACAAGGTCTACCTATTAACTAATTATTAATGTTTTTAAGTCACTGAAGGAGCCTTTTTTGGTAGAAAAGCAGAATACGAAAACCATTATACAATAAATACATAATAGCATGAGAAAATGCATGAAAGAAAAACTTGATTGATTTGCTTAACTCAAGGTACAATTGCTGGCTTTTGTCATAAAGATGTAGCCCATCTGCAGCAAAAAGAAAAGATATTAAGGGGATCTTTAGAAAGATGCTGTGGTACAGATGGCTTAACTGAGCCTTAAGCTTATTGCCTTTTAGCAGAAAAACTGTTCATGAGTTTAAGCTGTAATTGATCATAACAAGCACGTATTATCTATAAATAACCTAATCAACATGCAGCAAGTAGTTGCGTAAATGAACCCGTCTACACATTGCACCTTATAATAAGCCACTACAAGACTAATGACTTATTATTGCCACAGGCAATGAATGATTAATTAGTCAATTCAATTTTTAAGAGTCTAATTGCTACCTTTCCTGATTTCTGATGGTTATGCAGAATTAATGCCATGTTGGCATATTTGTACTAATACAATACTCTTTTGTTTACCAGCAATGATATTAAACTACAAAGAACATCTAAAAACCAAACTTGGTGGTATATAATAATATATTATTATTACAGAATTATTCACATTATAGCTTTTTACTCTTTTTTCAATTTTTAAAAACTCATTTTGAAAGATATAATAGGCTAGTCCTTGTAAATGATATTTTCTTGTGTTCCGATTTTTAGGGTTTTGCTGCACTGCAACCTTAAGCTCCTCCTGACTCATGTGGTCATGCAAGCATGATACTAAACTGGTTTAAGAAAACTGTTTGGACTGAGACACTCTGGCAGCAGTTCGCAAGGTATACAGTCTAGACTGGAGGCATCCATGTACTCCCACTGGCCAATTCTTCCACCACTGTGCTCTCCCAATGTTGTTTTCCAGAAAAGTAATGCCAAACCCTTTTCTTCCTATAGCAGGTCTTACTGGACATATATCTTTTCATATGAATAAAAAATTAATTAATTAATTAATTAATTAATTAACACAGAACTTAGAATATATGGCTGCCTGTCTTATATAATGGTCTTAGGCAATTCATAAAAACAAAGATAAAACAGAACCACCCTTCCACATCAGGCACCAGACCAAGCAGCCTCCCAGCTCAATGCTCACCCTAGCCCAGTGCTTGGGGGAAGAGCCAGGTCTACACAGCCTTCCAGAAGGCTAAAGGGTAGGCATGTTTTCTTGTTATTTTCCCTCAAGGGACTGGAAAAATGACAAAAGGATGTATTGGTGGACTTATTAAAAGCCAAAACTGCCCAGCTGCAAAGTAGGTAGCTTGGGGGGAAAATAGTAATTAACCCCCCCCCCAAATATACCTGTTTGGCTTCAAACTGGAGATGTTCTACATGTAAGGCAAATGTTATAACTACTAATAAGAAACAGCTGCTGTAATAGAATCTGCTGGCGATATTATTCAGGAAAAGTAGTGGATATGCAGGTATTTCTGTCCTTGTAAATGGGCAATCAGAGTGCAGGGCCTAGCCTAGAAGAATGTAAATTACAATATGCAAAGCATCCAGGAGTACATGAGGTGACCAACCCACAAGAATACTACTTTGAAAATAGAGCAGGAAAACATAGCTAGAGATGGCATTCATGATGAGTGGGTGTGGGGGGGGATGAGTACTTAGGACATCATCTGTTTCTATCTGTTTCATCATCTGTGGTGGGGCAAGAGGCTCAGAAGAGACCCTCCCCAGTTTTGCAGGTGGTAAATAAGATGGGGGAGGGGAATTGTACTTTCAGACTTGCAAGATTGATGTTGGTCTCACGGGATAAACCAGACAGGAATCGCAACCAGATGAGCTAATTCTTCTTTATTGCAAAGCTACACTGACAGAATCTTGCAAGTCTGAAAGTACAATCCCATCCCCGTCTCCCTTACAGCCGAGGTACTAGGGAGGGTCTCTTCTGAGCCTCTTGCCCCACCCACTATCCAGCTGTGGGCTATGCTTTCTCTTATCTGACTGTTCCCTAGCCACCATCTCTTCATCCTGTCTCCCAAGGTCTTTCCACATACCATTACAGTATTCTATCAGTTCCTGTAGCCTGCCAGCTTGGTACTGACCAGAGTGCTTATCTATCTTCTAGTATGAGAGGTTCTTGTAAGTGGGAATATCTTCTCAGGTATCTTGGATGTTGACATTTCTACCATACAGAATTGCAGTATATTCCTTCTATCGTTTTTTATCTTCTTTGAATCAGTTACTATATTTCTATTTCCTTTAGCATACCAATTTGACGTTGGAACCACCTTCTGAGTTCAGAGATCATCTGAAATATGTTCCTTGTTTTTCCATGTCTGTTTCCATATATATCTTTACCGACGTTGTAATACTGCTTCCGTTCTCTTGTAACAGCTCTCTGAAATTTTCTTAACTTCTTGAGATTTTAGTCTTTCTTGGCTTTGGCTTCTCTTGGCAATTTCCACATTTTTTCTGACATCCAGTTTGCTTTCTTCTCTATCTTCATTTTTGGCAGTTTCTTTTCACATTCATCCCACAACTTCTTCAAGTTCACTCCACAGTTTCACTGGCTCTCTATAAATGAGCTTCAGGGCTTCAAAGCAATTCCTGACGTTCTCTTTGAAAATGGTGGATATATGCTCAAGATCCTATCATGGAAACTGGTTGGCTTTCTTATTCTTTAGCTTATCTTGCACATGAGTGGTTTGTGATCTGTTCTGCAGTCAGCATGTGGCCATGTCTTTGGTGCTGTATTTGAGCTCCTCCACCTCCTTTTAGCAATAATATAGTCAATTTTATTTCTATGTTTTCCATCTGGTGATGCCAATGTATAGAGGTGTTGTTTTGCTTGTTTGAAGACAATATTAGCTATGAAAAAATTACTGAAATTGATAAGTCAGTATCCTGCTTCACTTCAGTTTTGTAAGCCATACATTTTCCTCGTTAATGTTTCCAACTTTGGCATTCCAGTCTGCAATCACAAGTAGCACATCTTGCTTGCATGTTCCATCAGTTTCAAACTGAACTTGAAACCACATGGATAGAAAATATAAAATAATTGGAATGTTTAAATTTTAAAATTGAAATGGGGAACTTTCTGTATTGATTCCATCAATGGTTCTTTACCTGACAATCTGGAGTCTGGCTGTCTTCTCATCACTTTTCCCAAAAGAGATATATGGGGACATTTCAAAAAGTTATTGTGGTAAAAAAAGGATACACAGATGAAACTTGGCCAGGTTTACTCTAAAGGGTCTACAATCCTTGGTATTTTCATCCCAGTCTTACAAAACGTAAAGCAACTTTAGGTGTCTAAAATTTCTCTATTATAGCCTATGGACTGGCATTTTTTTTTTTTATTGAATCTTGAATTACCAATTTGAAATGACTTATGTCCTCAAAGAAACAAGAATGTCCTTGGTTTTCATCTCATTTTATTTTGTTTTAAAATAAAATTAATGTTTATTTGTTAAAGAGGCACTCAGATTTTTGGTGCAAGAGCGCACACACCACTCTACAGTCGAGTGCACATAGTGACAGAAGAGATGCAGACTGGAAAAAGAAGACCATTCTAGCAAAGCTTTTTATTTTATCCAGCTCACTTCAAATCGAAGAAGCCTCAGCTCCTTTTTCCCTTCCCCTTACAGATTTTTCATGTGTCCAGTATATAAGGCAAATCAAGTGCATGTCTCATTAGGAGATAGATATATAGCAGTTTTGGAGGGAATCTCATTCAGGGATATACTTGGGATATACCTGGTACCTTTGTAACCTCCCAAGTGCAAGCTGAAAAAGACAGCTTGTGTTATTTTGTTGCTATACGTATTTGACCTTCTAGGAATTTAAGCAGAGCCTTGATTTGGAATGTCCTGTGTCTTTTCCTCAAGGAGATAGGAACAAAAGAAGATAATGCTGGCCAACTCTAAGCAGCCATGGCAGGGGAGCATGGGTTGGCCATGACTATATTTGGAAACCACCCCTCTGTGTATGTATTTTGGGTCTTCATGTGCATATGCACTTGAAGGCTAAATTGGTCTCCTGAGAATTACAGGAAGATTGGACTCATTGCTTTGCCTCATAGAAATACCTGTGTTTGCTTCATATATGTGGCACAGTTTTGGGAAGAAGTGATCATGCTTGGTCATATGGCTGTTCCTGGTCCCAGAAGGATCATAGCTTACTAGGTGATCTTGTGTACCTGGACTTGTTGCATCAGACAAGCTGATGCTATAGGCTTGCAAACTATAGGCCTGATTGGGACATGGTTTCTGCTGTGGCTATCCTTAGTATTAAAGGACTGTGGTAAAGTTTGGGAAAGCTTGCTTGAATTATCTTTAATATCGTGCACCACAAATGTCTTTAGCTATAATCCCTGGTTTGGGAGAACTAACTTTAAAATGATTAAGTGTTGGAACACTTCCCCATGAGGTAGAGCAAAAGTGGCTAGGTAAGGAACATATTATTTATGTTCATAGCACAATGGAAGTTAGAGTCAGTTAAGTGAGGGAACAAAGATCTTGATTTGGGGATTTGATTTTCTTTCTTTTTTTTAAATCACCCCAGATGTAAAGTTTAAGAGTTTCATAAACACAGACAAGGGTATAAATTTTATTTTACTGGTTTAGAGTACTCTTTAATCAAACCACATTTCTCTTTAAATATAAATGATGACCTAACTAATATATTTCCTACATGCTTTTGGATTACAAATACATGCACAAGACATTTTTTTTTAAAAAGCAGATGGGAGCATTATTAGCTGCTTAATTTTAGAAGAGCTATGTTAGGGTCTCCTTGGTAATGCTGAAAAGGAAACTAAAGCAATTGCATCTAAAATTAATATATCTAATTAACATCCGAGCCCTCTGTTAATGTAGGTCATTTGCTAGAAAAGTGCTATAATAATCAGTGGACTGGTACAAAGCTGAGGAGAAAGAAATAAGCAGCACACAATGAATTTAGAAAATCTGATTTAACATATCTGAATTACTCTGAGTATATAAAAATAATCTGCCCTGATTTTTAAAAATTCCTGCAATATGAGATAGATTTCTAATGTAAGTCTATGGGGTCAGGTATATAGGCACTGAAGGGGAAGGAAGGGAGAGAGGGAGGGAGGGAAGGAGGGAGGGAAAAAGAAATAAGGCATTAAAAACAAAACACTCAGGGAAAGTACCAGAAGTTATTAACTTTATGTCTGAAGTTTGGTGCTATCACACCACCTAAAGAACAAAAAAAGGCAGCTTGTTCCACAGCTTCAGTCCACTTCATGGTTATTTCTTTTAAGGGTTTTAGTGCTCTATTTTAATAATCTGACACCATCCAAATTAATAGTCTGTGGCCAAAACAATTGCGAAGTATATCTGTCTTATATTCATCATTTGAGAAAAAACAAATTGCTCAGTGTCAAATCAGACATAAAGTTCTAATTACATAAAATGGAGCTCTGGTGGAATTTACATAGTGTATAGAAAGGATCTAGCTACAGTATATGTTTTTAGAAATTGTATGATCATAGAAAGGCTAGATGAGACAAATTATGAGGTTGTTGATTCTGCACTGGCTGCTATTGCCTTGGTAATTAATACTTTAGTAGCTGATCTAGAAACAAAATTTGATTCTGGATTACACAAAACATACTTGTGCATTGGTTTCATGGTTCTGAGTGCATTGCTATTTTAAAAACATATTCAGTAGCTCCATCAGAAGGTGTTGACTGCTGCAAACAGGGCAAAGGACTGTTACCTGGGCTGAAATTCTTATGTATCTATGGGTTTGCTGCTTGCTTGTCCTTGAATTTCAGCCTTAGTTCCTTGCTTGTTAAATTAAAACAAAAAAACCCCCAAGCAAATAAACCCTACCTCATCATAGTTGGCATATGTCAAACTACATGTATTAGTGGACTCCGTCCAGCTGAAATGATTGCAGGTTTAATATTTCTGTAATCCTGTATTTCAAATGAAACAACTACTCAGCAAAACAAAGCCTATATAAACTTCATTAATGAAGGCTTAATTTGTATTTTAAAAAAAGGATGAGCATTTCAAAGTGATTCATAAAGGAACTATGATAGAAATTAGGAAGTATGTATGTTTTCAAAATGTTAATCATGATGTAGGTAACTTTTATGTTTTTCTGAATAAAACTTTAATTAGGAGTGTATACACAGTTGTGCCACGCTTTGCATGTATGGTAATACCGACAATAAACATACAGAGGTTCATTAAAGTGTTCAAAGAGAACTGAATACCCTTCACTTCTCTTAATAAGTGTTCTGCAGAGAGCTAGAATGTTTCTAACAGCCTGAACAAGCCTTGCCATTAGCTTAATAAGTGACTGTAATTACCTAAATCAAGAAAAAACAATTTATTTGCAATGAACTTCCCAAATTAAAATAAACGTTTGACTGCTAAGACAATGAGTTTGGGCTTACAAAATGCTAATTAGAATGAGACCACAAACTATTACTTTTTAAATAGAATGAGTCCAGAGGACACTGCCTACACCTATATATAAGGGAGCAGTTTTCTCTCAAATCTAAGTAATATTTTAAACTTGTAAGGATCATTTTTAGAAACACTTATAGCAGCATACAATGATGATGATGTTATTTGTTCAATCAAGTCCGATTCTTGGCAATTCTATAGTATATCATATGTTATACAACATGCCTATTTTAAAAACAGAAGGAAAATGGGGCAGTTATGAAGTTTAGAAGTCTTTTAGTCCCACTGGTCTCAAATGGAGAGTGAAGCCTATATTGAGTATGCTTAAATCTCTCATACTAGTTGGCCCAGAGTCAGTATGCTTAAATCTCTCATACTAGTTGGCCCAGAGTCACAAACAATGTGAAAGAAGAGTTTGTCAGCCGCTCCAGGATTTGTATGTGTGCATTTCTATTCTTTAAAGAAGAGCAGAATGTTCCTGTATGCAAAAACATTCCTTTTCCTATTTATCTTCAAAGCACATCTGTATGTAGGATGATGCATTAATATATAATGGGTTGTTTATTATGTACTGTCATAGATCATGGTAATTTATAAAACAAAGGGATGTTCAGGCCTAATATCTATACATCACTCTAACAACTGTCAGTGATTACCATCAATAGATTTTTTTTCTTCATCTAAGAAATACAAAACCAATGGACAATCACTGCTTAAGGGCTTAATACTTTCAGTAAAAGAAGAAAAAAATTATGCTGTCTTGCCATATACCAGAAGACATGTGCTTACTTTTCTAACACTCCCTCTTTATTGATTTTTTTTAAAAAAATTAACTCTTGGTAGAAGTTATTTATTATTGTAGAAAGGCTAGACCTAACTCAAAATTCCCATATACATGTTTAAATGTGATTCAAAATACTGTATCCACTATATTATATTTTCATATGCTGAATGATCATTGTAATCCTTCTTTTATTTGTAATGAATCTTTCCATTTATTTAAAGGAAACTTTATGTTGATATGTAAATCGACTTTCAAGAACAATAAGCAACAGTGAACTCAGGAGAACTTCTTCATGTCTACCAGCGTTTTACTTATAAAACTACAGACATGCTTACATACATTATGACCATGCACATTGGTCTCTTGAAAGTCTCACTGTTATGTGGAATGAAACATTAAGAAAACAATTTCATCAAATTTCTCCAAAGGACATACATACCAATTCTCAATGTCTAACAGATGGGATCAGCATTATCATTGATTACCAGTAGTACAATTTCTTGTTGTTTTCCCCTAAGGTGTGTTTATTTGCAGCCAGCCTACAGTTTAGCTTCTACGCAATACTCAGATCTAGCATTGCTCCAACACAGAGCGAAGCTGGTGGGAGCATGATTGGTGGCTATTACAAGCAATGATGGTGAGTACTTGAAGAACGTTTTGCAAAAAATCTCAGAAATTTTCTCAGGGGGAAAAAAAAGCCACGAGACCTCAGTGCAGTTCTAACTGTAACTGGTAGCAGTTGGATATAGATTTTAGGAATAAGAATCATGGACATCCCATTCAGAAGAAGCTAAATCTCCATCTGATTGAAAATGGATGGAAACCGAGGTCAGGCATTGTTTTTCTTACCCACTTCAGGGGAGAGAATTCACTAGCTTATGCTATCCTTCTGTTTAATCCATGTTTTTGCTCTAATTCCCTCAGTGTGATGAAGGATTGACAGCTTGTCCCACACATGAAGTACAGATAATTAAAATTCCATTTTATTATCTCATCCCCCTTTCATTTTATGTTCTTTCTTCTAGCCAAGGCCAAATAAATGACCCTGAATACGTTCAAGTTTGAAAACCTTCCTCAGCAATATATAGAGTGCTGTTGGGGTGCTTCTTTCTGAAGGAAGCCATAAGAATGTTGCTGGCTGTTATTTACCAAGAAGGGATAATACATAAATCTTTTCTGTTCATTAGGGATGTCAGGAACTTCTGTACTGACTCATATTTTTAGATATGTTTGTCAGAAAATATTACACAGAATCAACCTGAGTATACTTAGTGAGGCTCTCTCCATAATACTGTTCGTACTATGGTGTCACAGTACGATATTTTATAACCTACCAAGCCACTAGCTTTCAAAGAGGTTTGTCATTTATTTATTTGTTCAGTGCAAAGCAAGGTTAATACTGCTATGAACAGGTCAATCCTTTCTTAATTGCTGTTCTCAAAGCTGCTATTGAAGTTTTGGACACACCTTCCCACCTGTTACAGAGAATCACAAATATTTATGACCTGCTGTTCTCTGTCATAGAGGACAGGGAACAATAGTCTACTGTTACTTTGGGAATGATGCAATCTCATTTTGAAGCTCTTCCAGAATTATGACAATAAGAAATTTTCATTTGTACCATTTTTAGAGCCTTCTGAAATGCTTTTCTTCCCTAATTGTAAATTCAAACATGCATGCTAATATTTTCCTAATTTTACTGACAATTGTATCACCTGACCATGAGGCTGGCATGATGCCCAGAAAATGTTTCAGTTAATTACCACCAAAATGATCTACTCTTTGGATTGTCTCCAGTATGAAGGCCCTAGTATACTATTGTTAAAAATTAACAATTAACTTCTATTAAATATAACATGAAGGACAAGCATGGTGAGCTTGGTTGTAGAATAAAAACAACAACAGCAATAATCAGACAATAAGGATCCCCCATCTCCATTAGATTTTAAATTTAAACCTCTTAAAGCTAAAAAAAAAGTACTCCTTTAAAAAACTTTCAACTTTTTTTCCTTATTGCTTCAAAAATAGCAATGAAAGAACACAAATAATTAGTATTCTCTACTTTGCTGAGGTGTTCTTCCTCCTGAGCACCAAAAATGAACTGGGTATGTTAAAAATCCCCTTTCACCTCTGTAGCCACACATAATACGGAGATGCCTTTTTAAAGACTCAGGAGACATTCATCATGCAAGGAAAATTGCTGCTTTTCTTTTACAGAACAATGAATGAAGGCTCTAAAGAAGTGATGACAATGCATCCCAACTGGAGAAGTCCCCCGCTCCCGCCCCATAGGGAACAACAAATTTCATAGTGCAATTTTCGCTTTCAGAATACAGGTATTTACTTCCATTTGCCAATCAAGTGTAGAGGATAAAGAGCAACGAAGATACTTGACACCTTTTCTCATTTCCCTCGTTGCATGCTCAGACCAGTTACTCTCCTCTACAAGAGTGCCACATAAATGTTTCTAATGATCAATCAATACTGACAGCGCTCTCTTTAGAGATATATCATCAGATATGTTCCTTGGGGCAACAATTACATAAATTGCATAGAAAGAATAATTATTCCAGATGCCCCTCCTGATCTCTGAGATCATGTAGGTCCTGTTTTGGTGGATAGCATAGGCCAAAATATGAAAAATAAATAAAATAAAAGAATACAGTACTGTAACAAAAAAGCATATAGTTTTATTACTTTAATCTGTGACATGCAAACTCTCCTTGTCTATACTTCTCAATAAAATATAGCTTATCTACAAAAAACGGTCCACTGCTAGGGTTTTATTTGTTCGGTCACTTCCAACTCTTTGTGACTTCATGGACCAGCCCATGCCAGAGCTTCCTGTCTGTTGTCGCCATCCCCAGCTCCCCCAAGGTCGAATCCATCACCTCTAGAATGCCATCCATCCATCTTGCCCTTGGTCAGCCCCTCTTCCTTTTGCCCTCCACTCTCCCTAGCATCAGCATCTTCTCCAGGGTATCCTGTCTTCTCATTATGTGGCCAAAGTACTTCAGTTTTGCCTTTAATATCATTCCCTCAAGTGAGCAGTCTGGCTTTATCTCCTGGAGGATGGACTGGTCTGATCTTCTGGCAGTCCAAGGCACTCTCAGAATTTTCCTCCAACACCACAGTTCAAAAGCATCGATCTTCCTTCTCTCAGCCTTCCTTATGGTCCAGCTCTCGCAGCCATATGTTACTACGGGGAACACCATTGCTTTAACTATGTGGACCTTTGTTGTCAGTGTGATGTCTCTGCTCTTAACTATTTTATCGAGATTTGTCATTGTTCTTCTCCCAAGGATTAAGCGTCTTCTGACTTCCTGGCTACAGTCAAAGTAATCTTTGAGCCTAGAAATACACTGTCACCGCCTCTACGTTTTCTCCCTCTATTTGCCAGTTATCAATCAAGCTGGTTGCCATAATAAGGCAGTACCTTAGAAATAATATATAAGGTTCTGTAGCCTATAGGTTTCCGAAAATCAGTTCGATAACATGTTCTGTGGACAAAAGATATAGCCGAAACATCTGCCCTAGATCTGAGTAAATAACAAAGACAATTCTTTGTCATGTTTCTCCTGGAAAATGATTAGAACATTTTCTAGTCAACACTACAAAAATACATAAAAGGGAGACATATTATAAAAAAAAGAACTTGTTTTTTTTTTTAAAAATTAGTAGGTATTTTGCATATTTGGAAAAGCAATGTAAAAATTTTCAAAAAGAGGCAGAATAAGAAAATAGCTGCACAATGACAAAGTGCAGTCCAGTCACTCTGAATTTGGATAACTGGAAATTTGTTTGATTTATTTTTCTTCACTGCATATATAATGTAATGCCATGTAAAAGGATCTAAATAAACATTAACACAAAGAGAGGGCTTATAAAAAAAAGTGGCTAAAGAATGTAGGATGAAAAATCTGTGACTTGGAATAAGGAAGCCGATTTAGGTAAGTAAATAAGTTTTCTAAACTTTGATGATGGTGCTTATGTAATGGGAAGAACACAACCATGTCAGTGTTGACAAAAACACATGAAAATTTCACAGAGGAACTCTGTTGTTGGTTCACATAAATACTGGTATTTTTAAATGTCAGCATAAATTTACTCAAATGGAAGAAAATGACACAGTTTGAATAAATTGCCAATTATATATGTTTCTTGATTATAAGCTGTATTTTTAACCCCCAGAACTACACACATAAACATATAGGGGGCACTTTGCAGAATGCAGCTACCTACCAATATATAAAATATAATAATCAAACTTTTCAATATATTATTAATAACAAAAACCAGAGCACCATTAATAGTCAGACAAAAAATAAATGTATCACATTCTCAAGCATCTCTACTTAAACTTACCCTGTTATGTTCTGGAAGATAGTTAAAACAGAACTATTTTATAGCCCTTGTTTAGATTGGATAATTCTTTTATTTTGATTTTATCTTGTATTCTAACTGGATTTTATGTCTTGGCGTTTTGTATTATAAACTGCTGCAAGTCACTTGCATTGCTTTCAGAAATCATATGTATAAAACTTCTGAAAAGTATGTGGATGTATAAAAATCCAGTTTGTTCTACTGCCTGTTTTGGCAGGGCAGTTTTCAAATCTGGCATTCTTTTTTAAAGATGAAGAGAAAGAATTGTCAGATTGGCCTAAGCCAGATGGGGACTGCACTTGCTTTTTGAAAATGACTCAGTATTCTTTAAAAATCCTTTTCCAGTGCTTCCAGGAAGCAAACAATATCACAAAATCCGGGGAAGTACCAGAGAAGAGAAGAGACCTCTATACAAAAAGACATATTGCTGTAAGCTCACCAGGCCTTTAAAAAGGTAAACATCCATTTAATTAAAAAATGCAAGCTCCCACCCCTCCTTAGATGTAGTTTATTTATTTAACCTCACATATGGCTAGCATTTACCCCACCAGGGATTTCTCAGGAAGCAAAACTCCCAAATCTACTTCCAGAGGAATTTGTGGTGGATTCTTTTATGTTCCTAGTTCTAGTTCTCTTCAGTCATTAAAGTTCTTGTTCTTGGTAGGTGTAAGGAAAAAAGAGAAATAGCTTATTGAACTAGATTCAAAATAAAACTGATCATCATCCTTGAAAACACAGCAAAATTAAGATGATCTGTGATTGACATCTTTAAATCATACTGATTGTTGTTGTTTTTTAATCGTATGGCATAGCAGTTCGGTGTTCATGCTGCTTTTCTTGCTGGGAAATCCTTGTGAAGTCCAGCAGTCAGATGTGTAGACTATTTAGCTGTGACCAGTCATGTTACCCGGGGTGCACCACGAGGAGGCTAGTCTACATTGCACCAAGTTGGGCTGAGAGAGAGCGACCCAGTTGGCTTTCATGCCTAAGAACTCACAGACTCCTGGTTTCTAGCCCAGCATCTTAACTACTAGACCAAACTGGCTCTCACTGATTGTTGTAGTACTACATTATTTATTTATTTATTGTTCAAATTTCTATTACTGCCCATCTCCCCCCGAACAGGGAGACTCTGGGCGGTTAACATTAACAAACTTCTGGAAATTAAACCAAAAGTGAGATAAGCCCATATCATATGAGCACATGTCCTGGGACTTTCAGAAATGGTACTGAAAATACAGTATATGAACTTCCCCTACATCTTGAGCCAAGTTGGCCTATGTCCTTTAAAAAAAAAGGGGGGGGGAGTTAAATAGACTACTGCTCCTTAAGTGAGATAATGTCATGACAAAAATCTTACCTTTAGCATCAGGTTCAGGGTGTGGACAGCCCATCTAATCTGAGCTGTCTTCCACACATTTATTGTGAAAGTGCAACAAATGTTATTCAGTAGATTATGCCAGCATATACTGTATATTTACAAACTGTACATGTATGTAGTTTGTTCTACCTGAAATGGTAATGAGCAAGTATTATTAATTAAATCAAATTAGGAAATATTTCAAAATGAATAAGAGCATGATTTAGAAAGTTCTAGCAATGACTAAGCCTAATCACGCAGTTCAACAGCTGCATCTCAGGCGATCTGCTCACCCCTGATTTCATAAAATAATTTATCCCATATATTAATATAACTGTACTTGACAAGCCAAAGGGAGAGCATAGCCCACCATGTGTGTGGGGTGGGTTGTGCACCATTATTTGCATTGATATTGTAAGGAAAGCCAGTGTGTAATGCTGAAAAATGAAAGCTAGGAGAAGAAAAAAGAGCCTGTGGTTCATACTAAACCATGTTTTCCTTAACTGGGGTTTTGTCGAAGAACCCTAATTTATTTGTTGTCTTGGTCTTTGCTGGAACAGAACATCAGGAAGTAGTTTTACTGCTCCACTCAACACAAAGTATCTTCAAAGCAGTTGCATCTGGCCAGCCACACATGCATACAGCTTAGGAGCTGCAGAGATAAAGGCAGAGCTGTAAAAATTCCCTGCTGCTCCTTGCTGAGTCCTTATTGCAATGCTCCTGGAACCTGCTCTGCACCCCATTTATGTGATAAATTACAGTGATTTCCAAAATTGGCATCATAGCATGTGGGGCTATAGGACGTGGGCTTCGGCTTACCCCAGGTGGGAGTAAAAAGTAGGAAAAGCAGCACTAGAGAATATTTGTACTGTTGATTATATTTACTTTCTTGTTAATTTATTTGCTGTCTGACAATGCTAAATAAATAATATCAGTTGCCTTCATATTGGAATTTTGCTGGAAAGGGAAAAGGGGTTGCTTCTCAGACAGCCAGACTGCAGAACACGGATATAAAAGTCACTGCACCTACACCTATTTAGGGGACAAAGCCAGTGATTCTGGGAGAAAAGCCATGATAATAGATCACATTGTACCCAGAAGACATGATTATTACTCCACTGTTAATAAGCTGTGCATTTGTACATAACCTACTTGTGCTTCTTGCCTTACTGCTTTGTTCATACATTCCGGTATATAAAACAGGTAGGAGTAACTAAATGGGGCAACTATACCTTGGATTACAGTGTATTATGGGCAAATGTGCTAACATCGTGAGTGTAATGGCCTGTAAGAGTAACCTTGAGGTACTGGAGGAAGAGCCCCAACCCAGACGATGGTCAGACAAAATAAATTTGAGTCCAAGGCAGAAATGTAACTTGAGAAAGCATCTCAGGCTTGACCCTCCCTAGTTCTCTTGTAGATAAAGGCAGGGAGGGAGGAAGGGGGGAGGTTCATTCAGACTTGCAATATTCCATTACTGTAACTTTATAATAAAAGCAGTATTAACATTCATAACTTTGGTTTCCTAGCCTGGTCTACCTTGAAGGGCTGCCATCAACTGGGTTATGCTTTTTTTGATATAATAAATGATGGGCCTGGCTTAGTTTCTATGCAAAACAATTCCTCCCTGATTTATATATCCACTTGGGTAGACAAAGTGGACCTGCATACAACAACATACCACTTTTGGACATTGTGGTTTAACAAGACAGTTTTGGGAGCAAAACAATAAAAAAAAGTTCTACAGTACACCTGCTGTACTAGGAATACAAGAGCATATCTAATGGATTTAAATATGTGTTTTTGTTCTGGTATAATTTTGTGTTATTGATCGTCCTCCATCGTCAACTTAATTTGGTCCTCTTAATCATACTCTGACATAGCCATCAGAAAGAACTTAGCTTTTTTTTAGCAGAACCTGTAAAGCTGAAATAAGCTATCTTAGAGTCTGAATGATCTGGAGGTTACATGATATAAGCAGGTGGAGTTGTTTTGTTTCTAGTTACAAGCTAAGGAAAGTGGAAAGTGTAAATACTTTACATCTAGGTGAAATTCAATTGCTAATAACTCTATAAAAATATAAGTCTACATTAAATGAGACAGTAGCAACTAAGCAATTATCATTCCCCACATTAGCAAAATATTTTCATTGACCACGAATCTTTAACCTTCAGCAAACACTTGTCAACTGGTATTTTGTTGTAAGAATGTGAAATGTTTTGATTTATTTACCTTTTTCAGAAATGGAGATTTACCCATATCCCTATGGGATCATTTGGTTATTAGCTGATGTTTCTGTCCAAATTTTGCATTCAAAATAGACTCTGAACTCATGATTTGGCAAAAACAAAACACTATAAAATGGATATACACTACACTGAATTATTTAATTACAATTATGTAATTAAATGTGGTGAGGTACTCTTCTAAATCTGTATCCTAATAAACAAGCCTTGCCCTTTTTAAAGATGCTCTATCCTATCACTGTTCTGCAGTTTCCTCACCTCCTCCAACTTGTCATTCAGCTGCTTAATTCTGCTTGGCTCTTCTGAATGTTCTGGTCTTAGTTTGTCCCTCCTCCAAGATGCTTTATACTTTTGAAAATGATTGCTTCCCCCCGCCTCAGTCTGTGGATACATCCTTCTTGTACAAGGAAAATCCTGACTTATGCTACATAAGCATCCATGGTCAGAAAACAATAACTTGTGAGTAGGATCATAGTCAGGATCCCATCCAGTAAGAATGTTCATTATCTTGTTATAGGATAAGTTAATGGCCAGATAACAAAGGGTTAGAAAGATGTGCTAAAGAATTCTGAAAAGTATGCATGTGCACGATGGTGCAAGATGTTTCAAGCCAAGTTATGAATGGATAGAGAATTCTTGAAAACATTTTTCAAATAATATTCTTGTACTTCCAATGTTCACAGATGATTGTGGGAGACAGCATCTTAATCAGAGGGACAACTACCAGACTTAGATGAACAATCAGGACATGAACTGTGACACTGATGTGACTCAACAATCAACCTGAAGTAATCCATCATTGCTTATAAAAGGGAAGGGAAGAGAAGTTTGAAATCCCATCTACCACTCCACCAAGGCTCATGTCAAAGAGCACCCTAGGGGACTTCACATGGCCTTTTGTTGCCTAGCCACCCCAAGAAGGATATCTAGTTTGTAAGATTTAATGATTGACAGAGGGAATGTGAGATGCTTATGGTGCTAAAATAAAGCTTTCAAAATATCCCGGAATTGTTTGGTGGTGTCCACTGAGTTTGCTGTGGTGCTACATAGAAGATCCCAATTCTATAGAAGAGGACAAGTCTCTTTTGTCACATGATGCCAACATTGGCTAATCAGATACTTTCCAAACATAAGTAAATAGGTTTATTCACACTACCTGAGAGTCAGATGAACTGTTTCTGAATGTGGAATTTTTATTTAGGTGTCAGACAGCCAGTTTGGTGCAGTGGTTAAGGCATCAGGCTAGAAACCGGGAGACTATGAGTTCTAGTCCCGCCTTAGGCACAAGGCCAGCTGGGTGGCCTTGGGCCAGTCACTCTCTCTCAGTCCTAGCAAGCAGGCAATGGCAAACCACTTCTGAAAAACCTTGCCAAGAAAACTGCAGGGACTTGTCCAGTCAGTCGCCAAGAGTCAAAAACTGACTGGAAAGCGCACAGACACAAACACATATTTAGGTGTCATAGCTGATGACAGACCTATGCTTCTTTTTGAAAGTCTGCAAACTGATAGATGATTGCTTCATTCTTGATTGCCCATTTTAGAAGGATTTTTAGGGAGATCCATCCCCTCCCCCACAATGCATGATGTTTTTTGTTAAGACTTGGATGAGGGAGAACTTATAACTGGCTGACTGGGCATTCAGTAGCAGCAGCTGAAAACCTGGGTCACTGGGCTGACTGGGCAGTGGGGCAGAGCTCAGGGAGCTGGAATGTGGAATTGTGTCATCTCTCAACCCCATCTGTCACCACCACAAAGGGCTGTGAGCTTTGGATAGAGAGGGCTTTGGTGGATGGTGATGAGAGGCCAGTGTTGACTAGGGTGCAGCTGTCTGTTCCCCACTCAATAGAGCACATTGTAACAGTCAGGGCTCACTGTTGCATCAAAATATAGAAGATTACATTGTAAAGCAATGTGCAAATTAGTGTTTTAATATAATATATTATCAAATAAATTTTGGATTAGAGGAATTCATTTTGTTGACTAGTAAGGATTATCATCAAATCACCATCAGCAGTTTCAGACAGAGCACTAAAGATATTTTCAAACATATTTATAAAGTCAGGTATCATATGCTTTATCAAAATTAGAAAACTTAAGTGTTATATTTATGTGGAAAGGTATACAGTGTATGAAACAATCACATCTATTCTTCTCAGGTTAATTTTATGCTGAATTTGGCAACCATTTCTAGTTACAGTCTGCTGATTTCTTTGCAAAGTGTAAACCTATCTAGGGTATGTATTTTTCCCAGATGTATTTAATGGCTTTGTTTATATACTGTATCTTGCAATTTGTATTTCATAGCAATTATGTAAGATGCTTTGAGTATTCAATTAATTACAAAGGTAGGATTTAATAATAATAAAAAAAAGAAACCATCTGAATTATAATGGGCTCTAATAAATTTATGTACATACTAAGAAGCAAACCCTTCTGGAGACAGTGGGAAGTACTTCCATGTAAATATAACATGCAATTTCATACAACTGTTGGTGTAAAGGTATAGTTGGATTAATTTGATAACTTATTTTAAGGCAGTAACTGTAGAAAAAATGAATTCAATAGACACAAAATAACTCTGATCTGCACCAAGGTGCATGAATAGAGTTCACATAGGCAGTAATTTTCCTTGAAGAGAAAGGACATAGCTAGAATAATGTTCAAGGTTCGACCTTTAGTTCAGTCAAGATAGGGCTAAACTCTAAAAAACAACGGTCAGTATAGACAATAATGAGGGTGGTGGACTAACGATCTCACTCAGTATAAAGCAGCTGGCTATGTTTCTATGATCTTTGCAAGAGAAGGGGACCATAATATACATGTATAATAAACATTTTATTTGTGAAATAATGCTGTATAAGTAGTATGTGATCTATTGGATTGGACTGGAAAAGGCTTTTTAGTTTTTCATAGATGAAGTCAAAGCCTGCCTGCCTGCCTGCCTGCCTGCCTGCCTGCCTCCCTTCCTTCCTTCATCAAGGAGGCTCCTAGAAATTCTGGAATAGTCAAGAAAGTATAACACTAAAACACCTTTTCCAATCCCACTGTGTCATTATTATTGCCAACTTTCTGGCTTATCTCAAAACAAAAACAAAAACAAAGGAAGCCAGCCTTAGTTAGTATTTGGAAATACAAGGGCCATAGACTGGGAGGTGAGAAACATTACATAGGAAGGCAAGCAAACCATTTTTATTTTGTTGCTAGGATAATAATATGGATGTGCCCATGTAATCACCAGGCGCTTAGTTTGCCTTGTGGGAGACTTTTACTGTTTCTTTTTAATGGAGTGCGTCAACTTGGCTGCAATGCCATATCTAGGAATCTTAATGCCACAGGTGGCATTTAACTTATTCTTAATCCCATAACCTCTAGTTGCCCTCTTTCTACAAGAAGAGTCAGTTCCTCACTCTCCCAGTCCAACAGAGTACTGGATATAAAATAACGAGAGTTCGACCCACTCAAAGCATTAGCAGATTAAAAGTCCTTGAGCACAAACTGATTGGGATCAATGTCCTTTAAATCAGAATTTTTCCATCACCATTTTTAGATTTTGATACACGCTTTTTATTTTTGTTTTTGACTTTTCCAGAAAGGCTATTGTTAGTTCTGTTCTCCATCTGATGTCTCCTAGCAAAAGGCTCCAGGATAAAAATATGGGTCAAAGCAGATTTGCCTCCTTCCCTTCTTACTCCCAGATATAAGAAGCATGTTCCATTTTATAAAAATAAAAAAAAGGAAGCAATATTCAAAGGCACCAGGTTATTAACGTTATTTAGTGTAATCTATATTTTCTTCATAAACTACCCAGAGTCATAGGATTGGGGCAGCACAACAATGGTGTAAAACAAAGCAGGCAGAGATTTGAAAATAGAGCTGAACCCTGTTTCAGAACAAGATTTCAGCACTGTATTATACCTAATAAAAAATGGATTTATTCTGCCGAATTCTTGGAACAAAAGTACTGGTTTGTATTCTCACACCTGACAAAATTCTGGACTTCAAAAAATAAATACGGTTTTCATCCAAGACTTATAGTTGTTAAATACATCTTCCTGTAAAATGCATGTTTCATAAATTATCTGAAGATTAATAGCCATTTTCATTTCTTAACAGTGGTGTGACAGAGATGTAGTGCTTATAATCTCAAAAGTGAATACGCGATCCATCTACTTTTTTCTTTTGCTTTCCTCATGTAAAACGTTAAAGGAGTTTGCATAGTGAATTACATTTTGGGTCAAAAACTTGTTAATCAATGGTATGGTCTTTAAATGAAAAGCTGTATCTTCTTGTCAGTAGATCTGCATATTGACTTTTTTGTTTAAGTAGCTGTTTTTCCCCTTTATCTGAGCTGGAAGAAACTTTCAGAAGAAATACCTTTTCTCCAGGGAAGTCTGGTGGTGGTGTTAGTGCAAGAAGTTAATAATTCTTCAGAACACATTAAGTAATCATATGAAAGGTGATTTATGGGGAGACAAGATTATTTGTGTGCAGTTAAATCTGGAGTCAGTCTTTAATCTCATCATTTGCTCCATATATTCAGATTTCAAAATAGTGTCCAATTAACAAGCATACTCATCCTTAAATGAGTGTTCTCTTTCAATTACGCATGTTGAAGATTTAACAGCCATAATTTAATTTCCAAAATATGAAATAATGGAATATCATTTCATTTAATTTCAGAGACCTTGTCTATGAAATATATATTTTCCTTCTAGCCATCAGAAGAATCCAGCAATGCTGGACGGGCAGGTAGTGAAGAAGCTAGTTTTAAAGGACTGTTATATCCTTCAACTGGCATTTATATTCATATATATCTTTAAGTTTAAACCCATACAAAAGACCACTTGAACATATTTATTTTTAAACCTATATGAAAGGCGATTGGAACCATTCCTCTGCTGCACGAGAATCAGACAAGGGTGCCTACTTTTCTGCCTTCATTGTGTCAAGACAGAGCAGGGTGTCATTGCTCTTTTGTACTTGCACCAAAAAGTTGGAAAGAGTTGGCAGTGCACATTGTGAACAATTTCCGTAGTTCTTTGTATCCAAAGTCAATTGGATTCATCTTAATTTGAACTTCAGAGCTTGGACAGGTCGTAAGGATATAATCTCAAGAACTGCTTGCCTTGTTATTCTGGATTCTTTTCTGTTTGCAGGTTTTGAAGATAAAGACTGAATATGTGGAAACATGAAAGCATCATCTTCTTACTTGACCTGGCTAGGAGAGCATTAGCCACATGGTTAAAGGAGAGGATCAATGCCTCCTTGTGGGAAGCAATACAAAGGACGCAGTAATAAGACTATTACTGATTAAAACCTCTCTTGACCTGTGAGATTTGTGTAATTATAGGAGAGCCCTTTGTTATAGTAATTTTATTTAAAAATACAGTTGGAACAATAAAAAGTAATACAAACTAAAAAAAGAAAAGAAAAAAAGAAAAAAATAGAAGGTGCAGAAAAGAAAAAATAGAAAAATAGAAAAGAAAGAAAAAATAATTATATATATATATATATATATATATATATATATATATAAATAAATGATTCCCTCCTGCATCACAAGTATAAACAATTTTAGTAACTTATCATCTTCTCTTAAAATACAACAAATGTTCTCTTCTTCCATATCCCACCTCTTATCAATTATAGAAGAGTCTCAAATGTGATTGAGAAGGTGATGGCCTTGCAGATCCAGGTATATCTAAATGGTACAGTTTTTCTCAATCCATTTCAATTAGGCTTTCAGTTGGGATATGATACTGAAATTGCTTTGGTCACCTGGATGGATAACACAGGAAAATATATGAATGTGTGCAGCCTTAGTAATTCTCTTAGGGCTTTCAGTAACATTGACCACGGAATCCTTTTGAACATGTTGGTGGGACTGGGCCAGTTCAACATCTACATGAAACTGCTATGGGACATCATCCAGAGTTTTGGAGAAGGTGTCATCAATATGGTATTTGGTATGGAATCTCATCCTCTATTGTCCTTTATCCAATTCCAAGATGCCCTTGAAAACTGTGTAAGTTCAGTACTGGACTGTATGAGGGAGAACACACTGAAATTAAATCCAGAAAATAAGGAAATGCCATTAGTAAATAGGACCTGAACTTCAGCCTACCTTGGGTATGATCGCATTTTTCCTGAAATAGCAGTTTCTCAATCTGGGAGTATTCCTTGATTATCAAGTCTCACTGGATTCATCGTCTACAACTGTGCAAAGGGATGCTTTTGTGCAGTTAGCTATGTACCATGTCATTTCCAGATGTTAATCATTACATATGTCTTGATTACATCCTGGTTTGGCTACTGCAATGCACTCTAGGGCTATCCTTGAAAGTGTCAGAAGTTGCAGTTCCTGCAAAATGTAGCAGCCATGGTGCCAACCAGTGCAAGACACAGGGATCATGCAACAAGTGTACTGAAAGATACACACTGCTTGCTAGTTGCTTACTGTCCTAAACAGCTTATAGCCTGTTTATGCAAGGAACTAAGTTTCCCATTAGAACTCTGTTCAGCAGTTAAGATCTGTAGGAGAGACCTATTTGAAGAAATACAGAAAAGGCCCATCTTTCTGGTGAAGGGGAAGGGGCCTTTTTCTACAGTGCCCAACCTGGAACACATTTCCCTGGAGTACACTGTCAAATCGCTTTTACTTGGCTTTTAATTGCTAAATTACTTTATTGTAATTTTTATTGTTTTCATTGTGATGTTATTGTTAATCTGTGGTTTAATGTTTTATATTCTGCTTTTGTTTCTAAACATTGTTAGCCACCTTGGGTGCTCACTGTAGCAGAAAGGTGGTATAAATCAAACTACTAAATAAATGGACAGTTCAAAAAGTGTCAGGGATAAGTCTTTCTTTTACCACTAGAAGAACACAAGGATGATGATGATGATGATGATGATGATGATTTCTGCACTCTGTAGCAAAAAGGGGGGAAGCACTCTCTAGTTGCTCTAATGAAGGGGTAAATGTTAGTTTAAAGGATTTACTCTATTTAAAAATGAATCCAGGTGATGCAGCATTTTACATACCAATATTCTATGAAGTTCCCTATTCTTCTCCAGTTGCTAATTTAATAATTTCATTTATTTTTAGAGACTAAGATCTAAAAGGATCTAAAGGCTGTTGCAGGCTTGCAGTGTCTATCATTTACCAAGTGCCTGTAATTTGTAACTGTTGTTGTTATTAGTATTGTTCATTGTTGGATCCTAACAGTAGAGGCTGTCAAAAATCAAATTACTCTGCATGTTGTACCACCAATAGCACAATGATCCATTATTGAAAACTAGAGTGATTGTTAGTATTATCATTCCCCAGTTTCTCCAGCACATTATTGCCCCTTCATTTAATCAATGGGTAAAATTAAATTATAAGCTCTCTGCCAGTACTAAATACAATTCACCTGTCAAAGCATACTTCCTAATATACATTTGGGAGTTGTAAAACTATCACTGCCAACAAAAATCAGAGACTGAGGAAGCATGATACCCTAACAAAATCAGCATTTAGCAAACAGTTGGGTTAGAGTGTAAATGGAAAATAAGGTCACTGTTACCAAACAAATCTGGTAAATTAAAAGGCATTTGGATTCACCTCTCAAAGCTTCTACAGGTATATGACCTACATCTGAGCAATCTCAGTAAGTTCAGTTATAGTATGAAATCTATCATAGTTTCCTTATCATTGTCCTCCTCATCATCCATTTTGACAAGCTGGTCCCAGAAGTTCATGACGAATTTCGGTTTTAGGCTACTTCCATTATTTTACAAATTCAGTTCTAGGTTTTTTTGGGGTGCATATCTGGCTGAGAAAATGAACTGGAAAGTAATGCAAAGAACAAGGGAAGGTTTCTATCTATCTGATAAAACTTGCTTCCAAGTTTTGTGTACCTATGAAGGAACAAATTCTCAAGCATGCTATTTCTTTGATTTTGAAGAAGTATTATTTTAGGATTAATTGAGTTCAGATGAATAGCTCTGGAACACCCTTCACAACTTGGCATCATCCAGATGGTTTGGATTCAATCCTATAATCCCAACCCACCTTTCTGTGTATTATGTATTCTGTTCCAAACAGTGAACATTAACTTTTTATTACTAGTATATAAAGAAAAATGAAACCAGTTGGGAATGGCTTCTAAATTGTTGAATATGCTAACTACATGAATATTTTATCTAATAGTTTTGTGTCTGGTGTTATATATATTTCTGGATTATGATTTGTGTCCTATGTGGGAAATGTTAATTAACAACTATAACAATGTTTTGCTTATAATAGCATACATTGCAAAACCTAGATTAACTAGAATCCACCATAAAGAGGATAGGAAGGGTTTCCATAGGATTTTGTTCCATTTCTTACTTTTATCTCCTCATGGTACAGTAAATATATATTACACAAAGTTGAGATGACACAACTGACACAACTGTAGCATTCTTTTGGCAAAGAAACAAGAGTTCTAATTTTGCTGAAGTGCATCATTATTTGCTTCTGATTACAGTTTTTAGTCATTTTCTGATCTAAAACATTCTCTCATTCCTATTCACTGATATAGTTTTGCAAAAGGAGGATATTTAATACTACAATTTTATGTGACCAATAAAATGCAAGTAGTTAGTTTCATTGGTATGAAATTGTTGGTACAACACGCCAGAAGACAATTCTCTGAAAACTGAGTTTGTTTTGAGATTACACCAAAATGCGTGCAAATATTGAACCAGCTCTTATTTGAACTGAGGGTAGCTTGCCCATCACTCACACAAGGACTAATGTCACTACACCAGTTTAATCATAATTAGTGGCAAGTGCTTCACTGATTTAGTGGGATTTAATTTGTCAGTATTTTAGAACTGCAGACTCAGGATAAAGCTAATTGTTACATTACAGAAGTCCTTCTCTTTGCATATAAATAAGACATATTCCATATTGATTTCTAACATACAAAATCCCCCCTCCCATCTCCCCGGCAGTTGCATTGTGTCAGCACTGGCACATGGAAAGCACCAGAAAATTTTGGCTATCTTGTAACCTTGGGAAACTAGCCTAAGTGGAATACACATTGCAGTGCAATTCTCCTGGCTTTATTTTTCAATTGGATAGATTGCTTGTCCGCCACACCTCCAGCCTCCCAACTTGTATTTCACATTCATTCAGCCAGCAGTAACCAGCTCCTGAAAACATTTATGATTTTCAGGTGGTAAGGACAAAGCAAAGGAAAACCAGGTTGGGATGAAAAGGAGAGCCAGTATGGTCTAGTGGTTAAGGCAACAGGCTAGAAACCAGGAGACTGAGAGTTCTAGCCCCACCTTAGGCATGAAAGCCGGCTGGGTGACCTTGGGCCAGTTACTCTCTCTCAGCCCAACCCACCTCATAGGGTTATTGTTGTGGGGAAAATAGGAGGAGGAAGGAGTATTAGGTATGTTCGCTGCCTTGAGTTATTTATAAAAATAATAAAGGTGGGATAGAAAATAAATAAATACAAATAATAAATAATAAAATGCACAGAGAATGGCTTGCAAATAAGAGCAGGTTGTGGTGTGGCATGGTTAATAGATCATCTTTTTGCTGGACCAGTATAGTATGTGAAATGGGGTTTTCTCCATTATGATATCTTCAAACGGGAGACTTTGGCTGTCTATATTCAAGGAAGGTGAAGCTGGGGTAATGAATGAATCCCATCCTATGGGGAGCTTCACTTGTGAGCTGCCCACTTTGCAAGCAATGAAATGAAATGAAAGTGGTCTGATTTTAAAAAATATATTAAAACAGCTTCGAAAATTATAATTTTAAATTATACAATTGAGTAGGTCACCTGGGTCATTTAGATTTATGCAGCTTTAATTATCTACCTTTTTATTTTATCAATCACATTTAAGCATCCTTCTATCCTGCTCTTTCACAAAAGAGCTCAGTTGGCCTTACATGGAATAACCTACGTATTTCTGGAGAAAAACTTTGTGATGCAGATTAGCCTAAGAAATAATGGCTTGCTCTAGGCCGTCAATACTTTCATTGGGCCATAGGTTTGTTTATTTTTTAATCCAAACCCATCACTCTAGCCCTTCCTTGCTTTGCTGGTAAACAATATGCTTAATAAGTTCCTACATTTAATGCTGAGTTGGGATTTCTTTGACACTGAAACAGTTTACAGTTTATTGTAGCCTGCCCTTTAGTTTGTTCCCAGCAACTCCATGAACAGAAAAGTTTCAGCTTATCATTCTAGATTTTAAAAGGATTATTAACAAACTCAAAGGCTACAAAAACTCTGAATTGTCTAACCTCCAAATTAGGGGAAAGTGCAAAGGGGATGATGGGTCTCTGATTTCCAAATTTGTAAAAAGCATGTCACAGTGAACTAATCTCTTTATTTATCTCTTAATTAATTAATCAATTAATATATTGATTCTTGCTCCTAGAGACATATATTTCATTGTGGCTTTGTGTTTGCTTCCATATGCATAAATGCCAGATGAACAAATCATTGTTGAAAAATACTCAATTCTATTCTTTTAAAAACACTGTTCTTTCAGAAGATAACGTAAGGTACTAGATGCATGATTGACTGTCTGGATTGTGAACAGCATTTCCTTCTCAATCTCAATCTTTCAACTTTTGACACTCACAGGAGGCAAATAAAACTAAGTGCACTTCTTCCTTTGCTTGAAGACACCTAGTTACTCCAATGTGGTTTACATGGCCAAATAAAGAGTAAAGATATTGATGGCCTTTGAAGATGTGGCTCCACATGGAAGCATAAAACTATTCTGTATAAATTGCCAAGAGCTAAACATTGTAGCTTGAATCAAAACAGAGTCAAACTGACTGAAATAAGGAGAATGTGCCACACAAACAGTCTATGTATTTTTAATTTATGAAGTATGCATAGAACGGTGCATATATGAGTTAAAAGTCATTTGGAGGGCAGACCCATGACTAATTTCACAATGTCCATTTCCCCATAACATTGTAGTCATTTCTAAGTTCAGTTACTAAATAGATGCTACTTTCGTAACTTCATAGTCTTAGGTCATTTTTGTTCTTCTTGCAGAACTGTTTTCTTTCATTTGGAAATTAATCCATGGCACTGTTTTTAAATACCCTCAGTTAAAACATGGAACTGTTTTCTTTTATTTAGAAATTAATCCTAGATTTCAGTGGGATTTGACTGTTGTTAACCAGCATAAAACAAGGATGAATGGCAAGGGTTGGAGAATGGATGGTACAGATCTTTTCCTTTTTGTCCTTCTGAAATATTCCTGCATAGTGAAGTGCAGAACTATAGCGAAACCTGTTCTCCTTCCACTGTGCTATTAAGTGTAGTGGAGTTCAAACAGCCAACTTCTTCCTTGTCTCCTTCCTATGTTCTGTTCCCACAAGTGAAAATCCTAGGGTTATACAATTCAGTGGATTCTATTGGTTCTGATAGTCAACTTGTTAGTGCACATGTGCATCTAAGATGAAGCAGACAGGCCACCAAAGCTCAGTATTGGAGGGGACAATTAAATTGTTGAGAATCCTGAACCCCACTCCTGAGAATTACACTGTTTTCTTCATCTCCTTTGAAGGAGTCTTTTTATCTAACCATCAAATGAGAATGAAAACCCCCGTGCATGCACAAAATAATCTTTTTGGCCCAGCTCTGTTATGCCTGTATGCACAACCACTTCCTTTGACTAGGAACAGCTCATGAACCACCTGCAAAAGCCTGAAAAAGTCATGATTGTTTTCATGATTTGAAAGGAGGCGCTTCACACATGCTCCAGTGTGTCCCACAGCACCTCTTTGGAAGCACTTGCATAGTCCTATTATGTATTTTTGCTTTAATCTCTTATCCTTTCAATTTCAGCATGCTGTCAAAAGAGTCATGTAACTTCACTATCTGATTTGTAATAGAGGAAATGGAATGCTAGTTGCATCAAAATACACTAACTTGCTGTGACTTGGGAAGAAAGAAAATTGCCTTAGAAAGTATTCAGAACATAATAAATCATTTCTCAAGAACAAGAAAAGGAACATTTCCTATTCTGTCATATAACCTCTTAAGAGTATATTGATGTGTTGTGCTGTGCTGTCTGCAAAGATTCTAAATCCAAGGGGTGGTTGTAACAACAAAGAGCCATTTCTTCAAAATAGTCAACTAATTTTAACAAGATGCATGCCAGCATCTATTTTCTATCATCCTGAAGAAGCCAGACTGTAATGGATGACAGCTACTCTCTTTTGATTTTAGTATTACATGTTACATAAATAATGATAATTAAAATAATTTGTATCCTGCGTGCTCCTACATACAGAATACAACCCCTATTTGTTGAACCTCAATAATAATAAGAAATACAAGAACAACACGATCCTATGTGCTTAAATACTTCCTTCGGAGTATACTTTTGGCTTTTTAAAAACAACCACCACAACAAAAAGCTTTAAATATCCTAGTTCAGTACAATGTTCATACATAAATAGATTACATTTATACATTGCTAATAATTGTTTCCCAGCAAAGCAAAATACATCACAGTGCAACCAATAACTCAGTGGCCACAAAAGCTGTACAAGAAACATTTGCAAACCTAATAGGAAACAGTGGTGGGAACAGGATCAAAATAAAGATTTCCCCAAATTATCTGAAACCTGGAGAAATGAATCATGTTACTGCCGCAAGCAAAAATGAACAAAACGAAACAAAATCTTGTTTTGAAATACAAACCACCAACCCTAATTTACCGTAATTTTTGTTAATATGATTATTATTTAAATTTAAAATAGCTATCCACTCCACTGGACTATGGCAGCTTACAAAATATAGTTCTAGATTAAAACAATTTAAAAACATAAATGAAATGAAACAAGATAGCATGGACTAAAATGACCACTAAAACAAGCATGACTACCCCCCCCCCAGCACATTAACCCCAGGCCTGGGACCAAAACCAGGTTTTAAGGGCTTTTGGAAACCCCAGAAGAGAGGGCACTATAAATATCTTTGGAGGGATCCTGTTCCAGAGGGTGAGGATTGTGACAGAGAAGGCACACTTCCTAGGTCTCACAAGTTTTCACAGAAGGGACCTTGAGCACAGCCACTCTGCCTGAATGTACTGGTAGGCAGAAACAATGGGAGAAATATGGTCTCTCAGGTAATCAGGTCCTATGCCATGATTATAGGTCTTATTGATTGGTTTTCTTTATAATACAAGCTTTTGCTGATATAAGATAGATAGATAATAGACAATCAGATCTTAAACTCCATACATGAGCTTTTTAAGACTAGTAGCTTATCTCCCAGGTGCTCCTTAAAATAAAGGAAGCCCTCTCTACTCTTGCTTAAATTTTACAGAATAAGTGGGCAACCTTCTGGTTGGAACTTGCTCTTCAACCTGCTTGATGCTGTACATGGTGGCACCTGAAGGATAGCTATTTCCCAGGAAGTTGGAATTTTTAAATCTTTTTAGTTTTTTTAGGATTTTTAAGGAGGTGAAGGGGAGTGAAAAGCTTCTGGGAGGCAAAAAGTTCCCATTTCCACTCTTAAAAAGCTCTTCCCCAAAAGTGTGAAATTGTGCCATTGAAATCTGTTGACAAAATAGCTAAAAGTTAAAGGGGCAATGTTAGATCATTTTAGGGGGCCTGGAAAGGTTTAAAGGGTAGACGTTAGAGTGGTTTGCCTTCTGAAGTTAAAATATGTCAGCAATTCCAATTACTATGCCATATAACCAGCAAGTAAGCTCAGCCACTGTTCTTGGATGTCATTTTGCATCCAATGTTTAGAGGACTGCAGACAAGCCATCAAATTTCACCACAATTTTATTTGGTGAAAGTCTGTTTTCAGCCTCTTGAGATGCTAGTATGTAAAATATAGTGTATTGTAACTTCTGAAGCTCACCAGAATCATCATGAGATGAAGAAAATACATTAGCTCATAATCTTTGCAACTTACCCAAAAGGATAGAAAAAGTATTGTAAGTCAATCATACTTCCTTTTTTGCATCCATCTTTTGATGATTACAAAATACTCTTGAGTTCTTTTTATACTACCTATGATCTATTATCATGTCTCTTCTACAATGATGATTTTCACATAACAAAGCCATAACCTGCAAGGCAAGTGGCTTTAGATTCACACCCTTATTTTACCTCTGTGGTAAGAAAATTTAAGGAATAAGTAGCAGTTGTGGCTGACTGAAATAGTACTTTTTGAGACATCAATATATTTGCAATAAAAAATGTTTGCTGTTGATAATCTCCATTACTAAAATGCTGGCCATTGTGATAGAAGGAAGAGGCAAAAGATAAGAAAGATGATAGATGTTCATACACGGTATGGAATAGATTGTGACACTGTACCACACTGTACTCTCATACACACAACATGCAGATGCACATATCTCAGGGGCTCAGTCGGTGATCTCCAGGTTAACCATCTACAGTAAGTATTCCACAGTTGGCCTTCCAGTAATTTTCTTGCCACACTAATGCTGTCTTGGTGGATACTTAATGTTTTCTTTGTGTATATTCTCTACTTCTACCTACCTAGTCTTTCTTAGAATAGCGTATGTAATTTGTATGCTGTATCTGAAGCATGACCTTGACTTCTTGTTCTTTACTATTCTCAAAGAAAAGTTTTAAGGCTGCTGAAGTGTATTTGTTTCTCTCTTCAGTCACAATGGCAGACATTTCAATAATTGAAAATTATCAGCTGCAAACCACCCAGAGACCTTGTCAGTGAGTGGAAGGAATGAAGAAAAGAATCCAGGCATTTCTTTTGGTTTTGCATTTTCTTTTATTGCAATTGCTAATTTTTTATACTTTACAAGTGTTGCATAAACATATTCAGGCATATATTATAATGGGATATTAAGACAGAATATTTAGACTAGAAATAAATTGTCAGTCTTTCAAAATCCTACAGAAATCTGCTGGATCTGAATTCTGCTTCTGATTTCTATTTGACCCATTTAGTTATTTGTTTGACCATCAGTCATATTTAAACTATCGTAAGGCCAAGAAACACCATCCAAAACAGAAGTCTTTCTAGTTTTTACACTTATACTTTGGCTCTACTACATTTTTGTCCTTCAGTTCCTATGTTACTGATTTCTTCATCCTTCATTCTTACACTTCTGTTTTTCTCTTCTTTTTGCAGAGTTTCCCAGGCCTTTTCTTTCCTAGATGCCCCAAACCCTGGTCTCCATGACCTGTTTAACAATGCACATAGCTTTAACAATACAATACTCTTTTGTGAAGCGTTCTTCATTTTCCTACTAGAATTTGCTTCATTTATCATTTATAAACAGTTTGAGCCTTCAACACTGGGGTATGCTGTGGTAAAATAGGTTACTTGGATAGTTGACATGGATATGTTCAACCAAGATATAGTTCTTATACGTATTCAAAATACTGTGACAGTAAATTTAATATCTATTCTACCAGTTAAATAATCTGTTGCAATTCTATAGTTCCCATTCCAAACTCTCTACCCAAGAATTAGGAACATGAATTGTAGTTCAGGCTCAAATGTTTTATCTGCTGGCAGCAATTACAGTACTTCATTACATCTGAGCAAATGCTTTACTGATATAAAATACCCATATATTTCTTCTGCATTCTAAATCATAAAGTTAAAATGAAAAAGATAGATAATCTATTTCAGAAAGTCCTGTCCCATAACACTGCATTACTTTTTAAATAGTAATTACAATGGATTCAATTAGTATTCCTTCTCTGAAATTCTATTGTTTTCCACTTCCCCAAGGAAAAAGGAATTAGCACATTAGAAAATACAGTCAGGAAAAAGGAGCAGAAATATATTCATGGTGAAATGACCTTATAAATGGGGATCTTATCTGCCAAAGGATGGCATCCAGGGAGAAAATTTGCATCCAGAACAACAGTCTCCTTCAGCATCACTTGCTGCACACCTTGTGAACTTTGGAGGCTGGAAAAAAAAAGCCCAACCCTAAAACAATTTCTTACCCCAGTGTCAAAAGAGTGTCCACTGTTTCCTAGGACTTTGAAAATCATTCATGTAGGAGAGTATGGAGATGACCTTAAATAAAATATGTGGCAGCCATTAGGAAAACATGAACTTAGCCCAGGAAAACAAGATGGGGTGAGAAAGAAACTCAGGATTGCCCCACTGTGACTCTCTTTGGAAAAGGAGGAGGGAAGGACAAAAGCTGTCAGGTTTACAAAATTCTATTATCATAACCGTATATCAATAAAGCAGAATTCTGTAATTTCTTGTAGTATCTGTTTCTGGACCTCAAAAGGCTGGTAATTCCAGATGCCACATATGGACCCATTCATTTGCACAGAGGCTATCCAATTCCCTACATAACATGAAATGGGGCTGTGCTGATAAAAAAGAAGTGGATGAATATACAGTACTGCTGATGTTTTTGTGAGGTAAATCATTAAGTCTTGTAATCATGCTACCACAACAGATATGGAGAATTGGAGTCTTGGAAGCAGTGGCATTTAGTATACTTACATGTTTAGAGCAGGGTTTCTCAACCAGGGTTCCAAAAGAGGTCACTAGGGGTTCCCTGGGAGATGACGATTTATTAAAAAAAATATTTCAAATTTTGGCAACTTCACATTAAAGAGGTAAGTTTCATTCTTTATTTTTAGTTTAAGAACTCTGTTAATGCATATATATAGGCCTACACGTGAAACGAATATAATAATTTTGTAACTTCCGGTCTACATTTGAGCCTGAATGTGCAGGGGTTCCCTGAGGCCTGAAAAATATTTCAAGAGTTCCTCCAGGGTCAAAAGGTTGAGAAAGGCTGTTTTAGAGAATGCAGTTCTAGATGTTTAGAATGTAAATGATTTGATACTGAGTTAAGAAGGAAAGGAAAGTTCAGCAGGGGAGTTCAATGGGAGAGAGGTTAGACGGAGAAGAGGCAGGAGGAAGAGAATGGAAGAACCAAAAAAGCTACCAATTCTTCCAACTCACTGACTCTCTCCTTTCTGATTCATGTCAGGATGAAAAACACTGGCTACGTAAATGGTGTTACCAAGAAAGGCTTAGGTTCCTCAACCATGGACTATGCTAGTCTCTATGAGATAGAGTTTTGGCAAGAGATAGGCTACATCTCACAAAGATGGAAAAAGCCTTGCCAATTTCATCAGCAGGGACCTTGCCAATCTCAAACTAGAGCAGAAAGGGGAGGATGACAAAAGCCCAGAACGGAATATATTGACAAGCACTGGGGCTGTAGAGAATCAGGAAGATGACCTTGACCGAGATATGCAAGCTCTGTTGCCAAGGTAACAAGAGGTACAAATGTTTTAAAGTCCAGAACATTTGGAAGTTGCTCAGACAGACACCTCCCTAATTCACTGAACTATAAGGAGGAGGAGGTGGTATAACATAATGAGAATTGTAAGATTCTGTTATTATAGCCAATCTCAATATCAGTAATGTTAGCCTTCCTGTGGAATTGATTTCTTGGTCTTATCTACCTAGTGGGGCTGACGGGGCTGGCAGCACAAGAGACAAATGGAGAAGCATAAGAGCAGAAGGGGATTTAGGGACTGCCAGAAAACTACAACAGTGAAGCCAAAGGAGGTACCACTCACAATGTCATGTCTCTACCCCAATGTACAGAATATGGGAAATAAACATGGAGAACTTGAACTTCTACCATAGGTTTCATTAAAATTTGGTGGGATGACAACAAGATTAGACTGTACTGCTTGAAAGCTGCAAGTTATTCAAAAGGAACATGATCAATAGAAAGGGACAAGGTATTGCTATGTACATAACAAAAGCATACTGTATGCCTGCAGAGGAATTCATGAATCTGAATATGGAAATGCTATTAAGAGCATCTAAGCAGGAACAAAAGGAGAGAGAAAGGAAAGTGGTATCATTATGGGAGATTATGTTAGATTGGACAATAATGCTATCTTGTGACTGAACTGTACTTTCAATTAGGGGCCAGAGACTTGCTAGAACAAGCTAGTCTCTTGCCATTTTACTGCAAAGTGGCACACCGCATCTTTGCTTTGCATGAGCTCCAAAATAGCAAATACCCTGCTCTGAACCCATTTAGCTAATTATTTCCCATTTTTGCCTTAACTAGGTGCCCTATACCTGCTAAGTGCTCAACAATGTGGTTAAAGCTCACTAATTGTAGCCTTCCCTTGCTGATGCCTAAATGATAAAGCTATTTCCTGATTTATTTCTCAAAAGCAAATCTAACAACTCTGGGGGACAGGGAGGTGGGGATGGGGTCAGATGGGATAAAGATGTTAAGGGCTATATAACTTGCCAGCAAAGGTAGATCCTTGTAGGTGGTTGCCATGGCATGCCCCTCCTGCTACTCCCTGTGCCTACCACAGCCAATGAGGAAGGGAACTCTTCTATGTTAAGTATCCAGAATTATTCAATACAGCTTTTATTCTGGTGTCCATTCCTTCTTCAGCATCCAACCTGCAGCCACTTCAGCCATCAACAGAAGCCTTTCTATATCAGAGCAAAGTTTTAGAAACACACAAAGGTGAAAATGGGAGATTTCAACTAAGATTTAACTGCCTAGAGTCCCTTTTGTGTGTGGGGGGGAGAGGAAGGTGGCAAAATCTGAAAAATAAATAAACAAACAAAATAAAGATTTCAACTAACTTTGCCAGGAATCAAAGGTCCAACAAATTCTTGTCCTCTGTTGCTGACAACTTCATTTACCAGAAGGCAACTGATAGAACAAGGGAGTCAGCTATCCCAGACCAAATTGGAATTAGATGAAGAAGTGAAGGTGAGTGGAATCTTGGGAGAAGTATCCATGTTATCCTTGAATTCACAATATTAAGGGGATGAATAGAGGAAAGTCAGATTTGTATAATGAACTTCAGAAAAGTAGATGTTCATTAATTCATATAATAGGTAGATTATATACAGTGGCTAGAAATCCCAAAAGATAAAAATGTCCAGGAAGGATGAATAATCTTATGAAAAGACAGACTTAAGACATATACAAAAATCCTTCTGGAAAGAAAAATAACATACATTTAAAGAAACTGATGTTGATACACAAAGTGATTTCCAAAAGGTTGAAAAGAAAAAAGAACATATTGTATATAGGAAATTGAAATAAGGTCATATATCCAAAGAAAGATACAAGACAGTTGCCAGAAACTGTAAGGAACGTATCAGAAAGGCTAAAGGATTGCAAGAAATGCTCAAAATAACAAAAAAGGATTTTTCAGGTATGCCAGAAACAAAAGGAAAGACAAAGAGGCTGTAGGTCTGTTGCAAGGACAAAGAGGTGAGTGGATAATGGGTGATGGCAAGAACACAGAACATTTTACCTTGTATTTTACATCTGACTTGTTTCAGAAGGAAAACAATGCTCTAGCTGGCTGTCCTTGGGTCACCAGTGGAAATAGTTAGCTGAAGCTCAGAATAGGCAAGAAGAGGTAAAGGAACACTTAGCTAATTTAAATGAATTAAAATCTCCTGATCCAGATCAATTTCATTCTATAGTACTGAAAGAATTAGCAGATGTGATCACAGAACTGCTAACTGTAATATATGAGAATTCCTTGAAAACTGGAAAGGTCCTAGATGTCTGAAGGACATCAAATATTGTCCCTGTCTTCAGAAAGGAAAACCAGGAAATTAGAGACCCAACAGCTTGGTGTTTGTACTGGGCAAGATCCTTGAACAGATTATTAAATAGCATGTTTGCAAGCACTTGGACAGGAATGTAACTGATAGAACTGTTGCAGATGCTGGGAAAGCCTTTAGCCCAGGAGAGGTCAAAAAAGTCACACACCAAGCATTTCTATAAAAATAATTTATTTACAGAAAACAAAAGCAAAACATTTAAAGTACTTAGCTCCGTTTGGAGCAAGCCTTGCTGAGCTACATTTCCAGCAGAGAGAAAAAAGGAAGAAGTGAAGAACAAGTCCGGGCAGGTCCTCCCCCCAGGCTATTTTGCATGAAGCACGTGAGAGGAGACAATCAAATGCAACCCCTTCACCTGGCCAAATGATTAGGTATAAAAGTAGCTTAATCTGTTAGTAGGGAAACCTTAACACTCCCCTTTTTACACTACAGATTAAGATGCAAACCAATCTTCTCTGACTTTATATGTCTTTCCATTCACATTACCATTATCTCCCCTTTGGTTTAACAGAAAGTTACCATTTTTCTTCCTGTGTTTTTCCAAACCTAGGTAATTGGTCACAACTCCAAGGCTTTTTAATATGAAATGGCTTTTTATGCAGGCTTCAAAATCAAGCCTTTGTTTTTCTGTTGATGTGAATAGCAGCAAATCATCAACATAAATGCACAGATACATACAGCCTTGTTTGTCCTTCTTCATATATACACAGGGATCTGCTTTTCCTTTTTCAAAACCAAAATTCTGCAGTTTTTCATCTACTTTTTGGTTCCAGGATCTAGCAGCTTGTTTTAACCCATAGATTGACTTCTGCAGTTCACAGACTAGATTCTCCCCTTTTTCATAGCCAGGGGGTTGCTGCATGTATAATCTGTCGTCTAAATCACCATAGAGAAATGCAGTTTGAATGTCATAGTGGTTAACTGACATTCCCTTGAGTGCAGCAACTTTTAACAGTAATCTAATTGATTCACCTTTAGTAACTGGTGCAAAAGTCTTGTCAAAGTCTAAATCTTTCCTTTGAGTGAACCCTTTTGCAACCAACCTTGCTTTATATTTTTGGATTTTGCCATCAGCATCCCTTTTCAGTTTGAAAACCCACCTACAACCCAGACAGCGTTCATTGGGAGGTAGATTTACCAGTTTCCATGTTTTATTTTCTTTCAAGGATGCTAATTCCTGTTGCATGGCAGAATGCCAATTTTGTACAATCTCAGGTGGTAAAGCATTCACTTGTTCTAAAGACTCAGGTTCTGTGAATATGTGAAAAGCCTTTACTGTTTCAGCCTGAAAACGTGATGGAGGAACGCCTTTATTACTCCTCTGAGATCTGCGAGGTAATACAGGGCTTAAATTTTGACTCCTATCACTTTCCTGAGAAGCATCTATCTCATCAGACAGATCTTCAATTTGCTTTTCTGGTTTAATGTCCTCATCAGGCAAAAGATCACCATCAGCAAGTCCTTGCTGTTCTCTTGTGGTGGTCAGTTCAACTGGAGAGCTAGAATTTAATCTCCCCCAGTTTTGTTCAGCAAAAGAAGCGCTTTTGCTAATTATTAATTTCTCTCCCATTATGAACCTGTAGCTCCTCTGGCTTTGTTCATAGCCAACAAAGATGGCTTTCTTTGTTGTGGGGCCTCCTTTCCTTCTCTGCTGTTTTGGAATGTGAACCCATGCAGTGCTACCAAACACTCTAAGATGGCTTACCTTTGGTTTCACACCATAAAACAAATGGAATGGAGTGTCCTGAATCATAGAGTTATACAACCTGTTCTGTACATAACAAGCAGTCGATAAAGCTTCTCCCCAGAACTTAAAACATAATCGTGAATCTTTTAACATGCATTCCATCGCATTTTGCAAGGTTCTGCCCTTTCTTTCAGCAACACCATTTTGCTGAGGGGTGTACGGGTTAGAAAGAATTTGTTCTATCCCTTTTTCCACTAGGAACCTTCTGAATTTGTGAGAAAGGTATTCTCCTCCTCTATCACATTGGAGTGCAGATACAGGCCTAGGGAATTTTCCATTTGCCCATGTCACAAAACCTTTAAATTTCTCAAATGCCTCATCTTTATGTTTTAAGATGTAGATAAATGTGTATCTTGAGAAATCATCAATGATGGTCATTGCATACCTTGCTTGTCCAAGACTTGGAGCAAAAGGACCAATAATATCAGAGTGTACAATTTCCAAAGGTCTAGTTGTAACTCTGTCACTGTGCTTACTCACAGGAGCTTTTAGTGTTTTGCATTCTTTGCAAACTACACAATCTAAGTATTTATCACAGGGTTTTATCTTTAGGTCAGCACACAGCTGTGGCATTTGTGCTATATACTTGATATTAGCATGACCAAATCTCCTGTGCATCAGGTGTACACATTGGTCATGATATGGTGTGTTGCCAACTGCAGCCTTGCAGCTTGGCTTCCTTGCATTTTGCACAATGTACAAGGAGTCTTTTAACATACCAGTAGCACACAATTTCCCATTTTTACGTATCTCACAACCATTTTTCTTAAATGTTATGATATACCCTGTTGCAGCCAATTGTGCCACAGATAAAAGGTTTGATTGTAAATTTGGCACATACAACACACCTTTTATAGTTTCTCCTAAGCAGGATAAATACAAGTCACCTTGTCCCATAATTTTGGTCACAGACCCATCAGCCAAAGATACACTTTGTCTTTCAGTTTTAGACAGTGACACAAAAGAGCTTTTACAATTACATAAATGACAACTGGCCCCAGAATCTAACACCCATACATCAGAATTACCCTTCTCAGCAACCTGTGCAATTTGGGTTGTCTGAAGAGCCTTCTTCTGTGTTGCCCTTGTGTTCTTCTGCTCTGTCTTTCTACTCTTGGGTCTCATGGCACAGTCTCTTTGCAAATGTCCAGCTGAACCACAAGTGAAGCATCGCTGGCTGGCTAGCGCTGTGGCCTCAGGTTCCTTTCCCTTCTTTTCCCTCATTTTCTGGTCTTGCAGCTTTCCAGAAGAGATGGGGGGGGATCTTTCCTCTCTCTTCTCCCATTCAGCGAGTAAGCGCTGTGTAACATACGATGGGGTGAGGTCTGCTTCAGGCATAGCCTCCAGGGTACAAATCAGCGTGTCCCACGTTTCATTTAGTGAGGACAGGAGGATATAGGATTTTGTGAGAGGTGTAAATTCCATTCCTCTCTCCTGCAACTCAACATACAGCTGCTGAATAAAATGCAGGTGCTCAGGAAGGCTATCTCCTTCTGCAAGGTAGGCTCTGTACAGCTTTTTTGTCAGAGTAACTTTACTCCCTGCTGTTGCCTTTACATATAAGTCTCTCAAAGCGTCCCAAAGTTGCTTTGCAGACTGCATGCCTCGCACGTGGACTAGCTGATTGTCCTCAACTCCCAAGATAATGGTGGCTCTAGCCTGCTCATCCTGTCTCAGCCATTCAGCATCGGGATTTTGAGGGGTTTGCTCACCAATTGGCAGCCAAAGATTCTCTCTGCGAAGATACATCTCCATCTTCAGGGCCCAATTCAAATAGTTGGTCTCTGATAGGCGCTCCAGAGACATCGCTGAGGGCTGGGAGGCAGCCATGGCTTCTTCCTTCTTTTGCAAGGCACCTCAGCTAGCTTCTAAGTCCTGCAGACCGGCAGTTGCTGGAAAATCTCCAGGTGGCTCCAAAGAAAATCTTCACAGGTCTTTGCTACCTGCCTTTAAATTGTGCATGAGGTGTGGAGTTGATCTCTCTTTTCTCTCTGGGTTTTACTGCGTTGTTTACTGGGCCCATAACCTGTTGCAGATGCTGGGAAAGCCTTTAGCCCAGGAGAGGTCAAAAAAGTCACACACCAAGCATTTCTATAAAAATAATTTATTTACAGAAAACAAAAACAAAAGCAAAACATTTAAAGTACTTAGCTCCGTTTGGAGCAAGCCTTGCTGAGCTACATTTCCAGCAGAGAGAAAAAAGGAAGAAGTGAAGAACAAGTCCGGGCAGGTCCTCCCCCCAGGCTATTTTGCATGAAGCACGTGAGAGGAGACAATCAAATGCAACCCCTTCACCTGGCCAAATGATTAGGTATAAAAGTAGCTTAATCTGTTAGTAGGGAAACCTTAACAAGAACAAGGGAGTCAGCTATCCCAGACCAAATTGGAATTAGATGAAGAAGTGAAGGTGAGTGGAATCTTGGGAGAAGTATCCATGTTATCCTTGAATTCACAATATTAAGGGGATGAATAGAGGAAAGTTAGATTTGTATAATGAACTTCAGAAAAGCCAGCATGGGCTTGTCACAAGTAAAGAAAGACTAACCTTATCATCTTTTGGCCAGTGCTACTAGCTTAATAGATCAGGGCAATGCCATGGACATGGTGTTCCTTGATCTCAGCAAAGCAACAGAATCTCTCATGATATCCTATTATGGCAAAATCTCTCATAATATCCTAAATGACAAAATGATACAACTGTTAGATGGATTCATAACTGGCTCAATGATGGCATCTAGAGAGTAGTTATATATGGCTGATGGTAAGAGCTGATAACCAATGGGATGGGTTACTTTGTGAGATAGTATCTTCCCCTTCACCAGAGATTTTCAAACAGAGGCAGGATACTCATCTGTTCAAAATACTTTAGCAGACTCCACCCCAAACATGGGGTTGGGGTAGATGATCTCTGAGCTCTGTTAAGCTCTGTGATAATAACAAAGATACAGATATTTATTTGGATATAGATATTTGAGTTTGGTGTAACAATTTACATGAGAGGGAAGAAAAACCTCTCCATTCTACAGGGCAATTCTATTATGTTTATTTGGAAGCAACTTCCAATATGTTTAGGGAGATTTACTCCCTATGAATCTGATAATCTATTCTTTGAATATTTCTGAACTGACCAGAAAACACATCTTTCTATTTCTTGCTAATTCACTGGGATAACAAAAGCAGGAACAGAGAAGATTTGGTTAATAAAATGGTAGTTTCTTTTTCTTCTATATAAAGCAGCAACTACTTTAAGGAATCAGAGCCTCTAGAGACAGATGTAATACAGTAAATAATAAAAAAGAGGAGACATCTTGGTGTAAATAAAGGATAAAATATAAATGCTACAGGAAATATAAATACTACAAAGGTATTAATAGCACAAAGCACTAAAAGCCATTTATCACCTAAAAGATGAACTTCACAGCATACATCCTCTGTGAATTCATTCCACATTTGTTTCACCTAAAACTAACAGAACAAGAACAGACATTTTAAAAGAGCAAGTGAAAAAAATAGCATAAAAGATTGGGATTTTGATTAAATCAGTTATAAATCCTTTCCTATACCAGAGCCATGGCAATTAAAAAATTATGAACTTATCTAAACTGTCATGTCATGTAAGTAACTGTTCTACAAGTATGTAAAGAGAATACATATTCTATGTGTCCAACTATGTTATATTTTGGGGGTCTCTTATGATTTTGACTCCTTCAGCTATATTCCATCTTGATCTTCCTTCTCAGGTTGGACATGTTTCTGAGTCTTCATTCAACATTTAACAATGTAATTTGCTTGAAAATTCTAGTTTTTAATTATGCCAACCAATATTTTACAAAGATTACCTTAAGCTCCAGAGTCCAATTTAATAAAAGTAACGGCAGCAAGGCAACTTGCATTTGAGTAGCATCAGACTCATTCTGCTCTGCTTGTAAATCTTTGGAATTTAATTAATCTGCTTAAAAGTGAAGCCCAATCCCATACATCTTTAATGGGGAACATGTCTCCTTTTTTCCCTTCCATATAACTTCATTATTGTATATACATTTGTCCCAGAGCCAGGCTACCTCCAAAATCTCCTGCATCAGTCAGGATTGGTGGTGTAACTTCCCTTCCAAAATACAACTCTACTAATTAGTTTCACTCTTTCCAATTTGGAATGTTACTTTACTCAAAGAAAAGCTGCAACAGCTGAGCTCAGCCTTAGCTAAGATTAACTCTAGCACACGGTGAACTGTTGGAGAAAGCTGTTATATTTAAAGCTTTAACACTCCATGAGCGTAGCACATGAAGAAAGAACTGGACTCTAATGCAAGACTTTTGTTTTAAACAACTTTTATTTACTGTTTTTCTTGAAGGTGACATCCAAGTATTATGTTATGATAGCACATTTGTGTTAGATTTGGATGTTTTTTTTTCATGGTCTTAGTTATGTAGTTAACATGGTTCCAATGACTGAATGCTCCTGAAACAAACTATTTTGCATATACCAAATTAATTCTCTGATCTAAGTGACTCCTAGTCATTTACTGGTCATTTCATTTAGCTTCTGCTGTGAGTGAGCTGCTCACTTAAATTGTGTTATATCTTTTTTGCACTGCTGAACTAAGATGCATACACCTTATACAGAGAGTATGTCACATTTTTCCAGCCTGTAGAAAAAGAGGTGACTACGGTGATAAAGGTGAGAATGTGGACAGGATGTTAAACAGCCTAACAAATATCTGCCAGCAAAAGGCCAGGACTAAGTAGTTTAGGCACAGTTAGGGGGAGCTATATGATACTTGAGGAAACCAGATACTGCAGATCTAGACAAGATTTTTAAGCATTTTTTTGGCACATCTACCAACACACAAATGTATAATCCTTTCTCTCTGTGTTGTATATGAGAGAAATTAAGCCTGCATGGAATAGCTTCACTCTACCTCTGCCTTAAATATTACCTCAATGTAGACTAATTCAAGATTAGTCTTTATTTATTCAAATGTATTAGCCACCTAGCTCTAATGGACTCTAGGTGGTGTAAAAAACAAAAAAACACATAAAAACACATAAAATATCAAACCACATAGATAGCCCAGACTAAAACGATCTTATAAACAACACAAATGAAACAAAACAGGGACCCCAGAAATACAGTAATATATTGATACATCACTCACAGGCATGGGACTAAAGACAGATTTTAAGAGCTTTCTAGAACTCCAGAAGTCCTTATCTCTGGGGGATGCGGTTCCAGATTTCTCCACTCAAAAAATCAAGTATGTCCATCTCAGTGCTGCAGGTTAAAGTGTCGAAGCCCAAATATAAGCAGGGGGCAGAGCTTATTTGGGCTCATCAGCTAAGAACTGGACACCTCAAAGAAGTACCAGATTTATAGGTGAGTCTGAGAAGGCTGAACACAGCTACAAAATTGTATCCATGAAGTCATCAGGAGTAAGCTTGACTTGAAGGAGTGCATATGTTTGTGTGATGATATAGGAATACACCTACACATATTACCCTGTTCTGAATATATGAAAGAAATCTTAATGTGATAGCAAAAATGAAACTTCATTTACCATACTTAAAAAAAGATCTGTTATAAATGACAACACAGAACATAGCATCAGTAGTGTGAGCAACACAGTCACATCAGTATTCCAAGCTTACCCAGCAAAGTGAAGACATCTTGGAAATATATATACATATTCAATGTTATTATGTGTTGACAGTATTATTTCAATAAATGCTGCATGACAAAAATGATCAATTTATTATTCTATAGAATGCAAATTTAGGGTACTGCTTTTGTGGGTGTTGGGAGGAGGTCACATCTACTTGGATTTGGAAAGTAACAAAAAGATTGAATCCATGTTCAAGGATTAGAAGCATTCTGGTTATGATGGTTTAGGGGAAAAACTGGTCTGGTATTAAAGTTGCTCACTATAATTATAAATACTGTTCACTTTAATTTATTTGAAAGTATATGTCCTTGGATTACTTACATAAGATTCTGGGTTTAAATCTTTTTTTAAAGGAAACATATCTAAAATATATGATTTGTATGGCTCCTGCTGACAAAAACACACTGTCATTATGTCTAACTATGTAAATAAAACTTGATTTTCAAAAGAAATAAATCCAGAAATCATGCACAAATATAAATCAGATTTGCATAAGGCAGTTACCTTTATCACATAGGCAAAACCTGTTCTGCATACAAAAATGCTCCATTACAGAATTGTCTAGATTTGCATGCAAATATTCTCTCTATGCATAGTATTGTGGATATCAAGAGCCAGAAACCTATTCTGCAGTATGGTCACATTTGTAAATGGTCTCTCTGATCCTATGCTTATAAAAACCAAGCATCTCTGTATAAATAATGGGTATTTTGTGAGACAGTATCCCAACAGAAGCCAGACTAGCGTCAACCCTGGTACATTTTTAGTAGGATGCAAAATTGGAATTTTTCTTCAAGACTTTGAAATGCTGAGTTATTGCTGCTGAGGTGTGTTAAGATTAACCTTGTTGCTTTATTTTACTTCTAATGTGCTGAAACTTCCAGTGTTTTAAACTCGTTCTGTTTCAATGTCTTTTATGAATGTAAACCGCTATGAGTCATATCATTTTGGCATCTATAAATGAAATGAATAAACAAATACATATATTAGACAAAGTTCTCATAAATTTTAAAGTTTAACTTTAAAGGGTTAAAGTAAATGTTACAACAATTCCTAATTCTGTTCTGTTTCATTTCAGAAATAAAGTTGGCAATTCAGAAATCAAGCTTATGTTTTTAAATCAAAAGATAATTTTGGGTACATCTCTCCATTCTTCTCTAAAACCCAGGAACCAACGACAGATGCAGTTACTCATATCTTCTTGATATTATTTTACTTAACTTACATTCTGAACTTGAAACTGAGCTACTCCCAATGAACTGTGGGATGGGGGCCCAAGTTATACCTTGATACTTTTAATTTATTTGTGTATTTATATTTTTATATTTTTATTTATTTATTTGATATTTATATGCCACCTGAATCAGACTGGACTAGGAGGTTTACAGTGTAAGTAACAATAATAAGAATAACACAATATAATAGAAATATGAAATGTGATATATTTATATAAAGCACTCCTTGAAGTTATAAATAAAACAAACTTTTAATTTTTTAAAGCCTAACATCAGCAATCTCTTCGGAATACAGGCTTCCAAAGAAATAGTAAAGAGAAACAAATTAATTCTTAGAAAGAATTCCAGGCTACTTGTAACAGACATACAAAAAGAAAGGAACTGATTTAATTGAAAGTGTGCACAGGTTCCTGGAAGAAAATGACTCGTTAGCTGGCTTTTCAAACCAGCCAATGGATCATTCATTTTAATTACCTTTTATTCACATCAAAGGAAGCATAATATATAAAAATATGTTACTCCATCACGTAGCTATAAAATGGAGAAACTTTGAACTATAATTTAGTTAGGACAAGTGCCTCCAAGAAGGCTGAACCAATAGTAGTTTTCCAAATGGTAGAGACTAATGCCTATTCAATGTACTTAAAATAGATCAGAGCAAAATTTAGCCTTGTCACTTAGACATTCTAAATAATAGACTGAAAAAATGTCAGCATTAAGCCTGAAGAATCTAAATAAACATTTATCAAAACAAAAACCCCAAGTTTAAGAAAGTTATATTTTATTCTTTTATACTTATGTCTCATTGTTGTCTGTCATCAGTGCTAATTTTTTAATGTTAGATTTTCAAAACAAAGATTTCTCTTAAAATATTGTCATTATAAATTGCCACATGGATAAATGGCACTATGTAAAAACAATAAAAGTTGATCTACCATTTTGATGAACCAGCATGCTAAGCAAGTTATTTATTTGAACTCTGGCATTACTTGTTTTAGTTCACTGTCTTATTTTTACACCCAGTGATGTCTACAGAGATAGTAAGAAAAGTCAAGAAGATAGTTGTGATCAAGAGATTATGTCAGTTCTGTGCACACAAAGGGGCAGGGCTTTGATCAGCAGCTGGGATCACCAACTTAACTCTTTCACACACACAGACACAGACACACACACAGACCCACAGAATGTCCCTACTTACACATTAAACAAGTATCATAAATAAGGAAATAAATATCAAGATAAAAATAAAACCAAGCCTAACATATACAGAAGTAACAAATCTACAAAACAATAGCAGTAAAACAACAATAAGCTAAATTAAAATACCTCATTAAATACAGCACTGTTTATTTCTTGCTATAAGTAGGCACTGGACAACTTCAAAATCTATGAAGGACATTTCATAAATGAGAGGCAATCATAGAAACCCTTTTGTTCCACAATCATTTCCTATCTAAAGTCAGTGGACAAGGGAATCTAGAGATTATTTCAAGGAATGGGCAGACTGCTATAGCAGAAAATGATTCTTTATTTGTTTCTGATAATGTAGTCATGTGATTGGTAATGGGACTAGTTTACTGGTAAGAACCAGTTTGGTGTAGTGGTTAAGACATCAGGCTAGAAACTAGGAGACCATGAGTTCTAGTCCTGCCTTAGGCACAAAGCCAGCTGGGTGACCTTGGGCAGTCACTTTCTCTCAGCCCTAGGAAGCAGGCAATGGCAAACCATTTCTGAAAAACCTTGCCAAAAAACTGCAGGGACTTTTATTATTTAACTATAATAATAAGAGTGATCATGTATTTCCCTTATCCTTCTCTGTGGTTAGCATAGCGCTAGAAAAATTGTAAACCAGAGCATCAGAAAATATTTCTGGGATGACAATGATGTTGATGATGATGATTTCTGGCATCACTGTATCCTTCCCATTAAGTGCTGAAGTTGTTGAGGATGATTTTATTGACATCCCAACTATCTGTCTAGGCAAGATACTCAAAAGTCCAAACAATTAAGAAAAGTTCTCTCATTGCTATGGATATTGGCCTCAGTGAGAGATTACACAGCCAGTGTGGTGTAGTGGTTAAAGTGCAGACTAGGAGAAGATGAATAAAGAGTATAATTCTTTCTAAACACTGTGAGTTAGTTTTCAGGACATGTAAGAAGTAGGTGCAATCATACAAACATTCCAGAAGAACTAAGGCTTGGATAAGACCAGAAAACTAACTAGAGCAGCCTTCTGCAATCTGTAACCTTTCAGATATATTAAACTATTGCAATCTTCAGCATCATCAATGGTACCAGCTGGCACCAGGGCAATTTCACCTTCAGATCTGGCCTTTACTCTAGGAAATTCACAAATAGAACATATGACTGATTGTCATTTTCTAAGTTGCTTCCAGAGCATGATAGACTGCTCTCACCTTGAAATGGTTGTTCTTTAGTGCCTAGCAAATGCCTGCAAATACATAGACAAATGAATATGACAACCATCAACTGTACCTGTTGTATCAAAGTTCACTATATTAATCAGTAATTAGAATCCTACAATCATAGAATCTGCTGCTCACTACAGCAATTCACTAAAACACCCCCAACAAGTGGCCATCCAATCTACTTTTGAAAATCTGTAGTGAAGGAGAGTCCACCATGCTTCTAGCCAAACCATTCCATTGCTTAACAGCTCTTGGTATCAGGAAATTCCTCCTAATATTCAGCCTTGTTTTTTTAGTATCAGTGCTTTCTCCTTGCCCTGGACCACTATCATATCTCTTCTCAGACCTTTCCTTTGCAAGCTAAAATTAGAATCTCTTTCAGTTCATTAGGTTTGGTTTCCTAGCCCTTTATCACCATGGTAGCTCCCCCTTGCACTGACTCCAACTCCTCCATGACAGTTGTAATTAATACCTTGAATATCTTTCACAATGTGCAAGACCTTGATTCTACATTGGTAGACAGTCCACATTTTGGGTCTCTGTATTTACCTAATAGTACACAAGGCAGCCAATTATTCCATGCTGAAAAAGCATCATATAGTGACATAGATCCTTCCTTCCTTCCTTCCTTCCTCCCTCCCTCCCTCCCTCCCTCCCTCCCTCCCTGAACCTGGCAATATCAATAGCACTGACCACTGACTCGGCATAAAAGAGCATGAAATTGTATATCTCAATTGCAATGGAATCATGTGCAGAATGTTATTCCCATGTTGTTTAATTCCTTTTTCCAGACCATTACTGAAAGTATAACATCTGAAGCCTGGGATCCATTGTTCTGTATATTCATGCATAGTTTTAGCTCATTTCTTCCCTCTGTGTCCTATTAACTGATCTGCCAGTTTTGGTTAAAGTTGCTCAAGCACTCTGGATAATCTGTCAGTGTTGTTACTGGTTTCTGGAAAGGCGCTAACATGTTGGTTAAAATAAAGTGATGATACATATAAAATACATCTGGAAAATATAAGGCATTCATGCTTATTGTTTATATTAAATGAACAGATATTTGGATATTTATCTCTAAGTTTAGTAACAACTAGAAACTAGTTTTAATCATCTTTAAAATTTTAGAGTGAGAACAGTGCTGATTTAAAGTTGCCTACACTAAAGCTACTAGATAGAACTTAATCTTTTATCATCATTGAAGCCTCTACTAAAGAGTAGGATAAATGAATTTCAGTTTTGTTTTTGCAGGATTTTTCATTTTTCTGTCTCAAGTCCATTTCTGTATCTACTTATGTGTTTGACCAATAATGTTTATATAAATATTGTATATATTTTATTTATATTTCACCTAATTCATACTGTGTGTCCTGACCCAGGCCAGTCACATGCAATACACCAAGAAGGCAGTTGTAAAAAGAATGAACTTTACTGGGTACCTTATGAAACAAACAACTGGCAAAGGAAGTGTGAGCGCACCCACACTACAAGAAACAAGCCCTTCCCAAAAGTCAGAGCTTGCCTGAAATAGAGTTTCCAAGTTCAAACAAGAATTATTCAAGTGGAGTCCAGGGGTCCTAGGTCTGAGTCACAAGGTTTCTGACAGGAACCAAGGCACATGAAGTATGGGTAACAAACTGTTGTTCCCAATGAACGGTCTGGGCTTGCGGCTCCCCTTAAATAGGGGGAGACCCGGGTGGAGCTTAATTAGGAGGGCGGGGTCACATTCCCATGCGAAACCTTGCCAACCTTCACTGTTCCTATCTCTTTTCTGCTCTCCTTGCTCTCAGGCTGGGAGGGGGTGGCAACCCCGCGTCCTCATCCTCACTGAACATCCTCACTGCCCCTGCTGCTCATTGGCCAGCCCTGTCTCCTCTGCCTTCCCAGGCGGCAGTTCATCCAGCACCTCCATCGCTGCCTGCTCACCCGCCGACGCTGACCCAGAGCCTGACTGCCTTTCCTCAGACTCCGACTCAGACTCTGAGATCCCAGGACACTGTATATTTTTATGCACACACTTTTCTTTATATGTAATTTTTTTGGGGGGAAAACTGGTTTTACAAACTCTGTACATACTATTTTTAATATGCTCATTTTTTGTATGCATCTTTCCCTAACATGTTAATTGCAAATACTTTGCAAATTTTTATCTGCATCTGAGTTTTCTCACCATAATCAGATCCAAAATACATTTATTCATACAAAAAATTAAGGCAAGACACATTTCTCACTCATTATTTCTTGAAGGTGGATAGCATTTTGCAAAATAGTGATACCTATTTGTGAAATTATTAGTCATTTATTTTCTTTTAATTTGCCCCTTGCCTTTCATTATAGGAAATTTTGATTAATCCACACTTCTTCCTTGTGTTTTTTCCCAATAAGTGTTTAGCAGACAAATGGATCAGAGTTAGAAAACAGAATACTATGGAAGAAGGAGGGAGAAATACTATTCAGACAAACAAATACTGGTTATTTGGGCCTAGGAATAAATAAACAAACTGGCTGGGAAAAACAGAATCATACAAAACAGGGGCATTTTTATATTCTCCTGAATTTTTTTTTTTTGGCAAAATATTATCACTTTGATATTTCTTACAACATTTCACAGAAATAGAGCATCCAACTGCATTAGTGAATTTTAGTTATTTCCAATGAGACTATTCTCGAAAGGTTGACACATTTTCATTTGGAATTATTATCTAGATTCTGCCCAAAGCTGTGAACACTCCCATTGTGTTTCATTAGTGTTCACTATCAAGAAACATGGTAGAAGATGGCAACTGATTTATGTGAAGGGTTGCAGACGACATGCAGAGCAACCCATAACTGTTCAGGGAAAGTACCACGGGGTATTTTAACAGTGTATCTCTGGGTCATCATGTTCTATATTTTGTCACATTGGCTAATGTTAATTAATACTATGCAATAGAGATGAGGAAACATTCCACTTTATGGCCCAGATTCATTCAGCCAATGGGAATGGAAAACTTGCCATGGAACATCAGTCACCATAGCAACTGAAAAACTTAACCCAACCCAATAGCAAAGAGAGATTTCTTTGTTCCATTAGCAGTACTCTTGGGCTTTGAGTCATAGTGGCAATAGCATGTAAATAAGTTTGATTCCCTTTTCTACTTGTAGAGTTTTAACTTAAAATGAGGAATAATCAGATTACATTTTATACATGCATTTATTATTAAACTACTGATTTAAAAATTGCTATCCTGGACTCTAACATTCTAGGAATAGTTAGTTTATACTACACAGAGCACTTCTGTACAGGGCACATCTTGATGTTCTACTCTTTGCAGGATAGGCACCAAATGAAGAAAAATGCTGATAGGATGGATACAAGATGACTTGGTTTTGCCAGCAGCAATTGCATATTCTCATTTGAACAAATCAGTTATCTTTTATTGGAAAATAACTGAAATTTTGTGATTAGAAGTTCTGGGCTTAACAGTGTTTAGATCTGTCCTTTAATATTTAACTTCATATATTTTTTTCTGAAGGGAAATTATTAATAATTGTGTTCATTGAAGCATGTACTTGAAAGATTGACCCAGTAAGCTGTTTGGAGCAAAGGCAGGAAGAGAGAATGAGGAAGGCAGAATTTTTTTTTTTAATTATCTGGGTTTCAGCTAAAGGTTTTTCCTGGTGTGACACTCTATTCTACCAACTATCAAGCTGTGTCATGAAATAAAAAGATGTTAAAGGACACTGAAAATTAGAAACTTGAAGAGATGGCAAACCTGTGTCAGACATGTCATACTGAAAATAAACTGAGTAGATATTATCAGAAGGGAATCTTAAATGGTTCAGGAGACTGTAGTTCCATGTAATTCCAACCCAGAACAAAGAAGTTCCTGGTCCTATTAGCCAATATGCAGTTGGCCTACTGACCAGTACATATGAATGTACACAAAAATCTTAATGGTTCCAGGTCTTTGATAAATGTACCCTGGGCTGCTGTTCAATGTGGTTTACTTAGAACAAAGAGGAAAACAATAAATCTCATGAGTGTCATGACAAAAACACAACCGTAAAAGTGGCTTCTAATCTTAGCCACAACAGTTGAGATAGTGATACCCAAAAGATCTCAAGGGACTGCCTGTTTTCAGAATTATTCTTGTAGTCAGATTTGATTCTGGTTTGACATGAATAGACAGTATAGCTCCATGGTAGAACAACTGGTGTTCTACCAACAAAGAATAATATTTTCAGCTGGAGACTTTGGATAGCTAGGCGGCAATGCAGATCATGTTCTGCTATGGACATGTCAGAGCTCTATGGAACAAACTCACACTCATAAGATAAGATGATCAGGACAGAAACCTGGTCCAGTCATAAGAATTCCAGCAAAGAGCAAAGCAAATACATATTAAGAGAATCCAAAGAGGTCCCAGGAACAGTCCATAAATCAAACAATAGAATTTCGGGGTGGTAGTTCAGATGTCAGGATCTAATTTATGCATACTATTTCCAGCACTGCTTGCTGGAGTCTGAAGGTTTAAAAAATTATATTTATTCATTTTTCAGATTTGCACCCACATACTCCAGGCAAATCAAGGCCATGGTGGTTTGTAACCCAGACCTTCAGGATTACTCTCAAATTCTAGCTTTAGCAAAGCCTATCCCTCTGGAGAGAATTGTTTCTCATGGATTTAGCCCTCTTGTCTATCAGCCTTGAACCTTCATTTATATGCACCTCCTGACAACAAATGGTGTTTTAACCCCAGCTTCTGAATTAGGCATGATACCTACAGTCACATGACTGCATATACCATCCAGAGTACAGCCCAGAATGCAATTTCTGAAGACTGTGAACTCCTTAGTTGTAGGACTGAGTTGCTTGGAACTGACCATTTTCTTGGAGCATTTAGGACTGATATATCTTCTGATGAGGACTTCTCAGGCTTACTATATTCAGCTGTGACATGTATTAGACGAATCTGCCATCTAAGAGTTAGATCACAAGCATTAACCTTCCAAATTGCTAATGTTCAATGCTCTTTAACATACTTTATTCCTAGATATAATGCCTATAGTTAGGGAAAACACACATACACACAAACAACATGATAGAGTAATGTAAGCTCTGTATTAGGGTTTACATATCCAGATTTGCATGTGTATGGTGTACACCTTTGTGATTCCCTGGTCTGCTTACCATTGTTCGTGTTTGCTAAAACAAGAAAAATAAATGATTGCACACAGATGAAATATGCAGTACTTTAAAAATGTAAATAGAAAAAAGTGTAAGCTACATTTCAAGTGAGCGACAGATATTGAGTAGCAAGAGGAATCTACTTGCTGAACAAAATGAAATACAAATGACTGCATATACCAGACTGTCAATTTCTCAAGCCCTGGACAAAAAAAATAACCAATTATGATAACCACTTTTGAGGTGAATATCATTGTAAGTAATGAAGCTTACACCTGCATGCTTTTTCATTTTTAATCTGCCTGGGGCAACTTTGTTCTGCCTGAGAAGTAGTATGTTTTTATATTTATTATAGATACTGTGAGAGCCAGTTAGGTATAGTGGTTAAAGGTATCAGACTAGAAACTGGGAGACCGGCTGTTCTAGTTCCACCTGAGGCACCAAGCTAGCTGGGTGACCTTGGCCAATTACTTTCTCTCAGCCCTAGGAAAGAGGCAATGGCAAACCACTTCTGAAAAACCTTGCCAAGAAAACTGCAGGGATTTGTCCAGGCAGTCTCTGAGAATTAGACACGATTGAATGGATTAAGAAAAAGATACTACGCTCCTCCAGTGCAAGGACTGAATTGAATCATAACCATCTGGACTTTATTTTTATCTATATTTATTAGTTATTTGTAATTGTATTTTATATAGAGTATTTTTATATATTGTAATTATAAGGTATATTTATTGTTTTATTGACCATTTTGTTGTAAACCGCCCAGTCTCTCTCTGGTGGGAGGAGATGGGTGGTGACAAATTAGATAAATAAATACATAATGTATTTGGCCAGAATGAATGTCCCCCAGGTAGTTTAAACACAAAGAATAAATGACTGAGTAAAACAGTAATCAGAAAGTACATTTGCAAGATAAAAATCAAATAAAAACAACTTAATTATCCATCTAAAGTTGACCAACTGGAATGCTGCCACTGAGAAGTCCCTGTCTAGTTTCCACACTGATTATCTCTCTGTTGTTGATGGTTTCAACCATGTCCAGATTCATTTCAAGTTATTTAGAAGTTTACAGGTAATATCCAGCACTTTGATTTATGAATACGGGGAGATGCACACCTGAAACCTGATTTCCAGGTAATGGTATTAATGAGGACCCTCTAAGAGTTTTGCAGCATAATAAATTTGCTAATCAAAAATAAACTACTGGAATTTGAAAGCAGGTGTTGGAGAATATACCTTTTTTTTTTTTTTCATTTTCTCAGATTTTCAGCAGAGGTGATAAAATCTTCTTTGTACTGTGTCACTCTAAGAGCAGTGCCAGTGGGGCAATATTTCTTAAAGTGTTGGCAGGCTGTGATGGAGGAATGATCCATGAGTGCCATCAAAGTCAGGCAATGGCTTAATACTGAATAAGCATCAAGGGGTTGAGGGGGGATATTAAAACAGTTAAATGGGCAAATTATTAAAAAAATGTTAGCTACACCAAAGTTTCTCTTGGGGCTAGTTAAAAATCTAATAAGAATATATTTGAATATCAAAAAGAATAGCATATAAGCTTTAAAAACCAACCTAATAATCAGAATCAAGCATGCTTGTTAGTGTTGCTTATTAATACATAACTGGGGAGCATTTGGGGCCCTCTGTTTTTGCTATACTTTATATCTTTGAAGTGAATAGTAATTAATTTGCACTAACAGGTGGTTTGTCACTGCTTCATGATAATCCTCACTTCTGTGGGTTCCAGCTCAGAGCTCATCAGTATTCCCATTAAGTTGGATTCTCTTGAATATTAAATAATTAGTAAAATTCACAGTAAAGAAAACTTCACAAAAGGTATTTACATGAATAAACTCTTCTACTCCATATACTGTAATTAGGTGACATCTCAGTTCTTCTAAATTGTGTTATGGTATGTTTGCCTGTCATTCAGGTAGTGGCCTCAGTTGCTTTAATCCAATAAAAGAATACCTAGAATATCTAGAATACTTATTTAAAAAGTTGAAATCCCAGCAATGATATGAAATGGAAAGACAAAGACACAATCCAGTCTTCTGTCACTACTTCTCCTAGGTAGATGGTAGGCTAGATACTGGAGCTACAACAAATAAACTACAAGAATATACCTGTGTAAGTCTGCTCCTGCACATGGATAGCCATAAATGAATGAATCAGCAAAACTACTGAACAATTTTTTAAAAACCATGATAATCATATAAATCTGTTATAAATCTATACTCACTTGAAAAATATTTGCATTAGATAAGTATATATAGAATTGTAATTGTTTACTCCTACAATGGTTTATTAACATGTTTTTTTTTCTTTCTTGTATTTCTTCCACTTTTTTGTTAAAGCACTCATGTGTTTTTTTTTCTTCCCTTATTCTTATAATTAAAATTTTAATAAATAAATAAATAATAAATACTACTGAACAAAAATAAGCCCCGTTTCATATTGGTTGCAAACAATTTTCCAGGGCACACCATTTTTCCCCACAGCAAACAAAACAATTATATTTGAGAAATGATTTATTATACCATCATTACTATTTTCTCATGATTAAATGAATAATTAGTGGCATGCACAACAGTCATACATTTTTCACTAAAATGACTTCTTCTAATTACAGTATTTATATCCCAAGAACCTGATCATATAATATGTTCCATATAAAAAGACTTGTGGCAGGAATCCACAACGGGGCAGAGAAATCTGCCAAGATGAAAATTCTAATCAGCAAAGGACTAAAAGCCTAATTTTCAAAATGCTCTGCCAGCACCTTAATTATTTTAATGGGAATAATGTATGATTTGATCATGACACTAAAAAAAACCTCGAACTTCAGAGTGCTTCATGGGATTCCAATGGTCACAATGGAATATGTTCGTCCCTCAAAATATTTGAAGCCACAGAAACAAACGGTGGTGGTAGGGAAATAACATCAAGATATAAGTGTGTGTGTGTTTTCTATATCTGATATCTAAATTCCTGAAAGAGCATTAGATGATCCCTGCTGATCACATCAGTCTTTCAAGTTCCATAAATGCTTCACCCCAGTGTCCAAACTCCTTGTCTGTTGGTCACCGTCTTTTCCTACTGTTGTTCACAGAAATTTGCATTTGATAGCATGTTCCCCTTGAGTTTCAAAATTCCATCTGTCCACAATAACTAATACCTGCTAACAGATGATTGTGATGATGTAATATATTTTATACTGCTTCTGATAAAAAGCAGATTGAAGTAGTTTGCAAAATAAAACACACCCAATTACATAATACTTTACTTAATGGCATATAATCAATCACATAATACTTTAATAACACCATAAAATTATATATAATAAAAAGTGGGAAAAGAAAACAAAGTCAGAAACCAACCTGTTCATTCATCATTCATATAGAGAAGGCCTGGGTGGGTTTTCAAAGTACAAGGATAAGCATCTTAGAAACTGGAGGAGAGACCTTCCCAAAATGTAGCTGCTGCCACTGAGAAAGCCTATTCACAAGTGACTGCAAAATGGCATGCTGCACTTCCAGGCACAACTGCCTGTGAGGATCTCAGAGAGCAAACAGGGTTGCAAGAACAAAGCAATCTATCAGTAATTTAAGGACCTAGACACAATCAGCAAACTTGAACCAAGCTCTGGAGCTGTCAGCCAATCCAGCTGCTTTATCAGAGGTGAAGTGTGTATATGGTTAGATAGCCCACTTAGCAAACTGGTCACTTCATTTGACACCAGACCAAGCACAAGGTAGCTTACATAGAGTACATTATAATAATCTGACAGTTAGTGTGGGGATAACAGTAATTAGGCTGTCCATGTGTAGGAAAAGTAAGTTAGTATTTCAGAGCCTGGTAATAGGTTCTCATGAATTTTCTCCAACAGCTTTTGCAAATGCAAGATGCCTTCTTCTCAAGCACCTTGTCCCAAAATGTGCATTTGTGATCAGGCAATAATAAGGGATCAAAATAGGGCTTTTTCAGGAGAAGTAGGACCATTGCCAGTAGCACCTAAGGATGCATTCACCTCTGCCTGGATCTACCAAGCAAGCAAAGTCAGAAGCTTGTGATAAGCCAGATAGCCCGATGTATTATCAGGTCTCCCAACTGAAATTGACAGTATGAAGTTAGATCAACTGGTGCCCTGGATACCTCAGCAAGATTTGTTTCCAAATCAGGGTTCAAATAATAATGAAGGCAAGCAGCTTTATTTTCAAAGTGCTTCACAAATCTATTAAATACTTTCAGAAATTCATAAATCATATGAATGATGTATAGAGGAAGACAGATCTTTTCCAAGTGGAATCATGTGTATTTGTGTGTGTGTGTATGTATAAATACATGCATATATTTTAGTTCAATGGAATTTACTTCTAGGTGAGTCTGCAAGCCTGCAGGTTTATGTTTCAATCTAATACACAATTGTAAATCCCTTTGCAATTAGCTGAATTTATTTCAGAAGAGCCACACACATATGATTGGACATAACATTGTTTATATCTAATAGAAAGATACATCTAACCAGAAAGAGACTGGTTGACTGCTGAATCTACTGTGTAGCAGCAGCAGCATCCATTGGGGTGGGGTAAAAAAGGCAAGAAAGTGGTTGTGGCAGAGCAATTGAAGCCTTGCCATGCATACTGCCACCACTATACACAAAGACACGCACAGACACGCACAGACACACACAGGCATAGGGCTTCAATTGTGCTGCTGTTTTTTGATCACCTCTCCAGATGTACCACATAGCAGGGATAAGAACAATTTAGGGAGCTAATAATAATAATAGGACGGTCTTTGGTGAATAGCACATTACGCCATCATTAGGGAATAGTGTTTCACAGGAGATAATAATTAAAATTCAATTAAAACAAGTATCTTTAATAAAACTAAATGAATTGATTAATCATGTTGATTAAGTGATTAATACATTCAGTTCAACATGTTGCCAAGTAATAGGGTCCCAAAATTTAACGCTTAACATTTTCAGCAGCGAAACTAGCTTCTGTCTGAATCATTTTCATTCACTGATTTTTTTTCCATGGTCATACCTGGTAGGTTTTATTCATTATTAAAATTATGATAATTAAATATGTTTATGGAGGCTGCCTATAGCAACTTCCCTCTTTAATATAAAAAAGGAGAGGTGGGTATGGAGGAAGGAACAAATAAAAAACTGTATTTTTTCAGTCATATAGGACTGCCTCTAACAGCCAAGTTATAGGCAGGAGTTGTAAAGCACAGTAGGGAGTTATCCAGTGCATAAATTTTGAAGGCCTTCTCTGACATTTAGTAACTAACAAATAATTGCTAAATGAAAAAGACAGTAAAACATGAATAAAATGAACTAATGATGCTCTGAACATAAAGCCTTCTTACTGAAGGAGGAGCATTGCCTTCCCTGGTAATTTATGGAGTGAATCCTGTCACCAGCAGTGTTTGCAGAACAAGAACAGTAGGAATGATGTGATCTTGCTGAGATTTAAGATCATGAGATGTTAGGGAAACTCTAAGAAAAAACTTGGCTCAACTCAGGGCAGCCACAAAAGGCATGTGCCATCTTTCTCCTGCTCAACTGGTTATGGTAGGAGAACTTTATCAAAGGACCCACTACCCCATCAATCCTACGTCATGAGATCAGCATTAGAATAGCTCAGCGCTAATCATGTACTTTTGTATTTGTAACTGTTGGCATTTGATTGTTTTGCAAGGACCAAGTCACTATGTTACTATGGTAACAAATCACTCTGGCAGGGTGAACAGGTCAGACTTAAGTATCCTTAGTTTTGGGTGTGAAAAGAATGACCTTATAAGGAAATTGCCTGGCAGGAATTTGCCTGGACTTGTTTCAGGTTCCCTTTCTATCTGCCTCTCCTTCCAGTCCTCTCTGAGTGCGTGTGAATGCATAAGCTTATAAATATGTTTATGTAAGAAGCTTTCTGTAAATGCATTTATTTTTATAGAAATGCCTGGTATTGATTTTTCTGATCTCTCGGTCCAAATGCTTTCCAGCAATCTCTGACAGTAACACCGAGTGCAAATTTTGTAGATTGGATGTTAATATGATTTTGGGATTAAAAATTGCAACAGAGAAAGTTCTGATCTGATAGTCTATTAAAAAGATTTTGACAAATCTAAAAAATTATAAATAGTGGTTGCAGAATAAGAATACAGTCCCCTTAAGGACTGATAACCAATAAAAGTGATGGAAATAAACAGTCTCTATGAAGGAGGGATATAAGAGGTAGGTAATCCTAGAACGTCTGATAGTTCATAAATGATATGGAGAAAGAAGCATGCAGGTTGATGTATGTATGTTAATCCGCCTCAAATTCAGTTGTCCTGGTAGTTTCTTTGTTCCAAAACAACTATGAAATCTGTAATGGAGTGTCCTGGTAAGTTAAAATACTCTGATATTACTTTGTCCTTGTTTGAGTCCTGATATCAACCTTGCATCCATTAATTCTTTTGCACAAAGTCTGACTTGTTCATCTTATGTAGAATCCAAAGGGATACTGCTGTAGAGTCATTGTCCAATATGGGTAATAGCTTAATAATAGTGTGTCTAAGTGGCTTCAGTGTTGACAGTAGTGTTCTGTTGTTCTGTTTTTGTGTTCTGTCTTTTAATAGGTCCTCTCTGGAAATTAATTTGGATATCTTGGTATGTCTACTGATCTCATTGAGTGGGTAGTTTAATCTCTTGAACACCTGGTTTAATTCCATTAGTTTAGCATCTCTGACAAGTAGCTAGAATAAATGCAGTTGTAGCATAAAGCCTGGCTGTAGATGACAGATTTAGTGGTGTGTTCTGGGTGGAAGCCTGAAGCACGTTGGTATGCCTAGTGGTCTATAGGCTTCTTGTATAATATGGTGTTCATGTGTCTCTTGTGTAGTTTTGCCATTACATCAAGAAAATGGACTTGTTCTGTAGATAGGTTGAAGCAAGTTTGATGGTGGGGTGAAAGTTTTTGAGGTCTTCTTTGAATTTGATGAGAATTCTTTTCCACAGATCCAGATAATAAAAATGTCATCAATAAATCTTAAGTAAAGGAAGAGTAGTGTAAAAGCTGAGAAACCATTTAGGTTAGCCGTGAAGATGTTGGCATATGGTGGATCCAAGTGTATCCATCACTATGCTACTGATTTGCAAGTATATCTTGTTGCCAAAGATAAAGTAGTTATGGATGAGTACAAAGTCACATAGTCTAGTGGTAAGGTGTGTTGTGCTGACATCAGTGATTATGTTCCTGATGGCTTGAAGCTCATGTTTGTGGGGGATGTTGACGTATTGTGCCTCAACATCCATAGTAGCTGAAGTGGTGATGTCAGGAAGATTCCCAATGTATTTCAGTCTTTGGAAGTCTGTGATGTCCCTTTTGTAGCTGGGAGCGCTGATAGCATATGGTCTGAGTACAGAGTCCATTAAACCTGATATTCTAGCTTTGATGTTTCCAGTGCTTGAGACAATGGGATGGCCTGGTTTCTTGTCTTGAAAGCATTCCTTAAGTCTCAAGCAGTGAAAAAATATTTCAAGTTCCCCACAGAGTTGTATATTGTGTGTGAATTTAGTGGGGCAAAAGGATAAGCCTTAGGCAAAAATGGACTCTTCTGCTTTGCTCAGTGTATGACTGGATAGGTTGACAATCTTGTGAGGAGTCCGTGGAGCCCTTCCATTATGGTGAGTGAATGTATAAGCCTGGACAGGTTTTTTTTTTCCCCCAAGGAGGTGAGTTCTGTAATATAGGACTGTTGCCTTGTTTTGGTGAAGTCCTGATGCTGCTGGGATTCCTGTGTAGAGGTGCATTGGTGATTAACTTTTCCTTGTTGTAAAGTATGCTGATTAGATGGATTAGGAGGCATTTTTAGAGAGAGTAGAACATAATCTTAGGCTATAACCTCTGCGGTATGTAAACTGTAGAAGCCTCTTCACATTCAGTATTTTATGAATAATGTCTTATGGTTTGATTTTGGTTAGAAAGATGTCTGTTTGTATCTGTGCTGATTTCTTAGTAGTAGTAGTAGTAGTAGTAGTAATAATAATAATAATAATAATAATTTTAAAAAATAATGCATTGAAACTGCCACTCCACCTCATTCCAGCACATATTCATGAGACTGATTGCTGGTAGGTTTTCCTGGTAATGGATGATGCTGGGTGAGAGAAGAGTGAATGGCAGGGAATCCACCAGCTGGAACCTTGAAACTAGTAGTCCTCACCAATTGCTTTGTTTAGTGACCATTCAGTGTTATGACAGTGTAAAAAAACAGCTTTGTGACCAATCCGTGAATTTATGACCATCACAGCATCCTGCGGTTATGTGATCACCATTTGGGTGCTTTGCAACTGGTGTACATTTATAACCATCACATAAATGTAGGGGTCACAGGATCACCATTTGCATGCTTCCTAATCGGCTTATGACAAGCAGAGTTAATGGAGAATGCAGAAGTAAAATCCTAAGTTGCTGTCATGTGGTCTTACGCTTAATGACCGTGACTTGCTTAACAACTGAATGGGAGTTTGTAAGTCCATCGTGGTCACATTATTTTCCACTTAGCGACCAGGGCACTTAGCAATGGAATTGCTGGTCCCAATTGTGGTCACTAAGTGAGGACTATCTCTACCCCACATTAAATTGTGTGAAGTCAGTGACACTGTTTGGCCTCATGCTGAGTTTCAGTAAAGGCAGGTTGTATGGTTAGTGCAGTTTACACTGATATACTTTCCCGCTGACTCAAGGACAGGAAGAAATCATATTGAAGGGGTGGAAGAACCCTCAAAAATACTTTTATGGATATAGATGGATCCCTATTTACCTTTAATCTTTTCGTAAATGCCACAGTCACAATTCTGTCAACTTAGAACCATGTCATCATGAAATAAATGTTTTCCATAACGCATGAATTTAAACCCAGGAAAACTGGGATTGATTATATTCCAGCTGGGTTATCAAATTCAATTAACACTGATGAGCCTTATTATTAGCTGCTCTGTTCACTACCGTAAATAACTTGGATATGATTCCTTCTATCTGAAACAAAATAAATGTGGTTCCAATTTTTTAAAAGTGAGAGTCAGTGACCCAGGAAACAATAGACCTATTAGTCTTTTGTCCATCATGGGAAAGCTTTATATTGAATTCTTTTTCAGAATCTGGAGATGGAATTGCTGACTATCAAACTACATTTAAAGAAAACTGCTTGACCTTACACCATTGTCTGGCATTCTCTCGTCTCACTGACAAATACACAGGGGTCTTCAAGAATAAATTGTATGCAGCCTTCAGCTTCGAATTCTATTAAGCTATGGCAGAATTGGAGACTTGCTTATTGGAAAAAGACTGCTTTATCTTACTGAGGCCCTGTTTAGCAACAGCCTCCTTGAGATGTGCCAGTGCATGCACAGCTGATTGAAAATATCCCAATTTCTAGCTGCATTAGGCAAGGATGTATTCTAGTCCCTATTCTATTCAACTTATATTTGAATGATCTTGAAAGCACCTGAAATGAGTCTGGTGATCATTTTTCAAAACTCGGTGAGAGGAAAATCTACATTTGATGTATGTAGATGATGCAATCATCCTTTCTCATTGACTTGGGCTTAATTGTTTGCTATCCTCATGTCGTAAAAGCAATTCCTTACAAAACTTTTATGCTAAATCAAAGAAGTTTATTCTACGTAGATGGTTACTGGATGATCAAATCATAAAACAGGTTAAGAGTTTCCTGTACTTGAGCATCTTACTTTATCATCCCTTTTCATGTTTGTGCATAAGTTTTGCTTCTCAGAAAGCTTCAGTTATTCAAATTGCTCTTTTTCAGTGCTTTTGTATTAAAAGGGTGCAGCAATAGATTCCTCCTGTTATTAAATTCTTCAGTGTTAAGGTGACCTCTTAGTTGCTTCATGGACAAGGGAGTTCCTTCAAATGTAAGTCATATTATCTCACATGCCCTTTTCCATGCCCCCAAACGTGATCTCAATGTAATCATTTGAACTGGAAACAGGAGAATACACTTTAAGAAGTCTGTACATTGTTGGTTATCCTGAACTCAGACTAACAGTGTATCTCTTCACAATAGCTTCAGTGTTCTTGTCTTATAGAGAGTGGTCCTGGGCTATCATATTCTTTTCTTTATTAGATCATGTATAATACTGCAGTTGTATTAATTAAGTAAAGACTTTGGGATTATTCTTTTCAAGCTCCCTCTGATTATGCTCATTCATTCAATGCACCACATCACTTTAGCATTTTACTGAAAAAGCTTTTCACTCATGTGCTAGCAGCATTCACGTCATTAATTACTGAACGGCCTTTATTTGGACAAGACTGAACTTAATTCCCTTAGAAGTTCTGCAGGGAAAATATGCTGGGATTCCTCTGCCTCAAAAGATTAGCCCATGTTACGAACAGAAAATCAGGTCTGTGGAACGCATTCTTCAGTTCTGCAGTTTGTAAACTGGATCCCACAGAAGACTGATTACTAGGTATATGATTATCGGCTGTCATTTGATTTAGAGAATCAAAAATCAAAGAGGATATAGTTTGACAGGAGTTTATAATTTGAAATTTAATGAGACCTAATCTCATACACTTTGACATTCTGGATTTGATTCCACTATCTGTATCTCTTTTAGACAGAGACAACAAAGATGAGAAAAGGGCAACTCAATAGGTTCCACATTGTGTAGCAAAAAGTCCTTGGAGAAATTGGCTGAATCAATGCAGAAAGTGACCTCTTCTAACTAAACGTATACTTTTTGAAAAATTGTGTCTTTTTAAAAATGTTTTACCTTTCCAGTTGCTTTTCTGGAATGCCATAAGCTATTATTGCTTTTTGGCTTCTAATCCCTGGGTTAGGGTTTTTTGGGGTGCCAGAAAGGCTGGCACAGCTGATTGGCAAGTTTTGTTCCTCCCAGGAAGAACCTACTCTTACTAGTTCATGGGGTCTCAGCCTGGGCAGTGTACATTGGCAAAGCTTGACCTCTTCAGGGCAGGATTCAGAAGAATGACAAGCACAGCCCTTCCAGGAAAAGTAAGAATTAATTGTGTGAGAGTTGCCGCTTGCTTGGAATATTCTGAGTCAGTTAATTAGTTGTGAGGGTCAGCAGAACCAATGAGGCACAGTGAGATACAATGCCACTAAGTGAGGCAAGTCATAGAGAAAATGGCATCTATAAATATGCCACCCTACCACATTGTTTAAAGAAAGGTTGAATTTGGGAACAATGCCCATGTTAGGCTATTATCTTAAACATACACACTTGAAAAGGAAGGTCAGCTTTGACCCCTTATTCAGATTGCTGAGAGCTGAGTTGTGTTGGCAGGATCAACACAAGAGTAACATTTCATTGGCATAAGAGAGAAAACAAAGTCAAGGCTTATGGCTCTCCATGTTGACAAAACTGAGAGCTGAAAAAAACATGAATGAAGCCCAAAGCAATATTAGCCTTACTTCTCCAAATTCTCTGACAGGCAGAGAATTTAATGAGGTGATAAAACCTTTTTGGTGTTACTTACCGACTCTTCATGTAATGTCAGAAAACCCATCACACCACTTAAACCCACTCCACTATTCTTCTATATGTAAGTTCACTCCAGTATTCTCTTATATGCAAGGTCTGAAGTCACACCATTATATATTGTCTGCAAGAATCCCAAATGCAACAGAAATACCACCAAATGTCTGAAATGTTTTTCAAAGCATTTCAGAGCTACCAATTCAATTTGTTGCTTCAAAGCAGTCCCCAATTTGATTCATTAATCTTTTTCAATGGGGAAAATCAAATTGCCCATTAAAAGCTCTACAGACCCTACTGATTACATCCATATTGACTGCATTGCCAGTGTGTCATCCACTCAGTTTGTTAGAAGATAAAATTCCAACAGTAACTCTGTTATTGGCTAAGTTGGTTGCTGTTAGAACAAGGAAAGCTTTTGTTGATGAAAGGGCTGTTTCATAGGACATGGGGTAATTTGGTTATTTGGAGTCACTGCTGTGTAGTGTTTATGTACTGTATTATTGATTCTTGTGGCACTATCCTTTGTTGTATTTATTGCTTCTTCTTAGCTCTGGTCTATTGATTGTAATAAAGCTTGCAACATAATAATTGCATTCAGAAGTCACAGTTCAACATTGCGAATAAGCCTAGATCTTCTGCATTTCGTTCTCCACTCTGCTTAATTAACATGGCTGCAAGGAGTTACTTCTGTGTGGTCTTGAGGCTGTACTGTCTAGAGGAAGATCAAGAGACAGGCTGAATTTCATAAAAACAGAGGTTCTAAAATTCAGTGTTCAAGTTCAAGAACTACAGAAACAACCTGGCCACATTACGTTTCAGGCATATAGCTTCAAAATCCTACATCCATTTTTCTCACTGGAGTTTAAGTAACACTGGTTGGGTTATCTATTATGAAAGTTCCTAGGCAGGAATAGCCTTCCCTCAGAAGTACAGCCTTTCAAAATTTTTGGTTTAGATTACTGCAGGGGTTTCTGGGTGGTTGCCTCTGAAGTTAATTAGATGCTGCAGCCAGTGCAAAACAACATGATTAGGAACAGCATTAGCTGCCAATGTTTTTCCTCTGCAAGTTCAAAGTGTTTGTGGTGATGCTTAACATCTGAAATGGCTTGGGACCAGAACATTTCAGAACCATCTTTTTCCTTACCCAAGAATTAAAATCTCCCAATCTGCTTCCCATCACTGCCTTCTTTCAGTTTGATGTCCTATTCCCTTGGATGGTTGTTGCATTATGTATTGTTGTTGCTTTACATAATGATGTTCTTTTAACTTTGTCATCCCACCCAGACTCATTTTGGAGTTGAGTGGCTATGTAATGTAATGTAATGTAACGTAACATGCAGGTAGTTCTCATTTAATGACCACAATTGGGACCGGAATTTCAGTTGCTAAGTGAAGCAGTCATTAAGTGAAACTGACCCAATTTTATGACATTTTGTGGTGGTCATTAAATGAATCACCAAGGGTGTTAAGCAAACCATGTGGTTGTTAAGCGAATCATGTGGTTCCCCATTGATTTTGCTTGCCAGAAGCCAGCCAGGAAGGTTGAAAATGGCAATCACATGACCATGTGATACTGCGATGGTTATAAATGTGAACCAGTTGACAAGCACCCAAATCGTGATCACATGACTGTGGAGTGTGAGGACTGGTCATAAGTTGGTTTTTTCAGCACTGTCATAAGTCTGAATCATCACTAAATGAATGTGTGAGATTTCAGCCGGCTTCTGACTCAGAAAACAAAACCTATTCTGATTCAGAAGGAGAAACAGAAACTTACCAGGTAGAACTCAGGAAAACAAAACTCAGAAGTGACTCAGCAGAGTGGGAGAAGCTCGAGACCCTGATTGGCCAGACTTCAGAGGAGACTCTGAATCCACCAATCAGTGCACAGGAAAGGCGTGCAGAAAAGTGCACAAAGGAGAAGGCAGCCCAATTGGCTGTAGAAGGAAACAGGTGTGCAAAGGATCAGATAAAAAGGCAAACACACCAACAGCAAGTTGCCAGAGACAACCGATCCTTCGAGCTCACAGCCTTTGCAAAAGAGTCCTTACCTGTGTCGGAAGCCTTGCCTGTAGCCAGAGAGGAATCAGCGCATCTTCTGCCTCCATGGAATTGCCTCCTGCACAAGCTGCTCCAGAGGATATTTCTCTTGCTGTTCCTGCTGAGCACAGCATCTCGTACAGCTCCGGACCTTGTAGCCGCATCCCAGCACAATCCAGGTTTGCACCCAGCCTTGCTCCTAGCTCTCAGTCTTGCCTACAATCTTCAGTCCAGCCCAGCATTGCTTCCAAGTCCCAGCCTTGCCTAGGATCTCCAGCCCAGTCCAGTCTCACTCCAAACCCACAGCCTCATCTTGAATCTCCAGTCCAGCCCAGTCATGCTTCAAGTCCTCAGCCTTGTTCAAGATCTCCAATTCAGTCTGGTCTTGCTCCAAGCTCCCAGCCTTGCCTAGGGTCTCCAGTCTAGTCCAGTCATGCTGCAAGCTCTCAGCCTTGCCTAGAAATTCCAGTCCAGTCCAGTCTTGCTTCAAGCCCGCAGCCTTGCCTTGAGTCTCCAGTTTGGTCCAACCTGGGTTCCAGCTATCAGCCTTGCCTTGGATCTCCAGTCCAGTGTTGCCTTGCCTCCATTTCTCAGCCTTGCCTAGAAGATCCTGCCAAGCCCAGCCTAGTCTCCAGGGTCAAGCGTTGTCCCGTGGATCCAGTCCCATCTCGCCTAGCCTCCACGTGTCAGCCCAGCTTTACCTGCATGCCAGCTCTTGCCACGCACTCTAGCTTCACTAAGTCTGACAGCTTTGATCAGAGAGTTAGCTGAATTCTGCCTTGCTGTTTTGCCACAGTCTGACCCTGCAGCTGTGCCTGTTCATCCATCATTGCCTAGGTGGTCTTGATTAGAACTACCTTGCTTATTATTTCACCAGGACTCTATTATTGTAAATAGTTGTTTTTAATAAAGAGTTTTTTGGTAATAATTTTGTCTGATAGTCTGAACAGGACAGAATGGTTGTTAAGTGAGGACTACCTGTTATATAATGTGAGAATGAATGAATGAATGAATGAATGAATAAAGGGTGTTACAGAAAAATTCTGAGAATAGAAAAATGTTGGGGCGTCACTTTGTGTGTATCTCTTCATAAACAGTACTCCTGGGCAAAAGAAGATTGTTTGATTGCTAGGACAAGTCTGGATATTCATGCTTCCTCCCCAATCTCATGGTGTTTTCCATAAATGAAAAATGAAAACTGCTGTTCTTCTTACTCGTGCCACTATTTGCAATTTCTGCAGATCAACAGATTATGACAAAGATTTATCAGCATTAAGACTAAGAACAGAGTGGGTTGAGATTCATCTGTTTTTTCCTGATGTATATGTCAAATCTAGCCTGTCTTGGGATCTGGATTTTTTTTTTAAAGCTGATGTATTCCCTCTTGCTGAAGATCATGTTTAGATACATTGTAATAATTACTTTTACATATACAGTATATATGAAGATGATACTATTTAAATAAATGTTGCATTCTGACTCCTACACTCCCATTAATCAACAAAGCTAAAATTACTATGTGTTATTCCCATTGATGCCTAATGTGGATGTGATGGCATCCATTGAATATTTCATGTGCCAAGGTTAATTTTTGTTTTGCTAATTTTTTATGCCTATGACTTTAAGTGGAAAGATACTCAATAATTCTAAAATGCTTTCTCCCATCACAGAACTTTGGGATTAAAATTTTCAGTAAGAATTGGATTAACATGTCTTGGCTCATAAGGCTCAAACACACTAACATAATATTTTACCTTCATAGATTTGACATAGCTTATATTAGACTCAGAGACAAGAATTAGTAGGCATTTCCTGGATTCTTTTTTTGTTGGGGACTTTATTTTCATCACACCTGAAAATGTATATTAGTTGCCAAAAGGTGTTTCTTTTTCCTAATCACAGGTAGTCTTTACTTACCGACTGTAATTGGGACGGGCAACTCCATTGCTAAGCAACAAGGTTGAAAAGTGAAACATCACATGACAGCACTGGCTTATGACATCAGTTCCAGTTGCAGTGGTGAAGCAAATCACCTATGGTTGTTAAATGCGATGGCTTGTGACTGCGACTTGTGACTTCCTGCCAGCTTCCCCATTGACTTTGCTTGTTGAAATCCAGCTGTGAAGGTCACAAATGGTGATCATATGACCATGGGATGCTGTGACCATCATAAATGTGCACCAGTTGCCAAGCACCTGAATTGCAATCACATGACTGTGGGGACACTGTGATGGCTGCAATTTCAAGGACCGGTCCTAGTCTCCTTGTTCAGTGCCACCATAACTTTGAACAGTTGCTGAATGAGTGGTCAGTAAACAAGGACTACCTATATCTTATTCCACTACTGCCAAAAAATCTGTAATCTCTTATAAAACAATTTATAACTGTGCGTTTTGTGGTCTGATAATAATCTGGAAATGGATTATATGGTATTTGAATACCACTGGGTATATTATATGCATTTCCTGGGTTATCATTATTGTTAATTTTACAAACGAAAGTTGCAACTATCGTTTGAAGTTAACTTTAGTCATGTATGCTGCTTATTCTTTGTATTCATTCTTCCAATGTTTCTATGAAAATTGTATTGTAGAGGGCTCAAATTATTTTGACTTCCATTGGAAGATTTTTAAAAATTGTTCTGACATCATTGTTTTGGGGAAAAAAGTCATGTGCAGATTGTATTTGGTATTTAATTTGCAAGCAGATAGCACAAAGGAATTAATCACTACATTTATATCTATGACCTATTAGTAATATCATTGCTGAGTGACTTCCTATAAATAAATTTCACAAGGAAAAATCATTACATGAAATTTAAACAATAGTTTAATTGCAGCTGTTAAGCCACGGAAGGTATATTTTTCAGTATATAATTAGCTTTTTTTCAAATATTTTTTACTGACCTTTTGCCACTGAATCATAGTATGTGGCATGTGATTACTAACTATAAATATATTAGCATTCATATTTATGCCTTATTCAGACATTTATTATTCTTTTAGTTAACGGCTGTTAAGTACAAAAATATCAGAAATTATACAGATACTTGATGTACACTCAAAACAAATCACAAAAAATAAGACCACACCTCCCACTCAGAACTGCATGAGGCAGAACAGTAGAGAAAAGTGGTGGAACACAGCTGTTCAAGTCTTTCTGCAGGGAGCAGAAGACACCATCAAATATTTTTTACAGGCAGAAGATACATTTTTTTTTTGCAAAGCCCACTAAACAAAATATTATTTTGGAAAAAGGGAGGGGTCTCCTCCCACCTGGGCATATAAGTGGGTATCCACATAAGGCATAAGTAGAAATCATAGGGTTGCTGTTAGGGACAAAAATGAAAAGAGATCTTCGTGTATCCTGCCTTCAGCTGCTAGAGAAAAGGTGGGATATTAAATAAGCAAGTCAGTGAATAAGTCAGAATGGTTTCTTTAAAGTAACCCATTCCAAATTATTAATTCTAGACTCACTCCCCATTGAGGAGCATGATTGAGGAAAGGGATTCTTATAGTATTAAAACAAAATCTCCTTGAAGCCACTGCAATGCAACCAATTCCCTTTTGTCCTATCCCCGGCAATTAGCTGCTAGTGTTTCTTGAGGGGAAATCTGTAGAGAGAAATTCATTCTAAGTTCGCAAAAGCTGCCTTCTGCACATAACTACAGTACACAAGACCTCCAAGTCTACCAACAGAGGTAGAAAAGGTTGTATGTGCATAAAGAGGGAGGGAGGGAAGAACAGAGGGTAACATTCCACCTCATGGAGTTTGGCTTATCTACCCTTTTGGTCATGCTCTAGAACAGTGTTTCTCATCCTCGGCAACTTTAAGATGTGTGGACTTCAACTCTCTGGTGATGTGTGGACTCCAGCATGCTGGCTGAGGATTTATGAGTATTGGTCCACATGTGTTAAAGTTGCTGAGGTTGAGAAACACTGATCTAGAAAGCATATGCTCAGCAACAGCAGAACTATCTAATTTTATGAATTGCACTGGGGGATTGGAAAGAAGTGGATTAACTTGGACTAATTAAGGTTGTTTCCAGAGCGATGAATCTAATCTTTATGGCAAATGAGAATGCTTTACTTAGCCCTTCTTTCCACGCACCTGTGAGCACTGATTCATACATCTGGACATTTGTAATGTCTGTTCTGTCCTATTGCATACACATGATAAAAAAAAAGTTAAAAGCCCACAAAAATAGTTTTCAGAATGCCCTTAATTAAAAAAAAAAAAGCAGAACTGGGCTTAGGTTTTCATTAGAAATGGTTGAATGTTACTTATATTTGCTCAAATACAGGCACGGGAAGAAAGTATCCCCAAAGCTGTCTTCCTAGTTTGAGAAGGCAGGTGTAGAGGAGTATGGAGATGGCCTTGATGAAGAATTCAGTGACTTTTATGTAAATATCAACTTAGCTCATATAGACGGGAGGGGGTAAGAAGTTCCCATGCTTGGTTCTCTTTAATATAAGATGAAAGACAAAAAATCTCTATCAGACTTTCAAAATTCTGTTGTTATACCCTATAAAATAAAGCAGAGTTCCATTAGTTCATGCAATGTCTGTTTCCTGGCCTGGTCAGCCTTGAAGGGCTGACAGCTGAGAATATATAAGCATGTGTAGGATCCGCTTTCAAACTGGTTTCCGCAAATAAGAAAGGGTGGTCTATAGCCTAGACAAACACGCAATTGTAAATGCTCCGTTGGAATTAACTGTGCATTGCAGATTTATTCCAGGCTCTTAATCTTTTGTTATAGATGACAATTCATGGGGAACTACTGTCATTTTAAAATGTAAATGTATCTTGCCATACTGTTTAGCATTTATATTTTCCTGTTGGCTTAGTCAGTTCAGTTCACAAATGAAGCCAGTTTCTTTTAACTACCTGCCAAATACTATTTGATTAATAGTCTTCCTGATTTCATTGTTACATTTATTTTGTATTTACATTTTATTTATTTCCTTGTTTTATATCTTGCTTTCTACTCAAGTCACTACTCAAATGACTACTAATAACAATTAAGTAAAGAATAAATTTCTTTAAAGATATAATAAAATTAGTATTAAATTTGATAGAAAGGATTTGCATTTTGGCTCCAACCCTGTTAGCCTTTTGCAAGGCCTTGAAGATCTGTCTGTTTCCCAGGCATTTGGGTCTGGGGGGTAGATGAACTCTGCAGTTTATCCTTTGGCACAAGGAGGTTTGTTTTAATATTGTAAGCTGCCCAGAGTCATTTGTGTAAGATGAGTGGCTATAAATTAATTAATAATTAATTATAAAAGATACTGTTTGAATGGCTAGATGATATGTAAATCTAAAGACTAGACTTTTCTCCTGCACTTAGGAACTATACCAGCTTGCTTTATCTTGTAAATATTCTAAATAATATCATACCATTAGATGAACTTAATACTTCACAACCACATTTGTTTCTGTCTGGATAATCTTGTCATATTATGCTTTTTAACAAATATTCTAGTCATGAAACAATGTTCAGTTCTTTTTGTATCTGCACGATTGCTCAGTAGTTATCAGCAAACCATTCAGAGGGTATGTTAGGAAGCATACCTCTGAATCTGTTGCTAGGGCAATTGATGAATAACTAAGAAAAGATGAAGTTTTATGGGAACAAGGCATCACCTAACAAAAACCCAGAGAGAAATAGACTGAATTTCCTTTCAATAATTGGAAAGTTAGATCTAGGATGTATGTTCACAAAAGAAAAGAATGCTATTGTTTGGCTTAAACACTTTGATACGTTTTGTCTGGTAAATGTATCACAGCAGGCTACATATAGCTCCAAAGGAAGATATACTACATATTCATTACTAGGTGGTATTCAACAGCGTAGACATAAAAACAATACCTTATGAATACATCTCCTACATATAAGGGTTATCATCATCATCATCATCATGATCAATTTATAAATACAACTAGCAGCTGAATATATTTGACCCTGCTGTTTGCTAAATTGTTGGTAGTGTCACTGTATTTACTAAGGTACTAAAAGTTTTTATATTTACATATTTCCAGATCACTTCAGTTCTTCAACTTTATGGAATACAGGATGTATCCTTTCCCCAGTCCCAAAGTTCTAGAGTGTCCAGAGATTGCAATCTTCTATTTGTAACCCTCCTATCACTTCTTCCATCTCTGTTCTTTCCTGACACAGGAAAACCTGTTAATCATGGAATACTCTTTGGAAGTAAACCAACCTAATGCCTCCAAGGTTTTAGACTGTGATTTGAATTCTTTGTGTGTTCTCTGACTTGTAATTTTATATGTTAGGTGCTATAATTTATAACCCTGATTATAGAAAAAGGGTTAGAAATCTATCAAATAAAAGTAAGGATTGATGGAGTTTTTAAAGGTTAATAAAAGAACTCTAAGCAGCAAACAGCAATCTTGCAGAATAGAAGCGTGAACCAAAGAAAGGAACTTGCACATTAGGCTTAGTTACATTCAGATATAAATTCAGTCTTCACACTGTAGTTAGATGAAATAAAATAGAGATAGCTTACTTTTATTCAGTAGATCTGGATACAGGTAGGTTCATAGTAGAAAGCATTTAATCATCACTGGTTTTTTGTAGACCCTTTCTGTGTGGAATAGAAAGTGTGCGTGCAAGCAAGGTGGTAGGGGGAGGAGCTGCACACAGCACCTCCTGCTTGCAGGTCTGCCAGAAGGGTAATGGAGATTGTTTATCCACAAGCTCAAGGAGGAGGAGGAAGTGGAAATCAGGTGACCCATGTGACATCCCACAAGCACAATAGAGATGTGTTTACTAGAGAGACCCCCTTATGCTTATGAGACAATGCTGAGTTGACCCCTGATAATTCCAATAAGAATGACCATCAACTCTTTAATACAGCATGACCACCTAGAGTTATTTTATTAAAACAATGGTAAAAATAAAAAGCATAGGTATGGATAGGAACTCAGTCACAATTGTTATAGAATATTATACTGGGCTATGAATTCAATATTTGTGCTAAAGCAGCTAACCTACAGATCTGAATGGGTAAATTAAGGTGCAACTCTAGGTAAGTTTCACTGAATTCAATAGCCTGTGGGAAGGCTATTACATAAAATGAAATCATTGAGAAGTCTAGTCACCTGCTCCACACCCCACATGCCTTGTGAGGAGGGGGACCTACAAACTAGACCAGATGGGCTAATCTAAGTCTGGTAAGGACTTTTCTGATGTATCCCAGCACTGTAAAAGACTTAAAAATAATAATCAGCACTTTGAACTTGACCCAGAAGCTGATCAGCACCAGATATGATGTGCATGCTTATCAGTTTGCAGGAGTCCATATGCCAAATCAGCAAAGAATTCTGGTAAAGGAACTGTTTTGTTTGGTTTGGTTTTGGTGTGGTTTGATGGGGGGACTACATCAAACATTTCTCATTTTCCTCTCTGTAGTAATCATTTTATCAAGATACACAAATTCCTCTACTTCTTCTAGTTTTCCACCATTTATGGATAGCTGCCCCCATGTTATCCTCATCCCCTTAACAAGAACACTTGTATTCCTGGGCCCATACAGCTACTGCACAAGACTAGGACAGGCATGGCTTCTTTAAGGAGCTTCTGGCAAGTATAGTAAGTACATCCACTCCATATCCAAGTGCTTTCATCCTCTGGTCTAAATACTTCACACTTCTACAAGCAGATCTTTTAAATGCAGAAAGCCGGCTGGGTGACCTTGGGCCAATCACTCTCTCTCAGCCCAACTCATCTCACAGGGTTGTTGTTGTGGGGAAAATAGGAGGAGGAAGGAGTATTAGGTATGTTCACCTCCTTGAGTTATTTATAAAAATAATAAAGGCAGGATAAAAATTAAATAAATAAATAAATAAATAGTTGCCAAACAGTATGCATTCTTAAATCTTTGAATAGCCACTTGAGTCATTCTTGAGTTTTCAAATAGCCCAATCACCTTTCACGTTCTCTTTCTTATCTTATCCCCTCCAACATGAATGGGTATTCATGTTACTAACATAATACTTTTTCATCCCTATTAAAATGTTTTATTCAGAATGTTCCACAATTTTCTCAATTTATCCCTAGGTCTTCCATTATTACCATTCACTGGGGCATAACATTCAAATCTGTACCACCAGCCAATGGATTCCTACTTACATAAGCATCCACAAACAACCTAGCTGATACCAATTTATGTCTATATTTTGGCCCTTTTATTCATAATTAAACCTATATCTGCATCTATTCTTCAACTGCGCTCCACAAGACCAGGCCACCTTTACTCAGATCTATGAAATTCTTACATTTCTTTGTTTCAAAGACATACAGCATACCTATTTTTATTTCATTTCTTTCAATAATTTATGCTATTTTCCTCCTCCTCCTCCTCCTCCTCTTCCTTCATCATCATCATCATCATCAACTCAGTGTTTTGGATCTAGCATATGCAGGAGTCATTTGCCATTTGTTTTTACTATATAAAACAATCCTTCGAATTCCAAATTCCTTGACCTATGAGTTTGTTTATACAGAGTGAGTATCTTAATTTCCATCACTATAGAAGGGAGATAGAAGGTATAAGATTAGTCTGTCAATTATTTGGGAAATATTTTATATGAACATCTATTCTATGCCAATCAATTATATCTAGATAGCCTTCTATTTAGAGAAAAATATTTTCCAAGGTGCTGAGATATGATTTTTCTGTATGATTGTGTGTGCGCATATGTGAGAGACACAAATCTATTCTAAATGCAGAAATATATATTGCTAGCAATGAAAGTCGCAGCAGTTGCAAGAAAGAATGAAAAACACTATATTTGTTCATTCTCTGGTGAATGTATGTGAAACAATCAAAATGTCTGTTTCCTGAAATCAATTTCCATAGCAAAGGATCCTGTGGTTTGCAAAATCCTAAAGCTCTATTATCACAGTCTTTCCAGCAGATCAGGCACAGAACCAAATTCTTCCTCTGCTGAGTATTATCAGTGACTTCAATGGGATTAAAAATTGGACAACTGTTGCATATATTTGCATAAATCCATCAAGAAATCTGGCATTAGATTCAGTCATATCTGGGTTATTTTGCTGTTTTACTGCACATATTAATATAACAACATTTTATCCTATGATTATTTTCTATAAAAATAAAATAAGAACAACAATTAACTGAACCTTCGTTGTACAGATCTTCACATTATCTAAATTTGTGTTGCCTTCCTCACATGACGATATAATTTTACATTCTGGGTCAGTTGTATTCCCAGTTGCCCAAGTTCTGATACTCCAAATGTTTTGGCAACTTTTGGATGCTTGAGTATGTATTACATTCAGTTCCATACACATTAAAAGTAACTACATTTGAAAATGCTATGTGACCAAACTGCCATCATCAAGTTGTAAAATCAGGCATTACATCTGTTGCTTGAAGTGCATTTAAAGTAAAAATCTTTATTTTGTCTTATTTTGTCTTTTCCTCTTGAAAGTCAAAGCTTTGTTTTCCTGAGGTAATACATTCTGTTATGCATAGAGGTTTTAAAGCTTCCTTACTTCTGGATATACAAGAAGGTAAGTCTTTCCTTCCCACTACACCTCCATCATTTAGCAACCAGAATTGGGACCGGCAACTTGGTCATTAAGCGATGTGGTCACTAAGTGAAACGGCAACTGTACTTATGATCTTATTTCAGCTGTCCTTTGCTTTACAGACTTGCAAAGGTTGTAAATGCAATGATTGGTTATAAAGTTACTTTTTCATCATTGGCATAACTGTGAACTGGAGGTGGTCGCTAAACGAAGACTATCTGTACTATAATCCTGAACAAGTGCTTTTTCAAGTTGCTTTTTCTTTTTACAAGAAAGGAAAATAATCTTTTCTAAGGACTCTTTTCCAATGATATGGTTAAAATGCAGGGTAGCCTTGGGAGTTCTTCAAGCAGACAGATAAGCATGACAACCAAGGAGCTGCTGCCATTAAAAATTAAAATTAAAAATGGCAGCACCTGTTTGAGTTAAATTATCTCATATCCTGATACCACAACATTGTGGATTTCCCTACACCTGCTCCACCACGTTCTGGCTGCAACTGGTAAAAATGGGCACAGAAACTAATCTATGTTCTATATTATGAAGGGAAAGAAAAGGAAGTAATCAAAGTTCATTTGGTTGCAGTCTCATGTTTACTTAATGTTTACTTCCATCTTTAACTTGTATAACTGCAGTTATTTGAAATAACATACAAGAATATTGATGCTTTTGAAATTTGGTGTTGGAGAAAATTCCTAAGAATACTATGGACAGCCTAGAAAACAAACACGTGGATCAAACAAATCAACCCAGAGTTCTCACTCAAGGCACAAATGACCAGGCTCAAATTATCCTACTTCAGACACATTATGCAACACTTTGCTTTCTAGAGAAGTCTCTAATGCTGGGAAAAGTAGAAGGAAAGAGAAGAAGAGGACAACCAGCAGCAGGGTAGATGGACTCGGTTACAGTAGCTATGGCGCATGGTTGGAAGACCTGAAATACCAGGCTAAGGACAGATTGTCATAGAGAAAATCTGTGTGGTTACTAAGAGTTGACACTGACTTGGTGACACATAATCAATCACAGAAACTGAATAAACAAACAAATAAATAAATAATCAATCAACAATAGCAGTACTGAATTTTCACTTCGGAAGAAGTCTCATTCTTCCTTATAGGATATTTCCTACTGCATTATGGAAGATGGCTAATTCATATACTGTATTTAAATACTTAACCTCCTTATAAAGTCACTTTGATCAAAAGACTGAACAATAGAATAGGTAATAAATTCTAAGCAATATAACTTTTTCTTTCTCCTGGAGGCTATACAATGACTTTCCATCTTGGCTTTGTGTGTTGTAGACCCTCACTGTGGGCAAAGGAAAGCACAATTTGATATAGATTCTGACTTGGATGGTGTAATTCATTCAGCCAACCAAAAAATAACTTTTCACTTCTGACTTAGAAAGCAAGTTATTAACGATTATAATATCTGCCAGATCTAATCATAGCTAGGGAATGCATTGCCCTCTTCTTGTATCAACTTTGATTCAGCATAGAATTTATTCAGCTCTCTTCTCAGTTTCTTGGTTCATTTTAGTAACCTTTATTATGCACATACAGAACTCACTATTCCATGCTGAAATAATTCAATACAGGTAAAGACTGCTATGCTCTGGTCAAAACAGTTACACAACAAAATATTTTTTTTTCCAAAAGCCCTCTCTCACTTTTTTTCAATGAATAGCACCACTGAGTTATACATATAATTCATCATAATGATTAATATTTAAGCTGTACTTTCACCTGTAGTACATATATGCATGTATTATGTATGTATGTATATATGCGTGTATTTTGGTCTTTGTATTTTGATACAGCACCCAATTTTTTTCTGTGGCTTTACTCGAGCACATGCATGTATAGTATCATTTTGATTTTATAAGCCATGAGACTGGGTTGAAAACTGCACGCATTAGGGAAGTAGCCTCAAGTGCAGTTCTCTAAATGATTTAAGAGTTTATTTATGCTTTTATAGGTAGATCTGCAACTCCTCTCATTTTCAAGATGATGTCCTCAATTTACAACTCAGTCCTATGTACACTTAATCAGAAATCCCATTGTTCAATTGTGTTTATTTTCTTGTATAAGTTATTAATCATATATGATGCCAACTAAAAGAAAAGCCTTTTTCTAAACCTATTATTCTATCAAATATGCAATGAGTAAATAATGATTAAATCAAGGAACACTTAGAAGTCATAATTTTTAAAAAATTAAAAAGTTGAAAATATCTGCATCCAAAATGGAAGATCTATGGTATTTTTTGAGTTCACTTTCTCTTTTGTGTCCAACCAATTCTAGACAAATGAAAAAGAACAATTAATTGGCCAGGAACTATACCTTTTATGATTCTAGCTGATATGAGAAAGGTAGAAGAAAAATGCCTAGATTGAAAACAGCAAGATAGGAGGTCCAATGATCACTGTGATGGGTGTATTAGGAGCAGGAGAAATGGTAGCAAGAAGATGGAGCAGTTGCTCCAATGTCTCAGTGGGGAAGGCAGAAGATGAAGTAGGCATTACACAAACAGCAGCAGCACAGCAAAGAATGAAGCAGGTTGGGAGAACAGGAAGTGTAGTAGCACGTTTGGGGAAATATATGGTATATTGGACATGCAGGGAGGCAAGGGAGTTCAGCCAATAGTCAATTGATTCAGCCTTGCTTTGTCCAAAGCCAACAGCTCAGAATTCTCATCTGGTGAGTAGAACATAGGAGGAATGATGGAGAAAAGAGTAGAAGGAATTGATTCATTCCCTGGGTGCCAGGAAGGGAACTTCAAAGAAAGGTTCCTTCCTGGAGTAAGAGGAGGGGGGCCTCAGGCCAGGGTGAAAGGAGTTGGTTATGTGCCATTTATGAAGGGAATGGAAGGTGAGGAAAGTTGGGTGGCAGACAGTAAGAAAAAGTGGTATTGTTAGGAATGGTGGGTGGAAGCTGTGATTGAAAGTCCTCTGATAAGGAGTTGCTTCTGCTGTCATATAATCCCTGGGAAGACTTAATCACATATGAATGGGCAGAACTTTCATGCATCAGCGAGACTTGTCTGAAGGAAGAGGAGGTGGATTCCCCTCCTCATGATTCTCCAGCTGGGTTTTGCACCAGCCGCAATCCAAGGACAGGGGAAGAAGTGGAGATTCTTTACTAATCATCACGAGAATTACTGCTTCATAGTTGTCCAGATATGAGGCTTTATTTGTAAAGCTGAGCCAGGAAGGTAAGCTAGGGAATGTTGCCTTTGTACCACTCTCTCAACTACTCATTAGCATTCCTACATAAAATTCTCTCATTGCTGGGGAGGTTGTGTATTCACCCAGGCTATTAGTTCTGGTGAGATTAACTTTCCATGCTTGGGGTCAGGCCTGGTTTAGGATTTCATGGCTACAATGCAACTGTGGGCTTGTCCCAAGTTATCACTGGCCCAACCCATGCCACACTTTAGACCTTGTTTTCCCCTTGGAGAATGTGATTGGAGGGAATATTTCATCATTCCCTTACGATGGACAGACCTTGGGGTTGACTGGAACCAGCAATCTCTTCAGGAAGGACTGACCAATTACAGTTACAATCATTCCCAGTGATTTGGAGAAGTACTTTTGATCGATGGCTCCTCAATCTTTGGAATATGGAATTAACTGGGGCTCACAAGTCGTCTCTGTTTGTTTATCCCAGGGGTCTTCTTGGTACATTGAGAAGAAAGGTCGGTGGTGGTGGATGAAGAGATGCTTAGAGTCACACTGGCAGAAGAAAAGGAACAAAGATTACTGAACAGCAGTCCAAGCTCAGGTTTAAGGTTGTACCAATCAAGAAAGAGAAGTAAAGCATCACTACTTCTTTGCCCTTGCTGCCTCTGAAGAAAACTGGCCAGCAGCACTGTTAAGAACAATCTGGACCCCGTTAGTGAAGGATGGGCTAGAAGGTTTTTAAGTGTAATTGTGATCATTTCGTGAACAGAATTACTATAGTCACTAAGACCTGTAAACTTAGTGGTCAGAGGGATGGTGCCACATGATCTTACTTAAGAGGTTTTCAGCTAGTGGATCCTCCAGAAGTGCACTGGATCCTTTGTGATGCTAGCTTTGCCATTTCTGGGCTCGAACCATGCCTCACCCGATTAATCTTGGCTGCCAGGGAGACAATGTGGATCTGAGCCTTACCTGTGGGAGGGGAAGTACTGGGTCCTTGAAATTGGTGCTAGTTGTCGTTGTCCTCAAGAGGTCTGCCATGGATTCAGAAATTTTAGACAACAGTTGGGAAGATTGTGGAGAAAATAGTAAAGTTGCAGTTACAAAAGACTCTGGCCAATATGTAAGAGTGGGAAACTACACTGGTCACTCTCAAGGATGATCTGTGGTGAGACTTGGATAAGGGGAGCATGACCACCCTTGCCCTGCTAGTTCTTTCATCAGTATCCTTCTATAAGGACTGGTGAGGAGGAGAGTTTGAGCAGTCCAGTATGAGATGTCCCAGAGCTCAGTTTTCTCCCTCATTCTGTTTACAATTGACATGAAACTGCTAGATGCCTCTTCCATAAATTCAGGGTAAGGTGTCACCAATACATTAATAATATCCAATTATATGTCTCTACCCTAAGCCAAATGGGAGATATGGTGGAATTCCTGATCTGGTACCTGGAGGTTCTTAGGACCTGGATGAGGAGAACAAGTTGGATAATCACAGAGAAGACTTACTGCCCATTGTTGTACAGGTAGTCCTCACTTAACGACCACTATAAGGAGTGGAAAAGCAGTGCAGTCATTAAGCAAGTCACCACATGACTGGACCTGATTTTACAATCATTTTTACAATGGTCATTAAGCGAATCACCATAGTCATTAAGTGAATCATGGGTCATTAAGCAAATCACTGTGATTGTTATGTGAATCCAGATTCCCTGATGGATGTTTTTTGCCAGAAACCAGCAAAAAAAGGTTGCAAATTGTGATCACGTGATCACAGGATGCTGCAAGTAGTCATAAATGTGAGTCAGCTGCCAAGTGCCCAAGACTGCGGGAGTGGTGCGACTGTTTGCAACAATCATATGTGTGAATACAGATTGTAAAGCACTTTTTCCAAGGCCGTTGTAACTTCAGACTGTCATTAAATGAACAATTGTTAAGCAAGGACTACCTGTACTAAAAAGGAAGAACATAATAGAACAAAGCATTTCACTCATATATCTACTTTTGTCTACAGCTATGTATTCTCACATCATAATCCCTAAGACTCCATGGACTGTCTCTGACTTTAGGCCATGCTTACTCAGAGCCTGCAGTCTGAAGAAAAAAAAAAAGATTGACCTCAGTGGATGGCCCGAAAATAATCTGCTCTTTAGTGCTCTGAATGGGAAAAACTCATCAGAGACCAGAGAAGGAGATATATCTCCCCATCTACTTTTCAGACTAAGGTTGCAGTTTTGAGTAAATGAATCTGTAGCCCACTGAGCTCATGGGAAACCCAGTTACTTTTCCTTGATTTTACACTACTCAGTCATCAGCTAGGCATTAGGGAGCAGACTGCTCTTTCTGCACAGCTAAGGGCAGCCATGAAACAGCAGCCTTCAGCAGCAGCAGAAAGAGAAAGCTCTGCTACGCCTAAGCAATCCTGCAGAAGGCAGTTGGTCTCTTGCTGCCACAGTTTAGACAACAGTTGGGGAAGATTGTGGAGAAAATAGTAAGGTTGCAATTACAAAAGACTCTGGCCAATATTTAGGAATGGGCGTGATATAAAATTTGAAGGGAACTTTTAAAAAAAAATCCAGAAAAAAAATCACCAAGGGATTTATGATTACTAAAACAAGATTAAAATAATTTTAAGTTGAATTCCAATAGCAAATTACATCATCGAAGTTTGCTGCATGATATCCAAAGTATTCTAGGCCCGTTAAAAGGTGCCCTGGAGATTGCTCACCTCTGCTATAAAGCTTAGTGCTAAAAAGTGTAAAGACAAAAGAAGGACCTATCAGACTAGATCAAAGCCATATTTGATCTATCATTCTGTTTCAGAATGGTAATCCAAACATTCTTTGCAGCTAAAAAGCAAGTTACAAGCTCAACAGCACTGTTATGTGCACATTCCTGCAAAATCTTTACTTTTCCAATAAATTAGTGCATTAGTAAATGAAAAAGGTGAAAACATACTTGTTTGTAACTGTTAAAATAGAACAGGCACCATAAAATACCAAACTCTACAATCTTTTAGCTTTCCTGTCACATCTCGGTGCACTTAATATCCTTCTGTCATATTATTTATGACTTTGGAAAGAACTGGGTTATTTCCTATTATCTCTTTAATAAACAAGTAAATCTGCACATATTGCAAAATCACAATTTGTTAACGAGACAGCCTAAAAACTTGTCATGGTCTCTAGCTCCAGACGCTTGCATAGCATCTAACCCTTGGAGCAGTACTGAAGAGTAATTTCATTTTCTGAAATGAATTACATAAACTATCCGAAGAATTTTATGATAGGATCAACAAATAATATAGTTCATTTATGGATAAGGAAGAGGTTTGTTAACTCTCAATAGCCCATAGTTTATAGATGGATGTGATATTTCCCCCGCCCCACCTTCAGGAACTTGCATTGATTTTGTCTTTGTATGAATATGCTAAAAGGTAAAGGTAAAGGTTTCCCTTGACATTAAGTCCAGTCATGTCCGACTCTAGGGGGCGGTGCTCATCTCCGTTTCAAAGCCGAAGAGCCGGCGTTTGTCCATAGACACTTCCATGGTCATGTGGCCAGCATGACTACACGGAACGCCGAAGCGGTACCTATTAATCTACTCACATTTGCATGTTTTCGAACTGCTAGGTTGGCAGGAGCTGGGACTAGCAACGGGAGCTCACCCCGTCACACGGATTTGAACCGCCGACCTTCCGATCGGCAAGCTCAGCAGCTCAGCGGTTTAACCCACAGCACCACTGCGTCCCTTATGAATATGCTACCTGTCATAAAAACAGCAGCATAGATTTTCAAATATGAAAAATCCATGAAATTGTTGGATTAAACTTCCACCTTACTTAGCAAATTGTCATACTAGTTGGGACTGATGAAAAGGCCACAAATCAGATTAGATATTTGAACAGAGAATTGAAACCTTGAGCTATTCTTGACCTGGCATCAACCAGTAGGGAATTCCGAGCTGAGGAAGTGGAAGGAGCAAGAATACTGGGTGAAAATGACGATGTAATCATCAGATTTTACATCACATGGAGACAGTATTTTCTATTCAGAGCAATACTTGCCATCTAGTATTTCAGTAGTTACCTAAAAGAATTTTTCCAGCCCTTAGGTAGGAAGGCACCTGTTCAGTGATTACAAAGAGGCTCTATTTGGCCTGAGCACTGCTTCTCCCACCTTACATATTTCAACCAAACTAAAGCTAAATGCAGTCAAATGTGTATCTTGAATTTCAAGAAACTGAATCTTAATAAACTCTGCTCGATGATACGTAGAATTCTATGGCCGTAAAGTTAATGAGAAAAATGAGCTCAAGATGAATGGCAGTTCCTAAAACAGAAAGTACTAAACCACCAAGACAAAAGAATTCTACTGACAGAGGGGAAGAAAAGAAAGACATCCAAAGAAATCAATGTGACTGCACAAAAAGTTTAATGAAGTTTAATGGGAAAAAACAATACATACTTTATATGAGGTAGAAAGAAGGACCAGTTACAAAGGAAGGCCTTTGAAACTGTAGAGATTGTGATGGGATGGGTAAAGTTCAGAATGACCTTAGCATTGTGAAGGATGCTCAGAACAATAAAAAGAGCTTCTTCAGGAACACTCAAACTAGAAGGAAGAGACAGGAACCAATATCCCAACTGCTTAATGAAGATGACAAAATGCTAGCAGGTAACAAAGAAAAGTCAGAGCTACTCATCTCCTATTTTGATTCCCCAACCAACCAAACTATGTGTTCTACCAGGAAATTATGAACAGAAAGAAGGGGTAAGACTGAAGCTTGAGAACAATGATCAAGTAATAGTTCATATTTTGAATAAATTTAAATCTCTAAGGCTAGATGAAGTGCAACCCAGACTCCAAAGCAAATAGCTGGCCAAAACTTCAGGTATTGTTTTTAAGACATCCAGTGCTAGGTTGCTGGAGAAGAGCAAATACCGTCCCTGTCTTCAGAAAGGGGAAAAACAAAGAACCAGGGAACTGTAGACCAATCAGTCTGATAACAGTATTAGAAAGAGTCTAGAGCAGACAATAAAGGGATCCATAAGCACCTTAAAAACACTGCAGTAATTACCAGAGATCAGAATGGAGTCGTCACAAATAAGTATTGGCACATACTCTGTTCTATCATAAAGCCAGATTTTTAACACTCTGAGCCTTAATATAAACTCTTATCTCCCCCGCCCCCCATGCCCTCTTCATGCAAAGACATTCAATTGAATCCCATTCTCTACAGAATATTGAAACTGCTTCTACGTGGCAACTTTCTATTTAGCAACTTCCACAAAAGAAATCACATGGAGCAGCTGCAAAAGACTTAGCTCTTACTTAGGTTATATTGTTAGGTTAATTGCCAGTCAATATCATTTCTGGATTGCGGTATTAAAGTTGGATTTGTTTACGTGAGGGCATAAAAGGAGTACGGTCTATTTGTATTGTGAACAAAGAGGAACATCCATCTATTAAGCATGACTCCTTGCATTCATCTAGACATTACGCAGAAGGTTTTATTTCTTGTGAGTGTTCTAGATTAAGCTAAGTCTCTGTTCTGTCAAGAGAGCCTGAAATATCATTCACTCACAATATCACAACCCATAAGATTTTATTTGCTCTGCAGTGTTCTAGATTAGACTAATTCCCTTTTCTATCATGGCTGGCTGAAATATCACTCACTTCATGCTCTACTCGCCCTAGAGAAACATACTTCAGTTGCCTTGCTTAGTATTTTATAGGCATCTTGTATTATTAATAATAGATTTATAGGAAAAATATCCTATTACTAAAGATGTTCTTCCTCAAATGCAAACAGATGACTGCAGGCTTAATACATAATGGTCTCTGAAATTTACTAGTACAGTGGCGCTATTATTTAAGTGATGGTTTCCTCCTCTGAAGACACTATCTTATTTAAGCAGGATTTCAGCTGAGAAAGAAATGGTCTTTCAAAAGGGGGAGAGGAGGAAGGAGAGAGAAAGAGAGAGAGAGAAAAGTTTAATAAAGCAAAATGAACAAAATGATTTTTTAATGCTGTACTATTGCATGCAGAAGAATATAATTTCTATAACTTAAAATAAAATTCAATTCTCATCTTCCAGTTTATAATTCTTTTCTTTGTTGGATGAATGGACTCTCCTAAAGTAATTTTAAAGTTTATCTCTTTCTTCAGAAAATTTCAATAAAATAAGCTGTATATTTAAACAGAAATGTAGCTCTGTGTGGACATAAGGCAAATGTTTTTATGCTGTGGTATCAATTTTAGTTGGCAAATATTTGAACTGTAACACCCGTTTTTTGAAATCTGTCTGGAAGAAAAAAAAATTTTTTTCTTGAACAATCCTAACAAAGTGGGTGAAAAGAATAACAGATGCTCACTCCCTTACCTGAAGAAAATCCCTTTTCCCTGAAATTCTACCACAATCAGAGGCTAGAGAAGAACAATTCCTCTTCATCTTGGGCCAAGGTTCTTCCTCCATTCTCAGGAGTTAGGTCTTACTTTAATATCCATGAATTATCCTAGTTTACAAAGTGCTTATAATTTGGATCCTACAGTGAATTAATGAAAAACAGTTCTAAACCCATAATAGTTACATTTTCTCAACCATTATGATGCTGCCCCCAGAGGTCTGGCAGGTCCACACCCTGCTTACTTCTGGAAGGCCTTGAACAGCTGGCTCTTCCCACAAGCACTGAGGAAGAACGAGGCTGAGGCCCAGCAATTTGGTAGGCTGTTTATGGGAGAGCGTTGCCTCAGGGCATCATGAGTTTTTATCGAGATTGTTTGTTTGTTGTTGTTGTTTTTAATGCCTTGTGAGTTGCTCAGGGTTGTGGTTACAGTATGGGCAACTATGTAGGTTAAACAAATAAATAAACAAACAAGCAAGCAAGCTCTGGTTCTTGTTTGCAAGTTCTTCTTTCTTCTTTTGTAATGGGCAAATATCTCCTATGTTTTAACACAAGACTCATCTTATTTCAGCCTGATTAAGGTTACCAGGTCTGGGCTACAAAACCTGGTCATGGCAGCAAAGAGTTGGTTTGTTGCAAAGTTGCTCCTAGGTTCACATTTGATAAAGACAGCTCAATTGCAGTCTATCTTTATAAAGGCTGCAAACACAGAGTGCCACATCCCCAAGTTACGCCTAAAATAAAGATAAAATTACAGTAATAAATAGGGACGCGGTGGCGCTGCGGGTTAAACCGCTGAGCTGTCGATCGGAAGGTCGGCGGTTCGAAACTGCGCGGCGGGGTGAGCTCCCGTTGCTCGTCCCAGCTCCTGCACACCAAGCAGTTCGAAAACATGCAAATGTGAGTAGATTAATTGGTACCGCTTCGGCGGGAAGGTAACGGCGTTCCGTGAGTCATGCTGGCCACATGACCCGGAATTGTCCTATGGACAACGCCGGCTCCAAGGCTTTGAAACGGAGATGAGCACCGCCCCCTAGAGTCGGACACGACTGGACTTTACGTCAAGGGAAACCTTTACCTTACAGTAATAAAAAGGAACAAAATTAATATTATTTTCTCATAGAACAATTAATTCCCCATATTTGTCAGAAGTTGCTTCCATCTTATTTGGAACTCAGCACTCTCAGGAATTCAAGAACTTAGCTAGAGTACATAAAAGAGACTACGACCTACAAGCAACCTAGTTACAATGAGCAGCAGCTTTCAACAGACTAAAGATCTGGCTGTATATGCATGCCTGAAGGTTCAAATTCTAGCTTCTGTATTATTTTTTTCAAGGCTGCTTGCAATCTGTTTCCCAGGCTGGCCAGCTGGTTGTTTTACAAGGCTTCTGTTTTATCCTATTTTTCTTATTTTTTTCCACTTTGCTTCTTTCAGTTTATAGAACAGTCCATTCCATGCCCAATCTCCTCTTAGCCACTTTGTTAACAAACACAAATTCAGAAAACATCAATCGGATATAGATATTATTTAGAGGATGAAGGCCTCTGTGTGTCAGCCCTATGAAGCAGGCAAGGTCAGGAAACAGCACAAACGTTATAAAAATGCCACAGGTAGTCCTCGTTTAGTGACAGTTCACAGTTACAACAGTGATGAAAAAGTAACTTTACGACCAATCCTCGCATTTAGCTCCTTCACAGGTCTGTAAAGCAAAAGAAAACTTAAGTCAGATCATAAGCACAGTTGGAGTTTCATTTAGCGACAGCTTTGCTTAACCAAGTTGCCGGTCTCAATTTTGGTCACTAAGTAAGGACTACCTGAACCTTATTGGTGTAGGGTACAACAACAGAATGCCAGGATTGTCCTCTGTGCCCTTTCATACCAAGCAGACTCAAAACCCTTACTATACATTCCTTTGCTGCCTTCCTGGCTGTATGTGCAAGACAGAATCTTCTTCCCCCTGGCTAATCTTATTGTTTTATGGAACAAGCATTGTGCAGGACAGGAAAAAACAAAGAAGTTGCCCATGCCATGCTATGGTTTTTCCTGCAGCAGAATCCAAAATTTTTAGGACATTGGTTGTTCTTCGCTTACCATTTCTGGATACTTTGTTTGCCAAACAACCCTTCCTTTCTTGCCTTGTTCATTTCTTTCCTCCTTTTCTTTCTGGTGTCTTGTTCTACTGTTTGTTCTCCTGACTCAATTATTCATTTTCTCCTTCATTCACTTTCCCCTTTGTCTCTTTTGGCAAGCACATCAGCTCTCACAGCCTTTCCAGCTCGATGGCTCAACAATATTCATTCTGAGGAGGGCTCTTCCAAAGCTCACTATTTGGGATACTTTAATTGGTCTTAGTTAAAGTTATATCCTCCTGAAGTTTTGATTCATTAATAATAATAATAATAATAATAATAGAATTATAAGAGGCAGATATGAGTGCAAACATTTTTATAACTAGGGTAATTAATTTGGACATTTGATTATTTTGGCCTTTTGAATGGCATAATGAGGAATTAATTCCCCTAAGCAATTTCTTTGGAAGTTCACCCAAAGAACAGTCAGTGGTTTTTTGTTTTGTTTTTTTGGTGTCAGAAGCACCTACCAAGGCACTTCTGTATTGAAAGGATTTGCTGGTGATATCACCGTTGCCTGGGGGACACCCGTGGGGGCTCCTTTCAAGTCCCTGATATTTTTCCACTGAAGTGGTACTTATTCATCTACTTGCATTTTCATGCTTTCAAACTGCTGGGTTAGCAGGAGCTGGGGCAAGTTGATGGGGGATCACTCCGTCATGCGGCTCGCACTCTCGGGTTTCCAACTGCCGAGCTGACGACCTTAATGGTCCTCTGACTCAGCGTCTTAACCACTGACCCACCACGGCCCCCTACAGTCAGTGTGAAAAACCCAAAGAACACCCTAAGAACAGTGAAGTTTCTAATGAATGCTAGCTTGCTGAAAATTATTTCAGTTCTTTGACACTCTAGCTAACAGTGTGCAAGGAAAAACAATAAAAAATATTAAAATCCATTGATTTTACACGTGGCACTCTTATGTTTTAGATCATAAGTCTCAATTACTGGCTGTTCCCTTTTATAAATCTTCTGAATATAATGGTGTAAATGGCAATAATACCAAGCTAGTGAAAGCATTAATATTATATTACGCATTTAGCAGCTTTTTAAAAACAATCAGTTGCATAACCTATACACTAAAATTATTTTCCTCTTATATTTGACAACCTGCCTCTCTAATTAATGTATTCTCAACTAGATCATAGAAACACTTATTCTGTTTTGAAAAATCAGCGGACTGATCGGTGCCCTTTATTTTAGTTACTTCTGTTTACTTAACCTCTTATCTTTTGGAGCATTTTCTTTATGTCATATTGTGGTATGTGTTAATGTAATTACCAGATAGACAGTATGCTTTATATGCGACAGTACTGGGACCTTCCCACACATGGTAGAATACTAAGGTAGCCCAAGGAGAACTCCCAATTTCTCTGATATTTGGTAAGTACAATGGATTGAATGAGGGATTTTAGCTTGCCCCATCCTACTGTTCAGTAAATCTGCAGGGCACATAGCTCCAGGGAACACTGGCTGAGAATTCTGAGAGTTATAGACCTATTAAAACTGAAGGCAACTGCTTGGAAAGACTGGTCTATGGTGATGTTGGTCATGCAACACACAATATGTTGAGTATGTTGTCTCTGCCTGCTGCTCTACAGAATACAGTACAACATGAACTACCCCACCAAGATTATTCCTACATTTTAAAAGCATCAAGGTTTGAAAGCTTTAGAAAAGATTTCTGAAGAAACACAAGGACTTTGTTTCTCATGCCACTGCCCCTCTCCCCGTATCAATATTTTGGTATGAGTTGATTTGCTATTCCTTTAACTAAAGGAATACTAAAATTCTACTATTAAAAATAACAGATACCTTCCACTTCATTCTCCTATTCTGTAGCCTCTACCAGGTTTTATCAAGTATCCTTCCACCTGTACAAGCTCAGAAATCACAGCCATTCTCCAAGGTAATGAGTTCAATCACATCACCTTTACATTCCATCTTTTCTACTATACCACAGGGCTGCAACTAAGGGGGGCAACTGGGGCATGTGCCCTGGCGCCGCGCTGGTGGGGCGCCAAAATGAGCACGGAATGTTTGCCCCAGGTGACACAGACCCTAGTTGCGTCCCTGCTATACCAAGTACAACATTCACTTCCAAGCTCTTCACAAGGTTATTTCACGAACTTCCTATCATCTTTAGTAACTATCAAGATGTCAATTCTCATTTTGTTTTGTATTGAGTGTAAGATAAAACACATTGTTTACTTTCTCCCAACACAAGGTGGTATCAAAAATCCACCTGTTAGGATTTCTGGTGAAACTTGGCACATAGTGCATGGTGTTCTGAGTGTAATCATCCTTTTTCCTTTTCTAGATTGGCTGAATGTAAGGGTATAAATACCATCTTATTATAATTGCATAAGGGATTTTTGTTTTAAAGCATAGAAGACAACCATTTTTCCCTGACATAAATATCAAAAACCTGCTTTTCCTCGCTCTTCTTAAAAAAAAACGATGACGTTTGTTATGGTGTCACCAGCTAGTCATAGTGTATAATAATATAATATTGTATTTTTGTAACATCTTTGCTTTTTTCCCCCTGTACTGGATAAAAGCATACACAACTGTACATGCTGTGACATTTACAACTTTCCCAGATGTTGTTCAGAAATAGAATAGTTTCAAATATTGTGAGGATATACACAGAATGTAAAAATATGTTATATATGCCTCCTGAAACTTGGAACAACTTAGCAAAACTGAAATACAAATGTTTTTAGTTCTATTTATAGACAGTAAATATTAAATCTATTATAAAATTTGGAAAAACATGGTCACGCTCACCTGCTGAATATTTATGAGGACACAAAACAAATGTTCATACCAAATGGCATACTTTTTCAAAAATGTAAATGTTCAGTGTGCACGCACACAAACACAAACACACACAGAAAGGTTCATATAAAAATATATGCATTGTGTTATGAAAATACACATAAGCTTTTTCTGCTGGATTCATTAGGCAAGGCTGAAGAGAACTTGTGATTGGTAAGATAAGAAATATGGTGAAAACTAAATGAAGTACTCATCTCAAATTCTGCCATTTTTGTTTCAGTAATTATTGCAGTTTCCTTGTTCTATAATATAAAATTGTATTTCAAGTTTTAGAATATTTTTTGAAAATGTTAATAATTATACCAGTAGAGGGAGATAGTGAGGTTTCAGTATTATGTTTATAGCTGTTAAAATGAATATTTTAAATTATAACTGGATCTAGCACTTCATTAACTATAATCTGCAGTATAGAACATGGTCCAGTGTAGAACATGCAATGAATGAACCTATATTTAATATCTATGTTAATAAAAATACTTTAACAGTATCTCAGATTGCAAAGTCCTACAAGTCAAACACAGCAATATCTGTTCACGGCAGCCATGGACAGTTGGCATCACAGTACAGATTTAGAGTATTTACCACAAAATTCCACCAAAGATACAAGATTGGGTCTGTCTTTGTTTAAAGTTGTAGTTATTGGCATAGGTCTTTCGAATTTACATCTATATTTCAGTTATACTGCCAGAAACATTTGAACACCTATTTTGATTGATTCTGTGTTACTGAAGACCATAGGATCAAATAGCCTTAAACCAACATATATTTGTATCTGTTATATCTACTATATCTGTTGGTTATAGTAGGCTGTCCAGGCAACTCATGAGAAGGTGTTTTCACTGATTCTGCACCAATTATCACATTCCTGTCACTCAGCCCTGCCCAGACATTGGAGTAGAACTACACCTCCCTAAAGTATATGAAGTCAATTAATTAAAAGGGTTTAATTACAGTCAATGCCACTACATTTTACATGTGTACAAACTGCATGATCCAAGAGGTTAGACTATATCTAGAAGCCATCCAGTTAGTTCTGCACAAGCTTCTATGTTTGTGTACAAAAGCTTTCTTTTTGCTAGCAAAAAGAAATGCAAAATTACCTTATTACTTTGTTAAAATTGCATTTTAGGTGAAGTTAGGTATTTAACGTCCTGTGGTTTTAGGAATGTAAGCCTATGCTTAGACCAAACTACGCAGTCCTGGTGAAATAACAGTACTTTTTATGGATAACCTGTGTGAGTGAAGCACTCATAGAACAAAACGTATCAATCATATATCTAATTATTTCCACATCTGGTGTCCATTAGCTTGCAGGAAATATTTTCTACCTGAACAGGGAAATATCTGGAGGGGGAAAACAGTGCTTGAATATTTTATGGCAGTGACTAAAATATAACATGCCACCTCTAAGATTTTCCATGAGAGTGGACTTCTGCATTCAATTGCACATCTGTACCTCAACTTGCAATACATACAGAGGCAGAGCTACAAGTATAGAACCTTTTGCTTTATCAGGATGGGAGATTTAAATAAAACAAACTCTGAGCAGTGGAGCTTTGCCTAAATTTTGTTACTGAAGTTTAATATTTGTTTAAAAATAACTAAATATTAGTTGTTATTATCATGTATTACAGTAAGTGAATATAAAAGCCTTTTTTTAGTCAGGGAATAATCTGAAAAGCAATTCTGTATTTAGCAAGGTAGGGAAAATTTCAGAGTAAGGCTTCTGGTCTGGCCCATTTTCAAGCTCAATCTTTCTTTCACCAGCTTCTCTCCCCATACAAAATTTAGTCCTGTTCTGTTCTTGGAGAATTAACCTGCCGATTGACTTACCAACAGTGTCCCAATCCCTTTTATGCAATTTCTTTCCAATATTTTTTGTGGTCGGAAAGGATAGAAATACGGAATTTCCCTTCTGCATTATAGGTACAGAAATACTCAGTAAGTTCCCCAAATCATTCTCTCTGGAACAATCAACTAGGCATAAGCTTGAAGACTGGCATTTTTCATCCTTATTGACAAGAGGTTGTGGCCTTCTGTGTTCATAGATCCCAATTCTGTTAATTTGGTATGAATGAGAAATGAATTTATGGAATTGAGAAACAGGAACAATATTTGCACATATTAAAGAAAAAAACTAACAAAGATCCACAGAGTTTATTTTAAATAATAAAAATGAGGAGCGTTTGTCCTGTGCTTGCAAAATGCTGTTTTTATCAACAAGATTTCTGATATTTCATTCACATGGCCACTTTACATTCCACCATGTTTTAGTTTTGTTTTGCAATCCAATCTGTATACTCACAGTGTATATATTAAAATTTTCAGAATTATGAATTTTTTAGTGGTGGTGGGGTTATTCCAGAGGAGCAGAAAACAACATGCATTTGAAACTTTTGGATTTCTTCTCACTTAACCTTTGGGTAAATAATATCCTAGGTTATCATCATTATCATCAGTGACAACGCATTCTATTAGTGTTGCAGTGCAATATATTTTGGTTGTGCTTTTGACCTCTGCAGCATTAGTTGTCGTCATCATCATCATCACCATCATCATCCCATCAATCCACTCGCTCCCCGGAAGGATGAAGTCCCCTTCACTAAAGGTTATGGATTGTAATCTATCACAGTGGTCCAGGGCAGGTTGGTAAATAGGTAGATGTTTTTTGATTTCTCAGTCTAGGGCTGAGACAGAGTGACTGACCCAAAGTCACCCAGGCAGGTTCTGTGCTTAAGGGAGAACTAGAACTTCAGTCTTCCTGCTCCTAGTCAGATGTTAACCACTATACCACACTGGCTCTATCTAATGTTAAGGGATAAAAATAATATACCTGTAACTAAACTGTAGCCATGTATAAGAAATAGTTGTGGAGGAAGCAGTTTGGGGAAATCAGCAGATTACCAGTGTACTATCTTCACTGCAGCACAATCTAACCACTGGTCTCTGTTTCATTCTCTATTCACAATGATCCATTGTTATGATCCTTAGTCCTATCCTTTTCTGCTCACCTTCATTATATTGTTGGCTGTAACTTTTAGCCTTCCATATCCTTGCACAGAAGCCAAATCTCCTGGTTTTCTAACTGAGCATTTTGTATTCCTTTCATTTATCTCCAGCTTTTCCTTTGAAGAGTGTAAGGCAGCAGTCATAGTGGCTAGCCCTCATTTTTATCCCTACAATAACCTGGTGAGATGGGTTCAGCTAAAAGACAATGACAAGCCAGTCAGTGGTCCAATGAATAAATGGGGAGCTGACTTTGAGGCCAATGGTCTAACCATTCATAATTTATACCCCACCTTTTTGTTTATGGATATTTCTACTCACTCTGTGCTCTGTCTCTCTCTTAAACACCTGCCTTTGTCACCGTTGTTTCTTCCTTCCTTCCTGCCTTCCTTCCAGGCTGTCATCATAAACCACTTTTCCTTCAAAGACTTCTTACTTCTTGTCCCAGCTGAGTATGAATCTGCATAGCTGTAATTGCTCCTGCTGAGACCTCATCTACCTTACATCTGTCTTATTTTCCTTCCCTCTCTTGCTTCCCTCTTGGTTCATCACTGATACTTAAATTATAACTTCTTGTGCTGCAGTCTTGTTCCTTGCCCTGTAAAAGAACAAATTCATTTTTGGTGCTGTAGGAGCCATAAACAATAAAAAATAATGGCTGTTAGCTAAAGGAGATTAGTATATTTTAATTCCCTGCTATTCCCGGCTACTGATTCTACAGAATCTGTAGACATTTGCATGGATTTATTTATTAAGAAATTTTAGTGAGAACGTATTTTATTTTTCCTTACTCAGGAATACTGTAGGCCACTCAACTTCAGAGATACATACTGTATAGCTGCAATATAAATACTATGATGTTTATGAAACATACATGTTTTTTATTGTGGCAGAAATACTGAAGCATATAAAAGTAAAAGGGACCAGAGTTAACATTTGTAGCCTCAGTTTAGATGTTTTGCATTTACAACATGACTGTCTATAGCGGGGAGCTTTGCAAAGATATAAGCACTTCCATGTGGGTTGGAAACCTGCACTACTTGAATTCCACCTCACATAGAGTGACTGCCTGTACAGCTGGGTTCTTGATGTAGACAGTCTTACCATAACCATGGGGACTACCTATTCATTAACATTACTGGTGTGGTTAGGAGGGAAGAGGGGCTGCTCCTCATGAGGTGTTGTGATTCTAGGAGATAGATTTCAAAGTTTAGGACATCTGCCTTATCTTGACTGGACTGCTTAAGGCTCAGGTTCAAAGCTTGAGGCTCTTCTTCAATCTGGTACTGAACTGAAAAACCATATTACATCAGTGACAAAAAAAGAAAGGACCTCTTATCAACTTCCGCTATTAAACCAGGTGCATTCATTCCTGAAAGACTTGGTGATGCATGTGTGATGAACTTCAAAGCTAAATTGCTTCAATGAAATCCTTGTGGGAGGGTCATGAAGACAATTCAGAAAGCAATGTGCAGATGATAATTGGTGCTTCCAGAGGTGTCACCTCCTCCCTAAAACAGCTGCAATGGCTACCAGTTGTTTGGGCCTACTTCATGGTGTTTACTATACTGAATAAAGCCTTATAATTTTGGGCCCAAACTGACTGCACACCATCAACTCCTTTGCAGGCCCCACCATGCATAGAGTAGCATCCAAGTAGATTAGATCCCAAAAGTAATTCTACTTTTGGGATCTAATCTAATCTAATCTGAAAACTTAAAGTACTTCTCCTCAGGATTTTAGAGTTCTTAGGGTAGCTTAGGTGGATTTTAATAATTTGTTACTTTGGATTTTATTATGTATCAATATTTTACAGCTTAAAAAAAAGAGCTATACATTTTAAACAAACAAACAACTCAGAGTAATATGCGAAATGATCTGGGTTCAATGCTTAGTATCACCACTTATTCAGCAATAGAAAATATCTCTGCACTAGACCTTAAATTTACCTTGCCAATCATGGTAAAATACTAGAGGAGACAGACAAAAAGAATCAGGGTAAATCATCAAGAGAAAACTGTATATGGATTTATAATGTAAACCACATATACTGTATCTTAAGAAGGCCCATTAATGCAGAGAAGGCATGTTGTGGACCCCGTCTGTAGGAGAATTCCATCTGGTGGGGTCCAGGAAACGGGCCTTCACTGCAGTGGCACCCTCCTTCTGGAACATCCTGCCCCTGGAGGTCAGGCAAGCTCCATTGCTCTTGACCTTCCAGAAGAACCTGAAGACCTGGCTCTGCCACCTCGCTTGGGGTGGGAAGGGGGGCAGTCATTCTTGGGGATGGCTGGCACCTTAGAGAGCTCCCCTCATATTTACAATCTTTTGTAGCCATCTGGATTTTTATTTTTTTAATTTTATATTGTATTGCATTATATTTTATGCTCTATTATGATTATTGTTTTTAATGTTTTAATTGATTAACATTGTAAACTACTCAGAGTCCCTCTTTGCAGGGAGATGGGAGGTAGCACAAATTTGAGAAATAAATAAATAAATAAATATTCCCTTAATTGACAGAAATGCTCAGAAATTCTGTAATGGCTATTTCATTAATAGTTTCATTGAATATTAAAAAAAAAAAATTGAGATGCATTTTTTACGGTTTTTATTCAATACAGCGGAAGAGAGTGTTTGAGATCAACTTGCTAATTCATTCTATTTCCTGCTTTTATACAGTAATTCTTTTCTACTTAATAAATTCAATACCATGCAAAAGCTTTGTGCAGCTACACTATAGTGTATATGTCAATGATTTTTATGACAAAACTTGTAACAGTAGTATGTTCCATGATGTTGCAGAGGTATGCCATATTTGTTTGCAACATGGAAACATGAAACACAATACAACTTGCTTCCAGGGTCTATCTGCTTTTAGTGGAAAATGGAATGGAAATAAGTAAAATATGCACTAATATATCAATTTAAAATATGCATTCTTATTTTATCCATACTTTACCAAAATATCACTGCTGCATTTATTCCACAGATTCCAAATGTGCATTCCAAATATGCATTTATAAAAGTGAGCTTTAATAATGGTGGATGTAGATATCCCAACTTTGGGATTGTTGATACATAAGTTCGTTTGAATTTTTTTTTTTTTTGCAAGTTTAAAAGGATGCCTATTTTCCTTTTCAGACAGAGCTAATAAAAAATGAATTGCCCTCAGATGATGCAACTGTAACTATTTCACTTGAGGAATAGTTTCTTTAATGAACAAGTAGTTTCTCTAAAGTTTCCATTTTATGAAAACTTTTTAATTGCATAGCAATTATACAATATTGAGAAATCTATCTTTGCTCCTACGTTTATTACTTTTTTAATGAGTAAGACTGCTGTTCAATAACTTTACTATAGGGGTGGTGGTCAGTAAGGATTTTAGCTGTTCTTTACAATGTACGTAAAATGTAGTTAGCATGCTGTCAACTTGCATGTGATTTTGTAAGATTTGTAAGATTGAAAATGATTTTCACTAAACACGGAATAAATGTTAATTTAACTTTATTTGTAGTTAAAGCATCCTGTTTTTGTTTTTATTCTACAGAAATATATTAAAAGGCTTCTTTAAGGCTTTAAGCCAGCTATACATAAATTTTGTTTGAAGTATGATTAAGGAATATAACCACATTTCCTATGTTATCAACCATTGTCTCTTAAGTTTTCTCATCCCTGCTTCTACTTTTTTCATTTTCCCTATCATAGTACCAGTGGAAAATACACTGAAGTATACACATTCATCATGCAACACAGATCTATATATTTTTCAGATTATTCTTTAGATGTGTGTTGTCAATCACTGATTTTAGACAGATAAAAGAACTGATGTGAATAGACAAACTGTTTATTTTATGTTTTTATTATATGTGAGATAAAATATCTATTGAAAAGAATATATTACAGTGTAATGGTTCCTTTCATAACACCTTGTACCAATAACACATATTTAAGACATATTTTGTTATAAGCAATTATCCTACTTATTTAAAAACTTATAAAATGTTATTGTAAAAGAGTAATAAATTATTTTTAAGATATCCTGTAGAATGTAAGTAAGGATACTTTGTCAAAGAACCCAAGATAGCTTGCTTTCCTAGGGACTAAAAACAAAGTTTATCTTCTTATTTAATCTGCCTACCTATCAAACATCTACTTAATCAAATGTTTAATGCCTTAGTCCCACCATATACTAATAACAATATGAAAAACTATTTTCAGCCTGCAGTAAAATAATTCAAAACAATGGAACAAAAATCAAGTGTTCATTTCAGTACCATGGATAAGACCGATAGATAGTACAACTGACATTCAACTTAAATATATCTTGCCTCAGCATAAAACATTAGAACTATGAATGAAACATTAAAAGTACTCATGGTTAGGCCTTTCTTTTTTTGCTTGGACGTACTGTGATAAATATTAGAGCAACACTATATTAATTTTTGACTATTTTTTCTTCTACCACTACCATTAATATTTAACTGAAACACAAACTAGATGTCTCTGGTTTCCAACCAGACATTAAAGATATGGTCTGGTCTCTGTAACTACAAATTTCAGTCTGATATATTTTTATGTATGACCTTCACCTGACCCAATCTAATGAAGGTTTTAATTCTTTAAGCAAAAATAGTTAACTGGTAAAATTATGGTCTGTCATAATCTTTTTTTTTTTTCCTTTGCGAAACTCCAGAAGTCTGCTTGGCCAGCAAACATGTGACTGAAGGGAACAGCTTCAGGAAAGTAAACTGTTGAATAGAGAAAGATTGAATACTTACTTTTTCTCTCCCTCCTCCCAACACACACAAACACACCAATGCCTTTTTCTTTATTAAATATGGTAGTCTAGTATTAACTATAGTTGCAGAGTAGCCCATAGTTTTATTAATAATTGATGCATTTTAAAGAGATAATTCTATCATCATAATTACAATTGCAATCTCATTTATATCCAACCCCAAGGCAGACTTATGCATTTTCTGCTCCCATTGATCTCAGTGATTCCGCTTAAATTACATGCTTAGAGCTTTAATAGAGAGTACAATGGGGATTAATTCTTGCATTCTGTCCTATTTCTGAAACATCACTGATGTTTATAGAAATACTCCAATAAAGAGAGAAATCTATTTCACTATCCTTAGTGAAATGCTAAACCTGGTCCAGGAGGAGTGGATATTTTCAGTGCTCAATATTTACACCTATAATCAGTTAATTTATTTAACAGCAAATACATGTATTTAAGATGATACGGTGTAAGAGGTGATAGCAAGATACTTCCCACTTAAATATTTTTCTTTTCTTCCTTAACCCCCATATGTTTGGGAGTATATCTCCATAAGTCTCAGCTGGCATGCCCTATGATCAGGAATAAGGGTTAGTGCAGTTCACAACATCTGAAGGAAAATAAGAATGGGGAAAGCCACTGTAGAACTTGTAGCAGATAAATTTGCAAGACTCTTAATACACAACAGTAAGAATGGGCATTTTAAAAAAGAAATTAATCCTTTCCCATTAAGTTATTGCATAACTAATTTGGAATAAAATTACAAATTAGCTTCTTCAAATTAACTTACCTTCACATGTCATATCCAGACAATAGAATGCATAGCGGGATATCAGTGATTTTGAGGGTTAAAATTTTGATTTTAAGGATAAGCATAGCCTGAAGAATTTCCCATGAAAACTTTAAAAAAACTTATCTTGGATTACCTCATGTTCCTTCTTCAGAAAAGACAATTCTATAAAATGCCACACTGCAAGGGATCATGACATCACCTATAATGCCTTGATGGTGAATTCATTACCATTTCAAAAATTTAGCTTCCAGAATGAAACTAAACGTGAGTTCTAAATATTTACTGCAACACTTCAAAATCAGTTATATTGACAACTTTAACATATATTTTAAAAAGCAAACTGAGAAGCATTGTTCATTCTTATATTGTTTGAGTATAACTCTTCTGAGGTGAAATATAGATTACAGTTTTTTTCTATGAATACACACACTGTTCAGTTATAAATGTGCTTATCATATGAGTCAAGGATAATAGGAAAACATAATAATCTTTTTGCCTAAAACTCAACTACTGATACATTAACGGTGAAGGAAAAAGAGGTGGATAAACCTGCATAGAATCTTTGAGACATTTGAATATGTGAAAGAAAAAATACAAAAATTAAAGCAATCGTAGAATTTAGGAGTATCTCATAATTGCAGTTCTTAATACTTTCTATTCAGATGAGAGAAAGTGAAGTGTCATCTTCTGCAGATCATCATAAACACATCATAAGCATCTCCTTGATCAAACACAATTATGCATCATCTTTTTTTCCACACAACTTTAAAAGAAAACCAGCTAAAGATAATCCAGGAAAACAATGCAAACTCTGTCTATTGTACATAGACAGGTACAAAGCCAAGGTGCACTTACCCCAGGGTGGTCATAGTAACAATGGTATACCAGAAAGCGGCAGGGATACTGGTGAATTTGCTGGCAGATGAGCCTTTTTCAGCATAGAACATGACTGTAGCAAAGATTATGATGGCCATAGTGAGTGAAAAAAGGAGAAAGCCAAGCTCTGATGCACAGCTTTTCAGAGTGTAGCCCAAGATGCGCAGACCCTGTGAGTGGCGCGAAAATTTAAAGATCCGGAAGACCCGGAAGACACGCAGGGTTACAAAGGCCCCACTGACATCCTCATTGTTGGTCATCACAAGACCAATGTAATACGGCATAATTGCCACAACATCAATGATGCTCATGACGCTACGGACAAACTTGTAACGGCTGGGAGCAGCCACCAGGCGCAAGAGGTACTCAACAGTGAAGATCATGACACAGGCTGTATCTAGGCAGAAGAAAGCCACATCGTAGCGCTCTCCACAGGACAGCTCCTTGATGGCACCAGGCGTTACCCCACAGGGCACAGTCTCCACCACGTTGGCAATGACAGAAACTGCAATGAAGAAGCCAGTAACATAGTAAAAGACCAGGGCCAATGTGCTGGTGTGTGGATTCTCAAAGGCCCGCCACATCCTCTCTCGAGCGGTCATGGAAGGAAGATGGCACTCATCAGCGTTATCCTGATCAGCATCATCCTGAAGGCGTTCAGCATTTTCCCGTCGTCGATCCTTGTACTCCTCATAGCAGCAATCACCAATGATTTCAGGGATAATACCAAAGAAGGCCAGCTCCTCATCGTAGGCTGAGATGCACTCCTGACGGGGATAGTGTAGCTTCCCTGTTCTATAGAAATTGAGGATGTGTCGGAAGATGTCAGGATCCCGGTCAAAAAAGTATTGCTGTGTCTCTGGGTGGTAGAAGAAGTCCCTCTCCGAGCTACCCAGAAGGGTATCAGGGTAGCGTTCTAGGGTGTCCAGCCAGGTCTGGAACTGGGTGCCGCTCACATTCAACACAATCAGGGAATCCTGACTGCGTTTCCTCTCCTGCCGAGGAGCATTTGGCATCGGGTTGGAGGCCACTGGCATCCATCCTATTGCTGCTGCTCGAGCGAAGGGCAACCATGCTGCTACTCCAGCTGCCATTATGGAAGCTGCTGCTGGTATTGCTGGGTGTCCTCTTTAGAAATAATCCAGTCTTCTAAAATGAAGGGGGATGGGGACACACAGAATGTAGCAAGAGATTAGGGGTGCACACTTTCTGCATAACAGAAAAATCTAGCTTTTTTTCCCTTCATCTTCTTTCCTGTCACCTTTCCCAAATAACTGCTACTCTCCCATTACTGAACTCCATTTGAAATATTTGCTTTAATATTTTAACCAACTATGGAGCATGAGAAGTCATTCTTTATTTTTGCTCAACACCAAGCACCTCCTTTCTCCATTAAGTGGACTGAAGTCAGGAAAGATCAACATGCACAAAAATGCAGCAAAAATTTATTGTCTGCAAGAGCGGATCAGCTACCCTGTCAGATCCAGGGAGTGGTAATCAGTCAGCAATTTTATCAGACCAAGAGACAACTCCTGGCTCAGCAATCTTCTGTTCTTTCCTGATTCCTGGGAAAGGCTGCCACATCCTGACTCAAATCTCCTCCCACCTGTCTACTGTAACCATCAGCTGCAAATAGTTGGTTGGGAACTGAGGAGAGAAGGAAAAATGGATTTGAGTTGCCTCCTTGAATAAATACTTAGGGTAGTGCTGTAGAAAGAACACCTGCTAAGATGTCTACTTACATCTCTTTGTCAATCATAGGTTTAAGCAGGAGGTGTGAAGATGTCCCTTTTCCAATTCACAGTTGATTCCCTTCATCCCAATGATCATCACATCATACCACACACTCCTACTTTCCAAGCACTTCTTGTACTAAGAAAGCAAGGCAGAGGGACAGAGAACTAGCAGTCTCCAACTTGATACAGGGAGGCTTTTCTTGAAAAAAGAAAAAGCAAGCTGAGAAACAGCTCACAAAGAATTCTGTGAGCCTCCTTAGAGAAAATGAAGCAAATTTTAAAAAGCAGAAATTAAGGTTGAATAGGAAGATGGGGGAGGGAGGAATCAAAATATCCAGTTGATCTGGACAGAACAGCCACTTGTGGGAAATACGTGAAAAGGGGTGGGATGAAAAGAGAAATTTTGAGAGGGAGGTTCCTATGAGCGGGATTAGCTTTAACCAAGGCAAAAGTCAGGGTCTTCATCCTGGATGAAATTTCAAAACAAGCTGGAAGGGAAGTTTAGGGTGGATGAGAGGATGGTGAAAGTGGTTAACAGAGGAGGATATTTATTTATTTATTTATTTATTTATTTATTCATTCATTCATTCATTCATTCATTCATTCATTCATTCATTCATTCAATTTCTATAGCCGCCCATCTCAACAAGTGACTCTGGGCAGCTTACAGCAATGTTCTGAGAGTTGGTCCTGAGGAAATAGGAAGAATTCTAAAATGGAAACTTTAGGGAGGAGAGAACAGAAATATCAAACAGACAACTTTTTAAAGAAAAGTGGAGAGAGGTTCAAATGCAGTTGATTTAGGAAGTAAATCAACTGTACTTTAGGCTGCAATGATCCGAGATGGGATGGTGGAAAGGAAGGTTACAGTCCTTAGCTTAAACAGCCAAAATTCAGTCAGCCAGAGAGATGTTGGAGTTCCATAGGTGGAGATTAGGACAAAAAGTGAGAATTTTCAGTCTGTGTGTGTGTGTGTGTGTGTGTGTCAGGGAGCAAGAGTCTCAAGACAAGCAGCATGAGCTATACACACACACCACACCACAACGTGTGGCATATGCACGTGCGTGTGTGAAAGCAGTAACAGTAACACCATTCATGCAGCGCAAAATAAAACAATGGGCAATTCCACCAAGGAGATTAAAGATATTCTGGACCTCAAAAGGTGTAAGCAAGAATTTAGTTCAGAAATCTCGGCTAGGACAAAGGACTGATTTCGGAGAAGGGTGGATTTAACGAAGGAGATTCCCGGACAGGGATCAAGAGGGCCATTTAACTTAGCCCTCTCCCCCCCACGCCCCTTCCCACGCACTGCTTTGGGCCCTATGGCCCAAAGACGCCCCTCTCTCCGCTGCAAGGACAGCCTTGCTCCGACAGCTCCGGCGCCCTCTCAAACTCTCCCCGCCACTTGATGCTGACGCACCGGAGGCAGGGCGCCCAAAGCTCTGGCGGTGGAGACGGAATAAGCCGCGGCAGGGGGAGGGGAGGGGGGCGTAAATTTGGGGGCTGGGGGTCCAAGAGGCCTCCGCCTCGAAGGGGGGCTGCGGCCACCAGCCCACGCGCAGCGCCCCCCTCCGCCGCCTTTCCCTCCCCGCCTGCCTTAGCCTTACCTGCTGGCGAAGTCTGGCCGGAGCGCTCGCTGGTCATGGAGGGGACCTGAAAGTGGCTGAGGCTCCCGCGGGCGCTCGTGCGGAGGCGCTGAGGCGGCTCCTGGCCAGCCCCCCTTTCTCTCCCCTCTGCAACAAGTTCAGCGACAGACGTGGGGGGCGGGCAGGGGGGTCAGCGAGCGACGCAATTCCGTCTGGTAGTAACTCAATGCAGCCGCTCTCCTCTTCCCGCCCCCCCCCCGCCGGGAAGGAGCTCAGCGCGGCGGCGGCGGCGGCGGCTCTCGTCAGGCAAGAGAGCTGCCGCGGTCGGATGGCTGAGGGCAGGGCTGCCGGGGCCAGGCTTCCTCCCGGCTCCGGCGGGTGCCCGGCATGCCTTGAAGAGCGGAGCCGAGGGCTTTCCTGCCGCCGAGGCTCCTGCTGCGGGTGCTGAGAGCGGGCGGCGCAGAAGGCAGTCGGCAGCCCACGGAGGCGAGCAATCCACCCTGCTGCTGCTGCTGCTGGTGATGCCTCCCCGGGCAGCTGCTTCGCTTTCCTTTTCCTGCGAATGTCGCCGGAGGAAGGAGAGGGCGGATGGAGTCGCGGCGGGAAGGAGGAAGGGGCTTCGATCCGGAGAGGAACAAAGAGAATTACAAATCGGCGCCTACTCCGACTGGGTCGTCCAGGGGAAGGGGCTGCGGGCGTGTGAGCGCGCGCGCGCGTGTGTAGCGCTCTGCCCCATTCTCAAAGGCGTCTCTCTCTCTCTCTCTCTCTCTCTCACACACACACACACACACACGCAGACAGAGCTTGGGCTCTGGGATGCCTTCCCCTTTCTGGCGGGCTGTAGAATTAATGAAGAGTTTATAGAGCATTTTCCAAAGACACCCATCGCCCCCCCAAAAGTGACGATCAGCATATTATTCAAAACCAGAGTTTTTCAAACTTTGTGGGTATCTCCTTTTTCGCTTAGTTAAAAATACCCGTTTGCACCTGGAAACCAATGTCGCTGCCGTTGTGCAACGTGCCCCGCCCTTTCGCCCCAGAGTATCAATGCGTGTTGACCACTGTTGTTGAAACCCACTTGAACGAGCTTTCTAAAATGAGCGTCATTCCCGGGATGCTGCCGGGAAGGGATTTTTTCCCTTCCTTCCAACCTTCTTCCTTAGTGTGTATTTCTTCGTTTACCAATAGTAATAATTTTTTCAACAATCCTCTTTCTTTTTGACCACTAGATGGCGCATGGAGGATGGTTTCTGCAAGGGCTTCCCTGCTCAAACTTTAAGGAACAAATTCTGCTCAGAAGTGGCAAGCCAGTTGTCTAGACTGAGCCACTTCAGATGAGAACTCACCTGATTGAGTGCTCTTTTATTATCTCTGCACAGAAATTATCTCTGCATAAAAAACGGAGGAAAAAAATTCTTTTCAACAAGTTTCACTTAGAATTAGCCTAGAAAGGTAAACCTGCTAGGCAAGCTGCATACAGGTAATCTTCCCTTAGCAACTGCCTTGTATGGTGACTGTTCGCAGTTACAACAGTGATGGAAAAAGTAACTTTGTGACCAATCTTTGCATTTATGACTTTTGCAACTCTGTAAAGCAAAGGAAAGCTGAAGTAAAATCATAAGCAGTCGTGGTTTCACTTAGTGACTGCTTCGCTTAACAAACAAGTTGCAGTCCCAATTGTGGTTGCTAAACGAGCACTACCTGTAGTCCAGTAAATTTCAAGAAAGGTTTCAAGATACTGGATTAGGTTCAGATAAAGGTATATGAGGATGATCAAGGAACTGGATATTCAGTATGACAAGGTGTAATGGTATGTGAGAATGACCTTAGAAGACAGGGAAGAGCCACAGCCAACTTAGCCTGCAAAAGGAATGTGGGCATGGCAAATGTCTCAGAAGGCCATCCCTAGTTTCTTGGGCTGTAAAGGCGATGCAGGAGAAATGTATTTTTCAGGCTTGCAAGGTTCTGTTAATGTAACCTTACAATAAAATAGAATTACTCTAGCTGGTTGTGCTTCCTGTCTGGACCACCTCACCAAGCTGGCACAAGGAGAGACTGCAGAAACAGGGAATGTTTAGTTCTGTTGTCCTGAGACAAGCAGGATGAGGAGGGACATATTTGCATTTTTCAAAAACTTGAGTGTTACATAGAAGGTGACAACCAGGCATCTGTAGAAGGGGTCAAAAAAAGTCAAGATGACCACCACAACCATGTGATCATAGCCCCACCCTTTTTTGCACAGGTTAAAAGGGGGTGGGGCTTCAATTGCATGGCTGTGGTGACCATATTGACTTTTTTGACAATCTGTTACCTGCCTTCCAGACTGCAGGACATGGAATAATGGCATGCTTTGGAAATTATTCGGAAGAGGTAATTTGGAATGTGTGTGAACACCTCACTTCTTTCATGTGACTATATCTTTTTTTTTCCAGCTTCCCTGGGAGTCTGGACGGGATGTGACCATTTTAAGGAGTTGATTGTGTCTTTAAATTTTACCTTATCAAGAGAAATAAGTCTGTTTCTAAGCACTATATGCTTTAGGAAGTTTCCTGGTTTGCTGCTGGAGTTAATGTTGCCCTGGTTTCAGACAGAAACTGAGGATTTTGTGCATGCATCTTGGATGGTATTGTCTGGATGGTAATGTGTCAATAGTCATTTAGCAGGAGTGAGGCTTGTCTCTTTCTCAAAATCTCTCTAAAGCTCTCTAAAGCTTCCACATTTCTTCCTCCCTCCTTCCTTTCTGTGTCTATAGCAGCTTCAGGTGGAAGGAAAAATCATTATTAACTACAGGTTTGAACAGATTATTTTACAAAGAGTTCAGGAAATAGGCCAAGTCCACCTCTGAAATAAATCTGCTGTTTCACCATTTTTAAAAAGGAAAATATGAATGCTGAAGTTAAGCAACTCTACTACATGATTCCAGAGATTTATATTTACCTAAAATTCTGTGTGCACCAGAATAAGTAACAATAATTATTCAATCTGTGTCATGATTTGTATGTTAAAGGCGATACTAGATGCTCTGATTTGCTTAGATTTTTTTGGAAGGCTGTATTTCCAACTGTCCAAGCTGAATAAATGCTAGATTGTATTATTATTAATCATAGTAAATGTATAGATATGCAAAAAAACAAAAAACAAAAGTAAAACATTCCAATTTTGAAATTCCCATTCCACAAGTATTCTGCCCTCACTGTAAGTACAGGCCATTCATAGTCAGAACACTTCCAAAAAAGAACAGCCCTTCAGAATCCAGATGTGGATATTTTGGGGTTGAAATGTTTCAGACTTAAAATGTTGACGCACATCTTTGGAAATATGCTGTTCTGTTAGTATAGTGGAAGAAAACACCAAACACAATAAAAGCTGGTTGACAGAATGGTTAAAATATTTATATGATAATTGGGAAACAATAGTCTTTTTGACATGGCAGCTGCTCTGTGATTTGTGTTCATTCTTCTGGCCACTGTTATCTTTCACTTTACTTGAATTGCTTAACTGTTGAATGGCAAAGACTAGAGTGTTCTTTCCTATATTGGTGAAACTAGATTTCAGGAACAACAAGAGTGTGTGTGTCCAGGTGTGTGTGCATCTCCAGCTGAAATTCATGTTGAGCAGATAAAACGTAGCTTATGTCTATCTGTACTTAATCCCTATGGCATTTAATCTGAACCAGTATTTATCCTAACTCAATCTTGGATTTTCTTTTGAAAGTTCCAGATTGATAATATATATGTATGTATGTATGTAGAGTAAGAAGTCAGGATGTATGTGAGACTATTTTTTTTATGCTAATTTGTCTTCAACATATGCTTGGCAATATAGATAGCTGAAACATGTATTAACTAAACAGTATAGCAGCCTGCAAATTTAGCTTATTTAAGAGACACTGTGCTTGAATGGAAACTAAAATCGTTTCATAAGGAATTAAAATTTAAAATGAAAGTTAGTATTGGAACATCCAATTATGAAAAACAGTGGGTGATTTTCATGTATTTATGATTTAAAAATGAAACTAGTTCTTTAGAAAGTATTTCTGGTTTATTGGACCATTCAAAAATCCTTAAAAATGGATGGATGTTAAACTTTCATGTTGGTGATATAAGTAATTTGAAAGTTCTTTAATTCACATGATTTGGTCTTGTTCTGTTAAAGGTTTTTTTGGTTTCAAATTAATATATAATGTAATATAATTTGGGAATGTTTACATAAGAATCTCAATGTGATGTTGAATATATTTCTAAAACATGGAATTTGTCACCTTATGAAGAGCTGGGGGGTACAGCAAAGAGAATAATTGTACATAACTGGAAAGACAGTCACTGTCCTGGTTTTAAGGAATGGATCCAGGATAGACATTAATTCTCTATTTTTGAAAAATCTTTGTGTTCTAAAAATGAGATGACACATTATGTTGCTATATGGTCCAGATATAATGATCAGCTTAATGATTGAACAGTTAGCAAAGTGATTCATTATGGCCAGGAAATGTGCTCCTTATTGACAATGCAATGTTGCATTACATTTACATAATAATCATGAAAATGTACTTGGTAGGCAAAGACAAGCATTTCAATTTCAACAATGTATTTTGTTTACCAGTGGGGTACTTTGATGCTCACATATTCAATGTAGTTTTTAAGACAACTTCAATGGTGGCTCCTGCTGCATATATGATTTCTTTCTTTCCATCCTCCCAATTTTTTTAACACTGGGTAGAAAACAACAAGATATGCTTGGATGATGGATAGCAGGGGCAGTTGGGTGAAATTCTTCATTTGGGTTTGATAGGAATGATGCTTTAAATAGACCTTCTGAAAAGTCATGTTACATTGAGCTTTGGGCAAACTGGAGCTTTAACATTCCACGTATTGCATAAAATACAGGAATTGTACTATTAAGAAATCTTGCTCTCCAATTTCCTGTAAGCTAGCTAAAACATGTAGGATAAATGTCAGTGATACCATTTTCCAATTTTGAGTGAAAGGGCAGGGCCTCTGATCTAATAAAGTTAGAAGATAATGTTTTGACTGCTATCAAAGCAGGTGATTGATGTTTTTATTTCAGAAGCACAGCAACAAATCATGTCCTACAAAAATGCCTCTTTAAAATAAAATATCTCTTTTCTAGAAGATAAACAGATAAACTTCTTTTTTTAAAAAAAGGATAATTTTTTTCTAGAATTTCAGTGGTAACTACTCATAAGTTACTTTCATTAGGCTCAATGGAATTTCCTCCATCATAAGCATAAGGAGGATGGCAAAGGCTGCCTCAGTACTAAATCCCTGCCTGAAACTTGACTGAAATATTTTTTTTCCTGCTTTTTCTTTTGATTGTTCCAATACCTTCCAAGAAGGTGGTTTAATATAAACTGCTATTCCATTTTTCTTTATCTTTCCTGCTGCTAAATATTCCTGTCCTATTTTTTTCTGTTTTAACAAATGAACATTGTTTTTTATGCACTTCTTGTAAACAATATCAGCAGTATGGTTATTGAGTTTATTAAAAATGGTCTTTTGTTAAGAGAATTTAATCTGTTTACATTAAATGAAACCAATGTTGTCTTTTCCATTTTGCATTAAATTCAATACTGCGGCTATTCCTAATTCTTTATCTCCAATATCTCTCCGAGTACCAAGACGTTTCTTATATTTTTTTCCACAGAATCTTCGGATAGCCAACAAGTCTCTTATAGAGACCAAGAGCAAACAAACCAAGTTCATAGCAAAATATAACCTGCTTGAAAAATATGATCCCTCCTCTTGGGTTTACTGGAATTCCTCTTGTTATTTCCAAGTGAATCATTTCTCAAAGGCTACTTCTCATCAATTTCCACTTAAAGACATGAAGTAACTTCAGTAAGGAGTTGCTATTTCTGAACACAAAAGTAATGTGTTGTGTGTACATCACTAAATATGATGTATTCAAGGCCAAACACAAAACCTCAAGCTGGATTCTCATACACACAGTTCACAGATTATATATGTGGGAGGCATCCAAGTGACTGAACATGGCTGCATGAGAACAGTCCTAGAATTTCACTTTGAACTCAATCTTTTGTGTTCAGTTTTTCCTGCTTATAGCAGGCCCTTTCACCTGACTGGGATCACTTTTTTATGAACAAGCTGGAGAAGAGCCATATTGGTTTGTGAGAGCTGTTCACAACTCATAGAAATGAACTCTTGCAATACAACAATTTATAAAGATAACATAATATGTCAGTCTCTTCAACTTGGCAATCTCCAGGTTCATCAGGTTCCATAATTCAAGCCAGCACAGACAAGGGTAAAGAGTAAGAATCCTGGGAACTGTCATCACAGCACAGCTGGAGGCCAGCTTCATTCAGCTTCATTGCCTCTCACTCAGTGTTATCTATGAAGCTATGTAGCTATTAAACCTGGGAGAGTTGGGAAGCAGGGCTCAGCTCCATCAGGTCAACAATCTCTTCTCTTCGAAGTGTTTCCATTCCAGCTGGTTGCAAGAAGAAGACCAATATATTACAGCCAGAGCAACATAATATCTGGCAGAAATCCAAGCCATGTAACATTAAGAGTTGATATGTGAATATTTCAGTTCTCCTTTTCCCTTGCTACTTTTTTTTATTTGTTATTTATGTTGTTGTTAAGATGTCATGTTCACTGATTCAATGTAGTTTATACATGGTAACGTTTCACATGCCATGGCTCTGACACACGTTTCTGTTTGGGAGGGAGCTGCTGTGAGACCTTGTACCAAGCTCTGTATGTGAAATCAGTACAATGGAATGTATTTGGGTTATTTTCTCTGCTCAAGGACTTTTCCCGCAGACCATCAGAAACTGTTAGGAGCACCTGGGATGGTGAACTTGAGAAGATTCTACGGGGGGAGGGGTTTCATTTACACCGAGGGTTTTTAGTTTGAATTTGGTGCACTTTCATCATTCTCAGCTTTCTCTGTGATCCTGCATACTATTCTTTAATAAATCAGATATCTTTGAATTCCTACTCATGAGTCTGATGGTGTTTTAGAATAGGCAACCATTACATAAGATTATAAACCAGAGGGTGGTCCTTTTTTTTTCAGGAGCCGTGAAAGAGCTGAGGTAAATAAATGGAGATGTGTGTGTGTATATATATGTTTGTGTGTGTGTGTGCACACATACACGCATGCATACACACACACATACATGCTTACATACAGTCAAGTATGAATGCAAATATTTAATGTATTCTTTCCTTTCTTTCTCTGACAAACTGTATGAACAGGGTAACATTCTGTCTTCCCAATAATATTGCGTGAAAGCCAGTTTGGTGTAGTGGTTAAGTCACCAGGCTAGAAATCAGGAGACTGTGAGTTCTGGTCCTGACTTATGCTTGAAGCCAGCTGGGTGACCTTGGGCCAGTCACTCACTCAGCCCTAGGAAGGAGGCAATTGCAAACAATTTCTGAAAAACCTTGCCAAGAAAACTGCAGGGACTTGTCCAGGCAGTCTCCGAGAATCGGATATGATTGAACAGATAATACACACACACACACACATGCATACACACAAACATACATGCTTACCTGTATGTATGAATGCAAATATATTCCTTCCACTCTTTCTTTGACAAACTGTATCAATAGGAGTGACATTCTGTCTTCCCTATAATGTTGCATGGTGACCCTGTCATTGTAGTAGTTCTGAAGTTTGTTAAGGGATGACTTACTCAGAGTCACTACTGGTGGGCATAATGTGTGATGGATGGGAAAAAGATTAGGATCACTGGGACATGTTGAGGATCAATGGAATAAGAGAAACTTATACAAATTCCCCTTCAAGATTTGAGGAACTCTTAAAACGTCCTATTTTGCAGGTGGGTGATGTTATCTTACCATTGTTAGTACATGCTTTAAATGCTTCATGTAGTACATCCCCAAAATTCAAATCAGGATGAGACCACCTGAATTAGTAATGAAACAAAAATCAGTGGTTCAGAAACTTCTAACACCAAGCACTTGTTTATTCCCACCTTCACTGCAGAGCTTGGGAGGCTGAATATTCAAATAAGGAATAATTTAATAAAATCACAATCCAAAATGATGTCCCTTGGTTTTATCCTGGGAAGTTACAGGCATGCATCTGTTCTTTGCCCTTTATTTTAGCTTTGGGAATCACCAACAAATATAACTGCTTGTGTAAAGTATGGAATTTATCAAAGTTGTACACTTAGCAAATTGCAGAATCATATTATTTTCTATTCTGCCATAAAATACTTTTATACAAGATTAAAAATTCACCTCCATAACAGTTGAACTATGTGCCTTTTATGTATTTATTATCTCAGTGTGATTTCTAAGGATTCTGACGTTCTTACAGTAGCTTCTTATATAATGTGTAAAACACAAATCATAATTGTGTGCAAACTAAAATTGCTTTGTAATCAATTAATCCTTTCAGATCACAATCTGTGACATAACAACAAATTATTAAGAAATTGCCTTGTATGATGAAAAAGATAACTTCAAGTAAAATTAAACAGCATGACTGAGAGGGAAAAATCCTATTTTTATATGAGCAATGCTAGACATAGTAATGGTAAAAGCCAAGGTGTCTGCAAATATAATGGGAGGAGATAATTAGTTCTAATGTGTGGGTTTCTTTTAAAATTGAGATATAAAATCTAGGCACAATACATGAGGTACCATTGGAGGAGTTAAATACATTCTTTTGCTTGTTGCTGATCTAAAATTCCTTTTATATATTTCAGGTGAGAGTAACACTTTTAATCTACAATGGTGAAAACCATTTGATAGTTCTTTTCTAAGGCATCTTGGAGCTGCAGTTGTCAAATATTGCACAAATAAATATTCCAGTATTTATTTTCAGACAGCGGAAAATGGGGTACAAAGTATTAAAGGTTGATCATGGTGGTGGTGATGATGGTGATAGAGCAGGAAAGAAAATATGCCCTTTGTTTTATCTGACTACCTCAAACTGTGTACCTTCCTGAAAGGAAAAACATACTGCTTGATCTTTGTGTCACCCCTTTTCATTGTATTGAAACAGGTAATGGTTGTGAATCAGCTTCAAAATCCAACCCTATCAACATGAAGCTACATTGTGCTAATAACAGGCTCTTTGTCATCTTTTCTGTTTTTAATTATTGAATATGGATTTTTTTTAATTCAGAAAGAGACTGGTAGCACTTTTTAAGGCTAACACATTTATTTTAAGGAATAAGCTTTCGTGATGAACTGCAGCTGACAAAAGCTTATGCCTTCTCCTAAAATCTGTTGGTCTTGAAAGATGGCACCAGACTCTTTAAATTTTGGCTACCACAGACTAACACAGCCCTGCTCCTAGAGTGCCTACAATAAGAAGCAGCAAGTTCAGCTGGATGGAGTGAGGTTTGTTTAAGTAATTCTCCATCGGAGTTGATTAGCTCTGGTCCATGGAGTCTACGCTGTTCAATCTTCCAGGTGGGTAGAGACTTTTGATTCCTCACTCGGCTATAAACTTAAATGGATCTCTTGCAGTATGCAGAAAGACACCCATCTATTAAGCAAAATTGAATTCAACATTTTCTTTCTCTGTTTAACTGACTGCAGCCCACATTCTGTGTGTTTTCCCTATATGTGTATAATAAGTACAAGAATTACATTTTGATCAGGGCAGATTCTTGACCCTTGTAAATTGTATCACATTATTTGTTTAATTAGCTTTTGCACAGAATTAGTTGTGGCAAGGCAGAGAACTAAGGTTTTCAGATGTTACCAATCTGCATGTCCCAGAATCATTCACTTATCATTGTTCCTGTTGGCAATGGCTTCCAGAGTTGCAATGAACAACATATGGACGATTATTGGTTTGCTGATCCCTAAGATTATATTGATAAATCTATGGGGAAAAATGGAATGGATCAAAAGAACTTAAGCAGAGAAAAAAATACATTAGTGCTACTGCACAAATACTGTATTTGCACAAAGCTTAAAATAGCATTACAAAAGGTAGATTTTTCTGTCTCCAGTTGTATGGCATCTTGCTCAAGTTCTTTGGCAAGTGAAAGACCATCTTGGTTTAATTTTCCTTTTTTTCATGCAATTCTTTATTTTACATTACAAAAGAGAGTGTCAGTGGAAGAGCATGTCTACATATGGAAAGACTTTCAAATCCAACTAATTGTTTTTAAATAATAAATTATCCTTATATGTCTAAAATACCTTCATTAATATGAACTGTTCTTATTTTCAGAAAGATAAGATAGAAAGAAATTTTATAACCACTTAAAATTGGTTTTACTCCCATTGGTTTCAATTCAAAAGCTTAACGTCCATCATTAATTCTTCTCAAAAGTGCCCATCTTTGGCTGAATCAAGAGTTTCATGGCTAAAATCTCTGTCTCCGAGAGACAGAGCCTGCTAAATTGTACAAGATATACAATATAGTGCAACCTAAAACTACGTGACCTACCATTATGCTTCCAGAACATATACTTTCTAACCCCTTGTAAAATGTTACTCTTATCAGTTAGTTGAACTCTGGGATAATATATAAGCAAGATTGAATTGCATTTTTTCAAATGGGTTCATGGAGACCAAATGGAATTTATATGTTTTATAGGAGTCAGGCAGCACCTGTAGAATCTTTAATGCTCCATTTTTTTTCTCCCAATCAATGTATTCCTTTATTCTATTTCTCTCTCCTGGTGCAGACTGAAAGTGTAACTATCTTTTTGCTCTCTTAACAAGAATGAGATGCGGAAAGGCAATTTGGTTTCATTAAGTCCTTTTATATTGTGTAGCATGGAACAAGATAAAACTGAAAGGAGATATGGAGTCAAAGGTAAACAAGGCAATGAACTGGACATGGGAATGATAAAGGTAGGGACAAATCTATCATCAACAGGATTTTTTTGGCTTCTTATAATTGATGCCCTAGTAAAAGCAAATTATTTCATGAGCTTTGAACCTGACTGGACAAAAGCAGTAGAATGGTTAACTTTAAACAAGTCACATAACTGGACCAGCAAAAAGACTTGAAAGAGGAAATTACATACATAGACACATACATATGTATAGACATACCCATCAGACAAGGTAAGCAACATTATGCTGAATGGACAAAAGTTCTGCATAGAAAATCAAATCAACTGACATAACAAAAAGGAAAGGAAGTAGCTTACACAAAGATCATTCATTATGACTCTCCATATCCTTTTCTCCTTGCAAACTATCTTTGCTTCTACTACATCCATAGGCTGCTTCATACATTGCCTCTAGTTCTTTAAATTTCTTTCTTTTTGAGGAACTCATCAATTCCACCCATTTCACAACACTCTCATAATAATTTGCTTTTACTAGGGCATCAATTATTTCACAACATTCCAATTATTTCACAACACTCTCACAGCATTTATGACTTCCTCTTTACCCATTTGTCTTGGACTTTAACATTCTTAGCATTTGTTTCAATTCTTCCCTTCAACACATCACAACCATCCCCATACAAATCTTTAAAATACCCCTTCTAACATTCTCTCACTTTAGTTTCACTTTACAAAATGGGGGCTTCTCCCCGAGGGCAAGGATATTTGCTGTGAATGCGGCAATATTCAAACAACTACCCATCTTTTACAGTGCCCTTTGGGACTGACATGCACACAGAGTGACTTATTGGTCAGAAAGACCTTTGACATCAAAGTGGCCCTACATTGGGCTTGTTGTTGTTTATTCATTCAGTCGCTTCCGGCTCTTCGTGACTTCATGGACCAGCCCACGCCAGAGCTTCCTGTCAGTCGTCAACACCCCCAGCTCCCCCAGGGACGAGTCTGTCACCTCTAGAATATCATCCATCCATCTTGCCCTTGGTCGGCCGCTCTTCCTTATGCCTTCTACTCTCCCTAGCATCAGCATCTTCTCCAGGGTGTCCTGTCTTCTCGTTATGTGGCCAAAGTATTTCAGTTTTGCCTTTAATATCATTCCCTCAAGTGAGCAGTTTGGCTTTATTTCATGGAGTATGGACCGGTTTGATCATCTTGCAGTCCAAGGCACTCTCAGAATTTTCCTCCAACACCACAGTTCCAAAGCATCTATCTTCCTTCGCTCAGCCTTCCTAATGGTCCAGCTCTGGCAGCCATATGTTACTACTGGGAATACCATTGCTTTAACTCTGTGGACCTTTGTTGTCAGTGTGATGTCTCTGCTCTTAACTATTTTATTGAGATTTGTCATTGCTCTTCTCCCAAGGATTAAGTGTCTTCTGATTTCCTGACTGCAGTCAGCTTCTGCAGTAATCTTCTCATCTAGAAATACAAAGTCTTTCACTGCTTCTACATTTTCTCCCTCTATTTGCCAGTTATCAATCAAGCTGGTTGCCATAATCTTGGTTTTTTTCAGGTTTAGCTGCAAGCCAGCTTTTGCACTTTCTTCTTTCACCTTCATCATAAGGCTCCTCAGTTCCTCTTCGCTTTCAGCCATCAAAGTGGTATCATCTGCATATCTGAGATTGTTAATGTTTCTTCCAGCCATTTTAACTCCAGCCTTGGATTCCTCAAGCCCAGCATGTCGCATGATGTGTTCTGCGGAGAAGTTGAATAGGTAGGGTGAGAGTATACAGCCCTGCCGTACTCCTTTCCCAATCTTAAACCAGTTCGTTGTTCCGTGGTCTGTTCTTACTGTTGCTACTTGGTCGTTATACAGATTCTTCAGGAGGCATACAAGATGACTTGGTATCCCCATACCACTAAGAACATGGCACACTTTGTTATGGTCCACACAGTCAAATACTTTAGAATAGTCAATAAAACAGAAATAGATGTTTTTCTGAAACTCCCTGGCTTTTTCCATTATCCATTGGATATTGGCAGTTTGGTCCCTAGTTCCTCTGCCTTTTCTAAACCCAGCTTGTACATCTCACTCCATGAATTGCTGAAGTCTGCCTTGCAGGATCTTGAGCATTACCTTACTGGCATGTGAAATGAGTGCCACTGTTTGATAGTTTGAACATTCTTTAGTGTTCCCCTTTTTTGGTATGGGATATAAGTTGATTTTTTCCAATCTGATGGCCATTCTTGTGTTTTCCAAATTTGCTGGCATATAGCATGCATTACCTTGACAGCATCATCTTGCAAGATTTTGAACAGTTCAGCTGGGATGCCGTCATCTCCTGCTGCCTTGTTATTAGCAATGCTTCTTAAGGCCCATTCAACCTCACTCTTCAGGCCGTCTGGCTCTAGCTCACTGACCACACCGTCAAAGCGATCCCTGATATTGTTATCCTTCCTATACAGGTCTTCTGTATATTCTTGCCACCTTTTCTTGATCTCTTCTTCTTCTGTTAGGTCCTTGCCATCTTTGTTTTTGATCATACCCATTTTTGCCTGGAATTTACCTCCAATGTTTCTAATTTTCTGGAAGAGGTCTCTTGTCCTTCCTATTCTATTGTCTTCTTCCACTTCCACACATTGCTTGTTTAAAAATAATTCCTTATCTCTTCTGGCTAACCTCTGGAATTTTGCATTTAATTGGGCATATCTCCCCCTATCACTGTTGCCTTTTGCTTTCCTTCTTTCTTGGGCTACTTCTAGTGTCTCAGCAGACAGCCATTTTGCCTTCTTGGTTTTCTCTTTCTTTGGGATGTATTTTGTTGCCGCCTCCTGAACAATGCTGCCAACTTCTGTCCAGAGTTCTTCTGGGACCCTATCTACTAAGTCCAGTCCCTTAAATCTATTCTTCACCTCCACTGCATATTCCCTAGGAATATTAGTGAGCTCATATCTAGCTGATCTGTGGGTCTTCCCTAATCTCTTTAGTCTGATCCTAAATTGTGCAAGAAGAAGTTCGTGATTGGAACTACAGTCAGCTCCAGGTCTTGTTTTTACCGACTGTATAGATGTCCACCACCTTTGGCTGCAAAGGATGTAGTCAATCTGACTTCGGTGTTGTCCATCTGGTGAAGTCCATGTATAAAGCCGTCTCTTAGGTTGTTGGAAGAGAGTGTTTGTTATGCAGAGTGAGTTGTCTTGGCAAAATTCTATCAGCCTATGTCCTGCTTCATTTTGTTCTCCCAGGCCATGCTTACCTGTAATTCCAGGTGTCATTTGACTGCCCACCTTAGCATTCCAGTCTCCTGTGATGAAAATAACGTCTCTTTTAGGCGTGTTGTCCAGTAGGTGCTGCAGATCCTCACAGAGCTGCTCTACTTCAGCTTCTTCAGCATCTGTGGTTGGGGCGTATATTTGGATCACTGTGATGTTAGATGGCTTGCCCTGAATTCGAATTGAGATCATTCTATCTTTTTTTGGATTGTATCCAAGCACTGCTTTAGCCACTTTACTATTAATTATGAAGGCTACTCCATTTCTTCTGTGGTCCTCTTGTCCACAGTAGTAGATCTGGTGGTCATTTGATGTGAAGTGGCCCATTCCAGTCCATTTCAGTTCACTGACGCCCAAAATGTCTATCTTTAATCTTGACATCTCACCAATAACCACATCCAATTTGCCCTGGCTCATAGATCTTACATTCCAGATTCCAATGGTGTGTTGATCCTTAGAACATCGGATTCGCCGTTCACCACCAGCACCGTTGGCCGCTAGCCGTCCTTTTGGCTTTGAGCTAGCTGCATCATCATGTCTGGGGCTAGTTGAACTCATCCTCTGTTCCTGCATTGGGCTACAGTTATATACATTTTATATTTTTATTAAATGTTTTTAACTTTTTAACTTGTAATTAATACTTTCTCCCTTTCTATTTCCTCCATTTCTGACATGAAACGAAACTTTGGTTTCACCCAAATAATTTCGTCACTTATAATTTTAATTCCATTCACTCTACTGGAGGCTCCTTACCCAGCCCGTATCACTTATTTCCAATTTTTTTTTTTAAGTTCAATTAATATTGCTCTACATTTTTTCTGCCTCTTCCACCTTAACGATTACTTCCTCTCTTTGACTACATTCTTTGCAATTACAATATCTTTTCTCTGTACACATTACAAAATATCTTTATCTCATCCTAATTTTTGCAGCATTCTCTTTTGGACATTTTTTCCTCAACCTCTTTCACTGCATCATTCCACCAAGCATCCTTTTTCATATTTCCCACTAGCATAAATCCACACACCCCTGGGAACACAATTCTTCTCATTTTGTTTCTCATTTTATTCGAAAAAGCTTTCATATCCTCTTTCCTTACATCCACTTTCCATTCATTCTTTTGGGAGATTGTTCTGTCTTCTGTTAATAGTTTTTCATCCAGAGCTTGTACTTTCTCTTACTGCCCCACTTTCGCTCTAGCTTCTTCCACTTCTCTTCTTTTGTCCCTGCCCATTTTCCCCCAAGATCCACCCAAAAATATTCTGTCTTACATTCAGAACTTCTTATCACCCTTGTATTCTTCATCAGTTCTCTCAACCTTTCATCATAAACTATCATATCAATTATGTTTTCAGTTTTATATAATTTTAATGGCATATTTTGTCATGTGTGTGAATGAACAGGCTTATGCTTAAGCCATGCCTTTTTTTAAAAATAAACTTTTTTCTTAGCAGATACTTATCAAATAGTCACATTTTAATTCATTATTGGGTCTTTAGATGGCCCAATCATTTTTCATTTGTTCTACCCATCCCTTGCTCTCTTGCTTGTCCCTCCCATCCATTCGTGTCATTTAACAAAATGATATTTTGTTGCACATTTTTTCCAAAACTCATCTCCAGTTCTCTGTTAATCCCATTAGCTGCAATATGACATATAACCATCAACAACTTTTGGATTCCTACTTTCATATCATCCATAATCACATAGATGACACAAACTCATATTTCCTGACATACGTTTTAGCCCTTTCATTCAAAGTTAAACCTACACTCTGATTTCCTTGACATATTCATCAGCTTGATTCCACAACATCATTCAGAGCCATTCCATACTTCTCCTTTCTCTTAGTTTCACAAACAGACAATATTATCAATTATTGTTGTTGTGCACCACCCAGAGTCACTTTGTTTGAACTGGGCAGCCTTATAAACCCAATATGTAACTATATAAATAAATAAAATATTTTTCTTTCTTTCATCAATTCATAATCTTTATGATTAATTAAGTTATTAAATTATACATTTATATCACATTGCAATCCAGATTGATTCTCTGTTATTACTCCTCTTATTCCTCATGTTGCAATCTTGCATATGGAAGATTGCCTGTAGATGTTGACCGCTCCCACCCAGGAAGGGTTTGATCAACCAAGCCTTTCACATAATAGTTTTTAGCAAGAAAGTTTTAGACAATATTACCAGCCTTAGTCTTACCTATGCTACATGCTGTATTCCCTGCTAACAGCAAGAATAATATCAATCAGTTTTGGAATATTTTGTCCAAATTTTACACCTAGCACACTCATGCTATTCTATGCAAAATAAAATTTCTAATCTAAAGAGTACCTTGTAAGACAACATACTATTGCCACATCCTACCATCTAGGTATATATAGTGTTCTAACACAATGCAAGTAAATTAGAGATATAATGAAATCTCTGAAAGAAACTGGGGAAATGGGTATTTGCATTTACCCAAATAATAAAGAATGTATCACTCATCATCTGATTTTATTTCTGATCAAAGAGTAACAATGTTCAGTTAATTTGCTATCATATTTGGCAACATAATATACATAATTAGCATGCTTAATAAATCACTGTCTGTATTTAGCCTAAAAAGCTTTCTGGAGTAATCTAACAGCAGACATGGAAATATGTAATTACTAGTTTACACCTATTGTGAATTTTAGACATATTAAATATAGTTAATTTATTTACATATTAAATATTAGTATTTACATTCATACATTGTTTTACCCTTTTAGGTTATCGAGTGAGAAAACAGACAACATAATCTGTGACTAACAAATCACCAGAATTCTGGATTATGTTGAAAATGGTTTTGAGCACCAAACTTTGTTGGAGAGTATAAATCAACTAGTTTAATTAATTAATTGACAGTCAGAAAACAAGACAAACATATCATAGAACTATAAATTGGTTATAAAGACCAAGAACTTTAAACCTATCTTCTGTTAGTAAAGATAATATTAGCATGCTTTGTATAGTCCAAGATCATTCAATGGAAAGACTGATTTGCTTTGATTTTGTTAATTATTTAATTTTTTTTAAGTACAATTAAAATATCTGGCAAAAGTCAAAGCAGGAGACAAGAATATATAAGCTGTCAGAGAACACATTTCTATGCTAATAGATTTTTCTATAATATATTATTTATTCTAAATATTCTAAAAAATAAACATTTATTTCTAAATAAACATGATATCTCTATATTATCGGAAGTTCTATGTAATCCTTATTTTCTGTCATTTATACAATGAAATACAAATATTGATTGACCAGTATTGCTACCATCACCACCCTCAATGATCAGTATTGCCACCAACACCACCATCTCATCAGCCTTAATGAGACTTTCTGTTCGACAGGATCTGTGATTTAACTGTGACTTATATCCTTCCACAAGCTTAGTTTTCTGGCACTATGATCATCCTTCATAATTTTTCCAAGGTCACAGAAAGGGACTCTGAGATGACATCCAGAAGCTCCTTCAAGAGTCTCAGGCAACTCTTTTGGTCTTGGAGACTTATATAGCCGTTAGGAGTAGGGCCTGGGGACTGAAATGACAAACGTCTGTTGAAACATCATGATGCAAACCACATGATTTGCATACTCTAATGTCTAATATTGAGAGGCATGTTTTATCATTTTTCATCATTATATTTTGTTTTCTATGCATATGAGATTTAAATTTGTTCATTGTAGCCAGGTACTCCCTAAGTATCACTTTACTTATCTTGGGCTGTTGCTCTGTCCTTGTATTAATTGTTCTGCTTAGCTCCCTTTCTGGAGGATCCTTGAAACAAAATTGGAATTCAGGAGCTGTGTCCTCAGCTGGTCAACTGTTACCATTCTACTATTTTCTCCAAATATTGGACTCCCTCAACACTGTGTCTTCTTTTTCTGATAATGTTCTTGTGATCTTTTGTTCCAAATATGATTTTATGTTCTCTGTTGCACTCACTTTGATTTATTTAGATTGATTTCCAGAAGTAATTTACTTTGGCTTTGGTTTGTGCAAAACTATTGCATTGAGGGACCAACTTCAAGCTAATTTGCTATGTCTCTCTGATGCTGTTAGCACCACCTCATCTGTTGTTGATTTCATGTAGCAGAGTTAATACCCAGTTCAAAATTATGGCTACCTAATACAAAGTGGTAATTTGTTTAGTATCTTGAATATAAGAAAAAGTATATGGCAATTTGTATTGACATAAAATCACAGTAGGTCTTGTTTTTAATAGATAATGTTGTCATCAAGGTGCCATTCCTTGAAACCCAGTGGGAAATTGGAAGTTTGTATGTGGATAGCTCTCAGTGCCATGTAAATTGGGGTCTTTTATCAAGCTATTAATTCTCAGAATTGGAAATACTTAGGACAAACTGGAGAGATTTCATTTAATGGACTTTATGTCATATCACATAAGAACAAGCTTTCTGATTGTAACATATGTTTTCATATTTTTAAAATTAATGTTGCTGTAATGGTTAAAGAAGATAGACACAAACAAAATCAAAGAAAAGACTGATGTTATTCCACCATAAGTTCTTGTACATAATATATAAAGAACTTTGTTGGTTCAGACCAATCCAGCTCACATCCAAGGGAAGTCTACAAGCAAGCATAGATATCTGGAATCAGGGACAAATGATAAAACAGGTGTCACAACATTACAATACAAAATCTACCCTTTATGTACTTAAATGCATTACAACTCATGTTTTGTTGTTTTGGTGTCATCATGGGTAGGAACAGATATCTATGCAAGCAAGTCCTATGATTCTATGGTTCTTAATTCTTAATCCATACTAGGCTTACTATTGCTTTGCTGACTGGGGACAATGGGATTTGTAGCTTAAATGGTGGGGGTGGGGGAGAGAAATGGCTGATCCAAACATTGTGCTGTTGGTTCTTATTTGCTCAACATCATAGCATTACAACTTGATTTGGTGAAAACTTTGTGTGTGTGTGTGTAAACAGTACTTCCCTAGTGGTTGCACATGATAGTTTTTGGTTTCTTCATTCCTGTCCTTTGCCCGTTTTTCTGTCTCATTGTTATAATGTGCAACTCTTAGTCTTCTGAAAGAGCAATTGGACATTCTTTATTGGATAACACTCTTATAAGTAGTCTTGAGTTTGTTTATGTATAAGTATTAATAGTTGACATTAATACTTGTGATAGCAGCACTGAAGTAACCTTGAAAACAAGGCAGTTATAATATCAACCTCTCTTAAGCTGTGTTATTCTTCTGTCTTATATATTTGTAATATGAAGGTCATAGAGAAGAATTAAATTTCATTATTATGTGTTATCAGTAATTTAAACCACCAGCTGAAGTATTTTCTAGGAACAATAAATCACCTGCTGAGCAATTTTCTACTAATACTGTCAAGCTTTCTGACTGATCCTAAGATAGAACTACCCAGAGCGCAAAATAAAATTCATACTATCGGGGTTGCACATAATAAAGCTTTAATAAAGTTAAATTCAGTTCACAGACAGATTATACAATTTGTTTATCAATTAACAGGAATTTTTCCCAGGGGCAATGTAGTTCATAAAGCAAATGTCAGGACATGTAACTTGAGTTATTATTTTTTAGCAAAAAATAATTTCAATGTTAAGTATATTGTCATTTATTATTGGTGTTCTCTTAACTCCTTTAAATGAGAAGGGCCATTGTAGTATGTAGTAAAGCTTTTGATGGCAAGTGAAATGACCTAAATATGTTACAACTCCTGAAATGAATGTATGACGTATGACTTACTCAGAAATTAAATTTGCTGCATTCTGAATCATAAGAATCTAGGAATTATATAAGATTTCTCAGGGCTCCCTCTCTGCCCTCAACCATTTTAAAATTTTCAATAGTATGCAACAGAAATGTACTTTAGTTTTTCCCTTGCCTTACCTTTCTCAACATAGAAAGGAAAAACAATCCAACATCTCACTTTAACGTTTTGTAAGGGTCGAGTCTGACTCTGATGCTGCGAAAGGGGAAATCAAAACCTATGCTAGGCAAATTGGGGAAATCGAAACTTGGAGTGACTCGGTAGAGTGGGAAAGTCCTGAGCAGCTGATTGGACAAAACCAGGAGCTGGATTCAAAGCCACCAATTAGTGCAAGGGAAAGGCGAGCCGAAAAGCACGCCAAGCAAAAAGAAGCTCAATTGGCTCTGGAGGAAAAATGGTGTGAAGGGAAAATAAAAAGGAGCTAGCGCAAGGACTGGATTGCTGGAGACAAATGTTCCACTGAGCTAACAGCTTCTTACGGACAAGAAAAGCTGGAACTGTTCTTGGAGTTCTGCCCTGTAGCCGCTACGGAACCAGAGACTTCCCAGCCTCCCGAACCCTACCTTGCTACCTTGCAGCAAGCCCCAGCCGAGCCTTGCCTTGTCACCTCGCCATGAGATCCAGTCAAGCCTTGCCTTGCTGTCTTGCCAAGAAGCCCAGCTGAGTTGAGTCCTGCTGCCTTGCCCTGAAGCTCAGTCAAATTGAATCTCACCACTTTGCCATGGAGTCCAGTCGAGCCTAGCCTTGTTGCCTTGTTGCAATCCATAGCCGAGTTTTGCCTTACAGCCTTACTGCGTTCTCCAGCCGAGGCTGGTTCAGTCACCTTGCCGCCATCTTCAATCGAGTCCTTTCCAGTCACCTTGCTGCCAGTTCCTGCTGAGTCCGGTCTTGCCTCCTTGCCACGGTCCTCAGTCAAGTTCTGCCTTGCTGCCTTGCCGCAATTCCCAGTCGAGTCCAGTCCAGCTGCATCACCGTGTTCTTCAGCTGAACCTGGCTTTGCTGCCTTGCCAAGCACTCTGCCATTGCCCAGTTGGGGTTGAATTGAACTGAACTGTTATTCAAAGGACAATTACCAATTGTATATAGTTGTATTATAAATAAAGAATTCCATTTTACATTCCTCTGGTTGTCTCATAGTCTAAGCAGAACAGTCTATCATTTACAAACCAGTTATCTATCTACCCTATAGCACAATCTCATTAAGAGTACAGATCTCTTCAGAAATGCTATTACAGCAATTATTTTTGTCTAAAAGTTTCAGTTATGTTTAAGTTTCTTATCTTAGCCAGCCAGCTTTTTCCAGGAGAGCTTATCCATTCCAATAGATTTGAAGGCCAGCCTTTTTCTTTTATATCTTACAGTTATAACATCAGGGCTCTGTCCTGATATACTTAGCTGACTTCTCCTGATTATATTTCAGAAACATTGTTTTGAGAAATGCCATTTCTTTAGTAAATTCCAAAATGCCATCCTCTGACTATGGATTTTAGTGGAACACAGGAGGAATGGTCACTGTTCTTCATTCTTGTCATTTACGGGGAAATCATATCTGTTTTGGGATGACAGATACAAAGGGATTAAAATGAAATTCCTCTGCAGCTGTTTGGTTTAATCCAAAGAAGTTATCTTTTAGAAAAAGAGACAGACAGACAGACAGTGACAGTTTGGGAAATAAAACTGATGGACACCCTTCACATGACAGACAAAAGCAGTAGGCATATAATCACACAATATTTGTAGGATCACTACCTTTATTTGATTTTATTATTTCATTTTATCCCAAGTGCTTTTATGGCACTTCATTTGGAAGAATATAAGTGGTTTACAAAAGCAGTAGGAACAATAACAACAAAAAAATATCCACCCAATATATAATCCAGCGTCAAGAATAGAATAACAGTAATAACCACTGCCGACATACTATACACTCTTCATCAACCCCTCAATCTCCAAATGCCCTAAGCCAACTCTTACTAAGCTTTCTGAATGTAAACAGTGAGGGGCAGCAGATCCTATTCCAGAAAAGCTCTGACAGAGAATGCTGGCCTCTGAGTCCCATCCTGCTATGCCTTCTGGGCCATAGAAACTCTCAGTACGCAGCATCTGCTGACATTCCTTGGCTGGGCAGATTCTACTTACAGCAAACAGTTTCACAGATACCTAGGCCCCAAGCCATGTAGGAATTAGGACTTTATAAACTCTCCCCCCGCTCTCTCTTTCTCTCTCTTGCCTGTTCTTCCCTAGCAACGGAGAAATTTTTTCAGCAAAGTTGAAATAACCCTGAGTTAAGAGAAACTCTAACAGAGTGAATGCCAAAACTGCCACGTTAATGTTCTGTAACATGCGTTATGGAGGGAGTGAGAGAAAGCCAACTGACAGCTAGGCGGGAGAAATAGAAGTGAGGGACAAAGTCTCACATACACAAGGACCCAGGCAAAATACAGTGTCCCAACATGCGAAGTGAGAAGCTAGTTTTAATATACTGTATCCAGGATCAACAGAAAAGTTGTCTTTAGATAAATTGAACAATGTAATTCAATCATTTTATATTTGCAATATTTTGCTTACTTTTATAATAAAAATAAATTGAGAGAATAAACCTGGGACACTATCAGTGACAATCAAACTGACACCTTGGGTAAGGATGAAAGGGAGTGGGTGGAACTCAGAATGGAAACACCTTTCTCTGCATTTATTGCATGGCTCCCTCTGTGATTCCTTACTGTCTTTAGTAGGACCAGGTCACGATAGGTCAGGCTAGGAAAAACACCTTCTTCTAAGTCTCTGTATCAACTGTGTCTCTTGTGAAGCGGTATACAGGCCAGAGCCTGTATACAGGTTTGTCGCTTCCCTTAGCTATTGAAGAGAGTGGATCTATTTTGGTTTCACTGTGTGCATCAGCAATCTGTACACACTAACAGTGTGGAGGTAAAAAAAAACAATCTGTCCAAAGAATTAGATAGTCTTCCCACAACACTTGGCTTCAGGGAGCAGACCTTCTGAACTGCCCCCAAGACTACCCTTTTCACAAACACCCATTGGTTTCTACTCATCCTCTACTCAGATGTGCTCCGAGATCACTTTTTGCAAAGTAAGTAATGGAAGAAAGGAGTAATTTTCTCCCTGTCTTGGATCACAAAAAGCATTGGAGTGGGGATTACATTGGGTGGATTGGTAAGGAGGAGGTATTTGGTCATCTGTCTGGTTCTTTAAGTCAGATGAAAAGGCATAGGGGGCTAGAAGATTTCTTCTGTGCCTCAGTAAACTGAAAATCTCTGATGTTGTTCAAAAAGTACTGATAGACTTACAGTGGACTACCATTGATACTACTATTGACTTTGATATGAACTTTGTCTTCTAAGAATCATTTTGGTAACTTATCTTGAATCTATCTACCGTTATTTTTTTAAATTTCAGTTTGCACTAAAACTTAATTCTTGTCTTCACTTTGCTCTCTTTATTGTCTTCACTATATTCAAGTTTTAGAGTGAGGCTCCTGGCGCACTACTTGTAGGCTGGTGTGGCCTGTCTCCAAAAGTTTGCATATCCCAGTTTCAGTGCAGTTTATTTTAAATCATTTTTTGTTTTTCTCTGCTTTTTAGTCCAAAGGGAAGAGACCTTACACCCTTTAATCTCTACTTTCCCTACTATTGGGATGACAGTTAATATGATTAAATTAAACATTAAGGATTTTACTGCATAATTCCATGAACAATGCTTAGTGGATAAGATTGGTGCCTGCTAGACTGTGCTTTATGGGTTGTCAACTTTGGCCAAATATCATAGTTCAGTGACAGATTTTTATGAATACAGAAGTTCAATCCCTCATTAAAAACAAAACAAAACAAAACAAGCTGATGAGGAAGACCTCATGACACTGCTAACTTTCTGGCAGTTACGAGTGGCAACACTGAACGAGACAGATACATACTCTGACCTGAGAGCAGGCAGATTCTTGCATTTCCAGTTCTGATTCAGAAGTAGGAAATAAAAACAGGATGGCTTTCAGAAGCTGCCCGGAGTTCCACTAACTGAATTCTGAGCTGTGAAGTCCTATCAGTAACTCAAATACTGATGACATAGTTGATGATGAAATGTCTAACAATACTGTTTATTCTCAGCACTGAATTTAATATATAATGTCTTCAAATTAATTACTTTTTAAGTTTTCCTGTTAATTAATTCATAGATCAGCTTTTTTTTTTTTGCTGAATGATTCTCAGAGGTAGGTTGATTGTGCTCAAAACTAGATGGTCTTACTTTGACTTCAGATGCAAGCATTTGTCATGCCATACCAAAACATATTCAAAAGTGAACCCTATAATGAATGGCACAGACTGCAAATATTGACTCTCCACAAGCAGGAGAAGCTCAGGTGCAGCTTTCTCATATAATCAGTGGCCACACTTTATTTTTATTTTGTGATCTTGACATTCATTTGTTTTCTTAGGGAAAAAAAATCTGAAAGAGTTTGAGATCACTTAGAAAAACAGGTGAGGCAGGAAAATTCACATTCAGTGGAGGTGAATACTTGAGATGCACTGATAATACAATGCTATAGATAGAAGCAAGCCTAAGATTCAGCAGAAAACTCACTCACAAGGCAGAACAGTGTAATTCAGAACAGATTTTTATTTACCAGGGCAGAGCATGCAGACTTGAACTTGTTCCGTTAGGAATCTATTTGTCTAGATGTCTGGCATGCTGTGAATGCAGTACCATCATAGTCATGTTATCTTTTATCAGTGATAAATTTTAAAGATTTTTTTCCTATTCTTTTGTTATGGAACGAGATAATGGACAGGCAACAAAGGATTAATAGGTTGCCCCTGCAGATAGAGACTGAAGGGAATATCAGAGATACAAGATATTCCAGGGCAGGATATGAAGGCCTAGAGAATTTGGGGGAATATTTCCCTATCAAGATTCCTGTAATTCCTACAGTCATGCAGCGGTTATGCAAAAGGAACATTTTGATAAGATTCATGAGTACTAACCTTGGTAATATGATCTGTGATGGTGAAGGGACCCAGCTTATAAAAGGTAGCTGGAGGAAAGTTCACAGTCTCATCTATCAGTCCACCAAGACTCATTTCAGAATGTCTTGTCCTCTTTCCTTGTTTGGCCAATGACAAGAAGGGTCTTTTGGTACTGTATGAATGATTTGAGTGACTGAAAGAATGAATGCGAGATGCTTATAATACTAAAATAAAGCTTTTAAATCTGTTGGTAATCTCATGGAATTGTTGGATGGGGTGCACTGACTCTACTGTAATGCTGCATAAACAGATTCTTAATTCTTTAGTGGAAGGCCAGGCTCTTGTAACATTATTTTTAATGTATACATGGGCACTTGGGAGGAAAGGCAAGGGGAAGAGTGACAATGCATCTGCATCAGATATTGGGAGACAAGTACATAAATATGGGATTGCATCATGGCACTGTGCATTTTGATATAACTTGATCTGGCAAGCCTATAGCATGTCGGAGGACCAACTAGGATTTTGGGCTATTCCATCATTGCATTGTTCTGCAGCATCTAGAAGAAAAATGCACCAATCAACTAAGAGGAACCCTTTACACCACTTTTATTAATTTAAAGGTGGCATTTGACTCAGTCCCCCAATACTCTAATGCAAGCTAGGGGTATCTATGGTCTCCTCATTATGCCAATTCTGATTTAAAAAAACAGCGAAGCAAGGTCGTATATTTTCCCATCTTCTTTTAAAAGTTCACATCAATTCCATATTTCAAGTTCTGGGAAACAAGGATTTCTACTCGCCCAAATTGGCTAATAAATTATTTCAGTTCTTTTAATCCTTCCTGTAACCCTAGGTCCTTGAGATGGACACTTTGGGCCTCTGGACCATATTATGGAGAAGAAAGATTTGCTGTCAACAAATGTAGTAGTTTCACTAAAAGATTTCCATTTGTACTCATTGTTGGATAATAAATAAAGCCACTATTGAATAAATCAAAGCCTTCATATAAATGATAAACTAACAGCCAGTGCCAGCTCTGTTATATGCCACCCCTAGGCCACATTGACTTATGGCAGCACCTCACACAAATGCAAAGATTTGCATTTTTAGGATGATTCAGAAGGAGAGGTGGCATTGGTGCCCCCTAAGCTTTGGGCCAGTGCCTACTCAGCCTTAGTCTAAGGCTGGTCTTGCTGATAGTAAGATACAAGTAAAACAAGTAAAAATGAAAATGTGTAGGCTAACAAGAAAAGAAATTAGTACAAATGTTCAGACCCAAGGAGAGGCATAGGACTGGGCAACCAGCAGAAGTCATACTGTCTGCCATGAAATTGTTCAGAATGGGATAGACAAGTTTATGATTTCATGAAGGGAGAACAATAAAAGAGCACATGAATCTAGGACTCTACTGAGCCTTCCCCACAAAGACATATATGTTGATATATATGTTAATACTTATAGAGTATTTCTATAGTGCTCCAGCAGGACAGCTAAAGCAATGCATGTAACCTGGCCAAAGTGAATGCATAGCCAAATTTCAGGACTGTGGTAGATGAGATGTAAGAGGCTGGAATCAGACTTAGACTGATATGACAATCAGTGTCCCAGATACACAGTTTAAGGATAGTTCTATCATTTCAAAGCCTGATGGGCAAAGGCTCACCAGTGAGAATCCTAGACAGTAAAGCTTGCTAATAACTTTAAAAATTTAGGTTGACTTCAAGAGGTGTCTAAGAACCAGTGGGGCCAGACTTGCTCAGGAAAGGATCACTTTGCCAAAGGTTAAAAATATGAAGCTCTAACATCTATGCAGACTAAACTGGCTCTACATGAAGTGCAGTGTTTTTAATGCATCTCGGGACTGGATAGTGGCAATAATGTAGACTGAATGGTATCGAGGATGTCAAGGGATTGATTCCATCTGCTTATCTGAAAGTTTTGTTCAGTATCAACCTAATAAAACTGAACATTCCTAAACAATCAATCTTGATTAATTCAGTTTATTTTTAAATTCTAAATTAGAATATGATGATTATTTAGATAATATACATTGGTTTGTTGGGTTGATACTGCTATTAATTTTTAAACTGATGTCATATTTTAAGGAAAATTATTTCCAAGGAATGTTTTCTCTCCCTTGATTAAGCTGAACTCAGCCAACTCAGTAGACTGTATAACTGTTGTGGATTTCAGTAATGCTGCTGGTTCTCAGGAAGGAGGGAGCACATTCCAAGGAGGAGGGCAAGATAGAAGGAGACACAGTCCAGGATTGGAATGTGGGGAAACGGAGAGGTTCAGAATAGCCCCACCTGAGAGCCTTCTCAGGTTATTTCCCCATAAATTAGGTAGAGTAGCTTTAGTCTGGCAAGATTCTGTCTATAATATGGTGTAAGCAAATAAAGAACTGAAGTTTGGCTGCACTGTTTCTCTGAAGTTCTTGGGCTGGGCCTGACAATAACAATGTTTCTCAGCCTCAGCAACTTTAAGATGTGTGGACTTCAGCTCCCAGAATTCCCCAGCCAGCAGGCTGGCTGAGGAATTCTGGGAGTTGAAATCCTCACATCTTAACACTGCTGAGGTTGAAAAGCACTGGCATAATATAACAACATCAAAAGGATTGCTATGATCCTGGCAGGACAGAATAAGCAAGTTGTGACTGCATTTAGTTCGTTTTATCACAAGTTGTTCTAACTCAATTTCACGAGGAATCTTCATTTATTTTAACCTCTCATCTGTGTATCTTTTTTCAATATATAAATCTACCACTTTGATATACTCTCTATATTCTCAATAATTAATTGAAAATATGTATCTCCCAAGATCTGTATGGCTAAACTGTTTCTTTGGCTCTGCAAGAAGCACAGAAAGAATAGCATAATTCAAGTTTGTAGATCTTATTCTTAAGAAATCTTGGAAATATTCTTTTGTACTAGAAATCTTTGCAGTTCTTTGAGATGCCAGTCAGGGAATAATACAAGGTAAAAAAGAAGAAAAAGAAGACCTCTCCAAACCATTTTTAAAAACATGGCTTAAGATCAAAAGTATATTATCTTTGTCATGTCCACACTATTTGCACTCTTCTGTGTAAAAATTCTGTATTAGTCAGAATGCATACAGGGATTCTCAAGTATTTCAGAAAATAACAACTTGCAAAACATTATCTATCCTTGGATGAAATTATTGACATAATGCTGCAATGTAGTGCTCCAGATCATTTTGGTAGCATTCATCTAGAGTCTTCCAAATATATCTTTCCTTGGAGCATTCTGTTATAGCTGAATTGATCTGGCTTCTCACTCATCTAGAAATATGCCTAAATGGTAGCTATCTGGTCCCTAATCTGTCACTGTAGTCTGCCATTAGTCTAGCTTTAAATTTATGAGGGAATGCTATCCACAGCTTGACCACACATACATGTTGATATAGAATACTGTATAATGAACCCATACTCAATAAGATAATTTATGGTTGATGGTTATTTTTACCTCTGGGGACGAAAAGTTTAAGACTATCAGTATCCTGAGCAAGACGTTCATGCCACTGGTGTGGGGTTAGCAAGAAAACCACTACTGCTTCCTCACCCGTACAATCTTTATACAATCGTCTCACTTACTAATACATCACTTTTCAATTACAACCTGCCTCCACTTCCACTCTCATTTCTCCTGTCCATCACAATGACTAACATAAACTTCATGGGTTCACCTGAAGCTGAGTAACACACTGAAGTTTAGTTTAGAATACTAAACTGGAGTAGATGGTTCAGGCATGACATATCTAGAAATAGTATTATCTAGATGATCCAAACATTATATTTCAGAAGTGACACAAGGGCCTTCCCCCATACTGAGCTAAAATACTGTTCATCCATCTTGAGTTAGCAGAAAACAATACAGGCATGAAATTTGCTTTCCTCATTGCCAATCCCCATCCTGTCTCTACTATATTTGATCCCCATCAAAGTGAAATGGTGTTGTTCTGCTTTTTGAGTGTGCTGCTTGTAATAAGAAGCAATCACTTTCATCTTATAGATTTGTTGCCCCCTCTTCAGCAAGTCACTAGCCAATAGGAAAAACATCCATCAATCATGGCAGAACAGCAAGAACATGCTGGGTCTGACTTCAGGACTCTACTACTCTCTACATTGTTTTGTATGCCTCTGTTCCTATATCCCATTTCATCCTCATTTCTCCACTGACTTGCAGTGTCCTTGGTATTCTACATTCTACATTTCAATTAATTTCCAAAGAAAAACATCTTGAGGCTTCTCCCATTGAACCTTTGTTAGTAATGGTATTGTTGTCACCACCATGAATAACAGAAACATATTGTTGGAAGGAGCCATTGAGGCGACTCAGTTTAATTCCCTGTTTATGGCAATAATCCACATTAAAGCCTCCAGATGGCTGCTATATCATTTTGTGATTTCCCTACCCCCAGGTATTTGTTGAGTGCTATCATATTCTCCTTCTGCCATCTTTTCTCAAGGTTATATATCTCTATTTCATTAACACTCTCTTCATAGGACTTTGTTTCTAATCTTCTAATCATCCTCATTCTGAATTATCCTGTTCCAATTTTCTAAAGCCTTCTTAAGTGTGGCACCTAAACCTTGATGTAGTACCTGAGATGGACTCTGGCCAAAGAGAATAAAGTGGAACAAATACTTTTTCTGATTTGCAAAAGTAGTCTAAAATTGTTTTTGCCTTTATTGTACCCAGATCACACTTCATGATCACACTCAGTCAATTTCCTATTCAAAACCTTTTTCTCAAATATCATTACCAAGCCATTTGATGTTTGTTTCTTAAGTGAAGAACTTCATTCTGTTATACTCAACCTTCTTCTCTAACTCTTAAAGATAATTTTGAGTTTTATTTCTGTTCCCAAGGTATTAGCTATTCCATCATATATTGTGTCATCTGCTAGTTTATAAGCCTTCATTTCTTCATCTAAGTCATTAAATGAAAAATATTGAAGAGTACAAGTTCTAGTACTGAACTTGTAGTAATTGCTTGATATCTTTCTCCAAGGTGATGAGCATTCTTGAATTCAGAATACAATTCTGAATAAAATTGTATTCAAATGATTTGATGAAGTTAAGATGTATAACGTATTGTATCTTAACTTCCCACCATTCGCATAATCTATAAAGGAAGTTATTCAACCAAATATTGTGATAAATTTAATCTGGTGAAATTACCCCTATAAAGTCCATGTTAATTTCTAATAATTGCCACACTGTTTTTAAGGTGCATTCAAATCTTTAGGATCTGTTGTATGATCTTCCCAGGTATCAGCATCAGATGGACTTGTTTGTAATTTCTGGAGCTATCTCCTATATATCTCCTCTCTTTTTGAAAATAGGAGAAATATTTGCTGTCCTCTAATTATATGGAGCTTACTAGTTCTCCAGGTTTTATCAAATATATAGATGTCCAGCCAACCCATCAACTAGGGTTCTTCAGTGCCCTACAAAGCAATCCATGTAGTTTAGGAGATTTAAACTAATTCAGATAAAGGACATATTCATCAATCATGTTTCTATCAACATCAGGCTTCTATCCTGCCCCCTTCATCCTACTTTTCAAAACCTCTTGGTGGGACAAATCCTTTTTTTGTTAGAGAAGACTGAATTAGATAGGAGATAAGTATCTTTGCCTTATCTTTTTTACCTGTTGTCATTGTACCATATTCACTGAGCAGCTGGTATACTGATACTCTTGCTTTTATTTTGAACATATCTAAAGAATCTCCTTTTGTTATTCTTAACACTTTTCACTAACCTCAGCTCATTCTTTGTTTTTGTTTACCATTTCAGGCTGTCTGTATTTTTCCTTTGTGAGATGGCTCTATCTCCATTTCTGATATGTTTTGTTTTCATACTGTATATTCACTAAGCTCTTTATGCTGTTACGTTGTCTTTTCCTGATGGCTTCCACTTTTCCCTTTGTTGGAAGTGTCTCTGGTTTTCCCAGAGAATATATGAGTAACGAACTGGTACTGACAATCGTCTATAGACAAAATGAGGATAACACTTTGCCCATCTTTGGAAGTATATATGTTGGTTTCTCAGGCTAACATCTGATCAGTAATTTCTTCTACATTAATATGAGTTTTAAGAACAATTAAATATTTTTGATCCTGAAGATCATGCATTTTTCAAAAATGGACTTCCTTAGAGGTTAAAATGAAAAAAAAATAAGATATCTAATATGCAAATAATAAACAAATCTAGGGAGAAACCTATTTCCAAAGAACTCTTAAAAGAACATTCTGCTATGCTGTGAATTACCTGGATCTGGCAAAAGTTGGAAGCATAAGTAATTCAAATGTTCTAATGCACACTGGAAGGTAAACATGTAATCACAGGAAGGAAAGCCCTAACTATTTATACATTTATTTATAAATAAAAGTACTGTTTATCCTAACCTTTGTTGTGCAAACTATTCCTGGCTGTTTATAATATACAGAGTATTATTTTAAAAACCTGAAAAATGCATGAATGAGAGATAATCACTTAACCTGCTTCAATAAACAAGAACAATGATTAATTAAAGCCTAGATTAAAAAAGTCCAATCAGTGCCTACAAACATTTCTCTAGGGGAAGGATGTTCTAGACTGACACCACTGAGAAGTCCCTGTTAAGAACTCCTTAAGTTCAGAACTTGCTTGTTGATATAAACTAAAAGTCTGTCCTCTGGGCTGTCTGTGTTGATTCTTCAGTTAGCCAGAACCAGAAATGTACACCAGAGTCCACAGCATTAAAGTGGCAGGCATCACCAGCTGCCCCTTTTTAACATGCATCACCTGGACATTAAATTGAACATATAACATGATTTATCAAGTATTATATTCAAGTTTCCTTCAGTAAATCTTTACTTATATGACTTTGTAGTAAGAATAACTGCATGTTCTCTTTTCTATGATAGGATAGAGCTTAGGAAGTGGCATTCCTTTTCTCACTGATTAAACTTCAAAATTCAGCATGTTTCAAACAGCGAATAAAAATCTTAGGTTGTTGTTTTTAAGTGAAGCACAATTTCCTTTAAAATGACTTTCCCTAATGCAGAAGTGTTTGACAAGTTTAATTTTGGATTTCTATTCAGTGAGATGAATCTGAGTCTGTGCTGTTTCTTTTCTTTTGCTATTTTTATAAAGAGTTTTACTTACAATTTAAAATGCATTATGTACACACCTACAGAGAATATTAGCTTTTCATTGTGTGAGGTGACATGAAATATCACTGATGACAGAAACTTTACACACTTCTAAAATATTTAATTTGTCAGAAATGTGTGATCTGTTGATAAGGTCTAAGGAAGTTCCACTGATTTATAAGCTTGGTATCTTCTGACATTCTATTGTGCCATTTATACAAAGAAGAAGACATGGCATGAATTACAAGTGAAATGAATTTCAAATTTGCCAAATAATTTTCAAAAGTTGGAATGGATGACCCTTACATATATTCACCCCAAACTGAACATAAACATCTCAACTCAGAGTAATGTAGAGATAACAGGGGTAGGAAACATGCAGTTCTTTTTTTACTCTGGAAATTAATAAATTCATCTGTATAATGATATAATCTTCAAGGACTCGCTGTAGTGAACAACAGAGCAGAACTCAAATAATAATAATTAAAATGCCCATGGTGAAAAACAAAATATAAAGAAAATGAAAATAGGCAACTACCAAAAACCTCCCAGAGATGGTCAGGTCCCAAGCAACCTCTGGAAGATCTCTGTTTTCAGTAATGTCCAGATGGGTACCACTGAATGTATAATCTAGCTTCTAGAAGGGAGGTTATTCCAGAGAACAGGTGCCATTATTGAGAAATATCATCTCTTGCTCTCAGCTTCCCTCATCTCACAAAAATGGGGCACTTGTTGCAGTATTTCCCAGAAGAATGTATCAGACATGTTGTTACTGGTTAGAGAAAATAGTCCTACAGGTATCTAGGTACAAGTCATAAAGGGCTTTTCACCCTCAAACCTACTGGTTGTAGTGCAAGTGCAATATGGCTTTGGAGGCAGGCACCAGCTAGCAAGCAGTCTGTTGAATTTTGAAACAATTGCAATTTCCAAGTCATTTTCAACAGCAGCCCATATAGAGCACACTGCAGTAATCCAATTGAATAGTGATGAAGACATGAGTTAGTGTTGAGAGAGCTTCCCACTGCAGATAAAGCTGCAACTTGCCCACCAGCTAAAGCTGGGAAAAGGTCCTCCTGGCTATAGCATCCAAAAGTAGCCATGAATCCAGAAAGACTCCCACATTGCAGATTTGCACCCTCAGGGATAGTGCCTACCCATCCAGAATCACCAGAAGCAACAGTAAACCATGATGAACAAATAGCAGCTTTGTCTCATTTGGCTTCAACTTTAGTCTATTTCATCTCATTTGGATTGCAGCAGCCTATATGCATGGGGACAGGATTTCAACAGCATCCCTAGTAGGGCCTAGGATGTACAACTGGGTATCATCAGCTTATTGATGATGCTTCTTCCAGCAGCTTCATGTACATGTTAAAAAGCAGGAAGGAAAGGGCCAAACCCTGCAGCACCCGACAATGGAGTGGCCAGCAGCTGACTTCTTCTCCCCCATCATTACCAACTACAGCAACCCACTAAGAAACCAGTGTAACTCCTGATGTGTCTATCCACAATATGAGATTCTAGGAAAGAATTTATGAGAGGTTTGTTTATTTCTTTGGCATTAAATCAGAAAAAGCCATACAAAAACAAAAGGATATATTGATGAATGAATTGGAGTCAGTAGAATCAAGACATAAGCAGAATCCAGTCTTAGAGATAGGACAAAAGACCAAAGTGATTCATAATCAATTGGATCTAATGGAGATAAACGATACTTACAAGAAGATGAAACCTCAGCCCTCCTCAAAACATTAGAGATGGCTCTGTATCAAAAAATGGTTGCTTACTCCTGAATTAGGTTATATACTGTACATCTAATTGTATTCACAGGCTTTTGAGAATAATGCACAAATTATTCTTAAATGTTATTCTGAACTCATCTTTTGGGGTCCTAGAGGGATATCAGCTCTGGATTACATGCTAGCTACCAGCACCTTTACCTTTCATTGCAAAGACTTTAGTGTGATCTTTCACCCAGAAGTTGTCCACCTACTGATATTGGGGTCATTTGTTTTTGTCTCAACCAGTCCAAGTCACTCATTACCAACCTATGATTTACCTCCTATTGACAGGTACCTTAGGCGTATCTGGATGAACAGACTGGCTATGATGGAATCTTAATTTTGTGTTGCCCCTTTGACTGTTGATTTGAGACAGTCTATATATACAACCAGTGATGCTCTTGAAATAATCTCAGTCTATCAGAGAATTGTTAGCCTTGCTCAAAAGCACTTACAGCCCACTCAGCTCCCTTTATTACATCGATCTAACCTCTAGCCCAAACTCTGATTTGACAAAGAGTATAATATGGCCAATGCACAGGTAATTCTTGCTTACAGGAATGCCTGTTATCTATAACAGGTCTCCCTCATAGGAAAACTTTTACACCCCCAAAAAGGACTATAAGAAATGTTAAAAAAAAAAAGCCCATAGTTACTCTCTAGAGAATTGGACCAGAGAATTGGACCAATAAGCAGTAGTGAATAAAAACAAGTCTTGGACTGGATATTTCCATAATTTATACACTGCATCTGAAGGTACTAAACTTCCTACCCAGCTATTTGATGAACCTCTCCCTGAAGAGCCCCCAGTTTCACCCCTAGAGGTTCAAAAACTAATTTCTCAATTAGAAGACAGTAAAGCTCCTGGTAAAGATTTAATCTTACCAGAACTCTTAAAATTATGCTTGCTCCCCTCTTCACAGCCATGAATAGTTCCTTATGTCTCCCTAAAGATTGGCCTAACTCTATTATTATTCCAATTTATAAGAAAGGTGATAAATATGACCCTGTAAATTATTGACCAATTAGTCTTTTATCTGTAATTAGTAAAATATATACTAGCTTTCTATAAGAATATATAATATAATATCTATTATATATAATACAATATATTATAAATATACTATATTTATAGCCAGTTTGGTCTAGTGGTTAAGGTGCTGGGCTAGAAACCAGGAGTCTGTGAGTTCTAGTCCTGCCTTAGGCATGAAAGCCGTCTGGGTGACCTTGGGCCAGTCACTCTCCCTCAGCCCAACTCACCTTACAGGGTTGCTCTTGTGGGGAAAAGAGGAGGAGGAAGGAGTATTAGGTATGTTTGCTTCCTTGAGTTATTTATAAAAATAATAAAGGCGGGATAGAAATTAAATTAAATTAATTAAATTAAATTAAACATTTCTGAACTGGATGACCTCTGAAAACATTTCTGAACATTCAGCCATGGATCAATGTACAGTGTATCACTTAGCTGAGAAATATTATATTCAGCCCAAAGGTACCCTCTATGTAGCCTGTATAGACTTGAGGGCCTTTGATTCTATTCTGTGAAAATGACTCTGGAGAACACTAGCCACTATAACAATAGACTGCCATCTTTTTAGGCTAATAATGCTATTACACCAAGGCACAACCATTCAAGTAAAGGGTAATATCCTTGGTGATTTAACTGAACCCATTTTCACCAGCAAAAGTATAAAGCAAGGCTGTATCCTCATCCCACTATTATTCAACTTTTACATTAACGATATTGTTGAGAAATTTACTAAGCCAGAATTCCATCCTACCTCCCTTGCCCACCTCCTCATCTCTATTAGCTTTATGTTGATGATGCAGCCATACTGTCTGTAAACCAGGTAGGTCTCCCAAGATACCTTAAAGCTTTAGCACATTACTGTTGTAGAGAACACATCACAATAAATTACTCCAAAAGAAAAGTACTGGTATTCTCTAGGAAATACTTTAAGGCCCCAGTTAGATGGATAATTAATGGCAAAGTCATCGGATAGGTAACATCTATTAAATATCTAGGTCTCTATTTTCAATCTTTTACCTGCTGGTCTACTCAAACAAGAGAGCTTCTGGTTAAACCTTTGCTTTTTCACTAATTTTTTTTTAACTAAAATTTTACTATTTTTTTTTTTTTTTACTAAATTTGCAGGTCACCTTGGTAATAATTATGTTCCAGCAGCTATTAAACTATTTAAAACCAAAGTTCTGGGTTTGATGTTCTGGGGTACTGTCAGCCCTCCCAGGTATATCAGGCAGGAAACATGACGAGATTAGCTAATTGTACTTTATTGTAAAGTTTCATTAACAGAATCTTGCAAGTCTGAAGTACAAATCTCCCGCCCTCCCTATTTACCACCAGAGTCATTAGGCAGGTCCTTTTCTTTCTATGTTACTGACTTCTTTCTCTTTTATCTAATTGTTTCCTAGTCAGCATCTCTTCCCCTCCTCACCTCACATTCCATCACAGGTGCTCAGCTGTGTATTTGTAAGGAGTCTCTTAGTTTAGAAGCAATCCAATCAAAATTCTTGAAAATCTTACTACAAGTTCCTTATCCAACTTCCAATGCCCTAATGCAACTAGAATTAGGCTGCATTTCCTTTGGGGCCCAATTAAGACTTTGTCGTCTTAGATTTTGGCTGAAGCAAGTCTACTAAGGAACTTCCTTAGTTTATCTCACCTTGCTGGATAGGTTCTCTTCCAACCTAGTAAAGGTAAAGGTTTCCCTTGACGTAAAGTCCAGTCATGTCCGACTCTAGGGGGCGGTGCTCATCTCCGTTTCAAAGCCTTGGAGCCGGCGTTGTCCATAGGACACTTCCGGGTCATGTGGCCAGCATGACTCACGGAACGCCGTTACCTTCCCGCCGAAGCGGTACCAATTAATCTACTCACATTTGCATGTTTTCGAACTGCTTGGTGTGCAGAAGCTGGGACGAGCAACGGGAGCTCACCCCGCCGCACGGTTTCGAACCGCCGACCTTCCGATCGACAGCTCAGTGGTTTAACCCGCAGCGCCACCACGTCCCTTCCTCTTCCAACCTAAGAAGACAAATTAATGATGATTTGTTCCAACAGAATGTGTCACATCACCAATTATTAAGGCAAGCCCCTGAGATCAAGTTTTGAAATTTTTCTCTTATGCCTGAAAGTGCAGGGTTATGTGCATCCTCTCACACCACTTCTATATATTTAGAAAAGGAATAAGATAAATGTTTCAGCCAGCTTTAATTTAAACTGAGAATTCTGTTTTTTTTCCCCCAATTTCCCTAGCAGTTCGAAAACATGCAAATGTGAGTAGATTAATAGGTACCGCTTTGGCGGGCAGGTAACGGCGTTCCATTTATTCATGTCGGCCACATGACCACAGAAGTGTCTACGGACAAACGCCGGCTCTTCGGCTTTGAAATGGAGATGAGCACCGCCCCCTAGAGTCCGACACGACTGGACTTAATGTCAAGGGAAACCTTTACTTTTATGTCTTTCCTGCACCTCTTCTACTCCCTCTGTTTTTCTATCCTCTATTTTCCTTTTCCCATATTCTATTCAACACATGGAGAGAAGAAGGATTGCACTAGCTGAGTTCATCCACTATTTCATTTCTTACTGTATTCATAATCTAGAGCACTGTTTCTCAATCTCAGCAACTTTAAGATGTGTGGACTTCAACTCCCAGAATTCCCCAGCCAGCATCTTAAGTCCACACATCTTAAAGTTGCTGAGGTTGAGAAACACTGTTCTAGAACACTGTATGGTCATCATTACTTAATATTTGATGGACTTTTAGGTTTCCGGATAAAGTCAATAATCAAAGCTAAAAATGTAAGACCGGCTAACTAACAGATGAGTAAACTTAAGGCAAAGCAAAACTGATTAATTGACAAAGACCTCCTGAACTTCTGGGGCTATAAAATTAAGGACGCATCTGTTTATTTTTGAAACTGTGAGAGTTTTAATGCAATGCAGCATGAAAGTATAAACAGTTGATAACTTGTGTTTATGAAATTACTTAGTCCATTCAACATCCCCAAATCACACCATTATTGAAGTTAAAATAACATGCATTTATTAAAATCTAAATGATTGCAAGGCAAATGATCAATAAAATAGAAAATTCATTTACTGGTTGAAAGCTCTGATGCCTATGCAGTCTAGTACTTAATCACCAGAGACACTGATATTTTTTCTAAAGAATAAATGCAGTTTTAAACCATGATTCAAGATTGTTATGCATAACACAAACACACAAAATGTATTATGTATTAATAAATATACAGTACAAACCACTGCAAGTAGTTATCCTAGAGGGCAGATAAAATTCCAATTTTTTAAAAAACTTACTGAATATGTTTCCTTAGATATATATAATCAGTCCAAACACCTAAAGGAGCATACTTTCATTAACTTGGCTTTTGACAGCCTGTAATATCAGAAACATTAAATACACTTAATATGCATCATCAGAGTGAAGCCATAATCTGTCCTGGGAGATAACCATCAAGTACCATTATTTCTTAAATAAACCAGAATACATTTAGTAGAATGCTGACCTGGGATGCCAAGGGAGATGAGAATGGAAGTGAGAGGCAAAGGAATGAGCTAGCAACTTTAAAAACTAAAATTGAAGGCCTGAATAATTGTACTGAACAGACCGTATGGGGGTCATGGCAACCTTTCTTCTTAGATAGATGAAATGTCAAAATAAAATTATAGGCGAGTTTTACTTTGGACATTTAAATTAAGTGAGGCAAAATGCTTTGAAGGATGCAGTATAATACACTTTTAATTTGTGACTTTTCTTCAGCCATATCAATATCTAAAAAACCTTTCCATTCATCATTGTGAATATTGTCAGCTATGTGGTCTGCCTCCAGATGGGGATATGCTCAGTTGTTGAGAAACTAGCACAATATTTTGATTAGTTAGCTAACAATTGCCAACGGACAGTAAGACGATTAATTTCTTAAATTGTAATTGTTTGAAAATACTACTAGGAAGGCTTAATAAGCCACATACTTATCTTTGAATGCAGTCATCTGAAAGGTAATTTCTCTTCAGAAGTTTACAAAATTGTACTTAATTGCAGAAATTATTCTTCAGCCAGCCACCTCTATGCAGCACTGTTTTGACCATAATTTTCATAACAAAGAAAATAAAGAAAATACAGTCCTGCTGAGATAGGAAATGTGTTTTGCTAAGGCAATTATTTTTATATTAGCAATGTTCTAATGTATTTCTTAATAGGGGAGAGGTTGTAATTGCCAAATCTGATAGATTAGGATTATTTTACCATGTATCATAAAGTATTGAAAACTGGCACATTTGCATATTTCTATTTTAGCACATTAGCACATGACATCCTTTACAATGTGCATATTTATTAGTAAAATAAAATTGACTATGCTATGTAATAAGTGAGTGTTGGTATCTTAAAAATTGGTCATGCTTACAAAATGAATATTTAATTATTGATAATTATTAATGTATTATGAGTTTTAACTATCTTGCATGCAATTTGGTAACTTTTTATGTGTGATTTATTCAAAGCCTAAAATCACTCCAAATATAATACATGAAGAGTTAAATTGCAACTATAAATTGCTTTATGAGTTGAGGTTTAAATTGTATTTCAAGAAATATTCATCATGTTGATTCTGATGTATTGGCATGACAAACTTTTTCTTTGTGTTTATTAGTGACCAGTGAGAATACTAGGATGATTTTAAAGATAGACAAACAGGTAGTCCTCACTTACTGACCATTTGTTCAGCAACTGTTCAAAGTTATGATGGTGCTGAAAAAAATTACTTTATGGCCCATATACAATCGTTTACAACCTTTGCAGCACCCCTCATTTACCATGATCACCATTACAGTCAGTACAGTCAGAGCAGAGAGAATGGAGAGGAAGAGATTTCAAGAGCATAAAGCTCTTCTGCACATCAAAAGCAATGCAATCTCACTGGCAGCAGGAAAGGGTCAGGCAAAGGAGAGATTGCCTACAGGAATTGCTTGCTTCTCCCCATCCCCTGCAAAGCAGAAAGACTGGAGGGGAAGAGATTTCAGTTGCGTACTGTAAGCTGTTTGTGTAGTGCACTCACAGCTCCCAGGCCCAGGCTGTGGTGCGATCACATTGCTTTCGATGTGTACAAGACAGTAAGCAGGTACTCGAGCATTCCCAAGGGCAGGGAGTGGTTGGGAGGCAAACAAAAGCCCAAGATGTGAAACTGAGTAGTCTTGTCTCTTTCCAGCTGGAAAGCACAGTCCTGATCTTGTGATTTTCTACCTAGGGACTGCTTTGCTTAGTGGAGGAGTTGCCAGTCCCAATTAAGGTCGTTAAAGTGGCAACTACCTGTATTGTGTTTTGTATTACTATATTTACTTTGTATTACTATATTCATCCAAACAAACAAAAACAAAATAATGAAGTGTGTTTTGTGAGATGTAGAATTGCACAGCAAATCTGGTCACTGGAAAATCTGAAAAAAATACTAAATGTAATGTTGCATGTGATTCTTAGCAGTAAAATCTTTCAGTCTGACCAAAGCTATGCACCTTGGTTACCCAAGAGATCATCAAATTGTGTAAGGCTTTCTAATAAGGCTGGGCTAAATATTCTCAATGTACTTTTTACTGGACTGCTCTGTCTCCTATAAAGCCCAGAGCATGCAAGTGTGAAATGTTCACTCATCTGCTGTAGCTGCAGTCACAATTCTTGCTGCTGCTGATGCCCTGATGTCTATTATTTATGGTGCTTTAGCTATATCTATATATCAATCGCTTATTTACCCATAAGATGGGTACCAGAATGATGGCAGGCTGCATTCTCTTTACTCTGATTTCATTTAATTATGGAATGTGGTCAATAGAATTTGGGTACATGATGCTGTTGAAAGGCAATTCAGAATAAGGGCATTTAAAAAAAAAATTTGAAACAAAAAAAATCAAGCAAACAAAAAATCAGAAACAAATGCAGAACTTGGATTTACTGAAGTACTTCAACGAATTCCTCTGTAATATCTTCAATAGTCATCTATCAAATCAACAAAGAGTATCTTTTTATCAAACTAATCTTTGGCCTATACCTCAAAGGAAAGGATGTGATGAAGGCATGTCTACAGGTACTTTCACAGCCATAAAACCAAAGGTGTAGAAGAAAATTTAAGCATCTTAAATAAGTCATTCATAAAGAAAAAAATAAAGTAAGGCTAGTTGTAATCCTTGTGGGATTGTAATCCCACATTTATGGGTGTCTGAATTTAGTAAAGCATACATGTATCAGTAGAACCAAGCCCTCAAGAGTATCTCAACCATAGGGCTGGCTGGGGAATTCTGGAAGTTGAAGTCATGTCTTAAAGTTGCCACAGTTGAGAAACACTGGCTGAGACAGTAAGCTGTTAAGTAGAAACTGTTGGAGAGCAAAACAAGAAAGGGCCACTGTTCTCAAGACCTGTTGGTGGGTTTCCGGGAGATAATCAGTTTCTTAGGAAAGGAGGCAGACCATTGGTGGCTCCCCTTATGTGTGCTTCATAGTTCCCAATCTATATAGATCCATTTGATATAAAAAGATTGGAAAATTGACTGATAGGAAGAGCGCTTGTCTTCCTTTAGGGCCAGAGGCAGGGTTTAAACAATACCATTGCAGACATAATAAGAATGCATGCAGAGCAGTTTCACTGTTATATCTGTCACAGCAGTTTCCCTGTGCTGAAGAGACTGACTTCTTGTTCAGCTTAAAAATAAATTTGCTTTTTTGACAGGGCTGGGCGATTGCTCTGGCAGCACAAATAAGTTAAGCTCTGGCTGTGTTATTCTGCCTCACTCAGCCATTGCAGCCTTGGAGAGAAATAAAGATGGCTCTTGTGAAAACTATTGATCCATATAAGGAGATGGCTCATTAACTAAAAGTGATGCAGACATAATTAAAGTTCAGGAGTCCCTCCCCCCAACAGATCTCCATTATTGCTTTTTTCTAAACAGATGTTGCATATAGCACCCCAACTTCATTTCTTGTTTGCCTGATTGTTCATACAAACTCTTTCTTTGTATCCATGCTATGTATTTTATGCCTCGTTTCTAAGGATGCGCAGTGTCTGATTCCCTCCTGGGTGTTCTCTTAACAGCTCAATTCACAAGCCAGTTAAATCAAAGTACAGAGAGTCAATAGGACTAAATCTACATAAATCTTAATACTGTAACCTAGCTGGATTATACACTGGCTTAATTTTAAGAGAGAGGTCCAGGGAAGTCAGTGTTTGTTAGTTCCTACTATTCTTTCCTGCTTGCTTAACTTGAACACTATGTTGTGTAATCTGCAGAATAGTTGAATTTGTTGTTTGAACATATTAAATAAGAGTAGAAGTACTGAATGAAAATTTGAGCCACAGAAAGCAAATAAAATTCCACCAGGAAAGTCATAATAGGCATTGTATTCTATAGTTTTATATCTGAACATTTGTTTTACAAACCAACTCTGATCACATTTCTGTATATTTATAGCTTCCCTCTTTGAAATGTTAAAGCAGCCAGATCTTCTAGAAGTTGACCTTAAAAGCTTTTAAGTCTTCCCTCAGTTGTATGTATATTAGAATTCTGTAAATTCTTCACAACCTGAAGGAATGTCTACAAAGCATTTCTCTAAAAATATTAAAGAACCAGATCTCGTTCCAGACTAGTTACTAAACTGTTGTTATTTCATTTTTATGTAGCTTAGGAATTAAGAAAGCAAAAAGTTCTGGTGGGTTCTTGCTGGAGACAAGAAGTCTGAGTGTGGCAAGGTCAAGAAGTCAAATCCTTTGTCCTTCAAACTGATATGCTAATAGTTACTATGGTAACTAATGGTTAGTAGCCTAGATAAAGGTCAATGTTCTCCTGCTGCTTCTGTGTCCTGCTCTCTGCTTCTGCTCTTTTGCTATTCAGATGCAGCTACTGTAAGTCCTGCTTGTAAAAAGTTTTTATCTCCCTGAGTGGCAAGGCAGAACTGTAAACATGCTTTTACTCTCTATTTTGTTAATACAGTTTATATTTGTTGAAGTTGCAAGCGTGATTATTTGATCTCTCTCAATGGCAAAACCTTTCTGAAATTCTGCTGCTGATCCTCAGGATCATACACACACCCCAACATAAACTACTTCATAAATATGTAAGCACAAGCAATGCATCCTCATTAAAGCAGCTTCATCATTCTTAGGTGTCTCTAATGCACTGTGTTTCAAACTTGGCAACTTTAAGAGGTGTGAACTTCAACTCCAGCATGGAATTCTGGGAGTTGAAGTCCACACCTCTTAAAGCTGCCAGGTTTGAAAAACACTGCTCTAATGTGTGCTTTGAAAGCTATGGAATATTGCTTCAGAGACAATTGCCTGAGTCTACTAAAAGATGTAGCTGCTTTAATGTTGGAAGAGAGGTTTTCAGTGATTGCAATGAACATTTCTGGGAGGATTTGCATAGCCCTAATGTTCATGCACAGGCAGCACATCTGTTGAAGCTGATGGAGCTGAACAAACAGGCTTAGACAACTGTGGACAGCCTTTAAAGTAGCTGTGTGAGCTTTTGAAATAGTGTAGTGCTGCAGTGGTTCAAGGAAGGGCAGTTTGCTCTGCTCAACACACTTCTTGAAGGAAGTGCTCCTTTTTGAATGCCCTGCACAGCTTTACCTGCAGTAACATGATCTGGGTAGACTTGGATTGGCAGGGAGGGCACAGCAGTATGGAACTGTCCAATGGGCGTCTGTTTAGACTAAGTACATGGTAAATTCCTGTCAAAGCATTCCAATTCAAACAACATTTTCTTAAACTCACAGTCCAGCCAGCTTCAGTATACAATAGGATCATTTTAAGGATTACCTGCCCATATGCAGTCCATGGTCAGCTAGCCACTTTACAGGATGAATGATTGAAGAGAATGTTTCCATTGGTTTGTTTTGGCCATTTTTATCTTGTCACTTCCTGACTGATTTCCTCCATTTGTACACTTTTCTATCCTAAAATATCATGTGAGATTAGAAGACTGAGGGCATGACTCCTTTTCTTCATGTCTTTCTCAGAACATCTTGCTGTACAGTGCCAAGCAATTTTATATATTAGAATATCTAAAGAAATATTACAACATAGTGGGTGTTATCCAAGGGTATCATTCTTCTGCCTTCCATCTCATTCCCCCCACTTCCAAATCAGTTCTAAAATATCATGGCTTTTCTGGAACAGTTGCAGAACATGTAGAAGAGGGGACAGAACAAGGGAAATCCTGTTGTGTAATATTAGAAGTTTGTTTGTTTGCTTATTTATTTATTCTTCAAATTTAATTACCACCCATCTCACTTAAAGAGCGACTCTGGGCAGTTTACAATAAAACTAGAATAAAGATTAAAATACAATAAAAGCAATAAAAGCAATATTCTTAAGTAAAATATACTTTCAGTGTATTTCCTCTTAAAATGCAGCATACATGGAGATAAAAAGGTATCTGGTGATTAATAAATATAGATAAAGAGACAAAGGCACCTATTATACATAACCTTCAATGTCTGTAGCATAATTTCAAATATGAACCTACTGAAATCTTAGTATCTCCTTTGAAACGTGCAATATATGGATTAATATTAATAAACACCTAGATGGATATTTATAATTGCATGTAGTACACACTAACATATCAAAATGTATAGCTTAACTGCCCAAATAGTAAAGTTCATGTAAGTTTAATTCTAGTGCAACAGCTATAGTAGAAAATACAAACTTCTGAAAATGGTGCCAGTACTTAGCCAAGACACAAGTGCCACTGCAGGAATTGTGTTCAGAATTCCTACAGCTGTTGTGTCTTTTTAAATGAAACCAAAAAACACCCAAAGAATCCAGATAAATGCATTGCTTTGTTTTACATCAGCCCTGGTTGTCCACTTGATTTGAAATATCATTGCCCCTAACCATTTATTTCACTCAAGTAAAGGCAAGCATTATCAGCTGGGAAGAACACACCCTTATTTCCTTTTTCTTTTATGGCTCCACAAATTGATGTTGTTCTTTGTGCAGAAAATACTGAAAAGAAAAGAAAACAAAATATAACAACAAAATCCCACTGCTGTTTTAAGTAATACCAGCTAGCAGTTGGATACCTTATAATGAAAGAATAAAGTGGAGTAGTCCTTTCTGATTCTCAGCAGAAAAAGTTAATATTATTACTACGTATACTAGTAAACTTTAACAGAATTGCTACCCACATCCATGCACAAAGCAGCATAATATATCTAGTTTGTCCCCACTTCCTCAGTCTGCATAATCTTGATACAATGAGGCTTTATTATAATGGCAGCACATTCTATCTCCTCAACTTTCAGGGAAAGGCCACTGCAATTTCTGGAATTCCTACCCAATCTGGGGTCATCAAATTGGGACAAACTGGCCAAGTTAGCTTTAAAATAATATTTGACTATTTTAAACTGTTTGAAACAGCGGAATTTTCATTCTTCCATTACCTTGCTCGTGCACATCAGTCAGGAACTTAGATCTTTGGCAGTATCCTGGGGATGGGGAGAATCAAACTAGGCAAGATGGCTGTTGTGTCATTGCAACTGAAACCCCTTCCCTTTATACATATGTGCAATATTGACACATGTAACAAATGGGACGGGCTTCAGTTTCAGTGCCACAATTACCATCTTGCCTGGTTTGATCTCACCCTCCCTCCACCCTGTGGATGATGCTATTATTGGGGTCTTGATGCAGTGAAGTATTTATATAAGGTTTTCATTCTCCTGTACAGTATATTGGAAATCTTTGAACGTGCACACAAATGGATGATTTTGTTCTAATGCAGTCATACAAAGACAATTTCAACGTATTTACAGTTCCAGCCAGAAAGCATTACAATCTCTCTTGTCACCTCAAATCCAATTTTCCAAAAGGTAGCATAGAAAGAACTGTGGGATAGTATTCCCATAAAACAGTATCTATGCTTTGATTTTTTTTCCTTACATCATTGGATATTATTTAATTTTTTTAAGAAAAAAGCAAAAGGCAAAAGGCACATTCCGGCAACATTGGTGGTACAACAGAAGTTAGTCTATAGGTGTCAGAACCCACAATCAAAGAATAGTTAAATCGTTTGATTGTGTTCTCTGCCATCGAAGCAACGTGTGTCAAGTTTCGAATGGGAGGGCGAGAGATGCTGAGGGTGAGAAAGAATTACATTTTGTCTAATGGCGGGGTCCAAGGTCGTAGCAGGCGGACATGGGCAGAGTTGGAATGCTGAACTGTTGAGGGAAAGGAGGGATGGAATGTGAAGGGGGTTCTGACGTGTCTGTGTGCTTTTTATTTGATAGCCTGTGGGAGAGTTGTTCTTAGTCATGGCTTTTTGCTTTAATCTGTACATATCATCAATAAATCTGAAATCTGCATTTCATCTGGATGCATGAGTCAGAACTTCATTGAGCCAACTGTGTCAGAACTTTACAATAGGTTTTCTCCATCCCATGGAAATCTGAAGGAAATGTGCAATCTAAGACAATTAGAAACAGATTTCTCGGAAGCCATACAGTTTGATAAATTGTCTTGAGAAATTCAAAACAGTAAGACAGCAGATCAGCAGTCCATAAATATTCCTTTTTGGGGGAACTTCAGATGGTTCCCAAAGAGGCAGCATAAGACCCCATAATACTCCCGGTGGTGGTTGGAGGAAAACACTAGGCTTCTTACATCAGTTTCCATGACAACTGCCAGATCGCAGAAACTAGTTTCTTATAGTTGTGCACGTAATAGCTGGATGATTTAGTCTTACTGGCAGGATAATAAAACAACAACGTTCTATGTTTTAAAATATTTATTATCTTAATGCTGAAACCAAAAGTATATTTCTAAGAAGAGAAGTACAGCAGAAAGTTTGGGAGGGTGGATTTATATTCGCCTTGTGAAATGCCGTATAACCATTCTGGCAATACATTGGGTAAGACCAATAACATAATTTTGTCATACAAATTTTAACATTTAAGTCAGTTTTTAAAACAGTTGCATAAAACTGTATTTGCTGAGTATTAGCTAGAATTTTGCTAATGGTTCAGAAAGTCAGACATGTTAAAGTAAAATAGCATGAAGGGATGATGTTTTAAAAAGTTAAAATATTTATTGTTTTGCTTCCAGAAAGAAACTTTGCTATTAGCTGATGCTTGCTGGAGAATGTTTTTGGCTGAATGTTATTGTTGATTTACTCTGAAGGATGTTAAGTTGCAGGAATATGAAAAAATAATAATCCTCCTTCACTACTACATTCATTACAGATTGCAATTTTGCAGTAAAATGCTTGCTCTCCCCCGCCCCCATATGAACACTGTTCATTCTCATTTCTTTTAAAACTGCTCCTTTACCTTATCTGAAATAAAATACAAAAACTTATACCCTGAGAGGAGATTATGGGGATTGCCTCTTTTCTCCAGAAAAGCTTCATTGAGATAAAGAAATTAAAGCAGTCATGCATACAAAGAATAAAGGAAGTATCCCAGATTCACATATTGAAATTAAATTGTGAATTTTCAGAATATAGCAAAAGATATTCTGCTGCTTGCTTTATTGAAAGTTGTAGAAGACCTGAAGTAACAATACAGTTATACTTAATCAATTAATAATAAGAAAAATCCTATACATGAAATTACTCCCTGCCAAGGCACAGGCTGTTATCTTATTTACCACTTAAGCTACTGTGGTGGCTTTCATATGTGAATGGAGTAACATCTTTCAGCACATATGGGAATTCTTAGGGTGCCCAACGGTACTGGTGATCTCAGCCCCACGAGGTAGATCAGACTAGGAAATCACCTCCATAGGACGACTAAATCTACTTTTATTGAGATTGGCTATAATAAAAAATCTTCCAAATCTGATTCTGCTGTATCTCCTCCCCTATCTTATACTCCAGTGAATTAAGGAGGTATCTGCCTGAGCTGTTTCCAAATATTATCTCACTCTTCTGACTTTAAAATGTTTCAGAAGCTTTTGTCTAGGTAACAGTTCCTGCATATTTCCCTCAAGGTCATCTTCTTTACTTTCTATGGTGACTATGGAGCAACCAGAAGTTGTGTAACTAGTTCAGGTGTAGGTGCTACTAGTAATAATTCTGGAATTACTCAACTGCACCTCTAAGAAAGAGGTACAACTACTTTCTTCTATACCTCTATCTTCTTCAGCTGACCAATCTATTCTGTCAGCATGAGAAGACTGTTCAGTATTTTTAGCAGTTTGTCCTGAATACTTCTTCTCAAATTAGGTTTGAGAAGGTCCAACTTGGAATATAAGATTCAATCTAAGGATAATATCACAGGCATTTCCTTGTTGTTCCTTGCATTGTGTTGCTATTGTGCCACCCTGTTGTCATTCTGAAGGGCCATAAAGACTGGGTGATTCCCAGGCCTTAGACTAAACTGGTTGGTGCCCCTTTGCAGGATGTTAGATGTTGGTGGGATGCTTTGGGGTCTTCTGGGTTTGCCATCTTGTTCTCCTTTCTTTTTCTTTCATTCTAGCTTGGTTTTGCTCTCTGTTGTTTCCATTATATGGTTTTTTTATATTGTCTGGTGTATGTTTGGAGGCAGGCAGCATCAAATGAAATCAGATCAATGTGCAAGTTTTTGATTTGGTTGCAAAATGTGGTGTGCACATTACACCTCTGCTCTGCAAACTGCATTATTTGCCAGTTTGCTTCTGGATTCAATTGAGGTGCTGGTAATGACCTATAAATCCCTACATGGGGATTTATAGAAGCCGGGTTACTTATGGCATCGTCTCTCCCCAGTTACATCTACCCATCCTATCAGGACTGGTGGAAAGACATTGCCATGGCCCAGGACTTAGACTCTGAATCTGAAGAAGCTGCTCCAGCTGAACCTGTGGAATGTCAGCCTCCAGAGAGACAAAGCCAAGAATCACCTGAGGCTGATCAAACACAGGCACCATCTGAACAGATAGAGCAGTGAGATGAGTCTTTTCAGAGACTATGTTTTGGTTTGCATTCCTTGTTTGCTATTATCTTTACTCTGTTGAGTAAACTGCTAATTTCCATAGCAACTCTGTGTGTGAGCTGTAATTGAAACCTGAAGCAGGACATGGCATGTTATGGGTCCTGTAGATTATCATGCCATCCTATGGGACAAAGGAGGAAAGCCCTTTCTGTGGTGGCACTGGCCCTTTGGAACATCATCCCCCAGTGGTTAGATTGGCCCCAACACCATTGGCCTTTTGGAAGGTCCTGAAGACATAGCTTTGCCATCAGGCCTGGGGATCTGGTGGAGGAATGGAACTCACAAAATAGTTGCATTGTTTGTCAGGTATGGGTTGCACTGTCTGACAGATTATGTTTTGTGGTTTAATTGTTTTTAATTGATTTAATTTGTTTTTAATGGTTTTTTGCTATTTGGTTACGTATTTGTGTTAGTTTCTAGTTTTTTGTTATTTTTAAATGTGTGAGGTGCCCAGAATCACATATGTGGGATGGGTGGCTATGTAAATTGAGCAAATAAATAAATAAATTTAGTGTGATGTTTTATTCAGATTCTGATCATAAGAATTCTTGATACTTTGGACAAATCTTTTAGCTAGTCCATTTGTAACTGAGTGATATGGGGCTGATGTGATATGTCTTATTCCATTTTCTTTCAGGAATGTCTGAAACTGTTCAGCTACACCCTCTTTGTGTGTATTTATGGTTGAAAACTTGGAAAAGTACAATTTTAAAGGACCAATTGTGAGGACTCTGATTGCATATACAATGTAAATATAATTAAGAAAAACTAACTATTTACTAATGGCAGCCCAAGAGTCAACTGAGAAAAGAAAATAACAGGGTAATGATGAAAATGATGGAGGGAGAAAGAAGAGAAATAAAACTGCACCAAGATTTTTATTTATGGCAGGAAAAAATAGTAACATCAGCGAAGAAGATGTGAGAAAACAACAATATGAGAAAAAATCCATTCTCAAAACTGTTTGTTTCCAATATGTAATGAAGAAATATTAGGCAGTTATGAGGACAAGATGAAAGGTTAAGACCAGAGGAAAATAATACATCATAGATAGAAAAGAATGGAATGTGTCATCGGATTATAATTATCATTAATACTAGAAGACCACATATGGTGATTCCGGTGGGGAATCATGGTGGAATAACACTCTCAAGGCATGGAGAGACACTGCATCTGAGAACACCAGCTGGAAGGCAGATTCTGGCCAGTGTAATCTCCCTGGATCAAAGGGAGATCATGAGGTAAACCATGTGCACTCCAGATGGTGGTTCCTCATGAGTAAACTGCAGAAATGGAAAAGTTTTTGCAGCTGGCTCAGGAGTTGAGCTGTCAGGAGCACTGGAATTCTACCTATGCTCCTAACTACAGTGGAGCTGATATGAACATTAAGCTCTGCCTTCCCCATTTCTTAATTGCTTTGGGAAATAATTAATTTATGCATGAAGAGAGATTTCCTCTGAGGCAAAAATAAGACTTCTTGCAGTGAGTTAAACCTTCTCTCGAGATTACAAAAAAGAAAGAAAGAAAGAAATACTTGGATTTAATTATCCAAGAATTCTTGGCAAAAAGTTTAATTAAGACAAGATGTTGTAAAATGGATAAGGAGGCTGTCTCCCCCCCCCCCTATTTTTGTATTTGTATTTTTATCATTTTTACTTTTGATGAAAGTGCTTTGGTATAAATTTTCATTAAGCTAGTTAAAGAGACCAATACAGCATGGGAATCCTTGTTGTTTATTCTTAAAGAGTACATTGGTGGAATCTACGTAACAAAAGATAAGTAAAGAATGGTAAAGAATCAGACTAAGATATTTAGTTGCCATGGAGATGTAATGCTTGTTGTGGCTGAAGCTATGGAGAGCTACTAAAACAAAAGTGCCAAAACCATAAAAGGATAATAATGAAAAAAAAGGAGAGGCTTGTCTTTTTCTTTTGCCTGCTTGAGACATCTTCATCTTTGGATTACTATTAAAAAATGGCTGCTAGAAAAATGGCAAAAGAGGGTAGGAGGGGCTAGCTTAGAGCAACCTGTGGAAAAAATAGTTACACAAGAGATACTTCAGAAATTTTGAACAGATAGCAGATAAAATGGATGCTTTTGAAAAAAAGAATGGATTAAAGATTTAAGTCAAAAGAGGAGATGAGAGATGTTAAAAAGATGGAAAGTTCTATAAAGTATATATCTGGAGAGGTAAAACAAATCTATCATTGAGTAGAAATTTTAGAGTAAGATAGAGGTTCAAGATAGAGAGTTGGAAAGAAAATTGGATCATCTGGCTTTACTGGAATTGAGAGAGAGAGAATTCTGTTTGAGAGTCAGACCTGTTCCAGAGGTTCCAGATGAAAATATTAGAGAGCAGATTATTAATGTTTTGGCAATGTTTTTGGACTTGGAGGAGGAAGATATGGATGCAGAAATCAATAAGATTGATAGAATAAATTCCAGATTTTCCAGAATGAGGAATGTCCCTAGGGATATTTTGTTAGGAAGATGAAAAGGGATCAAATCCCACAGCAGAATTTTAATACAAGGTTGAAAATGGATAATACAGATATAATTGTTTTGAAAGAGATCCCTATCAGAATTTTATGTAAGTGAAAAGAATACACCTTGGCTGAAAAATTAAAACAGAAAAAGATCCCATTTTGATGGGATAAATTGGAAGGTGTTGATTTTTACTTTTAAACAGCAGAGATTTAGACTGAATTCTGTTCAGAAAGCAAGAGATTGTTTGGTCAACATCGTGATGTACTAGAATTTTCTCAAGGGGATTTTAAAATAAAATCAAGAGAAGATTTGATAAAGAAGGATATAGTTGTCAATGTTTTTCTTATGTACATTTATCAGAAAGGTTTCAAGTGGATAAAAGATTTTATGGTTTTGAACAATGCAAGACTGAGCTTGAAATAGAACTATGTACAAATGATGAACATGTAATTGCTAAAATTTCAACTTTTGTTGAAATATGAGACAAGAACAAGTGAAAGAATGTATTATAAAATGGTCTAAAACTTTTGGCTACAATATACAAATGGATCAATGGGAAAATATGTGGTTGAAAAGATTGAAATTTATGTTATGTTCTAGCTTTAAAGAGAATTTTATTAAGTGATGTATCAATGATATTTGACACCAGAGCAATTATCTAGAATGTATAAAGGTATTTCAAATCTTTGCTGGAAATGTGGACAACATGAAGGGACATTTTATCATGTATGGTGGACATGTAAAAAACCCAAAAACTTTGGATACAAAAAAGTACACTAATTCAGAAGATTTTAAAGAGTAATGTACAATTAAAACTAGAGACTTTTCTTTTGGAATTAGTGGACAGACAGCTAGAAAAAAGCCATGGAACTTTGTTTTCATATATGACAACTGCAGTGAGATTACTGTATGCTGAAAAGTGGAAAAGTTCAACACTACCCACAATAGAGGAATGGTGTAATGGTTGCCTATTCTAAAACACCACCAGACTCATAAGTGTGAATTCAAAGATATCTGATTTATTAAAGAATAGTATACAGGATCACAGAGAAAGCTGAGAATGATGAAAGGGTCCATTTCTATACCCCAGTCAGACACTCGATAGCCCAGATAGTCAAGTTGGGTTTTGTGCAACTTACATTTGGAAAGTTTGCATAGAGTCTGGCATCCCTAAGCTTGTGTAACACCTGTCTGAGGAGGCGTTCATGTTCCTCCTTGGTTTCAGTGTAAATGAGGACATCATCTAAATAAACCAGAACCCCTTTAAACAAATAATCATGTAATACTTCATTAATCAATTGCATGAAGACTCCGGGTGCCCCCGCTAACCCAAGAGGAAGGACTTTGTATTGAAATGACCCTAGTGGGCAATGAAAATCAGTTTTCCACTCATCCCCAGCTTTTATGCGAATGCAGAAGTAGGCTTCGCGAAGATCGAGCTTGGAGAAAATCTTGCCCTTTGACAAATGAGCTAACATGTCCTTCATGAGGGGTAGAGGGTACTTGTTGACAACTGAGATGGAATTTAACCCTCGATAGTCCATACAGAGTCACAGCGTGCCATCTTTCTTTTCCCGGAATAACACAGGAGCCCCAACTGGGGAATTAGGTTCAATAAACCCCCTTGACAGATTTTTGTCAATGAAGTCCTGTAATGCCTTGAGCTCCTTCTGAGTCATCAGATACATTTTTGGCTTGGGCAATTGAGCATTGGGGACCAACTCTATTGCACAGTCAGTTTTCTGGTGGGGGGATAACTGATCTGCTTCCATCTCCCCAAATACATCTGCAAATTCATGGTATTGAGCAGGCAAGCCTTCTAAATGTGGCAAGTCAGGGCACGGCGTGGCGATCGCTGCCTTCCAACCCCCGCTTGTGCAACTATCTCTGCTGTAGGAGCTTGGTAAAATCCATCTGCAAAAGTCACAGTTCTGTGCTCCCAGTTTATATAGGGGCTTCGATAGGTCAACCATGGGATCCCCAGGATTACCAAGGGATTGCCCACAGGTGCTACAATGAATTTCAAAGTCTCACGGTGGCTGCTGATTTGCATTGCCACAGTTCCAGTGAAATGGGTTGCCCCCCCCCCCCCTGCTGTTGAACCATCCAACTGTGTGAAGATCAAAGGATGCTGGAGGGGGAAACTAGGCAGTTCCAAAGCAGCAACCAGATCAGGGTGAATTAAACACCTGGAACACCCAGAGTCAACTAAAGCCCATACCTCTGTAGTTTTTGTGCGGGAACCCAATTTCACTTTTACTGCTAAAGTGGGACAGTCAGCACTCACCATAGCATCTTCGCACCCATCCTCTTCCACCTGCCCACTGGCGCTCTTCATGGCAGGTGGCTGGCATTTCCCGCCGGCTCCTTAGAGTCATCTTCAGCCTCTCCCGAGAAGTAGATTACCTCTTCAGCATCGGCTGTCCCTTTGGCTGCTGTCATTCACTGTGAGGGGGGGGGGCAATTTGGCTGGTGGCTTCCCCGCTCGATCTCCAGCCTTGGCTTTTGGGCAATCAGCTGCTCGATGGCCCTCCTTTCTGCATCGGAGACACTGACCCCTTGCGTAGTGCTGATCTCTCTCCTCATCCCAGGCTCTATAGCTTGGCTGGGCAGCAGTCGCAGCACTTCAGGGTCCCCTCATGGTGGTGGGTGGTTTTTCAGATTTTCTAGTTTACATGAAGGTATGCTGAGTGTGCTCAGCCTTTCCTGCCAGACAGATCCAGTCGTACAATGACTCAGGGTCGTCTCTACACAACGCCCAATGTAGGACGTCCTGGTTGAGTCCCTCTTTAAAACGCTCTATTAGAATGGACTCAGACCAGTCAGTGATTTTCCCAGCCAGAGCTTTAAACTCTAAGGCATAATCAGCTACTGACATTTGGCCCTGGGTAAGATCCTTCAGTGCCTTCTTAGCTCTTGCCTTGGCCAGAGGAACTTCAAAATGCAGCTTTAACGCCCACATGAAATCATCGAAATAATCAAGTGCAGGTGAGTCAGCATCATTTAATTGAACATACCAGTCAGCCGCTCGACCCTTCAACTTGGTGGCAATGGCAGTTATTTTAGCCTCTTCGAAAGGGAAGCATGCCCCAAACTGCCTCATATAACTTTTAGCATTAGTTAAAAAAAAAGATAACTTTGTTGGATCCCCATCAAATTTGACAGAAAAGTCTCCCACTCCGCCTCCGGTTGGAGTGGGACCAGCAGGCACTTGAGTTGTTTGGCCCCAGGTTACAGTAGCTTTCCCCTTACAGGGTAGGGATACTGATGGCCCGGCTCTGCGGGATGGAGATTCATCCCGGAGCCATCTCCGGCCCCGCTCTGCCAGCGGTCTGGAAGGGAGGATGGGGGATGATTGCGGGAAACTGGGATCTCCTCGGTATATCCCCTGCCCCTCCAGTGACAAAGACAGGTTTTTCAACATGTACTCCATCGATTCTATTTTGCTTCCACCACTCTTAGTCTCTCAGGGGTTCGAGAGTCCCCTCTCCTTTGTGCACCCGGTTTCCTCTCAGTTGATACCATAGTAGATTCTTTGTCTCGGGTTAACAGGAACTGATACTTCCAGGACATCCCCGACATCCCTGGTTGGGGTCCCCCACCTCATCCAAGGTGATCAACTCTGCGAGCAATTCGCTGGGTGCTGGTTGCTTTGGCTCTTCCCCATTGTCAGATTCCTCTGCATCAGAATTGGAATTCGATTCATCCCTTGACAGGTCTCGGGATTCTGAAGGTTCTGGGGTGAGATTCAGTTCTCCGCTCTTGACCGTTGACTCGGGCATCACGCTAGCCGTCTCCTCGAGTCCCCTGGTCGTGGATTTTGACTCAGCCATCATTAACTATTTTCCCTCACAAGAGACTGATCTTGGTAGGAGCTAATGGTACAACTTTGGAGATTCTCAGCTTTATGTAATGGTCGCCTATTCTAAAACACCATCAGACTCATGAGTAGGAATTCAAAGATATCTGATTTATTAAAGAATTGTATACAGGATCACAGAGAAAGCTGAGAATGATGAAAGTGCGCCAAATTCAAACTAAAAACTCTCAGTGCAAATGAAATCCCTCCCTCCATAGAATCTTCTCAAATTCACAATCCCAGGTGCTCCTAACGGTTTCTGATGGTCTGTGGGAAAAGACCTTGAGCAGAGAACATAACCCAAACACATTCCATTGTACTGATTTCACATACAGAGCCTGGGACAAGGTCTCACAGCAGCTCCCTCCCAAACAGAAACGCGCATCAGCGCCATGGCATGTGAAACGTTACAATGTATAAACTACATTGAATCAGTGAACATGACATATGGTTGGTGAAGATGATGGAACATGCAGAGATGGCTTATACGCAAAATGTGCTTATGGTTTGTGGTTTTGATGAATAGAAAAAAATTGGATAATAGAAAAAAGTGAGCTTTTTTTGTAATCATAGAGTAAGAGATAACTTTGTAATCATAATTATATTTTCTGCAAAGGAAATTGGAAACTTCTTTCTATTTCCTTTCCTTTCCTTTCCTTTCCTTTCCTTTCCTTTCCTTTCCTTTCCTTTCCTTTCCTTTCTCTTTCTCTTTCTCTTTCTCTTTCTTCTGTATTAGTTTCTGTTAGTTTTTATGTCTCTTTAAACTTTTAATAAAATTTATATAAAAAAGTAGAAGACCACATATAAGAAGGATTATATACATGATAAAAAGCTTTCTTGGCCTGAACTCAAATTTCATTTACCTCATTGTTGCCTTGGTGGCAGCTCGTCCCTCTGTCCTTCAAGGCCATCCCCTTTATTCACTACATATGTGTACCACTTGCATGATGTGGTATTTTACCAAGATGCTCAAAGGATGTGAATCTACACAAAGGCATCCAAGAAAGCCAAAGGCAGCCATAAACACCATGCACCAGTGAAAGAAAGTAAACATCAAATGATGAATGAGGTTGTGAGAAGGGGAATTATCAGCTGTTTGCAAACAGCAACCTGACAATGCAGAATATATTCTTTGGGAGAGTTCTCCCTTGTTAAAATTCAGAATGTCAGTATTTCAGGAACACCAGGAAACTTAATGAAAGGGAAAGGCTGAAAGAAAATTGTTCTTTCTTCCAATGACTTAACTTCTGCAAAAGCACACTAAAGGTGGGCCTGATTGAGCACGCCATGACAGAATTTCCTTTCCCTGGTTTAGAGAGTACTCTGTTACCTTAGCTCTTCAATACTTCCTCTACAGCAGGATTTAGAAGAGTTTTAAGAATATTTCTGGTTTGACTTCTCCAGCAGCAGTAGGGGAAAGGTAAAGATAAAAAATTGCAGAAGTGCTATCTGGGTTATATTTTTATATCTTCTATCAGTTATGGAATGACTGAACTTTTAATTACAGTAGAATCTGGCATACTTATTTATGTATATCAGTGCAAAAGAAGTGGCCATAAAATAGAAATTTCCTTTCATATAGGTAAAGAGAGACTCCCCTCTAGCAGTCTACTTGTAGTGATGTAATTAAGCAAGTGAATGTAATTAGAAAGCTGGAGATTCCCTCACCTTGGGGCAAATTTGGAGTGTGTAAAGGGCGGCTGGGAGAGGAGGACTCTTTTCTAATGAACCTCCATTCAAATGATTTAAGAATAACTGTGGAGTCCATGAGTACTCCTGTTGAACTCTCTAATTCTCATCATTCAGAGAGACCTCTCAGACTCAGAAGATGTTGTAGATAAAAATCAGATGAACTCTTTTATACTTTTTTATAATGACAACATGGCTTCAATCCATCCTGTCTTACAAATATCTTCCCTCTCAATACTTATGAGACCCAATTACTTCCTTCCAGCCAAACAGAGAAAGTTGCACTTAGAAATAACTGTCTTCTCATTGAGCTACCTGCCTCAGAAATTCTCTTTTCTTGGGAAATGTTGAGATCAGTTGCTTTTGGAAAAATTATAACACTCAGTTCTAATTATTCTTGGTCTGCTGTACAAAGCAGAAAGACCAGAAGATCATGTGCCATTCATTTTCCTGCTTTTTGTGAAATAACAGCAACAATAGACAAGGAGGTCGGAAAGAAGAGAAGCTCAAAGTGTGGTAACACGTACTTTGTATTTAAGGGGAGCATTTCAAGTCCCCAAGATTAAGACATTCGAAAAGGAAACACATATTTTAACAATGTCAACAGCAAAGGCCTCAGACAAGTATTGCTCCAATTCTAGACACAGATGGTCACAAAGAAACAATGCAGAAGTTTCATAGAACTTTGGGTTACACACTGTCACACATACCCAGCAATACTTTTTTGAAAAGGAAATATCTTAATCTGGCAAAAGCTGACAACAGGAGAAGTTGACTTATCAAAGGATTAAGCCTACAGACAAAGATATATGAGGATTTGTTCCAGCAACAGTTAAATCCTGATGTACTTCATCATTTGCATAACAGTACCTTAGACTGCTATTGCATCTTTATGTAACTGGGATACAGATGGAAAGGGGAAGAGCAAGTGAACTGGATCTGGTGAAATAAGACAATGATTTTCACAATCTGGTGTGTTCCAGATATGTTGGATCACGTCCCATCATCCCCAGTCAATGTAGCATTGGATAATCTACCATAAAGGACCTCAAATTCTCAGAGTGAAAAGTAGGCAATTTTTTAGAGTACAGACCACAGTTACAATTTTTAAAAAGTCTGATAATCATGGTGAGCAGTTGGAAGGAACTACTCCTTATATGGCTTGGATTGACTCTTTTTATTTTTACATGGAGTAGGGTTGTTTGCTTTAGAAAATTCTAACAGCTAATCTATAATCTATCTATCTGTCTGGCTATATCCTCCTAAAAATCAAGAGAAAACAACGTTGATTTTTGGCAGTTGTAGTGAGCAAGGGCTTTAGGTATTACAAAAAAGACACATGGGAGCCATGTGGCTTTAGGGCCACAGATTCTTCATCCCTGCCTGATGGGAAGAAAAGCAATATTTCTGGCTGAGTTTTTTAGGCTGTGTTCACACCAAACTCTTATCAGTCAGCCAAAGACTTAATAGCGAGACAGGTTCCCCTTGTTCAGTATTAACCATGGTTAGTTTTTTTGGTTTTGGGTGGCTTGGGGCATTGTGTAACTCCTGCTTTTGGTAAAACTATAGCTCAAAATGTTTTGTGCAAAAAAGGAAAATAAACTGAATAAATCTGTTTGAACATAGCGTTCATTTATGTAATGATTTACTAACTCTGTATCTCCCTCCATGATATTTATTATTCCTGTGCTTTTACAGTTTTATTTTTTAAATTAAATTTTTAATGTGTCATATGATAGATTTATTTGTTAAATTCAGCTTACTTTAACCCTGCCATCATTGGGAAATAGTTGTTCAGAAACCGATCTAGTGTCTCCCTCCATACAAAGCTTGGCATTACTTTTCCAGCATTTATATATGGCAGGCATCCTGTGGGCACTCTGGTTGCTTAAGGATATGGAATTTTGAAGGTACAGATGGAGCTGTCATTTAGAAAAAGGAAGGCATATGAAGTACTGCAACTCGAAAAAACAGCTGACAATGAGAGTCACCTTGAGAACTAAGACAGCCATGTGACCTGGTGTACAAGAAATGTCAGGGGAATTGAAAAATGAATGGAGTCAAAAGAAGTGAAGTGATACACTCAGAAAAGCTATAAACTTCTCAGACAGAGCAAGTAGAGAATTTTCATAGATAATTAAACTGCCAGAGAGAAAAAGATGGAGGAGAAGGCAAAATTCAAAATAGGAAAGACACCACCAGACATCTTTTTACAAATTACTTTTTAAATTCCACTGAGTATCAGGGCTAAAAATTTGGTTTATATAACCCCATGTGAAACAGTCACTTACAAGTTTTGCTTTTGCAAAAAAGAAAAAAAGACTATGCAAAGTATTGCCCAGAGATTACCCAGCATATTATTGTGTTAATGTTTAAAAATAAAAGGAATAAATTAAATCAACCCAATCTTGCAAAACTTATTAAAGGATAAATCAAATAAAATGGGTCCTATAGGAATGTCAGAATCAATTCTTGTATTTATATGGAAAGAGCATGTTATCTGACAGGTTACCTTAGTAATAACAACTAAATTAGTTATGATTTTTATGTCCTTGTGATTTTCATAACTATATACTCTTAACATGTCTAAATTCATTATTTTTAATGTGTCAAATGATAGATTTATTTCTGTTCTCCCACTTATGAGAATTTCATAAGTAGAAATCAAGCCAGGATGGAAAAATCTGACTGATGTATATTACTTGGATTATTTACCCAACACCTATGCAAACATATTATTTTAGATGTGTAAACAAATAAGAATAAATAAATAACAACACTCATGTGGTTTAACCTGTAGTTATTAGGCCTGGGTTTTTTAATTGCTGCATTTTAATAATTTTTATTGTAAATCATTTCCAGATGCAAGTATATGCAATGTGGCATAGAATTATATTACACAAAATAAACAGATAAAGAATGGTGGGTGAGCAGCCCACCCTTAACTCTAAAATGAACCAAGTGCTTGAGAAGCACTTTGCTCAAAACTTTCAAAGAGTCTCCATAATTTCACCAGTTTGTCTCTCCCCCAAGGCACAGAAAGGGAAATGCTCTGTTGAAAATGATAAATACCCACCAAGTCTTCCTTCCAATAGAACAAAAATGCGATCTGCTGTCACATAGCATCTTTACATGGTATTATGGAGTTGGAGAAGTTTAGGGGCTACAATGAATCGAAGCCATTGGCAAAATAAGTGTGCTGCCTAGCTGCATTTTCTACTATTGTAAAATCTCTACTGCATTCCTTTATATTTGGCAATACCAGTTTCTGGGCTATTTTCCTTTATGCAGAGGAATCCAGGGCAGGAGTTCCATGCATAACTTACATGTGGAAAATTAGGATTACCTACCAAAAAATGCTGCTCACCAGAAAAGACATATTGTGTCTTTTCATTCCCTTGCCATCTTTATAGTTTCACCATAGCATGAAAACATTAAAACCAAGAGGTTTATCAACTACCCATGGAAGGGCCTACCATGTGTAGTTGGCTGGCTGTGTTTAGGTGGATGACAAGTGATGACAGAAGTCAGCAAATACTTCTGGTCCAACAGCTCATTTGTCAGCTTCTTATGTAATATTTCAAGAGAGTTCTGCAGTCTCAAAGATTTCACATTATTACTGGATTACAGCAAATTTTATATTATTTTGGGGGCAAAGGCCCTCGCAGTTTGGCCATAGTTCTGACCCCTAAGATAATGCAAATATATCATACTGTATGATAATTCAATCAGAGTAAATGGAAAATAAATCAAAATAAATATAAGACACACAGAATACTCAATGGTATTTGAATACAATATAAAAGGAAAACAAAACAAAGTGAAAGATACTTCTAAAATATAGACAATAATCAATTATTCTATTCTATTCTATTCTATTCTATTCTATTCTATTCTATTCTATTCTATTCTATTCTATTCTTCTAGATTTCTCTTTTTCAGATAACAAGGTTGCTTTCTCATTATAGCACCAGTATAATTCCCAAGCAAGTTAATGAAAAAAATGCAATGAAAAAATTAGTCCTTCCTAACAGCCAAAACAACAAATTTTTGCTCTAGGGCACAATCTGTCTCTCTTAGAAAGTACTGAAGATCAGTAACATAAGTTTTCTATGGCTGTGGTTTTTTGCATTAATTCCATGAAGCATCATTATCATTGCAATGAATGGGCAATAGATATATTTATATAGGTTTACTAAGAAATAAATTTTCTTTGCTTTGAATTAAGACTAGATTGTTTGTATTCTATAAATGCTTCCCCTCCAGCTACATTTACATTGCCAAACAGTCTCAACCTAGCAATTTAGCCTGTTGCAAACCTACTATGGCTTGTAGTAATCTCCTTTCGCAGATGGAAATCTATAAGAACTGGAACTTTTGTTCAGCTGTTCCACATGTATCTTTAATATCTCTGTTAAATGAAGAATCTAAAATAAATACACATGACTTTATGAAAAGAAAGAAAATAATAAAAAAGAAATACTAAAAACAGTAAGTCAAAACAATATTAAGCTTTTGTCCCCAACTGGTAATTACATCAAATTATTTATAAACATTACAATTGCTTCTGGTTGCAAACTTTACAGCATATATTTCCTCATTAAAATCCACCTTCTAAGTATCTATAATTGAGAAAGCCAAAGAATACCAAAAAGAAAAAAGAAAAAGTCAATAGATGTTTCATTGATTATAGAAAGGGCTTTGATTGGTTAAGCTGTGGACTATGGTTAACCAATCAGTCTTTGATTGGTAATGTTAAGCTGTGGACTATGCTTGGGAAAATGAGGATCCTAGAACATTTCATTATCATCATGAGAAACCTATGCACAGGTCAGGAAACCACAATACAATGCAAAATGGAAACACACTGGCTACAGGTCAGTAAAGGAGCAAGATAAGGCTGTATATTTTCCTTATTTATTCAATCTATATGCTGAATATAAATTGAGAGAAGCTGGATTGTAAGAACATGAGTATGGTCTTAAAGTGGAGGAAGAAACATCAATAACCTGTGCTAGGCTGATGACACTACTCTGAGAGCTGAAAATGCAAACGATCTGTTGCAAGGTCTACTAATGAAAATCAAAGGGCATAATGAAAAATGGGACTAGGATTAAACACAAAGAAGACCAAACTACAAGTACAGCAACTAGCCTTAGAATTGACAATGAAGATATTGAAGTGGTGGGTAATTTCTGCCCTTTAGGATTAACTATTAACCGTAAAGGAAGTAGCAGTCAAGAGATATGCTGCAGACTGACACTTGGTAAAGCAGCAATGAAGGCCTTGGAAAATTTATTCAATGCCGTGATATGTCTAAACCCACCAAGATCAGAATCATGCAGGCAATGTTTTCCTTATGACATTCTATGGAAGTGAAAGAAGGAGAGAAAGAGTATCGACGCTTTTGAACTTTGGTGTTGGAGAAGACTCCTGAGAATACCATGGATAATACCTGAGAATACCCAGGAAACAAGCAAATGGATCATCAGATCAATGCAGAGTTCTGACTTAAGGCACAATTTATTTATTTATTTATTTATTTATTTATTTATTCATTCATTCATTCATTCATTCATTCATTCATTCAATTTGTCCCCGCCCATCTCCTCCCATCGGGGGACTCTGGGCGGTTATCCTGTTTTGAACACATTTTGCTAAGACCTAGCTTTCTTGAAAAGTCTGTAATGCTGGGAAATTGTCCCTTTTTTCTGGCATTCAAAGAACAAAATAAAGTATAAGTTAACAATGATATATATCTACATGTTCTGCCATTTCCAATGTTATTTATTTATTTATTTATATTCCAAATTTCCATCACCACCCATCTCCCCCTTCACTTCATTTGCCATAGCATGTATGGGAAACCTATGACCCACAGGTCACATACAGCTCTCAAGTCTCTCATTATAGAGTCAGTGCTCCTTAAAAACTGAAAAAAATACTATTTTTTAGATTGAAAAACACTGTAATAAAAACAATAATAAGATATGTATGCCCTCTTAGTACAGATAGACAGTCAGACACACAATTAAAAACCCGACCTCTCCGAAAATGGGCTGCATATATTTCGCTGGTTATTTCCCACTGTGACCCTTGGCCATCATTTTTTTAAGTGCAGCCCAAGGCTACTGAAAAGTTGCCAATCTGTAAATTAATAAATGAGCTGATACACTGAGCAGAAAGCTGAATAAAGATCATATGTCAATAACTCATTTCTCCTCTCCTTATATTATTAGTTATCAAGTGCCAGCACATTCATTCCACTTCTACAGATGACAGAGCTAATTCATTGACCTGAATCTTTTCAAAAAGACAGTCCATTATGCAGATCACCCAATATCCTGCTGATCAAATAGAGCATACTGCAGTCAGAATCACCTAATTCCCACTCAGGCTGCTTTCAGTTCTTAAATAACAAAGATCTTATGATGTCATAAAGTCTAACTTTTACTCACCAGCATAGTCAGAGGAAATGGAAACTGTATTTCAATAAGGTATTAAGTGTCCTTTCCACAGATGGTGGGCCAAGACAAAAAGTCTTCTTGATGGTAGCTCCTTCCCACCATTCCTAGAGGTTCAGAGGTTTGTGCAGCCCCATATTCCTTTGTTGTAGAAAGCAAAAAACCCAATATTGTTCCAATGCTCCTTTGGCCCTGGGTGGTTATGGATGGATGCTGTATTGCCCTTTTATTCTTTGTCTAGTTCTTATTTTTGGCTTTAGTTTTATCCTTGTGATTAGCCCCACAGAGCTGTTTGGGGCACATTATAATTTTTAAAAAATCTGTTCAATCGTGTCTGATTCTCGGAGACTGCCTGGACAAGTCCCTGCAGTTTTCTTGGCAAGGTTTTTCAGAAATGGTTTGCCATTGCCTCCTTCCTTGGGCTGAGAGAAAGTGACTGGCCCAAGGTCACCCAGCTGGTTTTGTGCCTAAGGTGGGACTGGAACTTACAGTCTCCCGGTGTCTAGCCTGATGCCTTAATCACTACACCAGACCAGCTCTATATATTATAAATACTGTGAAAACAAACAAACAAAGGGTTTCATATAAATTGGGTTCATGTTCCTGGAGGAAACAAGGACCCAATTTATATATATTTCTCAACTGCAATTTTGGTAATTGCTGCCATCCTACCCTACCAATTGTATACTAAGCTTACCTACTGTAAGTGGTAGGCATACATTGCAGATGTATATCAGTGTATGCGTGCAGAAGGGAACACCCAAGCTGAAACACTATTCTGTATATAGTACATCTGTTTGGGAATAAAGGTATAAACAATAAATAGAGCAGGTCTCTTTTTAGAAAAAAAAATCCTCTGAACTGTATTGATATTAATATACGGGTGATTTTAATGTGCCCAGTCTAGTTCTAAGCATTATTCATTAATGTACCACTGTTTGCCTTCTCTTGCAGATTACTAATGAGAATAGCAAACAATGCAGGAGCTGACCCAGATGCAGAGCTTGTGAATATTTGATGCCCATGACCTTCTGTGGCACCAAAGAAGGCACTAATATCTGAGATTGGTACTTTTCTACCACTTACAAGTTCAAATATTCTGCCAAGTAACACATATTCAGTAATATGTTCTGCCAAGTAACACATATTCCCAATAAAAGTTGCAAACTTGCTTACATGTACTTTCTCAGCTATAATACTCTGTGGGAAGATGCCATAGGATTGGGGAGTATGGATGAAATGTGCCTTTTCCAACACAACACAACACAAAACTCCCACAGGTGAGTTAAATGGAGAACATGAGAAACTAACCAGATTAAAGGACATGGGGAGTATTTAAATGTTTCAGAATATAGCTCCTGCATGCCAGAAAAGTTGTACAGAGAACCAGAGATTTTTAATACATGTTTATCTTTACTAAAGTAACTCAGAACAGCTATTCATAAATCCTACCAAATAGCTTTCTTTATACTTTATACTCTCTCTCTCTCTCTCTGTATGTCAATAAGCATTTATTTCATTCCGGCAAAATACAAAATTTACCAAAAAACCCAGTGCATCGTCAGCTAATTAAACTACAAAATAAACAAACTCCAGATAATTTATGGGTCAGATATATTTAGCCAAAATTCACTTATTCTGATGTTTAATATCTAAATAAAAGATAATAATTACTATATTGCAACAATTGGTAGAACTGTATTTCTGAACAGCCTCTGTCTACAGTCCCAGTAAAGAAGAGAGAGTATCAGAGAACATTCATCATCTTTCTAGCCTCTAAACAATACACTCGGGAGACTTTTTTGGGTGGGGGGGAAGCCACAACTCTACCAAACTATTCTGTGCAATTGCTACAGCCAATAGATTTCAAAACCTAGTTTTTTTTTTAAACTCCTCTTGATGACTTGATTGATAATATATACAATATGATGCTCATACCTATAAAATGTCAAGCTGCTGTGATGATGATGATGATGATGATTTTGGGCATTCTCATCCTTTCTCATTCTTTATTATAAAGGGTAAATGCAATGGAACCACTGATTTCTAAAAATAATTGCTCTTAAGAAAGCCAAGATTCTCAGATTGATTGGAATTCCCAACTAAAAGTTTACCATTGTATGCTTAATTTTAATTGTGCTATCTTTAATTTGGATAAGTTTCTTTGTCACACAGGCACATGAAGCAACAAAGCAAAATTTGGTATCGCTCTGTATGATCTTGGTTGCTACAGGATGTAGATGACCATAACTGGCATTTCTGCTAAAATCATAGTCTAGTTGTTCATTCTCTTTATTTTTTATTCACTAACTCTCAGATCATAGACAAATTACTAAGAACTAAATTTCACTGAATATTTAGGAACATCTTTCCAATGTGGTATTTATATTCTTTCATCATAGATACCTATGATATATTCTGTAAATCTCAATGCACTCTACAGCCGCAGTTTATTGATACAGTTCTTTTGTCAGAATATCAAATTCAAAAACACAACTTGTGTTGTTCAATCAGGCAGTCCTGAATGCTAGCTTTCCAAGAAAAGGAAGGCTAGGACAAGCCTGTCTTTGTGTATTACTCACAGCCCCTGTGGAGCTCTCTTATAACAACTCCTTAAAGGGCAGAGTGCTAACTTAATCACAAAGCACAGCAGGGAGTGCTTCTTAGACAACTAATCAGGCAGAAGACCTTGCGGAGCGGACAGTTAATAGCTCAAGCCTGGAGTTTCAAGGATGAACCCTTTGAAACACACCCTCGGTGAATTCCCTAGAGTACATTGTGGCAAACACCCCAAAGTTGTTTTTCAAAATTATTTCTGCATGCATATTTTGCAGGGAGTGCCGTTACAGTAAACTCTCATCAAATACGCATAGGACATGGGCACACATGAGGGGTACACCAGACAGAAAGAGACAGGCCAACCCAGAGAATGTAACATCTTTTCAGCTTCTCCCCCACAGCCATTCTCTAAAGTGGCTAAGATTATGCCTATATTGGGGTAGAATTATTAGATTCAAATTTTAGACCTAGACTGGTATGTGGTATCAAAGCTGGCCTGTTGATCTATGATGCATTAGCTCATTGTTTTACAGATAGTCCTTGCTTAACAACCATTCATTAGTGATGGTTTGGACTTAGGATGGTGCTGCAAAAGTGACTTACAACTGGTCTTCACACATATGACTGTCACAGCATCCCCATGGTCACGTGATCATGATTCGGATGCTTGGTAACCAGTTCGCATTTATGACTGTCGCAGCGTCACATGGTCATCTGATTGCCATTTTCAACCTTCCTGGCCTGCTTCTGGCAAGCAAAATCCATAAGGAACTGCACGATTTGCTTAACAACCACATGGTTTGCTTAATGTCTCCAGTGATTTGCTTAATGACCACCACAAAAAAGGTCGTAAAATTGGATTTTCAGATTTGCTTAATGTCTACTTCACTTAGCAAATGAAATTCCAGTCCCAATTGTGGTTGTTAAGCGTGGGCTACCTGTATTTTTTTGGGAGAACTTATGATTTTTATTGTCAAGTTTTCACTAAAGAAAAAATAAAATTCTTTCTGCTCTCTAATAAATCTGGTCTCATGACTGTTCTTCTGCATGATCGTTACCTATCCCATAGGCTTAAACCCAAGCTCATCAGATTCAACAGTCAGCTTCTACTCTGAAGCATATTGTCTGCTGTGTGACCTACTCATGGAATATCCTGCTTCTTAGTAATCATTTCAAGTGAGAACTGAAGAACATTGTTAGACCTTTAACCTGACACTTTAATACAAAATTGAGCAACGTTAACTGAAGTGCACTTAGGACAATTGGAACTGGACAAGTACTTCACAAATGATGTGGATGCTACTCTAGGCACAATGGTATTTATTAAATCATATTTATATCTCACTACTTATATTATACATGTACAGCCACAAAGCTGAGGAAACCATAAAACTACACAGGAATGAGTTTTTCAAATGTAGAGATAGGAAAAACCTGCTACCTATATGTGATTTGGAAAACAACTACTTTATTAGAGGATACAAATTTTACCACTCACACAACAACTTGGCATGATGAAATTATATTTTTAATGAATGTAAGTTTTGCTACTAGATCTGTTTCCTGATTATTTCATTCAAAGAAATATATAGGGAGCCCTGCTGAATCACTACTAAATGTACTAAATGGGGCCATTCTCACAGTGGAAGCCTACTAGTCTCCCAGCAGATGGCCTTCAGAGGCAGTCACATTGCCCTCAAGGCTAATAGCCATTGATTGCCATGACTTGCATGAATTTGTCCAACCCTTTCTTTGCTGGCTGGAGAGATAATTCTCAGAAGTCCAGAAGCATGCAAGCAACAACTTCTGTTGTCTCTCTCTTGATAGTGGTAACTACTTAGCTGAATGGATATTTAATTCTGTTAACTATGAACTTGGATATTTTACAGTATATTCATCCAAACCTGTGTTATAAGTGTGGATATTTATATTTATATTCCTTCAAACCAGTTTTGTAAATTTTGTTCCACAGACCCCAAGTAACGAACCACCTCCCATAAGTTGGTGTTAAATGTATGGCAAAAGTTGTAGAGTTTTTGTACTGTTTTGCTCCATAAACCACAAGTTTTGTGTCAGCCCTTTTAAGCGAGTAATGGCCTTCAGATTACAGTGAGATCCATAGTTCACACCATTAAAATATACTTCAATCAAAACCTATGCCAAAAACTTTACAGCAGCATCTCCTGTGCAGTCTGGCGATGTACGGTAGAGTGTCATCAGCATATTGAAACTACTCCACATTGATGCACGATCTCATCCAGCGGTTCATGTAGATGTTGAAAAGAAGGGGAGAAAGGAGTGAGATCTGTAGCACTCCACAAGGAAGAAACCTATTGGTTGATCTCTCTCCTCCCTGCACCAACTCACACTGAGAAAGAATGGAGCCACCTTTTCAAAGCATATCCAAGTCTACTCACCGATGCATATGATATTCTTATGCTTATTTCATTATGTGGTGGCCAAAGCATGTGTCTGAATCACCTTTTATTTTACAATCATTGTGGTCTGTAGCACTTCCATCCTCTTCTCTTCTCTTCTCTTCTCTTCTCTTCTCTTCTCTTCTCTTCTCTTCTCTTCTCTTCTCTTCTCTTCTCTTCTCTTCTCTTCTCTTCTCTTCTCTTCTCTCTCTCTTCCCTTCCCTTCCCTTCCCTTCCCTTCCCTTCCCATGTGGGTATATAATATTGATTACATATAATATAGTCAATTTAAGATTATATATAATGTTAAAGAGGGGAAATAAAATTGAAAAAGACAAATAAAGGAGAGGAAAAGTAAAGCAAAAAGAAAACCCCAAAGTAAATAAAAAGGGAATTTCCCACACTTCAGTTAAATCTCAGGAAAAGGCATGATGAGGAAGCTCTTCCCTTTTTTGGAAGTGGGCTGCAGGCATCGCAAAAGGAGAGCTTTGCCATTGAGAGATTGTTAAAGCCTTTTCTTCCTCCTGGAGAAACTCATAGAAATTGTCAATCTAATTTTTCTGCCCATGAGTTTGATGAAGAATTTCAAAAGACATCTGGGCTGAGCTGTAGGACTCATACATCACATCCATGTCTCAAATGGGATACAAGGAGCATCCATCACCACTGAAGATCAATGAGGCAGGTCTTACTCTGCAGAGGCTGCACTGTTCAATGAAGACTAAGAGTAATTATTTGAAATATCTGCCATAAAAATAACAACAACAAAAGCTCATGGCTAAGAAGCTGACCCCTAAGCTAATTACTGTATTAACATTATTTTCCAGTTAACTGTGACCATGTCTGCTTTCCTACTTGTCAGAAGCAGTACCAAAATATCACTTCATACTTACAATTTATTTGGAACTGTAACTTGGATTCCTTTTCTCTGCAACTACCTTTTTTTATTATTGCTTTGGTGTAGCTTTACTGTTTTCTCACATGCTCTTGGTGTTCCACGCCTGTGTGTCAAAAATATATCAAAGCAGCAATTCTTTATGTCACATAGAGGAAAATGTTACATCTCCAAGACCCTTTTTCAGTTAATGTTTGTGCTTTGGTTTTGTGTGTTTTGCATGACAAACTGTATCAAACACTTCTTACATGTAGCATATTTCTAGAGTTTGGAGGAAATTATAATTAAATCTAAAAATTTTAATCAGGTTTTAGATTCCTTATTAGATGAGGATATTACTCCACTTAAATTTCAATTCTCATATCTGGAAAGTATAGTAAGCTTGTATGATGATCTTTATTTTATTTATTTTATTTTTTGCAACAAAGTATCATTTTCAGTTCCACATCAGGGTCCTCATCTAGATTATTTTCTGATATTTTAATATTTAATTGAATGGAGGAATAAACATATTATAGGTAATAATAGCTATATCAGATAATTATCAATTACTACAAGAAACTTGACTTATTTTTAAAGTTTTTAAAATAAATCTTTATTAAAGGATTCACTTTTCATAATATCAAGGCAATACATTTGAAAAAAAATTCTCATAGATATTCTGCAATTATATTGATTGTTTGGGACATCATTAAGTTCATGGTCATATGGGTATGATTCATGGGAAAAGAACAAGAACCAAAAAGTTAAATGAGAAAATAAGAGCAGAAGTTAAAGAACTTTAGAGCACATATACAGGCAACGTACTCCAAATTATATGAAACTTTTATGAGTGCTAAACAGGAAGTTTGAAAATGCACTAGAAATCTTCAATTTTCAATATTCATTGAGTTGTATAAGGCAGCTATACTGGGAATGATATGAAAGACTTAAACTAATAGTCTCTGCACTGAAACAACTGCAACGGTGTCATATTATTTCATTAAGGATTTATTCTCTCCCATTGGATTCATTAAGGATGCCCAGGATAAAATATATAGTGATTCTATCTCAATGAATCAACATTTTAAAAATGTATAATACTGAGTCAAATGTAACTGAGGATGAAATTAATCAATTTTTAATATAAAAATATATTTTCCCAAGGTTACACATGATTAAGCTCTTAATTTAGCTGCACCTTTAAACTGATCAAAATTTAATGATGTTTTAAAATTAGCCCAAATTACTTTCTATAATATGTTTTTGCTCTTTCTTTTCCCCCCTCTTTTATCCCCTCCCTCCCTTCCTGTTGGACATCACTGAACAAAAGCAACATGTCACATGTCAGATTAATTAAAAATGTAGATTTTCATGATGAGTACAAACAATTGGAATCTAATACTATTTTGCTTCAGACTCCCACTTTCAAACCTATATCAAACATGATGATGAAGCTCCCTCCAGTTCCCATCCCAGCAGGATGGGTCCTGGAGTCAGGTGACCTTGGAGGCCACCCCACTCTTCAGAACTCTCTTCCAGTAGAAATGTGATTAGCTTTATCCCACCTTTTCCTAAAGGAAAACTCTGAAGACCTACGCGTTCCATTTTGCACAGGAAGAGTACATTCTTTGATTGGAAGTTGGAATTGGAGGCACATGGTATTTGTTGGTCTTTACTTTTTGATTTTTAGGCTTCTATATGCTTGGGGTTTTCTGCAGTATATGCTTATATTGTTAACTGTGTAGAGCCTGGGGGAATGGGTGGCATACAAGTAATGTAAATCAAACAGTCAATCAATCATTGTAGGCTGTGTTTTTTATTCATCTCAGATATTAAAACAAAAGACTACAGTTGTATTATCAGAAAGGCATCTGCTTATATGTTTCTATGAACTAATCCCTGATAGGGGCTCACATCCTGGGCTTAGAAAGCAACTGAACAGTTTTGCCTTGTGTAGGAGGAACCTGTCCTGCCAAATGTGTCTTGCAGGAAGATGAGGCTAGTTATGCTGTTTTGTTTGGAGATCTAGAAGCTTTTTAGGTAGCCAAAGCCTTCCCTCTATCGACAGATTTCACTCATCAGTTGCTTCAGTGCAGCCAAAGAGGTCTTTTGTTCTTTATAGTTAATTGGCCACATATCTCCTGGCATTGGTTGTGAGTGTAAGGACAGATAGTGACAAAAAGTGCACCAGTGGAAAAGTGGTAATTTCCCCCCTGTTTCTGCCTAGCTGTAATGGGCTGTGACAACAACCTTGGGAGACAGGAGGAGCCACAGCCCAGACAATGGTTAGGTAAAAGATACCTCAGCCCACAGAAGGAATGGGGGAAGAAAAGCATCCCAGAAAGGACCCTCCCTAATTCTCTAGAAAGTAAAGGCAGGGGAGGAGGAAAGTGTTTGCAGACTTGCAAGACTCTGTTACCTTACAATAAAGGTTGTGTTAGTACTCACAGTTTTGGTTTATTGCCTGGAGTAATAAACAAATAAAGGGATGCGGTGGCACTGCGGGTTAAACTGCTGAGCTGCTGAGCTTGCCGATCGGAAGGTCGGTGGTTCGAATCCACGTGACGGGGTGAGCTCCTGTTGCTAGTCCCAGCTCCTGCCAACCTAGCAGTTCGAAAACATGCAAATGTGAGTAGATTAATAGGTACCGCTTCGGCAGGCAGGTAACGGCATTCCGTGTAGTCATGCCGGCCACATGACCATGGAAGTGTCTACAGACAAATGCCGGCTCTTCGGCTTTGAAACGGAGATGAGCACCGCCCCCTAGAGTTGGACACAACTGGACTTAATGTCAAGGGAAATCACTACCATTAATAAACAAATAACAACTGGTGTAATAAACAAATAACATAAAGCTAGTGTCCACTCAAAGGGTGGGCACTAGCTTAGTGTTATTTGTTTCTAATGAAAGTTGTTTCTTTTTTTTTAAATACCTCTTTCTGAACAGTTTTGCTTCTTCCTCAGCTTGGGACCAGACATGTTGGGGCAGCAACTCCAAACTTCTGGGAATTCCGGGACTTGCAATTGTCTCAGATGCCTTGTAGCACAGTTCTTGAAGATCGTTACTCTATCTCTGAAGTCTCCATGTCATATGATATTTGTCTCTTGGAAATTTGCATCCCAAGGGGAATAAGATCCATCACATAGCTTTTACTTTCATAACATGCCCCTCACCCCATGGGTTAGAATTGCAAGTCCTTGAAATTTCTAGCAGCATGGGAAAAAAAAAAGTAAAGTTATGTTTCACTTCCGAATATCAGTATTTAGGAGATGACTGTATATTTCTCAGTGTTAACGGATACATAACAAAGAGATATTATTTTATAATATTGTCTGCTACTTCTTGTTCAATGACATTTTTCATATTTTACTGCCTAGATGCAATCTGCAAATACTTTATCAACTTGCATCCAAATTTATCCAAATATATATATTTTGGGAGAATTATTACATTAAAACATTCAGTAATCATGGATACTAAAAAGAGTTTGTTTGCAATCTGAAATTTGTTAGGAATTACATTTAACCAGAGATGTATTAGATTGCCCCGTCCTAAGTTACTGCTTCTGTTCTGTTATTTATTTATTTTTCTTTGCCTATATTTTTGAATGTTAACATGAATGAATTTGTCTGCAGCTTTTAAACTTTTTTATTGATCTTTTTTTAAAGAAAGCAAATGAGCAAACAAATAAAAGAAAGAAAAAAGGAAAATAATTGATACAAAAATATAATATCAGTAAATGAACAAAGAAATTACCAGAGTTGTATAGTTAGTGCTCAGTATATCATTGATGAGGAACTAACCATAGAAAACAAATTCATTAAATTAATTTGAACAACAAAGAAAAGCATTTCAAAGATATTTTTGAATCTCTTATCTGAATGCCAAAATCTCCACTATTTCGTTATTTAAAGATACCATTAAAAAAGGAGAAAGAACTAATAGCTTTATAAGTAAATATACAGTATCTAACTTCCCCTTTGTTGTACACCAGGTGATATACAATATTCATAAATATTTAACATTTTCATGTATTTCTGATTTTGGTTCTTTGGTCAATTCTTTTTCCCTTAAAGACCATCCTCTAACTCAGGCCTGCACAACATACAGCCAGAGGGCTGCATGCAGAGTGCCAAGCAGCCTTGTGCAGCCCACCAATACCATTGAAAAAGGAATAAATTTACAGACACCACCGCTAATGCCCCAAAAGACATGATGCTGAGCATCTCCAAGCCTCACCGATACCAGCTCCAGCACTTCTGCCGCTCCACTAGCTATGGAACAGCTGATTGACTCTCCAGGTATTTCTTTGTGGTCTATGATAATTTTTAATTTATTAATGTGGCCTTTTCATCTCAATGAGTTGTGCAGGCCTGCTCTAAATGCTTAAATTTGCCTTGCTGCATAATATGTATTACAGTATATATGGAAGTCAGTCTTGCTTAAATTTGGTCAATGAACATATGCTGTTAATTTTGCCATTACTGTATATTCTCAAATTTTAAGTTCCCAGTCTGATATAATCCGTAATATCACTATCTTTTTTACAGTGCTTAAATTTGTCTGCATCTTGAGCACACTTACTAAGTAATAACAACAATTTAAATTGACTTATTTCTAAAAAGGTTTAGGGTCAAGACTATAAAACTTCTCTTTAGGCTTCCTATTATGTACAGTATACTGTACTATAAACTATATATTATATAATAATAGTATTGCAAAGTGAAATGAGAAAGAAAAGCTCAACCAACTTTGCCTGAAACAATGTACACAATTCAACAGTAAGAAATGATATGGGATGGAGCACTTGAAAAAGTATTGAACTGGCCCAAATCCAAAGTGCTTGTGAAAATCACAACTGAAGGTCAACTGCAAGAACTGTTTGTAACAGACTGATACAGATTGAAAAGACCTTTTTTACAGCCATCCATCAAGAAATGTCACAAAATCTTAGTGGAATGTATAAAAATAGGGATCTTCTACTTCATTATTGCACATATACTGTGCTAATGTGCCAAGACATAAGAAAATAGGAAATTGTGCAGGTCCAGGGAAAGTGCATATCTAAAAGCCACTAATTTTTAGTGCTTACTGATTAACATTTTAGGAAATAAAAAATGTAAGAAGATTCTGAGCTGAACTTTTACATCCGATTGCCTTCACTAAACAACCCCATTTCATTCTCATTTCCATCATTTGCCAGTAAATGAGGATTTAAGAGAGCCTAGGAGATGATTGAAACCGCAAGAAATATCACTTTCCATATCTATTCTTGCTTGCATTATGATTTACCACTGAATGTCCTCACTGATGTCTGCTTGGGACATTTTCACCAAACCATGCAAATGTCATTCCCTTAGTGTTACATGATAGCAATGGGCATGAAATGCATCAAACTTCAAAAGGCCCCCAGGAAGCTGGATTCATCGTTCTACAGTCTTTCCAGCCTATCTCATTTTCACCAATGTTCACTTGTAAATTTATTACTGACAAATTTATTCTGTTCCATTTTCAGCTTAATCTAAATTTGCAAGGAAGTTCACATTAGAATACATATTTCTAAATATTTCTAAATATACTGTTATGTGTATAGAGATTTCCAAACCTATCACTTTTACTACCAAACTTCTTTAGGCAGAACTATTGCCTCAGGTGTAGGTGGCAGCTGGTAACAACTTGGAGATACATTTCAATGACAGCTATGATAGTTCTCATTACTAAACAAACAGCTACAGATAGAAAATTAAACTGGGTCTAAAATAAGATGGAGAACCAACTTTTCACTGTGCAGAAAATTCTAGAGAACTATCTCATAACAGCATCATGAATCTGCTGAAGAGTTTACCTGAAGAACTTCCATCTTATGCTCACTGTTCAACTCCTAAAAGAAACTGAATCCTCTCAAGTACGGTACAAGAGCTCACCATAAAGAAAGTAAGATTCTCACACAGATTCTGAGTCAGCAGTTTCATCGTAAAAAAATAAGGTAGACCAGGTCAGGGAATATCACATGAACTACTGGATTTCTGAAATCTTGAAAGTCTGTAAGAGATTCTCTTCTTCCCACTTATATTAAAGAGAATCAAAGCAGGGGAGTCTTGATATTTTTCCTCACAATATTCTAATCAAGAACCACCAAGAAGGAAACCACAGCCGCACCAAAACTGGTAGGGCCAACTACAGCATATAAACAGGCAGCAAACTCCACACTCACTTACACTGATGATGTTATCTAGTTGAGTAATGAAATGTCTGCAAGCAAACAACGAAGCTCAGAGAGCACCAAGGACTCCACAGTTCAGCTCTGAGCTACAGATACTCCCTTCTATTGAAAAAAAAAAGATAATTGGAAGTTTATTAAAGCTTATAAATACTTTGCAAATACTACTTAGGACAAAGTGTGAGAATGTTCCTTCCATCTGCCAGTTAGTCGGTCTCAGAAAGTAGGAGCATCACTGGAGGAGCTTTTTCTGCAAACCTCAATGTCTGGACAATTAATGACACAAGAGGTATACCTCAGATTGCATGACCCTGATCAACATTCTCTAATATATGGACTTTGGTATGCAACTTCCTCATATATAAATCTAACTCATAACATACACTTAAAATTAAGTTACTGTTTAATATGCACTTTTTTCTAAGTAGCTTTTCCAAAACAAGCTTGTTGTGTAAATTTTTGAGCCATGAGAGATGGACTTGAGTAGACACCATGTTCTACTGCCATCTGCTCCATTACAGAACTTTTCTTCATTTTAAAATGCATTTCTCTCAAAGTAAGCACAGTGTGGCACTATCTCTGAAGGTCTTCCTTGCCTTCACTCGATCTGCTCAAATCATATGATTTGAGCTCCTGCCCCTTTTGCTTCCATTGTCCTAGATGTTCATCCTTTTTCTAATTCCATCTCCTTCTTCCACCAATTTCCCTTCTCTTTCATCCACAACATACCTCAACACTAACTTACATCTTGAAAGAAAAACAATAATAATGTAACTGCTTTGCAAGCTAAAACACAAGGAAACCCTCCAACTTCATTTTAAATTATCTCTAATAACTCTTTGACAGTTGTGATCATTGCAGCTTGCCGGTCATTCTCAATGAAGTATAAATTCAACAATTTTGTGATAACTGTTACTTAACAGGAACTGACAAAGGTGGTAGCATTATACCCACTGCTATGCTTTTTTTTTTAAAGAAGCATCTTCATATACGTAAAAAAGACAAGGAAACACTAGCATAACTATTGAAGGTGTACATAAACTTTATAAAGAATTAGTGATTGCTATTGATATGCCCCTATTCATTAGTACCTGAACAAATCAATTAATGGATCATGGTGGGTTATTAGGACTTAGATATTCTCAACATTACTTTTAATATACACCAAAAACTTCAGACCACATTAAAGAAAAAATAACTCTGTAGTTAATATTTCTGCTTAGTTTCCCCAACTGGTTAAATGTTCAACTAAGGCTAAATTCCACACCTTCTTGTACTGCTGATGGAATGAATAAATATCCTGCTGTATTCTGCAATTAATAAGCTATAATTTCATGGGCAGCTGTTATTAGCTGTTAGTAATTAAAATTAGTAGGTCTTTTTCTATTTCTATATGCAAGTCACTCATAATGAAGCTGATATAGGGCATGGGGTTATTATTATTATTTTTTTAATAATCCTACTATATAAATGACATTTTCAGTCCAAAACTTTTTGATTGATGACCATTGCTACCAAACAGGAAAGTATACACCAATCTGTTCACAGTTTTCCCTCCAGCATGTTATTCTTTGGAGTCCTTGGTGCGCTCTGAGCCTGCAGATGTTTCATTGCCAGACTAGGCAACATCTTCAGTGCGAAGAGGGAGTGGGCCTTGCTCTCAGTTTATATACCGTGGCTTGCCCTGCTTGTGTTGGTGGGGGTGTTGTTCTCTCCTTGGAAGTTCTTTGATTGGGCTGTTGTTTGCTGCTTGGTTGATTGCCTGAGTTAATAGTTCCTTGATTAGGGTGTATTGTGCTGTTTGATGGTTCATCTGGTGTTAACCCTAGTGTTGATTTTTGCATATCTGGGTGTTGATTGCTGGCAAGGGAGTGTACTGGTCTTTTGGCTTTTCTATTGTCTCTTTTGAATGGTATGTAAATGTTGTTTACCTCTATGTGTCTGTTGATGGCTGCTTTGTCTGAGTTCCAGGCTTCCAGGAATTCTCTGGTGTTTTTGGATTTGGCTTGGTTTAGGATGCTCACAGTTTCCCAGTTGAAACTATGGTTGAATCTGTCCATGTGTTGTGAGATTATGGAGTTCTCATCATGTCTTCTGACTGCTAGTTGGTGTTCGTGGATGCACTCTGCTAGTCTTCTGCCTGTCTGTCCTACATAGTGGCTGTTACAGTCTTTGCACTGTATGTTGTAAATAACTCCTGTTTTTTCTTTTTGGGCTATTGGGTCTTTTGGTTTGCTTAATATGTTTTGAAGAGTTTTAGTTGGTTTATGTGCTACAGTGATGCCATGCAGTTGTAATAGTCTGTTGGTGGTTTCTGAGATGTTTCTGATGTATGGCAGTGTTATCCTTTTCATAGTTTCTATTGGTTGGGTTGTAGTGGGTTGCGGGGTGAGGCACTTTTTGATAAAGTTGACCGGGTATCCATTTTGTTGGAAGATGCTGTACAGATGATCTTTTTCTTTTTTCTGGTGTTCTGGATTGCTGCAGTGTGTAAGTACTTGTCTGAATAATGTTCTTACACAGCTTCTCTTGTGGGAGGTTGGATTGTTAACTTTGGTAATGGAGCACTTGGTTGGTGTGGGTAGCTTTCCTGTAGACTTGTGTTTCTAACTTACCATCATTTCCTCTACTGATGAGGATGTCCAGGAATGGTAGTGAGTTGTTGTTTTCTTCCTCCCTTGTGAATTTTATTCCATTAAAGATGTTATTGATGGTTTTGTGGGTTTCTTCCAGTTGTTTCTTTTGTATTATGACAAAGGTGTCATCTACATACCAGATCCATACTTTGGGTTGTATGTGTGGGAGTGCTATCCTTTCCAGACGCTGCATTACAATCTCTGCTATAAGTCCTGAAATCTGTGATCCCATGGGTGTTCCTTTGATCTGTTGGTATATTTCTCCATCAAACTGAAAGTAGGTTGTAAGGCAGAGGTTGTTGAGGTCCATTATCCTGGGTATTTCTATTCTGGTGTATTTGGCTAGGTCTGGCGTGTTGCGCAGAACTGCAGTCATGAATTCTTTTGCTAGTGCTGGGTCTATGGATGTGAAGAGAGCTGTAATGTCAAATGATACCATGATTTCATCTTCTTCTATTTTTATGTTTTTGATTTAGTTACTCTTGTTTGTATAGATGTGTTACAATCTTGCAGGGTCAAATACCATCCATGAATTATTTTAAGATTTACTTCCCTAGTTTTGGCCAATACATGTTTAAGGAGTTTTATGGACTATTCAGGCCCAAACACTCTCATCAATAGTTCCCCAATGTAATTTCCTCAAACTTTCCTTAAACTCACTAAAGTCCCAGTTTCTGAGGAACTTATACACACACAGATATTTGATGGCCCAACTTTTTGCATTCTCCTATTGTAAAATTAGTTTCTCTATGGTCACTGATGGTCTCTTTAACCTTGATTTCACCCTAGAGTTAAAATAAAGTGTATAATTCATGGGGTCTGTAACCACTTACATTCAATCTTCTCTGCATCTTTAATTAACTGCTCCCCTGTTTTGGGCTGCACTTTACTATATATGTTACTTAGTCTGTAGGGACCTGCTCTATTCCATTACTTTTGCCCTTGTCAAAAAATAAAGGATGGTAAGTAAAAGGAACCAAGGGGGAATGACTGGGGCATTGCTGACTTCTCTTTCTTATTGAATAGTTCAATAAGAAAGTACATCACTGAACATTATTGAATAGTTATTTGAAGAAATATACTCTTCATATATTATATATTACCTTCTATCTGGTCTAGTTTTAAACTTTTTATAATGTAGTAATCTTACATTTTTTATATCACATTCCTTGATTTCCATAACCATATTTTGTTGGAACATTGTAAGCAATGCTCATTATTTGTCTAAACTGGAAACTCTCAAAATACTATCTTAATATTGGCACACTCAAGTCCTTGTTCACATGGTCATCATTAGAATTCTTGAGTTGAGATTTCTTTTCTTCATGTATAAAATACATGGATTGGCAAAGAAGGCAGCATGGCAAGCTGCCAATGCCTTTACCCTGCTTCCTGCAAGGTGAAGTTATTGATGACATTCCAGATGAGTTGTTAACCTCACCAAGCTATCAATGCACTTGAATAAGACACTATTGCAGCTGTATCTTATAAGATGGAATATACTACAGTATGTAATTGAATCTGAACAAAATTCAGCAATTTGTGAATATGCTATGAGCAGTTCTGAAGAACAAATGCATTCTTGGGAAGAAACAGTGGGAGGCACTGAGTACATAATAATAATTTTAAAAAATAGAAAGCAGAGCAAAAGGGGAAAATGTGATAATAGCAAACATTAATACCTGCCTTATGAATAGACACCAGGAGCAAAGAGAGATTTCTCTTTACCTTGAAGCATCATGACAGGCAAAACAAGCACCTTGCCTAGTTGGTTGAATGAGGCAGAGAACATGTATCACCCTCACTGATGACTGACATCAGTCATAAACAGACATAAAAAGTGAGTATGATTTAATGCCTTCTATTGTCTGTCATACCATGTCATTATATTAGGAACACAGCTTGAAAATCAGCAGAGTGACAAAGAGCCAAAAAAGTAGATGCACTTGCCCAGCTCAAAATTTCTTAGGCAAAAGAATATAAAAAGATGGGTTAAGATTTAGGTACTGCACTGCAAAGAAATTTTATGGCAACCAGGCAGCCTTTTATCAGAAGGAAACAGAAACCAGATCACTTCTTCATAGAAATGTCCTTTGATCAAACCCCTGTATTGGATTGTCTAGCACAGAACAGCACTGCCCGTCTCTGTTTTGCAAGTTTTAGACTCAAATCTTTCCTAGAAAATGTCAAACATTAAATCTGAGCAACTTTTGCAGCAAACTATGTATTCCACTATTAGAGCTATGCCTCTTGCTGTGTAACTGCAAATATGAGGCACTGCGGTAATATAATAAGAAAGAGAAAGGTGGCCTAAGGGTCATAAGGAAGATCAAGGAAAAGGTCAGCCCAATTCTCTCGAGGCTTTGCAAGAAGATCCAAGGAGCTCCAAACTTTATGATGACAAAGATTTCATAGGACTATGTAAACTCTAAGTGAGAACTTGATTTGGGGAACCACCTTTCAGAAATGAGTGACTTCTTTATTGGGCACCTCTGAAATGTTCAGTAAAAGACCTCGCTGGCATTTGTAACTAAGTTCAAAGGTTGAAAACAAACCTGGAAAAAGAGATGGTTACCTGAATGAGTCACAAACTGGTGCTTGTGCATGTTCCCACCTGTTCCAAATCAGTAACATATAGGAGTGCATAACAGAAAGAAAATTAAACAGACCAATAATCAAATTAAATGTCTATAAATGTTAAAACATTTGTCACCTCTGAAGTTTAACACACACAAAAATAGTGCATTGTGGAACCTTTTTCAAACTATTCAGGAATTAATTATAAAACGTATAACTGTTCTAAATGGCAAGACAGCTTGTTACTCCCAAAGTATTTTTAAACCTATCTCAAAAATATGTGTGAGTGTGTGGGTGTTACAGACAGTGGTGGGGACAACAGTGACGGACAACCACTTGCATTTCGAGCTGTGCACCATTTGGAGGGATAAGGCCCCCACTGCCTGACAAAAAGATAATTCATTTAACTTTAACTGAATTACAAATCCATGCTAAGCCAACTCAGCCTGTTAAACCATAAACTTCTTATACTCTGTGTTTGTTTTGCTTTGTTTAAAAAGAGAAAGAAAACACACCTGGACCACTGGGAAATGTTGGAGCTACTTTGACAGGTCAACCTCTCAGTTTATGTCTCCTCAGCATTCTACTTCTGATGCTCTTTATCTCTTCTTTTTGCTCGACTTCCTTCCCTTTACTATACAGTGGTAACTCTGGTGCATTAAAAATGCACCACACTGAATGTGGAGACTTTCAAGCTGTGTGGTCCTGTAACTACATAGTGGCTTAGTCTTAGGGAGACTTCTGCAGCTTTCTCTTTTTTGGATAATCATGCTAGAAACAGACTGTGAGGCACCATTCATGGCTTGTTAGTAGAAAAAGCAGACCACAGAAGAAGTGGCATTTACAGTAAATGTTTTGGCCAGCCCCAGTGCCAACCTGACCCCCATTCACTTATTGCTGAGAGATGTGCCCCAGTCATATATAATTTCACATAAGAGCATGCTCTGTATGAGTCAGCCTTCAGTCCATACATGGACAGTTGAGAGCTGAGCTGAGATCCCAACTGTGTGGGGGAACCAGTGCAGGACCACTGCAGAAGTGTAACATTCCACTAGCAAAAGACCAGCAAAGAAAATCTTCTAGCTGGCAGCATTAAAGAAGTTAAGAGCTGAGAAAATGAATGAAGCCCAAAGCTGAGTTGGCTTTCTTGCCCCCAAAGAGCTATGATAGGCAAAGAATTTAATGAGGTGATAAAAATCAACTGTCTATCAGAGAACTCATCACACCACTAAACTGCCCTCAGGATTTCCATATATGGGAGCAAACTTGCAATATGGTATATTGTCTGTAACAACCCCAGAAGCATAAAAAAGCCACTGAATCTGTGAAGTGCTTCACAGCCACTTGATGTGATTTTCTGCTTTGAAATGGATATCTATTTCAGTTCACAAATCAGATTCACTAGAGTGACTTCGCCAAAGCTTCGTTAAACTGAACAATCCTTTGAAGTAGTGAGCAGCCCTGACACAGACAAGTGGTGAAAAAGTTGACAGCATTCACTCTTGTAAATGTCCCCAAATGGTAAAACAGTGTGGGTCTTCTGACCAATTAAAATGGGGAACACCAAGACGGACCATAGTTGCCAATGAAAAAGGGATTCCCCTCCCACGCATGGACTTTGGAATGAAATAGCATTTAATAGGGGATGATGTCAGTTTCTCAGAAAGCATACAGTTTTATGATGCATTTCCTTTTCTTTTAGATGATATACAGAAAAACCACATGATGGAGAATGCTATCAAAAAAACAACCACAAATCTCACACATCAAAAGGGCGGGGGGCACCTTTACAGTGCTTCTGAATGCATGCATGTATTCTGTATAAGGAGGCTGGGTGATATCTCATCTCTGGTTAAGTCAATGCAAGAGACATTTCTCTTTTTTGACCTCAACTTTTATCTTTCCATTTAGATCCAAACCTTATACCCTTCCAAAGATTACATTTTAGTTGGAAACTTCTGTGTTGTTGAAATGATTCTCAAGAGGCCATAACCACCTGCCACATGCTGATGGAAAATATGAAATGGATTCATATACGTATGCAGTCATATACATTTCAACAATAAAAAGTGAACATCCAGTCGCATGTATTTCAACAATTTACATAGGCTTGTTTCACTCTATAAAAAATGGGAAAGTGCTGATTTCTCATAACCTAAAGATCAGTTAAATGTCAAGCTTTGGAAAGTCCTGGAGAATGTAACCACTATCTGGCCATTTGTTCAATGAACATATTCCAGCAATTCCTTAATATCTTCCTCAGCTCCTCTTTCAGTCTTCTTTATGCCCATGACATTTGTCTGTCCCTTTATAATTTCCACTTCTCTGTGCAGGCTCATCTAGAGATTTATCCAACTGAGACACATCACCAGAAAGTCAGTGACTGAAGTAGTTGTGTCAGAATCCAAAATTGAGGTCAAGCACTGGACTGAAGAACAGATTTGTATTGTAGAATCTTTTTGTTGTTGTTGTTCGTTTGTTGTAACAATGACTTGATAACAGATATATTGTTAGAAGTCTAGTCATGCTCTGGCTTTTATTTACTAGACTTCCACACTGAATTTAAATTTGGGTCCTAACAGGGAGATTAAAGGAAAAAGAAAGGCTAGAAGTATTTGGTCTGCAACCTTCCAATGTATCTAAAAATGAACACAATATTTCCTGTGTAAATAAATACATAAATCCTATGATGATTTGCTCAATATTATCCCAATAGTGAAACACAATGTTCAGTGCAGCAAGATTTCAAACTAACAGCAGACATTTTTCAATATTATAACTATGCAGCCTATTATTAGACTACTGTACATCACCTGGATTCAGTAAAACAAGTTGGTGACAAGGAGAAATATATTGACATACAACAGATGACTAGTGACAATTAAGATGGTTTTCATGGCACCCAAATCAATGTGAGGTTTTATTGTCAGGGATTTTTCTTTAAATAGCAGATATGCTGAAACAGACAAATATAACTTCAGAGTGCATGCTAAAAGCTCTAACTAATAAATGCAAGTGCAAATAATATGTGTACTGTATAATCTATATGTTTAAGAGTGTTTACTATTATTTGTTACTTTCAGTGGAAAAGAGAAATATTTTTCTTGTTATATTAGACAAATGAATTATGTGGCAACTATATTCCTTTATGCTATATGAATCAAGTGAAAAGAAGACAAATGGTATTATATTTTTATGTTATTGCCACATAAGTAGATATATTAATACTTACCCTTTTGTAATAAACAGAAATAAGTTATGCATCATTATTATCAGTGTAGGAGACACATTTGGACCCTTTCTTTTCTGAAATGCCCAGGTATATCTGTAGAGGCAAATAAAGAAGTCAAGATGGCAGGCGCAACTATGTGATAGAAACCCTCCTTTTTTGCATATCTCATCAATGCGATGCCTTAAAAGTAGGCAGGATTTCAATCACACAGTTGTAGCCACCATCTTGATTTTCTGAGCCATTCCCCCCATCATTTCCCAAGCTGTCAGCATATCACCACTATGCTGATATTTTTGCAAACACAGTCGCTGCTTGATAGCACACTTGAATGAATGTATTGCAGTACCTTCCATGCAGTATTATCACTAAGAAAGTAGTCACAACTGAAAATGCCACATGCATTTCATCATTTGCATTTATAGAGCAGACATTTATGGTGAGTCCTTATTAAAACTGCAACTGCAGGAAAAGTGGAGGGGACACTGAAGGTTTTCATACCACTGTTTGGAAATGTCTGGTCATTGCAGCTGCAGCTTCACTAATCAGCAAGAATGCAGGAGGTTGCTGTATGTGGGCAGCTCATAGAACCCAGAGGAGTTCATGCATGCTTCTGTTTCAGATCCATCCCCGAATAACTGCATGCAGAGCTCCACAGCTGCATGAAAATGGAAGTTTTTAAAATATAAAAAAGGACTGTGTGTTTGTTTACAGCTTTGCAGCTGTTCAGATGTTTAATAAAAGAAAAAAAAAACTGGGGACAGGTGAGAAAGGAAGCAGAATCCCACACCTTGATCCAAAATATCAGCCCAAATGAAAAGGAAGTGAAGTATGTGAATTGTTATAGGCAGTTTTTTTTCCTGTAAATATGCCACCTGGTACTGACCCCCATGCAGCAACTACTTCTTCCTCTTCCTCTCCTCCTCCTCTCCCCCTCTCCCCCTAGTCCAATCCATGTTGGCCTGCTTTTCCTATCTATCACGCTATGAATAAAACTAGTGTACCTACATACTTCAGACGGACTGGAGAGATTGCTGGGTTATATAAAGACTCATTCCCTTTGAAAAAACTAGAGTAAGCTGTTGTGACTGAGGTTTTCAAAAGGCACTCTTATTTAACATTAGAAAATAATTAAAGACCAATCAGAGAAATTTGACTCGAAGAGGACCATCTCCACATTTTCACTAGATGGTTTCTTTCACAATTCCTCATTCCAGGGTTGTATTTTGCCCACTGTCTAGATTGATTGATAGATTAATTCAAATCTGAACCTCTGGAAGCATTTTCTCCCCCTTCACAACACCTCTCAAAAGATTGGGAACTGAAGGGAAACGGACACAGGGAGGAATCATGAAAAATGGCATAGACCTCTATTTGAATTAGCAGCTAATTTTTTTTGGTGTCCTCTATAATTTTCCATGCCCCATATATACTGTTCAAATGCTCTCCCGCCTGATCTGCTAGAGTGGCTTAGGTGTGGGGGTGAATATAGGCAACTATAGTTAGGCAGAGGGGAGGAAAGGAAACTCTTTTTTCCATTAATTTCCTTCAGTTTTCTTATTTTAGAAACCAAGCTGACTTATATCTTTCTATTGAACTGCTATTCATCCTGTTCTGGTATGAAATATTACTGCCTCTGTTTATAGTCAACCATCTCCTTCTCAGTTCCCGAAGGAGGAAATATGGCAATAAAAGAGCGAAACATTTTTAAAATGTAGTTTTTAATAAAGCCAGTGAAGAATATTTGCTAGAATAGTGGATTACAACCAAGAAGAGATGTATTATAATGACCTTGATATAGTAATTCACTATAGTTAAATTACCTCACAGAGCTGAGGTGAAGACAATATTTGAAGGAGGCTATGATTATCATCTGAACTCTTTGGAGGAATGATAGAAGGTCAGGGGAATAAACAATACTACATTTTCCATCAGCTTCACCCAGTACAAAACTCCAGTCTGTTCCTGAGTGTAATTGTATGGGTGACATATGTGAAAAATTTTAAGGCGCCTAAAATGTGTTGTAAAAAAGTGAATGCAATTTCCTTATGCTTCACACATCCAAAATTGTCTTTGGTTTTGCATAAAATAAAGTTTCAAGATGCATTTAAAAACTGGGAGAAAAATCTGAAGAAACCAAGATACACCAAAATAGTTTTGATATGACTAAGGAAAAAGACTCACTATAGGTAAAAGGGAAAAGGGAAAAATGATTTTTGCACACCCTCATTCCTCAATATTCTTTTGAATTTATTGCAGCATTCTTAAACAAAAAATTAGAGGTTTATGAATATCGTTTTTCATATTCTCCATTCACTGATAAACCTGAAGAGTGTTTGGAAAGAAGGATATAAAGAAAACTCTCCTCTTGGTGATAACTTGTGAGTTGCTTGCAAGATGGGTGTTGTAGAAATATGAGAAATAAAATAAATAAACAAATAAATAAATTTAGCATGTTCAACGCATAAAGAAATGGGGGAGAGGAATGATAATAAAACACAGCTCTTACATTTTCATTTTTGAATCGGATGGAAGTTTAATACCCTTCCACAAAATATGGCTTTGATTTCATAATGATTTGTTGCCTATGAGTTTGAACAATATTCCTGTATTATTCTGAATAATAACCATTTATACTATAGTTGCCTTTTAAAAAATCTTCCAGTCAAGCTTTATGGAAGTGGCTCCTGTTAGCTATGCTTGTTTTCTAGGATGTGCGTGCATATAATCACATTAGCAGTCTATTTTATGTATGGGACTTAAGACATCGAGCTGGAAAATTCATTAACAAGTGACTCTAATCCTTCAAAGATGTTTTCTGCTGTGTGGAAGAATGATTGCTCCAACAGAGGAAGCTTTCTATGACCTGTATACCACTATTCATTTAGAAAAATGTTCCTCTTCCTCAAACCTTTAGTTATTCGGTGTTAAAAATGCTATTGAGGAGAAGAATTAAATGATTTAATGCATTTCAGTTTCATTTGGATGCAGTGGAACAGATCTGAGGCTTGGGAAAGTGGAACAGAGGGAAGGAAGAGCCAAGTTAGCTGCAGATATGTTGCAGAAAATGGCATGGTTTAGATGTTTTCCTTATCAGGCAAATGGATAAAAAGTATTGCTTTCTTTAAGTAAAAACCCTCAGGAGTCCTTTTGGAGGACGAAAGAAATACCAACAGAGTGGTATTATCATAGTAACAAATTATTAAAAAATGCCACAGATGTACAGTAGATTAGTCTTTCTCTACCTCATGTGCTCCAGATGTACTGCAACAGCAAATTCCAAAATAACCAGTCTGCTTTGGCCATGCCCACTGGCAGTTCTGGAAGTTGTGGTTCTAGTTTATCTGGAGGGCAAGAGGACAGGGCAAGGTGACAGAAGCTTTAGAACAAATGAGAACAAGAATCATGGTGACAGATCCTTGTAAGCATCTGAACATGGATAGTCACATACATACATACATACATACATAAATATCTCTCTAAAAGTTTGCAAGAAGAAAGAAGGCAAGCATCGCTCAGCTTACAGGGTTCCAGAATTCTCAACAGAAAATGCCAGTACAATATTGTATCTCTTTAGAAAAAGATACTCTGCCAATATCTCTGTCCCTGCTTTCCTCTGTCCCAAATTAAATTTATAAAGTTTGGGACACAGATTTTGCAAGCTTTCATTTTTGTTTCTTCAAGTAATTGATAAGGCCTGCTTGTTTACAGGGGAAAAAGGCTGGCAGAGGACAGAGAAATCCACTTCTGCTAGCCACTTTCTGTAGCCTTTTCTTCAAATCAAACTCATGTGTATCAATGCCAAATATACATTAAATATTACTTTTATTATTCTACATGATATACTTAGTATAAATAAAGCCAAAACATTGGATCTTTTGTTCATTGCAACAGGTCACACTTGGATTGTTAATTTTTAAAAGTTTAAGACTTCCATCGATATAATCACAAACACAAAATAACTGTTTGGTGTCAGAGTGTTCAGGGAGCACTCTGGAGTAGCTGTGCAAATGTGCTTTTGGCCATGACATTCTGGGGCTGCACTTCTAAAGAACAAAGCCCAGTCTTGGTTTTATTATGTTGTGCAGAAGCGTGGTGGTGGGGTGGTCAACTAGGTTGACACATTCATTTTAATTGCCTTTCATCTTTAACTTGTGAATTCATTTTTCCAGGGGTCATCGTTGCTCACAATATCCAGCTCACAACTTCAGGTGCTTTTCATCTTTTAAAAAGATTTATGTCAATTTTGTGAGTCCCCGAACCTGCAAGACCATCACCTTTTAACACTGAATGTGGCAAACAGCTCATTGTAAAGCACATTTCAAAAGGTAGTTTTGCGGCCTGACTTGTCTTTTTGTGCTGGCTATATATACAGGTCTAGCGAAATAATGGCAAGTGGGATGGATGGATGGATTGTCATGAGTACTGATGGTGAGCAGGAGGGAGCCTCTATCCAGGGGGGAAAACGCATGCGTAGTACTGAGGAGTTAAGCAGCCATTCAAAGAGACACAGATCAGACCCGCCTTAACCTTTGGGGTTTATCTGTCTGGGTTTTTCCCACCCTTCTTCAGTTTGTTAGGATTTTCTGTCTAATGTAGCAGTAATAAAGTACTAGAGACCTATTCCTTGTCTCAGCGTGGTTCCTGGCTGTTAGGACATGGATGGATGGATGGAAGGAAGATAACTTATCAAAGTTTTTGTTTCTTACAGTATTCCCTTCTTTATAGGAAGGGTAAAGAATAGTTTGTCATATGTTGTTCTCTAATAACCACAAAGCATCACTGCTACTTGGCTGGCTCCAATCCCATTGCCATTAGGCCAAAATGAAAGGATAAACATATTTTATTGTTTGACAGCGTTTATAACAGATTATTATTAGCAGTAATAGTTTAAGTATTGGTATCACAATTACCATCATCATCATTTATTGATAGGTTACACGACAGTCCTTTTTCTACATCTTGATTGCTTCAGGTTTCTGCAAAGACCTGGAAAGGAACTATCATCCTAAGAAACTAGCCAGAGTCCTGATGGAAAAAGCATAAGAAAGGTACATCTAGTTCAGTATTGTGTCACATAATGGCTGACTTGAAATCTCAAGGAAGCTCACAAGGAGGACATGAAGATGACAACATACAGTTGTTCTAATATAAGTAGTCAATGGTAGCCCTTCCCCCATGAACCAGTCTCCTTTTCAAACATTTAAATTGGTGACCTTCATTCTGATGGCAGCAAATTCATATGATGGGTACAGAATCATCATCACCATCATCATCTTCATCATCATCATCATCTCACCTACAGGACACACACACTCACACACTCTGTCTCTATAGTGTGTGTACACAAACACAAACACACACACACATAAACAGACAGAGTTAAAACCTCCAACAGAGGAGAATATCTGTAGCTCAGGGTTGAACTGTGGGGTACTTCGTGCTCTCTGAGCTTGGTTGTTTGCTTGCAGATGTTTCATTACCCGACCAGGTAAAATTATCAGAGTTAAAACCTGTTGAAACAGATGAAATTACTATTAACTAATTCAGTTTGAAAAGGCCTGATTAAAAAAGAAACGGCTTGTCTTCTAAAAATAGAGGCTAAATGTATTTCCCAAGGAAATATACTCCAAACCTTGAGAACAACCCAAGTAAAAGATATAGAATTCCCTTGTATTGGTCTTGAATGTCTCATCTACCTTCAGTAGATAGTCCCAAGTTCCAACACTGTGCAGAAGAAAGAAAAAACTTATCTCTGTCTGTCTATCATCTATCTTACAGACTGTTGTTTTCAGACCCAACTTCCAGTAGTTTATGCTATAAATAAAAACATAAAAATATACCATAAAATTTTAAAATATAGAACAATAAACAACAAACAACCATCAGCTCCACTCCAATCTCAGCCTTGGTGATAAACATCAAAGTCCTTAATTTTAGCTTGTTTCACAGCCTTTTAAAATGATGTCAGGATAGGTGCCAATCAAACTTCTTAAGGGAAGTTGTTCCCTAATATGAGGCCCACATAGAAAAGCACTGTCATGAGACACTCACCTCTCCCACCTCCTCAATTTTGGAAATTTTAAGCATTCCTATCCAAGATAAGCATCTGGGTGGCTTGTTCCTTGTGGAATTATCCACGTCATTGTAGCTGTAGGTATTTCCATAGCTCCTCTTATTCTCCATTGCTCTAATCTAAGAAGATCCAAATTCTGTGGTCCTTCCTCTGTGGGGAGCGCCTTTAATATCCAAATAATGTTACTTGTTCTTAGCTCACTTTTATTATCTCTACGGTATCCTTTTCAAGGTGGCCATAAGTTCCATCCACAAAACTTTAACCTATGAGGCAGTCCTGTTAAGATAAAGGTTCTGTGGCTGATGGCCTCCAGGCCTGAGAAGTAAATAGTCTATCTCTCCTGGATAAGGTTACACTTCTTCTGACCAAACAGATCAAACCTGAGTGTGTTTTTAGAACCATCATTATCACTAGAATCCCAAGTAGTTGTGGTGTCAAGGAGCACTTTTCACCACTTCTGGTTGTTACCCAGCAGTGATACATGCAACCTCATCTCCTCCATTATCCATAGGGCTGCTTTTATGTATGGTCAAGAAACTGCAGGTAATACAAAATGCAAAAGCTATGATGGTGGTGATATGCCAAGCCACCACCATGTTAACACCTAGTGCATTATTGTGAATACATCTATCATAATATTGGACTTTTTGGTATGTAAATTTCTGTAATATATTGTTTTTGGCAATTAATCATATTTGTGGGAAGATGCAACTTTTCTAAATATACATTCAACATGCATCAGTTGAAACGTATTTTGTATCACATGTTTGAGTTAAGAACAATGGATACTACATCTAATCCTACATAAATGTTTATAGTCAATTAAAGTCTGCTTCTGAGGTAAATGTTAATATTCTTCTAGAATTTTGGAATAAGGAGCTAGAACATTATATATTATAATAGCAAAGGTTTTTTTTAAAATATGAAGTATATATCTATGATATGAAGATAAGACTACTTCAACAAATATTCTTTCATGTCTATTGAAGTCCTCAGAGAATGTTGAAAACGGGTTGGTTATCAGTTCAGATATGGTGGAAATCTAACATTTATGAGGCAACACTTACTCATAGGACATGAACTTTTCTATTAATGTTTCATTTTGGTTAATATTTACAAATTTTTAAATACAGTTTTTACAAATATTTTAGAGTTTACAGGTATGAATGTGCTCTTCATTGTATGCCAAATATTTTGAATAGATTGTTATATGAGGAATTACTTTGCAGGGAGAGGTAGAGGGATAATAAAGAAGGTACTTATTCAGCCTTGGAAAGACAGAATTGACTGATTCAATCCTGGATTTCAGATACCTGCTTAACTTTCTGTTTATGAACTAACACTCCACTGAAGCAAAAGAAAGACTAATAATATTATTTTATGCAGTCAAAATGTATGTGTGTGTATGTATGCTTTTTATATTTTTCCATTTTCTTTCAATTTTCCCTTATTCCTTCATTTTGCATAAAAAATTTAAAAAAGATGGTTCTTAGATCGTGTGTGTAGCACTGCATTTTAAATACTTTAAAAAATAAGTTATTTAATTTAATGTGGATGCTAGTAGACTCTGTGTACTATCTATGCCAGGATGGAGTCAATATTGGTGCCTGCCTCCACTTTATTTTAAAACAAATCCATGACAGATTTATCTTACATTTCTACTTACAGTCTAATCCTGAAATCTCAGTGGGGCTATTCTAAAGTCATTGTGTTTCAGATTAGACCATATTTTATATCTGAAGATTATTCCCCTTGGGTCCACTTCAAGTTTACATTTCCTATTTGCATATAATTTTTACTTGCTATTGTTAACATAGTTTTAGGAATTGAACAAATATATTTTTCTTTTCTGAATGCAGTTTGGAAACACAGTATTAACTATACAGAATGGTTTATTGGCTAGTTCAGAAAAGAAAATGATTTTCTATTTTCAGCTTACATATTATTTACAAAAATCTACTATGCCTCTCAAATACTTCCAGCTCTCTTTTTATTTTTTCTTTCCTAGATTAGAGCTTGGTATCGTGTACTTACCGCTTAGCAGAACTAAAATCTGTCACATTTATTTTAAATGTTTACTCTATTTTGCAGCATGTCTGTGAAAGGTGAAAAAAGGTGAAAGGTCCCCTGTGCAAGCACCGAGTCATGTCTGACCCTTTGGGGGGATGCTGCTTTTGCGACGTTTCCCTGGCAGACTTTCTTTATTATAATATAGAAATTACTTTGCAGGGAATTACTTTGCAGGAAGAGGGAGAGGGATAATAAAGAAGGTACTTATTCAGACTTGGAAAGACAGAATTGACTGATTTCAATCCTGGTGGGGTAGTTTGCCATTGCCTTCCCCAGTCGTCACCTTTCTGGCAAACTCATTTTACCGACATCGGAAGGATGGAAGGCTGAGTCGACCTGAGCCGGCTATCTGAGAATCCGGCCTCCACTGGGATCGGACTTGGGTCGTGGGGAGAGTTTCAGGTGCAATACTGTCGCCTACCACTCTGCGTCATACGAGGCTTTTCAGCATGTCTGTAAAAAGCCAAAAGTTAATGAAATATAGGTTGGTAAGGGTAACTTATTGGTGACTCTTCCTTCAGTACACTCTGGATGCATCAACCTTCCATAATACCAAGGAAATACAGAAAAGATCGCTTCATATGTTATTAAATGATTCTTCATACTAACAAGCTTAAGGTTACCTTTATTCATTGTTCCTTTAAAATATACAGGCCCCTACATGCAAACTCAAAGAAGAAGCAGGTTTATTTTATTTGGAATTATTTTCACCCAGTTGATAATGGATGTAATCAAGGATCATAGACTTGTCATCCGCTCCATGATCTTCTTCCTTCCACTCTCTGTTCATCATAACACCCAGTCTGGACCCCAGGATCACAGGTATTACCCAAACCTTTGAATGAAGCCTGCAGAAATGCTTCAAAACTTGCCACCAAATTGTAATTGTCATGTGAAAATGATTTAAAACATGGAAAGTAGTCACATTAACTGTATTTAAATTTAAAACAAAATTAAATCTAAACTTTTCCTACCATTCCCTGCTTCTTTGTTCTGTTTCACTTACTTTATGAAATGCAAAAGACAATCCTCAGATTTAAAAAAAAATGAACAATTTACATAAATGTCCAATTCCTATTTTCCCATTTTTCGTTTTAACACTATAATTTCAGCAACCGTGGTATGCTTTATCGAAAAAAACCAAGACCTTTATCTGGTCTAAGTTCTACATCCCTTCTCAGATAGTTTTTAAGATTGCTCCAGCTTTCAATGCTAGCAAATCAGAGCAAACTATTGTCTCTGACAAGTGAAGTTCTTATGTATAGGCATACCTTGTAGATATTGAACGTTTGGTTCCAGACCACCACAATAAACAAACAGTACAATAAAGTGAGTCACACCAATTTTTTCCCAGTGCATATAAAAATTATGTTTACAAACCTTCAATTTGTATAAAAAGGCAATATCTGCAAAGTGCAATAAAGTGAAGCACAATAAAACAAGCTATGCCTGCACTTAAAACTTTCCATGCCTGAATTCCAGGCTGTTACATGTATTTGGGAAACCAGGGTCAAAAAGAAAGAAAGGTTGGTCAAACTGAATCTGAACTTTTAATAAAGAAAAAAAAATGCTTTTGGGTCTGGAAAGCTGAGGACTAAGCTCTTGTGCCATAGACCAATCAAGGACTTCATCTTCCTAAAGATGGTGATATGGCCCCGATTCCAAATAGTTATATAGCCACTCATATAGAGGACTAAAGAAGCACTTCACCAGAACTCTAGTATCAGATTTGACAACCAAATGAAGAACATCTTGATCTTCAAGAAACATCAGTCTTATGCTGGATTCCAACCAAGTCTAGCCTCACCATATAACAGAATGGCACTAACTTCATAGGGCACAGTGAGCAGAAAAGAAAGAACTGTTGGAGATGTTAACAAATCAGCATGCCTCATTTTAGCATACTGTGTGTATGAGATGCTCTAGGATGCAGACTCTATGTGCAAGGAAGCTGTTTGTTGCCACTCCCACTTCCTCTCTCTCTCTTCCTCCTTCTTCTACTGACTGAGGAAGCAGCATGCATGCTGCTCTCTCTCCCTCCTTTATGGCCACATGCTTGGGCCTTGAAGAAGGATTTTTCCCACTTTCTCCACGCAACTCTTAGCAGCTATGAGGGCTAAGAGTTCATTAAGTTTAGGGAACAGAAGAAACAAAGAATCTTCATTTTTCCACCGAAGATGGATATAACCGAACCAAGACTCTTTTTTACTTTTAAATCTACTTTGTCTAGGTGTGTGATTCTTTATGCTTGAGAGGGCTGAGTGTGTAGGATCAATAACCTGTATTTCTCTAGTGTGCTCATTAAAGCTAATTTAAGATAATATTCTTGTTCTGTGCACAGCTTCTCCACCATGTTAAGCTCTGCTCCATTCAGTGGTCCTAGCTGTCCATTAATGGCTTCAAGAACAAGCACCTATGTAGAACAGCAAGGCTTCTAATAATGCTAAACTTACCTGGGACTTGTATTTCTCTCTCTCTCTCTCTCTCTCTTTCTCTCTCTCTCACACACACAAACAGCTGGCCCAATGTGATTTTACAAAAGCATAAGCTCTAAAATAGCTGCCATGAAACTATTTGCCAACCTAAGTAATATGCTGGCACAGTGTTTCTCAACCTCATCAACTTTAAGATGTGTGTGAATTCAACACGCAGAATTCCCCAGCCAGGGGGAAGAAGCTGGGAGCCTTCCTTTCCCTAAATTCTTGGTGCTCATTAAGCTGCCATGTACAGGCAGGACAGAATAGAAGAGAAACAAGACTTTTGAAAAGGCAGTGAGAAAAGCACAATGTAGAACTGTCCTACTGTTTATTCCAATTCAAACTACAATGAAACCTCATTTTAAGGGCCATTAATGAGGAAGATGTGTCAGTATACCCAAATCTCCATTAAATAAATATGGATATCTTCACAGCAGTTTTCATCTCTTGTGTAACGTAATTGTAATTTGTGTCAGTTTATGTTGTTCATGTATTAAAGTAAAGTTAATTTAAAGTAAGTGTAATTTAACTAATTTGGACTATTTGGAATACAAAATACTTGCCTGTTGTTTCAGGAAGATATCCAGAGAGAAATCTGGTCCACTGCATCCAAAGCCCACTAAATAGGAAACCATTAAATCAAGGTTTTATATTGTTGTACACCACCCAGAGTTTTTTCGGGGAGATGGGCAGCTATATAAATTTTATTAACGAATAATAATAATAATAATAATAATAATAATAATAATAATAATAATAATGTTTCAATTGTAACTGATGTAAATGGGGAGGAAACTAATTTTATGTGTTCTACTTCTCAAGGAAAGACTGATTATGAATAGTGAAAATGGAGGTCAAAGTGAACAAGCATTATCTAGCCCACAAACACACACACACACCTTTTTTCCTGTTGAAAGCTGAAGTTTTTCAAGGGTAATCTGTTAGTGGTTGCATGCCAAAAGCTTGGATGGGTCTGAAGCTTATAGTGGGTAGGGGCAGAGACTATTGTAAATAGTGTCACTTTCCTCCTCCTCCTCGTTTTTTACTTAATCTAATTTACCTGAGAGTTAGCTACTGCAGAACATACATGCTGTTGCAATGAAGCTGCTCCTGGACATATCTGATATTTGAAAACAGAAGTTTACCAAACAAATATTGAAGCTTTACACAGGCAATATTTGTATTATTGTTTGAATCTGAACGAGGAGTAATCCCAACTCAAGAACAAGAATTTAATACATTCTAAGTTGCATTAAAGCCTTAAGTAGATTGAAACTCTGCAGAGTAATATGTGATAGTATTTTCAGCTAACGTCAGCAATGGATTTTAACAGATTAGAATTCCAGGTCAAAATCAGAAGCATTTTTTCATTAACACTCTCCCTATAAACAGTTTCTAATATTCCAGGAAATTGTAATAGAAACAATAGCTGCCAAAGTTTTCATGAACATGGACATGTACAGTGTTAAAAATGAATACGTTTCTTCAGTTTGAATCACAGTCTTAGTCTGAGAATAATTTTAAGTTTTCCTTTGCTTGCTTTCTGCTGTAAGCTTACTGGAGAAAACAAAGCAAAATCCAGCAAGTGTTCAGGGAGGATGCTACTAAATGTTTAGGACTGGAAAGGCAGGTGGGATGGAAGTTGAAACTGACTTGCAAAATTGTCCAAAAATAGATAGCGCTTGGAATGCCTTCCATCAGATTACATTGCTATGCCTCCTATGCTCCCTTGTGCTTCTAACAACCAATTTAACACATTCACTGCAAATGTATCACAAGCACCAATTCTCAGGCAATTTGGTGATCATGATTTGCTAGCGAGCACATTTTGAAGTGCTGGAATCACAAAGCCCTGCGTAGCCTAGTTTGGAACCAGGCTAAAGATTCCTTTACATCATTCTCCTGTTCACTGAGATTTGCTGATGAGCTTTGCTGATGCTTTCTATGGTAGAAGAAAAGGCTTTAAAATGAAAAGAGATGGCTCATTTCTTTAAATCCCATATGTTACCAGGAATCTATGCACCATTTACTTTTCTTTCAATAATTTGTTTCTCATCAAGTCAGAAACAAGTGACAGATAATTACGTAGCACTGGCTTTGTAACACTTTTCCAATCATCAGTCTCAACAATTTTGGCTATTATCTGTAAAAGATTGAATAATGAGTTATGTTTGGGGAGAACCACTTCCTTTATATCCTCCAGAAAGGTTATAATGGAAGGCATGTTAAGAAATCAAGATGGAAATATCTACTTGAAATTCTGTGCACCATGGAGGTGATGCTCTGGCCAACAAACCACATAGCCCAGACAAAAGAAAAGGAGATCCATATGCTTTTTTCCACTCTTCATGCCATTGCCTGACTGCCTGGAAGATAAGCTACTGCTGTTTTTTTGTAGAGATTCCTGTGGGAAGTTGGACTTCATGTACTTGGAGTAACGTGAATGGTCTTTAAAAGAGCACATGGTATGCGGGACATAAATTAAAGGCGTGCATTTGCGTATACACATTCAGTTTTGTGCTGAAGTTCATTCCCGACTGATATAAGTACGGAAAGTACTAGTACATGTTGTTTGGCTGATGTGCCGCTAAAGTGTATATATAGTGTATGTGAGCTCTGTGCATACTCCTGGTCCGTGTTGATGTTCAGGATGCTTTTATATATGAAGTAGTGTTATGCATGAAGTAGTTTTGCGTTTGTACCATATTGATTAGAGGTATTATTAAGCACTCTGTATTAATTATGTTGCAGCTTTGCACTAAGGAACAAAATGGAGTATTTGAACATTATTTCAGACTTCATATAATATCTAGAACACTGTTTCTAAACTGTGGCAGCTTGAAGATGTGTGGACTTCAACTGCCAGAATTGGAATTCTCTTCTGTTCTGTTCTATTCGATTATTTTCTTTTCTAATATTTGTGTTGTTTTTATCTTTTAAAAAAATTCTTCAATAAATTTATATTTTAAAAAAGGATGAATAGGTGGTGGAACTAACAGAACTGGCCAATCACAAGCCAGGGTCAGTATAATGGACAGTCTTGTATAAATAGAAAAGTTACAAAAAGTCCATAAGCAAATACTTAGGCCTTTGAAGGAACCACTGTTGTTGGACCTGGATTTTATTCCTGTTATTGCCTTATCTTCAGGTCTCTAGTTGGACAACCCATCCAACTAGAATCTACAATGCTGGATAAAGATCTTTGTATTTAGAAATGGAAGAACAATTTCTAGGTAAAAAAATTAAGACTTGTGCCTGCCTTTCTCATGCCACTTGCTTGCTGTTTGATTTACGGAATAAAAGTACACACACCTCTTTGGATTTTTGTGATTTCTCTTTCCTGCAGATCACTAAAAACTAGTTAAAGAAATATGCACTGAAACAGCAATGCCACCGAAACAAGCAGCTATATTAAGAGTAAGCAAGCTAGTGAGAGTGTTTTCAGTGATACGATTGTAAATAGCCTAAGTATTGGTAGTGGGCAAGGAGCTAAAAGCTCTACCTGCAGCATGTTCTATGAATGCTCTCTGCAGCAGACCTGGTCATGTGGTCGCAGAACTTCCTGGGCCTTTGCAGCAGGCCTGCTCACGGGGTTGTGCGACTTCCTGGGACTTAGCAGCCAGCGTGCCTTTTATTCCTTCGTTGCTGTGGAGGACCAGCAGAGGGAAGCTTGTGCCTTACTGTACAAGAAAGGTAAGTACTTTTTCCACACAGTGCTGTATTGACTTATTATTGTACTGTATTGACTTTGGTGGAAAACATACTGTATGACTATCATACTCCCTCTCACAGTGCTGCAAAGTATCTTCTGAGTCGCTTAACGACTGCACCATTCACTTAACAACCGAAGGAAGACACAAGCCCCAATCTTGATCCTCTTAATGACTGCAGTAAAAAAAGGTCATAAAAATGAGTGTAAGTCATAACACTCGGGGCCGGAACTAGGGTCTGTGTCAAACCCTGTGTCAATCCAGGGCAAACATGGATTCCATGCCCATTTTGGCACCCTCAGCGCTCATTTTGGTGACCCCCCAGCGTGGCACCTGGGGCACATGCCCCGCTTGCCCCCCCTCCCAGTTGCGGCCCTGATAACTTAACAACTGTTATGACTTACAACCGAAAATCTGGGCTCAGTTAAGACACTAGTCTAGAAACAGGAGACTGAGAGTTCTAGTCCCGCCTGAGGCCTGAAAGCTGGCTGGGTGACCTTGGGCCAGTCCCTCTCTCTCAGCCCAAGAGCCAATCAGGTATAGCAGGAGAGTTCTAGTCCCGCCTTAGGCATGAAAGCCGGCTGGGTGACCTCGGGCCAGTCAATCTCTCTCAGCCCAACTCACCTCACAGGGTGGCTGTTGTGGGGAAAATAGGAAGAGAAGGAGTATTAGGTATGTTCCCCACCTTGAGTTATTTATAAAAATGATAAAGGTGGGATAGAAAATAAATTAAAAAATTAGGTATGTTCCCCACCTTGAGTTATTTATAAAAATAATAAAGGTGGGATAGAAAATAAAAAAATAAACAAACAAGCAAACAAATTGTGGTCGTTAAGTGAGGACTGCCTGTATTGTAGCATGCTAACTCAGGAGCAGATCCTACTAAAGGTGAGGGTAGTTCACAAATACTGCAATTTCATATACATACAGTATATATATTCTGTAGGTCTTCTTCTTAAAACAAACCAGAACAGTTCACATAGGTCTAAGTGTAAATCATTACAGGACTTAATGTTATTAAATTCTTAGTAATCATACATACAATTGTGGTGCATATCTCAGGCTCAGATCTTTGCTATTTATAGCTCCCTCAGCTGCAGAAGTAAATGCAGAGTGTTTTTAGTGACAACTAAATCCTTTCCAAAATTAATATAAACTAAGAATAATGTTGCAATGGAAAAGACTTCATGACATGTTCTATTCTTTCCTGAAATGTTAATTGAAATGCTCCCCTCCTCTAATTTAGGTAAGTGAACTTTATACAGTGTTAAAAAAAGAATAATTTTAAGCACAGATTTGAGACATAAAGTTAGATAGTTTTAAATATCAAAATGAACAAGTAAAATACAGCAAAGCACCCATCCCTGCTCTTAATAATATGAAGATATCTGAACTGGAAATTGAGTACTACTCAGTTTTGTTTCATACCTTTTCCAAATTAATCACACCTTTGCAGATTGTAAAAGGTGTTCTGCGTGTCAAATAACAGGTGTTTAAATTCAGTATCAAAAGGTTGAATTTAAATTAGTATTATATAAAAAACAACTCTGAAATAAAACATAGGTGGTAACCTTTGCTAGTATATATATCAGCCCTGATCACTGCTGCACATGAGAAACAAAAAATAATGCAAAGGTGCTGGGAACACAATTTTAGGGCCTCTGGGAGGAATACAGTGTGCATTGCTATGGTCTCAGGAATCACAGGGTTTTTAGGATCTCTCTGTCCAAGTCCAGAAACATGGATCTCATTACCTGCAGTAGCAAGAAGATTCACAATTATTGCTTTTCCAGCACTCTTGCATGGGCTCATGGCTGAGATATTGTAAGTTTACAGCCCAGTTTCTCCACAACTTACACACATTCACACATGTGTGTGTGTGTGTGTGTGTGTGTGTGTGTGTGTGTATGTATGTATGTATGTATGTATATATATATATCCTGGAAGGGACTAATAGTATGCTATATCCAGAACTGATAGACATGACTTCCTTCCTACTAAATGCATTGTAGAAATGCCCATAAAATAAAAGGCAAACATGGGAGGAACCATGTTTTCCTTGTATTCTTTCTAGCAGAGCATATAAAAAAGTTGGTTGTTCCATATTGCTTCTTCTTTCTCTCTCAACATGCCAGAGGCAACAAACCACTTTAGACAGCACAGAGTACGCTGTGCTTCAGAGACAGCACTGTTTTCTAATATGCAGAAGCTGCTCCAATTCCCTGGTATTTGATGCTTCACCTTTATTTATTTATAATGACGCTCTGCCATTATTTACAAGCATAAATAATTTTCTCCAGCCCAAGGAAGCGTCTTTTATGGATTTGGTTGGTACAGGAAGTCACAGATTCATTACTCAAGGAATCCACTTAGAGGAGTGTACTTACTTACTTTCTCTGCTATTAGAGATGCTAATCAGTTCACACAAGTGTGCGACTGAAATTACATAGTGGTTCAGGTCACAATGAACAGCTTTGGAACGAGGATGACTACTGTACTTCACTAATTGGAAATCAATCAGTTCTATCTGACATGATCTAGAAATCTGAGAACTTGCTGGGAAGCCTAGGACATGCTTCTTTATCTGGTATGCGATTACATGTACTGTAGTGAAGTGGATCCTCTTTTAGTTTGCCTTCATGGTTAACTGAGCAGGACAAATGTTTGGTTTGATCAACCTGTTACAATCCTACCTCAGGCTGCAATCTTAACACAATTTACCAAGGAGTGAATCCACACACATAGACCTGAACTATTAAAATTCATATATGTTGGGATAAAGCCCATAAGAATTTTCATGGAATTCTGTTAATGGATAACAAAGAATAACTACAACCTCATTTGCAACATTGGGTAAGAAACAGAGCACAAAGGCTTTGTTTGCGTGATATGATTAACTGTGTCATGGGTGGAGTTACTCTATCATGCAAACACCTAAACTCAGTCAGTTGTGGGGTTAGTATGGGGCAGATTTAGCCCCAAACAGCCCCTGTTTGGAACTGAAAGATTTGGGTTCAACTGCCTTCCCTCATCCATCCATGTCTAATTAGCAGAGCATCATCAGTCAGGTGAAAGTAGAACAGTTGTCCAGCCCTTCCTGCCCAAGACCTCAAAGAAAATCAGGTGGTGCTGTAGGTGATGCTAAAGAGGAAAAGCTGGGCTGTCTGTTATAGAACTCATTGACAGGCTTTTCGTATGAGCAGCTGTAATCAGAACTTTGTCCAAATGGGGGGAAAATAACATCCTTAGTGGAGCCTGTTTCTATATGGTTCACATGTCATATGTGAAGAAAGAATCATGCTCCAACCACCTCTATTCAAAAGTGATGTTGTCTTTTTAGCATGGATATCAGGGGAGGCATGTGGTTTCTGTTGCCTGCTTTTCTATGATCTGTCAATTCTAGTTGTATGCCCTGGTGTCAGTCTTTCATGGTAGTCCCGACAAGAAACCAAAACCATGAGTATTAACACTTTGTTTATTGAAAGGTTACAGTAACAGAATTTTGCAAGTCTGAAAGCCCATCTCCCCGCCCTCGCCTTTACTTTCCAAGGAACTAGGGAGGGTCCCTTCTCGGACTTTTACCACATCCCTATTCCTTCTTTGGGCCAAGATGCCTCTTATCTGACCATTGCCCTGACTTCAGCTCTTCCTCCTCCTGTCTCTCAAGGATATTCCCACAGACCATTACACCTGGATACCAGGGATGTGCCTGAGTTTGTTTATTTATTTCTGAGTTTTAAGAGCTGTGCAACTCTAAAATGACTCTGGGTGGTTTATATCAAAGAAGAACAATGATGAAAGCAATGAAAAACAGTAAGAAAATCCCATATGTCTGGACAAACTCCCTCTAACAAAAACATCACCTACAGGGCTCCACAAACATCCCACCCTATGGCCTGGGAGAACATCCTAAGGCTTCCAGAACATCATCAAGGTGGGGTTGTCATGGATATATCATTCCTGAAGGCTAGTGCCATGACAGAGAAGACATGCTTCCTGGGTCCCAATAGGTGGCATTATTTGACTGAAGAGACCCAAAAAGCATTGACTCTGCCCAATCTTACACTTACTTGCAAGTTGTCCTCTCACCCCATTTTTCCCTGCTTTTGGGTTGCCTTAAAAACCACCATGATATTTGTTGTGGTTGCGGTTAGCAACCCCCTTTCCAATTCCTTGTTCCCTTTGCTTTGCTTTGCTTGCAGGGAATCTCTGTGTGTTTCCTTATGTTGGCCCAATTGTGTTGATGCAGCTACCCCCTCTCGCAGCTTGCTTTCTCTCCCCTACAGCCATATTATGGGAGAGAAGATCCTGGCTAGAATTAGTAAAGCAAATGACATATGATAGGATTTGCAGGAGAAGGGGATTCCTGGAAGGGAGGGGAGCAGAAAGGTCAGAGAACCAAAATATGTGGGGTGTCAGTTTTTACATGGATTGGGGCTTTGACCATTATTGGTTCTACCCCACCCCCCTCAGCAACTCTAACCAACTGCTATGTGCCTGACCAGTGAGAAAAGATGTTATCTTGCAATCTTTCCAGTACTCTCCTGGTACAAAAGTTCATGGAATATCAGGAACTTTTTGCAGAGAGCGGATGGGGATCTAGTTGGTATGATTATATTGCTGCTTCAACTACCAAGTAAGGTGATTTGACTGAGTTTGTTACTAACTACATTAAGTGTATTGTTTAGATAATATCAAAGTGTTGCTGATTTATCTCTGTCCATGTTTTTGGGTTAACTAAAAAGGCCCTCCATTTTTAATCAGATTTTTCCTCCTCAACAATATTTTATTATTTTATTTTATTTTATTATTTATTTTGACTGCTCTCCTATGAGCAACAGAAGTTTCCAGAAGGCTAACACACATTGAAGAAAACAGCAGCTATAAAACTATAAGACAAAAGTGTTGAAAGACAACCCTATCTGTCCTAACAGTCAGAAATCACGCTGAGACGAGGAGTAGGTCTCTAGTGTTTATTACTGCTACATTAAACGGAATCCTAACAAACTGAAGAAGTGTGGGAAAAATACAGACAGATAAACCCCGAAAGTTAAGGCGGGTCTGATCTGTGTCTCTTTGAATGGCTGCTTAATTCCTCAGTACTACGCATGCGTTTTCCCCCCTGGATAGAGGCTCCCTCCTGCTCGCCATCAGTACTCATGACACTATCACAGATCACAGCAGTCAACGCGGCCATAAAAGCCATTAGCACAATCAAATCAGTTAATAAACTATCCATTAAGAGAACGGAAGAAATAGAATTATCTTTGCTTGGAATGGAGAAAATAATGAAACAAACTCAAACTGAATACTTTATAATTAGAATACCACTCCAGAAAGGGTCTCTCTTGGATCATCAACCCAAGTAGCACCTGCAAAAGTTTCTGGTCGTCCTGGAACAATGACATTGAAATATACAGTATAGTAAGTAAATAGGTTTTATTGTTGTAACCTTGGGTCATAACAATGTAAGATAGCATAGGTAAAGGTAAAGGTTTCCCTTGACATTAAGTCCAGTTGTGTCCGACTCTAGGGGGTGGTGCTCATCTCCGTTTCAAAGCCGAAGAGCTGGCGTTTGTCCGTAGACACTTCCGTGGTCATGTGGCCGGCATGACTACACGGAATGCCATTACCTGCCCATTGAAGCGGTACCTATTAATCTACTCATATTTGCATGTTTTCGAACTGCTAGGTTGTCAGGAGCTGGGACTAGCAACAGGAGCTCACCCCGTCTCGTGGATTCAAACCGTCGACCTTCCAATTGGCAAGCTCAGCAGCTCAGCGGTTTAACCCACAGCGCCACCGCGTCCCTTGTAAGATAGCATACAATACAATAAAATTGCTGCCGGCTTCCAAGTGCAATTCAAGGTGCTGGTTATGGAGTCCTTGGCACTCTCTGAGCTGGGTTGTTTGCTTGCAGATTTTTCGTTACCTGACTCGGTAACATCAGTGTGAGTGGGGTATTTTTTCCCGTTTATATACAGTAGCTTGCCCTGCCAGTGTTGGTGGGGTGTGGTTTTCTCTTTGGTAGCTCCTGATTAGGGTATTGTTTTCTGCTGGATTGTTTGTCTGGTGTCCAGCTGCACAGTTTAGTGGAGGGCAGGGCAAGCTGTCATAGGCATTCATGCAGCAATTCATGCAGAAACTGCACAGTTCAAGCCCTGAGCTACATATATTCTATTGGAAGCTGCTGGTTATTATCTATAAGCCCTGTATGACATAGGACCTGGATATCTGACAGACCAATTGTGTCCAATCATTTCTGCCTGGCCAGTATGTTTTGCAGAGTGGGTGTGCTCCAGATCCCCTCCATTAAACAATGTCATCTTGTGGGACTGCCCAGAGTCCATTGGAGTTTGGCTGCTAATAAATTTAAATAAATCAATCAACAACACAGAATAACAGTAAAATAAAGTAATAAAAAGAATATTATACAATATTTATTTGTCTTTGCATGGAGCCACCACAGAGGCTCCATTTAAAAACGAAAGAAAATATAAGGAACAATATAATAATAAAAACAGTAAAACAATAAACAATAACCCACAACGGTATATTCTAATATGATCACGAACATGCAATTGAGAAAGAAAGTCAGAGTGGGTTTGTATCAATTTTAGGTGGTCTTGTAGTGTGTGTTTTAGTGAGGTAAAATAAAAGGGTGTAACTGAGGATACTGAGGAGGTTGGCCCAGATTACTGTCTAGTGTATTCTCATAATCTCTCCTTCAAGCCCAGCTCCGTGGCCCTGTGGAGTGTTCTTTAAGCAGGCCTGGCAAAAGACCTTAAGCTGTCTCAGGATAGGATGAGAAGGCGTCTCTTTCAATTCAAGAACATGATCTGGACTTGCAAATGAATCTTACTGACACCAGCAATGGATGACGTGGTTTAGGTTACACATGACAGGCTATGTTGCAACCACAGGTGCTGTCTTTAAGAGAGGGGAATGTGTGCAGGGATCTGGAGAAATGGCTAGTGAGCAGGAAATATTCTTGCTCACCAGCATCTATTTCCTGAGATAACCAACTCATTTTGCTAACCAGCCCTGCCTTGATCTCTCCTCCTGTCCCTGTGGTTGCTTTGCCTGCAGCCTTCAACCAACCCAATCTACTTTCAAAAGCAAGCCATTCACTCTGGCAAAAGGGTTCATTTGTCCCTTCCTTGGCAGCCTGCTGTGTGAAGAAGAGTGTAAAAAGAAGATCTCTGAGAGAGAAGGGATTTTTAGAAAAAGAGAAGGAAGCAGGTGCCAGAAAGGCAGAGAACAGCCTCCCACCTACTTTAGTCCTGGCTGCATTCATCAATTCCATTAGCCATGCTTACTGTTGGTTAAAATCACTGTTTCTTACTGAAGATTAAAAATGTATTTATGCACATTCTAAAAATGTGTGCGTATGGTTTTTTAAGTTTGCTTTCAAATGTTTGGTTTTGCTTTGATCATTCTGTGCTTTTTTTACTTTCAATGTTTTGTTAATGTACCATTTGTACTAAAAAAAGCAGAATAAATTCACAGGTTCAAAACAGCAAAGGAAAAATAAACAGTTTAAAATAATTTAGAGCTGCCTTTAAAGAAACTATGACCAAGTAAAATATTTTTGTACACTAGAAAATCAGTTGGGAAAAAAAGAGGTCACCTTCTTGGGGATTTTACCATGTCAAAGATGGTATACCTTTATAAGCAGGAAAAGTGTTTATATGCAGAAAAAAATGTCTATGTGGTTTCAAAGCCTTTACAAATTATATTAGCTTTGACGTAGTAAAACCCTTAGGAAGTTAATTCTGCCCCTTGCTTTCCTTCAGTATCATCAGACATGAAGGGAAATAGCAAGCTGAGCTACGTTATTGGTTTGCAAATCTGGGAGAGAGAGAGGGAGAGAGAGAGAGAGAGAGATTTGCAGTCTGTAGGTGTCTGTAGGTACAACTGAATTCACATCTATTTTGTTTTTGTTGTTGCTATGCAGATTGCAGATTGCATGCCCAGTAGATCCTCTCTCACTGGCTAGAGGATGGGATAGTTTATGTGGGAAAATCAACTCCCCCCCCCCCAGATTGAGTTAGCTTGATCCAAGAGTTTTGAAGTTGTTGGAGAGTTAGGTTATGCCTCTACATTTGATCTTCCTTTAAAACCAATGAAACCAACATAAAATTAGAGCCCGGAATGTCCACAATGCTTGGGAAAAGGCTGTGCATATATATGCCTGGTATGCAAAACAGAAATAAGAATACTTTGCTCCAAGTCTTCATTAAGCAAGGGAACCATGCCAATTGTTTACTAGACCCCCACAGATAAACAGGCCTTCAACATCACTTTAGTGCAAGTCCCTCTGGTTGGTGTTAACTTTGGAAAATGGCAGCAAATAAATAGCAATACTTCAGCATTGTGACTTGGCTTCTGCTCTCTCAAAGCTGATACTATATTCAATAAGCCTGAACAGAAGTATCATGCGGGTCAGGCAGTGACCTTTTACATATCACTATGAAGACTAGAAACATTAGTGTTGGAAGCAACTGCTTCATTGGCCTGACCTGTATATTTCATTTGTCATTAGTGTGATACACAACAAGCAAATGTAGTTGTGCAGAACCTTTTAAAAATTCCATTGTAATCTTGCCTAAAGAACCAATAGTATTACCTGAAGTGAATTATTAGAGAAATTCATTGCAACTTTGTTTGCGTTCAAAAAGCTAGCCTTTCTCTCATTCAAAAATCCACAATAAGACAATATCTTAATTACAAGATGGTGAGCAAGTTTTCAGGTTTTCAAGCTCCCATATTAAGCAAAGCCTTGGGGAAGAGAAGGAAAAACAACATGGTGTTGGAGCTGCAGTATAAGATGTGTTATTATAGTCAATGAAAGAAGATAATCGAGGTTTTGGTTCTTCCTCTATTCTCCAAGTCTGAGTAAGATTCAGCCTGATGAAAAGTTCTAATTTGTGCTCTTTTGGTTGTTCCTAATAAAATACTCTCTTACTATAAATTTGAGGATTTGTGCAATTCAATAGAGGAAGAATCAGCCAAGTAATGCATAAGTCTAACTGTAATTGATTAATTTATCTTAATGCACAAAGTTTTCATTGAACCGCCCATGTATTTCACCCCCTGTACTTGACTGATTCCATGGGTGCGATGAACATTTGTTTTGAATGGCTTTACTCCTCTTGTCGTAGCAGAAGACACCAAGAATAATATGACATTCAGCTTGATGTTCTTTCTGCTTTTAGCCAGCTCTAGCTTTAGGGACAAAGCTCATATACAGTCTTCTGACACTTTTGTAAGAATCTATTTCCCACTCCCTCTAGGGAACTTAGCAGTTAGGCTGTCGCCTACTCATGAATCAGACCTCCTGAAGAGACGTCCTGTGGAGAAAGCTGTCCCTACTGAAACTTCCTTGAAAATACTTATATATTTTATGAGCTTCGGTATTTATAGTTTCAACAGAGTCTTTGAGTTACATGCCTCCCATTTTCCTGCCTGCATTTAAATTACATTTTTTGCAGACTGATTTCTACAGAAAGACTCCACATTTACATTTAAAAGCGTGAATGAAAATATATCGGCCTGGCCTACTTTCCCTTCTTTTTTGCAACCCTGAGATAATCATCACTGTCATTCTATGGAACAGAGATGTTTTTATTTTTATGGGCCATTGTATTATTGCCTTAATAACGATTCAAGGTAAACTGGAGGGTTTTTCTCAGTTGCTTTCTATAGGCCCCTGAACATTTCAATGTACTGAGATTTTGACAGGTTGCTCAAAACAATTTGCCTGGGATTTAACTAAATAAATGCAAATAAATGTCTTTCAGAAAGATGGGATTTCGAGTTGTAAAGGGAGCAGATGATTTACTAAGGTAGTTGCCTACACATTCACAATTCTAAGGCATTTCTCCTTAAACTTTAGAAGTATTTGAAGCCAAAATATTTTTGAAAGCTATACCTTGGTAAGGGGAAAAGAATCACCCTGGATCCAGAGAGCCCCACATAAGTAATGGATCATGCATGTGGCATCCCATCAGAATCTGTGATAACATATTTTCTGATAATAAATGTATAAACTGACAACCCTGAAGGCTTGGATGTTGATTCTACCACAAATGCCTGTGAACATATCACATACTTGCTTTCCCCCGTCATTTTTTAAACAATCTTAATTTAGGAAAAAAACTAATTTCAGTTGTAAAGTATCTATTTACAATGTATGTGTAGAATATATTAGGACAGTTACAGGGCTGTATTTTGCCTCTTGATATCCAATTCAATTGCCACTCAGCAGAGAAGTTTGCTAAGTGACCTTGGACCAGGTACATTCTTTAAGCCTAATGAAATCCACAAGGTTGTAGTGAGAATAAAATTGCAATGAGGAGATCACTTTCTAATCCAATTTGAGCTCCTGGCAAAAAAGGCAGAATACAAATGTAATAAATCATGATCAATGCACATGTTTCATGATTCTATTTTGCATATTACACTTTTGCCTATAAGAGATAGGGGTTGAAATGCTTTCCTAAACACTTGGATTAAACGTGCACATAATTGCTTATGAAATGTTGGATTCAGCTGCATGAATTTGTGAGTGCAACCAGTTTGTTACACAAGTTTTATAGCCACTATTTTGCAAATGCATACATTAATTGATGAGTGGTTATTTTGTTCACAATTAAATTCATGCAACCATAATTTTGGTTTTTCTGTTTGCAGCACATGTTTTGCTTTTACTCCTCTAGAAATGTGGGTTAGCTAAATGTAGCTGTTGCTAACCATAAGCATTTCAATTTTCAGTTGTAATTTTCAAATCACGCAAGAGTAATCTTGATTGGTGGAATGACATGATTGAAAGATTTCAGGCCTTATATTCCAAAGGACATAAAAGTTAAAATGATAAGTTACACCAAACATTCCCATAAAGTCCCAGTATATGAGCATCATCTTCCAAAACTTGGAGAAACAAGGGACTCTTTTTATCAGTGTGTACTTCATGTTCTGGCTGAACAAATTTCACTGCCATCAGAGGCAAATGTCTAAGGCAGAAAAGACTTCTGTTTGGATTCAAGTTCTTCTTTTATATCATCAACAGAACCTGTTCATTGTTTCCCCTTAGGGCTGACAGAACTTCATGCTGCCAACAAACTGTCAGAGCTACTTAGTCTTGAGAATGGGATTTGCATTTGATTTTCATGTAACATTAAGTAAAATGTTGGAATGAAACTTTATGGAAACTTCTGTATGTCAGATTTATAAATACAGAGGTAAAATACTAATTGTGACTGCCCAGCAACAAGCAACTGGTGTGACATGGCTTTCCATGTAATCTGGGCACTCAGAACCTGCTGTAGGTATGTATATAGTGTGATGGTGAAAGGTCCCCTGTGCAAGTACATCATATTAATATAATACAGATAGTACAAATGTAATGTATCTGTAATATAATACAGATAGTACAAATGTAATATATCTGTAATATGATACAAATATTACAAAATGTAATATATCTGTAATATAATACAGATATATTACATTTGCAACATGCCACTGAAGTAATATAACTACTGCATTTATCTGAAAGGAAGTTGAGTTTTTTTTTTTCCCTCAAATTAATTTGCATGGTCTAATTACCTGGGAACTGGGGAGATAAGAAGAAACTGCTGGAAATAAAGTAAGAGACATTCAGAAACTCAGACAGTTTTGAAGATTAGTTGTTGCTTGAAAGGGGCTGTTCACTTGGTGAATTTAACCCTATTGTAGCACCTAAACAGGCTTTCTTTCTGATTCCTTTCCTTTTTTGTCCTGTTTTCTTTTCCCCTCACCTCATCTCCATCCAGTTTGGCTTCCCCTTTTCTCTTTCTTTCTCAGGGCAGCTTGGGAAAGCTGGGTAAACATGGTAAGAGATGGTATCTGCCCAGTGAATTTGATGGATAAGCTATATCTAGATCCGCAAACACCAACCACTTTATCTCCCTTACTCTTTCCTGCATGGCAGCCATTCTGTGACACTGCCCCTGCCATTTTCCAGAAATTTCAAATGACCTGGATGTTTGAAAACGGTTGCCCTAAGTAATTTATCTCTCAGACTGAAAAGCAGGTGATACAGAAAAAAATAAAATGGAGCAACTAACATCCAGTTTCTGTTCTGAATCCATTAAATTGAACCCACAGCCAGATCTAGGCTGACAGAAATAGATTTAAAATGGTAGTACCATAGCCCCCTGCTATAAATGATAAACCACAATTTATACTTCACCTAATCTGAATATTTCAAACAACTTTATAAAGATATGAGGCCAGTGATTCATTGCTTAAAGATATATTATCCAAATCTACTGTGGAAAAATAAAGCTCAGAACTTTAAAAATTGTACTAGTTCAGAAATCTGTGAATTTAATTTCAGTGAATACTTATACAGATACACTCCTTGCTTTGTCCATATTATCGCTTCATTTTTCCTTCTGTTTTTTCCCCCCATTCACAGCACAAGATTGTCCACTGGATATTTTTAATCAAAAGAGACTAAGAGTAAATAATCAACTCAGCCAGTTTGGTGTAGGGGTTAAGGCATCAGGCTAGAAACCCTGAGTTCTAGACCTTCCTTAAGGCACAAAGCCAGCTGTGTGACCTTGGGCCAGTCACTCTCTCTCAGCCCTAGGAAGAAGGCAATGGCAAACCACTTCCAAAAAACCCTTGCCAGGAAAACTGCAGGAACTCGTCCATGCAGTTGCCAGGAGTCACAAACTGCCTCGAAGGCACAAAACCAAACAAACAAGCAAACAAATAAAATATATATTTATAGAACGAATTTCTTAAATGGCAGCACAGTGAGTACAGTTCTATGTATGTTTATGTAGAAGTAAATCCCATTGCGTTAATGGCCCTTACTTTCAAATAAATGTGTACAGAACTCTAGTCTTAGTATGTTTCTCTATCTACTTATGAAAAGTAACGTTGATCTCTGTGTTGAAAATACCTGGTTGAAAATTCACTGGTCAGAGAAAAGGAAATAGTATAATCAAAGCATTTAGTTTAATTAATAATGTAATAAGGCAAACATTTGAGAAGTGGTTAATCAGCGGAAAACACCCTGTATTTTATCATCTGTACAGTAATTGTAGCCATCAGATACTGTATAATCCATATTAGATTTTGTCACATCAACCTTCATTAATTTTTTTTTTCTCCAGAAAATAAATCTATCTTTTGTCACTGCTTTCCCTAATTAAAAGAAAGAAAGCATTGTCAGGAAGGCTTGGGTTAAGATTTCTGTTGGGAAAAAAAAGGGGGAAACTAATATATAATTGTTCCTATGAAGAGCCTACAGTGTTGTCAACATGCTTCAGTTTGTGGGAAATCTTAAAATGAAAATCTGTTCCAAAAAAGTAATAGAGTTTCTCAGTCTTGCTAATGAGAAGTTGATTTTTTTTAATTCAAAAAAGACAAATGAGATCAGTTAAAATAAAATGAGGTTTACATAAAGCTACTGGATAAGGTTACATGTGTAAATTACATTCAGCGGGGAATACATTTGAAGGAACAAAATTCCTAGAATGCAAAAAGGGCCATGAAGAAACAGACACGTAGAGAAGAGTTAAAATTGTGCCTAGCTGTATGTATTTCAGGTGGATGGGACTGTTTAAAATAATATGAGAAGGATATTGCTTACAGAAATTTGTTAAAATTTATTAAAATTAAAAATAAATTTATTTATTTTTAATAAATTTATTAAAAACTGGAAAAAAATATTTATTCCTAAACCAGTTTGTGTGTGTCCTCTCTCTCTCTCTCTCTCTTTGCTAGCCATCTTGAGTAGCTAAGGTTGGTTATAAATCATATAAACCAATCATGTGGTTGAAGGTAAAAAATATTTCCAACAAGAAGGAAAGAAAAGTAAAAGAGCATTCACTGATTCTGGCATGTCATATTTACTTACCTGCTGTTGAGTTTATGAATACTCTTGCCTCTGCCGTTCTCTGATGAACTAAGGGCTACTATATTATGTGTAATGTGTACTTCAGCATTCATATACATACCACTGGTACACATTTTGCACAATGTTTCCCATTCACACACCTTCATGACAACTGGTTCAGAAGAAGGGACTGATCAACTCTATATTTATTTACTTGTTAGATTCACATCCTATCTCTAGTAGTTCACGGTGGCTTGCTCCCTCCCTCCCTCCCTCCCTCCCAGAACAAGTTCACAAAGTATGTTTATTATTGGGGTGAATATTAGATTTGATTGGTAGATTTTATTAGATTTTATTGGTAGATTAGTTAACATGGATTAATGCTATCATTTTTGTAGCTATAGTCAAAAACTAGATTTTTCTCCATGACGATCTGCCCCTAACCTGGTCCTTCAGATCTTCCAATGGTGTACTCATTGCCACTGTAACTGAATCCATCCACAGTGTTGCTGGTCATCTTTTTTTCTTTTGTTCCACCTTCCCAGCATTAGAGCCTTTTCCAGAGAGTTAGGTCTAAGCATAATGTGTCAGAAGTATGAAAATTTAAATAACATCTCCATGATTTTACATAATATTAAGAGTAAGAAAAGCAAAGAACTCTTAAGCCACTTACTACAAAAGTCTCACTGAGGTCATGTCACTGACCTCAGCATTATGTTTCTTTCCCTCCCTCCCTTCCTTCCATGACATTTCATGGTGGCCTTCTCATTTTTTTCCACAACAGCCTTAAGGTAGGTTGGCTAAAAGAGAGTGAGTAACCCAAAGTCACTTACTATATGTACCATCTTTCTCAAATTATTGGAAGGCTTTGGGGAACTTATTTGTGATGGAAAGGTTGCATATAGGAGTGACTAAGACTTCAAACCTATTTCCCCATCACAGTCATGATCTACATCACCTTTCAAACAACTGATGATATGCAGGAATGACTCCCCACCTGCCACCCTGTCCTAAATTTTCTTGGCAAACAGCCAAACAGTCGACTTAAAGTTGGTAGTGGAACAAGAGAGAAATTTGGCGCAGCAACTCAGCACATGTGCAAACCACAATGGCCACCCATGTTTGCTTTATGTAACACAGCAATGCTTTCCTTATGGCCAGGATCCTATATTTATATGCCTTTATCAATAATGCTCTTTCCCATAAGTTTTCAGAGACGGGAGCAAATTACAAAATGTATTTCATGATGTCAAGAAGCAAATTCTGTGCTCATGAACTTGCATCATGACATCACATGCAAGTATGTAAGGGGCAAAATTTGTGTTGTGACATCTCAATGCAAATTTCATCATTTTGACAAAATCTTGGCTTACTATAGATGCCCTGAACTTTTGCAAGGTTAATAAAAACTTCATGTTTTTGAAGGCTTGAAGGCTTAAGCCCATGGTATTGCTTCTTGTTGATAGCAGCTGGAAATTATCTCTGAATAACCCTGAACTGTCTCTTGAATTATTTTCTCTTGCAAAATGTGAGAATTGCTTGTTTCCTTATATAGCTATCTCATAATAAAAAAAAAAAGAAAATGTAAGAGAGTCCATCCTTTTCTCCCATCTCAAATAAAACCCCCCAGATGCTGAAGCAATTAACTTATATTAGGGGGGAAATGGATATATATTTCCCTTTTCCAGTGATCAATAAGATGAGGTAAAGCAACTAGGACCCTCAGAAAGGAAACTTTTAATTATAGTGCAGTCCTTAAAGCAAGAAATGTTTGCCAATCCAAACTGCTGCCGTTGGATTTTATACTGCTCTGCTCATAAAAAGAGGAGGGTGGATCTCTACACCAAATGAGTGAACAAAAAGCTGCTTTTGAAAGTCACACCACCTGTCACTGCATTCTACCTTAAGAATATCAGAAGCAGAGTCTCAAAATGCCTGGAGAATGTTTGTTCACCTGTTTGTTTATTTAATAGTTTGGATTACCAGAGTGTCTTGATGGCAGGACAGCAAAAGAGCATTATCAATATGATTCTCTTCTGCGTGGTGGGGAGAATCTGCTTGACTTTTCATTGTGTACATCTTTTTCATTTCCTTGCATCTGCTTTCAGGATATGCTATACAGACCTGTAATTTTTTAACAGTAACTTTATTAATGATTACAATTACAATAATAAGAACTAAAGGAAAAAAAAAAAGAAAAAATACAAGGTGCAGAAAAGAAAAACAGAATATACATTCAAATAATATCCTAGAACTTGATTTCTTTTCATTTTTTCTTTGTCCCTTGTGACAAAATTCTTCAAAGCTTTAACAAGCCTCTTTTGTAAATCCAATATAGGAAAATCATCCAGGTCATTCTCTTGGTTTGTTATTTGTATATCCCTTTTAATTATTAAGACATGGACTACTTTCTTTGTATGTCCATTGTAACATCTTTTTTCATGTCATTCTTGTAACTTGTCATTTTTAAATCCTCTTTCAAATCAATCTCAATCATGTCAGGTAATACTTTTTCCTCTTCTATAGCACCTTTTAAACACAGACTATCTATAGAGGCAGACACTCTTATAATTAACCTCTGGGCCCATTGTTCAAAAATATGTTCAATGTTAAAATATTTTCCCTCATTCTGTATTACTAAGTCAAGTTTGAATGTTCTTCCCTTTTAATTGTTATCTTTAGTTGCTTCTAGTTCCCTCTAGTGTCCAATTTTTAAAGTCTTATGTTTTTTTTAAAAAAAGAACTCAAAACAAAAACATTTTCTCACTGGAAGGATTCTTTATAATTAATTCCAAAACCTTATTTCAAATTTATATGGATCCTTAATCCATTTGTAACTTTCTAAAATCAAAGTTTTAATTGGCCTTTTGCTGTTTATTCCAGAAACAAACCTTGTATTTAAAACTTCTGTCACTAAGGATTGAAGGAAACTCACCGAGTACTGTAAAACTTGTTGATCCAAAGTTCCTAATAGCTGAAAAGCAATTAACAAGCAATTTCTTCAAGTAATTAGAAAAGGAAGTATAAGAATCTAGTGTCCTTTTAAAGGTGCTGACCATGGTTTGAGCAAGATGGCTATTTCCTCGTCTCCCAGAACTCTAAACTCGCCAGAGACATTAACTTCTGGTATACTGCTGAGGAGCAACTGTTTGGAGCACTTGTGGGTGATTTCAAGTCTTCTCCTTGTACAGAGAGGAATTATGAAAAGCTGGTCTACTTGCCGGCTCTTCATTTGGCTGTGGTCATTGGCTCTGCTTTTCACAGAGCCATCAATAATTCGCCATTTCTTCCCCAGAACTACAGACCTGCATTTTTGGACTGCCTAAGAATAATGACAGGAAGCTCTGGCGTGGGCTGGTCCATGAAGTCACAAAGAGTCAGAAGTGACTAAACGAATGAACAACAACAACAAGAATAATGAGCATTTAAAGGATTGCTTTTCATTTAATGTCAAGAGATAATTTGGGCTGTTCCCCTCAGCCCAGAGTAGTAAAGATGTAGAACAAGAAAAAAAAAAGCATGTTTCTATAAATGTATAAATATGATGACAAATATACATATACTGTATGTACCCATACTGAACCACTTCTTAACGCCTTTGCAGAGAATGAGATGAAGCATTTTTAAACTAAAGACAGAATATTGCTTCCTGTCCCGAATTTAGGGAAGCAATTTTTTTGTATGAACTTTGTTAGACAAAGATATCCCTTTATATTTTTCACGCAAATATGCAATACTAGCTTACCTGTGTCCAGACACATGATACATGTAATTATGTTCCATGTTACTATTCTATAAATGAGGAAAAACATCTTCCACTTAAGTTATTTAGGAATATTTTGCAAACCTGTAAAATTCTTGGGTTTAGGAACATATATGCAAAGCCTTCCTGTTTAGTCAAGGCATTTTTTAAAAGTATATAAAATAGAAACTCCAAATCAACAATTATTTATTGGTTCCCACTGTCATTATTTTTATTAGATATTTTATTTTATTGTATGATTGATTTTGCATGTTAGCTGTTCAACACACATCCACCAGAAGAGCAGGATACTTGAATAATTAGTGCTTGAATAATTAATAAAAATAAATACATAAAAATAAATAAGGTCCAAAGAACACACTGGTGTGCTAACTCTTCCTATTTTAAAAAGCAGATTAACAACAACAACAACAACAACAAAGTTGTCTGATGAGCGAAAACCTTCACAAAGCAAACCTTGTGTATGTGTGTATGAATCAGAATAGTTATATCCATTCTTTCCAGTTTGGTCAGAAAATATTCAGCAAAAGAATTTCAAGTGCATTCTAAAACTCAAGAGACTATATCTAAAGTTAGGATTTTAATAACTAGGAGGTGTTCTCATGTTATAAATATTTAAAATTAAGACAAGATAAATTTATTATGGCTCATCTTAAGCAATAGCACAGACTTGTAAAATGATTCATGATTTGAGAAGTAAAATCTGTGCCTGAAATCAGTGATTCAAATGTTATTCCATCCAGTGGGCAACAATTTAATAAGGGTGGTTCTTAGTAGGAAAGCTGTCATCATACAACAATCTCTCAAAAGCAAGAGTGTTGAACCTGTGTTTGGTTCTTGTTTCGTTCAGATTCAAATGCGGTCATTGAAATCAGGATGGGTACACATTCAAAGTAGCAAAAAAGAACTGCTCCATCACATTTTCAAAGTAAATTGCTAAAATTCATACACTTGATAAACTAAAGGCTTTACAGGTAGTCCTTGTTTAGCAACTGCCTTGTACAGCGACTGTACAGCAGTTACAATGGTGATGAAAAGTAACTTTGCAACCAATCCTTGCATTTATGACCTTGTAAAGTCTGTAAAGCAAAGAAAAGCTGACATATGATCATAAAATGGTGATGTTTCACTTAGCGATTGCTTCACTTAATGACTGAGTTGCCAGTCCCAGTTGTGGGCACTAAACGAGGACTACCTGTATTTAAAATATAACCATTAAGTTACAACTAAGGAGATAATACTGACTTAAAAATACAAACAATGCTACAAGACAATTACGAATATTATGACTAGGGAAGTCTCAAATAGCCAGGTGATATGCCAAGGTCCTGGGTTCAGTCTCTAGTATCTCTAATAGACTATATTAGAAAATCTTATTTCAGAGTAGATAAACACATTGCAATATACCAACGCTTGTGATAGTGCGTAAGATTTTATCTATAACATTCCAGGTTTAATCCATGACACATCCATTTTAAGGTTCCATTTCAGACTTTGTTCAGGAAAAGCAGGATACCACTAGAAGAAATACTATGTGGCATTGCTACAGGAATGACCATACCAGAGCACTTCAGGTATAAAAGGATATGAAAGAATGTGGATTTTTCTCTATCTTGCTTTGCTGCTCAGAAAACTAATCATGTCGTTTTCTTTTTTAGGATTCCAGCCACATGTCTAAGCTAGCATTTGCATTACCTCAGCAGGTGGGATCTCAGTTGGTTCTCCTGTGGTCTTTGTTTAGCATTTAAAACACAGCTGGGTGTGACCCATCTGTCATGGCAATGAATTCAATAGTTTCATTCTTTTTTAAAGAAATCCTGTATCTAAAAATAGAAAGGAGAAGAGGAAGAGTACAATTGGCTGAGTCTCATAAAATTCACTGGCATGTTGATATTGCCACATACGGAAACATGCCATGTATTGGCTCTTAATATTACTGGGAGAGTGCTGAATAAGTCCAGCGTTCAGCAGAATGCTAAAATTCAGCATCCGTTCAAATTTCACACAATTCCATTTTTGTGACCGGAAGGCACACTCACTAGCCTTACTCTCCATCATGTTTCTAACAAGCTTGCCTTTTGTTCCCCACATGCTGTCACTGAACTTGCAAAAGAACTTATAAAAGAGTGGACTAAAAGACATAAAGCAAGCTCCTCGCTTTAGACATGCCAGTTAGGGCTGAGCTATCCATGTGTATTTGGGCTTTATCTTAAGACAAAGAGAGCCAGTCTGGTCTAGTGGTTAAGGCAATGGGTAGAAACCAGGAGACTGAGAGTTCTAGTCCCGCCTTAGGCCTGAAAGCCGGCTGGGTGACCTAGGGCCAGTCACTCTCTCTCAGCCCAACCCACCTCACAGGGTGGTTGTTGTGGGGAAAATAGGAGGAGGAAGGAGTATTTGGTATGTTTGCCACCTTGAGTTATTTATAAAAATAATAAAGGCAGGATATTAAATATATATATATATTACCCCCAGCATGTCACACTACATGCTATTCTGCAAAATTGCTGATTGCATTTTCTAAAAAAGGGAAAACCACAGGGTTCTTAATCCAGTTTAGAACTATGGTTCAAGAAGAAGATGCCTGAATCATATCCTCCATGCTATCTTGCAGTCACCTTTCCAGCTGATATTTATTCCAGGGTTGGGAGGAAATAGTGCAGAATCATCACATTGCCTTTATTCAGTGCCTTAGCAGGCTTCATATACCCATCTGTGCTAGATCTCTTTTACAATCTCAACAAATTACTAACACCAAGAATGAAATAAAAAGGGAACTATACTTTCTAGTCAACTTGATTTGTGGTGACGACATTCATACAAATACTTGTCCAGTGACGCTGCATAACTGGTTTGCCCTGCCTTCTTCTGGGATGTCAACATCCTAGTCTAGCCTAAAGTCTTGATGGTCTTCTAACCAAATATAACCAGGCGCAACCTGGTTTAGCTTCCAAGTCCAGGCAAGGTATTGGTCAGGTGCTAACATTAATTGAGGCAAGACCAAGAAATAACATCTAGAATACTCCATTTCAAGTTCTCATGGCAGTTCCTATGAGATTCCTGGTTCCATGTAGTTTCAGTTCAGACTATTTTACTTAAATGATAGATGTCTAGTCAATTCTCCATATCTCTTATTTGTCCCTTTCTTTTACCTACTTTGAACTTCTAAATCACAGTTCAGATTTTGCTAGGCTTACCCCCAATGTTGTGATGTGTGAGAGTGGATACCTGTAACATTCTGACAGATTTATTTTCGTGAATAGCAGCAAGAATAGCTACAAGTCTATATATCACAATCACATCCTTCCACAAGCTGTTGCAACAGCAAGCATTTCAAAGCAGTCAGAATAGCTTGCTTTTTCACTTTCAGCTATATTTTCTGGTGTAGATCATTTTCTATAGTGGAATAAAAGAATAACACTCTGCATTTAGAATAATTCCCTAGAGAACAGAAATGTAATGCAAAGAGAATCAGAAATTCCCATCATATTTCTGGCAAGTTCCTAATGTTGTTGTTTATTCGTTTAGTCGCTTCTGACTCTTCGTGACTTCATGGACCAGCCCACGCCAGAGCTTCCTGTCAGTCGTCAACACCCCCAGCTCCCCCAGGGACGAGTCCGTCACCTCTAGAATATCATCCATCCACCTTGCCCTTGGTCGGCCCCTCTTCCTTTTGCCCTCCACTCTCCCTAGCATCAGCATCTTCTCCAGGGTGTCCTGTCTTCTCATTATGTGGCCAAAGTATTTCAGTTTTGCCTTTAATGTCATTCCCTCAAGTGAGCAGTCTGGCTTTATTTCTTGGAGTATGGACTGGTTTGACCTTCTTGCAGTCCAAGGCACTCTCAGAATTTTCCTCCAACAAGTTCCTGATAGTTCAAGGGTAATTCATAAGTAATACTATATCAGACCATATTAAATATTTCAATAGTAACTCTACATTGTACATTGTACAATGTGAAAGGACAAAGACATTTCACTGCATTGGTATTTCAAATCAAGAATGTCACAGTAGGGAAAGGTAGAAAGTGAAAGCATCATTTAGGGTATTTTTAATTTTAATTTTATTTTTTATTAATAATTTTTAAATGAAAAACAGAAAACAAGGAAAAAATGAATGCAGAGGTACAGTATCAGTAAGTTAACAAAGAAGTTACTGCACTACTACAGTTAGTGCTCAGTATATCCCTGATGGAAAATAACCATAAAAAACAGAATATATTAAATTAATATTACAATAAGAAAAAAGAATTTTAGAGATCTTTCTGAATCTCTGAGCTGAGTGCCAAAGTTTCCACTACTTTGTTATTTTATGAATACAAAAAACAAACAAAAAAGGTAGAAAGAAGAAAAACTGCTAATACTTAGTTTCTAACTTCCCTTTGATATACAATATTTATAAACATTCAAAACTGAGGCACTGTCTCATCCCTATTACATCAACCCGCCCCATCCGGTCATGCAGGGAGGGCATGTTACAGGCCCCATCTGTAAAAGAATTCCACCTAGTGGGGTCTTGGAAGCATGTCTTCTCTGCAGTAGCTCCCGCCCTTTGGAACATCTTTCCCCCAGAGGTGAGACAGGCCCCCTCACTCCTGGACTTTCAAAAAAGATTAAAGACCTGGTTTTGCCAGCAGGCTTGGAACGGGAGGGGGAGTAGTTATACCTGGGGATGGCTAGTGCTAGAGTGATTTTGGTGGTCCTATTATACTCACGGACTGATTAAAATCTTTTAGCCATTTAGATTCTATTATATTTCTATTTTTATTGTATTACTGTATCTGGAATGGTTTTGAACTTTAATCCTTTTTAAACCTTCTTTAAACCACCCAGAGTCCCCCCGTGAAAGGAGATGAGCGGTGAATAAATTTATAAAATAAATAAATAAAATAAAATTGTCATGTATTTCTGATTTCAGTTCTTTGGTCAAATTCTTTTTTCCCCTTTAAAACCTTACTCTAGATGCTTAAATATGCCTTACATATGTGTAATATGAAATATAAACAGAAACTACTCTTTCTTAAATTTGGATAATTTGCAACTTGCTTTCTGTTGTGATTATGTGCTGTTAATTTTGCCATTACTGAATATTCTCCAAGTTTAAGTTCCCAGTCTGACATTGTCAGTAATGTATCTTTTTTCTGGTGTTGTGGTAGATTTAGCCTCATGGCCGTGAACATGTATGTTAGTAAATTGTGATTTTTTTTGGTTTGCTTGCTAATATATCTTAGAATTAGGCCTAGTTTAAAAAAAAAACCCTGTGGTTTCATTTCAGATTTGATTTCTAAAATTCTCTGAATTGTACTGTGCATTTCTTTCCAGTACTTTTGAGTTTTTATACATGTCTACCACATATGGGTTGAATTCTGAATACCCATTGGCTGCCATTGTCAGAAGAAAATCAAATTTGGATTTTAATGGGTTAGAATATGTTATGGAAAGTAGGGAATGGAAACTGCAATTTGCACACTGTACTTTATTCAATTGGGACATATTTTCCACTGTAGCACACTGTAGTCCTATCTGTATGATCCAGCATAGATTGAACCCCTCACCATCACTCCATACCACACTGGTTGTAACAAGTTTGATTGGATATTCTTGTAGTGTGCATGTTTAGGACTGAATAAAGAATAAGAATCCAAGTATAAATGATTCAGATATAGGCCTTGATGTACATTGATGACACAACTGATGTACTTCAGAGCCAGCAGACTTTTAGCAAATCTGCTGAATCTGGATAAAATTTAACTTTGGAATAAGAAACCAGATGGCTACCACTTTATATCTGTAATAAAATTAGTAAATCTGAGTTAGAGTCTTACTGAAGCATGAAGGTTTTGGCCATTTCAAATAATTCAGTGATTATGGGGATATATAAAAAGTGTTTTCACTGTCCCTAGGTAAGTGCAGCCCTTCCAATTTTAAGTGGCTGGATTTGATTTTATTGGGTTCTCTTCCTCCCTCCCACCACCCCTTTCTAAGCAAGTCAGCCAGCAGTAAAGGAGTGCCGTGCAATAACATTAACCAATTAAAGGCTTTCATTTAGCAAATCTCTGGGGCATCCTTGAAAATTAAGATAAGACATGGTTATAGTTAAACACATGATGAATAAACCAATTGGAAAAGCTCCAAAGAAACACAGAAGAAAATTAGCTGACTGGAATTCAGTGCCAGAGGATGAAGTAGAGCCAAAGACAAGTACAATTTTAAAAGAGATTAGACAATGGAAAGGTGGCAGAGACCTCCAGCAATACAGCAGCTATGATTGCTATAGGCATAAAACAGTGGGAAGCAATGCCAGCTTCTTGGATCACATGTGAGACGAAATAGTTTCATTTTGCTTGGCAGCATACTTTTCCTCTTTTCCAATGTACATATCTGCAGAAAATAATGTCTTGAGACTATGCTACCAGTCCTAAACAACTAGAGACACCAGAAACATAAATGGCCACAGAGAACTGAAGACCTGATAGAAAATTCCTTTTTTCACTGCTAATCAGATGTTCAAGCCATTCTCCTTTGCCAGTGATCTTACTGCTCTGCCAGTCAATACAAATACCCCTGGGCTGGCTAGGTGTGGCTATAAAATAGTGACCTCCCATGACAGTTCATGTAAAGAAAAAGCTGGCTAATATTTAGGCTGCAACAAACAAAACAAGATTTTATCACACACTGATAGGTAACATTTCCCCTCCAGCTCTTGCCTTTTCCAGAATTCCTAATCCTGACGTCTAAGCAATTTTAACACATATACAACTGCATACCCCAAATACAATATTAACCTAGCATCCTTTCCATAAGGCTTGTGACTGTGTTGCTAGTACTTTCCACAGATTCACTAATGGTACTTGCATATCAGGATAACCTGAAGAAAAGTGGAGACAATTGTTTCAGGGATACTGACAGGCACTAAGGGAGGTGACTCCCTGGTACATTAGTGCTTCCTGGTATCACGTTACAAAATTCAGGCATAGGCACTACATCTGGGCTTGACAACCCATGACCTGCATGTGGCCCCCAGGATTCTATTTGTGGTTCCTGAACTGAAGATGACCTTTTGTTCCTACTCCTATCATTCCAAATGGGCTGATTATAGAGTGACGCATGGGGGGACTGGTGGAAATGAGAGCAGTTTGTCCTTCCGTAGCTCCCACAAAAATATGCCAAGAAAACTGGGTTGTGTGCCTTCCAGCATCTCTGTATGGTCTCTTGCAACTCTCCAGATGATGATGATGATGATGATGATGATGATGCATTTTTAGGACATACTTTTATTCTGCTTTTGTTTTTGTTGCAATTTGCTCTGAATGCATAGGGAAGCTTGTAGACGTTCAGATTTAAATCAATATACCTTTATTTATTGTCTGATGATTAAACAAACAAATAAATAAACAAACAAATCTATATTGATCTGTAGTGCTCAACAACTTTGCTTTGATGACTTCCTGGTAAAGGAATGAAATCACATTTCTTCTGGCTATGTACAACAATTGTATCACCATTATTTATCCACTGTAGATTATAGATTTTTCTTTTTTTCTTTTACATGGAAGAAGATAAATTAAGTCCTTTCCATTGGCAATGCTAGAAAAAGTGTCTCTTGTCCTTCTTGGTATTGGCCAGTTAATGGAGCAGCTATCATTACCTCAAGTACTTTATTAGCAGCATTGTGAGACTTTTTATATCTTGATACCATTAAGGAAATTGGCCAGCTAAATCTCTTTTTAAGGATGGGTGGGGGAACACTCCAAGTCAGGCCATTTCTGCAGTTGTGGTACAAACTGTATATTCTACTTGTTTGAGGTGTTTCAGCAATATATTGATTTTTTCATTAAGCATTTGAAATTATTATCTCTTCTAGTGATGTAATCTTTTACAGTAAGTGCTTAAGCCAGTATATCAGGCTCAGATCAGTGGCATTCATGCCTCTCTCTACAATGCACAATATAAATTGATGTCTGCTTCTGGCAGCACAGAGAGGAATTAAAGCCTTAGAGACAAAAATGCTTGGAATTATGGCAATACGGTCACTGACACTTGGGCCCATAAATAATGACAAGCACATAATGACCCCTGTCAGTATAAATAATATGAATACATATTGGGATATTGTGATGCATAAGGAATAACTTTTATACAGAGAATAACCCTGTTTGAATATTCAAATTATTAGACACTGCTAATCTAATTTAGCTGAACCGTATACACACAGAGAGAGAAATAAAGGTATCAGTTGAAGTCGCCATCAGGCTTAAATAATCGTGACCATCTGAGCTGAGGTTAATCCAGAAGAATTAATTTGGGCATATGAAGGGATGTCAAAGATCACAATTAGAGAAGCAAGAATGTTGTTCTATACCAGGGGTTTTTAAACTTTTTGCCATCACACTTCTTTTTAGTGTAATCTTAATGTACACACCTCCCCTAAAACTCCAAACACCAAAACAAATGAACAACAAAAACAGTACAATAAAACTTTGGGAAAGGTGGATTTATTGTAACAATGTACAACTAAAAGGTTTTTCACACTTCCCCTGGATTGTATCTGCATCTCACAGTTTAGGAAACCCTGTTCTATACATTACATGCAAATATTCTATGACTGGGGGAACGAATACCATAGTGGGAAATATTTCAGGGGAGCACCCATGACCCCTCACTACCTTTACATCATTCCTGTAACAAGTCAGAAATAGCTTGCTAGCCAAATGCTAGCGAAATGCTATACACATATAGACATGCCACCAATTTATTAGGCCTAGACAGTATGACTGCAGGCCATGTCATCTATTGTTAGAGGGAGAAAAAGCAAACAGACAGGAACTAAAGAATACCTCTAATGTCATTGGAAAAAAAAGGGGTGGTCACTCACTATTATGTCAGTATGTATTTAGCAAAATATGCATAGAAAGAGCTAAAAACTCTCCGGAACTTGTAAATTGAACTGATTCAACAGACAGGAACTATGTACCTCTAACTGTTTCCTGGAAAAGCCAGATCTAACAAGGATATCACTTCATCCCACTACAGAAACAAGTCACATGTGTATGTCTTTTTCTTCTCAGGAATGAAAGACACTATGATATACTGTATATGACAGATTCAGTTCTTGATACAAGCCAGTATTTCAGCACGCTCTGGGTTAATTCTTTGGCATAATTTGGTTTAAGGGATAATGTAAAGCTCTCCACACAAGAAGGGCATCAGCTTTAGAAAGGCCATGTTAGTCTGAAGGACAAAGGTCTTTCAGAAGAAGAGTCTGCTCATGGCCATTAGCAGTGAAGGAACTGAACTGCAGAAGATCCTCCTCATATCAGGCTGAACCAAATTTGAGACTGGAAAAATTAGGAAAAGAGAGAAGCCAAACTGGACAGCTTTATCCAACCTACCTTTATGTTTGGTCCTACCTCTGGTTAATAATAGAAGGAGCAAGGATGTAGAAATCACTGGGTTTCATTTTGTGCTGCATTCCTCTGTAGCTCAATGACAGGCTGGATCCTGTACCAGACTGACTCTAATCTTCCAAAGACTTGACCTTTCAATTGTCCCAGAGAGGATTATTTAACTAGGTTTGCTCCCCTTCTTCCCCTTCAAATTGTTCCCACCCTTTTAATAAGTGTTTCATACTCAAGAATATCACAAGTCAAATTCTGGTTCAAACAGGGAGTTTAGTAAGTGAGGCTATGATCAAAAGCATTGGAATATTCCTTCTGCCCACCCACCAACCTTCCCCAACTTAGAAAGTGGCAACTGTAGTAATTAATCACATTTTCTAAGGCAGCTACTGTGAAATGGGAAGAAAGCCTGCATCAGCAATCAAAACGTGCAGGAAGGGTTCAACTTTTGCTGATATTTCTATGACTCTATAACAAGCAAATGTGATTTGCTTTCACATCTACTTGAGCCTAAGGTTCCAACTTTCCTGTGTCTTTGTTTAAAATTTGCATGATTATTCCAATATCAATCAGAGCTTTTCAATTCTTATATCTCCAACTAAGGAATGAATGGATAAAAACTACCCAAGAAAAAATTTCAATATATGTAGCCAATATAGACATAAAAATCAAGCCACAAAAAATTGGCAATCCTATTAAGTTAATATTCTTATGAATAAGCTTGATTATGCAATTATTTACCTCTATTGGTATTTACTGTGAACTGAGTACATGGAAAATATATCTTTCCAAACAAGGACTACTAATTCCTGTGAACTACTTTAATGTAAGATGATGCAGTTCTAAGTCAGGTCATGAGCACTCATTTTTAATCATACATGGAATAGATATACAATGAAATTAATTACAGAAAAATAACATGCAATATTAGAAATACAGCAACCAAGAAATCCTTCAGCAAAGGATCGTTACCTTGTTGTGGTGCTTGAGCTTGAGCACCTCAATGATGCCATGAGCTAAACCATGAAGGGCTACCCAAGACAGGAAGGTCATGACAGAGAGGTCAGACTAAATGCGATCCCTGGGGAAGGTAATGGCAACCTACCCCAGTATTCTTGCCGTGAAAACTAAATGGATCAGTACAACCAGAGATATGTTGGTATACCATCGGAAGATGAGACCCCCAGGTCGGAAGATGGTCAAAATGCTACTGGGGAGGAACAGAGGATGAGTTCAACTAGCCCCAGACGTGATGACGCAGCTAGCTCAAAGCCGAAAGGATGGCTAGCGGCCGACGGTGCTGGTGGTGAACGGCAAATCCGATGTTCTAAGGATCAACACACCATTGGAACCTGGAATGTAAGATCTATGAGCCAGGGCAAATTGGATGTGGTTATTGGTGAGATGTCAAGATTAAAGATAGACATTTTGGGCGTCAGTGAACTGAAATGGACTGGAATGAGCCACTTCACATCAAATGACCACCAGATCTACTATTGTGGACAAGAGGACCACAGAAGAAATGGAGTAGCCTTCATAATTAATAGTAAAGTGGCTAAAGCAGTGCTTGGATACAATCCAAAAAACGATAGAATGATCTCAATTTGAATTCAGGGCAAGCCATCTAACATCACAGTGATCCAAATATACGCCCCAACCACAAATGCTGAAGAAGCTGAAATAGAGCAGTTCTATGAGGATCTGCAACACCTACTGGACAACACGCCTAAAAGAGATGTTATTTTCATCACAGGAGACTGGAATGCTAAGGTGGGCAGTCAAATGACACCTGGAATTACAGATAAGTATGGCCTGGGAGAACAAAACAAAGCAGGACATAGGCTGATAGAATTTTGCCAAGACAATTCACTCTGCATAACAAACACTCTCTTCCAACAACCTAAGAGACGGCTTTATACATGGACTTCACCAGATGGACAACACCGAAATCAGATTGACTACATCCTTTGCAGCCAAAGGTGGCGGACATCTATACAGTCGGTAAAAACAAGACCTGGAGCTGACAGTAGTTCCGATCACGAATTTCTTCTTGCACAATTTAGGATCAGACTAAAGATCCTAGGGAAGATTAGGGAAGACCCACAGATCAGCTAGATATGAGCTCACTAATATTCCTAAGGAATATGCAGTGGAGCTCTGGCGTGGGCTGGTCCATGAAGTCATGAAGAGTCGGAAGTGACTAAACGAATAAACAACAAAACCAAGAAATCAAGCTGTTAAAAATTACACACAGAAACAGCACATACACATTCACGATATTACTTCATGTGCTATTGTTTTTTTATCATACTTATCATGATCTTCCTTATTGCAGCATCATTCCTATCCTTGATGTAGTACTACATGAGATTCAACTCACTTTGGATACTATTGTATGAATAAAACACAGGAAACCAAGCCTTTAATCTGGAAACTTGCCTTGCCAGGTTGATTCCGTATCTATGCAGAGTTGTTGAAGCACATCTTGGCTTCTTTTGGCCCACCAGTTTAACCAGTTAATAGGATTTTATTGACTATTCTGAACTTTTTCATTTTAATTGGAAGGCTTGGACAGGGAGAAGAGCTTATGCTTAAGCACTTTTTAAGAGCTGTAGGATGGCTTACAATATGATAAATTGTGAGTGAGAAATGCCTCTCCTACAGTACATATAATTACATTGATTTAAAGGTGAATATATACTTAAAGTTGATTTAAAGTTGAATATATATTCTTGGGAAAGAGCCAAATGTTTAGTCACACATCTGCTGAGTACAGCCATGTGTTTGTCCTGCTGAAAATATAGCTCTAAAATACTCACAATATACAGTATATTTAATATTCTGTGTTTGGACGTAACTCATTTAGTAGCAGCTTCATAAATAATTAGCATGTACAGCATTTTGAAATTTAATTGTACTGAATTTTCAACATTAACAAGACATCAAATGGCAGCAGTTTATTTTTAAATTTAAATTTTAAATTTTATTTTAAATGCTCATTTCAGAAATATACTATTTCTGAATCTTTATGGTATTAATTGTTTACCTATTAATTATTCATCCTCTCTTATAAGCTACTAGTCAACAGACTAATTCAAATGTTTATAGCTGCATGTGTGAACTTGCTACAGCATATACAAGACAAACTGAGGTTACTTTGTGAAAAATCCTTTCTTAATAGAAAAGCCATATTTAATAAAGCATCCATAACAAGTTTAAGATATTCTCATTTTAAAAAAGAAAAGAAATGTTAAAACATAACGTAACGTAACGTAACGTAACGTAACGTAACGTAACGTAACGTAACGTAACGTAACGTAACGTAACGTAACGTAACATAACATAACATAACATAACATAACATAACATAACAACAGCCAGTCTGGTCTAGTGGTTAAGGTGCTGGGCTAGAAACCAGGAGACTGTGAGTTCTAGTCTCGCCTTAGGCATGAAAGCTGGCTGGGTGACCTTGGGCCAGTCACTCTCTCTCAGCCCAACTCACCTCACAGGGTTGTTGTTGTGGAGAAAATAGGAGGAGGAAGGAGTGTTAGGTATGTTCACTGCCTTGAGTTATTTATAAAAAATAATAAAGGTGGGATAAAAATAAAATAAATAAATCTGAAGTGAATTACTTCAGATACTGTTCTTCCAGTATATACAAATGAGTTTTGTTCCTGTTTTTATTCAAATACAACCCATATTCATTGTAACCCAATTACAATGGAAACTGTATTGAATTTTACAACCTTCAAAAGCATCTCAGAAGGGACTCTCCAAAGAAAAACAGGAGAGTATTAGTCTTTCATTCAAAGAATTTTGTCTCACTCCTGAAACTGAACTAAAGCAAAGTAAATGAAATTAAGAGTTGAGTTTGGCCACATTGTCTAACCATCATACAAGGTTCAAACAGGATAGTGGCTTGAAGTGGTAAGGCAGGGGGAAGCAGAATGATGAAACCAGCATCACAGTCTTACAACACAACTCCCACCACCACCACCTTTGGACTTGCATCATGAGGTCTATGTATGAAAGGGGCAGTGCTTATGGTATGTTACTGTTGCTTTCATGAGTCTATCAAGAACACAAAGCTCCTGCAGATACTCATGGCAACAAGCCCCAAACAGCTGTAGCCTGCCAGAAAGTTTTGCTTCAGAGTTGAAGTGTTCTAACACAAGATTCCTGCATAAGGAGGCCATGCTTTTTCTACTGAAGTTTCTGCTCTCTCCTCTCTACTGCAGTGTTTCTCAACCTTGACAGCTTTAAGTCAGGTGGACTTCAACTCCCAGAATTCCCCAACAACCCATGCTGGCTGGGGAATTCTTGGAGTTGAAGTCCACCCATCTTAAAGCGGCTAAACGTGAAAGGCACTGCTGTACTGAGTAATGGGAATAGTGAGGTATATGGCTCTACACACAGCTGTTGGAATGAGAAAAATGGGAATTAACTACTAATGGAGCCATGATCTCTTTGGTTAGCTATTTTTGTTTTTTGCTACAGCTTTGGTCTGTTTATGCATATAGGATATCCCAAACAAGCAAAGTTCCCAGTTTTGAATGCTACTACTGCTAAATGACTGTTTACATAGAATGGTCTGAAACGGAATATGAAAACATGGGATACTCTTGCCAAGCATTTCAGATAGTCCATTTACCATTTCTGAAGTAAGATCCAAACTCAAAAGGAAAAAAAAACCATGCCCACCACACAAATAACAGATCATTTTTAAAATATTTTTTTGTTAAAATTTTGCAAAGAACATACTAACACAAACTAATAAAGAGTAAAAGAAGCAAAGAAAGAAAGAAAAAGTACAGAAAGAGAATAAAAAGAAATAGAGGAAGCTTCCTATTTCTTTTGCAGCAAATATTAGTACAATTATGAAATTAACTCTTATTCTATGGTTACAAAAAATTAAAAAGTTCCCTTTTTTCTATTATCCAGGTCTTTTTTTAATCACCAAAACCACAAATCATAAGTGCCATACAAATAACGGATTAGAGGTGATCCTGGAATTCTCAGAAAACATTATCAAATTCTCCAATAAATAAAATCATTTTTTTTCACATTAAAATTGGGCACCAGACAATTTAAGTAATCATGGGCATACTCTTTGGGAAGAACTCAATATTATTACTGCTGTTGTTAAATTGTCTAAATTTGAGTTATCTGGAATTGTATAAACTCTGGCAGATCACCAGAGCTGACCTATCCTTTTGGTTGTTTAACATCTGGTTGCTTAAAATCTGAGATGAAGAGGAAGTGAGAACAAAAATTAACCACATCTTTTCCTCTACGTTCTCATAGTAAATGAAGGTGTGTGCTGTGCTTTGAGCATAAATGGGCAAATATGCACATGTTCACTGTGCATTTCTGTATCACAATCTGGCTTTCAGCCCTCTGAAATGTTTTTCAGGAGCCAGGGTGCCCCTCACAACATAAACAGAATACTCCTGTTCTGTATCAGTTGCATTCATAGTAAGGGAAGGATGAGTGAACCCAAATCTCCTACAACAGTGTTTCTCAATCTTGGCAACTTTAAGAGGTGTGGACTTCAACTAGCTGGCTAAATGGCACAATTTCTCTGATTGAAACACATGAATCTTCTTCCAAACAGAACCATTCTTTTAAAACTTTTCCAGCATTCTTTTCCTAACCAGAAAGAATTTCTGGGGTCCTTAAAGCTCTGCTGGAAGTGAAACCTGAGCTTTCTCTTGTTTGGACCTGTTTACCTTCTCCTATTTATTCTTTTATAATAAATTGATTTATTCTATTTCTAGCTCACCCTTTTGCTCCGATGAATGCTCAAGGCAGCTAACAAAATTAAAAAATCAAAAATCCAACAAATGTTCAGAGCATCAGTTAAGATGTAGAGAAAGAGGTTTACAGACCTTCTAAATGCTGAGATGGTAGGAATTAAATGCAGTTCCCAGTAGCCTGGAAGCAAAACAGGAGAAGTTCTACATATCAGAACAGTCTTCAAAATGAACTCTTCTGTATATCCTAGACAGATTCATAACTGCAGCGGTGTTATTTATTTATTTGTTTGTTTGTTTGTCAAATTTATATGGCCGCCTGTCTCACGAAGAAGGGACTCTCGGTGGTGTACAATAAGATTAAAAACAATTAATATATATATAAAAATTATTATTAAAAATAAAAATAAAAACGCAGGGCTAAGAGAGGACAGCAGATGTTAATAACAATGGAGCCACCTCAGGCCTGATGACATAACCAGATTTTGAGGGACTTCTGGAAAATCAACCATGATGGAGCCAGCCACACTTCAGGGGATAGGGGAATGTTCCATAAAGCAGGCACCATGGCAGAGAAGGCCCACCTCCTGGGATCTGCCAAATGTAGCTCCCTAGTTGACAGGACCCGTAGCATGCCTCTTCTGCTGGATCTGATGGAGTGGGCAGATATAATTGGGGAGAGGCAGTTCCTCAGTTAATCCAGCCCCATGCCATGTTATCTCAGAGATTCAGACTGTTTAGGACTTAAAAGGTCAACGACGATCTATTATTTATGCATAACAAGTAGGTAGCTAGTATAGAGCTTTCTGTATAGGCATCATGTGATCCTTGCAATAGTTAGCAGCCTAGCTGCCACTTTTTTCACCAATTGCAACTTTTCAAGGTTAGCTCCATATATGGTGCATTGCTATATACAAGATAGGTTGTAAACATGCTGATCAGGAATTCATATTCTATTATTCCATTGTATAGAATCATGGGCCTGGAAGTGACCTCAGACACCATATCATCCACCCCTGCAACCGGTGCAGGACCTCTAATACTTCCCAGAATAGAAACTGCCTTTTTAGAGCTGCATCCAACCAACTCATCTCTCACAAAATCAAAAATTCAATATTGTACAAGCAGAGGTAGTATAAATAGTATGGATTGGCTTATTTAAAATCATCATGAAAAGGAACTATTCATTGTCAGTAAATAAACATGGCTTAAAGACTCATCACCTGAAGTGTCAAGAGAGCACAAGCTTCTATCTGGGGGAAAACAGATCTGCCTTTTTTCACAGGGGCAAATTGTTGCTGAGCCCAAAATATTTTTGAAGCTGCCAGCCTTCTACTGTAATGCATTTGGCCTTCCTCATCAGATGGAAACCATTGGCACTTATATTCAACATGCTGGCCTGGATGATGCTGACCAGATGCTCTGTTTTCTGAGTCTTGACCAGCTCCAGTTGAAGTTGGTGAAAAGAATCCAGCTAAAATTAAGAACACTGGATAGGTTTTTAGAGAAACAGATCCATTACAGAATAATTGTTTAATATTCAGAGTTTCTATTTAGATTTGCATGTTAGCTCACACAAATGAATTGCATACAAGTGATAGAAATGTTGTTTTGACGGTAATATGATACTCAGTTGAAATATATCATTGTCATGGTATACGACACATAAAAGCACTTACGGTATAAAAGCACTATGCGAACAGTGGATGTGATATTTGACACATACTTCAGTACACTGAAAACCTTGTTTTCTTTCTACATTTCCACAATTCTAGTCCTTACGATTACAAATACAACTTTGAAAACGTAAGATAAATGGTTGGGATGATGGCTGGGCTGTAAAGTAGTTAGGGTCAAGATTTCAAGAGGTAGAATTCACTGCTTGCTCTGTTCACCCTAATGCTTTACCTTTTAAGGACAGAAAAAGAAAAAAGGCTAGGGGCCATAAAGGAGATTAAAGTTGTGTCCCTACAACATGCTTGCATATTATTAACACAACAATGTTTGATTTCCTTGGCTAAAATGTGGTTCAGTGTGTTATGCAAAAACAGCTTAAATCTATACAAATACATGATTTTCAGCCTTTCATGGAACAAAGTTTTGGTGCAAAGAGAATTCACAGCACCAGCAAGTTGAAACTGATTCAAATTGCTTTAAATTATATATCTGATGTTTTTTGAGAGTCTTTTGCACTGGGTGGCTATAATAAATCTAATAATAATAATAATAATAATAAACTGAACATCTGTCATTTCCCACCCAACCCCTTGCCTTCAATATTTGCAAGCATTTGTCACTTAGGTACATATATATAAATATATATTATCTTTTACTACCCAATCACACTACACCACACCAATCCCGAGGACATGCATTCACACAGACACACACATACGCACGCATGCACACACACATGCATATGTATATATGTGTGTAAAGAATGCCTACCCTCAGTAGACACATTCTTATAAATCGCATCTTCATGATTGATTAGAAAACAATATAGAAACACAACAATTTTCCAATGTCCTGCATTGCCTTAATGAATTAGATTGGATTGAGCTTTTGCTCAGCTGCAGATACTGTGACTCGGTCATCAATGGATTGTTTTGCGTCTCTGGAAATCAATGAGCCAGATTAACATCCAAATTTGCAATCTGTTTTCAACTGTCCTCTTCACTGCCGAGCTCCATTGTGCTGCATTGGCAAGCAGCTTTGGCTTTTAGACATGGCAACCTATTTGTTTGCCACGGGCATCAATATCACAAAGCTATAAAGTCCTCTAATGGAGAACTGCTAGCAGTCCACTTCCAAAGGACTACTTAGCCAAGTGCTTGACAAACCAAATGTTAGCTGCTAAGTAACAGCAAAGAGTTCTTGGGCTTGAAGAATGATGAAGGATGGATACCTTTGTTCAAACTGTTCAGATGGATCAGCATACCAGTCCAAAGTTCATTACATTGAGTTCAGGATCTGTAACAACAAACCCCTCTTTCAGATTCTACTTTTGTTCTCCCATCTCCATGGCAATAAGCAGATGTCAAAAACAATCATTTATTCTTTCCCCCTTCTTGTCCTGTGCTGATTCTCAATTGTAAACTTTGTGAAGCAGAATGTGAAAGTTCCATACATGCTGATCAATTAATGAACAAGTGGCACTTTAAATTGTCATCTTCTATCCTCAACCCTTACCTGAAATCTCCATCTTTTATCCTCAGTATGGTGGGAATCAGATACTTTCTCCAAAAGTCATGATGGGAGCTTGTGGTTGGGCAATTACCCAGTAAATTGGGTAACCTAACAATCTGTAGCTCCTATTATTATAGTCTGAGAATAATTATAGTCTCTTTTAATCAACTGTACAATATTATTTATAATAATTGTTTATAAAGAATAGAAAACATAGACAATTTATATTTGTATAATGCTTATTGAACAAAAATATTTTAAAGTGGACTGTTAAGTTTAAGAGGTTTAAATATAATAAGTAGATTAACAATGACTATGCAAGGGTATAGTTGGACAGGTATATGCAATTATTGTTGCACTCAAAGACATTCTTTGATGGGGAATGCTACCACTTTTTTTCCTACTCAGATTTTTAGAAATGGAAATCCATTTTCTCTGGCATTTCACATATGCAAAAAGGGTAATCAATATTTTGCACTTTGTATTCTATGTCTGCCATCTGCCTACCTATCAAGTAAGCATTTGTGTGCATTTTGCACATTAACTCTTCTTTGCCACATAAATGCTGAATTGAAAAATAGAATATCATAATGGCTCCAACACATTCAAGCATCACTGCATAGGGATTACAATGCTTAAAGGAGAGTACTCTGCATGTTGATGGTGCTGCTGAAATGAAAAAAAAAAACATGGTTTCTTTACTGGATTAACTCTTGTAACAGCTAGACTTTTTCATAGTGAAGCTGAGATCTTTTGTCAATGGACTGGAACGCAAAGAATTTGTCCTTGCTAGCACGCATCCTTCCAATGAACGTAGGTGTTGACACCCATGTCTGTTTGCAGATATAATTCACTTTATATGCATTTATTTCTTAGGAAACTTCACTTCCTGCCCATCTTTGAGCACTACACGTCGCTATATGATTTAATACATTTTTAAATAGAGATGTATGATCAATCTGCCCATGTGGAGTATTTCCCAGCCTTGAAGTCACCCAGGCAACTACATGTCAAGGTCCAACTCAGATCCATATCCAAATCTGCTAAGGTCCACCCTTTAAAGCAGGATAGGCATTAAGGCCTTGAAGGCCACTCTAAAAGAAGAGAAGTTCAGTCCCTAAAGGCCACAAGGAATATTGTAGTAATGGAACTATGTCACTCTGTGTGTGTGTGTGTGTGTGTGTGTACAGCAGAGATTTTCAATTTTTTTATTGTTATTGGGGGGATATTAAAAGTAAAATAGCTATCAGTCTAGGTGATATTTACCACATATATCTTGCTTGATATTTTATTTTGCAGCAAATAACTAAATAAATAAATAAAGCCATCAACTATCTGACTTTCGTTGTAAATTTTTGTGCTAGACTAGAGTCTGAGAGGCACGTTTTAGGAAGCACAAAAACAGGATGGTGAGGGAGCATGTGTGCCCTGGGACCAGGGATCGTTTGCTTGCGGCCTAAATGTTTGGACGTGGCCAACTATGATTTTCTTTTTATTTCTTTTTAATTTTCTATGGTGAAACTGGCTGCTTTTGAAACCGGATTTGACAAAGGGGAGCAAAATAGCAACAAAAGCAGTTTGCAATATGGCAAGGGATTCTACAATTCAAAAGTATGAAATTCAGGTAATTTGACAACATTCTTCAAAGTCTCCTGGGGTGTAAGCTATTTGCCAGGTTATTCTTTTGATTTTGGTTAGCAGCAGAGACCAGAAATACAGCCTGTTAGGGGGAATCCCTGGTGGGTGACTGCACGGAAATTGAATGGATTCTTTGTTTAAGCTCTGTGACATGATGATGAAGGGACAGGGTGGGCCACTCAGCACCATACAAGCTCGGGTTTATTTTTTGTCATTTATTCCCAGGGAAATGTGTGTGGTATCTGGAAAAAAAATAGTGTGGTGAATAAGAACTAATGCTTAATCGAGCAAGACAAAAATGCTATTGGGCAGGACACTGTATTTGGGGTAAAAAAAAATCACTGTGAACAGGAGAGGGTATTATTCCCCAAAACATCAAATTCAGACTTTGTGGATGATTCCAGACTGAGATGGCAGCTAGAAGGCTTGTGCTTAAGTTCCGCTGGTTGTGTCAACTGCCTCAAACATTAAATTTGGCTGCACTGACACCTACTTCAGTTACATTTAGATTACAGTATTGCAACATGCTCTACATGGGGACTACCTCTGAAAAAATGTCAGATGTGCAATTGGCTCCAAGTACAGCTGTGAGGATGCTGTTAGGTATGAGCAAATGCAAGGCTATACTGATGGATTTCTTGGGGTAATCTTCGATATTCAGGATGATCTTTCAAAGCTACACAGCTTGAGGTCTTAAGGTTTTCTCTCAAAAGAAAGAGAACCCAGAACGTCTCAGAAATGCTGCCACGTTTAAAATGTTGAATGGGAGAGAAAGATCATTAAATACTATAACTTGATATAAATAATCAAGTTAAAATCCAATCAAATTCAGTTTTTGTATGGTTCAACCTGCTTTTTGGAATGCAAATGACTGTGTGATACTCAAAGCCTCAGCTTGAGGCTGACTTAGTTGCAGAATACCCGAGGAATCATCTTCTTCAGTACAAACCAGCCCATTCTTAAGACATGAGGAAGAGTCACATAATATGTTGGGAAGTTAGGAGATCAGTGAAAAGGAATAAGAGAAAAAGCTTTCTCTGTCGCTGAACCTAAGCTGTACAATTCTTTGCACTTGGAGGTTTAACTGACCCTAGAGTCCAACTTTACAGGGTCTTACATCCAATAATCTCTGGGCAGCACTTCTGAAGAACTCCAAAATGTCTTAGATGACAATAGCCATTCTACCACCCTGCACTAGGGTCTTGGCTGATGTCATACCCAAAACATGGATTAGGTGCATTTCTCAAAGAATAACACCCCTTCCACACCCATCCAGGGATTTGGTGATACACACTATGTCAGCATTTCCATTTGTAAATCTGTAGAGATTTCTGTAAATAAATGAAATAAACAAATGAAATAAGTAAATGAAATAAATCTGAATGGAGCAAACATGTGTATATTGACCACTCATTTCTATTACTATTCATTCTAATTCTTTCTTTCCGTGGGCAGTAAATTAGCCAGATGGCAATTTAAGAACCTCACCCAGGCAAAAACTCTGATACCAAATCATTGTTCTCAAACATATTTTAACATTCATTTTAAAGTGCACATAGCTAAAATATGCTTTCCAACTGGTGTGCAATAATGGTCCCTAAAGGGCATTTTAAAACACTAAGTCCATATTAGATGGTTACACTCAATAAATTAAAAGGAGAAATTAAATAGAGTGTTATTACACATAAAGTCAGTATTACATGCTACAGAAACTCAGTTCTTTTCATCTTGTCCTTTCTTATTGTTTATAATACACAGCTAGATTTATTTTATAGAGGAGGATTGTGGGTAGGTGAATTATGTCATATTAGAAAATCTGTTTCTTTTAGTATTGTCTTCATTGATTGGCAGTGTCTCTCCAGAGAATGACATAAGGGTCTCTCCCAGTCCTACTTGGAGACGTTAGGAACTGAATCCGGAACTTTCTTGCATGCTAAGTATGTACTCTTGCACTCAGACGCAGTGCTAAAAGCTGGCCCATGCTCCCTCATCAAAACAACATGACAGCTATGGGCATATAGTACGGAAACATGATTGGTCAGTGGATTGCTAATAAATGGTGGGTCATACATTGAGTACACCTAAGAGCAAGCCCAACCATCCATGAGGGTGTTGGTATGCAATGTAATAAATCCCCAAGTCATTTTTTCTAACTGGTTTGATCCTAAGTTCTCATTACAAGCTTTGTTTAAAGTCACTGTCTGCTCTGCCACAAGACTGCTGTGCTTTATCAAGATCCTAGGGTCTAGCGGGAATAAGGCTTTCTTTGCTTATGGAGCTTGGTCTATAGTTAATGTCAGTGGTGTCCTTGTTGCTTCTGACTGGTCAGGTTAGTTTGTTTCATATGAATGATGCCATGTTTTTAGCTCTTGCCTGAACATTGATAACAGCTGGCTGAGCCCTATGTGTGTTTTGCATTTAATTTACCTTACCTCCTCACAATCAAAGCAAACATTTTCTCATCTCAGAATTTTTCTCTAGAAACAAGCAAAAAAAAAGAAGACAGTCATTCCACTCCAACACATAATGGAGTTTCTCAAACCATAAAAAGAGAGGCTTCGTCACTATACCCCCGAAGCAAGGGGAAAGAGCAGAGGCTGAATGTCAGGAAGGGAAGATACACTCATACGCATCATTAGACAACGCCATCTATTGGGACCCCCGAAATGCGCCTTATCTGGAACAGTGCCTGCCCTCTGCAACGAGGTTCCACATGAGTTTCGAACAGCCCCCACCTACGGCCTTTGTTGAGAATAATTGATGCCCCCTTTCTTCTTTTTCTCTCTTTGTTTCCATCCAGGTTTGTTTTCTCTACCATCTTTCTTCTGTTGTTTTGTGTTGCTTTTGTCTTTTTTGTATTGTTCCTTGTTTTTAAGTGTTTTTAACGATTTGTAAACTGCCCAGAGTCGCTGGGAGTTGGGTGGCATATAAATGTAACAAATTATTACATTATCATCATCATCATCATCATCATCATCATCATCATCATCATCATCATCATCCACAGATACTGAGCGTGAAAGATGGTTGAGGAGTGTACAGCCCTGACTTTTGGGGTTTATCTGTCTGGGTTTTCCCATGCTTCTTCAGTTTGGTAGGATTTTCTGTCTACAATAGCAGTAATAAAACACTAGAGACTTTCTCCTTGTCTCGGCATGATCTTTGCTTAGTCAGGACAATAAATGTAATAAAAATCACAATATCTGCCTTGTTTCTTTGCTGCCTGATCCCTGAGCTTAGTGACTATTCTCTTGTTGCTCATCCAATCAGCCAAAAGCAAGAAAATGAAAAGAATCCAGAATCTCCCCTGCCTGCTCATTTGCTCATTCATACTGTTGCTCACTTTTTTACTCTCTGATGGTAAAACTGCCAGAGGAAAAAAAGTATCTAATGACAGTGGCTGCAAGGAGAAGACCCCACCAAGGGCATGTTGCCCATGGGGATCCAACATTCAGTGGAGCTTCTCTGGAGGATTGTGAAAGTAGAAAGCAGAGGCAACATCAAGGCAAACTCCCAATATTAACTGGAATTTAGTAGCCATATCACCATCAATAGGGATTTGATTTTAAGATGAATCCCACTAGCAACCAATATTATTATTATTATACATTAGTCAGGGTAGATTATTATATAATCAATATAATCTACAGCAATTTGATGGCACCAGAGATGCAGAGGAATCCCTGGAAAAAAAAAAAAGATGCCCTTGTTTCAGCCAACAGCAGTTGTGAATTGCAATGCCATGCAAGAAAAAAGCAACCCTTAACTTAAACTATGGTATTAAATATAAACATATTTATTTCATTAAATGGCTTTAGAGTTCATAACAGACCTTTGAAGTTGAAGCACCTTGAAGAACCACTTCCATTTTCATATCACTGAAAGGCTGTGACATCCACCTATCCCTGTCAGTGCTGACTTTGAAGTTGCACAAAAAGCATAAAATGGGGAGTTTGGGATCCAGAGAAGGCTATTATGCTCAAAGTTCTATTGTACTTCTTAAAGTGTAATTTCTATATTTTTTAAATTAGACATACTAAGACCGCACTAAAAATAACCTCAATTCATTGCAGGTAATGAAGATTATTTCAAATGATAATTTGAGAACAATTGTCCTGAACTTTTGATGCCAAAAACGTATTGCAAAAAATAACCCAAAACTAACCAAACCCGTCTTTTATTTCTTGGTTTAATCCAGGAGATAATTGAGTAATAAACCTATATTTAGATACTTCTGCTGATTCACAGAGGCTTTATTTAGTGTGGAACAATAGCTGCAGTTTTGCATTTAATAGGCGTTCTTGCTCAGAAAAAGAAAGATTCAATTTAAAGAATAGATATGTAAAAGAAATGAGGTAAGGTGAAGAAGAATTGTTTCTTGTTTATATCTAAAGAAAAGGTTTTTTTTATTTTTTTTAGCAAGATTTTATTCATTAAAAATTTCTACAGAAAAAAATTCTACAAGACACATATACAAAAAGATTTTTCAACAAAACAAATTAACAAAAAAATCAACATACATTTCTATACATCTTACTATAATGTCTTATGATTTTAACTTTTCTTTTTCCTAAGGAAAATAGGTGTGTCAACATATACAAATCATGTAAATAAGAGGTTTCCGACTAAACTAGCTAAAGATATATATTAAAACCCCTAATGTGACTCCCAATAATTTTGAACTCTTATTTTACTCTTTCAAAATATTCGCTTCTTTACAATACAGAACCCAATATAATTGCTTCATTTTCATCAGTTGCATACAGGTAATCTAAAATTGGTTGCCACATTTCCTTAAATTTCAAAATATTATTATCTTTCATTAGACATGTTAATTTTGCCATTTGTGCTAATTCGATGAGTTTTATTATCCATTCTTCCATTGTTGGAATAGGTTCCCTTTTCCAATACTGTGCATATACTAATCTGGCCGCTGTGATCATGTAAAGCATCAAATTACTATATTTTTCTTGTTAATCGCCATCTGATAAAAAAAAATCTGTTTTTTTCCCCATCTTATTCTTAAAAATTTTCTGAAACATATCATGAATCTGTGCCCAAATTTTTTTTGCTTTGCTACAAGTCCACCACATATGATAGAACGTTCCTTCCATTTGCTGACATTTCCAACATGTATTTGAAGTGTTGTTATACATTCTTGCTAGTTTTTGTGGTGTCAAGTACCATCTAAACATCATCTTATAAAAATTTTCCTTTAAATTATAACATAATGAAAACTTGAAATCCTTAGTCCACATTTTTCCCATTTTTCTAATGGAATGTCATAACCAATATTTCTTGCCCAGTTAATCATGCATGTTTTAACTTGTTCATTTTCTTGATTTGTTTGTAACAAGATTTTATACATTTTTGTAATAATATGATCATTATTTAAATATAATTGTTTTTCAAATTCTGATTCTTCTTTTTTAAATTTATAGTTCTTTTTATCTAGCTTGAATCATTCATTTAATTGGAGGTAAGTAAACCAATTACACGTGTGGCCTTCATTTTGTAGTTCTTCTCGAGATTTTAGAATAGGCAGACCACTTTGATCGAATTTTAATAGATCTTTATATCTTAACCATTTAGTCTGGTCACCTAAGCTTTCTCTTCTTGAGAGGGCTTCTAATGGTGATATCCCATTTGGTATATTTGGAAGTAATCTTTTTTTGTATTTGTCCCAGGTCTTAAGTAACGTTTTTCTAATAATGTGATTATTAAATTCTTTGTTCAATTTTACTTTTTCATACCAGATATAAACATGCCAACCAAATTTAATTTCGTGTCCTTTGTTCAATTTTACTTTTTCATACTAGATATAAACATGCCAACCAAATTTAATTTCGTGTCCTTCTAACTGTAAAAGTTTTTGATCTTCCAATATTAACCAGTCTTTGATCCATAGAAAACAACAAGCTTACAGATATAACTTAAGATCAGGTAATCCCAGGCCTCCTTTCTCTTCAGAAAATAGCAAACATGGTTTTAAATAAGATTTAACATATACTACTATACCATTTATTTTCTTATCGTTTGCTGTTACAAATTCATTACCCAATTTTCTATTAAGTAAATACTTTACATCCTTTTTTTTAATAAGTGTTTCTTGAAGGCAAATAACATCATTATTCAAATTTTTAAGATGATGAAAGATTTTTTTCATTTTGGGGGGACTATTTGCCCCATTGATATTCCAAGTAATATAACTAATACCCATCATGCCAGTAATTCTTCATATTCTTTGGAAGTTGTGGCTGACTCTTCTCTGCTAGTTTCTTTGATATTTGTCTTAATATGGTCTAAATCCTTTTTGTATCTTTCTAGAAATTCTTTAACCTTGTGCACTGAATTCAACTTAAACCTCCTTTCCTGAAAGGTAAAGCTTACCCCCTCTAATTTCTCCCAGTGAAATGGTATGTTGTTTCTTTTCAACATTTCCATTAAACCTACATATTCCTTCCTTTTTCTCAAAATTCTTATCGGTATTTCTTTGAGCACAATAATAACTTTTCATTTAATTCTAATTCTATTGTCAAAGTGTGCATGTAATATCATCTCTTTAGTTTTTCTCCTTGAAAATTCAATCAATATGTCTCTAGGTTTATTATGTGTCTCTGCATATTTTGAATTTATACGAAACATCTTCTCAGTCTCCTCTTCCATCTTATCTTCTTCCCAATTTAGTAAGTTTGCTAGTGTTTGACTATTATTTCCTCTATCTCACCCTTCTTTCCTTCTGGTATACCCCTAAACCTCAGACTAAATTCCTTGTCTCTTGGTTCTAAAAAGGCTATTCTGTCTAATTCATTTTCTTTCTCTACTTCCAATTCTTCTACTCTTTCAATCACCTTTTTTATTTCCCCATCTATTTTCTCATGTATTTTATCTAAATTTTGTTTCAATCATTTCCCAAAATCTTCAAAACATTTTTCCAACATTATATTTATATTTTGCAAGATTGTTTGTGAAGTCTTTCCAGAAAACTCTTCAAACATTGCTTGAAGTCCATCATTTTCTCCTGCTCCCGATTCTCTTCTGTTTTGCCTCCTGGTATTCATTGTTAAACTGTTCATATAATATACACAGTATTTAAAAGGTTATATCCACTACGTTATAAGGAGAAACTTGCTATACAGCTTTTGTCCACCAAATCCACTATATGGTGAGAAGTAATATAGTCTCAAGAAAATGGCTACTCTATATTAATAATTAACTTGCACTCTGTTCCTGTAGTCCTTATTTTCTCCTTTTAATCCCTCTCCAGTTCATCCACCCATTTTGAAATAAAGTGACTCACCAGGCTTTCCTGAGTCTCTACAGCTACATTTAGTCTCTTCTTCTTTCTTCTATTAAGTTGTAAAATAGCCAAGGAAGTGGGGTGGTCGAGGGTATTGTCTTTTAACAAGACGTTCAATTGCAGCTTCTGCTTACCGAAAAGAAAGTGCTTCCCAGCTGAATCTCTGCTTCGCAAAGAAGTGACGTCTGCCGTTTTTCTTGCTTGTCAGCTGTCCGGAGAGCACCTTCGCTTTCTCACTCACAGCTCCTTTCGCCAGGAGTTGCTTTCAATCTGGAAAAACCTTCCAACTCGTCATATCAAGCTGCAATGAGAACTCTATCTGTAAAGCTTCAGTAGAGTTCAGCCCGACACCATTGCTCCCACACCGGAAACTGGAAATAAAAAAAGAAAGAAAAGTTATATATTAAGAAAATAAATGATGTGAAAATATTATTTTGATTCTACTGTAAAAACAGCCTTCAACACAGGTAGAATTAACTTCCTTTGATGTCAGAAGCAAGAAGGAAAATTTCTCAGAACTGTTATTGGTTAACACCACTTCTACCATTACAACTGCTATGATTGCTATAATCAGACTTTATGGTGTGTATATGTGTGTTTGTGTGTGTGTGTGTATACTTGACAGTATATGCCCAAAGGTAACTGGTTGGGCCAGTGCTCTGCAGAAAAAAACCCAATGGGTTACAGCCATCTGTGAACAGTTCAGTCTAATTACTCCAATGCATTTAAAGTCGGTTCTGCTGCAATCACTGAAAGATATAATTTATGACCAGTTTGCTTCCGGGTCCAATTCAAAGTGTTGGTTATCACCTTTAAAGCCCTACATGGCATGGGGCCAGGCTACCTGAAGGACCGCCTCATCCCTACAACATCAACCCGCCCCACCCGGTCAGGCAGACAGGGCAGGTAAGAGAACTTCATCTGGTGGGGTCCAGGAAGCCGGCCTTCTCTGCAGTAGCCCCCACCCTTTGGAACATCTTGCCCCCATAGGTGAGGCAGGCTCCTTCACTTCTGACCTTCAGGAGGGCCCTGAAAACTTGGTTCTGCCATCTTGCGTGGGGCGGGAAGGTAGGCAGCCATTCATGGGGGTGGCTCACGCCTTAGAGCCCCTCCACCTGATTAGAATTTTCTAGACTCTTGGATTTTACACTTATTTATATTGTATTTTATATTTGTAAATTGTTTTATTTTTTATAGGATTTTAATTGTTTATTATAGTTTTAATTTTATTGTAAACCGTTCAGAGTCCATCTTTTGGAGGAGATGGGCAGTGGCAAAATTTGAATAATAAATACATGAATGAATGAATGACTGAAGCATCATTGCTTTCAGTGGGGATCTGTTACATTGACTTTAGCTGGGTTGTGTTCATATTAATGTGCTATTCAGGGAATATCAGATTGCCAGAAGCTGGACTGCAGCAGCACTGAGAAGTTCTTGCCATGTCATAGATTTCTAGACACATGCCACTAGATCTGACTTGAAAGTTATGAGATACTTTGCCTTTCATTTAAATTAGGATGCTGAGCAAGATGTCTTCTGGGCATCCTGCACATTCGTGGATATTTTCTCTCTAGTTTCTTTCCCTACCTTCCTGCCATTCCTCCTGAAAAACAAGAAGCCAAGCACAAACACATCCACAGCTTCTTCCATAGCATGCATGCTCCTTTCTTCTAAAGCTAGAAAAGAGAAAGGGACAAGGAAAGGGAATTGGAAAGAGAAAAGTTAGTGCTGCTTGGAAGGGTAAGGAAGGAAAGTATGTCTTCTATGGAAATACGGACTTTTTATATTCATGGAAATCTTCAGACCCCACAAGCCTATGAGAAAACAATATTTCATTGTTTCTACCTTCTCTCTACAGATGCATTATATTGCTTAGCCCTGTGGGTTTAGCTGGCAAAATGATCTAGCCATATTTCTGCAGTATTTTCTAACAGTCACCAGAACAGGCCAGCAAGCAGTTTTGTAGGCTAGGAACAGACAACATTGCTCTGTACTCACCTCATTTCCATCATAACATAATCTCCAGGCATATTTTCTTTCTATTTTATATTAAAGTACTGTTTTCTCCATTATATCATCTCAAGCACTACTGTCTGTTTTGTCCATTGTACTTTATTTTCTTACTGGCTAATCTCAGCAGTTCATTGCAACTTTGCAGTCTTTGCAGAGGCTGGACTACCACCATCATCTCCCCCCACCCCACTCCAACTAAGACCGCTGTCTCTAATGTCCTCTGAATCTACCTGTATCAGGAATGCTATAATAGCACCGTGGTTATAACATTTGCCTTGTAAATAGTAGTTTGCTAGCTTGAAACCTGGGAGAAATGTGTTGGGATTTTTAGTTGTTATTATTTCTTTCCCGGAGGTACCTACTTGTCACCATGCTTTTTTTTTAACATTTCTGCCATCACCGGATTTATTAAAGAAAAGAAAACATAAGGAAAAGTAGGTAGCTCAGGGAAGGAAAAACATTCATTTAAAACAAGTTTCATACAAGCAGCCTTCAATAGAAGGCAAGTGTCATATTCATTGCACTATTACATAATTCCTGGTAAAAGTAGTTTAGAAGATATTAGAGATAAGAGGGCAGTAAGATACCATTTTTTATTTTAAAGCTGATTGCTGTACCTATATGTATGTGCATTGTATGCTTTAACTTTGTAGATAAATTCAATTTAACTTAGTGTGTGTACATATGTATGTGTGCATCTTTCTGTGTGTGTGTGTGGGTATGTATATATATTGGACCAAATACCTTACAAGCTGTTGCCAGATTGTCTTACAATGGACAGGAGTTTCGTAGCCTGCTTAGAAACAAATCAGCATGAGCATAAGACAGGAGCAGCTTAAGGGTACCATGTAGATATTTCTTAAGAGTTAAGGTGACAATTAGATGAGGTAGAAGAATAACTGTTATTAAAACTCTCCTTACTTAAATGGCAGCTGCAGAAGGCATTTCTAATAATCCCCATCCCAGTCTTAGTTTCCCAATTGAAATCACTATTTTAAGATGCTATTTGCCCTGAGGTCAGACTATATAAACAGATTTATTTATTTTTTAATCGGTTCAAGCGTGACTGATTCTTGGAGACTGCCTGGACAAGTCCTTGCAGTTTTCTTGGCAGGTTTTTCAGAAGTGGTTTGCCATTACTTCCTTCCTAGGGCTGAGAAAGAGGGACTGGCCCAAGGTCACCCAGCTGGCTTCATGCCTAAGGTAGGATTAGAACTCACAGTCTCCAGGTTTCTAGCCTGGGGCCTTAACCACTACACCAAACTGGCTCTCAGTATTAACAGTTAACTGCTGTCTATGAAAATTCTTCAAGAAGTTAAGGGATCTAGAGAAACCGACCTGAGATGCATTTCTTGGAAGCATAGAATTCAGACACTGGCTACTTCACTGGGTATCTGACAGAAATGTAAAGTGTTATAAATAAATTGTATCTTGGGAGCACCAAATGAAAGTCAGGAACTATACTGAGCAGAAAAGCATCATTTAGCAACTATCTCGATTGGTAGAACTACAAAAGTGTTGGCTTATGGACGGTGTTGCTTGCATTTCCCTGCTCCACTACACATTGTCAGCTTATGCTTCAATTCCCAAACAAGCACAATGGAAACTCTAACACTGCCCTTTTTGCTTCTTCTAGTGTGCATTGAATACTAATATTGCAATACAATCAAGCAAGGTAAAATAGCTTGTTTGGAAATCCTCAGAAAATATGGACTGGAGTTAGCTTGTTGGTGTCATAGATCTGTCCCAGTATTCACCCTGTTGCACCTTTTTTTAAATTGAATCTCTCTTCCCCAACAGGAAAAGTGAGGAAGGTAATAGTAATAGCAGTAGTAATAATAATAAAATCCTTCATGTACTAGATTTTTTTTTCTGAGGATGGATAAAAAATCAGGTTCTCTTCCTGCTGTGTATCATTTTTCAGGTTCAAAAATCAATTTGTGCTTTTTGCTTTAAAGTGTTTCTTTTCCTTGATTAAAAAGTTATAATTCCTTCTGCTGATAGCTGGGAGGCTGTTACATCATAGCGTGGTAGGTCACACAAGGCTGTATTTAGATACATATTGGGTCATTTCTTAAATTAAAAAAAAAATTGCAGGCCAATTTGTTTTAGTGTCCAGCATAAAGATAAGGGCTTTAAAGGCATATAACAGATTTATAACAAAGGACATATTTGCTCAAATATAACCAAGGTATGTTTTTCTTTTTCTTTTTCTCATACAATGATTCAAACTATTATGAAGTAGCCAGGCTTTTTAGCATAAACCTTTCTATATATTGGGGTCAATCCCAAAGTATGATAAGGTTCTAGCTCCCTGAAATGGTGTATCTAAGTTAAACCCTTGCGATTTTAGTCCCCAAATTTTGCACTGTTGCTTGCCTTAGCTTCAAGATATGGGTTTTCTAGAAAATATTGAATGAAAAAATTTTCTTATGCGAAGAGAAATGATTCTAATTAGCATATCTGTCTCAACAGCCGTGTTCTGCACAAGGATTTGAGGATCAATTATCTGGTGAGAAAAAAATAGCCTATTTTATGCTCTCTGAATATTACATTTAAAGGAGTTAAAAGTTTTGATATCTGGGAAGAAAACTTACTGCAGTGTTGGAAACAATTTTGGGCGATTGCAATATACTTTTACCTTCTTAATCTTTACGGCAATCTCCTGAAAAGCAAAGAAATTCCAAACCTATCTGAAGTAAAACATTTTGGCCTTGGAACATTTTCTGTCCCATGGCTTTGCTTGAACAATCAAGAATGTTCAAGATAACGTTCTTTATAAAGCATTACTCCACATTGTTTTATATACATGTTTGGTTGTGATTTTATTGTCTACTATGTGATCCTGCTTGCTTCCCGCTTATTTTAAATATAAAAGGCGGTTGTAGGAAGCCCCATTGTGTTTGAGGACTAGTTTTGTCTCCTGAGGGCTAGAAAGTGGCAACACATTGGTCTCTCTCTTCCTGAAGTCATGTTTCCTCCCAAGATGCTTTCCTGGAGCAACCTCTACTCCTCAGAGCAGTCTGTCTCTTGATCAGAAAAACAGAATGGTGATTCTGTATTTCTCTCTGTAAGGAGAAAGGAACTGTTAGGATGAGCAAGGTTTGAGCAAAGTTGCAATATTGTGTTGGCATAATCTATCCTGCAAGCCAGTCGATCCCATCTCTGATGAACAGGTTATAGCCCATATTTATATTATACTATATTTAGAATTTTAAAAAAAATCTTAAAAGTTCCTTTCACAGAAAAGGTTTTACATGTAGTACATTTTCAGCACACACATACCAGGGTCCACAACAAAAGGATTAGACATCCATGAAAAGACAGATTATAATTTATATTTTAGATATGTTTTAGTTTGTATGTATGAAAATCAAGTGCTCTCAAACTCTTGAAGCATAAGTAACTCATTTATTACTATATATAGATCTAAGCCTTTGTATAAAAAAATTGGGCCTTTTAAACAATTCCAAGCCACCTTTAGTAAAAGATTTGTGACCACATTTGATCCCAGCATTACTGTTATAATGTTGTTTGTGTGTATGTGCATGTTTGTCTTTGCTTGCTTGTTTTGTTTTTCTAATCAGCCACTGTGACTATTTGCAAGTTGCTCACAAATTGTTCTTGAGTTTCTAGGATGAAAGTTTCTACCAGACAAACTATTGACATTTGGACTGAATAATACATAACTGCTATATGTTACTGAAGCTGGATAGAGATGTTTGATGCTACAAAGCCAAATTTATGGAAGAGAATATGTTAGTTGGATCACAAATTCATACCGTGTGATAGGGTAAGCAAGATGTTTTGCCCACATTGAAGTGCTGGGTGATGGTCACATATCCATGGCCATACACATATACACAAACACAAACATATGCATATAAAGTGTTTTTTCCCCTCCCAACAATCTCAGTGCTGCTAATATAGCAATGATGAGGAAATTACTTACCCCCAGCTTCCACTGCTTCCACTTTATTTTATTGCCACTTCTAATTTTTTTCAGGGCCCTGTTTTTGTGAGGGCAAAGTGTGCCAGACACTATCTTCTCTTCTGAAAAGTCTCTATGGTCACTGGGCCTTCCAGAAAGATGACCTTTCAAGAAATTGGCAATATTGGCTGAAACACTGAAAAATCAGAGACAACAGGAAAGTGGGGAAAAGGCTCAAAGACTGAGGATGTGGGGAAGTGGGGAAAAAGCTCAGAGATTGAGGATACTTCCAAAGAGACCTACCCTGAAGGCTTTGGATGCCTGGTTTTAGCCCAGAGGCCCACCCCAGCACAACAGATGTTGTATTTCTGATGATTCTTTGTATCAAATGGATAATTAAGACCTCAATCCCATACTAATATTTCTGGGAAAAAGGTCTGTCCAGGTCAATACACTTCTGAACAGGTGTTTATATAATGGGGTGGTTTCAAATTTGTAGGATAGTCTTTAATGAAACTTTCATCCATCAAAGTTCTGGTGCAAAACAGTAAACAGAACATCTCTTTGGTATTACTGTACCAGCATCTAAAGAAACCTCTTGAGATGGCAGCTGAGCTGTACATGATTTCAAATGGAAGAGCAGGTAACACTTTCTTTGGGGTCTGGCAAACTTCCTATCATATCCAGCTCATTTGGCTGTGGATTTTATGTATTTTATGCTAGTTTTTAATATGTTTTATGTAGTTTTTTCCTGTTTTAAAATTCTACTTTTTTTTACATGTTTACGTTTGTTTTAACTGTTTGCAGTGTAAGCTGCCCAGAGTCAGTCAGTCATATATACATACGCAATGGGCGGCTATAGAAATTAGATAAATAAATACATTTTAAAAGGATATTATAGTTAGTGTGGTTGTTACTGTAAATTGGTGTTTCAAGAATGCCTCTAGTCTCTATATACACCAATGAAATTCTTAGGTAGGTATCCTACCTAATTACAGACCCATAAGCCTTATTGATATAACAGCCAAGATGTATGCAAAACACCTCCTGAGAAAAATAGAGGACTGGGCAATCGAGAAAAATATACTAGTGGAAGAACAGGCTGGGTTTAGACATGGGCACTCCACAATAGACAACTGCTTCATTTTACACCATCTCATCGCTAAATATACAACTGATGGAAGGCACCTGTTTACATCTTTTATTGATCTTAGCATGGCATTTGACTCCATAAATAGAGATATCTTATGGAAAAAGCTGGCCAAGTTAAATACGGAACCCAGACTGTTATATTTGATAAAGGCCCTCTACACAAATACATCCTGAAAGTCCTTACTGGAGTCAATGGATCTCTTACACAGAGCATACCCACCCACAAAGGTGTCAGACAAGGATGTATCTTGGCCCCAATATTGTTTAATCTCTATGTTAACGACATTCCAGAATTCCTCCATTCTACGGATGTTCACATGCCAAAGATCCTTAACAGACATATCAATATCCTCTTCTGTGCAGATGACATGGTTTGGATGGCACATTCCCAAGCAGGCCTGAGAAGATTGAAATTTGGTGCTTACTGCGCCTCAAACTTTTTGAATATTAACAAGTCCAAATCCAAAGTGGTGGTTTTGGGAAAAGACGGGCCAAATACAATTGGCACTTGGATGGGGAGCCTATAAAACAAATAGATCCTTTCTTATATTTAGGGGTGGTTTTTACAGATACAGGGCCCTGGGCTAATCATTACAAGCAAAGTTCTACAAAGGCCACAGTAAGTTCTAAAATGCTAATTAAACTACTTAGTTACAACTACCCTTGCTCTCTGGTCTCCATTTTGAAGGTCCACAAAGCAAAAATTGTACCAGTGCTAACATATGGTGCCGAACTATGGGGCCTCTCAAAGGCCTCCTTACTTGAACAAAATCAAGCACGCTTTTTAAGAACTATTCTCGGGACTGACAGGAATACAGCTGCAGCAGCAGTAAGAGCTGAAACAGACACCCATTCCATTTACAGTCTATCAGTAACCAAAGTCTTTAACTATTGGTGGAGAATTCTCCCAATGGAACATGATAGACTACCAAAAATGTGCTTCGAAGAACAGATGGGCACACCTCAACCCACCACAAGGATCAATCAGCTCCTCCAAACTATCGCATTCCTCGGCTTTTCATCACAATATTTACTTTCAGCCGGAGACCAGGCCAAGGCAATATTCAAACAAAGAGTCTTGGATGTTAATGCCCAAACAGACATTGAGTCACTTTCGCACAACAGGTCATCGAAATGGCTGGCCAAGAATAAACTGTCCTTTCAAATAGAAAAATACCTGACAATGGGTCTGACTCAATACCATAGGATAGCTCTTACTAGAGCAAGATTTGAACAACTAGATTCTATGGTCAAATACGGACGACTCCACCAAGTGGAGGACATGTGCTTGTGGAGCATCCGAAGTAGAAGACATTGCACATGTCCTATTTAACTGACAACTATTTGCCCCAGCAGGGGCTCAGTACCTTCAGACATTAATTGACAGAACCACACACTGGGACCATAACAAAAGACTATGTTACTTCCTCCAGGGCACAATACATATGTGGTCAATAGAACTGTTAAGTTTATAGTTAGAGCTGTCCAACTGAGAACGCAACTTATAGAACGCATTGGGGTGGCATGTAAAGGTGACAAATTAATTTAAACTCACATTGTTTCTGTATTTTATCACTTGTTTTATCACATCTTGCATTTTTATCTTACAATTTTATCTCTATTTTATCCTACTGTATTTTATTGTATTTTATCTCACCACAGTATATTTTAGTTAATTTTACTGTTTTTTAGCTGTTTTATGGTACCATATTTTATACTTTATATTTTATAGTGTCTGATGCCCAACCTTCTGATACGGTCATTTGACTAATCAATAAAGTTATTCATTCATTTTATTTCCTTAGGAAATAAAATGAAATTGAAGTGGAGCACAACAACCTGCTGGAGGTTGCCAAGCTTTCACTCAGCAAAGCCCCTCACACCACAGAGGTGGTATGATTCACCTTGCTGAGGTACAGAAGTGTGCAGTTTCCCTCACTGAGGCATTTTGAGGTGCTTCAAGACCTCATCCAGCAATTCCAGTAGCTTGTCAAGGCAGAAGTGGCTTCTGTGGAAGCTACTGGACCTTCTGCATGAAGTCCTGGGGGAATGGAAAGCCCTTTGGAAGACTCAGCATGATTGCTTTTAGATATGCAGGGGCTGCATTGCTTCCCGAAGTAACTTCAAAGGGGTACTTTGCACAAATTTTCATTAAAGCAAAATATCCCTTTGAAGCTTTGAATAGACCTAGCAGATGTGATCTAGTGCTTTGTTTGACACAAACAGTACAGAGCATCATCTCAGTTTGAATGTGCAATGGGGAATATCCTCAGTTTGCTTTCTGAGAAATTGGCATTTTGTGACAGACTATTAGGCATGACAGCCACTTGGTAAATAAGCACCCTTACAGCAGACTTATTGTGAGAATACCTACTTTATGATCTAACAATTCCAAATGTATCCACAACCCTCAAAATTTTTGGCAGAGTGATACTGATTCTCTCTAAATATGCACCTCATGTTATTGTCAGGATATATACTAGTAAGGTAGCAGAGGGTTAATCAAGCTCAGTTGCATAAATATATTCTGCTTTCCTTGCAAAGGATACCACTACTTTTTATAACAGATATTGGGCAGAAGGATTGAGCTACTGTATATGACCAAAGTAAAAATATATGGGGAAGTGCAAATAAAATCTGTTTGATACTGTGGTGTTGGACTACAGTCCTCAAGCCTCCTATTTTCAAGGAGCTGGTACCAGTAAATCAATCTTTAATGTTACCTTTCAGATACTATGGATCTGCTCATTTTTTTCTCCCTCTGACAAAAACTACTTGTTCTTTGTCCTGGACACTGGATACTTTCTGGCATGGTCAAGAGTGTGTCTTCAGGAGCACGCACACTACCACTTCTTTCAAGGCTGGTGGCACTACCTGCTCTCCCAACTCCCAATCATCCAAAGGACCCAGGTGGGACATGGGTCCAGTTCACGTGTTGCCAAGCTCATGTTGCTCAGCACTGTTTCCACTTTTTCAGGATCCTCAGGACAAAATGAATTCCAGATAAAATCACAAGACTCTGCCTCTGTTATCTAAGTAGATTCTGCCCAGATATAAGGCAAATTTGAACTCTCTGACTAGTAAAAGATTGCCTCCCCAATTCATAGCAGCCAAGACTCAGTCTTCAAGAAGAAAGTCACCCTAAACTAGGTTGTTGAGGTACAATATGCTAATGCAATAAAAATACCAAAATAGGACCACTTTGCTGCCCTTACCACCACAGTGTAGATTCGTATCTGCTTGATGAAGTTCATTTCAGGTCTTCCTCTGCTGATGCTCTAGATAACTCTTTGTCCACTTCATTTCCTGAAGGTTCTCAGTAAATCCAATAGATCCTTTTAGCTGGGCAGAGAGGTAAAAGCTGGATAGGAGCAATCTTATCTAGCTACCTCTGTATTCCAGAAATAAACTAGCCACTGGTGGGAATGCTGTTGAGTTTATGGGAAATCATTAGGGATTAGTCTGAGTTTTCAGTTTCTGAATCTGAAGTGCTTGACCTGACTGGGCCTCAACGTGCATCACAGGAATTAGCTGGAAAGAGAGTCTCTGAAGAAACACAAGTGGAGGCTGAGTCAGCTAACCTATAACCCAGGGTCTAGGCAAGGTTCTGTGCCCAGCAATACACTGAAAATTTTTAAAAGAACAGCAAAAGAAATCAAGTGATTTACTTGAAAGAAAGAAGTATGATCTTTCCCAATTAGTCAAACTGATAGTCAGGGCTATATAAAAGAGATGGCTTTTGTCTCTGGTTGTTTGCGGCAAATAACATTCCAATAAATTTTGTACTGTGATTGACTGATGCTCTCCCTCTTTCTCTGCTGTTGTTGTGTTACCTGGAATCTTGAATTGGAAACAGATTATTTTTGGGTCTTCCTAAACTTGAGATTGGTCTCTCTGGACTATTTTGCTAAAATAAGCCCTCCTGCCTGTGTCAGTGAACGTTGTGTTACTTTGGTGAAAGATTTACAACAGTAATAAATATTTTGAATTAATTACCAGAAATGTGTGCATAACTGGCAAAGAACAGAAAGACTCCAAGAGACTTCCAGAATTTGTTTGGATTCATCGGGTGCCTGGGACAGACCAAGATAAAAATCCTTTCACTTGCAGAGATTCAGACTGGCAACTAGACAAATAGGTTTCAGTAATACACATGAAGACCTCTTAATTCATCCTTGACTAAGTCATGGACCAATGTGATCTTATTGCAAACACATCTGTCACTTTATAGAAGCAACTTGTGACCATAACCTCTGCCAATCCAGATAACTGACCCCAGTACTTTTCCCACACATACACTACTTCCCCCACACATTACCACTGTAATACAACCACCCCGCTCATGTTTCCCTTGGATCTACCTATGGTTCCTGCACATTTCCCCCTGTCCTAACAGTCAGGAATCACGCTGAGACGAGGAGTAGGTCTCTAGTGTTTATTGTTGCTACATAAGACAGAGTCCTAACAAACTGAAGAAGCATGGGAAAACTCAGACAGATAAACCCCGAAAGTTAAGGCGGGTCTGATCTGTGTCTCTTTGAATGGCTGCTTAACTCCTCAGTACTACGCATGCATTTTCCCCCCTGGATAGAGGCCCCCTCCTGCTCGCCATCAGTACTCATGACATCCCCCATGACCAACAGAGCTATCTCCAAGACCAGGGCCCTAGTTCCTACTAACCTCCAGGTCCTCATTTATCCAACCACATCCATTTTAGCGCCCAGACAAGCTGGTCATCTAGCAACCTGCCACTCAATAAGAAAAACATACTTTACATGTATCTGTGTATATGTGTGTGTGTTTATGTATGTATATATACTCTGTATATATACACATAATTTATTGTCCCAACCCATAGGTTATAATATAATATACTGTACAGTAATCAGGCTTCCAATAAAACAGTAAACAATAATTAATAAACAAAGCTTACAATTATATGAAATCAGGTCCATGCCAATGTCTTGTATTCATATGCTATTTTATTCTGGCATTCTTTTGATGAAAAGGCTAGAAACCCCCACATTTTTAATGGATTTTGGGCACATGTTTCTACTGTATATGCATTTTGTATGCTGTGGAAATGTATGTCCAAAATTAATTCCAAAAATGTACATTTTCTAGTAATATATATAATGGTCACTTATCCTCATTTTTTTTTCTAAGCAGATACTTAATATATGTTTCCCCACCCCCCTATGGAATTTTTCATAATGTATGCTTTATTGAAACACAGGTAGTCCTAATATATTTTTTGCAGGCAAATTTCACAAATATGTTCTGATTTTGTATGCAAATTCCCTTAGCAAAGTAATGCTGCTTTATATGAATGTTTTCAGCTGAGAATGACAGACAGCAATGCATTTTGTTCATTGCTGCCATCCATGCCCATGATGCATATAATTTTGATGGAGCATATCACCTGAAGAAAGTAATGATCAATTTCTTTTACATACCTGTGCTGGTAAGGATTTTCCCTAATTTTGGTGGAGATGGTAGTTTAGTTTTTGGAGTGGGATTTAACCTCCCTAAAATGAAAGCAGAAACTTTCTTACCCAAGCAATCATGTATGTTAATTTGCTTAATGCTCTGGGTCTGAATGCTTCAGTCATAATATTCTTAAACTGCCTCTGCTGTGGAATACAACTGCCTGAAACATTTTCAGATATGATGACAATATCACCAATGCCATGCCAAATTCATAACTACCAAAGGCGAGAAAATTAATGTTTATCAAATTAATTAAGGAGGTTCAATTCTACAGTGATCCTAGAAGTTCTGAAGCTAGGGACAAGTTAAAAAAAATTTACTATTGAAGGCACTATTATAACAGCATGCTGTATGTGGCCTTAAGTGATCAAAAGTCATATGTTGATGACCATAACCATTTCAAAAAGATTAATTTCTAATCTCCAGAGTTAATTTTAGCTAATTTGTTTAAAGCTTTAATTAATATTATGTCTCCACACAAAATTATATAATAATCTATTTTTAAGAAAGTTCACTTTTCAATTGCCTTGTATGAAATTGAATAGGTACAAAAGTCTTTTCCAGAAGTTAAGGGCACACAACAAATATAGGAAAGTCACTTCCACTCTAGTCATATAATTTACTATTCATTATAGTCATTTAATTTACTGAACAGCAAATTAACAGTGAAGACCTCCTGTGGCCTGAACTCAACTATAGAAACATGGAATTTTTTAATGCTACCAATATAAATGAGTAATAATATTAATGATTTGATTTGTTCTCTTTCACAACCAGAAGTTAATTAGACATAAGCAATTCTGCTTAAAGAGCTGGTTCCCATAGGTTTCTATGGAACCCTTTTAATGGAACAATCCTAAGCATATCTTCTCAAAATAGCCTAAAGGAACAAGCAGTTTCTTTCCCTGCTCCAAATCTCTTCACAGTTAGTTGCTGTACAAAATGGCTGGTTATTTCAGAGAACACAGATATCTCCTGTATCATACATATCTAATATGTGAGAACTGATGCTTTGGATGTAGACTAATAATATCGTTTCAATCTTACCATGTATACCAAAATTTGGTAGCACCAATTCTGGTTGCAGGATGTCGGAAGAGACATCTTGTTACTTCCCGTCCTACCTTACCATGAAAAAGATAGGAATGCAAACCAATAATGTTCTTAACTAGTGTCTGACCTAATAAGCTACTGCTATCCTCTTGATTGGTTTTAGAGCTTTTGAAAATATACAAATTGTCCTACTGTATATACGTTGGCCATATCCAGACCACCAGTCTAGGATCATTCTCCATCTCTTGAATCCTTCTTTGGAAAATAAGCAAAGGTACTGTCTCTCACCTTTTATTATTCTCTTTCCATTTGTAATTATATAGAGATCCACTTCTTTACTTCTTTTTATTTTATTTGCTCATAACATGCAATATATCATGTTTGGTTCAATTGGCAGCTCATGGCTGTGAGATCAAAACAATAAAAACAGAGCATACAACTACTAAAAGCAGTCAGGCTTTTTAAAAAGTCAGCAATATTAATACTTTGGGGAATAAATTCTAATAATTAAATAAATAAAATGTTGGCATTTTAAACAAGACTAAATAAGAATATTACACATATTTTGGGAATTCTAAGCCAATTATAAAATTGTATTCATAACCAGACAGCAGAAAGTGAATGATGGAGAAGGCGGATCAGTCAGATGGGGCAGTCCTATCATTTGACAGAGTGCTGTAGGAACCTCAGAACAAAGATGCTGGGATGGAAAAGGAGCAGGAAACAAATGTTGGAAATCCAGGCTGTGTGTGTCAAGCAGCCAGTTCAGTATCAGTCTCTAATCTACCTGCTGTCTTCAGTTCTAATAGAGAACTTCTTCATGGGATAAGTAACAAACAACTGTCATCTGTTAACTTTCCTATATCTTCTGTTCTGGGGTAAAGGTGGAGCAAAGCCAGCGCAGGCCATATTATCACTATCCACTGAAAGAACATAGAAATTCAGTCAATTACAATAAATCACAAATCTCAAAAATATATGCAGGAGATGAAAGGCAGTTGTTTGAATCACCTTTTCATGAAGGATAGTCCTTAAATATGAAACTCAAAAATTTGATAGGTATTCATTGCAAACCATGATGACAAAAAGTGATGTAATGTGTTGCACCATTATAATGCAAATTCTGGCCTATTATACTTACATCACAACATCAAATGCAAGTCACAGGATTTGCACTGTGATGTCTTGGTGACCTTTTCATCTCCCCCCTGCCCCAGGTGCCTAGGAACACCAAACCAGATTGTCCCTGCAATATCAGGTTCTGTTGTTTTCATAAAGAAACAATTATGAAGATCAACTGTTTTTTCCACTCCACAAAATCACAGAGCCATATTGCATCCCTTCCAATTCTGAAGAGATTCCTCCTTAATAATGCCCCAATAAGACTCAGAAAAGACTAACCTTTTTCACCCTGCTCAGGCAATCCAAACCCAGAAAATCAGTCAGAACAAGACTGAAAGAATACATTGTCTTCCCAGTATGTTGCAAATCCCACTGTCTCTGCCATTCATCTCTAATCTCTCATTTAAGCCTGCATTTGATCTCCAAAGGCGATAAAAGCAAAGGAATATCTACAACAGCATGATACAAACCCTCCTTAGCTGCATGATCTACCTTTTCATTCCAAAAATACCCATGTGAGCTATGATCCAACAGAGGTTAACCAAAAAACCCACTATCTGCAATTCTGTGTTTAGAAACCAAATTTCATTCACCAGAGCATTCTCATTTCCCTCTCCCTAATTATAGACAGCCATCAATCCTGACAAAGAATCAGAAAGTATTACTGTTCTTTCAGTTTGGAGATTCCTAATCCAGCCCAAAGCTAACAACACTGCTATTAACTCAGTTGACATAATTGAAAGTCAGCCTGACAAATGAAAACTCTTACCAACTATAAAAGCAGGAACATAAAACACTGCACTTGCTTTCCAAAATGATGGTTCCCCTTGAACCATCAGTATAAACGGAACAGTACTGACTCCAAAGATCAGATATATGCTCTGGGGCCTCAATTTTAGATTCTATAAGGCAGACACAACTTCCTATTCTCCCGGTTATTTTTTTTCCCCCCATCATGATGCTGAGCTTGGATGTATTTATAGAGTGGGTGCCACTGTTTGGAGGCTTTTAGAAAGTTGTGGATGGTGGGAGGAGTTGTGTTTTGGACTCGATGATAGAAGAGTCTTTCTGGGTCACTTCCCTACTAGACCTGGCTAGACTGGCTTTCTTTGGGCCTGTGTGGTTTGTATTCTTTGCCAGGCCTTGTGATGGCTAGGGACAAAACTGAGCATGGTGCCCAGCGTGCACTTCCTTACCTGGGTCATTGTATGGAGGACTGTTTTTCTGAGCTTGGCAGGGTCTAGATTGTTGGACTGCCAGGTAGCAGATCAGCTGTTTCACTCTGGGTGGGCTCTATGCATTTTGCCACACTTGGTGGTGGAAGGAGGTTGGCAGAATTGATGACAATGGAAAAGGCCTGCTATTGGCTTGCAGAAGAGTGATGATGAAGGTATGGCAGGAGAGTGGATGGTGGCTGCATTTAGGTTTTATTGTGGAGGTTGGTTATTTAGCTGTGGTGGAGTCAGGGCCACTCTGGGGTGTTGGTGTTAGCCTGGGTCCTATGGCTGTGGTTTTCATCCCCCCATCCTGTTGGGTAGCCATCTTGTCTCCTTCCTGGCTAGGATTTGGAAGGGACCTTGTAGCAACCATCTTAGGGTGTGCTGGTTTGAAATGCAAGCCGTAATGACTCAGAAGGACTTTGGTTGAGAGGACTTTGGTTGAGAACTAATTGACTTTGGTTGAGAATTGGTCATCAAGAAGAAAAGGACTGTGGATTGTGAGGGTGATTCTGCCTATCTTTCCCATGGGTGAGAGCTGGGGAGAAGGGGCTTTGGGCCACTGAGATTGTGGATATCTGGGGGCTTAACCTGTCTGGTGAGAGGGGACTGGCTGAAGGCATTGTGTGAGGGTGCAAGGAAGTAAGGGAGTCCCCAGTTAGCTGGAGGCACTGAGTGCTCAGCAGAAGTGCCTCTGGACTTAGGGGGCCTTGGGAGTGGTTGGTAACTATATGGGATTGGTGGGGGGTGGGCCTGAACATGGACTGATTTGGGCAGAGGATGAGGGAAGTCTCTGAAGGGAGGGGTGGGCTATGTGATGGGTAAGGGGAGATATGATGGGAGACAGGGGGTGGGCCACTCTTGGGAACTACCCCACAGGTATATCATTCCTGTGGTGTGTTCCAGTCCCTCGATTTCATTCCTGGGCCCTGGTTGGCAGACCTTCGAAGTCCTGGGTTGTTGTCTGCTGCTGCTGAATGCCAGGTCTATCTGTAATAAGGCCACTCTCATCCATGTCTTGATTGTGGATGAGTGGGCTGACCTGGCATGAGTTATGGAAACTTGGCTGGGTCCAGAGGGGTGTGGAACATCAGCTGAGTCCCCAGGGTAGGGGTGGTGGGGTGGTGGTCATCCAAGATACTTGGGAGGCATCCAGGGGTTCTGTCCCACAGATTGCAAGACCCTATTTATTAAGTTGGGCTGTAGAGATCAGTTGGGATTGTTGCTATTGTACTAGCCTTCCTGCTGCATATTAACTTCTCTGCCTATGCACCTTGACTCCATTGCTGGGTAGAGTTCCCCAGGCTTATGGTCTTCTCTGGGGACAGGGCTACTTCTCTGAAGTAGCTTGGAAGTTCATTGCCACCATGACAGCCATGGGCCTGTCCCAGGTCATCCAGGGCACAATGCATAATAGTAATCATATGCCTGACAAGTTTCTTTTCTGTTGGAGCAGTGGCAAGGTGTTCTGGATTTGGGGGAGATATTAGTTTCACTCACGTCATGGTCAAATCACCCCCTGATGAGCCTGCAGTTCTCTAGTGTCACTGCCCACCACAGGGAGGCTGGACCTATTAGATCAGTCCATCCCAGGTAACTAAAGGACCAAATTGAGTTCCAGAGGGAGCTTGGGGTTGTTCCAGAAAGTCTGCTGCATGATCCAACAGAAGCCCTGGTGGTCACCTGGAATGAAAGGGCAGATAAAGCTATGGATTGGATTGTGCCTGAGCGGCCTTTCTGTGCCCACAGATCCCAGAATTCCCCTTCATTTAAGGAGTAGCTTAAGCCTAAAGACCTAGCTCTGAGTACATGAAGGGACCCATCTCCTGGCTGTGTTAGTGATTACTGATTGTGATACTTTCCTTGGCTGCTGTTTTTTAAATTTTTGTACTGGTTGTTGTAATTGTTTTTATTTTAATGTTGTTCACTGCGCAGAGACTTGTTGAGATGCTTTACAAATTGATTAAATACATAAATATTGATACGCATTATTGGAGGTATCCACATGCTGTCACTTTCCTAAACAGAAATTGCACACCCAACTTCTGATTCTGATTCTTTGTATCATGGCACTATACTTCTTCCAGAGACATTACATACCTATCAATCTTCATTATGTATTATTCCTTAACTTTCCTGATCATGCCTCAATTTAACCCATAAAGACTGATCCAACAAGTACCTGTTCAGAGATGCAGACCATTTCCCTGTTATTCTCTGCATAACTTTGCAGGCAGTGGTAACAAATCAGCCTCAAGGCCTTTGTTTGGGTAATGTCTATACAATATATTTGGTGATAAATATGTTAGAAGGCCATATTCCACTACAGACCTAATAAAAGCTTGACAGAACTTCAACATTTCTTTATCAGCCCCCAAAATATTACTTGAGATATTCCATAATGGGTTCAGCACATATCAAATTGTAGGCAAAGCTTGTTATCCTTAATGTCAATCTTCAAAATATCTGGGGCCATCTTAGCGCTGCAGATCTTCCGTAATTGCTAAGTGACTGCTGTGCAAAGGTGTGGTTACCTGGGACATTTGGAGAGTGTTCTTCTGCAAATTAGTATGATTCAGATCAGCCAATTCAGTACCAGTAGCTTATACAAGTATTTAGGCTCCATTGTTTTATATGGAAAAACATTAAAGCTAGCCTATTTTATGAAGTTTGAACATTACAGTCAAAGAAATGAAAGGCTCTGATGTCAAGAAAAGATTCTCAGGCATTAAAATAATATGCAACTGAAGTGTATTTTTATCTTCTTGATTTTTAGGACAATTAGCTGAAAAGCAAAGACCATACAACTCTGAAACTGCCAAACATGCAATTTTCCAGTCCACATCTCTCCACTTGTCTTCCCCTTCTGCAGCCTTATTGCAAGACAAAAATTGTTAATAGCTTCAGAAAGAAGACAATTAATAAAACATAGAAAAGAAGATAAGGCTTTTCTACCACTGACGTTGATGCTAGAAAGAAACAATGTGAGTTTCTCTGGAATTCAGAAGCCATTGTTGTAATGCCAAGCCTAACCTCAATGGAATGTTGATCAGCTCCGGCATGACAGTACTTGTGGCTCTTTTATGAATTTAAAAGCAATATATACCTTTCATGTTGCTGACACACATCTCATTCATAAATCTCTTAGGTCTCTTTATAAATAATTTCATTCATTCACTTGCTTTTAAAGCACTGTGTTTAAGACTTAGGTAGCTACATAATGTGCAAGGTACATTAAGAAGATAGAAGCCAAGATAGGAACATTCCTGTATATTTGTAGAAAAGGGAATGGAAGTATAGGAAACCTAATACATTTTCTTTTTTACATTCACAGATATACCAAATACCAAATGTTAGTCAAAGGTGGTTATCAAGCAAACCTATTGAATTTAGGGCTTACTTATTTATTAACAGAACTTACATGGCCTCATTCCAGGCAGCTTACAATACTCCATTAAAAACAAAAATAAAAACAAAAATGCCCTTTCCCCCAGGCATGAAATCAAACAGTCTCCCAGCGCACCCTTTTCCTAGCCTAATACTTGGGGGAAGAAGCAGGTCTTCAGGGCCTTCTGGAAGGCTAAAAAGTTAGGGATTCCTCATATCTCAGGTGGGAGGCTATTCCAGAAGGCTGGGGTGGCCGCTGAGAAGGTCCAATTCTGAGGTCCCATCAGGTGACAACATTTAAGGGAAGGAACTGGGAGTATGTCTGCCCTATCTAACTTAGTAGGATGGGCAGTGGTCCCACAAATAGCTTAGCCTTGCATCATGTAGGGCTTTAAAGTTGATAACCAGCACCTTGAATTGCACCCAGAAAGCAACTGGGAACCAGTGCAGTTCCCACAGCAGTGGTGTAACTTGAGTGAACCACTCGGCACCCAAAACTGTCCGTGCCACTGCACTCTGGGCCAGTTGCATCTTCCAGATGGTCTTCAAGGACAGCCTCATGTACAGTGCATTGCAGTTTTCCAAATGGAAGGTGACTGTTATCCCTACTGCTTACCTGCCTTATGGCCAGAATAGGTCAGCAAACAATTTTTGAGACAGAATAGCTGATGCCAACTTTCATTCACCTGTCTCAGGGTGTATTTTCCTGCCCTAATTTGAGAGAAGTCTTTTGCATTTGTGCCACCTCAAGAGCTGTCATCTGTTTTGGCTGGAGTACTTTACATCCTTCTAGATTAACCTCAGCAGTTCATTGGCTACTTTGCAAAGGAAGGGAGATCTCCTCAAATGTGGCAATAGCAGTGCTCATCTCTAACTGCTTCTAAGGCCTTCTCTTTGCTATTTGAATTGTGAGGTTTCAGCCTGCTTCTGACTCCAAAAACAAAACTTATCCGGAGTCAGAAGGGGAAAAATGAAACTCATCAGGAGAGAGTTGGAGAAGCTGAACCAGGAAGTTACTCAGCAAAGTGGGAGAATTTGCAAACGCAGTTTGGACAAACTCCAGAGGGGGATTTGAACTCTCCAATCAGCGCTCAAGACAGGAGACCAGAGAAGCATGCGAATCAGAAAGCAGCTCAAGAGCTTGGCTGCTGGAGAGAAAAGGCGCAGAAAGGATCATCTTGAAAGGCAGACGCGCGAAGAGCAAGCTGCTGGAGACAACCGATCCTTCAATCTCACAGCCCTTGTGGAAGAGTCCTTACCTGTGTAAGAAGCCTTGCCTGCAGCCAGAGTGGAAACAGCACCAGTGTCTTCTCCCTCTGTGGAACCACCTTCTGCACAAGCTGCTCCAGTCGAGCCTCTCCTTGCCATCCCTGCCGAGCACAGCCATGTTGCCGCGTTCCAACACATTCCAGGTGTGAATCCAGCCTCGCCTTTAGCTCACAGCCTTGCCTAAGATCTCCAGCCCTGTCCAGTCTTGACTCCAGCTCACAGCCTTGCCTAGAACTTCCAGTCCAGTCTCGCCTTACTTCTAGCTCTCAGCCTTGCCCAGACTCTCCAGTCCAGCCCAGCCTTGCTTCCAGAGATCAGCGTTACCTCAACTCTCCAGCCCAGTCCAGCCTAGCCTCCAGAGCCAAGCCTCGTCTAAAGGTTCCAGCCCTGTCCTGCCTAGCCTCCATGCTCCAGTCTGATGCTGCCTGCATGCCAGTCCATGGAACCTTGCCTTCCGTTTCTTCCTTGCCTCGCACTCTAGCGTCACCAAGTCTGACAGCTTCAATCAGAGTTAGCGGAATTCTGCCTTGCGGTTCTGCCTCAGTCTGACACCACAGCATTGCCTGTTCATCTGCCATTGCCTGGGTGGTCTTGATTGAAATTGCTTGCTCAATCATTCACAGATTTTACCGTTGTAAATAGTTGTTTTTAATAAGGAGTTTGATAATACTGCTGTCTGGTCGCCTCATAGTCTGAAAGGACAGGAGTTAAAATGTTTCCGTGGCTAACAGCTTTTCTTAGTATGTACTGTAGGTGACTGCCGGTTCAAAACCCAGCTGATATATATTTTTTTAATTACTATTTTTGTTCTGTCAGCTAGCTAGCTTTTGCTAGGTAGCTGAGGACTTGTTAAAAACAAAAGTGCAAGGTTTCTGTGTTTTCATTGTTTACTTGAGGTAAAGCTAGCTAGATGGTGGTGGGAAGTTAGGAAAAAAGGGGTTCAAATCAGCAAGTTATGTACAAGATACAGTTCTTAGCCACTGTGCTATTTTAGCACCAATGATAAAAATTAAAACTTCTAGACCTTCCTTTTTTATTAGTGTTAAAATAGCACAAGAGGAATATTTGTTTTAAAGGGATTGTTCCTGCATATACGTCCATTTTGTTACTTTAGCTTTGTGTGTGTGTGTGTGTGTGTGTATATATATATATATTTAACTTTGTATAGATATAGTTTTATACACATGACCGTTCTACCTAATGCTGGTAAATACTTTCAAATCCTTCTGGGAAAAAGCAATCCAAAGGAAATTGAACTATTAAGGCTTTTCCAGTGATGCTATTTTACCATTAGGGCCAGATCAAGCTAAATTAGCTTCAAGACAGAGGATTTTAGACATAAAAGGTCAAATAGAAACTGCTGCCTTTCCATTGGATATGTTTATAAATAATCAGATTTTAGCTCACAAACCAGCTTCATACATATACCAAATTTCAACCACTAAATTTAGGAGAGCTTTAACTCTAACCCATTTTAAAGCCTTCTCCACAGGAAGAGAAATCCAAGAAAATTCCTTTTGAAGCATAATATTGTTCCTGTGGCAAGGGAGTCCTTCTTTATGGTCAATTTTATAAGGACATTCATTACCAGCTGATTACTCCTTTTTTAACTAAATTTCCAAGGCATTCTGATGATTTCTATTTACACTATCTGTTAGATGATTGAGATAACTATCTCTTTAAAAGTAGCAAGATGTTGTTACATCATGTGTAAACTCCCTCCACAAATGGCCAGTAAAAGTTATTGCTGCAGTTAAGTGCTAATTTTTACTTTTTTAAAATGTTACTTTACTCAGTATGTTACATCTATTCACCACAAATTACACTTTTAGACTCTGGTGCCATCAAGATGATTAAAGCAACACCCATTCAGTCTTTAGATTCTCCATCATCACTTTTATGCCCTGCCTAAATTTCTGGATCATAGTATTACAGTCACACCATTAATATTCAGCTTGATATACTTGTAGACTTTAGCAATTTAGTGATTTTATATACTGTATAACCATTTGTATTAAGTCATTTTAGCCTTATATATAGTTTTATGTAATAGTATACCTGTTACATAGATTTATATATTTGTATTTATCATTGATTTTAAAAGCCTGTCTGTCTGTCTGTCTGTCTGTCTGTCTGTCTGTCTGTCTGTCTGTCTGTCTGTCTATCTATCTATCTATCTATCTATCTATCCATCTCATCTAATTTTAATGGTTTGGGTACAACGTTTCTATATTTGTGCTAGCCTCTTAAACCCTAGCTATTCTTACAATATATAGGTGAAATTATTGCATAATGGGATGGTTTTAATTTTAACATTGAATGTAAATGTATATACTACCCACATATATTTTAAAAAATTGTGCCCTAAGACCCAATCACAGGAAGGAAAATGATTGGCAATTGCTTTTCTGGAACAGGAAGGTAGGAGGGCAGAAAGCAAGGGAATTATCCAATGGGAGGATATAGAACCTGCTATCTGGACTGGATACTTGAAAGCTTTTGTCAAAGGGTCTTACCTTGGCCATGCTCTTCTTAAACCAGTTTAGACTTAAGCTGCCATGAACCCAGGACACAAACAGATTAAGTGGTAAATGCCAATGAAGTTAATTGCTGAGCGTGTCAAATAGAGGTGAATGAATGTTAATAGTTTGTTTAGTTATTTATTCATTCATTTATCAAATTTATAGGCTGTCCATCTTATACAAAGTGACTGTGGGTGGTGCACAATAAAGCCAACAATTAAAACATATTATAAAAACCACTTAAAACACTTAAAAAATTAAACAGAAATAAGAACAAGATTGCAAGAGGGTTAAAATCAGAATGCTATACATGGGTGCGGCCAACATGCAGGCTTCTTGATGCCAGGGGATCCCCAGGTCTGATTAAAAAAACCATGGTTTGAGGGCTTTCTGAAAGGCCAGTAGGGTTGGGATGAACGTCACCTCCAGTGGGGATAATGTTCCAAAGGGGGGTGTTGGGGTAGAAAAGCCTCATCTCCCAGCTCCTGTCAGATGGAACTTTTTAGCAGACAGGACCTGCAACATGCCTCTCCTGCCAGATCTGATGGGACAGGTAGATGTAATCGGGAAGAGGCAATCCCTCAAGTGACCTGGCCCCATGCCATGTAGGGCTTTAAAGGTCAAAGACAGCATGTTGAATTGTACCTGGAAGCAAACTGGTAACCAATGCATCTCACAGAGCAGATGTGTAACTTGTGTCCTCCTAGGGGCACACAGAAGCACCTGTGACACTACATTTTGCACCAGATGAAGCTTCTGGATACTCTTCAAGGGTAGCCCCATGTAGAACACGTTGCAATAGTCCATTTGGGAGATGACCAGGGCATGAGTAACTGTGAGCAGAGCCTTACGATCCAGGAATGGGCACAACTGATGCGCAACACAAGGTTGCACAAAGGCCCTCTTAGCCACAACTGCCACCTGCTCCTTGAGCAGGAGTCATGAGTCCAGAAGGGCCCCCAGATTGTGCACTGGATCTGTTTGGGCAGTGCCACCCCACCCAGCACCAAAGATGGTAAAGTCCCAGATTCAGAAGTCCCTAAGACCCAAAGCCACTTGGTCTTGCCAGGGTTCAGTTGAAGCCTGTTGTTCCCCATCCAGATCACCACAGCCTCCATTCCTATAGAAAGTCATTCCGTATCCACCAAACCCTTACCAAGCATATAAGACTCTAAACCTTTGGCTAGCTGAGAATTAGAATTAGAATTGAGAAGGCAATTAAGGCAAAAAGAAACTAAGATGCTGTTTCTTGTTTGGCCACAATAATGTGGAACACTGAGAACTAAACTAGATGATTGGTAAAATGAGTATTGTTTTGTTCCATTTCCAAATGCTATTTATTTTATTATGAATGAACAATGGCTTAGTATTCTGTTACTCTGGTCCTTTTGCTTGGAAATATTGCCCCCCTTTTCCCATATCTACACAATAGGGTTGCACAGCTAGGGAAAAATGTCTTTTAAAATGCATGCGGACATGTCTGTGGCACCTGTTGAGAACACTTTACCCCCCAACCTACATCTTTCCCGGATCACATGCCAGCCACAGAAGGGAACTGCACAAATGCATGAAAAGTCACAGCTACTATAAGGTTTCCCAACAGCTGGGGGCTATTTAGAAAGGTAACATGAGTTTTGAAAGGGACAGTGGTTTATGTACTTCTGTTTATTCCTTAACTCTTGCTGTCTAGTGCTTTGGTTTGGAATGTATGAGGCAGCCCTTAGGAAATATAAACTGTTGATAAGATATAATCACCTCCCTGGCTTTTTGTGCTGCTTATCTCCATCTTGAAGCCAGCTAAGATTCAACATGATTCCACAGGTAGACTGCTGGAAATTTCATTTAGGAATGCCACTGCAGTCCACCAGATAAGATTTCCAGTGTTGATATTTTAGTTCCAAGTGATAGGCAGAAGCATCTTAGATCCTCTTATCTCAGAACCTATCCAGATTAATTTCATTCTGAAGGAATATAAGGATGGCTGGTTGCACAAACTCTTAGGAATGCTTTTCTGAAAAGAAAATAGCATTTTGCTGATGCTCAAACCACCCTAGGTAAATATGGTGAAGAACAGTACTAAAATGGCACATTTTACTATAGCTGCCACCAACTCTATAATACATCAGCAGTATGGAATAAAATTGGCAGGGTTTTGAAACTTGTTATGAATCAGGTCTGTTTTGAATCTTAAGACTAGTTTCAGAGACAGAAGTTTAATGTATGTTTATGTATCTTTCTCTTTCTTAATTTCCCACGTCATTGGTTGAAGATGTTTATGATTTAACAACTTTTATTTCTGCCTGATTTTTTTCTCTTTTCACTCATATTATAGTAACAGTATTTTAAATCAGTGCTGCTTTCCCCTTGTTGCTGAATTTAAAATTGCTTTATCATTAGGTATGTTTTTCATTTATGACTGTAGTTGCTGTGTGCTGAGAATTGAAAGACAGGCTAGCAAGCTAGAAATAAATAACCCATAAATAAAATGGAAAAGCCTAAGAAAATAATGAAGGTTGAGATTCTCTGGATAGAATGGAGCCTGAATATCACTTATTGGCTGAACCATACAGCCAATTAATTGGCTACAGGTTTTTCTAGCATGATAAAGATCTAAGGTACACACATGTCCTCATAGCTTAAACAGAAGGGAAATTAATAATAAAAAAGAAAGGACAGCCATCCCTCATTTGTTTTTGAGAACATCCAGACTGTGAGTTGCTGATACCACAAGACTACATATGCATGTAACTTGATACCTGTTGTTTTCCTGTTGAGTCTTTTCAGTAAGTAACTCTCGCTTAACAACCACAATTTTGGACTGGAATTTTGGTTGCTAAATGAAGTGGTCATTAAGTGAGTCCAACCCAATTTTACAACTTTTTTGCGGTGGTCATTAAGCAAATCACTGCAGGCATTAAGCAAACCATGTGATTGTTAAGCGAATCATGCAGTTCGCCATTGATTTTGCTTGCCGGGAAGGTCGAAAATGGCGACCACATGATCATGGGGATGCTGGAATGGTCATAAATGCAAACTGGTTGCCAAACCCCCAAATTGTGATCATGTCACCACAGGGATGCTACAACAGTCATAAGAGTGAGCACCAGTCGTAAGGTTTTTTTTTCAGCATCATCATAAGTCTGAACGGTCACTAAATAAATGATTGTTAAGTGAGGACTACCTGTATATCATGAACTGAGTCAGGACTGATGTTATTCAATAAGCAAAGTCCAGCCAATCTTAAATACAACATGTCAATATTAATTTGTGCATTTGCCTTATCTTTGACTGATCCTCTCCATTTTGTGCACTTTGAAAGAGTAGTATGCACTTATTTAAATAATATATTTATGAATATTTTTTTGTCTAGCATTCACACAAAAGATGAATGTTACACTGACAATCTCACAATAAATGCTTTAGAATTCAAGAACAAAACAGTTACCAAGTTGAACAAAATATGACTTACTAAATGTCTTTTTGTGCCAATAAAACACAACAGCTCTTTAGAGCTTTCTAGATTCCTTTCTGATTTTTTTCTTTTTACTATTGAGGGCACTCTGGAATATTTCTATTTCTGTACATCTCTTGTTTTCTTGTAAACAAACAGCTTCACATGAAATACCTCTTATTCAGGCCATACATTATCAATTACTAGTTTCAAATATATGCAATTATCCTACTGATTTCTCTGCAGCACAGCCACTCTGAAGATTCCTTTGTGTGTTGCTTTGAGAAATACTTAAGATCATACTTGAGATATGAGAAAAACAATGCCACCAGCAATGTATCTTTGCAGGGAAAACATATCAAAGCTTTAAAAATGGGGAGGAAATTAAAGATAAAAGGGCTTTGTAATTGTACCCGCCCTCCTCCGAAATAAAATAGAAAGTGGCTTCAGAAAATGTTCATTCAATGGCAGTGATACAACTCACTGAATGTTAGCATCTTGAGTAATAAAATTATTAAGCAGCAAATCAGACATGCAAAATATTTAGTTACGGAACTGTTATTGCAAAGAAAACATTTGACTTGAAGAAGGGAACATATTTTTTTAATAATTTGAAAACTACAGTTCAAAATATTGTTAATATTCTGTTGACTAGAGTTGATTGATACTGTTGCTTAAATAATTGATTTGTGTGTATGTGTGAATTGTGGTACAAACTGATCTGCATCAGTTTAGATGGATTATTTCTGGTGTGTCTTCCAGAACTTTCTCTTCCCCCACAGCACTGCATCATTCCTGGTCAAATATAACCCCTTTCCATAATGGGTCCAATTTGGCATTTATCCTATGCACAACCTGCAATGGACAGACTTAGATATCAAAGAAGAAATGCACATTTGATTTTAAATGTTTTCAAACCTAGATGGTTCCTTGGCATACTTGGTACTAAAAACTGATCAAAGAATGTTAGAATCTGTAAAGATAAATTCTTGTGTTAGCTGTTATGTATATGAAGCTACTATTGAAGTAACTAGTTATTTTGTGACAGAATCAGCTCAGAGATAATTGTTATAGCTTTAAATATACTTTTGGCATGGCTTGTCTGTAGGTTGAGTCATGGCAACTGGATTTCTTTCTTTTTGGTTGAAATGTTTCGCTGCTTCTCCAAGCAGCTTCTTCAGTCTGGGCAAAGGTTGTTAAGGGGACCCCATATATGTCTTCCAGGGTGGCTGCATTGTCCCTACACCTGAATGGCTGTTAATTGTGCCATGGAGGTATGGACTGTCTTTGGGATGTCTTACTCCTAAATCCCTTGTTCATCCCCAAGTGGATCATTAATAGTGGCCTTCCTGGTAAACTTGTGAAGTGGTCTTAATCTTCTTGGGGACTAATGAAGAGCAGCATGAAAAATGGGGGACAAGTTGTGTCTGAGGCCTTGGCCTCTATTGAGGGAAGGATTTTCCACTTTGGCATGAATGGATTCCTTAACCCCTCTCTCAAACCAGCTATCTTCTCTGTCCAAAATGTGAACCTTATTGTCCTCAAATGAGTGTCCTTTTTCTTTTAGATGAAGGTAAACTGCTGATTCTGGACACTCATTTGAGGACAATAAACACCCAGTTCTGCCAGTAAGTAATCATCTTACCATTCATAATGAGAAATAAGACAGCAGTTCTCAGATGTTATGGTGTAGTGAAACACTAAGATTTCAAATAGGATTTTCTCTATCACAAATTCAGGATCTGCTCTAAATGATACCATTAACTAGATTCTCACAGATTGAAATCCATGAGGAATGTGAGGGTTTTGGAACGTAAGACTGTCCAAAAGAACCCCTCTTCCATGTAAAGAGTTCAGTTTGAGCTGGATGGCATTTCTTGACCATAAAAAGTTAGAAACGGTTCTGGTTGCTTTACTCAAGTATCTGAATATACAGTAGTAGGAGAAAAACCCTGATATCCCTCTTGAGTATAGATGATAAAAGTATGAGGGTTAAGATTTTTTTTCTTATTTAAACCCCTCTTTTTAATATGATTGATTTGGAACATAGTTAAATAATAAAAATCATTTAAGAAATAGCCAGTTCTGATACTGGTTAAGAAATATCAGCTACAGCTACTCATTGGCCACATTTCTACATAGAGCTAGAATGATGTAATTTAAATTTGTGCCCAGGGTCCTACAGAACTAAATAGGTACATGTAGAATATAAAAGCGTGGGAGAAATTTTCAACCATAAACCATAATTATGCTCATCAAGTTCTATTAAAAATAGTATCAGTAGAAGTTAAACTCTTCAGTGGGTGGTTAAAACCCAACATTTTCAATACAGTCAGAGCTAATTTTTCCCTACTCTGCCTAGTGAAGCTGACTAAGTGGGAAGTGTGGAGCACCGTCCACTCAGGGTTCTGGCTTATGGAAAGCCCAGTCTGGGTAAGATGCACCTGACACTGTTCTTGGAGTCTTTTTGGGCAAGAAAAACATGCTTTTTGAAACCACAGCTCCTGGAGTATTGTGAGTATGAAAAGCATATCCCTTAACAATGTGGAGGAAAATATTTTGCCCTCATGATGTAATTTGAGTACAGCACTGTACTCACTAACACTGAATTTGAGTACAGCAAATGCACTGAACTGGGCTCTGCATCTTCCCAACTGTAATCTCATAAACAAGCTATTAGTGCTCATCTAAATACAGTCTTTTTCATTCCCATTTTATTTTGGTTCTTGATTGCTTCCTCCAGTTCACGACCCAGAACATAATTAGTGATCATGCAGATAGCTCATTGGCTCTCTTATGGCCTGTTTACTAGCAGGGCTGGATGTTTTTGTTAGAAATTGAAGAATAAAATTAGGCAGACAAATGTGGCCTTTTCCCAGCATTTCAAGAGAGTCACAATTATTTGATCACAGATCCAAACTTTAATTCTAGTAATTTATAGCTGAACATGTAATTGTCAATGAACACCTTGTCCTTCCCCAGTTTATAGGCCTCTTTAAATAGCATCATGTCACAGTCAACTATGAAAACAAATAGCAATATGAACAATGCATACCACTTTCAGATCAGTTGAATATATATTTTGTCAATGTTTGTTATGGTCAAGAGCAAAAGTGTCTACTATAAGTGCAATCTTATTCAAGTAAGAAATGCCTAGATTTCATCAACCTCAGTGTAATATGCAACGTAATCCCAAAGATATCTTCTTGGAAGTAAATCTCATATATAGTGGACTGATTTCCCAGTGAGCATGTACAGCATTGCAGTCTTCAGTGAGCACATTAATTACATCTCATCTATTTACTGTTGACATTTGTCCTATTACAGGTTGCACATAGGCCAAATGGTACAAAACACATATATACGTCATATCTGCTGCATAATGCGTGCATTTGTCACTCAAAGTCACATACTCACACAGAAATAAATGATTGGGTTACAATTTTAAAACATGTTTAATTTGAATAATTTTAAATAATGAGCCTTTAAAATGATCTTTTCAACTCTAATTTACAGTCGTATAACAGCCTGGCATAATTCACTTGATTTACTATAATATTTTTGCTTGTAAATCCAAGGATTCTTCTGTGTCATAACCTTGGTTTTTACTGTGAAACAGATTAAACCTGAATTTTGTGTTTGGAAAATACTTGGATGATGAAATGTTTTCTGACAGTATCTTAAAAGTGAATGCTAAGACTCATTATACTTCAATAAAATATTTTGGACAAGGTCAGTACAATATTCTAATCAGGTTATTGGCAATGCTACAGTAACATTTTATCAGTTCTTCATGCTTTTGTTTTTAAAATTACAAGAAACACATAACAATTAAAATTGAATTCTAAACCAGGAATGTGTCCCAAGTATCTGAACTGAACAGCAGTTTCAGTCTGTTCAGACAAAATCCACTTCTTGTTATGCCCCCTCTTCATTTCTGCAATATCATTAATGCAAGTGGATGTCATTTTGTGGCTGCTGTTAAATAATTGCTTTTCTGCTAACTTCTTTACTGACTATATATTACTAAAAGCAAGTTCTGTCACTTTTAAAGTCCAGTAGATCTTTAATTTATACTTTAATGGCCACTTTCTGAGTCTTAATTTGTTCCAACAATCTAGTAAACCTCCTAAAGGACCATGTTCTGTGCAGAAAAAATTCAAAAGAGCAGAATTTTATTAGATCAGTTTTTCTCACTGTTCTGTTCTATGACCCCACATTTGGTCCCATCCTAGCTGGTCACATATCCGTGCACCCACCCAGGTCAGATTTGTAATTGAATTATCTTCAATCACTGAAGCAACTCTAGTGTAAAATTATCTACAAGCATGTTCTTGCAAAGTAAAAGCATCACTAAACATATATTTAGAGCAAAATACTTGTCTATTAAATTGCTATGTTCTTATGGGTTGTGTATGTGTATATCAACAAAGGCAAATTCAAAGTGGGACAATTTATGCAGGTCTTTTAAGAATCCAGAATGAAACTGGGTCATCTTAGTCGGGCTTTGGTATAGATCTGCACCTCCCTGAAGGTTTGATTCTGATTTATATCTTCAGAATTTTTAAATGCCAGTGCATTCTTATTAAAGCCACTTTCTCATACAACTGATGGGGTGGACAGATGGGGAAGGAATGGGGAAATTATTAGCCAGTTTTCAGAGACAAGCCAACTTTCCTCCAATTAAGGGTGTTTCGAGTGATCAGTTGATTGAAGCCAATAGAATTCTAGTGTCATAGGGATAGGATGTAATTTTTCTTTTTAGATGTTTTATTCCACAGGAGAAGTTACTCCTGAGGTTGAATGTTAGTGGTTATGATTTTCTGCATTAAACAATTTTGACCCTTTAGTATCTGAGATAATATGCCTAGTGCTTCACATTGGGTATTATTTATGTGATTTTCCTCTATAATTCTGACAGAGTTTTTGTCTAATTATACCTGATACAATAGAATATGTTTGCTGATTGCCCCCACCATTGGAACTTTGATACTTGCTGGTATATACAGTATTTACATATATATTCAACCTCCCAGCAATATAATTCTTTACTTTTCATTACAGAAGTCTCTTCAAGCTGTCTGCTGAAATTCAGCATTCTGTATAAAAGCTGCTGCTTTGTGTACAAATTTCAATAAATTCTGTCCCAAAAGAACCAAGGCAAAGTTTTACAAAAAAACAATAAACAAATAAATGTTAAGGAAGCATAGCTCAAAAATCCTACACTGATTATGATGCAATTTGACAGACTTAATCCCATACTAAAGTCTCATTTTCCAATACATTTCTTAGCAGTCTTCTGAAAAACAAAGCAATCATTTGTGTTCCTCCCATAATGAACAATATTAAAAATAAAACTTTGTATTAAGGAATCTCATTCTTGATTTGAGCATTGGATTTACTAGAGTAACTCATGATTCATTCCATGAGTAAATAAGTTTATTTCTGAAACTCCAGAGTCAGACCTTAAAGCAAATGTAATGGTCTGTACACACCTCTGTTGTATAACTGTTTCAAAGCAGTATTTTCAAGAGTAGGGATTATTTCACAACTTTGATGCCACAAGATCAGTTTTAAGACGAATATACAGGTTTTATGCAGTCATCCAAAGTTCTCAGAGTCGGAGATTTCACAAAACTAGGTGACTACTTTTTTGTTTGTTTGGCAGTTATCAATGATAGCAGGATTGTTTTGGTTCAAGTTTTTAAACAATTATTGCTTAAAAATATTAAGTTAATACATCATCTGGGTATATTTTATATATGAGTTTGATAGCATCCAAATTGCCAGATAGCGAGTCTTGCTTCAGACAGATGATTTGGCTTACTTATTTATTTAATTTTATTTACACTGGGGATAGCAACATATGACCACTGTTGTAGACTTGTCAAATCATTGTGAAAAATGCACAAAGACAGGCTTTAATCAAGTGTAGTAGGATACAAGCCTCACTGATATAAATTGAACCTACTGCCAAGTAGATTTGCTTGGCTATACATTTATTGTGGCTGTGGCTGTGGCTATATGTGTTTGTTTGTTTGTTTGTTTTACCTAATTGCATTTGCAGAAGATGAGCTTGGACATCCTATAACAACAGGTGTTTTTCTTTGGCTTGTTTAAGCCCTTGGTTTGGCCCAGTACATGCAGGGAATATTTAATCATGTTATCTGCTGAATGACGAGTGTGACAAATGCTCATTGAGCAGGAAGAGACCTGTCAGTTCCCAGCAATTTGTAGTTGATTCTTCGATAACAGCCAAGGAACAAAAACCAAAAAGTTTAGCCATGCTCTTGGCATACAAACAATGCTTTTGAGTATTGCTGGCAGGATCCCCAAATTTCATAGCCAGCATTGGGATCTTTTCCAATAACACGATCTGGATGAAGTGACACAGATGTATGATAGGCCTTTCTATCAGCTGGATCCATTCCCACCCATCCCAGGTTTCATTACATAGCTGAACATCATCCAAATGTCACAGAGCCAGAATGTTTTGGCCCAAGTGAATTACAAAAATGTTGAGAGAAGGGAGAGTCACAAAAAGGGACATGGTTGCCAGAGACCTCTTTCATCTGGTGGCTAATTTAGGTAACTCCAGTGTGACCTTCCATGTGACATTGGAAAACTGGATTGATTTCAAAGGATAGCAAAATAATAATGATATGTATTTATATTATTGATTCAAAGGTTTACTTCAGCCATAGTGTCTGAAATAACAAGTGCATCTCAGCTAAGTAGAAAGAATCTTATCTCAGAGGGCTTGATTGCAATTGGACTTCTGTGCACTGTAGAGAATTATAACTATTATTCTAAGGGTCATTATCCATTCCAGAATAAGAGTTGACCGCACTGAACAGGGCCTTGACTAATTGGCTAGGTACTGCAATAACAAAATCAAGCAGTCTAATAAGTTTTCAAGGAATTCTGAGGATGCTAAAGTCATAGTTTTAAAACCATGCCATGGGCAATTGCATAAGCTTTACTATGTGACTGCAGACCCCGACTGCAGAGGTTTTATCTACTCACATGGAAAATCAGTGTATTTATAGTTGAAGATGCACAGGCTTAGAACTGAGTAACATTTTACTTTTCAGAACAGCAAACACAGGCCATCATTCAAAATTGTGTGATGTGCCCATGAGTTCAGAGCATACCCAGATGATCTAATCCTACTCACCCTCTATAGATTTTATACATAGAGGGAATGTTATGAAGCAGCCATCAGAATTTTGAAACTCCTGGCCAATAGTACAAGGGGAGAGGGACGTACAGAATGCTGTATTTTCAAAGTTCAGAAGGACAAATAGCTTAGAATAAATACTACATGAATCAAATAATAAATAATCAAATAAATTGATAGTGTGGAAGAAGCTGGTGTTTCTCATCAACTTGTTATATTTGAGAAAGGGAGAAGGACAATTATGAAATAGTTTTTATCCAGAGCTATTACAAATTAATTAAATATGGAAAAAAATATGCAAGATTTTCATATTTTGGGAGTTTGTTTCTGGTACTTATTTTGCTAAATAAAGCCCTATAGCCCATCCATCCCCAACCTGGTGCTATGTGGGTGTCTTGGATGACAATTCTATGCTGGCTAAGAATTCTGAAGGATGTAATCCTACACATTTAGAAGACATCTGGTCTGGAAAGGATGTCCTACCTAAATCTATTTCACAATCTCTAATAAAGATTGGGTGAACCCATTCTTGAATGCTTTTGTTTATGATTATAGCAGTGTAACAACAAGACCAGTTGCCTTTTGATAGCAAAAGATTACAGACAATAGCCATCTTCCTCAATCTGGAATCCTCTAGACTTGGCTGGGAATTCTGGGATGCATGGAAGGATGGATGGGTGTTCTGATATTTGCAGTATTCTGGTATTTGTTCTGGTATATCTAGAAGGTAGCAGAATGGGTACAACTCCAAAATGACAAGAAGACATCCAGCATGAAGCAAATAGATAGCATTTTGCTAGATATTTTAAATAAAGAGTAAAACAACTCTACCTAAAATTATATTTTTTGCTGTAATTTATTTATGTATTTATTTAATGCATACACAATTAACAAAACCATCTTTAACCTTAAAATAAAAATTTAAAAAATTAGAAAAGAGACAACCCCGAACAAAATAAAAATACCCCCACTGATTTTCTTAGATGCAGAGTACACCTTTGACAATTTGAACTGGGCTTTCCTGTTCAAAGTTTTGGAAGGTACTTTGGAGAGAATTTTATACAATGTGTAAGATCAATTTATATTTCACAGAGAGCAGAAATAATTGTTAATGGAGATCTAACAAAGCCTTGTGAGATACAAAAAGGAACAAGGCAGGGATGCCCACTGTCTCGTCTCTTGTTTATTTTGGTTCTTGAAATACTGAATAGAGATATAAGACAAGATGAGAAGATTGTGGAGTAAAGATTAAAAAGAAACAAAAGAAGCTTTTGCAGATGAGGGTGTTGGTTTTGGAAGATCCTTTAAAGGGAATTGAAACATTAATAGGAAAACTAAAAGAATTTGGTCATTAGCAGGTTTTAAGGTTGAAGACAAGATGTTAACAAAAAAGTGTTTGTTTCAGACAATATCTGTTTTGACAACTGATACACCATTTAAACAGTGGCAAAAGGATATATCTAAATTTGTTTGGCAGGGGAAAAAAATCACAAGTTAAATATAAGGCGTTACAGGATGCAAAGAAAAGAGGAGGATTGGGTTTACCGTATTTGAAATTGTATTTTGCAGCTTCTGTTTGGTTTGGATGAAAGAGTGGCTGCTGCTGAGAAATAGAAGGCTTTTGGAATTAGAAGGACACAACCTGAGATTTGGGTGGTACGACAGAGTCAAAGTTAATCTGGATTTTAAAAATCATTATGTTAGACGTCCCATATTGAGAATATGGAATAGATACAAACTCAGGTTGTGCCTGAAAACACCTTTATGGCTCTCAGCACAAGAAGCATTTTATTGATGAGAAATAATAGGCAAATACAAATGGCTAACTTATCATGAGATACTAGAATTTTGTCAAGGTGAATACAAAATAAAATCAAGAGAAGAACTGGTGGCAGGACATAGTTGCCAATGGTTTTCTTATTTAAAGTTATTAGAAAGATTTAAAGTAGACAAAAGAGTTTATGGTCTTGAACATTGTAAGACAGAGTTTGAAATGGAATTATGTACAAATGATGAACATATAATTGCTTAAATATATAAACTTCTATTGAAATTTTAAACAAGAACAAGTGAAATAATGTATGATAAAGTGGGCTAAAATTTTGGTTATAACATACAAATGGAACATGGGAAAATATGTGGTTGAAAGGACTGAAATTTACTTACTAAGTAAATTAAGTTATAATCTTAAAGAGGATTTTTACAAAATGATGTACGTTGGAATATGTCACCAGAGAAATTGTCTAGAATGCATAAAGGCACTTCACACTCATGTTGGAAATGTGAACAGCAAGAAGGGACAATTTAACATGCTTAGTGGATGTGTAAAAAAGTTAGAAAACTTTGGATTCAAATACAAACACCGATTCAGAGGATTTTAAAGATTAATATACAATTGAGACCAGAGCTCTTTCTTTTGGGACTGACGGACAGTTAGAAGAAAGTCTTAGAACTTTGTTTTTGTATATGATAACCGCAGCAAGATTATTGTATGCACGAAGATGGAAAGATTCAGCAATACTAAATTGGAGGAATGGTTGGTGAACATAAGATGGCCAAGTTGACTTCTCTGATATCTACATTTATTGCTGACTGGAAACCTGTTATGGACTTTTTGCAGAAAACATAAAAAAATGAACTTATGATTTATGGTTTTGATGATTAGACAGGATAAATCAGCCTTTCTCAACCTTTTGATCCTGGAGGAACCACTGAAATATTTTTCAGGCCTCGGGGAACCCTTGCACATTCAGGCTCAAATATATGCCAGAAGTTACAAAATTATTATATCAGTTTCATGGGTAAGCCTGTATATATTCATTAACAGTGTTCCTAAACTAAAAATAATGAAACTTACCTCTTTAATGTGAAGTTGCCCGAATTTGAAATAACTTTTTAAATAAATCGTGATCTCCCAGGAAACCCCTAGTGACCTCTCGCAGAACCCTAGGGTTTCACAGAACCCTGGTTGAGAAACCCTGGAATAGATTATACAGAGAAGAGAGACATGTTGTAACTTTAGAGAAAGAGGTAAATTTATATTTGTACTTATAACTGCTTTAAAGAAGATTGGAAGCCACTTCTTTGTGTCTTGTTTTTCTTTCTTTTCTATTTTTCTATTACTATTTTTTCCTTTCCTGTACTTTTAGCTTTCTCTTTGATTTTTCTTTTTCCTTTTTCTTTCTTCCTTCATTTATTTATTTATATTTCAAATTTCTGTCACTGCCCATCTGCCCCAAAGGGAGATTCTGGGCGGTTTACAACAAAATAAACAAATTAAAACCTTAAAACATAAATTATGATACAGACCATCATTACAAATAGATAAATATAAGATCCCTGTGGCAAAAAGCTCTCATTCAGTGGCAGGGGGGGGAGCACTACGGTGCCAACCACCCCCAGGAAGAACTGTTGCCCTTCTCATCCCAAGCAAGGCAGCAGAACCAGGTTTTCAATTCTTCCAGAAGGCCGGGAGTGAAGGTCCCTGTCTCACCTCCGGGGCAGAATATTCCAAAGGGTGGGTGCCACTGCAGAGAAGGCTCACCTCCTGGACCCTGCTAGATGGAAGTCCCTCGCCGAGGGGATCCGTAGCATGCCCTCTCTGCATGACCAGGTGGGATGGGAATATTAATTAATAATTTAATTAATCAATATTTATATTAGTTTGTATTAGTTTTTACCTTTTTAAATTTTTTTAAATAAAATTATATATATAAGAATAAAAATACAATCTAAGAAAGCAAAGAAAGAAGAGGAAAAAAACTGATACTATTATACATGTCAAAAAATAGTTGTTGGAAATGTGTGATCTATCTATTTTGGAAAAGACAATATTTTCCACTAATCAAAGGATGCAGCAATATGTGTTACCATGGCAGAGATTTTGTGATATTTTACAATAATATTTTGTACTGTTCATATTATAGTAGTGTATTCATTAGTAAACCAGTGACTGTTGTTGTTTATTCGTTTAGTCACTTCCGACTCTTCATGACTTCATGGACCAGCCCACGCCAGAGCTTCCTGTTGGTCATCAACACCCCCAGCTCCCCCAGGGACAAGTCCGTCACCTCTAGAATATCATCCATCCACCTTGCCCTTGGTTGGCCCCTCTTCCTTTTGCCCTCCACTCTCCCTAGCATCAGCATCTTCTCCAGGGTGTCCTGTCTTCTCATTATATGACCAAAGTATTTCAGTTTTGCCTTTAATATCATTCCCTCAAGTGAGCAGTCTGGCTTTATTTCCTGGAGGATGGACTGGTTGGATCTTCTTGCAGTCCAAGGCACTCTCAGAAGTTTCCTCCAACACCACAGTTCAAAAGCATCTATCTTCCTTCTCTCAGCCTTCCTCATGGTCCAGCTCTCGCAGCCATATGTTACTATGGGGAACACCATTGCTTTAACTATGCGGACCTTTGTTGTCAGTGTGATGTCTCTGCTCTTAACTATTTTATCGAGATTTGTCATTGCTCTTCTCCCAAGGATTAAGCGTCTTCTGATTTCCTGACTGCAGTCAGCATCTGCAGTAATTTTTGCACCTAGAAATACAAAGTCTTTCACTGCCTCTACATTTTCTCCCTCTATTTGCCAGTTATCAATCAAGCTGGTTGCCATAATCTTGGTTTTTTTGAGGTTTAGCTGCAAGCCAGCTTTTGCACTTTCTTCTTTCACCTTCATCATAAGGCTCCTCAGTTCCTCTTCGCTTTCAGCCATCAAAGTGGTATCATCTGCATATCTGAGATTGTTAATGTTTCTTCCAGAGATTTTAACTCCAGCCTTGGATTCCTCAAGCCCAGCATGTCGCATGATGTGTTCTGCATACAAGCTGAATAGGTAGGGTGAGAGTATACAGCCCTGCTGTACTCCTTTCCCAAGTGACTACTGATACGTATAACATATAAGGTAGATTTTTTCTCAAATAATAATAGTGAAGCAGAATTAAGAAGGGGCATGTCTACAAATCACAAAATCCTGAAAGTTATAATTAACAATATCATTAATGGAGATAAGTTTTCCATTAGCTGCCATCTTCTGCAAAAATGTCCACTTTGTGAGCATGCTTGGCCACTCTCTGCAACAAAAAATGTACCTAGCTGGGAAGCCAAGCCCTTCCCATCACAACCTGTTTAAGTGAAAGATGAATCACTAGTGTTTACTCTAACTTTCTACAGTCTAGACAGGAATAGTATGCTTTAACAATACTCATATTAAAAATTCATTGCCTTTGGAAAGCTGCCATGGAGCTTTATTGGACTATAACCTTTTCAACCCAGGTAACTATGGAATACACTCCAAAAAAGAAATACTGCCCTGCAGAGTCAGCAGAGGGAGGGAAAGGCTGGGGTGTATCAGAATATTCAACATCAACAGTGATAAGCCTGAAATCTTTCTGAGTAGCCAACTAGTGAAAATTGTTTTGGGATGAAAAATGGTTCACTTTTAATTAAAAAATGATGGCTTTGTGAATGTATCAAGAAGACAAAGTTAGAAATATTGTCAACATTTTTTTTAAATGGTCTTTCTGATCTGGAACAGCTAGTAGTCTGACATTTCTTTTAGAAAGTTTCATCCATTTATCAGATGTAATAGGAATTCAGGTAGGGGGACAAAATAGGGTTAGAGTATATTCAAATGGTAGCATGGCATCAGAGCAAGTTAAATAAAGGTGCTTTGTGTAATTTTTGTACACTTATTCAAATGGATTTTAAAGGAGTTTTCTGGGCTTCTGTTTTTTGCAATAAAACAAATTACTGATTGGGGTTGAAGAAGTAGTGATGGGTCTGTAAAGGCTATGTTACTTGTCTATAAAATAATTGACCTATTATTTCCTAAATGAATGTCATGCAATCATTGCATGACATTTTATGTACCTTGGCTACTTAACTCAGTTACTGAGAGCTTTATTTGTGGATTATGTTTGTGTTACCAATATTCAAATATTTTCTTTTGCTTATGGTTCTATTGACCTGAAATTTGGTTAATTCTGGCCCAAACTCAATATTATAAAGTGGCACATATATGGACTTTAAAAAGATATTTGTTTAGGAATGAGGAATGCAACTACAGAAAAATGAAACCTGGATTCCTGTAGTCTTTATTTTTAAGGTCTTTTTAAAATAGAAACACAAAAATATACATCTAATATTACATATTTCATGAAGTATTAACTTCGATGCTCCTTTTCTTGAAAACATATGTATCTCCCAAGCTACCTTGATAGGATGGTATCCATCAAACCTTTTATTTGTTAGAGATCTAGCCTTAAAGCAGAAAGACTGGCTTGAATCCCACTTTAATTGTAAACCTTATTTCATGAAAATATTGTCATAGCCTAATGGTGGAGCACATTCTTTGCATGAAGAAGTCCCTGCATCTTTTAGAATGGTTGGAGAACTGCTGGAAAAGGATGAGGAATAATCAACCAGAGCCTATGATATTTGCCTACTAGTACCAATTTTTGCAGATCATAAAGCGCTGCAGCTAGTTTTTGACATCATCATCATCATCATCATCCTGCATTGGGGCAGTTAATGTGAGTGGGTTGCTTCTTAAAAACTCTTCAGAGTGCTCCCTAAAAATGGACAAAATCTTTACATCAGCATACCAGTGATCTCACTGCATCATTGTCATGCCCTTCTGCAGATCCTGAAGTCCAAAAGAGTTAACACAGATCAGACTTGCAAAAAGATTATCTACCATTAGTATGGACAATACTGGACTAGGAAGAATGATAGTCAAATCTTGGGTAAGACAGCTTCCTATGTTCATTTTTCAGGATTGTGGGAGAATGAAATGGAAATTACTGTTCTGAGCTTTTTGGAGAAAATATATGAAATATAAGTAGATTTGACCAGGTTATATGGATGTCTAAGGCATTATATTTTTTACATGTAATTAAAACTCATTCCTAGCAACATTTATCAACATGTTTTTTTCATGCACGTGAGCAGATGAGCATACACACAGAGAAAGAGACCATGGGCTTTCCTGTGATTCTAATCCTCCAGGGCAGCAGCAACCAACTGTGTCTCATTTGAATTATTTTCCTAACACAAGCTGTTCACATGGTGTTTCTGCCTGTGTATCTTGCACAAGGAACTGTCTATCACAGTATCACTTCTTCCAACTCTATCCAGGTGGGAATATCTTCTTCAATACATTTAATATTACTGCAAATGTTAAACAGGACAATCTCAAGGATGACGAGAAACTAAAGCAGAGGATATGCAATTTTTATTAGTCTGGGGAACACAAAATGTCATTGTACTCTGGCTGAAGGCTGTTGGGTATGTGGCCTGTGAGGGCATGGTTGAAATTTTTATCACTTTTTTTTTTTACAATATGTGGGATTTAGGGTGGTTTTAAAGAGCAAGATGGATGCCTTAAAACCTAGCAGAATTTTGTCCTTTAAAACTCGTAAAAAATAGGGAAAAATAGCCTGGTGTTTTCAAGGATGCTGGGTTCAAAAGAAATCAGAGGGTACCTTAAGCCTTTCCTTTTACCACTTAAAAACCCTTCTCTCTCCCAAATGAAAAAGCTGGTTTGAAAATATCAGCACTACCCAATCCAGAGAGTTTTTGTGATCACAAATGGGATGCAAAGAACCCCTTGTAGGGACAGGTTGCTCTAGAGCACTGTTTCTCAACCTTGGTTACTTGAAGATGTGTGGACTTCACCTCCCAGAATTCTATGGCTGGGGAATTCTGGCAGTTGAAGGCCACACATCTTCAAGTTGCCAAGGTTGAGAAACAGTGCTCTAGAGCCTTAGCTGGTAAGAAAGTTTGTAGCAGTATAAGCAACAAACAGGAGAACAAGAAGGCCTTTCTTCAAGGTCTTTCTCCTGTTCCATCAGTGTCTCCTGCACACCACTGCTCTAAAGCAGTCTTTCTGGAAAATGCAATGGTCTCTTTTAAATGTACAGCTTCCAGCTTCCTGCTGATTAATAAGAGTTCAGGGCAGATTTGGCATAATCTCAAACACTTCTTTGATGGTATAGTCATTACCCTAGTCACTGGAGTGGTTGTAAATATTCGGAACAATTGCTTTTCAAATTCCTGCATTCCACAAATGAATCACTGGGCTCTCCGCCCTTACCCTGAAAGAAAGGTGAACAACTAGTGAGCGGATTGTCAGAAGCTGAAGAGTGATGCTTCTGCCGGCTTCCATTAGTGTATTTAAAGATTTCAGTGCACTGATTAGTACAGTCTGCCTCTCCCTACTCTTGATATCACATTCTTCAATTCTCTTGAGTCCCATTAAAAATCTTCTCATTTTCTTCTTATAGTCTCCATGGTTCTGAAAATAGCAGAACCTTCACAGCTATCCTTACAGCCTGATAAAGTGAGTAATTTCAAGATACTTACTCTGCCTTAGTCCACAGGTAGTGTTAAAAATATACTGGCAAATATTCTTGCTAGTCTTTGTGAACTATTTGCAGGATTCAATACACCTGAGTGTTCAAGACAATTCTAATTACAACATTTAGAGCTCATTCAAAACAACAGGCAATAATTTTTTTCTCCCTCCCTGCTTCTCTCTCTGTGTTTTTCTTTCACTCTTAGGAATGATTCTCATAAAGTAATTTTGTTCTTTAATGAACTCAGTATCTACCCAGCATCTAGTTAAATATCTTGTCCCTATGTTCTCCAGCGCATAGCATCTGGCAATAAAAGTATGTTTCTCTCTTAGGATTTACTAATTCCTTGAAAACAATGTGACATTAACAAACTAACATTTGTTAGAAAATCTCTATGCCCCCCAGCTAAGAGATTTGAGGAATGCAGTTGAAAGTTTAGTTTCCACAAATAGCACATGAAGTGTAACACTTTAGAATTAGAGTGGGGGATCAAATGCTTGAATCCTATTGCATAGGGATGTGCAAATGTTTTGTGCACAAACCACTGCATGTACAGAGCATCTAGATATTTTGTTCTGGACAGAATCCAGAATGCTACTGTTTAGGACAAAGAAAGTGGTTTAAATGTTTTGTTCTGTTTTAGCTGCTCTGAATAGACATTAGATAATCCCCTGTTCTCTGAAATGATAGTCTCTGCCCCTTGGATATATGACAGGCCGCAACTCTGCTTGCCTTCAGAAATGCTCTTAAAACCTGGCCTTTCCCCCATGTGTTTGGGTCCAGCTGACTGGAGTCCCCTTTTGGTTGTCTAATTATCCCATTTGGTCACCACTTTTTATTTTCTATATTGGGTTGCACTTTTTTAATGTGGTATGATCATTTTTCATTGTTTATTGTTTGTTTCTGTTGTATGCTGCCCAGAGTCACTTAGAGTTAGGCAGCCTTATAAACCCATAATATAAAATAAAACAAGATAAGATAAGATAAGATAATAAGAATATCAAGACAAGACAAGACAAGACAAGACAAGACAAGACAAGACAAGACAAGACAAGACGACAAGATGTTGTTGCTTGAAATTGGGGTGCACCTTTTAAGTTCTTTCTGGATCAGTACAGCGGAAGAGAGCAGCTATATCCCTACTGCTGTTGCTTTACGCTGGGCAGGGAGATAATCTTGGTGGAGTTTGGGGGTAAAGGAACAGCCATGGGTATAGTTAGGAGTATATGTAGCAAGATGGATGGACTGTTATAGTAGTGATGGGTGCACCATTGGAAGACCTGAAGGTCAAGTTTGGGGACAGATCCTCCTGGAGAAAATCTATGTGGTTGCTAAGAGTTGACACTGACTTGATGGCTCATCCTCATCCTCATCATTTTGTTGGTTTGTGTTCAACTTGTAAGATTTGTGTTCAACTTGCAATCTACCAGAACACCATGATCCTTCTTATATGTATAACTGACAAGCCATATCTCCCCTATCCTATACTTATGCCATTCATTTCCCCATGCCAGATGCAGGACCTTATATTTCTTCCTTTAAATATCATTATTTCTGTTTTGGCCCACTGTTGTAGCTGCTCTAGATCTTTATGAACCTTCTCCTTCTCCTTCTCCAAGTGTTAGCCACTGCACCTAGGTTTATGTCATCTGCAAATCTGATCATCATTCCTGTTTGTCCTGATCATTAATAAAAATGTTGACCAGAATGGATCTAGGACATAAGTCTGTGGCACTCCACTTGACATTAATCTCCAAGCTGATGTGGAGCCTTTTATGAGTACTCTTCAGCCAATTATGAATCCATCTAATAGTTATGCTATAATACTTTAAATTAGCTTTTTTACTCTCTATTTGTTTACCAATAGCTGCATATCCCTCCTTGCAAGAGTAGTGCAATGATGGCCAGCTAAGCTTTGTTTCTGTAATGAAGAAGTAAAGGTAAAGGTTTCCCTTGACGTAAAGTCCAGTCGAATCCGACTCTAGGGGGCGGTGCTCATCTCCGTTTCTAAGCCTTGGAGCCGGCGTTGTCCCTAGGGACACTTCCGGGTCATGTGGCCAGCATGACGACTCGGAACGCCGTTACCTTCCCGCCGAAGCGGTACCAATTCATCTACTCACATTTGCATGTTTTCGAACTGCTTGGTGAGCAGGAGCTGGGACGAGCAACGGGAGCTCACCCCGCTGCGCGGTTTCGAACCGCCGACCTTCCGATCGACAGCTCAGCGGTTTAACCCGCAGCGCCACCGCGTCCCTTGTAATGAAGAGGTCAGATGTAAATTTTGAGTTGAGACATTTAAGAATACACTGAATCTGGGGTTGGGGGGGGGGTGAGGACCTCCCTTACATCTTCAGTTTAATGCTACCCTAGCCAAAATCCTGAAAATCTATGCTGGACAGGAACCAAGAATCTGAGACCAGTATCTGCCATACTTTATTTTTGCATACAGAGAGGTGCCCCAAGTTTCAAGTGGGTTCAGTCCATTTGAACTTTTATATGGCAGGCAATGCTGAAGTCTCCTGGATGTGGTGAAAGAGACCTGGTTATCCAGACCTGTGGAGGGAAAGGAGAGTGTAGTCTCATACATAATAAATTTCAGAAATAGGCTGAAGCAGATCACAGATCTGGCCCAGTCTACTCTAAAAGGTACCGAGGCAAAGTAGAAGAAGTGTTATGACATAAAAGGCAGAAACAATCCTTCCAGTTGGGGGAGAAGGCCAAATGGCAAGGGCCATTCCAGATAACAAAGAGGATGGGTCCTGTAAACTATCAAAGGAGACCTAAGGAACAGAAAAGTAAAAGTGTTCCATGTAAATCTATTAAGGAAATGGAAGGAAAGCAACTAATTGACACTTGTGCAAATCATGGGGATAGAATGCATTCCATATGACAAAGCTAAAACCTATGGTATGGCAGTGAGCCAATTGTCCCTATGCCCATCAAATTAGCATAGGTGCATCAGGCTCTTCCGTAAAGCAGGAGGGTATGTGACATATGGATTTTGTGGCTAGGCTGGCTACTGCTGTGCTGGTGTGAGTCAACAGAAGGAGAGAGAAAAAGTGGGGAGAAGCAGCTCAGGTATGGCTTTGGAGGACAGCTGTGCTGTTACGAGGGAAGTTGAGCTGCTAGCCAGGACTGTTCTGATGGAGGCAGCACTTTGATTGGCCCAGCCTGGTATCTAGGTGTTGGGGTCCAAAGTCCTGAGGCTTTGGAGTTACATGTAAAATGTTAGTTAAGACATTCTCACTATCACTTATCATCAGTGCACTGTTTCTCCTTGCAACAGACCTATCGCCTCTTTGCCTTTCCTCTTCTTGTAATCATATCTGAGAAAGACTTTTGTTCTGGGAATTTCTCTGAAGCCTCAGTTTATCTTGAATTTTACCTTTTCTTATACAATCTCTACAGTACTGCTGAGTACTACTCTGTATTCTTCTGATTTATCATAGAAAACCAAGGAAGCCACTATTAAATGATCCAAGCAACTATTGTGTATCAAATACGAGATTACTGTATTTATAAGGGAATCTATGCTCCAATTTTTGTGACCCTTTCTCCTGCCTGATAGGAGTCCTGCTAAAGGACTAAAGGACTCACTTTTGGGTGGAAAGGACAGTTTCCATCTGTTCCTTGTTTTGGTAATGGCCAGATCTTGTGTCGGGTTGTTTTCTTTTGACTATGAAGGAACTAGCCCCTGCAGGTGTTTCCATGTTTATTTCTTTAAATGTCTCCAGTTTTTCCCTCTAGCAGAAATTGATTGCAATTGCATCTTCTGTATCTTATTTCCCATCCTTTTTGGAATCTTTGCTCCTACAGGATTTCACACCATTGGATCTGACCTACCTTCCATCTGAGTTTACCCAAATCTTCTCTTCTGAATTCCATGACCCCACTCGGGTTCTTCTCTATTTCTTCTACTCTTGATATCATGAACTCCAGGATAATACAGTCATGAAGATTCCAGTCACCTTCACTTCTTCAACCAATTCATCCCTGTTGGTAAGGGTTAGGATCAGGATGACAGATACATTTGCTCTTTCTTCCACTTTCTGACAAATGAAATTGTCAGCAAGAGAGGATAGGATTTTTGACTCATAGCAGAGTTAGATTTCCAGCAAATGTCAGGCAATTAACATCTCCCCCTATCACTATCATGTGCCTGTTTAAAAGTTTGGTCATCAAATAGGCCTCATCCAAACTTTGTGTGTTCGGGCAATCTATAATAAAATTCTATGCCCATATCATTTTTTACCCAAACATTCAAAAGGATTGTCATGCTCTGATTTACAAATTTATACGCAGACACATGCTTTCTTTATGTAAAGCACAGTACCTCTCCTTTTTTGATGAGTCTGTTCCTTTTGAATAAATTGACTGAAACCCTTCCAGGGCTATGTTTCAATCATGTCTATCATCTCACCAAATTTCAGCTATGCTGATAACATCATATTTGTCCTTCTGTGTTAGGATTTGAAACTCTCTGTTTGTTTCCCATACTCTGTGCATTAGTGTAGAAATACAGGAAATTGTGAGTGGCATCTCCTAGTAGCTTTGCTGTTGTAATTCCTCTCCGATCTCTCTTTCCCTCCTCTGCCCTCATGCTTCTTCCTTTGTTTCATGCCTTTTTGGCACTAGTTCTTGGCAGTATATTCAATTTTAGGCTTCTGTCACCTTCTCTCGTTGCTTTAATACCCTCCTGATGAAATTGGCAAGGCACTTGTCGAACATGACCTTCCCAGTTTTGGTATTTATGCTGAATAAATTATATCTTCCTGAGGAGGAAGTAATAAAATACTCAGAACTGAAGATCTCATTAGTATGAATATCTTATCCCAGTCTTTTAATAACATAGTTCCTCTTTATTCTGATTAATGGAACTGAAAATTCACAAAAGGATTCATACAGGAACTCTAACGTTAAAGAGAGAATATGGGGAAAAAAATGTCTCTCCCTTTCGCTATTCATGATAAGGTCACACTCTCCCAAAACACAGTGAAATAACTAGAAGGAATAGTTGCCCAGTAGACAAATTGTGCAGAGTAGAAAAATCCATTTACGATGCCACAAAGATATTGAAAATTTGATGTGAAATTAGTCAAGTGGGATCTGCAGTCTGTAAAGTTGATTTTGAGCAGTTTACAAGTAATAAAAAACCAACCAACCAATAAATAAATACATAAATGTTTATTTTTGATTTTGCAGGTTTGACAGTAATGCTTAATGAATATTCATGGGTTTTGTCTGTAATTTTTAAATAAGTGAGTGTATTGAAATGTAAATTTCAGCAAGAAAAAAATCAGTATTTTTTTTAAAAATTCAGACTTATCTCTTTAAGACTAATAAGTATGTCTTTGTTTGCTGTTTGATCATTTCATAAATATACAAATGAAAATGTGTGAAAAAATGTAACCTTTTTCTAAAACAACAAACAACTGATGTAATATTTTACTGATAATTAAATCTTCCTTGCACAACCTATGATCCAGAGATGCATACAGCTTCTCAAAGATTTTTTTTTAATCCCCTCCTTTGCTACCACCAATTTTGGTTAAAAGCTTAAAATTAAATTAGGTGACTTTAAGTTTAAATAAAGTAGTGGGGGGATGGATGGAAGAAATCAATTTATATGGATGGGGTTTAAAAGTCAAAGATTTACTCTGAAAAGGCTTTCTGGTGATGACACCCATTCCTCTTTGCCCCACCCATATTTGACCCTTGACTGGTTGGGCACATCTATAAATTAAATTAAAAAGCAATGTCATATGATATCTTGATGAGAAAAAATTTAGTATCACATAATTTGAGATCCAGAAAAAGCATAACAAACAGGAAGCAATCAGATAAATTCAAAACACTAGAAATGGAAACTCATGGCAAGAATCTACTTTTAAAGAGATGCCATACCCCAGTGATAATGTGCATACTTTACAAAGAGAAATTTCCAGAAATTCCAAATCCTGGCATCTATATTGAAATAGATAACAGGTAGCATATACTGGTAAGACTACCATTGTGAATGAGACTAGACAATCTTGAATTGGGTGAATGAACAGTATGGAAAGCAAAGCAAAGCAAACAAAATTAAGATATAAAAGAGGGAACTTATGGGAACTGCTCAGAGTCGCTCTTTGAGTGAGATGGGTGGTGACTAAATTTGAAATATAAACAAACAAACTTTGGGAAAAGAAATCTCAGAATGAGACAAGCTACTAGAACAGAATTCCTGCACACGTGAGAAAATAGCAAAGTAGCCTTAAGATGAAAGCAGAACCTTAATATCCTCCCTGGACTTTCACTCTGTTACTTTTTTTAAAGCTTCAGCTCATAGAGACAACAATGGCTTTTTTGGCCTGTTTCTGTCTTAACTTCAAGCCATCTGCTGCTTGCGAAGTCTAGAGTCCACAGATGTTTGGTGGTCGAACTACCAGAGAAGGGAATGGACAGAAGATCCAACAGTTGCCTTAGCTCCCAATGCAGTATTGCATTTAAGAATGCCAATCTAAACTGCAGCAACTTGGCAATCATATTACCATTGGTAGGTATCAGCTTCTAAAACACATAACCACAGTCCTGCTTCTATAGACTTCCAGAATAACCTTTCATTCACTGATATATTTAGCGACAAGTAGAAGCAAGGTGGTTGATAAAAGCAAAATAATAGTTTGATGAGCGATTTCAGAATTTATGAAACTGCCATTTCATTTCAAATATATCTTCATTTTTGGATTAGGAATGAGAAAAAAAGAACGCATGTGTTATAATAAATACACCCATGGCTAGAGATATAATGTAAATATGCTGTGCATTTCAGTAGGAATGTGATCCACTAAAATGTGATCCATTCTTGTGATAATTCTCTGCTAAAAGTTATCATACAACCCTACCTGCACTGCAGCCTTCTAGTTATGTGGCATTTCAACAGCCTATAATCTCTACACAGCACAGCTAAAGGCATATGGGCTGTAGGAATATGGACACTGAAGCCCCAACACGTCTTCTCACTAAGAAATTATGGGAATTTTAAAAAAAAACACATATCTGGGCACTAGGTTGGAGAAGGCAACAGTAACTTTATTCAATCTGCTTAGCAAGTGAGAATGCTTTTTTTTTTTTTTAATGTGTATTATCTTTTAACAGAAAGACTCAGCTGCCATGACTTCTTTTAATTGCCCTGTTTTATTCTTCACTGTGTCTGGAGTGGAGATGGCATTTGAAGAACAGAAGACTTCATCACAATTAAGAGTTGAAACAAGAAATGAGGTCAGCTTTGTACCTGCAAAAGATTAAATGCAATCACTGGAATAAGAGCCAGGCAACCATGACACTTAAACCGTGGAAAGTAATAAATCGCTATTGTAAGAAAGAGGAACCATTAAATTGTCTGACTGATTGCAAGGGGGCATTAATTCATTCAATTAGTAATGAGGAAACAATCAGCAAAAGTAAAGTGATAGACATATGCTTCAGGAAAATGGTGGCTTTTAATTAATCACCAAAGTATTTGTTGCATAAATTATTCGATTACTTGGCTCTGAGCACTCCATGTTCTTAGCAGTCTTCTCAGTTAAATCATATATAAGCAGATGAAAAAGAGCTTTGAATGTGTTAATGGAAAAATGCTTCCTGATGTGGCATTGTATTAACTTAATAACTTCATTATGTTCTCAGATACTGTACATGGCACATGGCTCAATTTTATATACTTGTGATATTTACATGAAATACTCTTTCTGGATTGGGGGAATATATTGGCATGCCCAACCCTACAAGTCTTTAGAAGTTGATGGGTTAACAGAGTCACAAGAAGACACATACCCACATACATCTCCTTCTTCCATCCTGTGCAAAGAGCTGGATACAAAATGCTTTGTGTTGTAGTCCTTGGGTTACAATGGCAATGACTGACAGGATTGCCATTGCTAAGTGATGCGATTGTAAAGCACAATGTCATGTGACCGCATCACTTAGCAACAGCAATCCTGGCAGTCCCAATTGCTGTTGTAACCCCAGGACAGCATGGGTCATTAAGCAAGGACCTCACGTGATCACGATGTGGGAAGAGGCAGGAGTCCCAGGCAAGCAGGCCAGTGGGTATGAGCTGTGGGTGGGTGGGTGCCATGGGCAGGCGCTATGGAGTGCAGACCGATGCGTAGGTGCCATGGATGGGTGCTATGAAGCACAGAAGTAGGAGCAACTTGTGACCTCCTGCCAGCTTCCCCATTGATTTTGCTTGTGGGAAGCTGGCAGGGAAGGTTGAAAATGGAGATTATATGACCGCAGAACACTGCAACCATTGTAATTGCAGGCCAGTTGCCAAGCACCTGAATCGTGATTGTGACCACGGGGATGCTGCGAGAGCCACAGCTTTGATGACTGGTTGTAAGTCCCCCTCATTCAGTGCCATTGTAACTTTGAATGGGACTACCTGTAATAAGGAATATTGGTGGGCAGCAAAGAATCTACCGTTACCTCATTCCGGCAATCCTTATTAAAATTTCCTGCTGGCCTGCTGCTCTGCTGGGTGGTGTGGAAAAGGTCTCTGGATATCATTTGGGGAAAAGTGCAACAGTTGTAAATAATGGTGGAGTGAACAAGTAGAGGTATAGTTAAAGCAAGACTTTAGGACAGATTTTCAGTCCTCCCCAAGATGGGCACCATAAAAAATGCACACACCGCAATCTAAGGAAAATTCTCCTAGAATCATTTAATCAAGTACTTAATCCTGCATTCAGAAGGTGTAGAACTCTGCATCTTTAAGATATAATAAGATCTCCTTGTTTTGGCCTCACCAGTGGAAGCCAATCAGATTTCAGTTAATATTACTGAAAATGTGAATACTTACTACTTTTTATTTTATGTGTGGACACGTTGGGTAATATACTTCCATCACAAATCCAAAAAAACAGTTGTGTAATTATTTTAAATTTGATTTTAATACACATACACACACCCAATCTATGTGGAATAGTTGCATACTTATCCAAATGTGTACAGTTCTGTAAAAAGAAAAGAATATTGGCAAGCAAAAAGGGAAGAACACCCTTTTTGAACATCTCAAGAATGTTTCTTGTTCTGTAAATTTTCTTGCAGTTGGACTGCATGCGCTTCTCTTCAGAACTAGAAGAAAAGTATAGAAAAGGGGTTTGCATGCATTTTTCCCTAGAGAAAAATTCTCTCTTCCATTGCATCATTTGTTCGTTCCAAAACAGTGGGATAGAGCAAGTCCGTTCCACGTGCTGTAGAAACGTTCGGTTATACACAAAGTCACAATCCTATTTACTGACATATAAGAAAAAGTTAAAGCAGAAATTACATAGAAGCTTTGTAATTTGTTCACCTGATCTGTGATGGCCTCCAATTGGGTCAGGATTATGGTACACTATAACATACCGCACTAGGAAATGGAATCCCCCAGGCAGCCCTTTGAACTAAACTCTAATTGCAGCAATTTCTAGTCTTAAGCATAATACTGGAAAAAGCAGTAACCACCTTCAGGAATCATGGACTCCTTCCCTGGTTTTCTGTGCCCCACCCATTTGGTTTTTCTAGGAAAAGAAAGGGGAAACGGATCACTGATCTTGTGCTTTCCATATAATAGCAGCCTCAGCCCACCAGGAAATAAGGACTATAAAAGAGCAAGTAATTTCTGTTGGGCCACAGAAATAATTGTTTGGATGCAGGTGAAGTCTGTTCTTAGGCCAGAATCCACTCCAGCCACTTAGGCTAGAAACCACTTATTGACATAGGCATAAACCTCATTGACACGTTATCTCAAAATTGAGAGAGAGAGAGAGAATGAGAGAGGGAGAGAGAGAAATTTGGTGTAAAATTGTAGAAGTCTGATTTTGAAGCTGACTGGCAATTGCACTGTAAAATGTGATTATAGTATCAAACCTTAAATGTTGTGAAATGTGATTATAGTATCAAATCTTAAATGTTGTGACCCACCATGTCACTTGTGAAGTTATGAACAGATCTGCATTACTGAAGAGTAAGGAGATGTGTAGGTATAAATTACCTGTGTAAGGTTGAGACCACAACACAGACCACCAAAATAGTAGTAAAGATAATGATAACCAAAAAGCCATTTTCAAGGCAGCTGGGATGTGCAGAGAAAGCATCCATCCCTTTATATTTCTCATGCCGCATCCTGTAATGAAATGGGGATTCAACAGTAACGCTCTTATTTTTCTTAGCATTTTTCCTGGTTAGTTGTAGGGTCCATTTGGGTTGCTTGCACTGGGCAAGTCTAGCTATCAACACATGATGCAATGAGTGGGCTTGTTTCTCCACTGGTTTGTTGCAATGCCTGAGGCTGATTGGAGCTGAGGAGTGGCTGACCCAAGGCCACCCAGCTGGTTTCCACCTCTAAAGAGGACTAGAACCTGGGTCTACCTGTTCTTAGACCAGTGTTTCTCAACCTTGGGAACTTAATGATGGGTGGGGACTTCTGGGAGTTGAAGTCCACCTCTGATATTTTGCCAAGGTTGAGAAACACTGTCCTAGACAACCACTTTAACCTCTGCACCATGCTGGTTCTCAGTATCTAGGTACTGTCTTAAAAACTATTTCCCAAATTAGTACTCCCCCCAATTTGTTTTGGGAGTTGTGGTTCTAACATTTAGGATTTTAATGCTAATGCATCTGGAGCACCCCAGGTTTAGGAAAGCTGGCTGAGAAATGCTAAGAGAACACAGTTTTATTAGTAATTATTTTGATTGCCGTGTCTTGGATATATTATGTTGCTCCTTGATGGTTTAAGTAAGCTATACTCTGTGTAGCATTGTGATTTGTATTTTTAATATTATATACTGGTGAATTTCAATAATAATAATAATAATAACCACACAATCAAAATGTTCACTACTAGTAATGTTTGCTTTTAATCTTAGCAGTGTCTCTGAGCAGTAGTTTAGAACTTATTAACATTATTTGGTTCAGGGATAAAACAGGCTGTAGAAATTAAAATGGAACATTTTTTTTAAAAAAAATTGAGTTCTCATAGCATATCAGTAAAACAGAAAGGCTAGACAACACAATAATATAATATAACCTGTTGTAGCAGGAAACTCCACAAAACCTGTTATAATTCCATATATCATGGAAGCGGAGCTCCTAATTAGGTATGCACCCTAAGTGACCTTGCCATGATATTTTTAAGGCACTGTGGAAAAATTAACCCATGCTTTGCACTTCCATGGTTTGATTCCATTACTATTCTAACATTTAATACATGGTAAGCAACTGTTAGCTCAGCAAGATAGTCCAGACAAGAAGTACAACCAAGAGTACTAGCTCTATCTTTATTATTAAGTTACGTTAGCAGAACCTTGTAAGACTGAAAGTATCCCTCTACTCCCTTCCTTTTACTCTTCGGAAAGCTAGGGAGGGTCCCTTCTGAAATATTTCCCACGCCCTCCCTCCTTCTGTGGGCTGAGACACCTTTTACAGCTCGATGTCCAGTCTGCAGCTCTCCCTCCTGTCTCCCAAGGTCATTCCTACATACCATTACAGCAACCTTACTCTGCAGTTATTACTGTTTGTAATTCAGATTGTTTGACTCCTTTTCTGCTTATGCATGTGGCATTTGTTAGGCTGATGAAGCTACTAAGTACTGCTGGCAGTTTATTTGCACTTGATTGATTGAACTTAGGAAAAACTGACTTCAGTTACTGATAGCTGGATTTTATGGAAATTTTAATATAAAACATAAAACTTGATTATTTTTTAGATCCATGATTGGCTGCTAGAATATGAAAAAGGGGAGTCCTCAAATAATTGTGATATTTGTTGTTGTCCCAGACTTTCCAATGTTGATATGAAACATTTTGCTGACCATACTGTTACCAACAGCATGGTTTAAAATTCAAATCCCATCATATATCCATCCAACTCTTCCTTCTATTAGGAAACTACACTGTCCCTTTTGAACAATGGGGCTCATCTCCTTCAGCTGATAATGTATGCCAGCTGGTTTATAAATCTCAGGGCAGGTCTTATCTCATAAGTGTGGAAGCGCATTTTGGATTCCATTAAATCATCAAATTCTTAGTAATTAAATTTTTTTGCTGTATTTTTACTTCCTCAAATATGAGAAATGGCTGATTGTGGGATTATTGTATTGCCTCCTATGATTAAAAAAATACTTCGGAGCTTGATTTTACTGTAAGAGAGAAATCTTCCTCAGTCAGCAAAATGTTTCATATCAACATTGGAAAGACTGGGACAACAACAAATATCACAATTATTTGAGGACTCCACTTTTTCATATTCTAGCAGCTAATCATGGATCTAAAAAATGATCAAGTTTTATGTTACATAACAAATATACTTGGGCCACATACTCAGAAGACATTTTCCAGTTATGAGAGGATTGTGAGAATGTGTCAAAATATCAGCTAATTTAGAACTCTCTAAAAAGTGAGTTGTTTCTATTATTCACAGATGAAGATTGTTGTTACTCAGGATGGATGGACAGAATTGGCTATGGCAAGGCGGTGTCTGATGTAAACTAATGCTATTTTGTGTAGAGCTTTGTAGGTAATCGCCAACACTTTGAATTGGGCCTGGAAGCTTATCAATATCCAGCTGCATTATCCTCTAAATCAGTGACAGAGTTGTCCTACCAGCGTTGGGTACTGCATTCTGGACGAACTGTAGCTTCTGAGTTATCTCCACAGACTACTCTGCATAGACTGTATTGCATAATACAATGCATAGTGATAAGGCATGGTTTATAGTTGCCAACTCGTCATGGTCCAGATAGGGTCTCAACTGGTACCCCAGCTAAGCTGGGTGAAGAACCTCTGGCCATGGCTACCACCTGCTGTTTAAGCAGGAACTGTGAGTCTAGGAATTGTAAGCTAATTCCTTTGAAGGGAGCACAACCTCTCCAAAAGTGACGATAATTTTCACCTCTTGATTAAAGGGGTGGGAGGTAAATCAGTAGGCACATATTTGAAGCCTCTTGCAGACTCAGGGAGACAATACAAAATCAAAGAGATGTCATAAATAAGATCCATGAAAGCAGGTTTTCTTGTACTCAGATATATGGGTACAGGATTACAACTGGATCATACCTATGGTATTAGTAGAATAGAAGTGTGAGGAAGAAACAAAATTGTCCAAAGCAAAGGCAGCAAAGAGTCCCTCCTTGTGGGGGGAGATGGGCGGTGATAAATTTGATAGATAAATAAATAAATAAATTGTGCAGATCTGTATATCCTGAAATAGAAACAAACAGAAACCACATACTTGCATGCTTAAAGATATATACGTATACATATACATAAATTCCCTTCTCACCCATATGGGTGGTATGTAAGGTACCAGAGGCCTGTGAGTTTGAGGTCTCTGCACAGTACCTTAGCTGTTCCTAGCACTGCACACTTCTGGGCAGAGAGCTCTGATGTTGTTCCTGGGATCTGTTGGAGCCACTCTCCCAGCTTGGGAGCCGCAACCCCAACTGCCCCTACCACCACTGGAACCACTTTGGCCTTCACTTTCCACATCCTCTCTAGTTCTTCCTTCAGGCCCTGGTACTTCTCCAGCTTCTCATACTCCTTCTTCCTGATGTTGCTGTCACTTGGCATCTCTACATCTATCACCACCACTGTCTTTTGGTCTTTGTCTATTAACACAATGTCTGGTTGATTGGCCAGTACCTGCCTGTCTTTCTGGATCTGGAAGTCCCACAGGATCTTAGCCCTGTCATTCTCCACAACCTTCTGTGGACTCTCCCATCCAGACTTGGGAGGGTCTAGCCCATACACTGTACAGAAGTTCCTGTACACAATGCCAGCTACTTGGTTGTGCCATTCAGTGTCTGCTGTTCCTGCCTGCATCTTACACCCTGCCACTATGTGTTGGACTATCTCTGAGGCCTCTCTGCACAGTCTGCACCTTGGGTCCTGTCTAGTGTGGTAGACCCCTGCTTCTATGGATCTGGTGCTTAGTGCCTGTTCTTGTGCTGCTATGATCAGTGCCTCAGTGCCTCAGTGCAGTCCAGCCCTTTCCAGCCACTGGTAGTATTTCCCAATGTCAGCCACTTCAGCTATCTGTCAATGGTACATCCCATGCAGGGTCTTGTCTTGCTATGGCAATTCCTCTGCTTGATCTTCCTTCCATGTCTGCTGCTGCCTCAGGCATTCTTTCAACATCTCATCTTTAGGTGCCATCTTACTGATGTACTCCTGGATGCTCTGGGTCTCATCCAGGACAGTGGCTTTGACACTCACCAGACCCCACCCTCCCTCTTTCCACCTGGTGTACAGTCTCTAGTTGTTGGACTTGGGGTGGAAGCCTCCATACATTGTGAGGAGCTTCCTGGTCTTCACATCAGCAGCCTCCATGTCCTCCTTTGGCCAGCTCACTATACTGGCAGGGTATCTGATGACTGGCAGGGCATACATGTTGATGGCATGGATCTTGTTCTTCCCATTGAGCTGGCTCTTTAGGACCTGTCTTACCTGGTGGTACTTGGTTGTTGCTGTCTTCCTTGCCTCATCATGGTTCCCATGTGTCTGTGGGATACCAAGGTACTTGTAGCTGGTCTGTATGTCTGCTATGTGGCCTGCTGGTAGTTCCATCCCATCAGTCTTAACTATCTTCCCTCTCTTTACTACCATCCGGCCACACTTCTCCAGTCTAATGACATCCCAATGTCCTCACTGTAGATCCACATCAGGTGGATCAGTGAGTCGATGTCTCGTTCACTCTTAGCATACAGCTTGATGTCATCCATGTAGAGAGAGGGCTGATGGTAGTTCCACTCTTGAACTTGTATCCGTATCCATTTCTTATGAGAATCGGGCTGAGGGTGTTCAAGCCCATGCTGAACAGCAGTGAGGACAGAGCATCATATGTTTATGTATATGTATATGTATATGTATATGTATAAGTATATGTATATGTATATATATATATATATATACAGTATATATACAGTATATATACATATATATACATATACATATACATATACATATACATATATATACATACAGTATATATATATATATACTGTATATATAAACCTTGCTATGTATTCTGCCCTGCCAACAGACAGAATTTTAGCTATCTGCAGTAGTGCAGGTATTTTATTGTCATATAAATAAAACAATAAAGGTACTTTTTGTATTCTCTTTGCAAAATGGAATATAGAAATATAGAAAATGGAATAAATTCAGGAAGCAGGCAAATACAGATGCCTGTTCTGGCATGAACTGAATAAAATATATTTGCTGAACACTGATAACTTAAGAATAGAGAGTGGCTAGGGGACCTAGCTGAAATTGTAGTTTTGGGTTGCTAACACTGCCACTTGGTGGTTCTCCAAGATGGGAGAGTTGTTAGTGTTATTTTTTGTACATGAAAAGAGATTACAGATTGCATGCAGGGATAATTTATAGAACAAATGTATCTTTTATATAGCACAATAAAAGAATTATAACTGGTATAAATGCATCTACTAATCTATTTACTAGTCATTTAAAAGATATTCCGTCTCCAATATAGAGATATCTGTGTGTGTGTGTGTGTGAGAGAGAGAGAGAGAGAGAAACACTGCCATTGCCACTCCCTCAGGCAAAATAAAATTTCTTTTTATTTCAGAGAAGAACCATTAATTGATAACCGAGATCCAGTATGAATATACATAAATGTCCTATATGCATACGAACTGAAAGGATGTTATACTCATATATCCACAAACTGTCCCATTTTATAGTTCTCTGATCAATTTATGAGCAAATTTCTTAGCTGATGTAATTCTCTATTGTAGCTATCCAAATCTAGAAAATGAAAGTAGCATTCCTGAAAAATAATATAATGTCCTAGAACTTCTGCTAACCTGCAAACCTAGAGACTAAATATTGAACCATGACCAGTGGAGACACATATTAGTCAAGGTTCCCATGACCCATACCTCCTCTAACATTCAGGAGATGAGAAAAAATTACTTTATATGATGTATATTGTGATAAGTGCTGTCTTAATGATATTGAAGTATTTTTCTTAATCTGTGCACTGGTGGACTTAACTTGGAATTGATCCAAAGCACATTCCCCCCACAAAAAATAATCAATTTTGCATTCATTTCTCTCCCCATATGATTTTTGATCCAGTAAAGTTATCGGATTTAATCAGTAATATCAATTCATAAAATTGTGAAACCTCTGGTCAGTATTTTCTTAGACCAGTGTTTCTTAAAGTGTGGTCCCAGGACTCCTTGGGATCCCCCAAGACCCTCTCAGGGGTCTGCAAAATCAAAATTATTTGCCAGCCCAAGTTGAAAAAATAATACAATATTAAAATGCCATCCAACAATCATGAGAAGCAGTAGCGGCAGCAAATGCATCAATTTTAATTTTTAATATAGTAAATATTGATAAAGATAACCCATACAAACAAAAGTTATTTTGGGATCCTCCTGAAAGCTAGAAATATTTTTTTAAAAATTAAGTAACTGGTCCTGCTAGAGAATTAGATAAAATGTACACATTTCCTCTGCATGTGTATCAGTAGTATGATTTTTTTTTTACTGATTAATATCACTTTGATTTGAGTCAGAGGCATCCACAAAGAGAGGCAAGGAAGGCTAAGATGAAAGTAGTCCTGCACCATTGTGATGCAAGATCCACTCATTCTGTCCATGAATCATGTTGTTGCATGCATGCAAGAAAGGAGTGGAGCTTGTGTCATGCTGTTGTGATGCTGTTTTCACATTTTGACAAAAGCCCCTGATTCTGCAGATGCTTCTGGTCTTTGACCGTCCTAGCTGTAATGAAGTAGCAAAGACCAAACGTTCTAAATAGCAGTTCGAAACCGCCAGTGTTCTCTTTCCCTTTTCCTTCTTGATTCAGTCAAGGCCTACCTGCTAAGATCAACTTATGTCAGATAATTTTGTTATGGAGTTCTGCTGTTAGTTTTTTTACAGTCATAGCATCACCTTTTGTTTTGATAAACAATCTTTTCTGAAGTTTAATGGGATTCCAGAACTATTCATCTTCAGGAAATGTCATGTCCAACGGTCTTTATTAATAAGGATGCCTTTGGCATCTAGAAATTTCAATGGCTCCAAGAGGTCATTTAGGCTTCAGAATAGGTTTCTTTCCCCTCATCTATTCTACCTGTTAAAGCTGTTCCTCAGAAGTGAGCTGAGACATCATGTACAAACGCTAAATCTTAATATGAAGAGCTGTTTGATTATTCATATGGTGGACAATAAAAATGTGGCCAGAAACATTGTCAAAAGCTGATTGGACACATGTGTCTCCGTCTCATACCTGTTTGTGACATTTACATCAAATGTGAGGTACTTAGTCAATATTTGTTTCTTCCTTTGATCATTTCCTTGACCTTTTCAGCAAGAAATGGCTTCTCTTCTCATAAGATACAGCACAGGAATTCACTCTCTCTTTCTCTCTGACTTGACAAGACTCCATTCATTTGCTGCTTCCTGTGGTGGACTGAGCTATGAATGCTGCCCCGGGCAAAAATGTAATGGCCTCTATTGTTTGAGCTACTACTATTAAATTAATGGTTCTTAACATGAGGACTGTTAGTAATTGCACTTTGAGAAGGTTGCTACATAGACAGGGCTTGTATTAATACTAGAGCAAAATCAATCCTCCAGTTTCTTATGGGAAAAATACCTGCAAAAAGAAAGAAAGAAAGAAAGAAAGAAAGAAAGAAAGAAAGAAAGAAAGAAAGAAAGAAAGAAAGAAAGGTTTCATTGCCAGTGTCCTTCCAAATGTTTTTAGAATTTTGTATGGTGGTGCCTCTTAGCTTCAGTACTGTTGCAAAGTAGTGGTCATGCTAGTGTTATTACTACCTTTTAGACATGCCTCCATCACTGTGTATCCTCTTGGGCAATCCAACAGAGCCATGAAACTCTCTGAAGGGGTATTTCTTATCTTTGAATATTTGAGTGGAGGACTTCCTCAAAGGTGCTTCCTGAATCAGCAGGGACATCTCACTACTAAGATTAAATCAAAGTTCCCCTGACCTGCTTCGTGACCCTTCCACACCCCAGCACTGCAGATTGAATCATACTGGTACCAAGCCAAGCCTAGCAAGACTGTTTTTGCTTTTTTAAGGCCAGAATGATTGTAATTGGATAAAATACAAATATAATAAATAACATTACATTTATTGATTCATTTAGACATCAGATTTATATCTAATACATTTCATTCAGGAGCTCAAGGTAGCATGCATAGTGTTTCTTCTTCCTATTTTCTTTCCCCACAACATCAACCCTGTGAAGTAGGTTGGGCTGAGAGAGAATGACTGGCCCCAAGTCATCCAGCAGGCTTCCTGGCTAAGGGTGGAGTTGAATCTGAATTGTCACTGCTACACCGTCTGGAATAACAATCTTCACTGTATCATCAAGATACCAGTTCTAACCATTTCATATTCTTAGGAAACAGAAGAAAGATAAGTTTTCTTAAACTTTATAATGCCAATCTTTTAAAGAATGCCCCACAAGATAAATTCCTCTATTGAGAAAAGTGCTTTACATTTCAAAAATACAACAGGCTTTCACTTTTGTGCACAACAGAGAATATCTAATGGCTTCCAGTGGGATGCAGTATTCATTTCACTTAAAATGAAAAGTGCCTTTGGTATTTGAACATATTTATGGACCTGGGAAAGTAGAGATATGTTTACAATTTCCATAGTAAACCACAAAAGGATTATACCAAGGCACATGATAAGTACAACTGCCTCAAGTAATATGGGATGTAAAATAAAACAAAAGTCCAGAAGAACATTAACTCTTTTAATAAGTTTCTGTTTTCTGCACTTCCACTTAGATTAAAATCCAGATTGTGGATTTTTTTAAAAAAAATCTGTTTGCTTAGGGGTTTTTTTTGGTTTGGGGGTGCTGTGTTTTTTTTTTTTTTGGCCATTAAATCTTTGATAATGTAACTAAACTAGAAACTTCCTTTTATATGCCTGTGTCTATGAAATAGGCTTCCTCTTTGCTTTTTCTTCCAACAAGACTCTTAGTTCAATCCCCATATATAGGCTATAAGCTCCATCCAGTTATATGGCCTGTGGAATTCTTCACATTCTTCCCCCACCCCATCATCCACAGACTGCTTTTGGTGCATAGCAACTGCTTCTGAACCAAACTCAAAAGTTGATTGGGACAGAAATACATGATGGACAGGCTTTCTGTACAACAACTTACCAATACCTTAAGATCTCTGGTTGAGATTCTTATCTCTTAACTCTTATCAGAAGACCATTATAGGGCAACAATGGGGAGAGATTTCTTTACAGTGCACTATGATTAAGAATTTATCTCTTCATACTACAGATAAGGATTGGACTCTCTAGATGTTGATAATATATACCCCCAAATGCCTAATATGAGAAATATAGTGTCATGTCCCCCGTTGCAATGTATACATACATCACAACGGGGAACATGCCTTTCCGATGAAGGGGAAGGGGAAGGAAGGAATCAGTGCTAATCCTATAAGCGCTGAAAGACAATACAGATAAAGGACAAAGGAGCCATACCTTTGCCCTGACCCGGGAAGCCATCATCCTATCTCCCTGACATCTCTGCATTACCACGGGGGACACACCTGCTCCGGACACAGGAAGAGGACAGAGGCAATCAGTGCTAATCCCCCTGATCACCCATCGAGACTCCGGGTTCACCATCGGGCAAGACTTTGGGATAATGGGGGGTGGGGAAGGATCAGGTCCGCACCGCGGGTATTTACCGGCTGCCTCGCACGCCATGTGCTCATTCCTGTCTTTCTCAGTGTATGCATTCTATTCCTAATAAACCAGAAATCCTTAGCCCTGGCTAATGAGTTTGTGTTTTTATTGGAATAAGGGCAACCATCACATATAGGGAGTTGTATTTCAGCAACATCTGGAGAACTTCATATTATCATAGTATCCTTCTGGTACAAAATTTTTAGTGACAGAATTACTACAAAAGAGTCAGATGCTTTCCAGAGCTGGCTTGTTGCATCTATTTATCTTGTCCAACACTCCAATTAAATATAAGGAACTGATAGTCTATTTACTTTGGGCAACAAAACTAATTACTGTTCAAACATTGGAAATTTCTTGAAAACTTAACAATTGATTTGTGGATTTAAAAAGCTTTCTCAATTGTTTTAGTACAAAACAATTCTGATAACCTAGAATACTGAACTTCCAGAGGCAAGAATCACACTTTTATCACATTTGGGCAGAATATGCTCATTATGTTAATCATAATACAGGTATAACTTTGTCAACTCTCACAGTATATGGAAATTATGAACAACTTTTTTCTTAATGGTGCCTTTTACTTTTTATCTAATTTATTTTTTGTAATAGTCCTTATTATATATTCATTGTTTAGCTATTTTTCTCTTGTGTAAACTGTTGTTCAATAAATAAAATAAGTAAGTAAATATTATTATACCTGCTATAGTGATACAACTGATTGTGATACAGCTGTACAAAATTTAGTATAAACATTTTGGTATCAGTTGAAACTATCCATTTTAAGGTTTAAATTTGGTTGTCCTGAGTAGGTTTTGTTTTATTTTTTATTTATTTTTATTAACCTGGCCTCAATGTAGTCACTGTATAGTTCCTTAGTATCCACAAGAATGAATGGTAAGCTAAAAATAATTTTAACAAAGAATTGCAGATGGCTGAATATAGTAACTGTTTGAGGCTTTCAGTGACTTTCCCCTAGACAGAGAAAAGTCAGTCAAAATAAAAGGAAATTCAAGTAGAAAACTTCTATGAAGAGAAGAGCAAGAGACAACATCTTGGAGAGCTCCAGATGTGTCCTTCTGATTGAGGTCCTCCACAGTTAAGACAACAGTAGGAAATTGTCCCAGTCACACATCTTTCTGAAAACAATGGCAGAGTAAGTCCTGTAACCTCCACTGCTGCTCTAGAAACCATGGTTCCATTTAATTATAGCACATTCCAGAAGACTGTAAACCATTTAACGTTGAAAAAAAAATGGTTTCCACTGAAGGGGCTCTAATGCCCAAGTGAGGTAATCTGTGCACTAAGGTTTTGCATTATCATTCCCATGCAGAAAATTCCAAAAGGTAGTCATTTGTTTGCACAGTCCAGATTTAAATACATTGCTTTGAAAATCATAAGGACTGGGCAAAGCTCTAAAACTCCTGATCTGCTCTGTCTAATGCTGTTGGCCAAGGTTCTGAAAATCATCCAAATTAGGAGAAAAAATAATGAATCCTTTGTTCCACATCTGCTGTTCACCCTTAATTTTCTATTTTGTCTAATATTTAACTCACTCTTGACAGCCATTACCTGGAATCTAATTAGCTCCACCCCTTCCAGAGTAGATATTTGACCTATCAAAGGGTCTTTCTGATTTTACAGTGAGGTTGTGAAGTTAAAGATCCTGTTGGTAATTACACCTATGTGCTAAATGATTTTGACAAGGCCTTATCTTCCTATTTTTAGAAGTGGCCATTCTTGTGAGAATCTTTTTCATACAGAAAGGTATGAGGGCTAGAAGTCATGACAAACAGGTCCTAAATAGAATATGGAAGTAAGCGTGGCAAGAAACGGATTTTGGAAGAGGATGAAAGAAAAGAATGTGAAAGATATGGAATTAAAAGAAACTGGAACTAATAGCAAGTATTAATAAGTGTCATGAGTGCCGTTGAGCTGAAGTCATCAGCGCAATGGCACACATGACAATAGCAAGGAAACAGGAGAAGGGGCTCAAGATAAGTAGCCATCAACTCACAACGACTAACGGCCAACAAACAATAACTAAACGGATCACGGAGCACACCCGAGCCATCAGCGCCAATACAACGGGGATCGCCCAGCTGACAGCAATCACCGGATGAATAGAAAACCCGATGATGGGCGATCCCGGAACGCCAGCGGGGCCTCACAACCCCTCACCCACCGGCAGGGCAATGTATTGGACAAAGGGGGGTGACGTGACCGCGAGTGAGGGGACGCTGACCGGCGCGGGGTATTTAAACCCCGCACCGGCGCGCTCCTGTCACTCTCAGCTTTTTTCTTCCGACGCTGTAACTGCGCTGTGAATAAACCAGAGCCTGATCCATCGAACCAGTGTCTGAGTATTATTCAGAGGCAGGCAGCGCATGACATAAAGCTGAGAGTCATAAACTCAGCCTCGCCGAGCCCCACCGGACGACAACGAGCCGCGGGAGGAATAGACGGCGAGAAGACCAGCAAAATGAAGCCGGAGCGATGCGGGCAAGGAGGGCGAGCCGCGCGGCAAGAGACAGAGGAGGACCGACCAAGGCCAGAGGCACCGCGGACTCCCGGAGCCATGGACGCCCACCCCACCCGACCCGAGCCTCAGCTCCAACCCCAAGGGGAGATGGCGACGGAGGCAACCCGACCGCGGGAGGGAGCAGCATGCCTTCCGAAACCAGCGGAGGACCCCGCGCCCCACATCGCACCCCAGCAACGGGCGTGGAGCGACAGCCCAACGGCGGTCAACACGGAGGAGGACGATGGAGACACCCAGCAGACGGCGGAGGAAGCAGACCAGCGGCAGAGGGAGGATGAACCCCACTGGCAACCCAGCCCCGCTGACGCACCAACGGAACCGGCCCCAGCGGCGACGCGGGCTGTGGACGAGGAGGCACGAGCTGAACTCGCAGCCATGCGGGCTCAACTGACGGAACTCCGGACCATGCTCCAGTCGCTTATGCCCCCCGCGCCACCCAACGACGTCCCCGCACAGGCCCACACCCCGAGCGAAGCACCGAACCCCCACGGGCCAGCGGAGGGTCAGCAGACGGCACAGGCGGACGACACCACAGACCGGGAAGCGAGAGGCAGGGCCGCGCAAAACGCCCGGGCCCCAAAGGACTTCCCCATCTTCTTCGATGGGAACCCCACGAAACTCTCGTTCTTTGTAACGAACGCCAGGGAGTTCATGGGGAGGCACGGACACTCCTACGACTCCGAGGCCGACAAGATCGCCGCCGTGGCGATCAAACTACAAGACAGGGCGGCGGACTGGTATGTCCAACTGTACGAGTCCAGCTCCCCCGCCCTCGCCACCTTCCCTGCTTTCATCAATGAGATGAAAAACTACTTCGAAGACCCCCTAGCCAAAGTAAGGGCGAAAAGTGCACTCCAAAGACTTAAACAGGGCACACGCACGGTCCCTGACTACGCCCTAGAGTTCAAAGCCCTCGCGGGGAAGGTCAGCGACTGGTCCGAGACCACCCTGCTGGAAATGTTCAAAAGGGGGCTCAATCGCAACGTTCTCCAATGGGCCCTCTACCGCGACGACCCGGAAACGCTACACGGGTGGATCCACCTCGCGGGGAAAGCCGAACACGCGCACCGCACCTTCCTCATGACAACCACGGAAGACACAAACTATGCCGGAAAAAAGGTACCCGCACCACACGTGGGGATGGCCGGCCCCTTATACCCAAAAAAGAAATTCAATCGGGAGCCCTGCGGGAAGTGTGGCAAATTAGGGCACAAGACGGTGGATTGCTTCGCCAACCGACCGCCGACCAGTGCGCCTAAACCCACCCCGAAAATTAGCCCCAAACCACCCAACCTGGGGCCGCCCCCTCACCGCCGAATGACCGTGGCCACAGCGACACCAGAGGAAGGCTGGGACGCCTACTGGGGGGAAGAGGATAACGTAGACCCCGACCAGCCGGCGGGAAAAGCTCCCCGCCTGCCCTGAAACGCGTTGCGAGGCAGGCAGTGGGCCAGCAGCGCGGACCACCTCGACGGAACGACGAAAGCCCCGTAATAATGGCGGCAATCAAACTCTCCGCCGGCAACGGAGCCACCACGGCCGCGGCACTAGTGGACTCGGGGTGCTCAAAAAACCTCATCCACCCCGACCTAGTCGCCAAACTCGACCTCTGCTGCTTCCCCCTCCCCACGCCGCTGGCATTCCACCAGCTGGACGGCTCCACAGCGGGAGGGAAACCAGCCACGCTGCAAACCGAGCCGGTCACCCTGCAAATGGGCACTCACACCGAACGCACATCGTTCGTCGTCACCCACATCGGACGGCCCATTGCAGTCCTGGGGATGCCATGGCTCGCGACAAACAACCCGCGCATCAACTGGGAGACCCGCACCTTCACCTTCGGCGACGGCGAGTATCGAGCACCAGTTCCAGCGGGCAGAACCAACCCCACTGTAGGACGAGCGGAGGCGACTACACAAGACAACGCCGCTACCACAGCAGACCTACCGAAACAATACGCCGGAGAGGCAGAAGCTGACCAACTACCCCCCCACCGCAAGACGGATTGCCGGATCGACCTACTGCCCGACGTCCCCTTACCGAGACCAAAGATCTACTCGATGACCCCGAAGGAGATGGCAACCCTCCGGGAGTTCATCGATAAAAACCTAGACAGGGGATTCATAGAGCCAGCATGCTCACCGGTCGGAGCCCCCGTCTTATTCCGGGAGAAGAAAGACGGCACCCTACGGCTCTGCACTGACTACCGGGGCCTAAACGCGGCTTCCCTGTCCAACAAATACCCCTTACCCCTGGTGAAGGACATGCTCGCCCACCTGTCCACGGGCAAAGTCTTTTCCAAACTGGACCTTCGCGAGGCGTACTATCGCATCCGAATCAGGGAGGGGGACGAATGGAAGACTGTGTTCAACTGCCCCCTAGGCGCCTTCCAGTACAAAGTACTGCCCTTCGGACTCGCGGGGGCCCCTGGGGTGTTCATGCAGCTCATCAATGAGGTACTGCATGAACATCTGTTCAAAGGGGTCCTGGTCTACATCGACGACGTCCTTATTTACACAAAAACGCACGAGGAACATGTGACCCTAGTCAGGCAAGTCCTCGACAAGCTCAGAAGGGCGCAGCTCTATGCCAAGCCTACAAAGTGCGAGTTTCACAAAGCGCGCATAGACTACCTGGGGTACCGAATCTCCGGGGACGGCATCGAAATGGACCCCGCAAAAGTCGAGGCGGTGCTAAACTGGGAGCGCCCCCGCAACAGACGCCAACTACAGAGCTTCCTCGCGAATTTTTACAGGTCATTCGCCCGGGGGTTCGCAGAGATAGCCCTCCCCCTAACGGACCTACTCAAAACCAAAGGGGTGGGGGACACCCGACGCGCCAAGAACCCGGGCACAGTGCTGAATTGGACTCCCGCGTGCCAGACCGCATTCAACAAGCTGAAAGCGCTGTTCACTACGGAGCCAATCCTCGCGCACCCGGACCCAGAACGGCCGTTCGTGGTCCAAGCCGACGCCTCAGACTTCTCCCTGGGGGCCATCCTGCTACAGAAAGACCCTACGGGACTCCTGAAACCATGCGCCTACCTGTCAAGGAAGTTCTCCGAGACAGAAAGGCGATGGCACGTCTGGGAGAAAGAAGCCTTCGCGGTAAAATCAGCGCTAGAGACATGGAGACACCTACTCGAGGGAGCCACCCAACCATTCGAGGTCTGGACCGACCACTGGAACCTCGAGGCCCTACGAACGCCCAGACGCCTTAGCCCAAAACAGGTCCGATGGGCCCAATTCTTCAGCCGCTTTAATTTCCATCTGAAGTTCATGCCGGGCAAAAAGAACTTCCTGGCCGACGCCCTCTCCCGACTGCCCCAAGACGAAGAGCCTGCCCCAGACACCATTGGGACGGTCCTATCCACCTCGCAACTGGGGATGGCCGTGACCACCCGAAGCGGCGCTCGGAGGCAGCTCGACTCTACGGCGCAGCCGACGGCGGGACAACCGGCGACCGGAAGAAGCCAACCGCAACTACCAGGGGGAATGCGCACGGACCTCGCCGCCGCCCTCAAAACCGACCCCTGGTTCCTGGCAAACCCCGACAAGGTAACGATGGCACAGGACCTAGCATGGGGGGAAGGCAGAATCTACATCCCGGACTCGCAACGCCAGGCGATCTTGCATAGGTCACACGACGCCAAACAAGCGGGACACTTTGGGTTCCTCAAGACCCTACACCTAACACGGCGTCAATTCTGGTGGCCTGCGCTCAGGCGAGACGTAAAAGCATATGTAGCGTCCTGCCCAACGTGCGCTAGGGCCAAACGGGCACCAGGCAAACCCGCGGGGCTATTACAACGGGTGGCAGAACCCTCCCGCCCATGGGAGGAAATCTCTATGGATTTTATAGTGGACCTCCCACCCAGCCAGAAGAAAACGGCCATTTGGGTGGTGAAGGACTACTTCTCAAAGCAGGCCCACTTCATCCCCTGCACGTCGGTCCCATCCGCACAACAGCTAGCCAAACTCTTCCTCATCCACGTGTACAGGCTACACAGATGTCCCGCACGTGTGGTGACCGACAGGGGCACACAGTTCACCTCCAAATTCTGGCGGGCCTTCCTAAAGCTGACGGGGACCCAACAGGCCCTATCTACGGCCTGGCACCCCCAGACGGACGGAGCCACAGAGGTTCTTAATGCCACCTTAGAGCAATTCATACGCTCATATACTAACTATCACCAAGACGACTGGGCTGAACTGCTCCCGTTCGCCGAAGTCGCATACAACAACGCCGTCCACACGAGCACGGGGAAAACTCCGTTCGAAGTAGTCTCGGGGCGCGACTTCATCCCCATACCGGAGCTACCTCAACCCCCGGAACCACAGGTGGACGCTAGCGACTGGGGACGGAAGATCGCGGAATCATGGCCAATAATCACGGCGGCGCTGAAGGATGCACAGGCAGCCTACAAAGAGCAGGCCGACAAGCACCGGCGCCAACAACCGACGTTCCAAGCGGGGGATATGGCCTACCTATCAACCAAGTTCCTAAAGTCAACCCAACCCTCGAAAAAACTGGGGCCTAAGTACATCGGGCCGTTCCGAGTCACCCAAATAGTGAACCCGGTAGCAATACGCTTGGACCTGCCACACAACCTACGGAGACTCCACCCGGTGTTCCACACCAGCCTCCTGAAACCGGCAACCACCTCTCGATGGCACCCAAGCACGCCACAGCCCTCACCGGTGATGATCGACGGGCAACACCACTTCGAGATAAGGGACATACTCGACTCCCGCAAGCAACGAGGAACTCTACACTATCTGGTCAGGTGGAAACACTTCCCCCACCCGGAATGGGTGACGGCGCACAACGTTAACGCGCCTGACCTAACCAGAGTATTTCACCGGGCATACCCCGACAAGCCACAACCAAGGTCAGCAAGCCGCCCCCTGCAAACCCCCCCCCGCAGGCCCCCCCCGCCTCCCGTGCCCCAAGGGAAAGGGCCCCCCCAAGCCCGCGACTTGGGTGGACCTCCCCCCCCCGGGACTCACTCCCCCCGCCCCGGGCCCACGAGGTGGTGACAAGCGTTCGCCAGCACCCTCCCCCCGCCCCCCCGGCCGCGGGGGAGTGGCAAGCAAGTCAACAGGGCAACCTGGGGGCAACGCCCAGGAGATATAACAAAGGCGACGCACTTTAAATGGAAAAAAAGAAGGGCCCTACCTGGAGCTGATAAGCACCCGACCAGCCACGCCTCTCTCCTCGCCGAACTGAGCCAAACAAACAGGGTGTGGCGGGAGCATGCGCACGCCAGGACGTGACCCGGGCATGCGCACCATGGACACACCCTGGGAAGGCACGTGGTAGAGGGAGGAGCAAAGGGAGGGGCGACAACTACTCCGGCGGGAATTTTGAAAAAAAAAAAAAAAAAGTGCCGTTTTGACAGCTCCACCGAAAAAAAAAAAAAAAAAAACCAGAAAACCGGGGGGGAGCACTATTCGGACAGGGGGCAGTATGTCATGAGTGCCGTTGAGCTGAAGTCATCAGCGCAATGGCACACATGACAATAGCAAGGAAACAGGAGAAGGGGCTCAAGATAAGTAGCCATCAACTCACAACGACTAACGGCCAACAAACAATAACTAAACGGATCACGGAGCACACCCGAGCCATCAGCGCCAATACAACGGGGATCGCCCAGCTGACAGCAATCACCGGATGAATAGAAAACCCGATGATGGGCGATCCCGGAATGCCAGCGGGGCCTCACAACCCCTCACCCACCGGCAGGGCAACGTATTGGACAAAGGGGGGTGACGTGACCGCGAGTGAGGGGGCGCTGACCGGCGCGGGGTATTTAAACCCCGCACCGGCGCGCTCCTGTCACTCTCAGCTTTTTTCTTCCGACGCTGTAACTGCGCTGTGAATAAACCAGAGCCTGATCCATCGAACCAGTGTCTGAGTATTATTCAGAGGCAGGCAGCGCATGACAATAAGGAATCATATGATCTAAATAGTACAGTATGTATAACCAATACTTTTTATTTCAGAAAATATGTAGTGTAGTTAAGTAAAAGCTCAGAAAACCACATAAATTCAGTTTCAAAGAACTTCCATCCAATAGTAAATAATAAGAATAGGAAAATCTAATTCCACAACCATTACCACAAGCATTGCAAATATTTGTAATGTAAACAGACTCTGGCACAATGGCTTTAAGGAAGGCATTTTAGCCTTAGTTTTATAATACAGTATGAGATAATGATTACAACTGTAAAAGTGTTTGTATTTAAATCACTGTAAGAATAGAGTTATTTGTCAGTAGGAGCCATTCAGCAAAAGTGTGAAGGCTGCCTAGGGGAGTTTGGAGGACAGAAATGAAGGTATAATTCTGACTTTCAACAGTACTGAGTGTAGTGGTAATGCGAAAGGCCATGATATTTCAAGGAGTTTAAGTGACATATTTTGACTTTTCTCCTTCACACGAAGCAGCTTAGACTTTATTTTGAGTCATACTAATGTTTAGCTGTTTGTTTTTTATTTCTCTTCAAAATGTGGGGGAGAAAAAGAAAACCCCAAGATTGTTTATGTTAACACTAGCTTCTCTGTATAGCTTCCCAGGCTCTTGGATTATGTCATAAACAGGTTCTCCAGATCCTGGGAACTATCCAGTCAAGGTCAGATCCTGCAGCCTCTGTACCATGGGAAGAGGGTCACAAGGGCCAGACTCGATAAAAACCTTAGTATTACCTCTTGAGTTTGGGAGCTTGGCCACAGACCTGAGCACTGGGCGTTGTGGAAATGGAGCTGCCCTGGGGTATCTCTACTGTCCTTATTAAGGGGTTCCTGAGAGCCTATGGGAGATTGGGTATCAACATGCTTGGTATATTATGATTTTTCTTTCTTTATGCTATGCTGTTTATGCTTCTGTTTAATCTGCCTAAATTGTGTTTCTGTTTAAATCTGTTTGCTTAAGTTAATAATAAAGCTTAAAATCTCTTTATCCACTGGTGTGCTTATTGTCTCTGGATCTAAAAGAACCAATTGTCTGAGCACCTGATCCCTGCTTGGACGCTTGGCAGAATACTGAGGACATTATCACAGCATTAAAACAAGGCATAAAAGTTTATGTATTTAGAAATTAAATGGTTTCAGTACAAACAAATAAAACAAATGCCAAAGTGCATAGCTGAACAATGCTTTTTAATACCAAGTAGATGATGTTTCAACATAATTTCATTTTGTTTCCCACTTACACTCCCATTAAAATGAACTGTTTTGATTCCTTAGCACATGTCTGCACAGCTGCAGTCTAATTACAAGTCCCCCCTCTCACTCACACACATACACACATGCACACATTTGAAGACAATTCTTCTGAAAAGCAATGAAAATACAAATATTCTCCTATATAACAGCATTCTTCTATATAATCTCTCAACAGGATATCACTAAACGTTCTCATTAGGGAATTTTTCTTTAAGAGTGAGGGAGAAAGAAGAATTTTCAAAGACTGAATCCTTAATTTGAAGAATGTGACATTAAGCCGCTTTAGATTTAAAGTATCCCAGATGTCTCAATCAATTCAAATCCAACTGGTTTCAGATTCCTTGAACTGAGTTAAGAAAGTGAAACAATAACTCACTGTAGGATTTCTATAGTGGGATAAGGCAAATGTTTGAGGTTAGGGGACACATTTGGAATTTTGAGAGCACATCTTGAATGCTCTCAAGAATGGATCAAGTAGGGATACACCCCAGTGAGATTAGCCAGTCACAAATATGTATTTACCAGACTGTCTTTTTTTTTCCCGAGCAGGTGGGCTTGTTTCCAAACAAAACACTGGACAGAAGGTGCCCCTTGTTTATATTTCGTAGGGATGTCTATAGGCCCTATGTGAGGTTTATAATTATTTTTATAAATGAGGTTTATGTTGGAGCTGGTATTTTGCTTTGCAGCATGTCTGCTTTCCCAATTATCCATTCATGTTTAATTAATAGAATCCAAAACAATTAAACTGATGTATGGCAAAACGTTGCACAGATACATGAATACCCATAGATCCTAAATTGCCTATCCCTTGAGTCAAAACTAATCCCAATGCATTTTTTCCTGTATCCTTAAAAATCTCTGATGGCATAATTGAGAAGATAATTTACTAGTCAGTAATTACGAAAAACAAAACACCCTCTTCACCTATTTCTGGTGGTATTCATACTATCAACTCTCCTGATGATGTGTGATTAGTCCATTTAAAGTCCTACTGACAATAAGACTAATAAGGATAAGAACTTCTTATCCTAGAACCTGCTTTCCCAAGGAATCTCATCATCACACTCAACACAGTAGCAAGAGAAGTAGAACTGTCAACCAGAAATATGCAGGCAGCAACTCTACATACAGATGATCAGCCCTGGTGGACTTGCTTCAAAATGATTTTAAATCATTTAGCTATTCTGACTGTTGCTTCCTGCTCATCATGCAGATTCTTCAAAAGGCAGTTACGGTGGCTTGATACACCCTTGTTTTTAAGGGCTAACCACAGTTCGTTGTGATCTATATAGTCAAAATCTTTTATAAAACCAATACAACATTCTTTAGCAGTGCCTTTTTTGGATTTGGAATATAAATTGTTTCCTGTCGCTTGGACACTGAGATGTTTTCCATACCTGCTTACAAACCACAAGGAACACTTTAGCTGCATCATCTCATAAGGTTTTGAACTGTTTGGCTAGTATTTCATCAGCTCTTGCACCTTTGTTATGAGCAATATCTCTTAGGACCCATTTACTTTACTTTCTAGAATGTCTGACTCTAGTTCAGTGATCAAACCAAATCCTATCCATTTGGGGGTCTTTTTTCTGCAGTTCTTTTTTATTATAAGGAAGACTAAGGAGAACCAAATGACAACATTTCACGGATGAAATCATAAATGTATTTGAATTGTTCTGGTATTTGCTGAGTATGTGAAAAAAAGTATGAAGCTGCATCAGCAATATTGAGATTTAAAAGGACTTCAAAAAAAGTTATAGAAAGCAATGAGAACTCTAAAGAAAGGAATGAATAATACCAAAAGCTATAAAACATTGGAGGCTACAGATATGATGAATAGCTCTTACAAGGGGTGTGCAACGTTTTTTACTCCCAATGGATAAATATTACCTCTGTATGGTTGGCAGGCGATGGGCCACATGATCCATCTTCAAGTCTCCCACAAAAAACCATTTCCCCAACACATTAAACTTAATTTTTTAAAAAATCTCTTTGTTGTTAACTCTTGACAATAAATCATGTCCCTGATTATAGTGATTCTGGAAGGGATTCTGGTAGCCAGAAATAGTATCAGGACCCAGGCCTGCAACTAGGGTCTGTGTCACCCGGGGCAAACATGGATTCTGTGACCATTTTGGTGCCACCCCCAGTGCTCATTTTGGCACCCCCCAGTGCTCATTTTGGCACCCTCCAGTGCAGCGCCAGGGCCACATGCCCCACTTGCCATCCCCCCTAATTGTGGCCCTGTCAGGATCCACAAGTGAGCTGCTAACTGTGGGTTACCGGAAGGTTAGAGATAGAACAGAACAAAGCCAGAATATAGACAATATTCTGAGACAAAGTTTGATAAATATTGGGCAGATGACCAAGACCATAGTGAGGAATGTTGAATACGGAGAGCCTGATAGGCTAAATTCAGAGACTTGGTGACATAGATTTGGCCCAGGGACTGCCCCAGTCTTAAATGTGATTTTTTCTTCTTCTTCTGTTGCCTAAACTACTCTCCTGCTGGTATCATGCTGCCTCTTGCTGTTAAGAAACATGCTAATTGAAAACAAATATTGGTGATTAAATTATCAAAAACCTAATTTTTCCTCCCTTTTTAAATGCTTCACTATTTCAATACAAATTACAGAAAGCATACATTTTAATTTAAATAATAAAACATCCTGCATTCCTAAATAAAGATATACCAATCATCCCCTAAAGGCAGTAGATTAGAAAATAGTTGCACGGTTTATAAAAGCAGTTTTCATTCTCAAGGAGTAGATTAACAGATATTGGTATATCTGTGAATCCACACCTATCTCAATTGCACTTCATTTTTTTATTGTTATTTGAGACCTCTTTAATTAGTATATTTTGGATTCAGTTAAGATTTGCAGTGAGGGCTGAGGATGATAAGTATTAAAGGAAATTTATGATAGGATTAGATAGGACATGCATCATTTTCCTTTTTCCCTTCTGCTTGACTTACCTGATATCATAGGAAACATAGGAAATGTTTCAATTTCTAAAAAAATAACTGTTCTGCCATACAGAAACTTGTGAGAGTTTTTTACTCTTGTCCTGCAAGCCCTTCATCTGCCAAGGTTGTTAAGGAGATCTTAAAACCTTTTGTGTGACATCTTTCTGAGCTGTAAACCATGGCGGGGAACCGTTTTGGATCAGAGGCACATTTAGAATATTGAGAACATGTGGTGGGTACACTCATAAAATGGCTGCCATAGGAAACTTGCCAGCTCACAAAATAGCTGCCATGTGGGCACTGCCAATCAGAAAAACATCAATTGACCAAAAAGCAAACTGGCCTTCTGGGTGCTCTCAGCCATCTCAGTAAGACGTTTGTGGGGCTCAAAGGCACTGCTACAAACAATTAAAATACTAGTGGCTTATGCTTTGCTTTGTAGCATGCCAATTTCCTAATTATTTTATTTTATTAAAATAATCTTTTAAGAAGCCCAGTAGGGCAGAATCTGTAAAGCTGAAACTCCACAGAAGAAATCGGAATAATTGGTTACGGGGAGGCTCCTCACATATATATCCATCAATTGTTGCCAATGAAATCAAATCATGTTTAGCATGAATGAATTGATGAGATCAGCTATCACAGAGAGAACTTCCAAATTTCTCTAATATTATCCCTGAGACCCATTCTTTAGCATTTACAACTCAACAAATCATTGACCCATATTCTCCTACTTCCTTCTTCGTGCTCAATATTTACTCCAGTGATGTTGCATGAGGATAAATAAATCTTTTGCTGCAAGGAAGTCTGCAGATAAATATAGGTAAATGTTCTCTGGAAAGGGTCCAAGTGATTGACAACTCTGGCTAGCTTTCAAAGAAAAGGTGAACCCTGAAAATCCTAACATGTAGATGTTCAGAATGAATCCACCAGAAAAGATCATGCATCAAATACATGAGTCACTTTATCAAGAATAGTGTTTTGATATGGGTTCCTGCTGCTGAATTGAAGTTTGATGATGATGATGATGATGATGATGATGGTAATTTTATATATCCGTCCAGAGTCTCCTTTTCGGGAGATATGAGCGGTGATAGAAATTTGAAAATAAATAAAATTATATATATATATATATATGTGTGTGTGTGTGTAGAGGGAGAGAGACAGAGAGACAGAGAGATACCAGACAAAGCTTATTCAAAGTATACCATTTTCCATCAACAACTTGTGACTGATTATAACGTGCCTATCTATCACATCTATCACATTTTTTTGAATGCAGAAAATACTTTACGGTTCTTATTCCATTTGCCTATCCAACATTGTGAAGTACATGAGGCTGCTGAATAGTGACTCTCCAAGTTGTCTCCAGTAAGCTGAGTGAAGATCTGAATGCAAGTTTAAATTTACCCTTAGCCCAATATAATCTTCCAGCCATTTTACTGAGCTGAGTATTTCAGCATACCATGTTTCTAAAATGTTTAAAATATTCTCAATGTTAAGTGCTATCATAGGAGCTCTCCTGTGTAATCTTACTGTCAATATCCACAGATGTTAGGAACTAAAACAGCTGCTAGGGAAAATACTGCCTACTTTCAACACCATTGCAATGCAAGGACTAGAATATTTTAACTCTAAAGGCTAAGAAAGATTGCTCCCCTTGTTCTTTTCCACCCCATGATACAAACTTAATCCTAATTATCCACTTAAAGTAATTGTAGGCTATAATTCTCTTTTTCCAATATTCTTTAGAGACCTGTATCTTGATTTTCTGTGATTGTGGGGGCACCAGGTTGTTTAAATTATCCATGTAAGCAAGCAGTCCTCCCCCACCCCTAAAATCATGGGGTTAACCAAGACCTAAAGATTTGTAGAAATATAAATAAGAGCTTGGCAGACATAAGTTCTTCATTTAAGCTGCTTCAGCAGAAAGAACACAGCTTTAAGAATTCTTGGCCATATTAGGTGGACATAACATTGGGGAAGGATAGTATAAGCAAGGTTTCTCAATGAGAGTTCCTTGGAACCCTAGGGTTCCATAAGAAGTCACTAGGGGTTCCCTGGAAGATCACAGTTTATTTAAAAAAATATTTCAAATTTGGGCAACTCCACATTAAAGAGGTAAGTTTCATTCTTTATTTTTAGTTTAAGAACGCTGTTAATGCCTAAAATACAGGCCTACCCATGAAATGAATATAATAATTTTGTAACTTCTGGCCTATATTTGAGCCTGAAGATGCAGGGGTTCCCTGAGGTCTGAAAAATATTTCAAGGGTTCCTCCAGGGTCAAAAAGTTGAGAAAGGCTGGTATAGAGAACATATATTTAATTTGTTTTAGGTATGCTATTTTTGAACTATTCTGCAAGATCAGTATGGAGTTGGACTAATACTATGTAGTTGGGTCCTGTAATACCAAGCCCATATCATTTTGAACTTATGACTTCAGAGTTCTAGTATAAATAGACTTTGGAATTTTAGATCCAGTCTAATAAAATTAGATCAGCCCTCATCCCACCTTCTCATGTGTTGTTGTACTCCTCAGCCTTGTGGATTCACACAACATAGTATGTACTGCACTTCAGTGTGAAACACGTATCACTTTGTCATAATGTGCAAAAAAACAAAACACAATATTGTCACAGATATTTGTCCACAAGGACTATTATTCCACAAGAAAAATCAACGCCATTTATTTATTTATTTATTTATTTATTATATTTGTATAGCTACCCATCTCACTTATAATGACCCTGGATGGCATACATACTAAAAGCAAGGAGGAGCCATGAGTCTAGGAGAGCCCCAAATTATATACCAGGTCTATTTGAGATATAAAAACAAAGTGTACAAAAACCATGAAAACCACAATTTAGATTAGAATAAAAATATAAAAAGACAAAGACAAAATGGCAGCCAAGCATACAGAAGGTGCATCAGTTAACCATCTTACAACCATCTAACAGGCTTTGCTCTATCATGGGATTCCTAGCTGTTTGACAAAACTGTGTTTTAAGGGCCTTCTGGAAGGCCAGCAAGGTTGAGGCCAGCTTCACCTTGGGGGAAATGATGTTCCACAGGCGGGGACTATGGCAGAAAAGCTGTGTGTGCGTGTGTGTGTGTAGCCTCATGTGGCGCAGAGTGGTAGGTGGCAATATTGCAGCCGAAACTCTCCCCACGACCTGAGTTTGATCCCAGCAGAAGCTGGATTCTTGAGTAGCCGGCTCAGGTCGACTTAACCTTCCATCCTTCCGAGGTAGGTAAAATGAGTACCCAGCTTGCTGGGGAAGGTGATGACTGGCGACGGCAATGGCAAACCACCCTGCTATAGTCTGCCAAGAAAACGTCACGAAAGCGGCATCCCCCCAAAGGATCAGACATGACTCGGTGCTTGCACAGGGGACCTTTCACCTTTCACATATATATACTGTACACACACACACACACACATCTGAAAAAACATTTGCATTCTTTTCCCACACATTTTTATACCACATTCTACTCTGATTTTTGATTCTGCATGAAAGTGTTAAAAAGAAACCTATGTAAATGGTTAAGAATGCAAATAATATTCTGAAAGCTTAATTTATTTATTAAATCAGTTTCTATAGCCATCCAATCAACATGCGACTCAGATTAATTGTGGCATGCCCAGTTAAAAACTGCACAGAATAACAAAAAAGAAATAGAATAGGAGTTATACTAGATGCAACTTTATCCAACCAAAGACAATTAAAAAAATAGTCAAGATGGGCACAAAACGTCACAAACCAATGCTTAAAGAAGAAATAATATTTTGAGAGCCTTCAGAAAGGCAGGAAGGTCAGGGCCATCTGAACCTATAGGCGCAGAAGCCATATATCCTGGTTCCTACCACATGACACTGCTGATGTCATGAGTAATGTCGGTTAGGACAGCTCATGTGGACCCAGAACATGCCCACCCTGTCAGAACGTGGGCAGAAGTAACTGGAGGCAGGAAATCCCACAAATAACTAGACCCTGTGCCATGACATGCTTTATAGGTCATAACCAGCAATTTGACATCTTGAAGACTATTGGTTACCGGTGCAGCATAGGAAGCACTAGTGTTACATGGACATACTGTACTGAGGTGTGCCAATAACTACTTGAGCTGCTACTTTCTAAACCACCTATAGTTTCTGAGTGGTCTTTAAGAGCACCCCATACAGAGCACATCGCATCTCTAGATAAGAGGTGACCAAGGCATGAGTGACCATGAATAGTGCCTGCTAGTACAGGAATAAATGCAATTGGTACACAGGATGGACTTATGCAAAGATCCTCCAAGTCAACAGCAGCTTCTACCTGTTCTTCAAGGAGGAGCCATGAGTCTAGGACAGCCCCAAATTATACAGCAGGTCTATCTGAGGCAATGTGACCCCATGCGGAACCAAATATGGAGACTTTCTGAATCCCAAAATCAATAACTACTAGTCTTGCAGGGGTTGAGTCTGAGCTTGTTGTCCTCCAACTAGATCCCCACAGCTTCCAAATGTCCAGGAAGAATCTCAACAGCATTGCTTAGCTGGCCAAAGGCTGAGATGTATAACTAGGTATCATGAATGTATGATTATGTTGACATACATCATTTTTTTATGGAAGCTGTGAAAACATCGGGTTTGAAGAAACATGTGAAAAATCAGTTACATATAAGCACTCACCACATTTATTATGGAAGGATGAGTGAGTTTATAGAGATACATGCAAACACAGCTACAGGAGCAATGGGGGATTACAATATTATTAATACACTGGCATAAGGAAAGATGGTTAGCAAAAACATTGCCTTTAGATCCTCCTCCTCTGTGAAAACTAGCTAAAATTAATCATCCACTGCTCTAATATTTGATATGAGTACAGATCCATAGATGTGAATGGTGAAACAATAACAATGATAGCTGGGTTAGTTTAAGCAATTATTCATTCAGGGATCATCAGCCATATAGAAGCAGAGAAATCTGCCTTCTTCAGGTCAGCCCATTTGTCCATCTAGCTCAGTCCTGTCTGTTCTGACTCACAGCATCTTTCTGGGATCTCAGATACAGATCTCTCTCATCAGCTATGGAATATTGAACGTTGTTCAATATGCTGCTAGAAACTGGATTAGGGTCTTACGCACATAAATTCCGCCCCTATGTTAGCAGGAATAAATAGCAGCTATCTTTTTCTTCCGCATGAAACTGTACTGGATGAATTTAAATTCTAATTCAGCGGTCTTCTAATCAGTGTCTTTTCTTTCACAGTTCCAGATCAGTCTAGGTTCTGACTTGTTCCTGATTCTGGAGCATGATTTAGAAAAATCAAACATTTTATATAGGAAAATTCTCTATATAGCATTAGAAGAACCCAACCAGCATCACCTTCATTTCTTTTTCTGTTCTTTTACCTGCAAAAACAACTGCAGCCCAGCAGTAATCCTATGTTGTTGTTTATTCGTTTAGTCGCTTCCGACTCTTCGTGACTTCATGGACCAGCCCACGCCAGAGCTTCCTGTCGGTCGTCAACACCCCCATCTCCCTCAGGGACGATTCCGTCACCTCTAGAATATCATCCATCCACCTTGCCCTTGGTCGGCCCCTCTTCCTTTTGCCTTCCACTCTCCCTAGCATCAGCATCTTCTCCAGGGTGTCCTGTCTTCTCATTATGTGGCCAAAGTATTTCAGTTTGGCCTTTAATATCATTCCCTCAAGTGAGCAGTCTGGCTTTATTTCCTGGAGGATGGACTGGTTTGATCTTCTTGCAGTCCAAGGCACTCTCAGAATTTTCCTCCAACACCACAGTTCAAAAGCATCTATCTTCCTTCGCTCAGCCTTCCTTATGGTCCAGCTCTCGCAGCCATATGTTACTACGGGGAACACCATTGCTTTAACTATGCGGACCTTTGTTGTCAGTGTGATGTCTCTGCTCTTAACTATTTTATCGAGATTTGTCATTGCTCTTCTTCCAAGGATTAAGCGTCTTCTGATTTCCTGACTGCAGTCAGCATCTGCAGTAATCTTCGCACCTAGGAATACAAAGTCTTTCACTGCTTCTACATTTTCTCCCTCTATTTGCCAGTTATCAATCAAGCTGGTTGCCATAATCTTGGTTTTTTTGAGGTTTAGCTGCAAACCAGCTTTTGCACTTTCTTCTTTCACCTTCATCATAAGGCTCCTCAGTTCCTCTTCGCTTTCAGCCATCAAAGTGGTATCATCTGCATATCTGAGATTGTTAATGTTTCTTCCAGAGATTTTAACTCCAGCCTTGGATTCCTCAAGGCCAGCTTGTCGCATGATGTGTTCTGTGTACAAGTTGAATAGGTAGGGTGAGAGGATACAGCCCTGCCGTACTCCTTTCCCAATCTTAAACCAGTCTGTTGTTCCGTGGTCTGTTCTTACTGTTGCTACTTGGTCGTTATACAGATTCTTCAGGAGGCAGACAAGATGACTTGGTATCCCCATACCACTAAGAACTTGCCACAATTTGTTATGGTCCACACAGTCAAAGGCTTTAGAATAGTCAATAAAACAGAAATAGATGTTTTTCTGAAACTCCCTGGCTTTTTCCATTATCCAGCGGATATTGGCAATTTGGTCTCTAGTTCCTCTGCCTTTTCTAAACCCAGCTTGTACATCTGGCAATTCTCGCTCCATGAACTGCTGAAGTCTACCTTGCAGGATCTTGAGCATTACCTTACTGGCATGTGAAATGAGTGCCACTGTTCGATAGTTTGAACATTCTTTAGTGTTTCCCTTTTTTGGGATGGGGATATAAGTTGATTTTTTCCAGTCTGATGGCCATTCTTGTGTTTTCCAAATTTGCTGGCATATAGCATGCATTACCTTGACAGCATCATCTTGCAAGAAGTAATCCTATGCTCTTGCCATTATATCATGCATGTCCTGCTCATTATCAGTCTCCCCAGCCAGCCCTGCACCACTCAATTAAAGCCCAGAAGGCTTAGTTTTCATGATCTCATCACAATTCTGAGATGCTGCCATTGGGCAGCCAATGGTGGTCTCACTGAAAGGGTCACTTGGAGTTGAGGGAGGACAAGCCTGCTGGCCACTGAATTCATATTCCCCCTCCCTCCTTAAAAACAGGTACAACCAAAGCAGGTTGGTTGTACTTGTTGGTACAACCAACCAACCAATTTGGTTGTACCTGTTTTCTTCTCTTCTCCTTCTCCTGCTCCTTTTTTGATACACCTGACACAGTGATGGCATTATGCTGACATCCAGGCCAAAAAATCAGGAACTGAATGTTGCCCCGAGTTTGAATCATATTCATAGCAGTTTAAAGTCATCTGCTCCACCTCCAGTGAGTAAAAAGCTATCCTGAATTGTCAAAATCCTCCATTGCCCTGAGTTGGAGCACAATCCTAATATTTTCCAATTTCAACTATAGCCCAACAGTAACATTTCATCTTTCATTATAATCACCCAGTGTGATTTCCCCACACATGTGCAGTACTTCCCTCTCTATTCCCTCTCTATTCCACCACTTTATGGGGAAATGAAATCACCTTAGACCATATCCTACCATTGATATCACCACTGTCTGCCACAGCATTCCCAACCTGGAACCTTCTGGATATATAAGGACTACATTTCCCAGGCAGCTGTGTACCATAGTTTGATTGTTTGTTTATATAGCAGCCCATCTCATCAAAGAAACTCTAGGTGACAAATAGTATAAATAAACAACAGCATAAATAACAAAAACAACAAAACATCAGCATATAATCAAAGCAAAAAATGGTGGCTGCAGGTAATTCCTCAACAACAGTAATAAACAACACAGGCTCCACTAACTTTCCTACTCCCAAACAGGTCTTAAGCACTTTCCAGAAGACCAGCAGGGTCTTTGCACATCTATTTTCTTAGCTCTGATAGTTTTAATTGGAACATTCTACCTGAATTCTATCAATAAATGCTGAGTTTTTCTTAGTCAGAAAGGAGATAACGTACAACTCACTGATTTCAGGGCAAGAATTGGCAGATGACTTATGTAAGCGGTAATGTTTGATATGCATTCTTAGTTTAGCTAGGGCTAGAATGCAAAATAGATCTGATGCTGCAGTCATAAACATATTTACTCAGAAGTAAGGACATAGTATTAAGCCAATTTTATTGTTGTTGGGGATGGAAGCATTCATTCTTTCTGTGTGTGTGAGAGAGAGAGGAAGGGAGGGAGGGAGACTGCTCCTGAGATAGGGAATTGAACCTGAGCAATGATTAGTGAAGCAGGTTTTATCATTACAATGGAAGGAGATTTATTTATTGATATACCTTATAGAGACAAAGACTAGCTAACAACTTCTTACCAGGAGAAGTATCAGCGAGCAAGTGCTTCATGCATGCATGCCTGGGAATAAAGACAAAAGGAAGTGACCTGAGATTAGCAATCTCACAAACAAAGAATGATAGACAAGAAAGGGCTACTGAGTCAATTTAGACACCACACTGAGCTGTTGTAGTTGGAATATTTGGAACTTTGCCAATTTTTTCACCTGAGCTGCTGTCAGACATAATGGTGGAAAGACTGAGAAGGAAGCATCTCTAATGACTGGGGAGAAATGAGCAAAATGAGATATTTCAAAGAGGCTGCTTACCTTAATTTAGAAATGTAGCAATTTATGGTTAGTTAGTTTGTTTATTGAAGTTCTAGGTCACCAGATCCAAAATGCTATATAACCATGATTACTATATGTGCCGTTAAAATGGTTGTTACCAGCTACTATTCTCAGCTACTGAGTCTCTATACCAGTGTTTCTTAACCTTGGCAACTTTAAGACATCTGGACTTCAACTCCCAGAATTCCCCAGCCAGCCATGCTGGCTGGAGATTTCTGGGAGTTGAAGTCCAGGCATCTTAAAGTTGCCAAGGCTGAGAAACACTGCTCTATACCCTTCTAAGTCTTATGCTATGTTTTCACTTTCTGTTTCAGATTACCAGAGAAGCAATCATGAATCCTATGGTATAACTTTGATGGACACCTGGCATAGGAAGCAGAAGCATTGCCTGGAAATCCAGTGATGGCAGAAAGGTCTATCAATCTCAACCAGTAGGCTGTTTTAAAAATTGTTGTTGTTTATTCGTTTAGTCGCTTCCGACTCTTCGTGACTTCATGGACCAGCCCACGCCAGAGCTTCCTGTCGGTCGTCAACACCCCCAGCTCCCCCAGGGACGAGTCCATCACCTCTAGAATATCATCCATCCATCTTGCCCTTGGTCGGCCCCTCTTCCTTTTGCCTTCCACTCTCCCTAGCATCAGCATCTTCTCCAGGGTGTCCTGTCTTCTCATTATGTGGCCAAAGTATTTCAGTTTTGCCTTTAATATCATTCCCTCAAGTGAGCAGTCTGGCTTTATTTCCTGGAGGATGGACTGGTTGGATCTTCTTGCAGTCCAAGGCACTCTCAGAATTTTCCTCCAACACCACAGTTCAAAAGCATCGATCTTCCTTCGCTCAGCCTTCCTTATGGTCCAGCTCTCGCAGCCATGTTACTACAGGGAACACCATTGCTTTAACTATGCGGGCCTTTGTTGTCAGTGTGATGTCTCTGCTCTTAACTATTTTATCGAGATTTGTCATTGCTCTTCTTCCAAGGATTAAGCGTCTTCTGATTTCCTGACTGCAGTCAGCATCTGCAGTAATCTTTGCGCCTAGGAATACAAAGTCTTTCACTGCTTCTACATTTTCTCCCTCTATGTGCCAGTTATCAATCAAGCTGGTTGCCATAATCTTGGTTTTTTTGAGGTTTAGCTGCAAACCAGCTTTTGCACTTTCTTCTTTCACCTTCATCATAAGGCTCCTCAGTTCCTCTTCACTTTCAGCCATCAAAGTGGTATCATCTGCATATCTGAGATTGTTAATGTTTCTTCCAGAGATTTTAACTCCAGCCTTGGATTCCTCAAGGCCAGCTTGTCGCATGATGTGTTCTGTGTACAAGTTGAATAGGTAGGGTGAGAGGATACAGCCCTGCCGTACTCCTTTCCCAATCTTAAACCAGTCTGTTGTTCCGTGGTCTGTTCTTACTGTTGCTACTTGGTCGTTATACAGATTCTTCAGGAGGCAGACAAGATGACTTGGTATCCCCATACCACTAAGAACTTGCCACAATTTGTTATGGTCCACACAGTCAAAGGCTTTAGAATAGTCAATAAAACAGAAATAGATGTTTTTCTGAAACTCCCTGGCTTTTTCCATTATCCAGCGGATATTGGCAATTTGGTCTCTAGTTCCTCTGCCTTTTCTAAACCCAGCTTGTACATCTGGCAATTCTCGCTCCATGAACTGCTGAAGTCTACCTTGCAGGATCTTGAGCATTACCTTACTGGCATGTGAAATGAGTGCCACTGTTCGATAGTTTGAACATTCTTTAGTGTTTCCCTTTTTTGGGATGGGGATATAAGTTGATTTTTTCCAGTCTGATGGCCATTCTTGTGTTTTCCAAATTTGCTGGCATATAGCATGCATTACCTTGACAGCATCATCTTGCAAGATTTTGAACAGTTCAGCTGGGATGCCGTCGTCTCCTGTTGCCTTGTTATTAGCAATGCTTCTTAAGGCCCACTCAACCTCACTCTTCAGGATGTCTGGCTCTAGCTCACCGACCACACTGTCAAAGCTATCCCCGATATTGTTATCCTTCCTATACAGGTTTTCTGTATATTCTTGCCACCTTTTCTTGATCTCTTCTTCTTCTGTTAGGTCCTTGCCATCTTTGTTTTTGATCATACCCATTTTGGCCTGGAATTTACCTCCAATGTTTCTAATTTTCTGGAAGAGGTCTCTTGTCCTTCCTATTCTATTGTCTTCTTCCACTTCCGCACATTGCTTGTTTAAAAATAATTCCTTATCTCTTCTGGCTAACCTCTGGAATTTTGCATTTAATTGGGCATATCTCCCCCTATCACTGTTGCCTTTTGCTTTCCTTCTTTCTTGGGCTACTTCTAGTGTCTCAGCAGACAGCCATTTTGCCTTCTTGGTTTTCTCTTTCTTTGGGATGTATTTTGTTGCCGCCTCCTGAACAATGCTGCCAACTTCTGTCCAGAGTTCTTCCGGGACCCTATCTACTAAGTCCAGTCCCTTAAATCTATTCTTCACCTCCACTGCATATTCCTTAGGAATATTAGTGAGCTCATATCTAGCTGATCTGTGGGTCTTCCCTAATCTCTTTAGTCTGATCCTAAATTGTGCAAGAAGAAGTTCGTGATCTGAACTGCAAAGGATGTAATCAATCTGATTTCGGTGTTGTCCATCTGGTGAAGTCCATGTATAAAGCCGTCTCTTAGGTTGTTGGAAGAGAGTGTTTGTTATGCAGAGTGAATTGTCTTGGCAAAATTCTATCAGCCTGTGTCCTGCTTCATTTTGTTCTCCCAGGCCATACTTACCTGTAATTCGAGGTGTCATTTGACTGCCCACCTTAGCATTCCAGTCTCCTGTGATGAAAATAACATCTCTTTTAGGCGTGTTGTCCAGTAGGTGCTGCAGATCCTCATAGAACTGCTCTACTTCAGCTTCTTCAGCATTTGTGGTTGGGGCGTATATTTGGATCACTGTGATGTTAGATGGCTTGCCCTGAATTCGAATTGAGATCATTCTGTCGTTTTTTGGGTTGTATCCAAGCACTGCTTTAGCCACTTTACTATTAATTATGAAGGCTACTCCATTTCTTCTGTGGTCCTCTTGTCCGCAGTAGTAGATCTGGTGGTCATTTGATGTGAAGTGGCCCATTCCAGTCCATTTCAGTTCACTGATGCCCAGAATGTCTATCTTTAATCTTGACATCTCACCAATAACCACATCCAATTTGCCCTGGCTCATAGATCTTACATTCCAGGTTCCGATGGTGTGTTGATCCTTAGAACATCGGATTCGCCGTTCACCACCAGCACCGTCGGCCGCTAGCCTTCCTTACGGCTTTGAGCTAGCTGCGTCATCACGTCTGGGGCTAGTTGAGCTCATCCTCTGTTCCTCCCCAGTAGCATTTTGACCATCTTCCGACCTGGGGGTCTCATCTTCCGATGGTATACCGACATATCTCTGGTTGTACTGATCCATTTAGTTTTCACGGCAAGAATACTGAGGTGGGTTGCCATTACCTTCCCCAGGGATCGCATTTAGTCTGACCTCTCTGTCATGACCTTCCTGTCTTGGGTGGCCCTTCACGGTTTAGCTCATGGCATCATTGAGGTGCTCAAGCTCCAGCACCACGACAAGGTAACGATCCTTTGCTGAAGAGTTTTAAAAATAGAGGACAGAAAAAGAACACTTCATCTTCAAATAGCCCTATGGAAATTTTGGGAGAGGTGGAACTTTGATTCAACATCATTATTTTCTCTGTACTACATTCATCTCAACCAGTTAGTGATCAGCTGATGATCATAATGGCATGAAGATGTTAACAGTCAATCAAATGTAACTACATACTGATATAAATAAAGAAAAGTAGGAATACTTATTAAATAGAAATTTGAGGGGTGCAACTGATCAGGGATCATAGAATGACTTCATTAAAGGCAATAAAGCCTGCTTAGGACAGTGCTTCCTAATGAAACAAACACTTTTATTCATAGAGTCTACTAAAAACCCACTCCAAATTCTATCAAAACAGAAGGATCAAGCTTTTACTATATTCCCTCTGGCTCAAATCTCTTATAAAGAGTTGAAATGCCTTTTTTAAAAACATCAAAGGTTATAAGTTGAATGGAATTTCTAACTTACATTTATAATGTCATAGTAGATCTTCAGTGCAAACTGCTTTAACAGAGCAATTTTTCACAAAGTGATGTATGAAAATTAGATTTGCAATGACAGATTAGATGCTTATGAAAAGCTAATAATACTTACATTTGCAAAGCTACTTACTCATCTTGAAGAAAGGGCTGAAATTTTCTTTTATATTATTCTTAGCCTCTAAACGTTCTGTATAAACCATGCTTACAAATTCATCAAACCACTTTATTTTCTGGCTTTGAGACAACAGATAGCTGCAGGTTATCTGGCTGTCAAAGATAGATAGATAGATAGATAGATAGATAGATAGATAGATAGATAGATAGATAGAGAACATGTTTACTATCTTCCTTGAAAAGAAAAGAAAAGGGCAAATTCAAAGGCCCTAGACTACAAGATATTTGAATGAACTTATTACACTGATTTCAACATGACTAAAGATATTATTCTCACACACTCAAAGAATATATGAAAGACAACAGTGCCACCCCAGTCTTAATATCTCCTAATCTCCTAAAGACTCCTGGCTTTTTCTCTTACTTTCTCATGTTGAAAGGACAGCTCTAAACAGAGAGTTCTTGAGATGCTTGCCTAATGGGAGAACCACATACACCATGGGATATGATGGCTTAACTTCTTGGACTCCCATGCAGGGTTCTCTAAGTCCATCCAACACTGCTTGGGATAACCTATACAGACTCTGCCATTAGCTAAGAAATCCTCTCTGGCATTGGATTACTCAAGTGTAAGTGAAATAGTGACTTTTCCCCCTTCTTTTTTGTAGATTAAACCACGTAGAAAGAACTACATGTTAAAGTTTATATCCTTTCAGGGTGACAGTTCTTGATTTAGTAAGAATTTGAATCATTATGTATATCAAGGTTAAAGAGCTAAAGAGGAGTTGAAACAAAAGGAGCGAGGTAGAAAAAAAAGAAAATAACAATTATCTTTAAGGGACTATCCTAGCTATTGTTCATTCATATGCCCAACCCATACATCCATACAGAGCAGTGTTTTTCAAACTTGGAACTTTAAGATGTGTGAAGTTCAACTCCCAGAATTTCCCAGCTAGCATGGGGAATAAAGACAGAACAGAATATAACAAAAGCACTACTGTTTGTTTGTTTGTTCGTTTTCTAAAATAAAACCAAAATTCTAATCCACATTTACCTACACTGTTCCCGAGGCCACTGTTTTTTTCCTGCATCTACAGCCCAACTTTTTGGTTGGACGTTCCTTATCCGGCTTTCAGCCAGCCTAAGAAGAGATGCCCCTATTCCTTCTCTGCAAAAAAAAAAAAAAAAAAGGTAAAAGATTAAAATGGAACAGTCCCTTCCTCTGTTTTAAAGCCCAGCTTAGAGAGGAATCTTCCACTCCAGACTGGTTCTTTGGTATTTCACTTTCACAGACATCAGATGCTTCTGCCTGTTTATTTGGATGGACAGAGCAGGTTTTTCTTAATTCCTTTCATTGCCTGAATCTGTTAAAATAGGATTTCTGCCCATTCACTGTAGTTTTGTTGTACATGCTTGAGTATTCTCCTTATTCAAAGATCCACATGGTTCCTGATTATCTGGGGAAACTTCTAAGTGCAACACTTCAGAATATTTTTGCAGACCACCTGCCCGCTACTATACTATACAGCTATTCTACATGCCAATTTTCCTGCAGCCTTCCGTTCCTATTTCTCCTGATAATGCCACTACACTTCAATTTAAGGACCTCAGCAGGCCTTCCCACTTCTCCCTAGTCTTCCAAGTATTTTCCTTGTTCATCCTCTTATTCACTGCTCTGTGCCCTACCAGTAGCCTTGCCTTTTCTCCACTCTCTCTCAGCTTGGAACATCTCTACCCAAAACATGCATCTTTCAGGTCTCTGCTTGGATCCATCATGTGTTTCAGGTCTGTACATCATGTCCATACCCAGACAAAACCTGTGCGTTTTAGTCCAGAATTCAGTCACCCCAAATTGGCTGTTCTGTGCACCAGAATGCTTTGAATATGCATACTGATATCTTAATAAAATATGGAAATATTCTCTAGACCAGGGTTAGTAAATCAGGCTTCTGTGGAACCCTAGGCTTCCACAAAAGGTCACCACGGGTTCCCTGAGAGATCACAATTTATTTAAAAAATTATTTCAAATTCAGGCAACTTCACATTAAAAAGGTAAGTTTCATTCTTTATTTTTAGTTTAAGAACACTGTTAATGCGTATATACAGGCCTACACATGAAAGAAATATAATAATTTTGTAACTTCTGGCCTATATTTGAGCCTGAATGTGCTGTGGTTCCCTGAGGCCTGAAAAATATTTCAAGGGTTCCTCCAGGGTGAAAAGGTTGAGAAAGGCTGCTCTAGACTATGTGAAATAGAATACTATTAAATGTATAAAAATTAAAGAATATATACTTACTGTACATACAAACACACACACACACTCATTCATTCATTCATTCATTCTCAACTGAGAATTTACATTCATTCCAAAGCTGTGAGCACCCTTGCTGGCTTTCTGTGTAATCATCCTGGGATCTATAGAAAAAAGATAGAAATGGAATATGACATTTCAACTTTCTACTATATACAGGCATGAAGGTGTGGTGTATCTTATTTATAAGAGGTTTTTTTCTCCAATATTCGGTCTGGTTCTTTAAATTTTTAAGAGCCACTGCTCCATGGCAATGCTGCTGTTTTTCATGTACAAGGCTCCAGTTTGAAAGACTGTAGGTTCACAGGGATGGGCGAAAAGGCCTCTGTGTGTCTTTATATAACCAATATATTAATTAATGTCTTAGCTACAGTTAAGTGGTAATCCTTGGATTAAAATTAATGTGAGGGTGCAAAGGATTGTTCCATTTTCCTCCAACTGAAATTCATGCATTTTTTACATCCATTATCAGCACAAGGTACAGCATTCCAGTAAATAAAGTCAATTTATCAATCATATAAGAATTAGTGTCCTAGACTATTAGCCATGACAGCTTTCTGAACAATGTACAAAAAATCTGCAGTAATATGAAATATGGATTGAGGAAGCCCTGAAGTCTGAATTCATAATCTAATGTCCAGGTTTTGCACCTCCATCTCTGAAAGGCATGTTGTATGGATGTTGCAGTATCATCCCTATATCCAAAACCATTTTTTTTGTTGTTATACTATCAATACATTGATTTGCACTGTTCTGAAATAAGTTTCCTGAAACCATCACCTTCCAGATGCAATAGTTCTGGGAATTAACTTGCAAGGCAGAAGGTCAAGCAGGTAAAAATGAAAGGCGGTAGATTAAGTGCTCAAGGGCATGGACATTCTTCACTGATTTTTATATTTTACTCCAAGTGCACAGTGTGCTGAAATATTCCCATCCTGCTTATAAATGAACACAGCCAGTGTGTATTTAAACTGACTCAAACATGAAAATGGACAGTGGTAGAATCTGTAATTTTTTGTTGTTGTTGAATCCAAAGGAGAAAATGTAGCAATATTGGACTGAGGCACTGGAAATGAGGCTGCAAAAGCACTGGCCATAAGAACAAGTGACACCAACACCCTATTCATATATATTATTGAAGAATTTTTTTTTACAAAGTTAAAAACTATAAAAAAGTAAAAAAAAAGAAGAAAATAGTAAAACGAAAAGAACATAAAAGAAAAAATAGAGAAGATAGAAAAGTAGAAGAGAAAGTGAACAAAGGAAAAGAAGAAATATTTAAAGAAGTTCCAATCTTCTTTGCAGCAGTTACAAGCATAGTTAATCTATTTCCATCCTACCAAATTACATAATGTAATTCCCTTCTTCCCATATACTTTCCTTTAATTTGTTCCTTATCAAAAAATTCAGAAATCATCAGTTCATTTTTATCCATTCTCAGCAAGTCCGTAAAGGGTACCCTATTCCTAATCACTATCATCTTTGGCCATTTGCATTGTCATGTTTTTACTGCAAGGTGTTTTGGAATGTTTATGTCTTAAAGTGAAAAAACTGGAGCTTAGCCATTGTCAGCTAAAGCTCTATCTTGAATGAAAATAGTTGCCTTTTCACTTGTGATATTCTCCATGGCCCCTATGTGCTTCCTTCACTTTCCTATGTGGTTATGACTTCCCATCTTAATTTCTCACTGATTTCCATCTATCTTCCACTGTCTCCTATGCAATTATATCTAACATGAATGTATATTCTGGGTTCTTGCACTAAACTGAGCTTCATTTTAGAAGTTTTATTCTACCTGAGTTGCTAGGAGGTCATGCAGGGCCGTTCCTATGTCTGCCCTCCCTCCCATTATAATTTCTCTGAAAATAAACACAGTCTTTGAAAAAAATACCTCAAAACAAAACATTAAGGAAAGTTTGAGAAATAGATGGAATAATTTTTCCATCTTTTCACAAGTATAAATCAGATTTAATGTATAAAATGTTTAAGAGTTCCTTAATGTAATACATATAGCTGGCTGGTTTTCATGTAAACAGAATATATCTTCAGGCTTAATGAAAAACAAACAAACGAACAAGCATTCAGGATGCTGGAGTTTAACACGACATTTCACACCTTACGCGATAGGAAAAAATCAGGGAAAGGGCTGGTAGGAGACATTTGCTGCTGTTTCCTTCCTTTCTTCCAGAATCTTTCATGAGGCAATACAAATATAAATGACTTTCAAGACTCTCTGGTTACCAGGGAACAGTGAACGAAGTGTGCTCCATAAGGATTTTTTTTTTATGAGGTCACTTAACATGGAGTCATTATGCTCTACAAGTTTCAACCATTTTCTTTTTAATAGTTATAATGTAGTAAAATGAAAAGTAGCTCTCTTTTTCCAAAAAAATTCAGGAGAATGGGTTTTAGTAACAATAGTAACTAGGAGGACAATATAATAATAATCTCAACGGAAAAGAAAAAGTCTGCTGATGTGGCTTTGTCAGAACCATATGGAGAATAGGGGAAGACTTCAAAGTCATCATTAATTAAACAAAAAAGCCATTTTTAAAACATCTGCTTGAGCTATAAAGGGATACTGCAAGCTCACCTAAAAGCAAGGGATGTTGAATGTTTGCACAGAAAAGAATCCAAAATTAATTTTAATTAACCGGGGGCAGGGATGTTAGCCCAGTGGGACAGTATTATTGAATATTTTTTTTACAAAGTTAAAAACTATACAAAAGTAAAAAAAGAGAAGAAAATAGTAAAAAGAAAACAGAAAAGAAAAAATAGAGAAGATAGAAAAGTAGAAGAGAAAGTGAACAAAGGAAAAGAAGAAATATTTAAAGAAGTTCCAACCTTCTTTGCAGCAGTTACAAGCATAGTTTGCTGGTGTTCAGAGATTCCTGATACAAGCCAAAGCCTCTCCACTTACAAATATCAAAATATATGATGTGGTCTAGTGCTACAGTGAATAGGTTATTTCACAATGAGAAGATTAATCAGTTTTCAAAGTTGTTCATGTTCTATATCAGCCATTTGGAAACTAACAAGAGGAATAGATACTGTGGGCTTTTATGGATTCAAAGAGGGACAACACTACAAGGCTGAAAGGACACTGTGACAACTCTGTGTGGTAGGACAAGTGTCCTGATGGCTATCTGCAGTAGATGTGCTGCCCCCACTTAGGTGATTTAACACAATTACTAAATTACAGGCTGAACCAATAAGAATCCATCCTAGGATTTGAACTTTTAGAGAGGGACACACATCTTTTTCAGACCTTTCCTTTACTCTCATTGAGAAGCAGTTAAGCATGTACACCCAGCAGTCTGGCACACAAGTAAGATAATTCCCCGCTCTGCCCCCCAAATCTAAATCTAAATCAGGGTCAGTTCCCATTTCAATATATTTATTAAGGAATCCAGCAGAGAGGAGTCAGAAAGTTTAAAACAGAACAAGTTTTACTAACTAAAACTGAAGAGAGTTACATATCTACATTTGTCAGGAACCTTAATGTCTTTATTCTCCATGAGACTTTTGAAATCAAAGCCAGTCAATTCAACAGGAGGTTTCTAGAAGATGGGACTTAACATCTATGTGGCGGGTGGTGGTGGTGGTGGTGGAGAGAATTCATGCTGTGCAACCAATGCCTTGGATGATCTTCTTAAGTGTCTTCTAGGTGATTCCTGGCAGTTTAGGATATGGATTAAAGTAGGTTTTAGTCTGTGGATGCCTAGGTAAAACTTCTTTGGGAAAGTGATCCAGCAAGTGGTGAGAGGAGTCAGAATCCATCATCGACACATCTCTTGCATCAGTTATACACTGGACAGAAGATCTCACCTCTCTTTATTTAAATAAGCATTCTATTGGGAGCCCTATTTGGAGGACAATTTAGAAATAGTTATTAATGTCTAGGCATAATATTTATTTTTCAATTTACTGACTTAAGTTTCATTGACTATTTAATATTAAATGAATGTGTATATGATGGGCTTTTTCTTCTTTTTTCATTTTTTCTTTCTACATGCAATAAATATATTATGGGGAAAAAATAAGCCCCACTAAACTGAATGAGGCTATAGGATTGTTGCCTGCATGAATTCTTTCTGTATAAACTTCACAATAATGATCACGAAGATTCAATACTATTGGGGTGTGCGTGTGTGTGTATGTCATAATTGTGTTTCTTGACTTCAAAATGAATATGAATATTGTGGGCAATCTATGTGACAGAAGTACAGTGATGTGATTTCATTTCTGTAGTTAGAAACAAATTATGCAGGTAATTATGCTTCATAATATATAATTTATATTAATTCTAATCAAGTGCATTTGCGTTCATGCATGGAAAAACACCAGGGAATATTAATTATGATAAATCATAAGAGAAAAACATTCAGTGCTAAGATAATGAGCTGGATTACTGCTGTACAGTTTTTTCTCCGGTAATAGGAATGGTCAGTGTACTCCATTCATAGATTTTATTAACACTGAGGGATCAACAATTCTATTATTATAATCCACATTTATTCATCTTTATGATGGAATAGGTGGATAAAGTCCACTTGAACTCAGCTCCTGGGGACTCTGGGATTGAGGTTAAGTTTATTTTCAGTTTTCCAGGAAAAGCAAGATCACAGTTTAAGAGTGTTCCTTGTCTGGATTTATAGGTGGTGGCTGTGATGAGGAGCATATTTTGCATATAGTTATGGCTAGAGTATTGATTGTGGCCCCTCCCTAGCCAGTTAAATTTATTGAGAGTTATCCATGCTTTGGTGACAATTCTTCAAGACTACTGTGACATCCTTAATGGGAGGCTACCCTTGAAAAGTATTTTGAAATTGCAGTTAGTGCAAACTGCAGCAGACAGTTGGCTAACTTGTTCAAAGTTATAAAGATCATATGAAGCAAGATCTGCATTGGCTATCACTTGCCCAGTAGACAGAGAAAGAAGAAAACAGAATGACATTATCCATGCTGTCCAAGATGGAATGGGCCTTTTCACCCTAGCCGTTATAGTATATGGAAAGCCAGTTTGGTGTACGGTTAAGGCGCTGGGCTAGAATCCAGGAGACTGTGAATTCTAGTCCCACCTTAGGCACAAAGCCAGTTGGGTGACCTTGGGCCAGTCACTCTCTCTCAGCCCTAGGAAGGAGGCAATGGCAAACCACTTCCAAAATCTTGCCAAGCAAACTGCAGGGACTAGTCCAGGCACTCACCAGTGGTTAACACTGACTTGAAGGCACCGGAAAAAAAAATGTTATAGTGTATACTAACTTATAATAGGAGCTTATCAGTAGTTCTGATCAGTGATGTAATCAAAGTGAACAATCTAAACCCACATAGTGCAGATGTCACAAAGTTAAAAACTCTACCAAAGTTAACGATTAACATAATCCTCCACTTGATTGCATTGACCTCTGGTTAATTTAGGGCTTGAATATATTGAAAAGCTCTATTTGGAGAAAGTCTGTTTTGCCCACTTTGGAAATAAAGTCCTATTAGTGTTTTATTTTTGCTGAGTTTTTAAAACCATCACTTTAAGTGCAAGAAAAAAGAACTTCTTAAGCTATAGCCTGCTTTTCTGAAAGTTCAAAGCATATACAGAGGGTCCTCATTTAATGACCACTCATTCAGCAACCATTCAAACTTACAATGGTGCTGAACAAGTGGTAGCTACAACTGGTCCTTCGTGTTCTGGCTGTCACAGCATCCCCATGGTCATGTGATCATGAGCTGGGCACTCGGCACCCGGCGTGTGATTAGAACATTGCAGTGAGCCACGGACATATGGTTGCAATTTCCAATTGCAACTGCCGGCTTTCCACAAGCAAAGTCTACTGGGAAGCTGGCAGAAAGTCAGAAGTCACAGTCATGTGAGGTCCTCGCTTAACGACAGCAACTGGGACTATTGGAACTGCCATCGCTAAGCAGCATGGTCATGTGACATCATGCTTTACAACTGTGTTGCTTAGCAATGGCAATTCTGGTCCCAGCTGCCATTGTAAAATGAGGACTACCTGTATTTTTGCAAAGTTTAAGTGGAAACTCACAAACTGCCCTTAATGCAGAAAGAAAAAACTTTTAAAGCTACAGATCCCTTCCCTTCCCTTCCCTTCCTACTGGCTGCTTTCCCCCACTCCCCCTTTTGGCCTTTTTGAAAGTTAAAAGATTTTTGCAAAGTTTAGCTGGAAACTCACCCCACCCAACCCACACATACACACCCCTCTAACCCTCCAGCAAGCAGTGAAAAAAATGAACACAGTGAGCAAGCCCTATTTTCAGCCTCTAAAAGAGCATAACAGCTTTTACTTTCTCTGTGCAAAAGGTTTACCTACAGGTCTGCAGCTGAGCAGAGATACCCCTGGCAGCGACCGCAGACATGTGCAACCTGCTGGAGGAGGTTTTTATGCATTTGGGCATGGGCAGAACATACTTCACAAGGATAAATGTCTATAATTTAGTAATGGGGCTTTATTATGTATTCTGGCACAGTTTGGAAGAAGTCATATTTGATTTTGCCTTGTGTATTTTGAAAAATAAGATTTTGGAGATGGTGACCTCAGAAACCACCAAGGAGATTAAATATTTTACAAACCCTTTTTTCTACCATCCAGCTCCTGAAGCATTTGTGGCTGTTTCTCACCACTTACCACAATACTGAAAGAACAACCATTGCTGACATACTACGATAAAAGCTATTGTCAGAGTTTTGATGAAGAAAATGTTTCTTCAGGCTGAGCTTGTGCTGCCATAAGCAGTGTTGCAATTCTGGCACAGCTGATGAGGAACAGAGGAAAATGAGCAATAAAGCAGCCTGTGAAATGGTGAATGGCCCCCCTTTAGATCCCTGCAAAGGACCTCTGGCAGATAAATAATTGGCTTTTATTGCTTGTTATGTAAATAAGTGCTTGGATGTCACCTTAAAGGATTTGATTTATATTTTGCAGTCTCTGAATTAATGATGCCTAGAAAGTGAACAGCTTGAAGGAAGCTGCATATATATTACTGTAATGACCACTACTGTGATCTGAGGACTTTTCTGATCTGGAATGTGGCTGTGATTCCTTTCAATCAAGGAGACCATGCTATTTTCATGGTGATCTATAGTGCTCTAACTCAAGCGAATACTGGTCTGCTTGTGACTATGGCCCTAATTTGTGGGATACAGACTGGCCAGAAATGTATAAAGTATGTTACAGCTCCTGCTCCTGCTCCTGCTCCTCCTGCTCCTCCTGCTCCTCCTCCTCCTCCTCCTCCTCCTCCTTCTTCTTCTTCTTCTTCTTCTTCTTCTTCTTCTTCTTCTTCTTCTTCTTCTTCTTCTTCTTCTTCTTCTTCTTCTAAGGGAGTTTGCATCTGATGAGATGGAAATGCACTTCTGAATTCTGTATGTTTCCATTATGAATAAAATCATGTTTTTAAGTAGAGACATAATTTCCTCACAGTCTTTCAATATTTTGGAGTAAGAAATAATTATAAGGAACATTTATTTCATGCCTGATCATCTAGGGAATTGTGGGGTGGAAATTCCATACTTTAAGAGGGCAGAAAATATCAGCTTTTTATCATAAGCTGTACAGCAAACAGGTCAAGATCTGCTTTTGGGGCAAGAGGCTTACACCTTTCATAAACCTGCAAAGAAATAAAACCGTCCAGCTTAGATTAGCAATGGCAGGCTCATCTCATAGATATTTCAAAATTTTCCAATAAAACTATGAGGAAAAAGTTTATTTTATCCAAGATAGAAGGACTGGACGCTCTGATTGTCTGACAAGTTGGAGACAGGGCCGCCTTTCAGAATATTTTCCAAATAGGGCATGCACCTCCCAAATTATGAACAGATGCAGGTAAAGAATTTTCAAACAACCCTCTGAAGACATTTTTTAGAATATTACTCTGTCCATCCCTTTGTCACTCATAGTGAAACTAAAGCGGCTGTCAGAGAGAGGTTTAACCATACTCTGAAAAGTAAACACTGGAGATATTTTACTGCTGGCAAGACCCACTGGCCCATGGGCATTTTGGCCAATGTTCTTTGATGCTACAATAGCACTTACCACCATAGCATTCAGCTGACCCTGATAGTATAAATCCATCTAATGAATGGGATATATGAATAAGGTCATATGCAGAAATTTTGAAAGGCAAAAAGAAGGAGAAGGATCTTAAGATAAGATATTATTTTAGAGTATCCAGACTGAAGAGATTTTAAATATTAATCAGCATAGAATTAGGGACAAGGGCTGAAAGAGTGTTATACACATTAAAAGACTATGCAGATGAACCTATGAAGAGCTGTTTTTACCCCCAAAAGGTTCACCTGCACTTCAGTGTCAATTTTTGCACCCTGTAGTGCAAACAACAAATCCCTACAAAGCCTCTTCTATCCAATTAAAATCAGGGTCCTTCTGTGTGAGCCCATGCAGATGGTACAACTGTCAGGTAAAAGTATGAAAGAAACCACTATTAATCAATCTAGAAGAGTTTAGCTATGGCTAAACTTCACTGTGTTTGGGTCCAGAAAATTGTTTATATCCTCCACTGGCACAACTTTTGGCATAGAGTCCACTGTACTGTTTACACTGCCTGAGGAACCCCAGGAAATCCTCCATCTCCCATTCTTTATTTTTTTTTCCAGTGGCTCTGAGTAAAATGGCAGAAACCTCAGCAAAATCACAGTAACCTGTTTGCATATGTGTCATGCAGTTTGATAAAACACAGCAGATATTTTTACTTTGTGCTGCATTGGATATAGAAAGCTAAGGATCCCAGTGCCCATACGTACTGGTGCCATTGTATGGTCATTAGCAATGTTGCAAAGATTTGATCATCCAAATAATCTAAAAATAGAAAAGTAACAACGAAGGTCAGAGTTGTGCAGGAATACTTGAAAGGAACCTGAAACTCTACCAATATTTGTTTCTGAGACAATTGATTACCTTTATAGGCTTTCAGACATTGAGAGTTTGATACTATATCTGTTAAAGGAAAAAAGAGAAAGTTCACAAATACTATTTTGCCTCTAACAAGGTTACTTTTCAAAAAAAATAAAATAAAGTAGTCATAACTGTTCTTATATTAGTTGTGTCCATTCTCAAAAAAGTTTTAGCTCTGAAATGGTACAAGCAACTAAATGAGGCACAAAACCTATTTTTGGAAAATTTATGTATGCTCTGGCCTTTATACCTCATGTTGACATCACAAACAAATCACATCAGACCTAAATTCTTAACTCCTTTGAAAAATCCATCAGACCCAGGAAGACTTATCTGCATAACACCTTGCCTTCATCTGATCCAATTGTATATGTCTGTTTTACGTTCTGACACTGTTAAACAGGGTTAGCAAAATAAATAAAACCAATTTAGTTTTACATTTAAATATGTTATTATAAAATTCAGTGGGAGAATGTTCACCTGTTCCTGTGGTTGATAGGCATAACAGTTTGACATACCAGCCATTTCAGACTAACAGGCAATTCAACCTCAATGTTTGGCATTACTAGAAGTGGATCAGTGTTCTCAGTGAACATATGAAGGTTGCCATTTCAACAAGAGTATCCTGTGTGAAATATAATTTATCTAGCTTGGTGGAAATATTTTTGATTTGGAAAATCTCCAGCAAAAAGGGTCTGGAAAGTCTACAGTGAAAGCTTTTAATGAGTTTTCAGTGTAGCTGTCAACTTGTTCTTCTTGGTCACATACAGTAGAAAATTATGGAGGATTTTTATGATACAGGTTTTCAGAATCTATGTCATGCTAACATCTTGCAATCTCACTGTTTCTCAAAACACACAAAATAAAATGAAATTAGAATGCTAGGTTCAGAACTCACTTGAAGTACTCTTTTTCTTAATATTTATACTTAACATTTGCTGTATTGCAGAACCTATAGTAACAAGGCGACAAACTCCATCATGTGGATTCTCCTCAAAGAAGCTGCATGGTTCAGCAGTGGGGAGTCTCTTTCTTCTCCTGGCCCTTCACTCTGGAAGCTCAAGGGTCAATTCTACATCAAAGAAATCAGCTTTCATGCTTCTGGAGGAAAAGTCCTACTTCTGCCCAATTGGGCCAGTCATGTAACCCAGGGTTCCTCAACCGTGGCAACGCTAAGCTGTGCAGACTTCAACTCCCAGAATTCCCCAGCCAGCAAATTCTGGGAGTTGAAGTCCGCACAGCTTATGATGGAACCAATGCCTCTTTTGCTTAGTAACAGATGTTTCCTCTTTCAGAATATGCTCTACACATGCCTAGAGACATGAGTAATCTGCCTTGTAGGATGTCTTCTGCCCCTCTCAGCAGTCATGAAGTTCTATTTCTGCGGGCCTGTAGTTTAAAGTGCATGTAGGAGTTTAATGTTTTCTACTAGCTGTTCACTTATCTTTAGAAAGGCTCCACGTTTTGCTTGCTGGAGGGATGGAGGGGTATGTGTCCACTTAAATTTGGGAAAAAAACCTTGTTTATGTATTTAACTTTAGAAAAGACAGACAAGCAGGCTGTAGCTTTAAAAGTTCTTTTCCCCCCCTGAATTTAGGGCAGTGGGTGTGTTGGTGGGTTTCCAGTTAAACGGTGCAGAAATATGTGTTTCAAACTTTCAGAAAACACAGAAAAAAATTATATTTTTGGCACTTGTGCTGATTTTTAAAACTCAACAAAAATAAAACATTATAAATAAGGTTGGCTTCAAACTGTAGCAAATCCTTGCTTCAAAATATTCAAGACATAAGGTTACCCAAGGTCAATACAATCAAGTGGAGGGTTATGTTAACCATCAGCTTTAGAGCTGATAGGAGTAGGTAACACATCATATCTGGTAGGGTTTGTGATCTGGTAACAACTTCACCGTGTAGGTTTTGATAATTTATTTTGATGATGCAACCAATTAAAACTACTGAGAAGCTTCCCTTACAGGTCAGTGTACACTATAACTACTTACCCTGTTGATAGTAAGGAAGGAATATCCACTGGCAGAGTTGAGAAATTGGAAGCAGAGGGATGGAGAGCCACCATTTAAGTACGGTTTTATTCATAAAAGTACTTGCATTTATCTTTGTTGAATTTCTTCTCTTTTCCTGATTTATATTTTTCCTTTTACTGTGAGTTTACATCTTCACTGTAGCCGCAGCTAGGCAAGCTATTCTTCCAAGGAAACCACTTCCATATTGCTGCAAGAAAACAATATTGACATGTCCATAAATGTCTTTATTTCTTACTGAATGTGTTGCCATTGTGAGAGGTTGGCCAAGGTCAGCAGGCCACCTGAGTCTATCTGTCACAAATGGCATGTCCTGCAACCCCTTACCTTAGAAAAAAAGTAAGGGGAGAGGCCATATCTGTTAAAGAAGGGATGGAAATACCTCAGAAGGGGGAAGCTGTCAGCACAGAGGCTTTCAGTGTGGTTTGCTGGCAGTGGCTTGCTGGCAGAAGAAGAGGAAGAAGGGTCAGAAGAAGCAAGCTAGAAGAAAAGATGTAAGAAGCCCAAAGACAGCTGGAAAAGAGTTGGGTCTGTACTTGGAGTGACCCCGTCTATTCTACATGTTTCAGCATCTGAGAAGAAAATAATCTACGATTCTCTTGCCTTTCCTTTTTACTGTTATTGCCATATGTATTTGGATACTTGATAGAAGGAATAAGGGGGTCTGTAGGTAGCAAATAATATTGTGTCACATGGTTCATCCATCTCAGGACAATATTACTGTTTGCCAGGATCTGATCTTTCTTTGATCTTGAGAATGACACAATTAAAGATCATAGCAGGTTGCAATAGATTGCAACAAGCATATTTCAGTTAGCAGAAAGGAAAGAAAGCTAATATACTGAATATCATGCTGGTAATGAACTGTCAAAACTTTGTTACAGAAAATTGATGTTTGTAGCTTGAGTCCACAATGAAAAATACCATATAGTTCTGGGCTTCCTCTTTCCTTAAGCACACTTTTAATTGATTTTTTTTAAAAGATGGGTATAAACAAAAGCAAATCTTACTAATCTCCCCCATATCTTGCTCAAAATACTATTCTTTCTAATTAAAATAAACTTTGCTTATTCATTCAGCTTGCACCAAGTGTATTTGTCATGCTTCAGTACAATCTACATGTTTGATACTAATTATTTCCCTTGTAATACACTGAGCTCACTTTGGGACCTTAATGGCATTTTCTTGGGATATAACATTTTCTTGGGATTTGAATTTCTTCTGAAAGACAAACAGATCAGGCAATGCCAAATAATGGATTTGCAAGCCATTAAATCATCAATGTTTACCATTTTAAAATAGTCTCCTAATGGGACTATTCATAACTTGGTGTAAAAAATTGCAAAACCAAATGCTGTATATATTCAATCAAGTAAATCCTGTTGTAAAATCCCAGTGATATTACAAAGATTTTCCTGGATAATATGGTATGATAGCATTTGAAATATTGCTCTAAACTGCATGCATCTACAACTTTGTCTATTACAGTGGAAAACTCTGTGTGGTGCTGGATATCTTCCAATCCGGCATAATAACATTCAAAGGAGGAAGTTGGTCAACAATGACTTGTGCAGTATAGAGCAGTGTAATGTAGGATTCCATTCCCCATTCCATTATCACTCCACTTCCAAACACAAGATCAACATTCTGTGTTCATCAAGCACACACATTCCTCATGAGGCTCTTCTGATTCTACTAATTCATTATCTTTGTGCTTGACTGGAACCACTTTGGGTACATAAGCAGCAGTGTTCACAAAACCCATACTGAAAACAGAGGCAATTATCATCTTTGCTCAGAAGATACCATTGCATGCTTGAGTTCTCACAGAGGGCAAAGGACAATGTGGAATGCTGGGGCAAGAAATTATGCCAGTACTAGACTCTCATCTCCAGCCTAGAGCCACAAAGATCAGGAATCTTTCTTTTGCTGCATGCCGGTAATGAGCTGGGCTAAAGCCAGTAGTGGCTATGGATGGAGTCAAAAGTGTTTCCATCTCCCACTGTTTTTATTACCAGCTTCTCTTCCTCTCCTTCTTATTCTCTTCCTTACGTCCATGTTGGTCTTCAGGCTGCAAGCTGGCAGGAAAAGAAGAGCCTTCGTAAGATCTGAAATGATTTTGTTTTTGAAATGAGGTCAAGATCTGCATGAAATTAAGCTGAGATCACAACTGGCCAAAAGGCCATAAATTGTTCTTGCCTGACACATGCATATAGAAATACACACACATATGCACACTGATGAAAGGATTGAACTTAAATAAAGCTCCTGTCTTTAGTGACAAAACTTATCAATGATGAAAAGCATTTGGTATCTCAGCAGGGCTACTTGTAGCATATGTCTTTGTGAGGACAGAAATCCAACCTAAGAATAATCAGTAAACACAATTTTTGCATGTGAAATAGCAATGGAAACTCATTCTATCTGTTAAAAATGAGAGAAACAACTTATCCTGTCTGCTTGATACGCTGGTATAGTAGGCTTTGTAACACAGTATAAAAATAATTCTGCTTATAAAGTGCTGTCATAGACAAGAGCTAACCCAGTTTTGGATCAATGTTTCTGAAAAGAATTTCTCTCTGTAGGGCCAATTTGTTTCATCGTGCAACCAAGTGCAGAGTAATCAATTGCAAAACAGACTTACATGTGTGAACAGGTGTGCCTGCATTTATACATAAGCACAGAATGTTATTTCCCTACAGACTTAGTGCTGACATATTGCTATTTGACCCCTCCCTCCTTGAGCATCACAGATCCTTATTTCTCTTCTGTCTGATGGCACATGCATTCAGGGACTGGCTTTGACTCTCCCAGAGAATGCCTTTCCTTTAGTTACCCCTTTCCTTAGCCAAGGTATACAGACTCAGGGAGGACGATGTGCATCTTGATCAACAAAGGGAGAGAGGCTGTTGGTTGAGATCATCTGGACACATTTTCTCCATAGGTTTAATGTCTCCCTAGGCATGAAAAAATTATTTATTCATAGCCCTTCTCACTCCCTGTATTGGTCTTGTTACAATACTGTGCACTGTCCAAAACTCTTCTAGTCAATGTTCCCTATCTCATGAAGTTCTGGGACTGTCAATGACAACAATCAGTGGCAGAGAAGTTGGATTCTCTTGTGGAGCATTAAGGCCCCCATATCCATCATGGTGCAGTGCCCCAAAAACTGTGCTGTCATGGCATTGAATGGGATGCTAGTAAAGGCTGTGAAGGGCTACATCCTCCCCTCCTCTTCCAAGCAATTTTACACCCTCCCCAATATAAATTATATCTGTTTTCCTGCATCCTTTTCTGTCAGTCTTTGGAGCTTGATGATAAAGAGGGTCAGAGGTACACTGTGTTCCTCCTCTCCCCTCCAAAAGTTCACATAACTAAGTATCTTTGTATGCATGCATACTGTGGAGAGGTAGGGGGACAAAAATCTCCACTGTGCCTTGTGAGGATATACATCCATGCAAGGATGCCATTGCCTTGTGGGAAGGAACATATCCTTCAAAATGTGATAGAAATATCTTTACAGAACTCAACTGGTTTCTGAATAATTCTGTTCTTTGGTTTAGCTTCTTTTTTTTTAAATGGTAACAGAGTGTCTATTTCTATCTCTTCCTGCAGGCATTGTGTGCCAGTGTTCAGAATTGTGGAAAAGCTGGAGAAAAAAATGGTCAGAAATTCACTGAACTGAAAAAATTCTGTTTCCCCCCTGCAAGCAATAGCATCAACTTTGGTCAATGTCCAAGCTTCTCATAAGTCCTATTGGCAATGGATAATAGCAGGTCTGGTTCTGGAACATAAAAAGAGCTGCTGGATCAGATCTTTCCGATTCACGGTTCTTTATCTTATCATCATCATTTTGGAACCCAACAAGCAGAACTTGAGGACAATAATATCATCCCATTGATATTCCACAATGGTTAGTGTTCAGAGTCCTTGATCCATCACGACTAGGGGTTTTTCCAGACAAAGTTGGAGACCTGGTAGTGATGTGAGCTGAGCCTTTTGTTGATCAAATGATATAGTAGCCAAGGTTTAATAATATGCAAGCAATTTTAATATACCCCTGTGCCCAGGCATTGTATCAGTGGATGGGAAGTGCCATTCTCTGTTACTTTTGAGCAAACAGAGAAGGGATGTGTGCTTAGACACAGGTATGATGGGATAAAGCAAGGCGTTGGCCAGTAACTGAGCATCAATTTGTTAATAATACTCTGTGCTCCGCTATTGGCCAGAAAAGGAATGCATTGACTGGTGATAGTTACCTTTAGACTTACAAACATATCAACATGTCCATCCTCATAGTTCCTGATGACCTAAAGGATCTGAAAATAGTCCACTATCTGGATCAGTCTTGGTGTATTTTAAAGTAGATTCCAATAGTTGGGAGACAGAAATACCAGTTGTCTGGAAAAGCCCCAATGTACGTACATGACAACATTTCAGAATACATTGTCCAATCTCCTATTTTCATCAGAATGCCCCTAGAATGTCTGCCATGACCATTGTCTCTTCTAGAATCCATCCACTCACATTTTATATATTTGAGAATGATCCTTAAATAGGGTTTGGAGGAAAAGAGAGTATATATGACATACAGTAGAAGTTCACTTGAACATACCTTTGGGTTTCATTTTGATATGAACATACTTAGTTCATATTTCCTGGAATACATGAAGTGGAATGCAATTACACATGAATATCTTCATTTTTCCAAGGTTTACAGGGTAAACCAACTTTTAAAAAGTGTATTAAGGAAAAGTGAACAAAAAATGTGCAACATGTACTGCAAATTTTTAATGCTTCTATGACTGTTTTTCACATCAAGAGATTTATATTAAAGCTTTAAGATAAAAAGTTTACTTACTGGTTGAAGTATTTTTACTCACACACAAAGACAATCTTATATAAAACTAGGAATATCCCTCTTAATTACATCAGTACATAACAGCAGTTTCTGTTAGTAATAACTGCCAGCTAATAACTGCCAGAGTGGTGTAAGATAAAAAGAATTGCATAAATATTTTGAACATTGCAAATTTCAATATAATTCTCCTGTTTCTGCACAATGCATATCTAATAGTAACTCATGCCAATATTTTTTATTTCTAATTATTTGCATAAACATGAATTACATTATGCAAAAAGTGTGGACTATGCATTTATCCAGAGAAATGCATATATACATTTTCATATTTTTCTAAAAACAGGAATACAAAACATTTAAAATGGGACAAAATTAACAAGACAGGAAAATGAAAAATGGAGCAAACCAAAAAGCACATTCATTCCTTTCTCCTGTTATCTACCAATGCACAATTTTTCTTGTAAACACATTTCAATTGGTAGGTTTTGAAGTTTCGAAGAACTTTAAAAAGTAGAGTAGGTCCTTATTCCACTTAATTGTTTTCTTTGATTTTAACTATTCTTAACGTTTATACCATGTTAGATAGCAGCAGCTAGGCTACCTTGGCTGACCATGAAAAATTAAGGAGGACTGGATTTGGTTAGATGGGGGGATCACCAGGAAATGAAAGGGCTAAAAGCTGGATTGAGGAAAGGAAGGAAGGAAGGAAGGAAGGAAGGAAGGAAGGAAGGAAGGAAGGAAGGAAGGAAGGAAGACAGCCTAGAAGGCAGTGGCAAACAGCTTCCATGTGGCTGCCAAGAAAACTACATTCATGTCCCCATTAATCCGGAATCCAGCTGGGCTTGACAGAAATGGACTTTTATTGTAACTTACACACTTTCTTGGTTAAATTTGTTTGCTCCCTATAAACAATCTTGAACTCAATTCTGAGTGGAGTATAGAGTATATGGATGCATTACAAAAGATATACAATATACAATTATTGAAGTTCTTTGTGGGATGGTTTCAGCTATATAAACAAAGTCTGTCTAAATCTAGTTTTGTTAGGCCAGGGATTTGGGCTAAAGAATGTGCAAAGTTCATTGGTGGTCAAAACTAGCCTTGAGGAAGAGAAGCAGGAGGTTGGTTCTTTTTCTTTTGGTGTTCCAGATTTGGAAGAAGAATAGTTAAAAAGCTGAGGATACATTGCAATATTCACAATAACTGCAAACAAGAAAACTAGTTTTAAAAATGCATTACTTTATTTTTATCTTGCATTTCCAGAGCTGAGATCAGAAGACTATACGTGTCTTCCATCATGCTCCGAGCAACCCTGCGGGATGTGTCAGGAGAGAGGGAGAAGCCCAGGTTCAGCCAGTCAAATTCATGAAATGAATCTTCTAAGGCTTAGTCCAGTACTCTAACCACTACCCTTAAATTTAGCTTTACAAATGCATATGTTTGACCTGAACTATTCCAACATGCTGTTTTCCTTTTGGAAAGGCTGATTCTGCCTCCATTACCATATTTACAGCAAGATGAGCCTCCCATTTTAAAGTAAATTATTGGGAGAAAAACCTAGTCTTCTTTTTAGGTAAAGATCAATTTTCCATTGAGTTAAGCTTAACTCCTGACAAATACATGGTCATCTCTGTGCTGTTTTCCTGGCAACCGAAGTGATTTGCACTGTCTCCTCTGAGGATGTTTTTTCATCTTCCCACATGAACTGATAGCCCAGGGTGGTCTCCCAACCAAGTACGCATCAGTTGAAAAGATTCTTATTTTTTTCAAAATTGGACCAAGCTGGCCAGTGCTGCCAAGAGCTGATGCTTCAGATAAATACAGAACTGCAATAAGTGCAAAAGAGGCTATAAAATAAATGTTCTGCACAATTATCACCCAAAACTTATTTGTTCTATGGTCACAACACTTTACTTATATAATGTTTATTTATTTGTTAGCTGTATTTTTCCATTACCATTTACAATTCTCCTGGCAGATTACAATTAATAATTAAAACCTTAAAACTTAAGTATACAGCACTGAATACAAATGTTCCTCCTCAAATAACATCTTCAGCTAGCAACTGTATTATCTTAACGTGTCTTTGGTAATGCTTGTTTACCCTGATCCACATTGGCAGGTTACAGTACATAAACAGGAACGATCTGACTCTTCAAAGAATTCTTGCGTTCCTTTCCTCTAGGCTAACAGACAGTTGCATTTTGAATACAAATGGAAATAGTAAGATATTTCAATATTTAATCAAATTGAATCTGCTCTTTGTCAATTTACTTTGCGCTCGGTTTAGGCTATAACTCTATGCCCATTTAATTGGGCTTAATCCCCACTGAACTCAGTGAGACCGACTTCGGAGTAGACATGCACAGGGCTACACTTCAGGCTGGTTGAGAGGGTTGCAGCATTTGCAGCTCCGTTGGGTGCAGAAAAGGAGAGTCCTCTAACCAGTAAAGCAGGTTGAAGTGGGCTATCAGCAACAGAGGGTGCAAAAAAAGGCTACAGCTGGCTGACTCCATTACTCTACCTTCAAGGGAGTGCCCCATCTTCTCAGGCTGATGGGAGGTTTGGGTGAGCAGTGCCATCCATAGACTAACATAGCTCTGTGTGGGCCAACAAGTAGATTGAGCCAAGAGGCTGGTTCCCCTAAATTGGATTTTACTACATAATAACATTTGTCTCCAGTATGTTTCTTGTAGATAGGTCTATAATTTTTAGTTAACATCTGTTTTTGCAGGAATCCATCTGCACCATTCATTTATGGCAAGGTCCAAAGCTAGTGTTACCTTGCTCCCTCCTCCCCAACTTTTAAAACCAGACTTGCCACAACTCATGGTTTTATTAATTTTTCTCCTTTTTTTTTAACAAAATAAAAGTATCACTGATATTTCATCAATATTTTGCAGTGAATTCCAGCAGTATCTGAAGTTTGGGGCAATGGCCACTAGACTTCAATTTAGCATGGCTTCTTCCTTAAGGAATGAAATTGTATCATAACTGGCTTAGGGTTCCCCAATTAATTTCCATTTTTATGGCATACAAGAAGTATCACCTTGCATTCAGAAAGAAGCCACTCTGAGAAAAGACATTTGGAAATGGTTCAGGGCAGGAGTCACATCCTTTATATAACTCAGTCTCTCACAAAGCATATACTTGCATTTGCTTCTTTGCTTTCAAAGCAGCTTGTCCTCATTTTGTGGACACGTGTCTGCTTGGTGAAGAAGAATGTTCTGACAGCACAAGCTGAAAGGAAAGTGAAATTAGGAGAGCATCTTAGTACCCCTTCAAGTACTCATGTTTGAGTGTGTTATTTGATTTATTTCCCCCTTTCCTCTAAAAGTTCAAGTGGCATGCATTAACTTATTTTCATTTTATCTTTGTAACAACTTTGTAAAGTAATTACAGTAGCTGAGAGATAGTGATGGAATTTGCTAAGTCAGAATGTGGGTTCTTTACTTTTGCCTGGCATAGTGTGAAACCCAGCCAGTTATGGTCTACTAAATAAATAAAAGCTAAACACTTTTCACTACTTTGAGAGAGAATGAACTCAGAAGGCACATGTTAATTTTAATACATATCATTTCTCTCTCTCTCTCTCTCTCTCTCTCTCTCTCATTCTCTCTCTCTCTTTCAAAAGTAACTGGGAGGAATCAGTCCAGATCCATACCAGAATCAATACCAGAATCTAGGAGATACAGGGAAGGCACACATTTCCTTATACTGTAGTACCAACCTAGATCAGGACACCCTCCTTGCCATGTCTGTAGGAAGACACAAACTGCAGGTGGGGCAAAAATGTTCTGGATGGAGTCTTCAGCAGAGGCACAAGTTTAAAAGCCACTTACCTTTCGACCCTCTTTAGGATATTGGTCTGAATTAGGTCTCGCATGCTTCTGTTTGAGCAAAACTTGAGAACCTGAGGCCTTTCTAATATTCAACAGCATCTGGAGGCCCGCAAGTTTCTGTACCTGCTGATTTAGTGATGTAGCATTTCTTAAAAATAACTGGTATTTAAGCCAGCCTGAGAAGGAGCTTGACAGTGTGAGACAACCTAGGTGTACCATGCATAATTGGCTTCAGAGAAAAGATGAGAAGGAATAGGTCATTTAGGTATGTCCTTATCCAAAATTTGGATTCATCTGAATTCTGCATTAATCTGGAATCTGAAAAGAAATACCTTACTACATGCATTTATTTTTAAAAAAAAGGTAAGGCTGCAGACATGTACATTTATTTGGGTCTTACTCCCACTGAATTTAGTGGAACTTGTTTCAAAATTGACAACCATTAAATTACTCTAAAAAATCATCTCAAAGCAGTTTCATTAGAGACCCAGGCACTACAGCTTCAGGGATTTATTTGGAAAGCCTCAAGGCTACTCCTTTCATATCAAGAAATATGAGATAACTACTGCTTTTCTTCCTAGCAATAGATTAAAGATTCCTGTTTTAATTTGTACCATCTGCATAATGAATCGAGAAACAACACACTTTGATGTTGAAGCAGATGTAGAAATAAAATAATGCTGTTTGGAAAGTTAGATGGTAGTATTTCAGCTTTCATTCATCCATCAAAGAAAATTAGAATGAAATATTGGTGAGGAGATACTGACATTAAAGTGAAGCCCTTGGATAGCCAAGTGATTAGCACTGCAAGTTAGACTCATTTATTTTTGCATGCTTCCTTTACCATGTCAATAGGGGTGTTATATTATAATACAAAAAGGCCCTATGCAGATCCCTTTGTTGAAGATTTAGCCCAGAAAAACCACATAATGTTGAATGTTTCTGTACAATATAGCTGGAACAAATATGCACATGTGTGCAAGTGATGCTGTAAATCTGGATCCACAAATGAACATTTTATAAGAAAATGAAACATTTTTGTAAAATATCTAAACCATGGGATTATGTGGGAGATTGCTCTCCAATCCATGCCATTGTGAAAGTTTAGACTTGTAGTGGCAGGACTGGGCCTGTATGGCAAATGGTGGTGGTGGTGGCGGCGTGATCTCAATCTATGGTGTTCTGGCCATACATTAATAAGATATAAGTTGCTTCCTATTTCCCAGCATTAACTGTACTTGCCATTTTAATACATTTTCCAAGTCTGAGGGATCTCTTTGTTTTTAATCATTCTAAACAATTTAGGGTTTTTAGTAAAGGGTTGTTTTGTGGAGTCACACAATAGCTATCTGGCCTCAGGAAATAAACATTTGAGCTTCTTTTAAGGAGTAGCCTGCAAGTACAAAGATGCTATGCATGCTGGATTCTAAGCAACCTTGCCCACTCAGGCCCACTTTGGATCTGAATACAGCACACCTTCTTCTAGTCATTTGTTATCAGCATTTCCCAGAGATAATGTTTAAAGGTTTGGTCAGATCTTCATCATCCTTCAGTAATCTATCAACTTGAAACATTCAAAGCCTTTTTTGTTCTTTTCAAATTTGACTTCATTTTGAGTTTAACTACTTGAAACCTTCTCTACAATTCTGGGCTGGCTCTGGGGGGATCTTTCTCCCTTCTATCTCTTTTGTGTCCTTTTTAATCTTCACATTCTCAATGAGCTTTTTTATAGCTTCTGGTGACTTCCAGTTCTTCACTTTCACCTTCTGTTTGGGACACAGTGACTAGAATTGTACCCAACTTTCTAAATACAGATTTCTGTAACACCATCATGATATTGGCAGTGACTCTTACTGTTGTTGCTGCTGTTGTAAATTTCCAGCAAAGAATTGCCTATTCCACTGCACCTGCAGTTAGCCCATGTTCTTGCTGAGCTTTCCCACTACAATTCTGAGATGGCTTTACTATTCAGTCCATGAGCTCAAATCTCATCAGCATTCCAGAAGGGTTTGAAGACCTGGTTCTGCCACCTCGCCTGGGATGAGAAGAGCAATAGCTCTTCCTGGGGGTGGCTGGTGATGTAGAGTTCTCCCTACCGAATGGAAATTTTCCCACTTGGATTTTATATTTATATTTATTATTTTAGTTTGGTAGATACTGATTTGGTAATTTTAGGTGCTGAGGTTTAAATGGAGTATTTTATTGTAAACCGCCTAGAGTCCTCTTCTCTGGGGGGAGATAGGCGGTAATAGAAATTTGAATAATAAATAAATAAAATAAATACAGAAGTATGTGTCAAGATAGGATTTTTTGCCCAACATGCTTTATATTGTGTAGCAGAAGCAATTCTATAAAAGTAATTAGGCAGTGAGAGAGAGAGCTATAAAAAGACGCTCTGGCACTCTCTTCATCCAGATCAAGGACTATTTACTCACTTGCACAACTTTTGTCTTTTCTGAGAGATATTAGGAATGTAGGACAGAAAAGCCGCAGGAGGTCAAGTAAGTGGCCATGGCCTTCTTCCAAGCAGAATTAAAGTTACCTGCCAAAGTAACCTGGGAGAGTGATTTACCCCAAAGGCTCACACACAAAAATCAGGCACAGCTTCAATTGCGCTATCACAACTACCATCATGACCTTTTTGACCACATTTTGTGGATAACCCTGGTTGTAGCCAGGTCCTCATTCAAACTGTTATAAAGTGTCATCTATGTTCTGACTTTGGCCACATAATGAGAAGACAGGACATCCTGGAGAAGATGCTGATGCTAGGGAGAGTGGAGGGCAAAAGGAAGAGGGGCTGACCAAGGGCAAGATGGATGGATGATATTCTAGAGGTGACGGACTCATCCCTGGGGGAGCTGGGGGTGTTGACGACCGACAGGAAGCTCTGGTGTGGGCTGGTCCATGAAGTCACGAAGAGTCGGAAGCGACTAAACGAATAAACAACAACATGTTCTGACCAAAGAAGCACATTTGGAGTGAAGTGAGAAACCTGTAATAAGATTCTGATGGTTTGAAAATTATTGCAGTCGTTACTAGAAGGGTTTTGGTTTGAGTCTTTTGCTGGTTAAGGACACTGGACTTCCATCTCTCTCTCTCTCAGCTGTGTTTTCTAATTCTATTTTAGTTTATCTACTTTTTTAGAGAGAGCTCTTATTATCACTAACCTCCCTATGTAATCTGCTTCTTCTTGTGCACTTTGTGTGTGGGGGCATTCTGGCCCTACATTAATAAAGTATTAATTGTTTTCTATTTCCCAATATTAATTGCACTTGCCATTTAACTTCACTTTCCAAGTTTGAGGGATCTCTTTATTTTTAATCATTTTATACAACTGAGCTTCAGCAAAGGATCATTACCTTGTTGTGGTGCTGAAGCTTGAGCACCTCAGTGATGCCATGAGCTAAACCGTGAAGGGCCACCCAAGACAGGAAGGTCATGACAGAGAGGTCAGACTAAATGCGATCCCTGGGGAAGGTAATGGCAACCCACCCCAGTATTCTTGCTGTGAAAACTAAATGGATCAGTACAACCAGAGATATGTCGGTATACCATCGGAAGATGAGACCCCCAGGTCGGAAGATGGTCAAAATGCTACTGGGGAGGAACAGAGGATGAGTTCAACTAGCCCCAGACGTGATGACGCAGCTAGCTCAAAGCCGAAAGGACGGCTAGCGGCCGACGGTGCTGGTGGTGAACGGCGAATCCAATGTTCTAAGGATCAACACACCATTGGAACCTGTAATGTAAGATCTATGAGCCAGGGCAAATTGGATGTGGTTATTAGTCAAGATTATATGTCAAGATTAAAGATAGACATTTTGGGCATCAGTGAACTGAAATGGACTGGAATGGGCCACTTCACATCAAATGACCACCAGATCTACTACTGTGGACAAGAGGACCACAGAAGAAATGGAGTAGCCTTCATAATTAATAGTAAAGTGGCTAAAGCAGTGCTTGGATACAATCCCAAAAACGACAGAATGATCTCAATTCGAATTCAGGGCAAACCATCTAACATCACAGTGATCCAAATATACACCCCAACCACAGATGCTGAAGAAGCTGAAGTAGAGAAGTTCTATGAGGATCTGCAGCACCTACTGGACAATACGCCTAAAAGAGATGTTATTTTCATCACAGGAGACTGGAATGCTAAGGTGGGCAGTCAAATGACACCTGGAATTACAGGTAAGCATGGCCTGGGAGAACAAAACAAAGCAGGACATAGGCTGATAGAATTTTGCCAAGACAATTCACTCTGCATAACAAACACTCTCTTCCAACAACCTAAGAGACAGCTTTATACGTGGACTTCCCCAGATGGACAACACCAAAATCAGATTGACTACATCCTTTGCAGCCAAAGGTGGCGGACATCTATACAGTGGGTAAAAACAAGACCTGGAGCTGACTGCAGTTCAGATCACGAACTTCTTCTTGCACAATTTAGGATCAGACTAAAGAGATTAGGGAAAACCCACAGATCAGCTAGATATGAGCTCACTAATATTCCTAAGGAATATGCAGTGGAGGTGAAGAATAGATTTATGGGACTGGACTTAGTAGATAGGGTCCCGGAAAAACTCTGGACAGAAGTTCGCAACATTGTTCAGGAGGTGGCAACAAAATACATCCCAAAGAAAGAGAAAACCAAGAAGGCAAAATGGCTGTTTGCTGAGACACTAGAAGTAGCCCAAGAAAGAAGGAAAGCAAAAGGCAACAGTGATAGGGGGAGATATGCCCAATTAAATGCAAAATTCCAGAGGTTAGCCAGAAGAGATAAGGAATTATTTTTAAACAAGCAATGTGTGGAAGTGGAAGAAGACAATAGAATAGGAAGGACAAGAGACCTCTTCCAGAAAATTAGAAACATTGGAGGTAAATTCCAGGCCAAAATGGGTATGATCAAAAACAAAGATGGCAAGGACCTAACAGAAGAAGAAGAGATCAAGAAAAGGTGGCAAGAATATATGGAAGACCTGTATAGGAAGGATAACAATATTGGGGATAGCTTTGACGGTGTGGTCAGGGAGCTAGAGCCAGACATCCTGAAGAGTGAGGTTGAATGGGCCTTAAGAAGCATTGCTAATAACAAGGCAGCAGGAGACGGCGGCATCCCAGCTGAACTATTCAAAATCTTGCAAGATGATGCTGTCGAGATAATGCACGCTATATGCCAGCAAATTTGGAAAACACAAGAATGGCCATCAGACTGGAAAAAATCAACTTATATCCCCATACCAAAAAAGGGAAACACTAAAGAATGTTCAAACTATCGAACAGTGGCACTCATTTCACATGCCAGTAAGGTAATGCTCAAGATCCTACAAGGTAGACTTCAGCAATTCATGGAGCGAGAATTGCCAGATGTACAAGCTGGGTTTACAAAAGGCAGAGGAACGTGGAACCAAATTGCCAATATCCGCTGGATAATGGAAAAAGCCAGGGAGTTTCAGAAAAACATCTATTTCTGTTTTATCGACTATTCTAAAGCCTTTGACTGTGTGGACCATAACAAATTGTGGCAAGTTCTTAGTGGTATGGGGATACCAAGTCATCTTGTCTGCCTCCTGAAGAATCTGTATAACAACCAAGTAGCAACAGTAAGAACAGACCACGGAACAACGGACTGGTTTCAGATTGGGAAAGGAGTACGGCAGGACTGTATCCTCTCACCCTACCTATTCAACTTGTATGCAGAACACATCATGCGACATACTGGGCTTGAGGAATCCAAGGCTGGAGTTAAAATCGCTGGAAGAAACATTAACAATCTCAGATATGCAGATGATACCACTTTGATGGCTGAAAGTGAAGAGGAACTGAGGAGCCTTATGATGAAGGTGAAAGAAGAAAGTGCAAACGCTGGCTTGCAGCTAAACCTCAAAAAAACCAAGGTTATGGCAACCAGCTTGATTGATAACTGGCGAATAGAGGGAGAAAATGTAGAAGCAGTGAAAGACTTTGTATTTCTAGGTGCGAAGATTACTGCAGATGCTGACTGCAGTCAGGAAATCAGAAGACGCTTAATCCTTGGGAGAAGAGCAATGACAAATCTTCATAAAATAGTTAAGCGCAGAGACATCACACTGACAACAAAGGCCCGCATAGTTAAAGCAATGGTGTTCCCCGTAGTAACATATGGCTGCGAGAGCTGGACCATAAGGAAGGCTGAGAGAAGGAAGATCGATGCTTTTGAACTGTGGTGTTGGAGGAAAATTCTGAGAGTGCCTTGGACTGCAAGAAGATCAAACCAGTCCATTCTCCAGGAAATAAAGCCAGACTGCTCACTTGAGGGAATGATATTAAAGGCAAAACTGAAATACTTTGGCCACATAATGAGAAGACAGGACACCCTGGAGAAGATGCTGATGCTAGGGAGAGTGGAGGGCAAAAGGAAGAGGGGCCGACCAAGGGCAAGATGGATGGATGATATTCTAGAGGTGACGGACTCGTCCCTGGGGGAGCTGGGGGTGTTGACGACTGACAGGAAGCTCTGGCGTGGGCTGGTCCATGAAGTCACGAAGAGTCGGAAGCGACTAAACGAATAAACAACAACAACCGCACAACCTAATTTCTTGTTTGCGTACATTATGCTTATGGTACATATATTCATAATACTCCAGAGAGAGAAACTCTGCTTCCCTATCAGTTTCTCATTGTATTCTGAAGTATATTCATAAAATAAAGGAAAACAAACTACTTAATCCTCTCTGGAGTTATTCATGATTGTAGCCATTCACTGCACCGAAAACACCAATTTCTATAATGCATTAGGCTGGCAGTTAGGAATGTTTTCTGTGAAAAAAAGCAAACAGTTAAGTGTTTGTTAATTATACTTTGGCTACACAAGTCAATACCATTTCTAATTCAAGCACTCTCAGGAGGCAGCCTGCCGAGTGCTAAAGAAATGTTGTGTCAAATAATATGAATTTCTGCATGTTTACTGACATGTGTGCCTTATATGGTTTTTAAGTAACAGCTCCAAAGAGTGAACATATTCTTTCTGTTATTATTCATGACAGACAGCCCATTCTTGGCTAAATTTCATAAACACATAAATATTTGCATAAAATATGGAAAATAAAGCCTGCCTATGAAGAAAAGCAAATCTCCAAAATACATGCCTGGAGCAGTTTACCAGCACTACAGAAGGGCAGTTATCCATAAAAGTGACATATTCCCAGGAGAATGCTTTCAAATCCCACTTGGAAATTCTGTCAAATTATGTCTGACTTTTTCTAAGATAGTGCTTTCTGTTTATTTGGATATAAGCATTAATTTGCATTAATAGCAGCTTCAGAGCATCAACAGAGCAAAAACATATTTGAAAAGCTGCTACTGTACTTGTTGAACAAAATTTTGTTTTGTGAGAGCCAGTTTGGTCTAGTGGTTAAGGTGCTGAACTGGAAACCAGGAGACTGAGAGTTCTAGTCCCATCTTAGGCACGAAAGCCGGCTGGGTGACCTTGGGCCAGTCCCTCTCTCTCAGCCCAACTCACCTCACAGGGTTGCTGTTGTGGGAAAAATAGGAGGGAAGAGTATTAGGTATGTTCACTGCCTTGAGTTATTTATAAAAATAATAAAGGCGGGATAAAAATAAAATAAACAATAACTTTTAAATAAAATGTAAATTCTCATGCCCTCTATTCACGTATCAGTCCATATATGATCATGAGCTTTCTAAATACTGAGGGGATTTTCTGAGTATGCAGTTTCCTGACTCACCAATTGGTCGAGAGGGGCCTCAACAGGGGTCTTGTGGCAAGGCCTTCTCAATGGCGGCACTTCTCCTATAGAACAACCTGCCTTCATATATCTACAACTACCTCCTCCTTATGGACTTTCCATAAAGAAGTAAAAACGTAACTGAGGAAAACAGTATTTGGGGGATGTTCGTTTTTTTTAGAGTCTACTCCTGCTGATCAGTGATATGTATAATGCATATTGCTTGGTTATTATTTGATTATTTGTAAGTGTCTGTTTTCTTGCTGTATGTTGCTTAGAGCTGTCTGGAGTACTGAGACACAGGAAGACAGAGAGAGAGAGATTGTCAGCTTGAGAGAAAAACATGAGTTTAGAGGCAAAGAGAAGAAGAGGGTCTCTAATAGCTTAAAGTAAATGTGAATGAAAACTACATGAAATTCAGCACACTATGTAGAGAAGCCTTTGAAGGAAGAAAAGGAGAAATGAAACTTGCCTTCTTCTGGAAGGGCCTCCCCTAAACTTGATTTTTATGGCACCATATTAGGGTGCAGAAAAGACCAGCAAAGGGGAAATTTATTATTATTATTATTATTATTATTATTATTATTATTATTATTATTATTATTATTATTATTATTATTTCTTTTATGATGCTCACACATCAGCATGGCTGAAACCTACATGGAACCTGTAAATATTCCTCAACCTTTTGATGAAGGTCACAAGTATCCAAAATCCCCATGGCTTCTGGCATTCAGACAAAGTGTAGGATGGAAGAGATCAGAGATAAGCCTACTGGTGCTGTCCTACCTCTGTGGACACCTTCAGAAATTAGAGGAAAATAGACAGAATTTGCTGTGCAAATTTCAACCATAGTATATCAGAGTCTAAATTGCATGGAGAACTGACATAAGTAGAAAAGGCTTGGCACGGCAAACATTTACCTCCAGTTTGTGAGAATAGAGTGAATGATTAATCCTTGCTTTCTTTTATTATGAACCACCTGAATGCATGAAATGGCTTCTGTGATCCATGTATTATTTGCATGAGCTACACAGATCTAGACTTAAAAAGGTAAAGTCCCTTTCAGCTCCTAGTGATTGCATGAATAGCTCTGTGTAATTTTCTTGGCTACAAAATGAAAGTTCATTTCTCCAGGATGTTTTGTTTCTGTCTTCCCAGTCTAAGCAACAGCACTGGGGTTATCTGGTGGGTCTTTTCTTCAAGAACTAAGTAGATCTGATCCTACTAAGATCAGCCAGACATCTTGGCATTGCTATAGAGTTGAGTAGCTTCCCTACAGCTACTGAGTAGTAAAGTCTGACCCACTGAAATATTAACAACTATTGTTCAGCTGCAACAAATAACTTTTGTTCTGAATTAAAAAAGACAACTTATGCCTGAGGTAACAGATAAATGTCCTAGTGTAAGAATACATTTCAGAGAACATGTTGTTTCCTTTTGAATTTCTTTGCAGCACTTCCAATTGGCAACCCTTAGTCATACTCTCTGATCTAAAGTAATTGAAGTGGGGAGGGGGGAAGAGATAAAGATATGAATTAAAATCAAATGGTTTTCCTGCCTCTCGTTCCTGCTGGTGCCTTTGTATTTAGCAAAATGAAACACAGTGTACTTTTGACATGCTGGGAAAGTCTCCGAATCATTGCACTGTTCCTCGAGGACAAAATCCACACAGAGCAATGGTCTGTCACTAATTGTATCCCATGGAAAGTGTTGATTGAGACAATATAATTTGCAGATTCTGGAGAGACAAGTAAAACAGCAATTTAATATGAACTTTCAATTATTGACACTCTTCCATTTAGGAAGGGTATATGCATTTAAATGTCAGGAGCAGTTTTAGAAGACATCAGCGAAAAGCTAAATCCTGCTGCCAGCTTTCCAAGGACCAAAGCGCAACTGTAGAATTGTATCTCCTGAATTACCTTGCAGGGTGGATGAAAATGAGTGCTCCCATCTGCAGATGGGATAACTCCTCCCCAGATGTTGATCTCATCCAGTGCAGAGCTTAGGTTCCTGAAGGAAACCATTCAGGAAAGGCTTAGGCATTGCAAGAATATGCAGCATGTGGTAAGGCAAGTTGACAAACATTTGTGTAAGAGGGAAATATTCCATCATTTTTTTACATGCATGTATATGACTTATAGAGGGACGCGGTGGCACTGCGTGTTAAACCGCTGAGCTGCTGAGCTTGCCAATCGGAAGGTCGGCGGTTTGAATCTGCGTGATGGGGTGAGCTGCCATTGCTAGTCTCAGCTCCTGCCAACCTAGCAGTTCGAAAACATGCAAATGTGAGTAGATTAATAGGTACCGCTTTGGCGGGCAGGTAATGGCGTTCCGTTTAGTCATGCCGGCCACATGACCACGGAAGTGTCTACGGACAAACACCGGCTCTTCGGCTTTGAAACGGAGATGAGTACCACCCCCTAGAGTCAGACACAACTGGACTTAACATCAAGGGAAACCTTTACCTTTACTATATGACTTATACTTCCATGTCTATTTGCACATTTATATGGGGGAAGAAAAACTAGTGTTCCTAATTTGAAGTAGAAGACCTGAAGCATTTCCCATATCTGCCAGCCCAATCTTTAAGTTCTATATGCTAGAGAGCAATGATTCCCCTTTTCCCCAATATCTATAGATTTCAGGCTAATTACATTCAATAACACAGCTGAGCACAGTAAATCATTATAGCAGGGAACAGATTTCTCTACTAATAATTGAGGAATACAAACCCTTTTGCACAGTTAAGTGAACTAAGGCAGACAAAGATCTTGAGTATACGGGATGGGAACTCAGCAACAAGTTAACCCTTAGCCTTCAGCCTCTTTCAACCTTTTTAGCCTGGAGGAACCCTTGAAATAAGTTTCAGGTCTCAGTGACCACCTGCATAAAATTGCAGAAAGAAAAAAAAGAAGCAAGAAAAGAAACAAGAAAGAAACAAAAAACTTTACAATACCAATCACTTCTAACTTACAGAATCCACTTGTTGCAACATTAACAACAGCTGTGAAGTGCCAGGCTGAGTTACAGAAAGTAAAAATTCCCACCACCACAACCACTAGCATTGTGCAGTGCGTGAGGTTCAAAAAACAATGTTTATTTTTCTTCAGTCATGCTCTCTTGTGGGACCCCAGCGGAGAAAGGCTGCTTCAGACCCACAGGGTTTTGAAAAGTCAACAAAATAACATTGGGCAAATCCAGAAACTTCCAGGTTCCTACAGTAGAAAATCCATGTTTTGGTTGAAGAAATATTAATTATGCTGAAATCATGTTTGTGAATATTATTGCTAAGTCCCATTTTTAAAAAAGCTTTAAAAGTTTAATTTTGCAAGTTACAATTTTTGGCATTAGGGAGCATCTTGGAGTTTTTGCATGCTTAAGGAATAATACCTATATTGTATTAATGAAAACTGTTGTTGCCAGGTAGAATTATATTTGGATTTTTTCCTCCAGAGAACTGTGTATTGCACAATTGCTGTCATTTATTAGTGAGTAAATTCATAATGTAGAGCCAGTTTGGTGTTGTGGTTAAGGCACCAGGCTAGAAACCAAGAGATTGTGAGTTCTAGCCCCTCCTTGGGCACAAAGCCAGCTAGGTGACCTTGGGCCAGTCACTCTCTCTCAGCCCTAGGAAGGTGGCAATGGCAAACCACTTCTGAAAAACATTGCCAAGAAAACTGCAGGGACTTGTCCAGCAGTTCCCAGAAGTCAAGACTGACTCAAAGGCACATACACACACACAAATTCAGAATAAACCTGCCAGTAGTTGAAAAAGCGTTTGAAAGAAAGTCAGTAAGATAATTTTTCCCCTCATTTTCCTCCTTTTCTTTTGCTTTTATATCTACAGTATGCTTGATACAACTGTTAAAATCCAGTTAGAATCAGGAATCCAAAGTGCAAGTTTCTGAACTTGCAAGCACTTATGCAAAAAACAGGAAGAGGAAAAACAAGCAAGCAAGTTAGCCTTTTCTTCCTCCTCCCCAGTGGTCCCACTGCAAAATTAATTCTACACTATGCAGCTGTGCAGCATCTTCCTGCAATATTAAGGACTACTGGGGATTTTTGTGCATATATGCAGCTCAATTTATCCCGTGAGCTACCCTTCACACTTGGCTCCATCTATAAGCCTGTCTCTCATCTTGCTTGGTACTGGAATCTGATTATTAGACATATATTAAATGGATGAGCAATCTAGACTGGTTCCATGTCTTACTTTCCTTCTGGATTAAAAAAATGTCTGAGCACATGTATCTGTCATGCTTGCGTACCCAAACTGAGAAAAGAGCAGCTGGAGATGTGGATGGCTGGAATGATCCTTGGCTTATTTGTGGATCTAGCCTTGAGAGAGTGGACCTCAAGGTACAGAATTCTAGATAGCTGCCCTCCTCAGATCCTTGTTAGAACATTGCCAGAGTGAGTGCTTCCCACTCACCTTGGCATATATGGGTTTGAGCAGCCAGTGAAATGGGGCAGAAGCAGTAACCGGCTGGTTCTGATTTTATAATCTTCATTGTGAATGAACAAGAATGCTTTGGGCTGGTTGGGCCTTTTGTGTCTCTAGACTCATCTGTTCCCATCCATCCAGGTGCCTTCTAGTGTACGTTTGTACTTTATTCCACTCAGTGTCCCAACAGTAACTGTTTATGGCTTTCTGACCCACCTTCCACCTGTGTCTGGTTAGAAATGCAAGTGTCAATTTGAAAGAGTCCTCAACTGTCTTTCACTTCTGTATCTTACAGCCAGCTCCAATGCATCTTTTCTTGGATATGAATAAAATCCTTTCTCAGCCCTATGGGTGGCATGTGTCTTCCTCAACGTCGGGTCCTCTACAGTATCTTAGCTGTTGCTAGCCCTGCACTCTTAGTCTGCCAAGACTGTTGTCAGGCTCAGCCCAAGAACGACATAGAAGCAATCCAGCCAAAGTTCAGCTCTATTTGCTTATACCATATAAGCAGAATCTTGCCAGACTAAAACTGCATTACTCTAACCTAATAGATATACCCTGGGAGATTCTAGGGAGTGACTATCTTAAATCTCTTTCTCTTCCCACAAGCCAACTCAGTACTGTGTTGTCTCTTGTCTCACCCCACTCCTTGGAATGTGCTCCCTCCTTCCTGAGAACCTGCTATGTTACTGTAGTCCATCACATCATCATATGATTGTACTGGTCTTTAAGTATACATACAAGAGACAAATAAAAAAGTAGACAGCTTATCATTATTGCAGTAGAAATAAATCTGTATTGGAACCTGTCTCCAGGATGTCACATTGCAATGATATTACACTGATGATGTCACATTGCAAACTGACATATCTAGTGATTTCAGCATCTGTAGAACACATTTTCCCAGCGGAATCTGATGCAAACTTACATCTATTCATCCATGTCAGAGGAGCATCTGACAGCATTTCCACTCTACAGTTCAAGAGCTATGGTGCCTGTTTATCGGAGTTTGTCTTTTTTATTGATAACTCAATTCCAGAGGCTATGAATGTTTGTTTGTGTTCTTATTTTGAGCAGAGACATCTCAGCCCACAATATAGTTATGTCATGTTTAATGAAACAAAACAAAGCACAACAGAAGCCCATGTTGCCTTCACTCAGAGATGAATGTGGAATTATTATAATGTGCTTTCAACTTCTTTATTTTTGTTGGACTTGTGAAAAGTGAACTAAAACTAGATTTTAATTAGTATCAAAGGGCTGCACATAGTTTTAATTTCTTACTTCAACAAGAAACAAGACATGATTTCTTCAATCCATAACACTGTTCCTAGATGTTGGAGATCATCTAGGATGTTTGAAAACAAACAAAGCAATATGAATGTTGGAAACAATTAATGTTAATATTGTTACATTCAATAATCACATCTGATGTTTATAAATTGATTATTCCCATGAGTTTTCCTCTTATAAAAATGTAGATATTAAACCATTAAGAATGCAAGCATGTTTCTTAAGTGCAGTCAACTCAAGAGTTTTACTTTTTAAATTTTATATATTTTATATTTTATTCTTTATTTCATTTTTTAAAATTTTATGTCTTTCTTTTTTGTCTCCCCCCACCCAACCCCCATGAACTATGGAGATGTAGGTAAACACAAATTTCAATTTTAACTCAACTTGGGGTCTTTTATTAGGCTTGTGCAATATAAAACGCCTTAGATGTCCCTCCAAGAACAGAGAAACACTTGCCAATGGGATAGTGAGCTTGTTGTCTTAAAAGAGAAAACATATTTTTCAACAACAGAAGCCTTTCTTATCTAGTGCATGGGTTGATCAAGCATATATAAGTGGAGATTCAAAACCTGCAAGAGATGTTGTAATTTAATCAGCAAGCGCTCAAAATTTGTAGTGGAACAAGAAATAAGTCATTTAATATTGGTTGCTGTGTTTTAATAAACATACTGCATTTTTTAACTATCATGGTCCTTCTGAGGATTTTACCAATATATTACATAGATGTTTTTGAGCATGTTTTTAGGTTGGTTATGGATCAGTTAAATTATAGCTGGGGATTTTAAAACAAGCTTTAGATTCCTTATTAGATCAAAATATTAGACCAGCTAACTCTAATTCTTGTGCATGGAAAGTATTGCAAATTTATGTGTTGGAGTTTAATTTGGTGAAAATATGATCACTTTCAAATCATTTGTATAAAGATTTTTTTTTTTTCCATTTTGTATCATAGTTATTTTCATCTGAGTTTCTTTTTGGTATCTCAGTCTTTAGTTGAATGGATCAGTCATTGCAATATAGACATTGCCACAGTCAAGTTAATATTCAGTAGTTAAAAACAGGAGCCAATATAGTATGAATCATAAATCAGAATAAGAATTAACAAAGGTTTGGGAGTTGTGATCCATAAATGGTTTCCAAGTTAACTTAAATTCTGCATCTGACTTGTAATTCAAATATGGTGTTATTTCTTACTGGATGCATATTCCCACACGTTTCTTTAATTTGTCCTTAAAGGGAATTATATGTGATTTCCAATGAAAAGCATAAAGTGTCCTGCTGTTATCATACACAAAGTAAAAGAATAATCTGACTTGCACTTCCAACAATTTTTAGAAAATGAGTTCTCTATTTTGCAATTAATACTGGATAAACCAATGGTAAAACTTCTTGTACCGGTTTTTGTGTGATATTTACGGTGAATTTAATATTTGTCTTTCACTGATACTCCCATTGTTGCATATCAAGTGTTTAAATTCTGCATCCATTTAATCACAGAGTTTTTAATTTGTTCAGTTTCTCAGCATGTTTCATTAACAACTTGTAAATAAGTCAACAGATATTCTAAATTTTTATTAGACCTTTTTCAAATGGTCAAGTCTCTAGTAATTTGCCCTATTTTTGCCATTTCTTTTGAACTATGCTACTTATTTGGAGATAAAAGGATTCTGACCACTCTGGATAAAAAAAAAAAATCCAAAGATTTTATCTTTGTTTTGTTAACAGTTAGGTCTTGCAGTCTGTATGTAGAATTACCTCCGCAGTACTTTTTTTTTTTTTTTGTAAATACACCTTCATGAAAAGAAATATTTAATATTGAAGCAAGGGCAATACATTTGGACAAATTCTTTTTTCTGTATTATTCAATTATAATTAAATGATCTCTTACAGGTTGTGCATTTTAGTTTCTATAGGTGTTGTAATCCAGTCAATAATCCAAGTTATTATTATTAATAACAATTATGATTATTAATAATGCAGTTTGAAATTTGGTACTGACAATTCACCTCATTCTTCCAGGTATTTTAAAATCTTAATCCTCATCCTTTTATTTGATCACATAAAATTAGTTATTTATCTCTGTCACTTGTTTAAAGTTTTGTCTTCATTTCTTGTTGGAATCATTTCAAATAAGACGTTAAACCTTGGCAAAATATTCACTTTAACTGCTCCTCTTCTTCCTAGCCAGGACAGTTTTAGCTTTCTCCATCTGAAAATGTCTGATGTTATGTTTTTCCTGATCTGTGAATAATTATTCTTAAATGATTTTTTTAATTAAATAAATTCCCAGATACCTAATCTTTTAAACAGTAATATTAAACCCTGCTATTTGCTGCAGATACTGTTTTTCTTCTAGAGGTAAATTCCATGTAATCATCTGAATCTTGTTCTTATTAATCTCATATCATGATATCAAGCCATATTGCTGTGTATGTTCCATTATTAATTCTAGAGAATCCTTTGGGTGAGAACAAAATAATTTGCATATAAGTTTAATTCCTAAACTTTTATTTTCTTCTTATAAGTAATATCAGTAGAAATAAGGAAGGAGAGAGAGGGCTTCCTTATCTTTTTCCCTTTGTTATAATATGTGTTTGTGATAAAAGTCCATTTATCATTATCTTAGCTTCTTGATCTTTACAAATGTATGAAAATTCAAATTCAGTTTGTCTTCTTCAAAGGCAAAAATATGAAGGCCATTCCAAATTATCAAAAAGTTTTCTCTGCATCAAGAAAGAGCATAGCTGCTTCATATATATATATATACATACACACACACACACACATACACATACACACATACACACACACACAAACATACTGTATGTATGTATGTGTTTATATATACATACATACACACACACACACATACTGTATGTGTGTGTGTATGTGTGTGTGTGTGTGTGTGTGTGTATACACACACATACACACATACATATATGATCAAAAATGAAGTTGGAGCCCTGAGGCACCCCACAAAGCAGGGGCTTAAGCTTGATATTTCCTCCTTACCAACACCAACTGGAGAAAAGAGAAGAACCATTGTAACATGGTGCCTCCAACTCCTAATCCACTGAGTTGGTCCAGAAGAATACCATGAACAGTGGTACAGAAAGCTGCTGAGAGATCCACTACCCCCATCTTGAGTCCTCCAGAGGTAATTGACAAGCATGATCAAATCTGTCTCAGTACTTTAACCAAGCTAGAACATGATGCCTGAAGGGTCATCAGATAACTAGCTTCTTCCAGGGCTCTCTGGTGCTATAAGCCAACCACCTTCTCAACCATCTTCCCTAAAAAAGTAAGGTTGGAGACAGGACAAAAATCACCCAGATCTGTTGGGTCCACCAATGTCTCCCCAAATCAGTTTAATGTTGTGGAGAAAAACAACCTATGCCAATCTTCTACCTGAGTTATTTAAAAAATAGAAACATGAAATCCTATGAGCCTCCGTGTCTGGTCTGAAGTGGTAGGGCATAAATGTCTTAAATGTATCAATGAGGATTAGGCCAAAATAAAGGGAGCAGTCAACTAATTACTACGTCAGCAGAATAGTAGCTCTCTTCAGGCAATTGCCTGAACATGTGGGCTTGAAAGTGGCTAGAAGATGGGGAGCACATGTAGCCCTCCCCTTTCTCTCTCTGAGGAGGCAAGTTTGCTGCTGAATGAATGGAAGGCAGAGAGAATATCTACCTCCAAGATGTCACATATTCAGACAAATACTTAAAGAATGTTTGTGAAAGCCTAAAATTATATGCATTTTAATACTGGTTTTCTTATATCTCTGATTTATGGAATGGGTTGCTCAATCTTTGGGATTTTGACAAGAATGCATTTTAAAATCTACTATCTCATTATGCACATTGTTATACATTTTAATCACTCTGTGGAGCAAATTATAAGCTTTTGGCAATATCATTACATCTACTATCATTATTGCCCCTCTCTCCCTGGATGGTAATCTCTGCAAACTTCTTTTATCTTTCTTGGCATCTCACCCAGAACTAAAAAGTATTTAGATAAGATCCTGTTTTAGTCACTACACAACATCAGTATTTAAGCATCAGCATTGCAGCTTAGGCTCTTATATAGGTAGTCCTTGACTTACGACCATTCATTTAGCAACCATTCAAAGGTATGATGGCACTGAAAAAAGTGACTTATGACCAGTCCTCAAACTTATGTCTGTTGCCACGTCCTCGTGGTCACGTGATCAAAATTCAGGCACTTGGCAACCGGCATGTATTTACAACAGTTGCAGCATCCTGGGGTCATGTGATCACCATTTGCAACCTTCCCAGACAGCTTCCGACAAGCAAAGTCAATGGGGAATTGCGTGATGCACTTAATGACCATGGAAAATCAGGTACAGTCATGTGATGCCTCGCTTAATGACTGCACCGGTTAATGATGAATTTTCTGGTCCCTATTGTGGTCGTAAATTGAGGACTACCTGTAGTTGAAAGCAATAATATAATGAAATATTATTGCATTTTTTAATGTATGCTGAAACAATAGCAATATAATGTGGTTTAATTTTTAAGTCTTGGAACCCTAATAATTCGTTTTGGTTACCTCTGAAACCTGTCTCACTCTGGTTGTTTTCCCATTATTCTTGCTCCATTCCCAAATGAATTATTAGATAACAAATTAACTTACCCTGGCTCCACAATTTTAGAACTTGAACTAGCACACATTAGCCTCTTGAAGTGATATGCTAGGTGCATAACTCTTTTTAATAAGATGGTAGGAACCTTCAACCATATTTTCCCCAAGGTATCAATTATATTAAAATTACAACTTCACCTGTCAGAATTGATGCTTGTTTGCAGCAGGCTCATTTTTTCCCCCAAAGACAAACTCATCATGTAAATAAATCTGGGTTTTATTTTTCAGCATGATATTGACAGTGATCCGTGTTATAATAGCTTCTCATAACGTTAGATGAAAAGGACCTCATGGGTCAAATTTACTTCTGAACATGTTAGCCTCTAGGAGCTTGTGGATCAGAGGTATTTGCCAGAATATTTTCTGTTAAAGTACAGCATCACTTTTCCAGTCAGAAATTCTATACATATTTCCAGCAGAGTCCTACAGAATAATTTTGGTTCATAAGATGGAAACAGCTTACAAGCAATATTGCCTAAGGTTGGTGTGCTTACTATGCTGTACCTGAAGGTTGTCTGGCTCAAAGCCTGGAGGCGTATTTTTCTGTCTAAAGGTAATAAAGGATATACATAGATAGCTACTACGCATGTTAGACCAATTCAGATGTTAATGTTTCAGAGAATGGTATAATGCCTGTCAGTATTTGCATAAATATTTATGCCTTATTTTTTAAATTAGTTATAATACTTTCCATTCTCCAGGGGATTTACAGCATATTGAAATAAAACTAAGTTAAAACAATTCAGCATGAAATTCAAATACATAGGAACCAGACAAATAACAGCACTAGCAAAAACAAATGAACAAACAAAACCCAAACACCTCAATTGCATCAGCCTTATCTCCAAGCTTACAATTCAGAAATCTCAGAGATACAAGAGGAAAGGCAAGGCAAGGCAAGGCAAGGCATCAGGTCCTCAAGTCCATATAGAAATGATAAATAATATGCTTTCATCAGTATCCAGCCCAGGCTGGGCTGTTCTCTTCCCTTTGCTCTGCTTGAACAGCATGTTGTAGCTCTTGATTCTTAAATGGACCAATGGCTGCTAAATATGACCACTGCTCTTAGTCTCAAAGCAATTCTCAGTATGGCTGGAAGAAGCACAGCAGACATCTTGTAAATGAAAGGTGCCAGTTGGTCTCATCTTTGCTGGGATGGTGCTCCTGGGAAGAGGCTTAGGAAAGTGTGTTGCCCTTCTAATCTCCAGTCCCACAGCAACCATTTGTAGTGAAAGTGAACTGTCACTTTGAAAAGATGCACATATTGCACCTTCATGTGTTTCCGTTTCTGTGATTATCCAGAGTATTCCAATTTTCCCAAGTATATCCACAGGACCTCACCTGAGCAGAAATGTTAGTTCTTAATCTCATCAAAAACCCACTCTTATCTAATACTAAAACTGATTCAGAAATTAAACTGGAAGCAACAATACATTTTTCATTGTTGTTTCACTATCATTCTACACTGTTCAACAAGAAAATAGGACTAGATTTCAAAAGTGGGTCTCACAAATGAATCTATGTCTGTAAATTAATATTTGAATTTGTTTTATTGAATTTTTTACCTTATTCAGACCCAGGATCTATGATTTTAAATCCCTCCCCCAATACCACATCACACCACAACAAACTATACCATACCCTTTGATTTCTCCTAGTCTATGAGATTTTGATTATAGAGTCTCTGGGAGTCAGCAGTGTACAAATTTAAATCATCATCATCATCATCATTATCACCACCACCACCACCACCATCATCATATTCCATGGAACCTTTGGTGCTTAGAAATATGGACATTTCACCTTCCTATTTCTAGATTCTTTCAGAACTTTTAAAAGTAGCCTCCAGAGTACATAACAATTAATTGTCCTTCTTTAAGAGATGTGATGATATTCCTTCAGTACTTATAGATTATTTGTGCATGTTTTAGTGATGGAAGCAAACATTAATTGTGAATGATGAAAAAATTGTTAACAATTTCTTCATTTTTATATTAAGTTCTATTTTTCAAAAAAGTTGTGTTAACATAGTTTGGAAATGTAATTCTGGTTTCACAAATACCAATCCTTTCTTATTAGATACAGTTCGGACCAGAACAGAAAAGGAAAACATACATTATTTCCCATATCTCTCTGCATAGGGTAATATTTCAATATGCCTTGCAGTTATTAATAAAGAACATTTATTAGTGCTAAAAATTCAATTTCCTCTATAAATATAGAAGTGGAAGAACTGCATGATCATAATTATTCTTAAGGCCATGTTCATAGACTGAGCTCAAGAGAAAGAAGGAGATCATTTTTTGTTATGTGTTAGAAAAATAAAAAACATATAATAACAAACAGATCTCTACTTAATCTTGGTCTAAGTCAAATGAATAAATGTTGAGATGAAATATCCTTCCAAGTATCAGAAGACATTTTGCTGAAGGCCTTTTCAGGCTTTGCTGAAAGCATCTTCAGCCTTAGCAACCAGAACTGAAAATGCTTTCTAGAAGAATGGTTAGTCTCTTCTGTTAGCCAACTTGCTTTTATTCAGAATATACCTATTTGTTTTACTTAGCCTATAAACATTAAAGTCCAGGGTGAGAGATGCTGAGTTATTAAAAAGATGTGGTCAAGTGTGACTGAACAGCTGTATGTGAAAGTGCCCGTCTCTCACCATTAAAAACAAAACAAAACTGAAGTTTTAAGAGCACAACCTGAGTGCCAAAAACTGATTTATAGCTATAGATGCCCATTATTGAATTTAGATTGTCATGAAACAGTGTGCTCTTGCTGGAGGGGAACTGCCTCCCCCAGCTTCTATTACTACTCACTTACTATCCACCGCTGTGTGATAAGCTGGCTGTTGGTGTTTTAAGTTTTAAAAGCTCCCAAATTAAATTTCTCCACTGAATTGAAGGGTACATGTATGAAAGCATGTCATATAATAAGAAAATAAAGCAAGAGAAAAGGAATTATTTTGCTTATCATTGCTGATTTGAGGAATTACTCTTTTTCCCCAGAACATTTTTAATGAATCTTTTGCAACTTTTCCATATAAGGGTGGGGGTGGGGTGGGGACACAAATAGTTGTTATGACAGTCCAAGATCAGATCATAAAAGTTAAAACAACCAAATACAATTTTAAAATACCATAAGATTTTATTAATTAAGTAAATCACCTATTTCTTTTGTTGGGTCTGAACTTAGTAAAGCCCTATGGCTTGGGCTCAGAATTTAGCTATGGTATAGTTGATTCCAGGGTGCTTATCTTTTAGGAAAAAAAAAATTGAATACCATTGGTCTGAACAGCCAGGCAGTCTATCCATTAAGGGTTGAATTAGTTGGGAGCACAATCCTTATAAAATCTGCACCTCAGGAAGCCATGTTGTAACTTTCAATTTCATTACAGGTACAGAGGCATCTCCTATGTGGCAAGGGTGTCTGATTGCACCTACCTTCCATTATCCCAAAGAGAAAGGCGTTGAAGCATGCTCTGGAGAAGGCCCAGCAATACTGGGATAGGATAACTTGTATTAATATTGTGTGGGCTGCAGTTTCCTGAACTGATGTACTGCGGGCCTCCTACTCAGGTAACACTATACTGGGAAACTCTCTCCCTCTCCCTCTCTCCCCCTCCCCCTCCCCCTCCCTCTCCCTCTCCCTCTCCCCCCTCCCTCTCTCACTCTCTGTCCCCTCCCTCTCCCTCTCTCTCTCCCTCTCTCTCTCATCTCTCTCTCTCTCTAACATCTCTGTCTGTCCCTCTCCCTCTCCCTCTCCCCCCTCTCCCTCTCTCACTCTCTCTCCCCTCCCTCTCCCTCTCCCCCCTCCCTCTCTCACTCTCTGTCCCCTCCCTCTCCCTCTCTCTCTCCCTCTCTCTCTCATCTCTCTCTCTCTCTAACATCTCTGTCTGTCCCTCTCCCTCTCCCTCTCCCCCCTCTCCCTCTCTCCCTCTCTCTCCCCTCCCTCTCCCCCTCTCCCTCTCTCACTCTCTCTCCCCTCCCTCTCCCTCTCCCCCTCTCTCTCCCTCTCTCTCTCATCTCTCTCTCTCTCCCTCTCTCTCTGTCCCCTCCCTCTCCCTCTCCCTCCCCCTCCCTCTCTCACTCTCTGTCCCCTCCCTCTCCCTCTCTCTCTCCCTCTCTCTCTCATCTCTCTCTCTCTCTAACATCTCTGTCCCTCTCCCTCTCCCCCTCTCCCTCTCTCACTCTCTCTCCCCTCCCTCTCCCTCTCCCCCTCTCTGTCCCCTCCCCCTCCCTCTCCCTCTCCCTCTCCCCCCTCCCTCTCTCACTCTCTGTCCCCTCCCTCTCCCTCTCTCTCTCCCTCTCTCTCTCATCTCTCTCTCTCTCTAACATCTCTGTCTGTCCCTCTCCCTCTCCCTCTCCCCCCTCTCCCTCTCTCACTCTCTCTCCCCTCCCTCTCCCTCTCCCCCCTCCCTCTCTCACTCTCTGTCCCCTCCCTCTCCCTCTCTCTCTCCCTCTCTCTCTCATCTCTCTCTCTCTCTAACATCTCTGTCTGTCCCTCTCCCTCTCCCTCTCCCTCTCCCCCCTCTCCCTCTCTCCCTCTCTCTCCCCTCCCTCTCCCCCTCTCCCTCTCTCACTCTCTCTCCCCTCCCTCTCCCTCTCCCCCTCTCTCTCCCTCTCTCTCTCATCTCTCTCTCTGTCCCCTCCCTCTCCCTCTCCCTCCCCCTCCCTCTCTCACTCTCTGTCCCCTCCCTCTCCCTCTCTCTCTCCCTCTCTCTCTCATCTCTCTCTCTCTCTAACATCTCTGTCCCTCTCCCTCTCCCCCTCTCCCTCTCTCACTCTCTCTCCCCTCCCTCTCCCTCTCCCCCTCTCTGTCCCCTCCCTCTCCCTCTCTCTCTCCATCTCTACATTCGTCTCTCCCTCTCTCTCTCTCTGTCTCTCATCTAAATCTGAGAAGTTATGGAATAGCAATAGTGTGGGCTAGGTTTGTTCTAATACAAAAAATGTTTTAACCCAGCAAGACGTCTAATCTATTCTAGAACATTCTCTCAAACCCATCTTATTATTCTAGAGGAAATAATAGTAATAATAATAATAATAATAATAATAATGATAATAATGATAATAATATCTCAATTTCTGAAAGAATATGCTCGTGTGCCCACATGTCTGTGCTACCTTTTCTACAGGATTCTATGCTCTAACCATATAACTCCCCGTGAAAAATAGATCTTGTAGAACAGAGGTTCACCGCTTTGCACTGGAGAAACACGCTCTGATCAGTGGGAGAGTCACAACATTTATAACGATCCTGCTTATGAACAAGCTTAGTCTGTTTTCTTCAGCAGTCAGCTAGATGCTTTCAGAAATTATCTATCCATGTTGTTGCTGTGGGGTGCTTAGAGTACTAATGACTGAAACAGCATAAAAGCATCTAAAACAAATAAACAAAGAAACTGGGTGTGAAAACTATATAGTGCTGTCATGCTGTTTCTCTTCTAAATGCCTTTCAATTGGATACAGACTGTAAACTTACAGCTCTTAAACAGAGGAGTCTGGGATAGTGGTGGTGATGATGCCCCAGCAGGTCCCATCAACCTGCTTTATAGGCAGTCAAGCTGCTTACTTGAACAAGTTCCCAACTCTCCATGGCTTTCTGCTGCAATAAATCTTTTTTGCCTCTTCTTTCCTCCTATGCACGGTGGCTTTGCTTGTCATTCCTGAGATGCTCTGCACGTAGTCAGCTCACTCCATGCAGATCAGGAAAGAAAATAAAATCCCAAAGAAGATTTGGCCAACTGCAATATAACCATGAGGAACCTGCATGATTGCCTTCTGAAACCAAGGAGGATGCATATTTTTCTATTTGTTTGTTTCTAAATCTAGTGGGTCTCAGCATGATCCTCAACAGGAACAGTCCCTTTCATGCCTGTGCAGTGCATGTCACCTAACAGTGCAGTCACTTGCTGTTGACTGCTGGGAGAGATCAGCACTAACCAGCTTTTATCAGAGTTGCACATACATGAAAACAAACCTACAAGACACTCAGGAACCAGAGCATAAAATCTTCATTCTGGAGGAGAAACCAGTTTGCACTTTCTTCGCTTTAGTCTCTCTCTGTGTGGTATGTGTCCTTAGTTTTAGATTATTATTGTGATATTTATGTTGTGATTATTATTTAATTACTTTTATATGAATGTTACAAGCAGAAGTCTGTGGAAATGGGTGAGATATAAATGCATGTTGGTGTGGATACGAGAGCGAGGAGAGGGGCAGGAAAAGAGTCCCATTAATGTTTTTAATATGGTTCAGGAGATAATTGTATGGTGAAAATTGAGGATTGGAAGCTCTAAAACTTTTATCGCCTTCCCTCCCTCCCTCCTTTATTTGCTTCAGCTTCTGTGTAAGATTTCTGGATTATGAGTTAGCTTTTTGGATATGGAGACAACCCCAGAGCTCTTCTAAAGATTTCTGACCATATGTACCAAATATTACAACTTCCTTCATTTTAGGATATAGTTTTAATAGTGTCCAATCCTAGTGTCAATTGAAAACAACCAAATCTTTGAACTAATATAACAATTCCATTGACACCAACATGTTTGCCATTTTACTGTGTCATCTTGACAAATGACAGTCCATTCCATACAAGGAACCAGCTTCATGAAGTGATGTCAATAAATGACTTCTTGATTTGAAAACTAAAACTTTGTATCAGATCTATGATATTAATGGCTACAGACAAGATTTTCGTATTCTAATTCTATTGTGGAAATAGTCTTCGGTCTCTATAAATTAATACAATAGTTTCTTGACTAATCTTAAATTATGATATACCCCAAAATGAATAATTGTGGACTGAAAAGACTGATATCTCTATAAAAACATGATACCTGCTACAGGTACAAAGTTTGTCATGGAAAATTGTATATAAAAGCAAGTATTTCACAGAACAGTATGTGCCACACTGGGCATGAAAGTGATGATAGCCCTCTTGCCTCCAACAGTGCCAAGCCCTGACCATTTGCTCCAAAGTATTATCTTTCACATGGAAATGACCTTTACTGTACTGTAGTGTAATATCTGTGTTACACTTAGAAGGATTGGCAAATCTGCCAAGATCAATTTTGCCCTGTTCTCGCTTTTCCACCCTTAAGTCCTTCTATTTTGTTTCTGCAGTAGGCTTTGCCATTCTTTAAAACAGAAGACCCACTGGAAGATATATATCTCCATTTGTGTCTCTCAAAAAGTATCTCTTTTGGCATATACTTTAGTGCATTTTCTCTAGAGCTTTTTGCAACTATTTTCACAGGCTCCTTCCCAGTACTATAGTATGCATTTTTGTGTTTAATACATATTCCTTTGTGTGCTTTTTTATGTATGAGTTGCAAAATGTGTGTATCCTTTTATCTCAGCATATATTTGTGATTGTGAAATGCAAATTGGGGTTCATTGTGATATGAATAAACTTATAGATTATCTGTGGTCTGTATATGGCGATTGATAGATCTGGTTGCTTCCCACATATCATTATCTACAAAATTAAATTCACATAGTCTAAATCAACAAAAACCATTCATTCCATTAAGAGGTGGGGAATGAATGGCATCCTGATGTTGTGTAACTGCAGTTCTCAACTTCCCTTTGCGTTAGCTATGCTTATAGATGGTATAAGGATTTTGAGCACAATACCTCTTGCAAGTCCCCAAGTTTCCCATCTCTGCAAAAATGCAACATGAATAGACTATTTGAAGCCATCAGATATGCAACTGCAGAGACTAATTCCAGTTTATGGCTACATTTTCCCAGAAATGATACCAAACTGTCTCTCTGGTAAGGAAAATCAAATTCAGCCAAATCCAGAAGTCAAAGAGAAATTGCTGATCTATCTCAAAGCACCAGTGTAATGACAGAATCTCTGCAGATGCTGCAGATAATGAGATTATCTTACTGTGAGGGATGTATCCTATCACCCTCAATTGTGGAAAGACTTTCATATTATATTTGGTTTCAGCTGCCATAATGAATATGTTTTTTCATTTAATATAATATCTTCATAGTTTTTACTGAGGATACCACTAGTGTTTTTTAAAGAACGCTAGAGTACAGACATGCTGTGAGAAATAACGAGATAATGTCCTCAGGGTTACGTCATGTTAATAGTTTGAAATATCTGTTGGTCCAATTTCAGTCCCAGAAATAGATCAAGGGCTGCAATTAAAACAAGGAAGTAATAGATAAAATAAAACTGAAGAGAAAGAACCTTTCTGGATTTATAAGATGAAATCAATATCTCAGTTAAAACAGAGGAAAAAATGGATTTATATGCTTATTTGGAAAAGGAGCGAAAAGAGCAATATGTCTCCAAAGCAGAAACCATGGCACCATGCAGCAGAGTTTATAGGAAATTTACTCTCTGCAATGAGTTGTATCAGTATGGATTTTCCCTGTTTTTTTAAAAATATGAGATAAAATTGTATTTAATACTTATTAACATTTTACTGACCTTTATTGAGCTAAACTCATGGGGTAATTTGTTATTAAAATTAAATATTAAGCTACTACTTTGATTAAATGAGTGCAGCACAATATAATTTCAAGAGACAGGAGGGAAGAACAAAATACACAGACACATAAACACATCTGCAATATACAGTAATGATGCCAACATGGAAATTCTCAATGACCTTATGCAAATGTCACCATGACACACAGTACTTGCATCTCGACCTCTGATAAGTTGTGGCAGTTGTGTGATGATGTCATTTGCCCTCCTGTGTTTCTCTCCATGGATGCCTAGCTCTCATAAACATTATTTTTCAGGCAAAGGCTATTTCTCAAATAGGTGACCTCTTGTGATGCAATCCAGAACTATATTTGCATTTCTCTGTTATTGTTGGAATACTCTTATATTCTTTGAGTAACCAAGTGGACAAAAGGCCTACTGTTGCCTTACTTGGTGTGGCTGAGAAGGAACCCCCCAAACTGCTTCTAATATAGTTTTGGCAATGTTACAGGTTCAAATGAAAGTCTTGATGATTTTCTCTTAGATTTGTGGGCTTAGTGAAAAACTGAGAGCTCCTTTGGGATAAATACAAGTTCTAACGACTATGGCTAAAATTTTACCTAAAATCAGATATGCATCCAGTTAGTTTCTGGACCAAAAGTATAATAGAAGAGCAAAAGAAATGGGTACATCTCAAAATATCTTTGGTGGATTTTATTTCATTTTTCTGACAAGACATCAAGTGTTGTTACACTCAGATTACTGGTAGTAATCATGAAGCAGTGATAAAGACAGACTGAGATCCTACATGTGTAACTACACCAAGGAAATAACATATTATTATAGGAACAATCACATGATATATGGGGAAACTATGTCATGTACCCAGTTTTGCACCATCTGTAGATTGACACCTAGTGGAAAGTTAGTATCTTGCTACCACCTAATGATAGTACTTTTTCACAGTCCTGAGTCAGAAACAGTTGGCCATAGTTAAAAATTGTATATGAATAATGACATGAATTATATGCCCATGGATTTGTGTGGGAGGGTTTACACAGAAATACAAGGTGGTATGTAAAATATGACAATCCATCTATTTATTGAATATAAAGCAAAATCTCAGTCTGGGAGTAGGACAAGCAGAGTACATGTCAATGTCTGTGGTGATATGCATGTTTCTCTAAGTTTAGAAGTAGCACTTTGTTTTTGAGATGATGGCACATCTATAAGTTTGTGAACATAATGAGCACACTCATCAAACAATGCTATAAGAGACTGGCCTATAGGCACATCAGCAACAGGGGGAAGGCAGACAAAATGATGGGTTCAATTGTAGATCAAAATCTGCCCATGTGTATCTCTGTATGCACATATGAATGTATGTATGATGTTGATGCATATCCAAAGGGTGGGGCTTTGATCCACAGTTGTGCCCCCTGCCCCCATTTTGGCCTCCTTAGCTCCCATTGCCTATTTACAAAAGGCCTGACTTGGTGGGCCTGGCAAGTCACAAAACACCCATTTCTTTAAAAATAACACCCATTTCTTAAAAAAAATATATACTTCACTTCCCTAGGAAAGTCTATTAGATCTCACTGAGACTTTTAAGAGAGCCAAAGGCATTCCTGCCAATAAATATGCCATAAAATGGTATTTGCTTTCCAGCAAGCCAGCTTCCTATTTTATTTTATTTTATTTACTTTATTTTTTTCATTCTTTAAATAAAATATGTTTTAAATAAAAGTTCATGGGGGAGAGAAGCTGGTAGGCATCCAAGGGCTGTCTAGGGATCCACTGGAATTGGCATACAAGTTGTTTATCCCAGGTTTATATATCCATGTAGATTTCCACATTCCCTGTGGTTTACCTGCATGCTGTTCAGTTCAGACCTGTCTGGATGATTGATTGATTGATTTACTGTAACTTCTGTGTTGCTTCAGTCAAACCAACTCCAAGCAGCTTGCAAGTCAGATACAGACAAGCAGCAACAAAACAACATAATCATACAAAATAAATAACATTATAAATACTATTCAGGGGCTGCAAATCCTATACCATTGCTAATTTGCAGGATAAATACTCAAAACACATCAAGTGCATCATTTTCCAAAGACTCTTGCAAACTTCCTAATCATTATCATGGAAAGAGGCAGTCTCAACTTGGGCATTGAAAATGCTCATTTTCAATCTATGAGACTACATGGAGACTCTCATTATGCATTATCTGCTTTGGATCCAATATGTAAGAGAAGTGCCTTGACTTGAACAATGCCAGGTCCTGTATAACTTTTGAAACCTTCTTGGTATTTGCAAAGTTTCCAAACGAGGTTGTTCAATCAGGAGCATCTGCTATTAGCAGAATGGGGAAGTTCATGTTCTCAGGCAGTTTACTGAAAATATGGAATAGTGAGGAGGGCTGCAAGAGAGGGGAGAATGAGAAAAAAAGATAACTCTTCTTTCCAACAATGGGATTTTCCACTAGATCTTATTCCTTGTTATAAATGTATTTTATTATTATAAAAAGGTTATAATCTTGCAGTCAGGGAAACTTGATTAGGAACCAAACCAAGCCAAGTGTATTTTCAAATGAGAGAGGAGGATCCTATCTGTGCTTTGTAGGAACTCAGATTTCATGACAGGTTTTTGTTTGTTGGTTTGTGGATTTTAGCTTTCTAAAGTTCTATACAAGGCAAAAAAGAAAATATTAGTATTTTCCCAAGGGGGCATGGGAAACCTTCATACAATGAATTGATTATTGGGAGACTGAGATTCAACGCTGTTGTCAGCTATTAAACTCTTCCGGTGCCCATGGGAACCTGGCTAACCTTCAGGTTAATCCACCTGATGAGGTGGAGGCTAAAAGTCATTTCTGAGTTGCTTGAAGGAAAGAAAAACAGATGAATAAATTATTCATCTCTAGTTTGGTCAGTTTATTTTTACTATCATCTATGACAATTAAAGATTTGTTTGTGGGTTTTTTTTCCCTCCCACTCTTGCTAGAGCACATGCAACCTATTATTTTGCTGTCATTGCCATTGTTTTGAAACTAATTATAGCTATACCTCCTAACAAAGTTCTGTTATAATCTTTGCTCATTAGAAAGGTTTTTAAAAATGACTCAGTGATTTAAATTCCTGTTGGGATGGAGTTTAATCTACAAGTGATATGCTTAGATAAAGAAAAGGGAGGAGAAGAGAAAGAGGTTGTCCTGAATGAAACGAAGCGTCTTGATTGATCCTAAAAATAAAGTGCACTTCCCAGGATAGATTATTTCCCAATCCACTTAAAGCTGCTTATTTTTCTTAAAATTTGTACTTTAGCAAATAACTACTTCTTCCTTATATGCATCTGTGACAAATTCCAGGTTTTGGTATAGTTCAACAGTGCCTTCTAAAGCACTGGTAAATTAACCCAATGCTAAAAGGCCCCAAAAGTCTCACCCACATAATTAGGGTTACCAGATGTGTGGTGCATAAATCTGGATGACCACTAGACAGCAGCAAAGAGATCCAAAAAATTTTACAGCCCAGACTCAGTAGCTCAGTACAACTTTTTTATATATAATGGTACAGCTGGTGAAAATTATTCTGTGTATTTATCATTCAGCCACACGGTTTGGTAACAAAAAGGGTTTACTTGACATATAATGTTTCGATTTGCCGGTTAGATCCCCAAAATAAAAACCAGTTATACAGCATATTGCTTGATTAAGCAAAGTGACCACCTGTCCCCCCAAAGCGACTGTCTTTCCTTGTCCTTCGCATTCTACAGAAGTGTGAGGACTCTGTTGAAGAAAAGAAGCAAAGGCGATGATGACAATAATAACAACAATGGGAACATGCCTAACAACCACCAAACAGAATGCCTAGATGATCCATCTCCAACCATTCTCTGTACTGAACTCTATGTACTTTAGAGCTACCAGATTTATGCTGTAAAACTCTGGACGACCACTAGATGACAGCAGCGGATTAGATTTTTTTCAGCCCAAATATAGTAGTCCTAATATCCTGCAACCCAAGATCTTACCCAAGCAAGAAGTAAATAAGAGCTGTATGCGGGGGCGTCAAGAAGTAGCAAATGACAAAAGCAGTGTCATGCTGTGCTGATGCAAGCTCTGCCCCTTTTGCATATGTGTTGTGATGTATAGATGCATGAAATGGGTAGGGCTCATGGTGCAACACTCCATGAAAGCTTTGGATCTAGCAGACACCTCTAATAAGTAACTGGACTAACTGGGTGGATTTTATTCGGAATTCTCTGTGCCTGATTGTTACCTTCCCTTGTTCTTTCTGCAGTCCCCTTTCCCCACTGAGTTCCATTTTATATCTAAAGAACTGGCTTCATTAGTTTAATAATGTAATTTCTCATTAAAAAATTCCCCAGATGCAAGATGGCAAAGTTCAGCCACTCTTTATGTTCAGGATTGGCTCCAGGTTTACTAAGTTGTACCAATCAAAGAGAATTAATATTAATTATACTAAGTTGTATAGTGCTGGCAATACAGTCTGGTGAACTGATAGCTTTTGTTATGTGGGGGCAGGTCCTCAACATTTCTGTGTTACTTCCAGTTATGAATTTGATGGGATGTTCCTTGTGAACAGTTACTTAAAACTTGTCCCTTTGTCCTTACTTTTGCTAGGGACAACCAAGTTGGCTAGAAAATAATCTCTTCTACCATCTGTTGACTAACAAGGGAATGGTAGAGGGAGGATATCAAGTTGTCTTGCTAGGCTTCAGAAATTTTGTCAGAACTAATGGCTCCTGTTGTGATAAGGATCTGCCAAGGACTTGCAGGATAGTTTGCAAAGTTATGCCTCTGCATTGGGGACTGAAATTCATGGAGCTCACATCATTCTAATTCCTTTGGGGTAGGATCTGGCCTATAAGCAGTACCCAGATAAGGGGTGATTGTAGGCTGTTGTGAATGGAACAAAACATCTTGTTGGTCACTGACAATAAATACATTTCACAGGGAAGGTTATTTGTTTCCTGATCCTTATAATCTTCCTAAAATATATGTTTTTGCAAATAACATACCATGTATGCATCTTCATGAAAGAGCTGGAAAAAACTGCAATTAGAGTCATGTTTTAACAAGTGATTCAGCCAGATGGTATTAGAGCCTAAGGCCTTTAAAATGAGCAAATCTTTTAATAGCAGCATTTTAAAATCCAGCCAAATTTCACCTCAGTGAAGAAATAGATTAGCCTAGCACATATTTACTACCATATATTATACTTCAGGAAATTTTATTTGAAAGAGATCCCTTTCAAATAAAACTATTCTAAGTTCATCTGAATTTTGACTAGACAAAGAAGGCATGCTTTTAGCAGCACCGACCTTGGCTGGACTGGAAAGCTAAATAGGATTGGACATAGTTACTAGTTGAGTGTGTTACAGCACAAATCTGGTAGCTCTAAAGCACATATTCCAAGGCACCAGAGATACAAACTAAGAGGAAAGTTTTTTAAAAATTCAGAAGACAATGGCAACCACTTATGCATCATTGCCAAGAAAACTACATGGACATGTCCACAAACTCTCAGCAACTTTAATGAGGCTTTATTTTGACTATTTTAACACTGTATTGGTCCATAAGTATATCCTTGTTATCTGCCTGGTTTTGGATTTCAATTATTATTGCTTGCCTTGCAAAGCTGTTTCATCTTTCCCTTCTGTATGTCATCAGTGGTGACAGAACACAACATCTACCACTTTTAGAGAACCTATTTTCACATTATTAAGTTTGCAAAGTTAGAAATGGTTTGAAAAACCAAGGCAAAGGCTAGCATCTTTGCCAGCTCAGTATTCTCCTGTGCCTGTCAATTAGATTTTTCCGTATTTATTGAACTTACATGTACAGTATCTTTCCAATCCTGGAAAGCACATTCTGTTATTAAAATATCATTTTAAGGATTTGAAATGTGACATTGGTTAGTAGAAAAACTGAGACATACTTTCCATCTGTATACAGTAGGTACTGTAATAGAGTCAAAGCTACTGTACATATATTTGAATGGACACTGAAATATCTTTTTGTAGTTTTGAAACAATATATTCCATTTGCCTGAATCCAGCTGCAGCCTTTTCTGAAGATTTTTTTTTTTAAGCAAATGTGTAAGCCCCTAACAAAATAACAAGTAGAGCTCCTGAAATCATAAAGACTGGTAATCCAGATTCTCGGATTGCCTTAGTTTTCCTGTATTTTTCCTTTGCAAAAGAGAGACTGGAGGAGGCTGGTAGACAAAACCTGAGAGGTCATTAATGAAGTGTGTCAGTTTGAGCAACACCAGGTAGTGGTGTACCCTAGTAAGAAGATACATGGCCTGTAAAGATATTTCAGGCCATTGCAAAAGTTTAATCACACTTGCATTATGAGTTAAGCTTATATATTATTGCAGTTTTCACTACAGTAACACTATACCCACTTCTCATTTAGGGACCACAATTCATTCCATTGACTTTGCTGTTAAGTGAAATATTCACTAAGCGAACATGTGACTCTGTGTGTGTGTGTGTGTGTGTGTATGAGAGAGAGAGAGAGAGAGAGAGAGAGAGAGAGAGAGAGAGAGAGAGAGAGAGAGAGTCAGGCAGGCTCTGAAGATTGCTGGCTGTTGCCATCTCTTTCAGATAAAGTTCTCTAGTGCAGCAATACCAGCGTTACCCTCACTTGGCATGCATTGTTGTCAGGCACAGAAATTTGGTCATAAGTACATGCATTGGTTGGAAAATGATTTTTTTACTACCGTTTATTACCGTCATATTGGCGAACTGTTGCTGAGGTAGTCACTAAACGAGGAGTAGCTGTAGTTCATGCTCTTGGTTCATTTACCACTTACTTAATATACTATACTAAAGAAATTGAGCCAGAAGTAAATCTATTTGCAAATAATTAACTTTCCCCATAGTAACTTTACTTAGAGTTATAGCCTAACAGTAAACGAAATATATCAGTCCATTTAATGAAAATGCAAATTTCATGACACATTATTTAAATCAGATGCTAGAAAACAGGCAGTTTAGACATTGTTCTTTGTGTCACACTTTAATGTGCTCAGATCCATTAGGATTTTGTATTATTGTCACTGTTATATTGTTTCTGTTATTAAACTTTTATTCATGTATTGTTATTCCTTCCACTGATGATTCTGGAAAAAAATAGATTGATTCAGCCATTCTGTGTTTATTCTTGATTATAAAATTGTTAGTCTGTTCTTAGAGGTATTCTTGCCAAGCAGGTTCAAAAGGTTGTGGAAATCTAGCAAGTCAAGCTAGAAAAGTGAAATTTAAGGTAGGGTGTGCAAAGCAGCTAGAAATGTAGGCAATACTCTACTATCTTCCTGACTGCTTAAGAGGAGCCGTTTTAGTCTAGTGAATAGAAGTGGAGCAGGCAGAGAAAAGAAAGGAAATAATATTAACTCAAAACAAGAAGCAGACTCTTGGCACTTTGCAGAGAATCCAGGCTGAAGGGTCAAAATTAGCTGTGGTGAAAGTAAAAAGGCCAGCAGCTACATTGCCAGTGGAATATAATGGGCTGAAAGAAACAGTGTAATTATTAGGGCTTAAATAAGTAGTGGCATAATCTAAACAAGATTTCAGATGGATGTCTTTTCCCATGTCCTAATTGCCCTTTTGGTTCACTGGTAGAACTAGTCTAGTTTACACCTCAGACTCATGTTAGGCTATTTCTCTTCTGTAAGTAACATATCTGGACTTTAGATGAAGTGTGAGCCTTAATATGAGCCAAAAGGCAAAAAGTGTAAGAGCTTTCATCCTGCAGATTTCAGCCAAGGCAGGGTACAGGATTGACTCTTGAAAAATGTGGGACCATGAAGATCGGCCAGGACAAACTGACTATATTCCATAAACTAGAGAACAGTCTCTTCTATATATACTGTCATGGTTGTTTGTCTTCTGCTTGTTTACTTTTAAGTATACTATTTTGCTTTCTCTGTGTTTCTCAGCTCTCCTCTTGGCTTTATCTTGAGTCAGAGGAAATAGGACTATGAACAAGTTCAAAAGGTGCTTCACATTGCTGAAGATTCTTGTGAAGTATCCCTCTGAAGCTGCTTTACAAACCAATATAGTCTCCTACCTGCAGATAGGCCAAAACCTCTTCAGGTTATTAAAAGTGTTAATCAATACTGTGAAGAAGTGTGAAGGCAAATTTTGTGACCTCTGCACTTCAGTAGGGTGAATAGAGGCCACTTTGCAGCCCCTTAGAAGACAGTTCCAAGGTTCAAGGTTGAGAATGTCTTATGGGGGCAAGGATGAGAGGGTAGTTGAATGTCCTCTGGATAATAGAACATGCTATGGAGAATAATGAAAATTATACACCTCTTAGTGAAAGAAAAATCTAGTGCTTGAAGATCAGAGAAGCTGGAAGGAACCATATACAATTGTGTGCACGTGCTCATGTATCTTAGTTCTTAATTTCATTCAGTGAACTTTCTTCTTTACATGATCTCTGCAACTATATACACCATTCAAGACAGTAATTTGTACATCTTAAGTCCAACTATTTGGGGGAGAAGGAGATTGGCCAGATGAGGAGAGATCAGGAATATTGTTTGAAAGTTGTCAATAGGAAGACCAGCCTCCATCCTTCAGACTCCAGCATGGCCTGGCAGATTGCCTATATCTGCAACAGCACTAGTAAACACCAGGTCAGTGCAAAACAATGCATCTATCATCTTAGAACCATTTTACAAATTTCTCACATAAAGTTTGGCTTAAGATCTTACAATACATAGACAGAGAAATTTATTCCTAAAGTTCTGTATAGTTTGCCATATGCTTGGTTGCATAGGGACTTCGGACATGAATACCGGATCTTATTCCTTACATACAACCTGGGTCATTAAGAACCTACATGACTGCCCCCTTGATGGCAACCAAGAGTTTATTACATGACCTGAGAGGAGACATTCTCAGTACAGGCAGCCCATTGAAAGTACAGTATCTCTTCTTTGTGTCTGGCATCAGTTCAATTTTTCTTTCTCCATTTTTTTTTTCAGATTTGCATTGCTGCATCTTTTTCTTTGCTACTTTTCAGAATCTTGATCAGATGTTTTATTCCTTGTCCAATGTACACATGCATGTGTGCACACACATACACACGCATCCCTAAAGTGGGCCAGAAAGGAAAGATATGGAAGACAAAAAGTCATTAAAGGACTATTCTCGTACAGGCAGCACCAAAAGACAAAGATATTCTCTTCATGACAACACTGAGAAACATAGAAGAGGTTTCTTCACTTTTTTCCCCTTTCAAGCTACAGATGATGATATCCCAGTGACAACATTCTTTTCATGGATTTCCTTTTTGTACGTTTATGCAATACATTCCTACACAATACAGTCTAACAGTGCATCCATCTTGTTCTCATTTTCCCCCACATGTCCCATCAACTTTATTCATAATCCTACTTTTTTAACTATAGGACAAAAAAGTAAAAAAAAAAAAAACCTCACTAATTATGTCTAGAATTGATCTTGACATGCAGTGTTAATTGGCTTCTCCATCCCTGGCCATTTCCAGAGTGAGTTAAAACCATCCTTTGTCTTTCAACAAAGGGAATATAAAAGTCAAAAAGAAGGCTTGATGTTTTTTTCTTCGAAAGCTACATTGGTACTGATAATCAAGGCACATTGGAGTCATTCCTGTGTCATGATGGAAGTGGAACAGCTCTGAATTAGAAACAAACTCCAAGGACAAATTTAGCTTGCAGCACTACATGCATAAAGGCAGGAATACAGTATTTCATTAAGGTAGATTTTACTGTTGTTGCTTGTTTGTAGTAGCACAGCTAATTTCATGAATGAGTAATTTTTTTTTTATCTTGTTTTAATTATTTTTTAAATCTATGCTTAAAGTAATAGATCTTTTCTCTTTGGGTGACCAACATTGTGCAATATGTTTAAACCCTTTAGTTTAAACACCACAATTCTACAAATTATTTCTTTTTAATTTTTTAAAATTTTTGTATAATTTTTGTTTTAATTTTTGTATCAAACAAATATGAGTTCTGATTTTTGAAAACACAGCCCAGATTATCTGTTAAATCTTGATAGCACAATCAATTCAAGGATATAGTTTGTTTAATAAATGGTGCATGTAGCATACACTGTTAAAATACCCCTGCCCATTTTTTCTTATATGAGTGATTTGTTGCTTAATGTTATACACTGTGATGGAAACAAAGTGTAGTGGTCTTAATGGTTTCTGGTAATATTTTCTGATAACCCTCCTCCCCCTCACCCCCCTTTTTTTTACTTCACATCATCATGTGCTTCCTAAGGAAAAAAAAAAGGAGACATATTTTAGAACAGTAACATGGAAAGTGACCTCATACCAGCTGGGACCATAGCTGAGTGCCAGCAGTTCTGAAGGGTTTCAGACTATTTTTTTTTTTCTTAGCCTACCTGGAAAAACTAGAGATTAAACAGCAGGGGCTCTACTGCTGAGCTAAAGCCTCTCCCTTTATCTTGGAAGTATTGATGAGCATTCTGTAACTGGGGACTTTGTAAAAACATATTTTACAGTGAAGAAAGATAGATATGAATATACTTGACCAGGGTTTGACGCTCACTTTATTTTCACTTTTGCTGTTCAGCTAGTTTTTAATGAAGTAACTATCTATCTATCATCTATCTATCTATCTATCTATCTATCAATCAATCATCTGGCTTCTACAACAGGAAGTGAGGGTGGTAACGTGGCACATGTACATTGAGTGATCTAATATGTATTACATGCCTGAGATCACCTCATGTCAGAGAAAATAGACCCTTCCCATGCATGTTACATATAAGTTACTTGCCCATTGTAGGGCAACTTCAGGTAAAAATAGGACAAGAGGAAGGAGTACTCAAAGGGATCTCAAGGGCAACCCCTGTTAGAAACTTATGTGACATTTGGAGAAAATTTGCAATAATTAATGAGAAAAAATGGAATAAGTGGACAAAAGGAGATTCAAAGTTGCAGTTTCCTATCACAGAGACATTTGCCAGGGATAGACTGGCTTATTTAGGGAAGAGAGAAGGAAAAATCAGAAACTGAGACAAAGTTTTAGAATATGGAAGAAGGCAGCAGAAAGCAGAGTGAAAGACTTGTAATTAGTACCTTTAAGAGACAGCCTAGGCCAGTTTTTGCTTTGCAGACTTCTTGTCCCCTTTAGTTATTTTGGACTTCAGCTGCCTCTTGCAAATGTCTAGGCCAGTGTTTCTCAGCCTGGGCAGCTTTCAGATGTATGGACTCCAAGTCCCTGAATTCCCCAACCAGAAATCTGGGAGTTGGAGTCCACACTTCTGAAAGCTGCCCAGGTTGAGAAACACTGGCCTAGACATTTGCAAGAGGCAGCTGAAGTCCAAAATAACTAAAGGGGACAAGAAGTCTGCAAAGCAAAATGTCTCTGTTCTCTGCTCTTGAAACCTAGTCAAGGGAAGTTGTGTTCCTCCATATCCAGCAGCCATCATCTGTAAATCCAGCCCGAGGCTCGGATGCCTTCTCGGCCACCCTTGGTGGCAGCCTGCTGCAGAAGGAATACTCCCACCCCTGATCCGTGCAGAGGTGCTGTACTTTTGTCCGTTACCTTGCATCACCACATGCCCAGGACCTGCTTTAAGTGAGAAGAAAGATCCCACAAAAAGAAAGAGATATGAAAACCTCAAGCCTTGCCTAACACTGTAGGTATGGGCATGTAGCAACACATCCAATCCCTAATAAAAATTAACTGTGATAGGCTGGAGAAATGGGCTGTCGTGCAGGAAATTGAATAATGGATTTAAGATATAGGAAGGCAGGTTCTGATTGAGTGTTAGGAAAACTTTTCTAACAATAGGAGTGGTTTGACAGTGGGACAAATTGCTTAGAGAAGAGGTGGGCTCTCCTCCTCTGGAAGTGCTCAAGCAGAACCTAGGCAGTCATCTATTTAGGATGCTTCAGTCTAGATTCACACACTGAGCAGAGGGTTGGACTTGATGGCCTAAACAGCAATATCAGTTCTAAGATCTTACGATCCTAAATGATATTGATATTCCAGTCAATTGCAATCTCCACACAAACATACACTATATTTTTCTTTTAAAAAAAGAACAACAGTCAATTTGGTAATAACATTGGGCTTGTTATACATTATTCTCCACCCACTCAGTCATAGAAAAATAGCAGTTTAGGTCGTTAATTCCAATAATTTAGGCCTATGTAAGAATGTGCTTTAAAACATGCCCACAAATATCTATTTGGTCTCTGCCTGAACATATCCAGCAAAAGGGAGACCATCATCTCTTTAGGTTGATTCCCCTCTCTGATTTCCTTTACAATTCCATTTTTTCCCCCTCATTCAACTAGAATATACCTTCCTGTGACTTAAGGCTATTCTATGTGTGCACTCTGGACGAAGAAGGCAAGAGAGAATAGCTAATGATCTTTAACATGTGTTGCCCTTTGAAGAATGCTATCATATCCTCTCTCCTGCAAGATCCCACCAGTGACTTATAGCATTTTGAAGAGATATTTAGCCATCATCGTGCCGATATTACAGTAATGAAAACAGACTTTATATTGCCTCAAAAGTGACATTAGAAAATAATGTAAGACTCTAGTGGGGAATTTTATTTATTTATTTATTTATTTATTTGATTTATATGCTGCCCATCTCACTGTGTAAGTGACTCTAGTCAGCTTATAAGTAAAAGAAGAATTTTTAAAAATCTTTATACATTTTTAAAAGAATTTTTAAAAACGTATAAAGTTAAAAAGAGGGAGAAAGCATACTCAACCCACCAACCACCCCCAGGTCTGCATACAACTATCAGATCCACATGCTAGGTGGCAAAACCGGGTCTTGATGCTCTTTCAGAAGGCTTGAAGAGTGGGGGCCAACCTCACCTCCAGGGGCAAAATGTTCCACAGGGTGGGGGACATAGCAGAAAAGGATCCTCCTGGATCCTACCAGTTGGAATTCTTTAGCCGATGGGGTTCGTAGGCTAAATAATTCTTTAGCCCTTACTTAGAGATAATTCAGTCTATTCAATCTCTCCTTATAGGATTGCTTACAGAATCCTGGTCACCTCACTGCCATTCTTTGTTCCTGTTCTGATTTGTCAGAATCCTTCTTAAAGTGTGGTGGTGCCCAGAACTGGACATGGAATTTGAGGTGGAGTCCAACCAATGTAGAGCAGAATGGAAGAATTACTTCTGGAATGTGGACCTGATACTTCTGTTGATATAGACTAAAACTGTTTATTTTTTCTGCAGTCCTACTGTCTGTCCTACATTTCATTCTCTTACTTTCAGATCACTTCTTTAACCTATCAAGATAATTTTGAATTTTGTTTCTGTCTTCGACATTATTAACTATTTTAGCCAATTTAGTATCATCAGCAAGTTGAGTAAGCAGTCTTTCCACGTTTGTTCAAGTCATTAACAGAGGAGGAGTATCAGGCCCAAAAGTGCAGCCTGTAACACCCATTGTGATCAATTTTATAGCCCAGTAGTTAAGGAAGAATTACTAATCCAATTGTCATTTGGCAATTTGTCATATACTTTGTCAACTTTTGTAGCATAGATTCTTTTTAAAACATATTTTTAATGAATAGTTAGTTGGAAAAAGATGAATGCTAGCAGACTTCACATTAATATTAGTGTCTATGATGCTGTGAATTCTAGTGGTAATAAATAATGCAAACCTTGCTCCCACAGAATCCGTGAAGAATGTTCTCTCTCTCTCTCTCTCTCTCTCAATCCAGTCAATAATTAGAGCAATCATATCAGGGCCATACCTATTTGTTGTGATCTAGTGGTTACCAGAATATTTGCAGCCCAGAAATTATAGCCCTACTGTAATTTCCTGGTAAACTAGAAACTTTGCATGGGTAAGGTTGGGGTACCATCTCTGGCATTCTCAATTAAATATACTGTATCAGTACAAACTTGACTTGGGAAAAACTGCCTATATTTGAGATTCTGGAGCTCCCAATAGAGGAACTGGGACTTGGATAGCTGACCTGATCTGGAATAATTTACTATGGTTTCTTTTTTATATTCTTTAAATTGTGCAATAAAACCAAGGAAATCACAAGTTTAAAATGTTTTGAAAGAATCAAAGCTTTATTCAACAGTTGTAATCTCCTTTTTTCCTAACCAGTTTGTTCACTGACTTGGTCTGAGGCATATCTAATATAGTGATGCATGTTCTCTTTATCCATATAAACACCATCTCTAATAGGTAAAGGTAAAGGTAAAGGTTTCCCTTGACATTAAGTCCAGTCGTGTCTGACTCTAGGGGGCTGTGCTCCTCATCTCCGTTTCAAAGCCGAAGAGCCGGCGCTTGTCCGTAGACACTTCTGTGGTCATGTGGCTGGCATGACTGAACAGAGCACCGTTACCTGCCCGCTGAAGGGGTACCTATTAATCTACTCACATTTGCATGTTTTCGAACTGCTAGGTTGGCAGGAGCTGGGACTAGCAACGGGAGCTCACCCCGTCAGCCGGATTTGAACTGCCAACCTTCCAATTGGCAAGCTCAGCAGCTCAGCGGTTTAACCCGCCGCGCCACCGCGTCCCTCTAATAGGTAGGGCTTGTCCTAATTTTGTTTTGTTTTGTTTTTCACACTGCCTTGTAGTAATGAGTTCTACAAGTTAATTAAGGCTTAATTAGTAATTTAGTAATTAGCCATTCGGAGTGTACCTAAAACTGAGCTGATCAACAGCATTTTCTTTCCAAGTATTATAAACAAAGAAAAGTGATTATTCTTGGTTTCTTTCAGTCTCAATAGATTCACAGAATGATTGTACTTCTCATACACACAGGGTGATAATGACCAACATTGTGATCTCACTCTAATTAACGCCAGCACTGCTGTATTTAAGATGAATGTCACACATCTCTACTCAAAGGGGGCTCCAGACAACAACAGCAGATGTGGCATGAGGCTAAAGTAAAATCCTATATTCACTTTAGTATGGAATAAGCCCGTTAAAATCAGTGAGGTTTGCTCACAACTATTACAACTAGTTCTGTGTTGACCATTTCTTCTGCATTTTTTAAAACCATTCTCATTTAATTTCATGGAAAAAATTAATTGCTTTTCACCTGCCCGTGTAAAGAAGAATATTTTTGTGACATGACCGTGGGTGGAGTTCTTCTGTTGACTTTAGTTCTGAGGAGGCTGGTAAGCATGGTGCCACTTTTCGGTTGAGGGACGGTTGCCCCAGAGTGAGAGTACAGTACTTGGAGGTTTATTCCCTCTGGATCTGGGATAGAGTGTGGTCCAGTACAAGAGTCTGGCTGGGCAGTAAGGGAATTGTTTGAAGTGTATGAAGAATGGAATATGTGAGGTGGCTGCTGAGTGACGATCAGAGAGTAGCATTCTTGACGGAGCCTCTTTTGCTATTGAGGAATCAGTGAAGATTAAGATTGCAAATTCTTTAATTTTCAAAAGATCATCAAAAACAAATGCTAGGAATGATGTGCTTCCCAACAGAAATAGGCAGACTGCCTATTTCATTGCAATTCTTGGAAGACTGTCCTGTCTTTCACTGAACATAATCTCTCCAGAGGTCTGCTGCAATTAAATTCTAAGTGAAGATATTATTGGGAAAATTTCTCTTGGGTTTTTCAAAGTGGGACAGCCAAGGAGATTTAATGATGAAAAGATGTGTGACAAATAACAACAGTCTTGGTCATCTCTAGCAATAAAGTAACCTGCCAGCATCACCTAAAGAAATTTTAAGGAAAATTCAACCAGGGTGAGAGTAAAGTAGACATTTTGCTGAGAGAGAAAACTTTTCAGACATTGCAAGGCACACTTTTGCAATGCATTACTATGGTACAGTGTGCTTATTCCACTGTGCCCTACTGTATACATTATATTTCACACAATGTACAGTATGTGGAGATCTTTTTTTAAATATAAATAAAATAAAGATCTCCCTCCCTCCCTTCCTTCCTGAGTGTATTGTCTCAAATACCTCTGTATCAGAGAAAGGAAAATATTTAAGTTTCTCCAAATGTAGCAGACTTAATCTCTTATTAAAAGCCCCTGAATCCATAAAGGTTCCACAGATACACTATTAGATACAATGAACATATGAAATTAAGAAGGAGTTGTTGATGTCCCTGGTTCCTAAAACAGTAAATATCTATGTGTACAATAGGCTTCAAACATATACATATCTTAAAAGGGCTGTGCAGATTGGTTTAAACCATTTCAAATCACTAAGTCTGTTTGGATTATTACTTTAATCCAAATGGCCAATACTTTTAGAAATTGAATCGTTTCTCTTGTTTTGATTCAAAACGTTGAATCTGATTGATGTTATGTTGTTAGCAGTGACTAAAAAATAATCTTATCATTTGAAATGCATGTGATTCAATTTACTCATTCTATCCAACACTTTTGATACAATTCAGAAAGTTGATTAAATAGTAGATTCAATCAGATGTCTTATCAAAGGGTGACAAACTTGTATGCTTCCCCCCAGTGTAGCTGAACTGTGGTTCCCAGCAGCCCTAGCCTTGCATAGCTAATCATGAGAGATACCAGGAGTTCAAAACATGGGGAGCCACAGGTTCTCTATCTTTCATTTATACAGAAAAATATCCATATCCGTTAAATACCCTTCTGAGATGTTAACCTCACTTAACCTCAGTGTACACCAGACAACCACTAGAAGGGTTGTTAAAAAAAAAAAACTCACTAGCATGGAATACTTGTTCAGTTTGTACACATTCTGAAAACTGTTCACTAAACAACACCACATGCATATCAAATATAAAAGTTCATTCCTGTCCAGAAGGCATTGTCTGAATATAGTATGAATATGGCACTTTATTAGCTAATAATATATTAGCAGAAGGCCAATTCTAATTTTGAGCAGGTTTAGGATGAACATTTTTGCATCCTAAACACAATTCATGCAAATTCATTTTGAAATGGATGACTTCCAAGCATTTGTTTTATTAATTTTGTTAATTTCTTTACAACTACAAAATTGCAGTTAAACTGATGGTTTTAATGAGCTTGCAATAGCTTTCTCAAATCAATGTAGCATCTCTAGCAAGAAATTCAAGCTCAGTGATCATACATCAGATCAACCTCATAGTAATGCATTCCAATTGTGAAAACAGAATGTGTCATTTGCTATTGTGAAAAAACAACAAAAAGCTTTAATGCTCAACAAGATTAAAACAGACTGATCTGACTGATGGTGTCAGTTAGACATATGTTTCTCAACAAATGTTGGTACTCGACAAAAGTGGGACAATCCTGCTGCCTTTCTTGTAACAGAAATGAAAAAGATACACTGGCAAAATTGACAGTGATATTCAGTTATTAAACAAGGGAAGTTGTGATAGAATTGAGGGACGCCAAAGATCTCATAAAACTCTCAGTCAGTGATTTAATGGCATTTAACACTGTTTATCATTATAAACACCTTAGAAAATTATAGTTCCTAGCCCAAACTTTGAGAAAAATGTTGCAACATATCAAGCCATTCTTTTCCTGTCATTGAGAAGATGTAAAGGTGCATATAATAAATCTGTTTTCAAGTTGCCTATCTTAAAATATATACTGCTGTTGTAAAAACAGACCTCAATCAACAGATATTGCTGTCGTGAACTAATTAAACACAATACATCTTAAAAATTAAACTTGCACTTATTCCTGGTTCAGGGATCCATTCTTAAGGATGAGTGGCAATCTGAAGGCTAAGAAATTATAATAGAGAAGCTATTATAATAGAGAATGCACATGAATAGAACTTTAACTGGCCATGCTGTTCATTCTAAGGATACCAAAATCATGAGATAAAACCTTTTACTCTTTTTTTGTAAAGTCAGACGTAGCCAATCTAGAGCCCAAGAGTAACCCTTGGGCCAATTTCTTATGACCCCTAGGATAATATCCCCTGTAAGCAAAGAGTTGAGCTCTGTGGCAAGAATGGTATGCAGCTTCCTAATCATTTTTTGCAGAAGAAATAAAGGGAGAACGGGATGTCAAGGACAGACCATTCTGGCCTTGTCTGTTGCTTTTGTCAGCTTCACCTATCAACTGACATGTGGCCACCAAGAAATTATACCTTGAGAAATGTGGGCCTTGACGGAAAAAAATATTGTTGCTGCCCCATTTTAAAGGCATTGCTGCATCAAATTGTGGACTATGTGAACATTCTTGCAGAGCAAAAGATGTGTGACAACCAGGGAGGCTTCAGAATGCTGGAATGATCAGTAATAACATCAGTATCCCACTTTGCCATCTCCAACAATAAGCTGCAAAACATGTGAAGAGAAATTCAAAATAAATTTTCAGTTGCAAAATAAGGTGGAAAAACAGAAGGTCCCTTGCAGGTAAAGAAAACATTTGAGACATGGTAAAGCATGTCTGCTGGCACACCTTTAAATGAAATTTGCATGTACTCAGCCACAGAAGTTCACTGGTCTTCAGGCCCACAGAATTGTTGTGAGAACACAGTTGGAGGAGGGAGAACTCCTGGAAGAAAAGCAGGATATAAATCAAATGGCTCAGTGGATAGCGTAACATCATATCCTGTTCCTCTGCTGTACTTGCATATCTTTGTATCAGTGTGATTTTGAAAACAAAACCCTAGATAGATGATAGATACAGGAGATTGACTGACTGACTGACATTTTTTTAGATACTGGGCCAGAAGCTTGAGTAGGTGAAGCATAAGATGGTATTAATGGAGCCAGTAGGTGCAGACCAGGTCCTCTCTATATGCCTGAGCTGCATGGAGATGGCTGCCTGTATTTCCTGGTTAATGAGCAGCCAATTTGTTTTGGGAGTTCCAGACCACTTTAGAATCAGCTTAGGCTAAACAATCACAGTTCAGATTCCCAGGGACTGAAGAAATTGGTCTCCTGAGGCAGAAAATAGGGCAAAGTCACAGTCTGATTATGTAGTCCTCAACATCTAACTGTTGACACAGCTTCCTAACTCTTTTTTGGTATGATCATTTTAATATTCATAATAGTTCATGATGCTGCCATGAAAGCTGGTGCTGAGGAATAAGTGCATATTCTTTTCCTGCTCAACAGGAACTTTACATGGTGTCTGTATGTATGTTTTTGTGATTTTCACAGGATCTGCAATGAGTGGCAAATCTTCCCTTCATCCGTGTTTAATGTTTTAAAAATATATATAGATCATCAACCTGTGTATTTAATGCTGCATGCATAGTTCTTACTTTCACTGTACATCTAATGTTAGTAAACAGTTTAAGTCATTTGAGAGTGCAGTCTTTCCTATAAATTATATCAACATCGAGTAATTAAACAAACTGGTATTATTTCTGTTAATTAATGAAATCATATTGTTGTAGGTTGAGTTTCTCTTTCTCAAGATCCTGTGTCACAAACTGTTCATCTATGACAGTCTTGAGAAGCTGATCAAGCTAAAATAATCCATTCATTTATATTTCATTTAGAGCTACAGAAGGACAAAATATAGAATATTAAATTGCTCTCACTTACATTCTACAGTGAGAATGCAGACAAATCCTTAGACCATTTCAGGGCAGAATGTGCATTTTTTAAAGAATCCCTAGGGGCAATTCTGGACAGTTAAAACTCAGTGAACCCTAATTAAACCTATTTTCTCAACTAAAGCAAATATCCACTCAAAAGATTTGCCCATGTATTTTCAAGCTGGACTGTCTGTGGTTAGTCACAATATGAGAACATAAACATGCTATGATCCAACAAAGCAAAAGGCCTATTTAGTTCAGCTTTACCTATTGTTCTATCAAAGGCCAAGGCCCAATGAAATCAGAAGCATTCTAGAAATTGCATGTACTTCAATTAATCTGCAGTCAGAAAAGTGAAAAAAATATTATACAAAAAAGTGAGCAAAACAACCAAAATGCCTGCCTCTGATGGCATCTCCCTTGTTTAAAAGTGGATGCTGTATTATACTAACTCCTGGCAATTAATTATTTTCTTAAGTTAAGCATTTGATAAAGCAGTAACTACAGACTGGAATTGAATTCTACAGTTCATTGACCATAATTGCAGTGTGTATAATCATATATATGATTACTAATCTGAATGGAAGGTGAGACTAATAGGTTTTCCATTTAGAAAACTTCATCATGAATGTTTAGCTTCTGCAAATCTGTCCTACAACAACATATCAATATTTCTATTAAGCAGTAAATTTCAAATATGCTAATGTAAAAGTGTAGATTACTTAGTTTTGCCAAAAGTATTTATTGTGAGTCTATAAAAGCTGAATTGTTAAAGGCCCCAGTCTGTATAATGAGAATTATTGCCTTTAAGCACAACTTTTCTTTTAAACTGGAATCCTGTTTCTCACCCCAACCCCAAATATCGTAAGATTTCTAAGTGAATGTACATTCTTTTATTACCATCCTCAGGAATTTATTTAAAACAGCCGATGTCAAATTGTAAAGGGCAAAGGGGTGGCACAAATATTAAAACTTTAATATGCTTCAAAGAAATTCATAAAAAAATACTGCATTTCTGTTTAACAAATGGAATGCAAACGTTACTACAGTCATTGACCCAAATTCTACTAAAAACAAAATATAAGTTAAAACATACAAGATAAAATAAACAGAAATACCTGTATGATTGATGTGATTAAGCAACAGAGAATTTTGCTTGCTTGCTTGCTTGCTTGCTTGATTATGTGCTACCAAGTTGGTGTTGACTCTTAACAACCACATGATGATCTGTCCCTAACCTGGTCCTCTAACTAAGTCCATCCACCTTGCGGTTGGTCATTCCCTTCTCTTTCCTTCTACCTTTCCTAGCACTAGAGTCTTCTCCAGAGAGCTAAGTCTTTGTATAATATGTCCAAAATAGGATAATTTGAGCCTTGTCATTAGTGCCTTGAGTAAGAACTCTGGGTTGATTTGTTTTGTGATCCATTTGTTTGTTTTCTTGGCTGTCCACGATGTTCTCAGAAGTCTTCTCCAATACCAAAGTTCAAAAGCATCAATATCTTTCTATCCAGCTTCTTCCAAGTCCAATTTAAATTTCCATAGAATATCACATGATTGTCCCTGTATTCTTCTCCACCACCTGCTGGGAGCTCATCATCAAAAGTATATCTTGTGAGAATCAATCTTTTCCAAGACTACTCAGATTATCAACCAAGATCAGAGGGTCCAGACTTGCAGGAACAAACAATAGCTTTAATCAATATGAAAAAAAATACACATACACTGGTATCAAGTCTGACCATATCAGCCTCATGACAGGAGATCACACTGGGTACGCATCATGTCATTTGGAAGACAGTCCTTAGAAATTTAGATTGTAAATTTCTGTAAGAAAGCAAAAGAGCTATACGGTCCTAGTAAGAGCTGTGCATAAACTTTGGCAGAGAATACTTTTAGTGTGTCTGGTATGAATAATGCTCCTCTGAAGCAACAAAAGGATTGTAAGGCTGCTACCAATTTTTTTAGCATTTTGGACAACATAATCTCAATGTGGCCTGCATTTGCCAGAGGCATGAAACACTACACCAAAATAATTGAGGATTTTAACTTGTCCAGTTGGCTTCTTATTCAGCTGTCAAGCATGGACTATAAGGGATTTGTGAAAAAGTAAAAACTCAGATTTAGTGTAATTAATCTTCAGTGCTTCCTCAGTACACTATACCACTAGGGCACACAAGATTTGGTTTAAACCTTTTGGTATGCAGGATAATAACCCTACATTGGCTGAGTTGAACAAGTATTGGACTGGCAAAATAATAATTATAATAAGACTAAGGCATTTCTGTGCTAAAAGTAAAAGGAGTCTAAGAAATATCTGATGAAACAAAAATGAAAAATTTATAGTTAGAATGATTCTGCTTATTCAAATGTTGTAACAGTGTGTTATACTGGAAAGTACTGTAGCATAGAAATGATCTAATCAAGTTGTAATCTTTTTAAAATATATAACTTGCGTAAGGCAAATGTGAGAAGTCAAGAAATCTCTCTGGCTTTAGGCCACTGATTTTTTTTTTTAACTTCTAACTAAAAAAAAGGGGCTGGGTTGTTCTGATCCAATTGGGTTAATGTCGGCACCTAGTTAGAAAAAAAGATAAGTTCAAGTAAGCTAGATATATTAAATAAGTATCACTTTCCTATATGCCTTGGATGTAATGATAAGTTCTCTGCATTTTAATTATTTCATATAAAGAAGTAAATGAATAAAGAATACATAAACCAATAATTATAAGTATAAATAAAGACATAAATTGTATCAATTTATAATGGGTATCAAATGGGAAGTCAGACTTGCTTAAAATGAAGCAAAGATCTAATATAAAATAGTAAATAAAATTTGGCTGCATATATAAAAAAATGAAATGAGGTTTTCCCTTACATTATATAGAATCATCACATGAATGCAGTTGTCAACAAAGGAAACATATATAGGACTGCTATAATAGTAGATCCATAGAACATCATATATAAATGGAAGACAATTCAAGGGAAGGGAAGTTCTCAGATCTGCAGTAACTCACACTGTATTCTTTCCTCAAGGATTTTAGACACAGACTTAAGGACAAGTTGTAACTTAAAACTCTTTATTACATCAATAATGTTAGACATACCACTCTCACAGTCCTACTTTTGCCTCTCTACTCCTCTTCTAAATCCTTGCACTACTGTCTGCTACAATGTCTCCTAGGACTTTAGTACTACACTACAATTCACTTGCATTTGTACTATATTAAATGTCATCCTAAAAACATTTTGCTCTTCAGATGCCTTTGGGGGAAGGGCAAGGGGCTTCAGTGGGAAAAAGGGAGCACAAAGTGATGCTGGCATTTTTCTGAAATGTCACATCTTGTTGGAATAATTAACCTGAAGCCACCAAGTAAAATATGAGTTAGAGTCCTTACTAGGGAATGTCATCACGAGGGAACAATGCTCACATGTGGCCTCTTAGTTCAACATAGTGGGCTGGTATCTACATGTGCTGGTTGCTAAGATCAATAGCCAGGGGCCTGCATTGGCCTGACCCTCTCCCCCTTTCCCAATGGCTCTGCTGTCATTTCATAACATCCTTAAGTTCCCCAGGCTTCTATCCCCAACACAGTGGTTTTCAGAAGCAATGGATAATAATAACCTCCAGTGAATTTTCTTGTGAGAATGAAACATATGTACAATAAATATATTTCATGGTCATAGGTACTTTCAGGCATGCTAGAAATGAAAATTTGAAAATACTTTGACCCAAAGTACAGTGACTTTACAAGAGCAAAAATAAAAAAAAGTGTTACTGTTTCATGCAAAATGAAAAACTGCAAGCCATATTTCATATATCACTACAAGAAAATGCAATGATGTGCCATATTTCTAACTTTAGATCAAAACACAAGAGAGCTTGCTGCATACATAACTATCATTCATATTCCTAACTGTAGCCAGTAAGGCTTTAAGACAAGCAGCATACTTGTAATATACCAATTTCTATGCTTGTGGAACATGAACGGTTTCTTGGTGAAAACATTTTATTTAATTGTTTCTGCAAGCATCATAACTTATATTGATGAAGATGGGTTTGTGTAGTTGTTTAAGAGTATAATGAACTAAATGTTACACAGAATACAATTTTCCTCTTCATTTACTTTAATTTATTCTGGTTGTAAATGCTGTCACTTCCATGATTATGGAATAAATCTCACTGTAGGATCAATTACTACACTTCCAAAATTAGAACTAAGAATTGTTTAGTAACTATGGGCCAGTTTTGTGCTGGCAGATCTCTGCATTAATCTTCATCACACATTTTAGCCCTAATGACACATGTCATTGAAGTTTATCCAATGAGCCCTTTCATATGGAATCTAACCTGATAAGGTTGTCATAATTCTAAGGCTGCTGTGATCCTTAGGTCAGCTGTCAGTGGCTTACTTTTCTGCTTGAGCAATTATAACTTGTATTGTGCAGAAATATAGTTTTGAATTTCCCAAGTGTTTTTTCCTGGGGAAATAGCATTTTATGTTTCCAGGACTTCTTAGGGTGTTTTAGGATTCTACAGAATTTCTTCTGGAAGTGTTTCTGAACCTACTTTATTATTGCAAATAATAGTAGATGATATCATTGATATCATTTTTTCCACTATTCGTCTCTTCATCATTCTGAAAATCCATGGCTTTCACAATTTGGGAGTCCTGGGTAGGGATGAATATCGTCCTGATGCATTCCAGAATGGTTTGGTTGAGAATAGATACAAAAAAAAAAAAACCAGAAACAAAAATCTGTCTCCTTCCTGACTACCTGGTTTTAAGTTCAAATTATGTAGTTTCAATTGCAATATAGTTTTTTTTAGAAAATCAAATTAAAAACAGTAAATTGCTAGACTGATTTGAAGAATCTTTGTTAAACATCATTGGTTTTTCAGAGAAATCTTGTGCAGAATTTATTAGTGTGCATTTCACAGGAATAAAGTTTTACTTTAAGAAGTTTTTTTTTTATATTTTAAACTCTTATATCTCAAAATATTTTTGCACCCTATTTGTACATTGATCTGCCAGTAATATTACTATATACATATACATTATCATTGATACAACCCCCCTCTTCAAACACTTAAATATTCCAGTTTGTTAGTCACAATGAAAGATGCAATTTTTAAAAGTTGGAACAAATCACCACAGCTACAAACAAGGCAAAGGCTGTTTCCAAAAATCTGGCCACGTCAAGTTTCTGAAAATATACAGATGCTGTATAATCAGGATATTGTATAGAACTAACAGTCTACAGCTGAGTGGATCTAGCCAGAATTTGTTTAATCACAACTGATATTAACTAGTTCATCTAAATTTATGAAAATACTAAACTGCTATACCTATTTGTTAGAAACAGGTGAAACCTCCTTATCCCATATTGCTAGCTATGCCAGACAAGGACTACTTTCATAAATATGAGTACTGAATCTGCATAGCTAGTCTACATAGAGACATTATAGAGACTATATATAGACATTATAGTTAACAGAAATGCACAATAAGGAGTTTCATCTATATGAATACATGCCTACAGCAAGTGGATTTTTGCAATGAGCTCTTTACAGTTTCACTACATGCACAGAAGTTATTCATACTAGTTTAATCACCCAGCCATCCCTTTTTCAGTTCTGATCATCAGTAATGAAATGGAGAAGCGTGAAGAAGGGCAAAGTAAGGGAAAGGATAGCCTGTAATAAATATTAGAAAAAACAAAACAAAATGAAAAATTAAAACATAAACATGTCATTCATCCATTGACACATCTTGATATTTCATAGCTGGGCAGAAAAAATAAAATAATGTACCATATATTAAATTTATAGTACCCAACCTATCAATATTTTATAAAATGATTTAAATGTCTCAGAAACCAGCTGACAAAGGGAAATGTTTAATTTCTGCTGATGTCTACTCTATTTTTTGAGTAAAATTCTCTGACTTTTCTACTTGTCTTTAGACTTAGATCAGATTGTTCCTTCAATTTTCTTTCACTTGTGCATTTTAATGAAAGCTAGTGGGGTTTAAGCTATGAAATGTCACAATAATTCTTTCACTCTGCTTAAAACCATCTGTTTGACAAAAGTAAGTTACTTTATAAAGTTCATTTGAATCACAGCTTTTGCAACCCATGGCATGAATTCCAACAAAAAGCACCTGGCCAATTTTGTCAAAGCTCAGAAGCTACAGAAGTTTACAATAAATTAATTCTTGAATTGGACACTATGAAGGTACACCCTAACATTTGGTTATGCACATGAAAAAAACAACAACAACAGAAGGCGGCAATGGCAAATCACATCTGTACTGTTGCCAAGAAAACAATGGATATGTCTATAAAGTCACCAAGGAATTTTATTTACTCTTTGACATGGAACCATAAAATTATTTTACTTACTGATTTGTCAATGTTTCAAATACTGAACAAAGAAAAGAAAATGTGAGTATTAAAAAGCCAAATTACCTGCTGGTTTTAGTTTATTATTCAAATTGCTATTCATGTTTTCTTACATCACAGTTTTGATATAGCTTTCATGATTATATGTTCATTTTCTAATAAAGGAAAAGATTCTCTCACTACGAATCTTTCCCCCTGTATGAGAAAGCCAGATTGGGTCTGGGGAGACCTGGATTAAATTCCCTTTTCATCCATGAAACTATTTAGATACCTCTGCTTCATCTTTACCCACTCTATTTTACAGAAGATAAAAGGACTGGTCCCATTCTTGAAAGCACTCTTTCAGAAAGACAGGGGGGGTCTTTAAAAATAGCATTTGTGTCCCCATGATCAGTATTTTCTGGTCAAAGAATCCATTTTGTTGGTACCGTGAAGTTCTTTAAGATATGGCTAGCCGTAAGACAATATAGGGAACTATCTGCCCAGAGAGAATATGTAACTGCAAGGAAAACGAAGGTTGCAGAATCCATTTTTCTAGCAAACAGAGAAGTCCTGTGTGCAGATATGTGCTGTCAAATATTTATTCTAGGGATTTTACATGTCTGCTTCTCTTAGGAAATCAACCATTCCCTTCCCTTCAAATAATGGATTAACACAATTCCTTGACAGAATGCCTTGCTGCTCAGTATGCACCCTTAGAGTCAGGAATATTAACATGAGGAGGGGTGGGTGAAAGAAAGGGGTATGACAATTACAATAACAATTTACATTGTAGAGAAATCTCAAGAGTCTACTTAACAATGAAGAAAAAAGGAAGAAAAAAAGAAAGAAGATGACAATACTGGTTATATTATTATTTCTTTATAGATTTAAATTTAAAGATTTAAACTTACAGTACTTTTGCAAATATATAAATGGTTTAGATTTACTTCCCAGATCAAACATAAAAATCTTTCTGAAATATTAATTACTGTCTCAATGTGTGACTCCTGTTGAATGCCCAGAAGAAAGCGGAGAAAAAAAGAAAAACCTGGATCATTGGCCACTGTTCTCGAAGTAAAGTCCTTCTCAACGCAAAAGTGCAATCAGTGTTACATCAGTGGATGTGTGGCCATAAGCAAGCAGGATGTCCTACAGAAAAGGAATGAAATGTGTGAACTGAAATGCTGTCCATCAATAGTCACACTTTGCCAATTTGGGAATGCAATTCTCAAATATCAAAAAATATAAAGAGCTGCATATATATTATGAAATCTCTGTGTGTATGCCTGCATGTACGTGTATACACACACATACATAGCAACACAAAAATGTGTACAAGAATTACTGATTAGAAAGAATGGGCATAAAAATGCATACCATTTTTGTGCAGATCCTTTTCAGAAAAATGTTTTCTAAAAATGGAACAAATCTAGTTTAAAATTTTAAAAAGGGAGAAGCCAATAGAAATCCCTAGCCAGCATTTCTTCCCTCCCACTTCTGAGTTATAGATTCTGCTTTTGGCCTACTAGTTGCTTTGGAAACGAATGGAAACCCTTCTAATTGACCCAACACAAGGTGTAAGACAGCATATTGGCTGAGGGATTCTGGGAGTTGAAGTCCACATGCCTTAAATTTGCCAAGTTTGAAAAACACTAGTGTAAGGTAAACCCTGATAAGCAGAACCAAATACTGACTTGAGGGAACTCAAAGGCTTTACTGTTACTTTTCGGCAAACAGATAAAATGCCTCCTAAAATTCTCATGTTGAAGCTTACACATAGCTAAGCATTATCTTGTCCAATCCCTACAATCCTGCTGTTCTTAATGTGTTGTTCTTTGCCAGCTAGCACCATCTATAACCTCTCTAAGAGATGCTACTTTGCAAATGTGCCCTTTCTCTTGAAACTTTAGCCATTGTGATAAGTCAGAGATTAGCTACTTTTTCTAGCATCTCAAATTTCTTGAAATAACCAAATCTGGTGAGTTTTTAGGAATCTTTTGCCAGAATCTGATCAGATCTAATAGAATATCACTGAAATCTTGTGAGATTTGACAGTCTCATGGGACTTTTTTTTAAAAGACTTTTCGGGAATAAAATTAATTTTTAGGAGCACTGGTGCAGCAGATGCTGTAGTGCTTGCAGGTACCCTGTTGCTGATCTGTTTTCCAGATGAATGTGTCTGAGAATACATTAATGTTTTATGCATCACCAGGTGTCTATTGATGTCTTTTTCTATGTTCTTCCTTCTGACAACGAATAATGAATGATGTCATGCTGCTCCTTTCATGTTTGATTCCTGTCTGAAATGTATCTGTATTTACATATATGCAGATGTTTTGGCTGTTGTGAAGGTTTTGCACATTAAGGAGGATGACTAGCCTCACAACCTTAAGTTCCAATCTGATATAAACATTTACAATAGAATAAAACTCATAGTGGTATCTTTATACTTAAGATAGAAGCCACCCTCAGATTCAAATAGGACTGGATTTCTCTTCCACACAATATTAGACAAAGAAAGGTTAATTTCGTAAGCCAATTTTAATATCTTTATTTTTGGAGGTTGTGATTTTGATTTCATAATTATTGCATCTCTGTGATTTTTATATTCTAATGCTTAGATTCAAGGTCTCTGATATTTGTTTATTTATTCCCATTTTGTAGTCAGTCCTATTTAAACTGTCTTGGCTTTTTCTCCCTTTCACCTAACTTAGCAGTATCTTTTTTCTTTATTACCACATGATGTTGCCTTCATTTCATCCCCCACCCTACAAAGGCTGAAGCTGTCCATAGCTATGTTAAAGCAGTATTTTTCCCATTATTCCAGCACTATTCAAACACAGCCCAAAGTTGAGTAAAATCTGTTTACATTTTTGGAGGTAATATTTATACAAAAGTGACAGGCTGGAGATTGGCAATAGACACAACATATTTCATGTCAATATAATTTTCTCAAGGATGAATGGAAAGTTCATACCAAAATCAAGATGCTTTTTAAGCGCCAGTGTTAATATTTTGTGTGTGTGTGTGTGTGTGCACCTTAAGTCAGTTTGTGACTCCTGGCAACTGCCTGGAGTAATTCCTGCAATTTTCTTGGCAAGGTTTTTTGGAAGTGGTTTGCCATTGCCTCCTTCCTATGGCTGAGAGAGAGTGACTGGCCCAAGGTCACCCAGCTGGCTTTGTGCCTAAGGTGTGTCTAGAACTCATGGTCTCTGGGTTTCTAGCCTGATGCCTTAACCATGATTTGAAAGCAGTTATAAGAATATATTATATTAAATACTTATGCATGTCTTATTCAGACATAGAAAAATAACCTATGGCATTATAGAAACGGAATTATACAACTTGCTTATTACTGTATTATAGAAAGTGGATGATAGGCATAATACTAGAGATAAAGTAAGTTAAATAGCTATTGATTCAAGGGCAAATAGTATATTTCAGCTATCCCAACAAGGCTGTCCAACTTTTCATTCTTATTTCAGACTGCTTAAATGTCTCAGAGAGGATTCATTGCTCAGAATTTTTGCCTGAAGAATAATAGATTCACTGATGGTCACATGCATATGGAGAAGGGGAGGTTGAAAACATTTTTACCTGATGATAAAATCATTTGATTCTCTTCAAGATGGCATGCAATATTTTGCTTTTCACCAAATTCTGTTGCTAGTTCTCAGAAAGGACTGGATCCATTCCATTTCCATCTTGTGCACTTTCAGACTGTGACTGATAAAACATTATATAAAGCTACCCAAAATACTCAGTTGGCTCCAAGCTATTCAGTGGACGGTTCCAATCCCATTTGCCCCAGCATACATATGAAAGAGAGATGAAGTGCTTTGAGAAAATAATTTCCTTTACCACCCCATAACAACAGAGCACAGACTATCAATCTCTTGGTAGTTTTACATTCTATATTATCATAAACATCCTTTGGTGCCTTGAAGAAATCCAGAGCAAGTTTCACTTGTACTTGCATGTAACCACATCCTGTTACAGAATCATACAGAAACAGGAAAGCATCACAGATATAACCAAAAAGAAGGAAAAAACTATATTAAAAATAAACTTAAGGTGTTTTTAAATAATCTGGTCTTTCCATTTCCTTTGGAGAATCTGTATCTGATTTTAGATCTACTGAGTAGTCAGATTTCACATACTACATCTTCTGAGATTTTCTGATTGGTTTCCTTCTTAAACTGAAAAATAAACCCAATTAAAGTGATATTCCCTCAGTATTCCTTGAGAAAGATCTTAAAAAAAAAACCTTGAAGAAGAAAAGAAGAAAATTTTATTGTCCACTAGCAATAAAATTCTGTTGTAACATTCCTATTCCTTGGCTTATCTCTTTATAGAGCTTCTAAGCTGCAGTGATCAAATATTGCAAATATATAGCTATAGGAATAAAATGCAATTGATGTATTCATTGTAAATATTTATATGCAAGCAGTCATGATTAGGACAGTTAATAATAAACAAAAATAAACAGCAACATATTACAATAAAAATGGAGCTAAGATAAAATTCTGGAGAACAGAAGCCATCATGCATTGCTGATAATAAATTATTATTTGATTAATTATATTATTAGTGATAAACACACAGTTTCTGGATTCCATTCCCAAATACTTTATTAATGTCTGAAAGTACAAGTGGTAAAGTTCTGCATCTCTTCACTAGGGACATTTCTCTTTTCCTTCCTGCAAATAGAAATTCTGTTTGAGAGAACAAATATTTGACAATTCTTTCAAGACATTATAATTCTCACCTGGGCTGTTCAGCTGTATTTCTTCAATATGAACTAAAATACAGATATTATTGGGTTCTCTCTTCCTTCATCTTCCCTAACTTTGCTGCTATCTTTTAGAGCCGCTATCCTGTACTTGAAATAGCACTCAAAGGAACTTCAACATTAAAACCTGAAAATATCAATCATTTGGTCTAGTGGTTAAGGTGCTGGGCTAGAAACCAGGAGTCTGTGAGTTCTAGTCCTCCTTAGGCATGAAAGCCGGCTCAGTGACCTTGGGCTGGTGGCTCTCTCTCAGCCCAATTTGGTGCAATGACTAGCCTCCTCGTGGTGCACCCGGGCAACGTGACTTGTCATGGCTATATAGTCTACACATCTGGCTGCTGGACCTCACAAGAATTTCCCAGCAAGAAAAGCAGCATGAACACTGAACTGCTATGCCATACGATTAAAAAAAAAATTATTAAAGAACAGAATGTAACTAAATGTTGCTAAACTATTCTTACTTCATCATATCCAATCATCAGAAGCATGATCTATTGTTTTATGCATTTGGCAGCTAGGGACTTTAGGCTTTCACCTGCTGGTAGGATTGAGAGTTTGGGAAGTGTGCAATTAATTTCTTGTTCCTTGGTAATATAAGTCAAGATGTTTTACTTGCTTCACTCAAATTAAGTGATTCAATATATGGACGTCTCCAACAACCCTTTCAAATAAGTGTTGAGATGCTACTTGAATTCAGCGGGAATTAGTAAAAGTACAGTATCCCCAGCCTTTTCATGTTGCCTTTCACATGCAGAGGACAAATGTCTCTAGCAGAGGACGGGCTTTCCATGCGAGTGAGTGAACTGGCAAATCAAGAACCTGTATCCTATGAAGAGCCACTTCATACAGAAGAGACTCTCAACTATAAAGCTTTGCCTTTTACAAGTGAAGGACAGTGTGAAAAGTTCAGGGTAGCTTGCTTGTCTCACTAACTTTGAGTTCAAGTATCATCTCTCAATTTTTCATAATGCCTAAAAGAAAAGCATGCCATTCCATTGCTTTACCTTCCTTTTTCTTCAAGTCAGCAGGAAATCAGACTCCATCTTCCCCATACTCCATGCACCATGACCCCAATGTATCTACTCCAGGGTCATGTATTAATAACTTTTGCTCTCCATTTCTTACCAACCATCTAGACCAATAACTGCATTGTAACAGACAGTCATGGCACACATTATGATTGTCATATACTGACATGGTAAAGTGGAAAGAGAGGTTTAATAAGCCAAGAAACGTATGTGGGACATGCCATGAGTCTACCTCTAATACATGATTTAATAATCATATTATGAGAATGAGAAAGGCAGGTTTCTGTAATGGCAATTTGTGCACACTGGCATTGGTGGGATAACTGACAGGGAAGCAAATAATAGGTGGAGATCCAAATTAAAGAAGGCAAGATTGTTTATATCTAGATCTCTCTCTAGACAATAAGACACAACACATTAATAGGTTTCAAGTATTTTTTCTGTGAGAGCAATCTATTGCACAGAAGTAAGCTGTGGCAAGCAATGTGTCTTCAAGCTGCTGAATGTAAAGCTTTGTGAAATATTTCTGAGCTGCCAAGTAACATAAAAGCAATCTTTTGAGGGCATACTTCTGTTCTTGAGCAAAAACCTAAGGTACATAAGGTGTAAACTGAAAGGGAAATGTAAAGAAATGAGAGTGAATAGCTGAAGCCTTATAAAACCCTCACAGATACTCTATGTCCATTCTTACCCCCTCAGGACAGATAAACTCATTCCATAGTTTCTCTAATTTCTAGCATTGCTTTAGCCATTACTCTTTTCTGCTTATGATCCCTTTAAGACCAGTTTAAAAAGTGGCAATGTTCTCTGTCCTAAAGGCCCCTAAAAGCCCTCACATACATGGTGAAGTGATTTAAGTTTACATATATCTGCCCAAAAGTACACTTTAAAGAAAATGAGCTTTAAAAGAGTTTTCATCTACCTACAGCTCACAAGGTAGGCACTGCCAACACTGAAATAGTGTTTAAAGGAGATTATGTTTATTATGTTCAGTATGTACCACAAAAGGCATGATAACAAGTACTGCCAACAAAGTTAAGGGCATGCACAAACCAAGTAACCACTCCTGTGTCTCCTGGCTACAAGTGTAAACATGCACAAAACTGCCCGTTTCCTTAAGAACCATCTCTTCTGAAATGTAAAAAATGAGAGTGTCTTCCAGCCCCTTTCCTCCAAGTCTATCTTCAGGCTAATATGGTTTATTTCCCCTTGAGCCCAGCATTATTCTTTTCAGCCTTTTCTTGGATTCACTCATGGTCTTGGTCTCAGTCTCTCCCTCCCTCCATCCCTCCCTCTCCTCTTCCATTTGAAGCCTAACACATTGACTTTTATCTGATTTTTCCTTACAAGGTGCAGTATTTGGCCAAAGTGCAAAAAGTATAACCATAACTCTGTCCTTCTGAATGAATTCAGAGCTCAACGGTAATGCTAATTACAGATCACAGAAGTGACACTCCGTAGCCTGTCTTAGAGAGATTCCAATGGAAATTGTTGAGCCAGCAGTTTCATTTGCATATCTCCACCCATTCTTGCTTTCTGGTCTTGGTATCTTTTTAAGAAAGCCCTGAGATCTGGCTACCATGCATATCTTAGGAAGTTGTGAACTGTGAAGATCCATGCAGGCTTGCATGATGAAAAATCAAAGCAATGGGTGGGAAATCTCTGGACTGAGAGCCATGTCCATTCCTGAGCTGAATTTGATGCAAGTGGGAGCAGCCCAAAAGAAGAGTTGGAGGACAGGGCTAAAAAGGCAAGTCTCACTCAGCTTGAGGAAACAAGAACCACACAGATTTCAATAAGGTATCTTTAACGCTACAGCCTTGTGTGGCACAAAGTGGTAGGCGGCAGCATTGCAGCTGAAACTGCCCCCACAACCCTAGTTCAATCACAGCAGAAGCTGGATTCTTGGGTAGCCGGCTCAGGTCGACTCAGCCTTCCATCCTTCCGAGGTTGGTAAAATGAGCACCCAGCTTGCTGGAGAAGGTGATGACTGGGGAAGGCATTGGCAAACCACCCGCTATAGTCTGCCAAAAAACATTGCAAAAGCAGTGGCGTCCACCCAAAGGGACTTGGTGCTTGCCCAGGGGACCTTTCACCTTTCACTCATCTTTAATGCTACTCTGGAATAAATACAGAATCCTGGAACTGTGGGTGGAATTTCCAATCCTCATTTATAATGAGTTCACTAAGATGGGTTCACTCAATCTGAAACCTTTCTTTCCAGGTGTCTTGACACTTGGCCTGAGTTTTGGTTTACAAGATAAGAAGCCAACTGACTCACCTTTGAACTCTTGATTGGCCCCTTTCATTCCTTTGGCACAGACTCCCACAGGAAGATGCCAAAGTGAACAGAAGAACATCTGGCAGCAGAAAAAGGGGGAAAAAAACAAATGGGAATGGCAGAGAGAGTGAGAGATAAAAAAGTTTTATCATGTTTGGTATTTGTCCTACCCCCTTTTTCTTCTGAAATCCCCAATGGCTGAAATGCCACCCCACAATGGAGTATGGAAAATGTGGTTGACTTTAAAAAGTCTTGCTGCACCCCCCACCTACCCCTACCTCTGTCAAGCAGTAAAACTTTCCATATGCTCCCTTAAAAAAAGAAATCATAAATAGTGGAAATAGCATTGACATGCATGCTTTGCCCTTAATGCCTAGAAAACCACTGTAATTTGCATTAGAAACTCTTTCTAAGCAGAAGAGAATGTCAGAGAAATGTTCATAGGATGAGTATGATGTTCTTGGAAGTTATTTAGTGGGGAGTAACCATTTACTGTTCAATATCTCTTCAGTATACTTCCCACATGGCAATTAGGAATACATCATAAAGGAGATCTTCCTGTTGACATGTTCAGAGTGGTACCACCGCCTCTATTAAACCAAGGTCCTGCCCTTTAGAAATGGTTGAAGAATTTCTTCTCCCCCCAGAGACGTTTAAAGAAATTGTTTACCCAATTTCTCTACCTGCAAAAATTGCTCTAGAAGTTCAAACAGATATTGGAATCTCAGTGGGGCTCTAGTTTACATTAGCTGTTAGGTGGTCAATCTGAATCTTACCCAGCCTTCCCACTAGCACATCTTTTGTTTGGTTAAAAGCAGCCACCAGGAATCAAGAAAGGCAAAAAACAGAGATTTCCCGTAGTGCTAGATACAGAATAATTCTTCTTCCTCGGTTCCACTCTTTCAATTTAAGTTACTTCCTCTTCATTGTCTTCCCAAATCTTCTATTAACTGAAAAGAGAACAAAGTAACTATCTCCTTCTCTTGCTGCTTTTTCCGTGAGAATAAATGATTTATCCGTTTCAAAACTGTGAGAAAAATTCATGCCTCTGGGATACTTTTTCCATAATTCTGAACTGTATGCCGATGGGGGGAAAAGTGTTTGAAAAGACATGTCTGAGAGTAAGATGCTGTGATTTTGAAGTGGACAAATTAAAATACACACTTTTAGAGAATATTTACTAAACCACAAGCTAAAAGATAAAATATGGATAGAGGAAGATATGTTGCAAAGATAATCTTTCTTCGGACAACTTAAAAAGAATTTATTCCTTCTCTGCTACACTGCTGGATATGCTAATGCTCACTTTATTAGCTTTATATATTCAGATATCTGAATGCTGCAAAATTAGAGAAATATATGGATTTTCCCCAGAAGAAAAAAGTATGTAGTTGTCGTTTTACTTAAAATAAATTATTCTGGAATATTAATGGATTGATTTTTAAAAACTATTTTGCATTAAATGAAAATGGAGCATATACAGTAAAGTACTGTGACTGCTGCCACTGCTTAAAAGGAAAAGAAAGAAAAAAGAAGATAGATGGAACAATAAGAAAATGATGTTGCATTAGCAAGTCTACATCAGACTAAAATGGAGATTTAAAAATAGTATAATATACTCTTAAAAGACCAAACCTCAAGGTTTTAGGAGCCTGTTTATGCAAAATCTGAAAAAAATATACCCATGCTATATTTGTTTTGCACAGTATATTCTTCATCTTTTCTTTGACACTTCCAGAATTATATTAGTAATTCTCTTCTGGTCATTTTGGACTATACAGAACCAAAATTGGGCAAATAAAATAAAATAAAATAAAATCAGGGGGCGGGGGAGAAGGAGAGAGACAGACTGCATTTATTTTTTTTCCCCACTGATTTGGGACAAAAATCTGATAGTAGATTTTTTCTTTTAAATGTTTCTTACCATAATAAAAATAGCTGGAAATGCTGTGAAAAAAAATTAACATGGGATCAAGATCATTGCATGTTAAAGAAATGCAGAGAGGGTGTTTTCTCAGAAAAGGCTTCCATGAAATGATACCACAGAAGATTTCTCCTCATAGTATATGAGAGTTCAATTCATGCTACTCCCTCAAGGAAGTTGATGTTTTCCACTGCTACTAACAGTGTTAGGCTTTTGCCTGCTTTGGCACTCTAGGTTCTGTCTTGTGCAGCAGAATTCAGGAATCCAAAAGTGTTAGATTTTAAATTCCAGTAAACACCAGTCAGCATGACCATTGGTACAAGACTCTGGTAGTTCAAAATAGCTGGAGAGTATCAAGTTGCAGCTCTGATCCTGGGAAGCTACTTCATATGAAAACTATTCCAGGTAACAAATGATTTATAAGTAACCGATTCCCATGGGTGTCTTCACACTTCCCCTGAGTTTCACCAAGCCACTTAAATGAACTTTTCTTTCATCCTGATGCACTCATGACAGCAGTTTAAAGTAGGAGCTTCAGGGTAAGGAAATCACCAAGATGCCAGCAATTCAATAAATGTTGGTATTAGAGCTGCATAACCTGTCCATATTACATTCCCTGCTTTCATAAAATTTAAATTTTATGATTTCCCATTCCAGTTATTTAGCAAAATGCACATTAAGAATAACCAAGTGAGATCATACACACACACACACACACACACACACACACACACACATATCCATATCCATATCCATATATATATATATATATATATATATATATAAAATCAGATTTTGAAGAAACTTTTAGTTCACCAAGTCCAACTCACCTGCTCAACGCAGAAATCCAAATGAAAGCATCCCTGACAAGTGACTGTCTATCCTCCAGCTGAATATATCCTGTGAAGACAGCCCATAAGACCATGAATGGTTCCATTTTTTTTTATTAAGGATTTTGATTACAATAGTAAAAACTAATACAAACTAGACTTAAAGAAAGAAAAAAAGAATAGTAAAAAAGAATAAAAAGTGTAAGAAAAGATAAAAAGAATACGATAAAGAAAAAGAAAAGAAATATATAAAGAAGTGACTTCCAACCTTCATTACAGCAAGTATAGACAAATTTAGTAAAATCTTCACCCCATATAAGGTTACAAACAGATATCTCTTCATCCCATATCCCATCCCTTATCTATAGCAAATCCATAAAACATCTATTTTTCAATCCTTTGTTGTTTATTCGTTTAGTTGCTTCCGACTCTTCGTGACTTCATGGACCAGCCCATGCCAGAGCTTCCTGTCGGTCGTCAACACCCCCAGCGACGAGTCCGTCACCTCTAGAATATCATCCATCCACCTTGCCCTTGGTCGGCCCCTCTTCCTTTTGCCTTCCACTCTCCCTAGCATCAGCATCTTCTCCAGGGTGTCCTGCCTTCTCATTATGTGGCCAAAGTATTTCAATTTTGCCTTTAATACCATTCCCTCAAGTGAGCAGTCTGGCTTTATTTCCTGGAGGATGGACTGGTTTGATCTTCTTGCAGTCCAAGGCACTCTCAGAATTTTCCTCCAACACCACAGTTCAAAAGCATCTATCTTCCTTCACTCAGCCTTCCTTATGGTCCAGCTCTCGCAGCCATATGTTACTACGGGGAACACCATTGCTTTAACTATGCGGATCTTTGTTGTCAGTGTGATGTCTCTGCTCTTAACTATTTTATCGAGATTTGTCATTACTCTTCTCCCAAGGATTAAGCGTCTTCTGATTTCCTGACTGCAGTCAGCATCTGCAGTAATCTTCGCACCTAGAAATACAAAGTCTTTCACTGCTTCTACATTTTCTCCCTCTATTTGCCAGTTATCAATCAAGCTGGTTGCCATAATCTTGTTTTTTTTTAGGTTTAGCTGCAAGCCAGCTTTTGCACTTTCTTCTTTCACCTTCATCATAAGGCTCCTCAGTTCCTCTTCGCTTTCAGCCATCCAAGTGGTATCATCTGCATATCTGAGATTGTTAATGTTTCTTCCAGCCATTTTAACTCCAGCCTTGGATTCCTCAAGCCCAGCATGTTGCATGATGTGTTCTGCGTACAGGTTGAATAGGTAGGGTGAGAGTATACAGCCCTGCCGTACTCCTTTCCCAATCTGAAACCAGTCCGTTGTTCCGTGGTCTGTTCTTACTGTTGCTACTTGATCGTTATACAGATTCTTCAGGAGGCAGACAAGATGACTTGGTATCCCCATACTGCTAAGAACTTGCCACAATTTGTTATGGTGCACACAGTCAAAGGCTTTAGAATAGTCAATAAAACAGAAATAGATGTTTTTCTGAAACTCCCTGGCTTTTTCCATTATCCAGCGGATATTGGCAATTTGGTCCCTAGTTCCTCTGCCTTTTCTAAACCCAGCTTGTACATCTGGCAATTCTCGCTCCATGAATTGCTGAAATCTACCTTGCAGGATCTTGAGCATTACCTTACTTGCATGTCAAATGACTTATAAATCTACTTACATTATTTCCTGAGCTTCGTAATGTGAACTGAAGCCATTCATTTGATCTTAACAGCAGGTTAACTGCAATTTTTGTTAAGTTTCATTAAATTTTGGTTGAAGCAGAAAATAGACTGAAGTGAGTAAATTACTACTGGAAAATGCTGAATCTAGTGCCCATATTAAATTATTAATTCTATACTAAAATATGGCAATGGAGGATATACAATTGATCACTGGGCATTATTGATTATCAGGGCTGCTTCATTTTTCCCATTCCATCACAGTTCATTGTAGTTTATCCAACCACTGGTGTTTCTTTGCTTGTTATTGTGATTCTGAAGATTTACAATCATCTGTAATATTTATAAGAATTAAATTATGCATAATATCCAACTGGACAATAATGGAGTATAGTTAGTTAACTAGCTATGGCTTTAATACATCTGAAGTTCTAGCTGCAGATAAGATAAGCACCTGATCTTACTTCTAACTTACTTTCACTGACCTGTACAGAGAGTGCATAGTTTTCAGGGTGATTCAAAATACTACCTTATTGAAAACCTCTCACGATGGGTGACTTGTAGTAAATTGTGATGTGTTCCTGTTAAATTGTGATGCCTTTAACAGGGAATCCATTGCTCAAATCACAGAAGTCTCTTTTGAAAACAGAAGTACACAAAAACTGGCCTATCCAATAGTTTGTCACTTTTCCCGGGGGGTGGAGGGGTGGAAAATGAAATATATTCTCAGAGCTGACTCAGATACACAAAACTGGCAATAAAAGCAGAAAGACATAATGATCCAGATAATCATTACATTTTTCTATTATATCTCCCAAAGTGGGGATTTACCTACTTTGGTCACAGTAAGAGCCAGAGTTCATTTTTTGTTATTCCCCCCAAAATTGGTTTGGGGTATTATAAACCATCATCTTTCATGAAAAGTTATTAGGATAATGAACACTTCACATAACTAAAAATGGTACTGAGCCAGAAAATTCAATTAAAACATTCACTGTAAAACAGCATGAAAAGTGGAATCCAGTGGAACAGATTGATAAAATTTAAAATGCCAGGGAAACATCCCATGAAAGGAGAAGGGGTGGGACGGGAATAAGTGACAGAATATACATTGTGAATTAATTGCTTCTAATATTGGGACACGAATAGGAAAGGATGGGGTTGTGAAATGATGAGGTTTGTTTCATGATGTCACCATGCACAGATCAGTATTTTTCATTGTGACCAGCTGCAGATACCTATGCATGGGAAGGCTTTCTTGTGGCCCCAGCTGCATTTGGTGGGGAAGAGTGCCATAAAAGGGGCACCATGAAAGAAAAATAGCTTCTGGTTATAAATATCAAAAATGTCACATAAGCCAATTTAGCAGGCAGTGCCGATTTTTCCTGGTGGCAGCAGCATGTCTCTGGAGCATCTAGCAATCATCTGTCATGCGCTGCCTACCTCTGAATAACGTTCAGACACTGGTTTGCAAAGCAGGCTCTGGTTTATTTCAGGGTAGGTACAACGTTGGTAGAAAAAAGCTGAGAGTGACAGGAGCGCGCCGGTGCGGGGTTTAAATACCCCGCGCCGGTCAGCGCCCCCTCGCTCTCGGTCACGTCACCCCCTTTGTCCCATGCGTTGCCCTGCCATTGGTTGAGGGTTTCCAGGATCGCCCATCCTCAGGTTTTCATTCTTCTGCTGATTGCTTTCAGCTGGGCGATCCCCGTTGTATTGCCGCTGATGGCTTGGGTGGCTCCGTGATCCGTTTAGCTATTGTTTGTTAGCCGTTAGTCGTTGTGGGTTGATGGCTACTTAACTTGTACCCCTTCACCTATTTCCTTGTCATTGTCATGAGTGCCATTGCGCTGATGACTTTAGCTCAACGGCACTCATGACATACTGCCCCCTTTCCGAATAGTGTTCTCCCCCGGGTTTCTGGGTTTTCCCCATGGAGCTGTCAAAATGCCACATTTTTTTTTTTTTTTTCAAAGTTCCCGCCGGAGTAGTTGTCGCCCCTCCCTTTGCTCCTCCCTCTACCACGTGCCTTCCCAGGGTGTGTCCATGGTGCGCATGCTCGGGTTCTGACCTGGCGTGCGCATGCTCCAGCCACACCCTGTTTGTTTGGCTCAGTTCGGCGAGGCGAGAGGCGTGGCTGGTCGGGTGCTTCTCAGCTCCAGGTAGGGCCCTTCTTTTCTTATTTAGAGTGCGTCGCCTTTGTTGTGTCTCTTGGGCGTTGCCCCCAGGTTGCCCTGTTGACTTGCTTGCCACTCCCCCGCGCCCGGGGGGCGGGGGGAGGGTGCTGGCGATCGTTTGTCACCACCCCGTGGGCCCGGGGCGGGGGGAGTGAGTCCCGGGGGGGGGAAGGTCCACCCAAGTCGCGGGCTTGGGGGGGGCCCTTTCCCTTGGGGCACGGGAGGCGGGGGGAGGCCTGCGGGGGGGGGTTTGGTTTTGCTGACCTTGGTTGCGGTTTGTCGGGGTATGCCCGGTGAAATGCTCTGGTCAGGTCAGGCGCGTTAACGTTGTGCGCCGCCACCCATTCCGGGTGGGGGAAGTGTTTCCACCTGACCAGATAGTGTAGGGTTCCTCGTTGCTTGCGGGAGTCGAGGATGTCCCTTATCTCGAAGTGGTGTTGCCCGTCGATCATGAGCGGTGCGGGCTGTGGCGTGCTTGGGTGCCATCGGGAGGTGGTTGCCGGTTTTAGGAGGCTGGTGTGGAACACCGGGTGGAGCCTCCGGAGGTTGTGTGGCAGGTCCAGGCGTATTGCTACCGGGTTCACTATTTGCGTGACTCGGAACGGCCCGATGTACTTAGGCCCCAGTTTTTTCGAGGGTTGGGTTGACTTTAGGAACTTGGTGGAGAGATAGGCCATATCCCCCGCCTGGAACGTCGGTTGTAGGCGCCGGTGCTTGTCGGCCTGCTCTTTGTAAGCAGCCTGTGCCTCCTTTAGCGCCGCCGTGATTACTGGCCATGCTTCCGCGATCTTCCGTCCCCAGTCGCTGGCGTCCACCTGGGGTTCCGGGGGTTGAGGTAGCTCCGGGATGGGGACGAAGTCGCGCCCCGAGACTACTTCGAACGGGGTTTTCCCCGTGCTCGTGTGGACGGCGTTATTGTATGCGACTTCGGCGAACGGGAGCAGTTCAGCCCAGTCGTCTTGGTGGTAGTTCGTATATGATCGTATAAATTGCTCTAAGGTGGCATTAAGAACCTCAGTGGCTCCGTCCGTCTGCGGATGCCAAGCCGTAGATAGGGCCTGTTGGGTCCCCGTCAGCTTCAGGAAGGCCCGCCAGAATTTGGAGGTGAACTGTGTGCCCCTGTCGGTCACCACACGTGCGGGACATCCGTGTAGCCTGTACACGTGGATGAGGAAGAGTTTGGCTAGTTGTTGTGCGGACGGGACCGACGTGCAGGGGATGAAGTGGGCCTGCTTTGAGAAGTAGTCCTTCACCACCCAAATGGCCGTTTTCTTCTGGCTGGGTGGGAGGTCCACTATAAAATCCATAGAGATTTCCTCCCATGGGCGGGAGGGTTCTGCCACCCGTTGCAGTAGCCCCGCGGGTTTGCCTGGTGCCCGTTTGGCCCTAGCGCACGTTGGGCAGGACGCCACGTAGGTTTTTACGTCTCGCCTGAGCGCGGGCCACCAGAATTGGCGCCGTGTTAGGTGTAGGGTCTTGAGGAACCCAAAGTGTCCCGCTTGCTTGGCGTCGTGTGACCTATGCAAGATCGCCTGGCGTTGCGAGTCCGGGACGTAGATTCTGCCTTCCCCCCATGCCAGGTCTTGCGCCATCGTTACCTTGTCGGGGTTTGCCAGGAACCAGGGGTCGGTTTTGAGGGCGGCGGCGAGGTCCTTGCGCATTCCCCCTGGTAGTTGCGGTTGGCTTCTTTCCGTCGCCGGTTGTCCCGCCGTCGGCTGCGCCGTAGCGTCGAGCTGCCTCCGTGCGCCGCTTCGGGTGGTCACGGCCATCCCCAGTTGCGAGGCGGATAGGACCGTCCCAATGGTGTCTGGGGCGGGCTCTTCGTCTTGGGGCAGCCGGGAGAGGGCGTCGGCCAGGAAGTTCTTCTTGCCCGGCATGAACTTCAGTTGGAAATCAAAGCGGCTGAAGAATTGGGCCCATCGGACCTGTTTTGGGCTAAGGCGTCTAGGCGTTCGTAGGGCCTCGAGGTTTCGGTGGTCTGTCCAGACCTCGAATGGTTGGGTGGCTCCCTCGAGTAGGTGTCGCCATGTCTCTAGTGCCGATTTCACCGCGAAGGCTTCTTTCTCCCAGACGTGCCATCGCCTCTCTGTCTCGGAGAACTTCCTTGACAGGTAGGCGCATGGTTTCAGGAGCCCCGTGGAGTCTTTTTGTAGCAGGATGGCTCCCAGGGAGAAGTCTGAGGCGTCGGCTTGGACCACGAACGGCCGTTCTGGGTCCGGGTGCGCGAGGATTGGCTCCGTCGTGAACAGCGCTTTCAGCTTGTTGAATGCGGTCTGGCACGCGGGAGTCCAATTCAGCACTGTGCCTGGGTTCTTGGCGCGTCGGGTGTCCCCCACCCCTTTGGTTTTGAGGAGGTCCGTTAAGGGGAGGGCTATCTCAGCGAACCCCCGGGCGAATGACCTGTAGAAATTCGCGAATCCCAGGAAGCTCTGTAGTTGCCGTCTGTTGCGGGGCCGCTCCCAGTTTAGCACCGCTTCGACTTTTGCGGGGTCCATTTCGATGCCGTCCCCGGAGATTCGATACCCCAAATAGTCTAGGCGCTCTTTGTGAAACTCGCACTTTGTAGGCTTTGCATAGAGCTGCGCCCTTCTGAGCTTGTCGAGGACTTGCCTGACTAAGGTTACGTGTTCCTCGTGCGTTTTTGTGTAAATGAGGACGTCGTCGATGTAGACCAGGACCCCTTTAAACAGATGTTCATGCAGTACCTCATTGATGAGCTGCATGAACACCCCAGGGGCCCCCGCGAGTCCGAAGGGCAGTACCTTGTACTGGAACGCGCCTAGGGGGCAGTTAAACGCCGTCTTCCATTCGTCCCCCTCCCTGATTCGGATGCGATAGTACGCCTCGCGAAGGTCCAATTTGGAAAAGACTTTGCCCGTGGACAGGTGGGCGAGCATGTCCTTCACCAGGGGTAAGGGGTATTTGTTGGACAGGGAAGCCGCGTTTAGGCCCCGGTAGTCGGTGCAGAGCCGTAGGGTCCCGTCTTTCTTCTCCCGGAATAAGACGGGGGCTCCGACCGGTGAGCATGCTGGCTCTATGAATCCCCTGTCTAGGTTTTTATCGATGAACTCCCGGAGGGTTGCCATCTCCTTCGGGGTCATCGAATAGATCTTTGGTCTAGGTAAGGGGACGTCGGGCAGTAGGTCGATCCGGCAATCCGTCTTGCGGTGGGGTGGTAGTTGGTCGGCTTCTGCCTCTCCGAAGACCTCGGAGAAGTCGGCGTATTGTTCTGGTAGGTCTGCTGTGGTAGCGGCATTGTCTTGTGTGGTCGCCTCCGCTCGTCCTACCGTGGGGTTGCTTTTGCCAGCTGGTACTGGTGCTCGATACTCGCCGTCGCCGAATGTGAAGGTGCGGGTCGCCCAGTTGATCCGCGGGTTGTTTTTCGCGAGCCATGGCATCCCCAGGACTGCAATGGGCCGTCCGATGGGCGTGACTACGAACGATGTGCGCTCGGTGTGAGTGCCCATTTGCAGGGTGACCGGCTCGGTTTGTAGCGTGGCTGGTTTCCCTCCCGCTGTAGAGCCGTCCAGCTGGTGGAATGCCAGCGGCGTGGGGAGGGGGAAGCAGCGGAGGTCGAGTTTGGCGACTAGGTCAGGGTGGATGAGGTTTTTTGAGCACCCCGAGTCCACTAGTGCCGCGGCCGTGGTGGCTCCGTTGCCGGCAGAGAGTTGAATTGCTGCCAATATTACGGAGCTTTTGTCGTTTCGTTGAGGTGGTCCGCGTTGCTGTCCCACCGCCTGCCTCGCCACGCGTCTCAGAGCAAGCGGGGAGCATTTCCCGCCGGCTGGTCGGGGTCGGTATTGTCCTCTTCCCCCCAGTAAGCGTCCCAGCCCTCTTCCGGTGTCGCTGTGGCCACGGTCATTCGGCGGTGAGGGGGCGGCCCCGGGTTGGGTGGTTTGGGGCTAATTTTCGGGGCGGGCTTGGGCGCGCTGGTCGGCGGTCGGTTGGCGAAGCAATCCGCCGTCTTGTGCCCTAATTTGCCACACCTCCCGCAGGGCTCCCGGTTGAACTTCTTTTTTGGGTATATGGGGCCGGCCATCCCCCCGTGTGGTGCGGGTACCTTTTTCCCGACATAGTTTGTGTCTTCCGTGGTTGTCATCAGGAAGGTGCGGTGCGCGTGTTCGGCTTTCCCCGCGAGGTGGATCCACCCGTGTAACGTTTCTGGGTCGTCGCGGTAGAGGGCCCATTGGAGAACGTCGCGGTTGAGCCCCCTTTTGAAGATTTCCAGTAGGGTGGTCTCAGACCAGTCGCAGACCTTTCCCGCGAGGGCTTTGAACTCCAGGGCGTAGTCAGGGACCGTGCGTGTGCCCTGTTTAAGTCTCTGGAGTGCGCTTTTCGCCCGTACTTTAGCTAGGGGGTCTTCGAAGTAGTTTTTCATCTCTTTGATGAAAGCAGGGAAGGTGGCGAGGGCGGGGGAGCTGGACTCGTACAGTTGGACGTACCAGTCCGCCGCCCTGTCTTGGAGTTTGATCGCCACGGCGGCGATCTTGTCGGCCTCGGAGTCATAGGAGTGTCCGTGCCTCCCCATGAACTCCCTAGCGTTGGTCACGAAAAACGAGAGTTTTGAGGGGGTCCCATCGAAGAAGATGGGGAAGTCCTTTGGGGCCCGGGCGTTTTGTGCGGCCCCGCCTCTCGCTTCCCGGGGTGTGGTGTCGGCCGCCTGTGCCGTCTGCTGGCTCTCCGCTGGCCCGTGTGGGTTCGGTGCTTCGCTCGGGGTGTGGGCTTGTGCGGGGACGTCGTTGGGTGGCGCGGGGGGCATGAGCGCCTGGAGCATGGTCCGGAGTTCCGTCAGCTGAGCCCGCATGGCCGCGAGTTCAGCTCGTGCCTCCTCGTCCACAGCCTGCGCCGCCGCTGGGGCCGGTTCCGTTGGCGCGTCCTCGGGGGTGGGTTGCCGGTGGGGTTCATCGTCCCTCCGCCGCGGGTCCGCTTCCTCCTCCGTCTGATGGGTGTCTCCGTCGTCCTCCTCCGTGTCGAGCACCGTGGGGCTGTCGCTCCACGCCCGTTGCTGGGGTGCGATGTGGGGCGCGGGGTCCTCCGCTGGTTTCGGAAGTCGTGCTGCTCCCTCCTGCGGTCGGGTTGCCTCCGTCGCCATCTCCCCTTGGGGTTGGAGCTGAGGCTCGGGTCGGGTGGGGTGGGCGTCCATGGCTCCGGGAGTCCGCGGTGCCTCTGGCCTCGGTCGGTCCTCCTCTGTCTCTTGCCGCGCGGCTCGCCCTCCTTGCCCGCGTCGTTCCGGCCTCATCTTGCTGGTCTTCTCGCCGTCTACTCCTCCCGCGGCTCGTTGTCGTCCGGTGGGGCTCGGCGAGGCTGAGTTTATGACTCTCAGCTTTATGTCATGCGCTGCCTACCTCTGAATAACGTTCAGACACTGGTTTGCAAAGCAGGCTCTGGTTTATTTCAGGGTAGGTACAACGTTGGTAGAAAAAAGCTGAGAGTGACAGGAGCGCGCCGGTGCGGGGTTTAAATACCCCGCGCCGGTCAGCGCCCCCTCGCTCTCGGTCACGTCACCCCCTTTGTCCCATGCGTTGCCCTGCCATTGGTTGAGGGTTTCCAGGATCGCCCATCCTCAGGTTTTCATTCTTCTGCTGATTGCTTTCAGCTGGGCGATCCCCGTTGTATTGCCGCTGATGGCTTGGGTGGCTCCGTGATCCGTTTAGCTATTGTTTGTTAGCCGTTAGTCGTTGTGGGTTGATGGCTACTTAACTTGTACCCCTTCACCTATTTCCTTGTCATTGTCATGAGTGCCATTGCGCTGATGACTTTAGCTCAACGGCACTCATGACATCATCTTTTTCAGCTACACTAACTTGTGTTCCATTAAGAAGAGGGGACAAGTATTAAACCTAGAAGAATTCCGGCAATGCAGGAGCTCGGCCTCTGCACTATTTCTCTCCCACCATCTACTCCAGTGTTTCTCAACCTTGGCAAATTTCAGATGTGTGGACTTCAGTTCCCAGAATTCCCCAACCAGCCATGCAGTTGAAGTCCACACATCTGAAAGTTGCCAAGGATGAGAAACACTGATCTACTCAATTCACTCTGTAGATTCATTGATCTAGTACATCAGAGGCAGAGATTCTTGCCTCAGAAACCAGCTGGGTTCATGGTATTCAACAAAGCTTTATCTTGAGTATTTGCAAAAAAATCCAGATGACATCAATCTGCCATTCTTTCTATAGAGTGGATAGAAAACTGGAGAGGAACCCAGCTCTGCTCCATGTAGACCATTAAGCAAAACCACCAGTCCCTTTTCTACTGGCAAGGCCTAATGCTTATACACACATGCTACAATTTCTTTAGGCCAGGAAAATTGCAGCCCATTAGGGGTTGCTGAATTAAAACTCCCAGCATCCCTCACCATTGTTCACAGTGGCTGGAGTTGCTGGGAAATTGTAAATGAATGTCATCTAGAAAATCAGAGATTCTTCAGCCCTACTTTAAGCTGTTCCTGTGCCCATCTCAGGAAAAAAATATATATTTGTTTGGGGGGGGGGAAATGCTGAAGCAAACCTAAATATTTGTTACCAAATATTTCAGTGCTAATATCTTTACTTGACCAATCTAACCCATAGGATTGACAGCTAGAGCCACATGAAGATGGACGGAGACATCAATGTGCTTTACCACTTCCTGGAAGCCCTGAGAATGGGAACTCCTGTTGGGACATTACATACCCCATACTCATAATAAGACTCTTGGCAAGGACATCCACAGTGACATCTTAAAACAGAAATACAATAACATATCTGCACAGCCATATACACATTAATAATATAGTCACACAGCCTGCCACATTAAGACATTACTTCCAAATGTCTCATCATTCCAGTCATACTTCTTTGAAAAGCCCTCTTTTAGGCAACTCATAGGTTGAAATCTTAAGCACATCTGCCTGGAAATAAGTGCCATCGATCTCTGTGGGATTTATTTCTGAGTAGACATTAATAGGATTGCACTGTTATAGAAGCACAGGATCCATTTAGCTTCTGATCACCCTGCTTAAGAAGGATAATTTGAAGGTTGTGCCAAGACAGAGGGCAAAGGGTAGAATCAATTTATGCAACAAATGTGGGCATATATTATAGATTTACTTTTGTATTCAACAGAAACAAGAATAGCACAGTCCAGAAACCAGGGACTGTACAGCCATTGAATGTAAAGGAAGGCAGAATAAACAGCCCTTTTCTAAGGGTGCTAGAATGAAATGTCAGGTGGCAGTCATTACAAACCACTATTTCCCTTTGCAGAAGGCAGAAAGTTGCACAGAAAGCAGCTGGTGACATTGTAGTCACTGCTTTCTGAACGCTAATTGGGAATGATAAGGGGGAGAAATTTTTCTGTAATATATAGCTGTACACATTTCTATTTCACCCCAGATGCTCATCATACACATCTGCTCTTTGATGCCAATAAACAACCCAGTCTTCCAAGCTCCTTCCTTCCTCCAATATTCATCAACAGCCTGGAAGACAAAGAGACATGAGGGAGGTACAAAGCTGAAGCTTGTTGCTTCAATTACAAGTCTGTTCCCTTACAATTTGAAACACATCATTAGAGGTTACTCACTTTACAGTTCCCAGAAGGAATTCCTCTTACCAGCTGCATCATATCCTGGTATTCACATTGTGTTAAATAAGGCATCTAGCTATATTGGAGTGTGTTTCCTGCACCCTTGAAGGTTGATTGTTAACAATGTCAGGATCAAGTATATTGGGGCGGGGCGGGGGGGATGGTGCATTTAGTTATTTATGCAGGGCTCTGCTCGCGGTCACTCATGCCCCAGTCACCTCCTGGTTGGACTACTGTAATACGCTCTATATGGGGCTACCCTTGAAGAGTATCTGGAACTTCAGCTGGTGCAAAATGCAGTGGTGCAGGCAAATATATAAATGTAATATGTGTAATTTGTTACATATATGTAATTTGCTGCTGGTATTGGTCATATTGTTTGCTGAGTAAGAAAGAAGAAAGCAATTAAGTAACTTTGTAGCAATTTCCTGTTTTACACATATAGTATCATTTTGAGAAAATAATTTGTGGATACTGTCCAATCTGAAATAGGAAACAGTGAATGTCTCAGTGAACACTATGCACGGACTTAAGCTTTATTAAGACCAGTCGGTGCTGGATGGGGTTGCACTGCCCCAAACAGAATCCATGTGCAGTCTGGGGTTCCTCCTAGACTTACGACTCCTGTTTGAAGAGGAGGTTTTAGTTGTGGCTAGGAGGGCCTTTGCACAACTTTGTATTGTGTTTCAGTTGTGCCCATTCCTAGATCAGAGGGCTTTGTGTCATTCATGTCCTAGTAACCTCCCGGTTGGACTACTGCAATGTGCTCTACATGGGGCTGCCCTTGAAGAGTATCTAGAAACTTCAGCTGGTGCAAAGTGCAGTGGTGTGGGCAGTTATGGGTGCCTCTAGAACAACACACATTACACCTCTGCTTCATGAGCTGCACTTGTTACCAGTCCGTTCTGGGTCTAATTCAAGGTGCTGGTTTTGATTTTTAAAGGCCCACATGGCATGGGACTGGGTTATCTGAGGCAGAAGACGCAAGCTACAATTAATATATAAAAAACAATTGTTATTATTAAAAACTTTTAAAAACTTTAAAAAACACAAGGCTAAGAGAGAACAGATATTAGGCTAAGAGCAGATGTTAATAACAATGGAATCACCTCAGTATCTCACTGGTCTGGTCTGCTACGGAGCTACATCTGGTGGGTCCCAGGAGGTGGGCCTTCTTTGCTGTGGTGCCCACTTTATGGAACATCCACCCCCGAATTGAATCTGGGTCCATCCCTGTTGATTTTATGGAAGTCTCTCAAAACCTGGTTGTGCCATAAGGCTTGGGGCCTCCATTATTGTTAACATCTGCTCTTATCCTAATATCTGTTCTCTCTTAGCCTTGTATTTTTTAAAGTTTTTTAAAGTTTTTAATAATAACAATGGTTTTTTATATATTGTTTTTAGTTTTGTTGTACAGTGCTCAGAGTCACTTGTTTTTGAAATAGCCATATAAATTTGATGAATAAATAAATAAATAAATTAACTGTAACTATTATCATTTTTTTTACCTATAAAGTATCTTAATATGCAAATACAGTCAAAGTCTACTTAGTTGACATTGGTGTTATTTTTATATGTTTTATTCATAGCATTTTTTAAAATATCAGGCTTGAGTCTGTTGGCTAGGCCACAACTGTTGGTCAGAGGTGACAAAACAGCCCTGCATCTTTTCTTTTAAACAAAGTACAATTCCACAGTTTCAAGCAGCACCAATAAGCTTGAACTCATAATTGCTCAACTGATTGTGGATTTTTATGCTTTAAAAACCTCAACAAATTAAACAGTCACTTAAAAAAGTATCTTCCAAGTCATTTCCATAGCAGTGAAACAAGATTATAATAGTTTTCTATTTCCTGCTGAAATTACCGAAACTGCTAAAGAAGCTGCTAAATATTTAAGGAATTATAAGGACATGTTTACAACATTACCAGAAAGTACTTCATCAGCCTGAATGAAATGAGGGGGGGGGGAATTAGAAGTCCTTCAAAATCATGAATACATTTTACATGCTTTATGTGGATCATATTGGAAAATGAGGACTTATTATTATACCATAAAAAAGAACAGATATGTGGGGAAATCCAAAAGCACATTCCATTGAAAGAAGCCGTTTCTGGTGGTAGAACTAAGAGAAGATGGTTTCTGCCAATCTCTTCAGTTAATGTAACAATCAAATCTGCTCCAAGAATTGGAGCATCTTATGCAGATTTGGAAGGTACAGGGAATTGGGGAAAATGGAGAAGAGTAGAAAGTCCTATCAACATTTGTATGGTAAACTTATTTGGACAACATGTCATGCAATCAGATGGACACCTACTCAGCCCTCTCTGTAGTTTCATTATTCTAACAACTGTTTAATTGCTATTACTGTCACCAGAAAAAGGTTATTATCTTTTCTTTTATTACTGAGAATCCATGTTTATTAATTGCTTGGATGGCAATTAGCTTGTTGAATTTATCTCAAGGTTGATTTTTATTTCAAATAGTCTTCCTTGTTTTTTCTTCTTCAGTTTTAACAGATTTATAAGTTATTAAATAACATCTTCTGACAGGAAAAGAGTTTCCCCGTATAAATGACAATTATCTGTTGGGAAAGGTGAATTTAATGTTCCAAATTTTTCAGCTTTATTACTGAGCATTTTTCTTTTATTTATTATGTGCCATCAAGTCAGTGTGTCAACACAGATTTTCTCCAGGATGATCTGTCCCCAACCTGGTCTTTCAGATCTTCCAATGGTGCACCCATCACTCCTAAAATTGAATCCATCCATCTTGCTGCTGGTCATCCTCTTTTGTCTCTTTCCTTCCATCTCAAGCCTTTTCAAGAGAGCTAGATCTTTGGATAATGTGCACAAAAAGGATAATTTGAGTTTGGTAATTTGAGAATTTTGGACTGATTTATTAAATTATCTATTGCTTTGTTTTCTTGGCTGTCCATGATATTCTCAGGAATCTTCTACAATACAAGTTCAAAAGCATCAATACTCTTTCTATCCTGTTTTGTCAAAGTCCAACTTTTGACTTGACATGAGTGTCACAGGAAAGCCATTGCCCGTATAACTCTGATTTTGCAGGTATAGACATACCATTGCATTTGAATATCTTTTCAAGGTTTCATTGCTATTCTACCAAGCTAGCCTGTGGCATATTTCTTGACTGCTGGTTTCTTTATAATTGATAGATGATCCTAAAAGGCAGAAGCTATACATCACTTCAGTCTCTTCATAGTTAATTCTAAGGCTGGTTGCTCTATCTATTGTAATTAGTTTTGTTTTCGTTAGATTTAATTTCAGTCCATTTTTTCCTCTGTATTTCTTGGCTTTCATTTCTATAGCTTGCAAATCATTTGCACTTTCAGCTATCATAGTAGTGTTATCAGCATAATTCAGATTATTGTAGTTTCTTCAACCAATTTTAAAACCATGCTCATCTTCTTTCCTCATACCTGTTGAATAAAAAAGGGAAGAGTAGGTAGCCTTATCTTACTTCTTTGCTGATCAGGAGCCAGTCTGTTCTGCCATCTGGACAGTGGCTATGTTGAAAAAAATAAGTGTCAGAATTCAGCCTCTTAGGGCTCGACTTGAAAGCTATTATATGTGATCCCACTACAATCCTGTCAAAAATTGGGTTTCTCATTTCTTCAAGGATCACTTTCATTATTTCCACTTAATGCTGCAAAACAGTATGACACAGAGATAACTTCAATCTTTTTACCCATAAAAGGCTTGTATTAATGGGAAATGGCAGTTTTGAAAGCTGGTAAAACTATTATAAGGAAATGTTTACATTTACTTTGGGTTAAATTCATTATTTATTTTTAAATTTTCTTTTGTTTTTAAGACTGTGGCAAAAAAGAGGACCTTCAAGGAATCTGATCAGAATATTTGGAGTTCTTGGTTCATGATATAAATTTCCAAACTTTCTCTTCTTTTTCTTTGTTTTTCTTTTCAGTAAATTCCAACATTATTTTATTAACTTCGCTGATGTTTACTTTGTTTTGAAGTGAATGTTAGGTAGACTGCATGATGTAAAGAGGTGTATAGAATCTGAACATTAATCAAAAACCAAGGTGTTGTATTTGATAAAGTAAATCAAGTGAATGATTGGAAGTTATTACTTATTACATAAGTAATAAAAACTAGAGTAAGTGGATGACTGTGAACATTGGTAGAATATTTACTGAAGATGAGAAAATGGATTGAGAAATTTTAAGATGTGTAAATGTAGTGGGTAATATTTGAATTGTTGCAAGGAAGGAAGGTTTGTTGAAAGATATGAAAATGGCTGTGTATAAGAGTATGGCTCTACTCACTTTGTTGAAAGGAAGTGAGAGTTGGGTAAATCAGGAGAAACATAACAGGAAGTTAAATATAGTGAGATTGGGTTAATTAAGAAATCAGTGTGGGACTTCCAGGGAAGAAGTAGTGAACTGAAGATGGCTTCACAAAAGCGGAACTGATGACCACGGCAAAATGAAGAGCCTGCAAGTAGACTGGCTCTTCATAATTCTTCTCTAGACAAGGAGAGGACTTGAGGTTGCCCACAAGTGCTCCATACAGTTGCTCCTCATGAGGAGACTGCAAGACAGTGGTCTCTGGTAGATTTAGAGCTCTGGGGGATGAAGGAAAGTCATCTTTGCTCACACCAAGGACAGCACCTTTTCAAAGGACCCCGGGTTCACATACTTCCTTTTCTAATCACTTTTGGAAATTGCTTGTTAACTGCTTTTCAGCTGTTAGGCAGCTTTGGATGGACAAGTGTGACAGCACTGGGTGAGTTTCCTTCAATCCTCAGTGAAAGAAATTTTAAATATAAGTTTAAGGACTTAAAAAGTCTTTTTTTTTTTTAATAAACAGTAAAAGGGTAATTAGAACATTGATTTTGGAAAGTTACAAATGAACTAAGGGTCCAGATGGATTGAAATAAAATTTTGGAATTAATTAAAATAATCCTTCCTGTGGGAAAATGCTTTTGTTTTGATTTTTTTTAAAAGAAACATAATAGGATGGAACTTTGAAGGTTGGACACTAGAGGGAACCAAAAGGAACTAAATATTACAATTAAAGGAGAAGAATACTTAAATTTGACTTGCTAATACAGAATGGAACAAAATACCTTAACATTACATATATTGAAGGATATTTTTGAACAATAGACCCAGAAGTTAATTTTAAGAGTGTCTGCCCCTATAGATATAATGTGTTTAAAAGATTTAATGGAAGAGGAACAAATTTTACTGGACCAGACTGAGACTGATCTGAAAGTGGATTTAAAAATTACAGGCTAGAAGAATGATATGGAAAAAGATGATACACTGGATCATCTTTTGAAACTGGCTGATGGCTTAATAATTAAAAGGGATATACAAATAACAAACCAAAAAACTGACCTGGATAAGTTTCCTATATTGGATTTACAAAACAGACTTGTTAAAGTTTTGAAGAATTTTGTGAGAAGGGACAAAGAAAAAATGAAACAAAATCAAGTTCTAGGACATTATTTGAATAGATTAAAGATCAAGATTGTTAAAGTAAAAGGAAGGGATATACAGTTAGTTTATTCAATCAAGGTTAAAATAGATATGTTATCTCTGGTATTTTGCTGATCAGGACTGAACGATGGTGTTTTAAATATCTGTTTATAGATAAGAGATGGTATATGGGAAGAAGAGATAATTTATTTGTTGTATTTTGAGAGATGGTAATAAATTACTAAAATTGTTTATACTTGTGATGAAGGGAGAACTCAAGACTAAATATATGTACAGTATACACACACACACAGAGTATATATATATACACACACTTTTTCTTTACTATATTCTTATTTCTTCTCTTTTCTATATTTTTTCTTTTCTGCACTTTCTATTTTTTCTTTTTATTCCTTTATTTAATTTGTTTTAGTTCTTTTATTTTCTTAATTGTAATTTTAATAAAATAAAAATTAATTGTAATTTTTAATTTTAAAAATTAAAAAAAGAAATCAGTGTGGTTCTCTTATTTCTTCTTACTCTTTCTCTGTACTTTTAATATTATTGCTTAATCTGATAGGAAATAGCTTGATGAGTATGTATATATGCATGTTTTTATATGTCTAATGTTTCTTTTTCTTTTATCTTGCATCTTTTCCTTTCTTTTATTTGCATCTACCTTGATGCAAATAATGTATTTTAAAATGTATGTTACAGTAAAAGGCAAGATACATGCAAGCTGCAATCACATGATGGACTTCAGTGCTGCTTCTAAGTTTGTACCTCAGATTCAGCTAGTCTACAATGCCCAAATCCCCTACCATACTGAAAATTATGACTCAGGACCAGATCTACTGCTAGTTCGTAATAGTTCATAGTCAAAATCAAATGTTTCCCTTCTGTGATAAAACTTTCAATGAAATGAGAACCACCAGGGGATACCTAATAAAAACACTAAGCAGACAGCTGTTCCTTGGTTCTTCTTTGATGGCACTTGATGCCTGACACCTGCCTGCTGTGATGTTATTCTAAAATGGAATACCCCTAATGCATTTTTATTGTACCATGATTCACTTCTTTTGTATTTTTAGATTACCATTCAAACTGACAGGGAGCATTTCTTCAAAAAGGTGAAGCTTGGTGTTGATTTTAATTCCTGATATTATCCAACTGGAGCTAAGCAAGCTAGAATTGTTCATTTTCTGGAAAGATTTCAACTACTGCACTTAGTGATTTGGGTCCTCTAAACACCATAACTTTACCCTTTCAACAAAGGAAATCCTAGTATTTCTTTTCTGAAAATACTTTCAGAGGAGGGCAACATCTCTGAACATGTCAGTAGCTCACACCCTTGAAAAGAGAAATCTATGCCTCAAGTGGCTTGTCTTGTGTCTGTCTGTCTGTCTGTCTGTCTGTATGTGGCACTGGGGGAAACATGTCAGATGAAGATGGATTAACGTTTTTCAGCACCAGAAAACAGCTGCACTTATGCCACATGCTGCTCACATCCCTATGACAAGGCCAGTTAGAATTCAGGGGGGAATCTTCTAGCTGAAATGGAAAGAGGTATTCCCCAATTTTTTGTCTCTCAACATTTCTCATGTACAGTTTTCTGTATATTCTCTTCTGAAAAGATGTTCTGGTCAATCTCAAATGGACAACTACACTTACAGGAATCTGAGTAAAGTTTTTTGTGAACAAGGTTCCCTTTCATAAATTAGATAGTTCACCAACAAAATTTGAGATTGCATAAGCCAACCATAGTTGTTTGACACTTACTTGTTTATATATTAGTATTAATATGGTGTCAAAAATGCACATGTTAAGCATTTTAAGTCCTGTTGAATTAAGTATGTATATGACTCTGCAGTTGATATCAGTGATACTTGTATGAAAATAATCAGAGGAGCTGAAATCTTAGCTTTCATTTCCTCAGTAGTTCCTGCTAGGCTCCCTTCATGTTTAACAATAATATCAAAATCCCATTATTAGGAAAACATCCAGTATATTCCTTTACATCCTTACTCAGAAGTAAGCTGAAGTGACTGGGATTACACACTGCACTAAGCAGTGGCTTGCTTGATCATGGATTTTCATCTTTCTTTAGAAAGTCACAACCCAGTGGCAGACCAGCTGATCCCATGTTCAGTGTCTGATATCTACAAAGAACCGAAAAAAATCCTATTTTTGAAATTCTGAAAGATACTACCAGTTCATGTATGGTAGATGCTGAGATACATATTAAGATAAGCATCAATATTTCTTTTATCAGCCCTGATAACAGAATTTTTTAATAATTAAGCACTTTTTACCTATACACTTAATGGCAGCTGAACATCTTGCTCAAAATATCTAGATGGTAGGTATATATAATGCATTTCCTACTTTTTCTCCCATGCTTTAGTTTTAACAACCTTGATGGATTTTGGTTTAGAACAACATTGACAAGGATGATTAAATGATTATACTCTTGAGCAGATGATGATTTATTTTCCTGGAAAAAAAAATCTGCTCTTTACTGTTCAATATTCTGTCAGGTCTGCTGAAAGAAGCTTTTCCATTTAAGCTTTCAAACAATGTTAAAAGGTGTCACCATCCTGATAATTATGTTTTCAAATAAATTTAACACATTGATTTCCTTAGGGACAGTATTAGCCAATTTATCATTCACGATGATATACTGAACTTGGGACTAGTTGAAAGGCACTTATTTGTGCATTCAGAGAAATTACATGCTTCTTTAATGTCTCTGCAGTAACTGATAAATGGTTGCATTCTCCCAGTTTCCCAAAGAGCTAAAAGTTCAAGAACAGCAGGTCACTTTCTGTTTCCATCAGATGAGTGAAAACAAGAGATTGAATAGAATTTTTCTAGTACTTGCTTCTGAAGGAGCTAAAGCATAGTAGTATGTAAGTAGATTATCTCACATTCCAGCAGATCCACCACCAAAACATTGTACATCCACAGTGAACTTAGCTCACAGTTCTTTCTGGGTTTACCTATTTCTTCCCACTTAATCTAGACATTGCTAAATCTCTCTTCTCCCATAAAACCTTATGAGTTCTCTATAGCTTCGACCCAAATAACAACCAGATCTGACCCTGTTAATTTTTTTAAAGATTGGCCAAAATTGGCTAGGCTTCACTGTTTGCTGTGATATATGAAGTTGATTTTGTTGTGCCTGTCATTTTTATATTTTCTTGGCCATCAGTTTTATTAATATGAAGATTCCAATGTTGCATGGATTTTCCTTCCTCTTATAAAGTTGAGGATTTACCAGAATACCTTCTGGAGGTAGTTCTCTTTTTGAATGTCTTCTTTTCAACTTTCATCTCTAATGTGATTTTGTTTAAATTTATACTGGAAGTTCTACACTTCCTTAAGGTAAAGGTAAAGGTTTCCCTTGACATTAAGTCCAGTCGTGTCTGACTCCAGGGGGCAGTTCTCATCTCCGTTTCAAAGCCGAAGAGCCGGCGTTTGTCCGTAGACACTTCCGTGGTCATGTGGCCGGCATGACTAAATGGAATGCCATTACCTGCCCGCCGAAGCGGTACCTATTTATCCACTCACATTTGCATGTTTTTGAACTGATAGGTTGGCAGGAGCTGGGACTAGCAATGGGAGCTCACCCCGTCAGGTGGATTTGAACCACCAACCTTCTGATCAGCAAGCTCAGCAGCTCAGCGGTTTAACCTGCAGTGCCACCGTGTCCCTTACTAATTGACTATTATAGGTTGAGAACCTTATATAACACTTCCTTACTAATTGACTATTTCACTTACTATTTTACTTACTAATCCTTTTATAACACTTCCTTACTAATTGACTATTATAGGTAGAGAACCTTATATAAGATGTAATTTGATATAAAAAAATAAAAGGATCTCATAAGAACTATGAGTAGAAATAACACCTTTTCATGCTGAAGATTAATCTGCAATAGTGGATTTTATAATTCCATTTCTATTTTTCTGGAGTTGGCTTCAGAAAGAAATTTCCTTTTTCTTTTTCTTTTTCTTTTGCATGGTCTTGCTTTATCTTCATTATTTTCCAGTAAGATACCCTGCAGGGATAAGAAGCTAGAAGATATAGAAAATGTTTTTGTCTAAAACGATAAGATGTAACAATAGAACTTGAAGGCAAGAAAAGAACTATAGATGGTTTAGTATGTTTAGATTTCAACATAAAGCATGTGGTATTGAGACTAAAGTTTTCACTGATCTATGGCCACTGGCTTGACTCATACATAACAGAGTGAACACACCTGAAGTGATGTAGGGATGGATGTATTTCTCCCATCAAAATATTTTATTTTAAAGAAGTTTTATTGCAGACAAGAATTGAAGGCATGAAAGTAACCAACCTGTGTCAGCTTTGGTGCATAAGTTACCACACAGAGGAACTTGTTTTGCTTAGTACTAAAATGATATTGGTGGTAGTGATACCACTGCGAAGGAAGAAAAAGCCAGGCCAAGCCAAGGACAAAGAAAAAAAGACTACTTTGGGAATTCCCACCAAAGGAAAGAAGTGTCTGAGAAATAGTCCAGACAGTATTCAACAGTGCAAAAGGGGGAAGAAAAAAAAAAGGCCGGGGGGACAACAAAACAAGATAGGGAAAAACAAAAAATCTGTCTCCTTTCTACCATACCACATTCTCACAGAAGTATAAGTACTCCTTTATTTAAGAACAAGTTTGCTACCTTGGGAAAGGAAAAGACTACTTTCTGCCCAAAGGAGGTTGAGGAAAGACAACATTTACCCACCTACACAACACCCAACAAGATTTGTTGTAGTCCTAGTTTCCATCAGCCACAACGTATTGGAGGGAATAGAAGGGAAAGCCTACACAAAACTCACTCTTCTGAGACTGTCCCAAAAGCTCTGAGTGAGCTTTGTCTACTCACAAGTTTCACAGTTGTGCCCATCTTCGTTTTCCTAAATATCCAATCCAAACTTGATATTTTATTTATTTTTTTAAAAATGTTCTTTCTATCTGTTTAATGAAAAGAAATATATAAATATTGGTAAGTTCTTATAATAAAAGCCCAAACCAGATTAATTCTTACCCATCTGTATTAGCCAAAATCAGTAGCCATGTTTGGACAAAGTAATTGACCAACTCTCTGGGGCATTCTATTAACCAGCAGAGCATGATGACTTATCAGCTGCACAACTGCTATTTTTTAAGTCTTCCCAGCCACTGCAAAGGAAGCTGGAAGGTTTCACTTCATGGTGTTTATTTTTCTGGTAAACCCTACCCCCCCGCCAAGCCTTTTTGAAAAGAGTCAAGGGGGGTTACATATTTCTGTCCCCTTTCTAACCCTATCTGTGTGAGGGAGAGGGGTGAAAAGTTTACAAAAATAGTAGAGACCAAGTTCTTAAGTAAGTGCTGGTTTTGCATTGCTGCCTTAAGATTTCATTTCTGTTTGTATGATGCAGTTATCTGGAAACAGGTGGTTTAACCTCAAACAATCTCCTTGGTTAGTTTTTAGATTTAGTTCACTGGGGTACAGTATTTACATAATTTGCTAACTCACATTTGACCAGTTAAATGTGTTATGCAATTATAGCCATAGACTACAGCTATATACGTAGTATGTATACAGCATGGAGTGTAAAGGAACAAGAGTAAGAGAAAGAGCTGGTAACACTAATTCAGCTTCACAAACATGGGTAAGGTCAAGGGGATTCAGAATATACAGATTTAACACGGTTTTTAAGAGTTGACCACTAAAACCGCTTTGCCTGAACAGAAGAAACTGTTCATCTTACATTCTTTTACATTCAGAAGTGAATTGTATTCCCTTAGTTAAATACCTCCATGGTCCTCTGAAAGGAAAAGATGGATCCTTGAGAGCACAGCTATTGACACTTGAAGAAAAAAATGATCAGGATACGCTGCCTCTGGGACAGTAGTCATTTACAAATTCTTTATGAAGCAATTGCCCTGATATCCAAGAGTCAAGTCTGCTGCAAGAAAATCTCCCAGCAGATTATTGGTATTATGCTCTATCTGCCCATTGAGTATTCTCTTACTTGATTTGTTTTAATTTTAATACAATTTAAATTAAAGAAAATCTAGTTTCTCTCTGCTTCAGCAAAGGATTGTTACCTTGTCGTGGTGCTGGAGCTTGAGCACCTCAATGATGCCATGAGCTCAACCATGAAGGGCCACCAAAGACGGGAAGGTCATGACAGAGAGGTCAGACTAAATGCGATCCTTGGGGAAGGTAATGGCAAACCACTCCAGTATTCTTGCCGTGAAAACTAAATGGATCAGCACAACCAGAGATATGTCGGTATACCATCGGAAGATGAGACTCCCAGGTTGGAAGATGGTCAAAATGCCACTCAGGAGGAACAGAGGATGAGTTCAACTAGCCCCAGACGTGATGACGCAACTAGCTCAAAGCCAAAAGGATGGCTAGTGGCCGACGGTGCTGGTGGTGAACGGCGAATCCAATGTTCTAAGGATCAACACACCATTGGAACCTGGAATGTAAGATCTATGAGCCAGGGCAAATTGGATGTAGTTATTGGTGAGATGTCAAGATTAAGGATAGACATTTTGGGCGTCAGTGAACTGAACTGGACTGGAATGGGCCACTTCACATCAAATGACCACCAGATCTACTACTGTGGACAAGAGGACCACAGAAGAAATGGAGTAGCCTTCATAATTAATAGTAAAGTGGCTAAAGCAGTGCTTGGATACAATCCAAAAAACGATAGAATGATCTCAATTTGAATTCAGGGCAAGCCATCTAACATCACAGTAATCCAAATATACGCCCCAACCACAGATGCTGAAGAAGCTGAAGTAGAGCAGTTCTATGAGGATCTGCAGCACCTACTGGACAACACACCTAAAAGAGATGTTATTTTCATCACAGGAGACTGGAATGCTAAGGTGGGCAGTCAAATGACACCTGGAATTACAGGTAAGCATGGCCTGGGAGAACAAAATGAAGCAGGACATAGGCTGATAGAATTTTGCCAAGACAACTCACTCTGCATAACAAACACTCTCTTCCAGCAACCTAAGAGACGGCTTTATACATGGACTTCACCAGATGGACAACACCGAAATCAGATTGACTACATCCTTTGCAGCCAAAGGTGGCGGACATCTATAAAGTCGGTAAAAACAAGACCTGGAGCTGACTGTAGTTCTGATCACGAACTTCTTATTGCACAATTTAGGATCAGACTAAAGAGATTAGGGAAGACCCACAGATCAGCTAGATATGAGCTCACTAATATTCCTAAGGAATATGCAGTGGAGGTGAAGAATAGATTTAAGGGACTGGACTTAGTAGATAGGGTCCCAGAAGAACTATGGACAGAAGTTCGCAACATTGTTCAGGAGGCAGCAACAAAATACATCCCAAAGAAAGAGAGAACCAAGAAGGCAAAATGGCTGTCTGCTGAGACACTAGAAGTAGCCCAAGAAAGAAGGAAAGCAAAAGGCAACAGTGATAGGGGGAGATATGCCCAATTAAATGCAAAATTCCAGATGTTAGACAGAAGAGATAAGGAATTATTTTTAAACAAACAATGCACAGAAGTGGAAGAAGGCAAAATTAGAAACATTGGAGGTAAATTCCAGGCCAAAATGGGTATGATCAAAAACAAAGATGGCAAGGACCTAACAGAAGAAGAAGAGATCAAGAAAAGCTGGCAAGAATATACAGAAGACCTGTATAGGAAGGATAACAATATCAGGGAGAGCTTTCACAGTGTGGTAAGGGAGCTAGAGCCAGACATCCTGAAGAGTGAGGTTGAATGGGCCTTAAGAAGCATTGCTAATAACAAGGCAGCAGGAGATGACGGCATCCCAGCTGAACTGTTCAAAATCTTGCAAGATGATGCTGTGAAGGTAATGCATGCTATATGCCAGCAAATTTGGAAAACACAAGAATGGCCATCAGATTGGAAAAAATCAATTTATATCCCCATACCAAAAAAGGGAAACACTAAAGAATGTTCAGACTATCGAACAGTGGCACTCATTTCACATGCCAGTAAGGTAATGCTCAAGATCCTGCAAGGTAGACTTCAGCAATTCATGGAGCGAGAATTGCCAGATGTACAAGCTGGGTTTAGAAAAGGCAGAGGAACTAGGGACCAAATTGCCAATATCCGATGGATAATGGAAAAAGCCAGGGAGCTTCAGAAAAACATCTATTTCTGTTTTATTGACTATTCTAAAGCCTTTGACTGTGTGGACCATAACAAATTGTGGCAAGTTCTTAGTGGTATGGGGATACCAAGTCATCTTGTATGCCTCCTGAAGAATCTGTATAACGATCAAGTAGCAACAGTAAGAACAGACCACGGAACAACGGACTGGTTTAAGATTGGGAAAGGAGTACGGCAGGGCTGTATACTCTCACCCTACCTATTCAACCTGTACGCAGAACACATCATGCGACATGCTGGGCTTGAGGAATCCAAGGCTGGAGTTAAAATGGCTGGAAGAAACATTAACGATCTCAGATATGCAGATGATACCACTTTGATGGCTGAAAGCAAAGAAAAACTGAGGAGCCTTATGATGAAGGTGAAAGAAGAAAGTGCAAAAGCTGGCTTGCAGCTAAACCTCAAAAAAAACAAGATTATGGCAACCAGCTTGATTGATAACTGGCAGATAGAGGGAGAAAATGTAGAAGCAGTGAAAGACTTTGTATTTCTTGTTGGCAGAGTGCTAGTAAGCATTTCGCCCAGGAAAGATCAGAAAAGTCACACACCAGGCATTTCTATAAAAATAATTTTATATACAGAAAACAAACATATTTAAAGGCTGTTTGCTGAGAGGAGAGATTTCTCTCAGCTGCATATTCTCTGCAAGCCTACACAGAAGGGAAACTGAAACTAAAACAAGTTCAGGCAAGTTCCTCCCTTAGGCAATGCAACCATTAACACGTGAAAAGGGGGCAATTAAATTCAACCTCTTCACCTGGCCAAAATGATTAGTTACGATAGTAACCTTAATCTGTAGTAGAAAACATATTAACACTCCCCTTTTTATACTACAGAATAAGATGCAAACCAATTTGCTTTGTTAACTCTTTGTGTCTTGGTACAGCAAGAGGTTTGGTTAAAATATCAGCAATCATGTCTTTTGCTTCACAATATTTCAACACTATTTCTCCTTTGCTTATCATATCTTTGATATATTGATATCTAATATCGATATGTTTTGTCCTATTTTTGCAGGCTTCAGATTTTGCCATAGCAATGCAAGCTTGATTATCCTCATAAACAGTTATAGGCTGGTTCACTTCCATGCCTATGTCTTTTAACAAATGTTTAAACCATATAACCTCATTACAGGTTTGTGTTAGAGAATAAAACTCTGCTTCTGCAGTGGAAAGAGCAACAAGTGTTTGCTTTCTAGAATGCCAGCCTAAGCTAGACCCAGCAAATTGATTTAAAATCCCAGAAGTGGATTTCCTGTCACTGACATCTGCTCCCCAGTCAGAATCGGCAAAAGCCTACAATTTCTCTGTTCCAGAGGCATTTAGCTTCAGGCAATAATTCTTTGTTCCTTGCAAATACCTCATTAACCTCTTCAATGCTGCTTTTCCAGTAGATGTAGGCTTCTCTACCTGTCTGCTTAAAATGGCCACAGAATTTGAGATATCTGGGCGAGAGTGATTTGCAATGTACAGTAAACTTCCAATTGCAGATCTATATTTCTCTGCCTCAGTTAATTGAGTTTCTCCTATATCTTTCTGAAATCTGTTATCATCGGAGTAGAGACTGGTTTACAGTCTTGCATATTAAAAATCCTCTAGGAGCTTTTGAATTTTACTATGTTGGTTGAACAGAAAGCTGTCATCCTTCTCCCTGTGTATTTCCAAACCTAGGTAATTTGTTACAGTTTCAAGGCTTTTTAATGTGAAATGGCTTTTCATGCAGGCTTCAAAATCAAGCCTTTGTTTTTCTGTTGGTGTGAACAGCAGCAAATCATCAACATAAATGCACAGATACATACAGCCTTGTTTGTCTTTCTTCATATATACACATGGATCTGCTTTTCCTTTTTCAAAACCAAAATTCTGCAGTTTTTCATCTACTTTTTGGTTCCAGGATCTAGCAGCTTGTTTTAACCCATAGATTGACTTCTGCAGTTCACAGACTAGATTCTCCCCTTTTTCATAGCCAGGGGGTTGCTGCATGTATAATTTGTGGTCTAAATCACCATAGAGAAATGCAGTTTGAATGTCATAGTGGTGAACTGACATTCCTTTGAGTGCAGCAATTTTTAACAGTAATCTAATTGATTCACCTTTAGTAACTGGTGCAAAAGTCTTGTCAAAGTCTAAATCTTTCCTTTGAGTGAACCCTTTTGCAACCAACCTTGCTTTACATTTTTGGATTTTGCCATCAGCATCCTTTTTCAGTTTGAAAACCCACCTACAACCTAGACAGCGTTCATTGGGAGGTAGATTTACCAGTTTCCATGTTTTACTTTCTTTCAAGGATGCTAACTCCTGTTGCATGGCAGAATGCCAATTTTGTGCAATCTCAGGTGGTAAAGCATTCACTTGTTCTAAAGACTCAGGTTCTGTGAATATGTGAAAAGCCTTTACTGTTTCAGCCTGAAAATGTGATGGAGGAATGCCTTTATTACTTCTCTGAGATCTTCGAGGTAATACAGGGCTTAAATTTTGACTCCTATCACTTTCCTGAGAAGCATCTGTCTCATCAGACAGATCTTCAGTTTGCTTTTCTGGTTTAAAGTCCTCATCAGGCAAAAGATCACCATCAGCAAGTCCTTGCTGTTCTCTTGTGGTCAGATCAACTGGAGACCTAGAATTTAATCTCCCCCAGTTTTGTTCAGCAAAAGAAGCGCTTTTGCTAATTATTAATTTCTCTCCCATTATGAACCTGTAGCTCCTCTGGCTTTGTTCATAGCCAACAAAGATGGCTTTCTTTGTTGTGGGGCCTCCTTTTCTTCTCTGTTGTTTTGGAATATGAACCCAAGCAGTGCTGCCAAACACTCTAAGATGGTTTACCTTTGGTTTCACACCATAAAACAAATGGAATGGAGTGTCCTGAATCACAGAGTTATACAATCTGTTTTGTACATAACAGGCAGTAGATATTGCCTCTCTCCAATACTTAAAAGATAAATGTGAATCTTTAAGCATGCATTCCATCGCATTTTGCAAGGTTCTGCCCTTTCTTTCAGCAACACCATTTTGCTGAGGGGTATAAGGGTTAGAAAGAATTTGTTCTGTCCCTTTTTCTGCTAGGAACCTTTTGAATTTGTGAGAAAGGTACTCTCTTCCTCTATCACATTGAAGTGCAGATACAGGCCTAGGGAATTTTCTATTTGCCCATGTCACAAAACCTTTAAATTTCTCAAATGTCTCATCTTTATGTTTTAAGATGTAGATAAATGTGTATCTTGAGAAATCATCAATGATGGTCATTGCATACCTTGCTTGTCCAAGACTTGGAGCAAAAGGACCAATAATGTCAGAGTGTACAATTTCCAAAGGTCTAGTTGTAACTCTGTCACTGTGCTTACTCACAGGAGCTTTTAGTGTTTTGCATTCTTTGCAAACTACACAGTCTAAGTATTTATCACAGGGTTTTACCTTTAGGTCAGCACACAGCTGTGGCATTTGTGCTATATACTTGAAATTAGCATGACCAAATCTCCTGTGCATCAGGTGTACACATTGGTCATGATATGGAGTGTTGCCAACTGCAGCCTTGCAGCTTGGCTTCCTTGCATTTTGCACAATGTACAAGGAGTCTTTTAACATACCAGTAGCACACAATTTTCCTTTTTTACGTATCTCACAACCATTTTTCTTAAATGTTATGACATACCCTGTTGCAGCCAATTGTGCCACAGATAAAAGGTTTGATTGTAAATTTGGCACATACAACACACCTTTTACAGTTTCTCCCAAGCAGGATAAATACAAGTCACCTTGTCCCATAATTTTGGTCACAGACCCATCAGCCAAAGATATACTTCGTCTTTCAGTTTTAGACAGTGACACAAAAGAGCTTTTACAATTACATAAATGACAATTGGCCCCAGAATCTAACACCCATACATCAGAATTACCCTTCTTAGCAACCTGTGCAATTTGGGTTGTCTGAAGAGCCTTCTTCTGTGTTGCCCTTGTGTTCTTCTTCTCTGTCTTTCTACTCTTGGGTCTCAAGGCACAGTCTTTCTGCAAATGTCCAGCTGAACCACAAGTGAAGCATCGCTGGCTGGCTAGCGCTGTGGCCTCAGCTTCTGTTCCCTTCTGTTCCCTTGTTTTCTGGTACTACAGCTTTCCAGAAGAGATGGGGGGGATCTTTCCTCCCCTTTCTCCCATTCAGCGAGTAAGCGCTGTGTAACATACGATGGGGTGAGGTCTGTTTCAGGCATAGCCTCCAGGGTACAAATCAGCGTGTCCCACGTTTCATTCAGTGAGGACCGGAGGATATAGGATTTTGTGAGAGGTGTAAATTCGATTCCTCTCTCCTGCAACTCAACAAACAGCTGCTGAATATAATGCAGGTGCTCAGGAAGGCTATCTCCTTCTGCAAGGTAGGCTTTGTACAGCTTTTTTGTCAGGGAAACTTTACTCCCTGCTGTTGCCTTTACATACAAGTCTCTCAAAGCATCCCAAAGTTGCTTTGCAGACTGCATACCTCGCACGTGGACTAGCTGATTGTCCTCAACTCCCAGGATAATGGTGGCTCTAGCCCACTCATCCTGTCTAAGCCATTCAGCACTGGGATTTTGGGGGGTTGCTCACCAATTGGCAGTCAAAGATTTTCTCTGCAAAGATACATCTCCATCTTCAGGGCCCAATTCAAATAGTTGGTCTCTGATAGCTGCTCCAGAGGCATCACTGAGGGCTGGGAGGTAGCCATGGCTTCTTCCTTCTTTTGCAAGTCACCTCAGCTGGCTTCTTTGTCCTGTAGACCAGCAGTTGCTGGAAAATCTCCAGGTGGCTCCAACGAAAATCTTCACAGGTTTTTGCTACCTGCCTTTAAATTGTGCATGAGGTGTGGAGCTGATATCTCTATTCTCTCTGGGTTTTACTGGGCTTACTGGGCTGCTTACTGGGCCCATAACCTGTTGGCAGAGTGCTAGAAAGCATTTGGCCCAGGAGAGATCAGAAAAGTCACACACCAGGCATTTCTATAAAAATAATTTTATTTACAGAAAACAAACATATTTAAAGGCTGTTTGCTGAGAGGAGAGATTTCTCTCAGCTGCATATTCTCTGCAAGCCTACACAGAAGGGAAACTGAAACTAAAACAAGTTCAGGCAAGTTCCTCCCTTAGGCAATGCAACCACTAACATGTGAAAAGGGGGCAATTAATTTCAACCTCTTCACCCAGCCAAAATGATTAGTTACGATAGTAACCTTAATCTGTAGTAGAAAACATATTAACATTTCTAGGTGCGAAGATTACGGCAGGTAGGAAATCAGAAGATGCTTAATCCTTGGGAGAAGAGCAATGACAAATCTCGATAAAATAGTTAAGAGCAGAGACATCACACTGACAACAAAGGTCCGCATAGTTAAAGCAATGGTGTTCCCCGTAGTAACATATGGCTGTGAGAGCTGGACCATAAGGAAGGCTGAGAGAAGGAAGATAGATGCTTTGGAACTGTGGTGTTGGAGGAAAATTCTGAGAGTGCAGAAGGATGGGCTGCAAGAAGATCAAACCGGTCCATACTCTAAGAAATAAAGCCAGACTGCTCACTTGAGGGAATGACATTAAAGGCAAAAATGAAATACTTTGGCCACATAATGAGAAGACAGGACACCCTGGAGAAGATGCTGATGCTAGGGAGAGTGGAAGGCAAAAGGAAGAGGGGCCGACCAAGGGCAAGATGGATAGATGATTTTCTAGAGGTGATGGATTCGTCCCTGGGGGAGCTGGGGGTGTTGACAACCAACAGGAAGCTCTGGCATGGGCTGGTCCATGAAGTCACGAAGAGTCAGAAGTGACTAAATGAATAAACACACACAGTTTCATTCTCGCCTCACCCACTGATTTTCTCCAGCATGTCCATTTTTTCTAAGGGCATCTTTCAATATGTCAGAGGCTCAAAATTTGTGTTACTCTGCCCTGATAAAAAAAAAAAGACTAAAAAAAGAAGAAGAAAAACTTCTACTGTGGGTGCATTTTTAATACAGTGAATGAGGGCTGGGAACAGAGAAAGCCCCTCTTTTAATCCATTTTGCCAGCTTTAATTGCCTTATCAACACTACCACTTGATTTACTAGATTGTGGTAGCAACTGTGGGATACTACAATGATTATTTAATTTGGTGCCACATCTATTGTTTAGATTATTACAACACTTCTTTCTTCCTTTTTCATGTTATACCATCAACTGGTTCGACAGTTCTTTTCTTCCCAAAATTGATAGTGAAGTCATTATCATATAATGTAGAGAGGAAAAGTAATTCTGACCTACTTGAGATGCAAACTATTCTTCACTGGTTCAAGCTGCATCTTTGCTGTTGAGGCAACAGGACTGGCATATTTTTGAACAGTTCCTCCTGGAGGTTATCCTCAATATGTTTAGTTAATCTATTTTAAAAATCACTTTCAATTTAGTTGTGATAGATTTTCAAAATGCTGAATAAAACATTCTTTAGCACATTACATTCAGAATTTATTGTTGAATGACCCTTAAGGCCTTCTCTGTTTCAAATTTCTCTAATGGTGTCTTCATTAACTTAAACATAAGTAAAATGGTGGTAAATGGTGGAGTAATAAAAGCTTATGTCAATCATTACAGAAATTGAATAGCTGACATTCCATTTTAGATAAACCATAAATATTTTATTTTGCTTAGATGCTCTTCCTGGAATATAATTTAGGAATATGTCTTCAGATATGCTATCAAAATGCATAAATATTATTGGAAATGAATAAAGTCAATAGTCAAGATTGGTACCCAATGAAACTACGTACGAGCCTGATGCTTTTGACAGCTTCAATAGTTTCTTTCTTTAAAAAAATAGTAACACTAATTGGAGATTTCTGATAATATTTGGTTTCTGTTAGAATAGAAATAAGTGGAGGATAGAAAATTTGACATGCCACTTTTTAAAACATTGCTATCATGTGGGGCATGCAATGTGGGACATGCAAATGTAGGTGAAAGCAGTTAATAGCATTTAAACACCTCATTGGTAAATTTATTGCAAATGTATATAATTTATTATAAATTTACAGTATCTATAAAAAGGAATGAATAAGTGGTACAGATGAAATTCACAGTTTAGAGAAAAATATGATTAATAATGAAATAATCCACTGGCTTCTAAATGTAGTGACAGTGAAATAAACAGTGCCACTGCTTGATTCCCTGGTCTACTGGGGCCTGATCCAGACGTGTTTAAAAGACTGTATTTTTTTTGTGTTCCAGAAGTGGTGGATTCATAAAGAGTATATTGAAGAGACACTGTGGGAAAGGGTATTTAATTCCAGGTGAAATCAAATGGCTGCTGTTTACATAGCAGCTGTAACTTCATGGTTAGAAGTTAGAAATATGTACACAACTAGACCTACTTTCCCACAACCAGAGATGGTGATATCTTTGAATGTACTGGTGGCCTGAAGGTACAGAATAAAAGAGCCACAGAATTGTGGTTCCAGAGTTTCAAGCACTGCCCCCAAAGCCTCATTGTGGCCTGCAGAGACCTTCTAGAAGATGTTCCTGGCTTGTAGTTTTCACTGCAACAGAGAAGCAAAACTATTAAATGCATGGGACATATTAATACATATTGTGTTTAATTATTTAAAAATTATATTAAAATTAAATAAATTTCACTTTTGCAATGTTTTACCCATTTCTTTATCCTGACCTACCCTTTTGGTAATCTGCCTCTCTCAGTGTGCCACTTAAAGGCCAAATGTGTCTTCTTTCTCCCCACAATTTGCATGATTTTATTGTAGAAAGTAATTTCTCAACTTCAGGTGGGAACACATTGGACTGAACAGCTGTGCCTGCGAGCTCTGTGGGCAGAACTGGCATCATGGCAGTTTTTTCAGGCTCAGGCTGGTTTCTCCTGAAGCCCAGGAGCATGTCTCTGGATCAAGGAAAAGGTTCAGAATTGACCCATTTGTCCTCTGGATGGCGAGTTGCAGCTAGGAGATCATAAATAGCATTAGCGATCGATGGGAAAGACTTCGCCAGGAGGTTGGGATGTCACCTTTTCCAAGCCACGCTGCAGCCTTAAAGGGACATTAAGTCTAGCTACCCCATTTCTAAAGCACCCAATTTATTTTAAGTATTTTTACCCTAAGAGAGGCTTTCTACATTAAGGAGAAATGATCTCTCTTGGTGCTTATCATTATTTTTGTGATTAATTAAAAAAAAATTAAAGCTTTGGATTTTGCTTTCCATCCAGTACTAAAGAGGATTGAGAGTATGTTATCATCTCCTTGTTATTATTTTTGTGCTAATTTTGAAGATTTTAGCTTTTTTCCTACAAGTTGAATCTGCTGTTCTGAACTTTTACTTTCCTGACACTAATTTCTCTGGGGAACTGTCTGGTATCTTATCTTAACTCAGTTCAGAAATTTCCCATTACTTTTCACTTCTGCCAGTTAAGTATCTAGGGGGTGCCATAAGTTACTGCCTCAGACATGGAGGATCTTAACCAGGCTTTCTCTGACTTTCATTGAGATGTTAAAGCAGATATTAAGCAGATTTTTTCTGATTCCTCCCAAGTTATTATGTAAGACATTCAGAGCATTGTGGAAAATATGTGGTCTAAAATGTGCCATCTGCTTGGGGACATTGTGGATGAAACTGAAGAATCTAACGGCAATGGAAATATTTCTTCTAAGAGTGGAATTCCAGCTTCTGTTGAAATGTGGTTGAAATTGACAATGCTGAATTGAAGAATTTAAACAGAGAAATTGAGCTGCGAGACATGAGTGAATTTGACTTTCTGATGGAATGTTATGGAAAAGAAGGGGTCATTTTGTATGGGAAGTTATCAGGGTCAGTCTCGCTTCGCAATAAGACACAGACTCACTTAATGGGTATTAAGGATTTCTGGTTTATTGGAATGATGGCTGACAGAATGAAAAATGGGAACGGGGTTTTTAGTGTGGAGGTGCCCCTTTTATACCCTCTCGTAGGGCCCCGGGCTCCTCCACCCTTCATTGTCCCAATCCCTCTTGATGGGATCCTTGATGGCTGCATGGGCATTTTCCCGGTGTCTTCCTTTGTCCCCTCGAATCGGGAGTGTCCTCCAGGGCACCAGGTGTGGCTTATCTCTGCTCGTCCGACGTCCTTCTTTTCAGCTGTCTATGGGTCCATGGGTGTGGGTGCTTTGGGTGCTTGTTTTAATCCCTGGTTTAATTATCTTCTTCCTCTATTCCTTAATGATCATGATCTATGTTGTGAGGCTCTTTTGTGCCTTGCAACGAGGTCATGAAAGAATTTTTTGGAAGAGAAGTCTGTGAGGAGAGCAGTTGGGCTGTTTGTTCTTTTTAAAAATAGCTCTGTGTTTATTATGGGGATATGTAATTGTTTTGGTCTATTTTGAACTGGGTTAAGGGACCATAAATATTTATCTGGATGGTCTTTTGGCTTTGGATGATTTTACTTATCATTAATGATTAGGATTATGATTATTAAGGTTTTTTAAAAAAATAATATTAATTCATGTTTCTTGTATTATTAATTATAATGGCAGACAATTTACATGTTTTTTATCTTTATTATAGTAGACAGGAATGTATAGAATAGTAGTCGGAAGGGAATAATTAAGTAATTGTTATTTGGAGGGGAAGTTGATTAGGTGATTTATACTTTTTCTTTTCTTTTAACATAAAGGGGGGGGGCAATGGTATTTAGTGATTTTTATAATGTGCTAAGGGGTTGACTTGTAGAAATTATATGATTTTGGTTTAATCTAGAATAAGGGATTGATTATGGGAAACTGCTGTATATCCTTAATGTTTAAAGTTGGAAATCACTTATGTTTGTAATCTATTTAAAATTTTCTCTTGTGTTTTCACACTTTTTTAGTTTTTTTGTAGTTTTTTTTCTGTATCTTTTATTTTTTTCTGAAATTTAATAAAATTCTTAAAAAAAAAAAAGTAAGTAATTTCTATGTTCATTTGCAGCCGCCACCCAGAAAAAGATATGGAACTATTATAATGTAAGCAGTTTCTGTCTTTTCTTTAACTGGTAAAGAATCTGGGGCATTCCAAGTGGTCTTGAACTCCAACTCCCATTAGCTTCAGCTGGCAAGGTGACCGGTCAGAGAAGATGCGAGTTGTATTCCAACAATACAGTATTTAAACAGCCACAGGTCCATTACCCCTCTTCTTTTTATCTTCTGCTGCTTACTGTGATGTAGTGAATAATGTAGTTGGAACTGTCCCTGCCTCTGCATAAGAATTAGTATTATTAATTGAAGAAGAGAGGAAAAAGAGAGAAAAAACAGGCATACATAAATCCAAAAGAGGGAGATGTTTTAAAAACACACAAATAACAGGATATTTTCCTTATTAGCTTCACAAAATAATTTGGTCATTTGAGAACTAGGGCTCCAAGTCAGACATATGCTAGTGTTAGATAACAAGTCATCTCAGAGGAGTTAAATAGAAAGACTTCAAAGTTACTGTAGAAAGGACCTTACATTGCACATCATATTTCAAAGTGCTTTTTAAAAAGCACAAAGAGCAATTTTGGGGGAAAAGATCTTGGGGGGAAAAAAGAAAGAAAGAAATGGAAAGGTTATCAAAATGACTGATCAGCTGATTAGCAATGGCATTATTTTGAATTTATTCCAGGTTGTCCTTTGATTTACATAGGTTCAAGTAGCTGGATATACTCATTTAAACTCTCAGTACTCTTTAAAATCCAATTAGGATTCATGAAAATTAAAAGTTCCTAAGCCTCATGCATTTCAACTAAGACACAGTTCTCAATGAGATGATAAACCTAAGCCTGGGAGGTACTAGTCCAGAATATTAACTGAAGCTTGCATTAAAAAATACTCAAAATAAACAGCATTCTGTACTGAAACCTGATGTCACGGTCAAGAGTTCTAGCATAGCGTTTTGTCTGATGCTTATTTTTCTATGTGCAGATGTAATAGAAGTGCATATAATCCCTGTTTTTTTTTTTTTTAGGTAGAACTAGTTTAGAAGTAGTTCCCTCTTTAACAACCAACCCTACCATTGCTATGTACATGACTGCCCTGCAGGGTTAGGGTTGATCAAAAAAGTCAAGATGGAGACTGCAACAGTGTGATAGAAGCTCCACCTGGTTTTATGGGTGTCGCATGTGCTCTGCCCATAAAAAATAAGTGGAACTTTGATTGCATCATTGCAGCCACCATCTTGACTCAAACCCTATGAACATGCCTGCTACCCAGTCTGGACCTGTGGGACCCAGACATGCAGAAGCCAGTTCTGCATTGGCTTTTTTCTAGGAACCTACTGAAGTTAGGGAGACCAATTAGCCAGAAAAACATGTTATTCAACTCCTGGCTTCAAATTTAAGAGTGATGTTAAAGGATTCCTTATACAAGTACACAAAAAATGAGGAAGAGCATAGACTCAAAATAAATAAACCAATTTCTAACTGACTCAGTAAGTCATACTGAAATATAATTTACAACAGACTATTACAACAGACTATTACAACCACACGGCACCACCGTAGCACACAAACTAACTAAAGCCCTCCAAAACATCTTAAGTAAATCAAAAGGCCCAGTAGCCCAAGAAGAAAAAACAGGAGTCACCTACAACATACAGTGTAAGGACTGTAACAGCCACTATGTAGGGCAGACAGGAAAAATACTAGCAGAGCACATCCATGAACACCAACCAGCAGTCAGAAGACACGATGGAAACTCCTTAATCTCCCAACACATGGAAAGACTCAACCATAGTTTCAACTGGAAACTGTGAACACCCTAGACCAAGCTAAATCCAAAAATGCTAGGGAATTCCTGGAAGCTTGGCATTCAGACAAATCAGCCAGCAATAGACACATAGAAATAAATATATTTACACACCATTCAAAAGAGACAATAAAAAAACTAAGAAGGAAACAAAAAGACCAGAACACATCCTCTCCAGCAGCCAACACCCAGATAATTAAGACCAGACAAACAATCAATCAGAACACAATACCCTAATCAAGGAACTACCAAGGAGAAAACCACACCTGCACCAACACTGGCAGGGCAAGCTACCGTATACAAACAGGGAGCAAGCCCCACACTCACCAGCACCGATGATGTTACCTAGCTGGGTACTGAAATGTCTGCAAGCAAACAACCCAGCTCAGAGAGCACCAAGGACTCCACAGTTCAACCCTGAGTTACATATATTCTCTTCTAATCATATACAGTTTACTTTAGTTCAACATCCTCCTACAGTAGGATGTGTGAGTCTTAACAGCAAAGAAATAGCAATGATTCCTCAAGCAAGCGATGGGAAATACAAGAGAAAATCTACAAATGTTACTCCATGTTTAAATTATATTCCATATAATATCAACAGTGTGCCCATATTACATCTCAATTCCACGAGCTGCACCGGCTCCCAGGATGCTTCTGGATGCAGTTCAAGGTGCTGATTGTCACCCATAAAACATCTCACTGCATGGGGCCTAGTTATTTGCAAGATTGACTCTTCCCAATCATAGTTACTTGTCCCAATTGGTCTGACAGGAGAAGCATGCTGTGTGTCCAGTCAATTAAAGAATGTCATCCTGGGGGACTCAGAAGGCAGGACTTCTCTGTCGCAGCACCTGCCTTTTAGAACACTATAGACATGGAGATTAGATTGGCCCTAATCCTGCCATCTTTTCAAAAAGATGTAAAGACTGAATGTGTTTCTAGGTTTGGGGGTCAGGAGCTTAGCTGGAACCTCCGTGGTGTTCTTATTTTATTGTAGATTGGGTTTTACCTCAGTTGTCATTATAGGTTTTATATATTGTTGGCTTCGTATGATGTTTTTATATGTTGTCAGCCACCTAGAGTTGCTACTGCAAGATAGGTGCCCATATAAATTGAATAAATACACACAGACAAACACACATACATTTATACATGCAGACAGAGACAGAGACACAAACAAACATAGGTGTACCTGGGACTAATATATGTCCCTGAATATTTTATGCTGATAAGCTGAGTTGGTCTAGCGTATGTGTGCTACATAGGTGTAAAACTATGCTTTTTAAAAACTCCTTCCCCCACCCCTGTTTTTGTGCATTTCACTGAGCTCCTAAATCCATTAACATTCAGTAAGCTGCTTAATACTGCATCCCATTGTGGCGATTCAAAGGACCGAAGAAATGGAGGAGATAATACAATGCTGAAGAGACGTATTAAGAGGAAGCTATGCAGCTTTATCATGTATGAAAAAAGGGTAAATTAGTGACACAGAAGGAGTCAAGAAGAGGGACAAGCAATGTTCTGTAGTGGTTGTTTTTCCTAGTCTGCTCCACATTCCCTGCAGATCTTTTTTTATATACAAAAATGCTTACTGAATATTTCAAATAGTCCGTATATTGGTAACCACCACTATTTAGATTCATCTCTCTTTCTCTCTTTCCCTCTCATCTCCCTCCCCGGTATTCCATGTGCATAAGCATTCATGAATATTGACAGTCCTTTTCATATAATTATGAAGTCATGAGGGACACACATTTGCATTAATAAAAACTCTACATGATGAAGGTCCCATTCTTGTTTCTTCTGATCAAAATAATCATTGCATCTCCTCCAATACTACCCATTGATTCAAATCTCTTGTGTGCAAACACATGACAGATATTCATCAGATATTCATGCTGTCTACTCAAGGTATGGGCTGCAGTAGGTAGAATGGTTATCCCGGTCATAGCATGAGAAGAATGGCCTTAGATTTCTCAGTATTTGCCCTGTTCTCTAAGCTTCCACTTAGATTAACTGCATTCTAAAAAAATCAGCCAATAGCCAACTTCATCAGATATGTTGTGGAGCTACCTGAGTCCATTTGTCATAATTAAATTGTCCATAGTTGGTCAAGATTCAGAAAACCAGGGTGATTATTGTAGAGGGTTGAACTAGGACTGGAAAGATGCAGGTTCAGATCTAAATTCACCCATTAAGCTAACTGGATGACCTTGAGCTAGTTGCTCTCCCTCAGCCTAAGCAACCTCCCCCATGACTCCCATGAGTGTCACAGTTGAGAAAAAATAATAGAAAGGAGAAACAATAGAATTTAATCTAATAAAGGAATAAAAGAATGAATAAAAATTCAACAGAGAAAAGACAGCTTATATATTCATCCCTGTGGCAATCTTGAAGGAAGAGAAAAGCAGATGTGGAAACTTGAGGGCAAAGCAGGCTTATTCTCCTATTACAAGACTTTGTTTTCTATTATCCCCAGAACAGCATATTAGCAAGAAGTCATGATTTGGAATTTTAAAACAGTTAAAAAAAACTCTTTAAAAAAATAAATAAAAGTTGACTTTCAAATACAAGGGACATAAGCATGGCAAACATAATTTTATCTTCAGATGTGCTATAAAGCTGATGGCTGATATCATGCTCCTGAGACTTCCTCTGAGATTGAGTTTTCCATTAAGTACCAATATAGCCTTTTTTAAAAACTAGCATTTCCTTAGAGAATTTCAAGTCTGAAACAATGGTCGTTGATGATTAATTCATCAACTTATGCTCTAAGATTAGAAACAGGTAATTTGGAACAAGATCTGAGGAGAGTTTAGCTAGAGAACAAACTGTGAGCAACTTTTATTGTTTTACAAGTGGAGGGAAAATAATTTGTCCATATCTTTGGCAGTCAATGATAATGAGTTTTCACAAAATATCTGCAATCAATTTTCTAAGGAGTACAGATGAATAATGGCTAAAACATTCATAAATATCATAGCAAACTCTGAGAAAAATGTTTGATTTCTTTTTTAATAATAGCGTAAGCAGAAAAGGCAACTTGCACAATGTTATCCTGCATATGTTTGTTCAGATATAAGGCTCACTGTATTCAGTAAGACTTAAATCTTAATAGTAAGTGCATTAAGAACTGCAGACTAAGTTTGTATCCAATGATGCCATTCTGCTGATGGTTGTCCTTCTGCTATCAACAGGTATAAAGCATTTAATCCACCATACTCCCAGTGCATCCCGGTATCCTGTACCTGTCTCCTCTTTGCCCATTCATCAATTCTCATTCTCGAAATCTGCTCCAGCAAGATGGAAAAACTATTATTTGCCAGCCGTTTGGAAGATCCTGTTGAAAGTACACACGGCTGTCATTCCTTTTGTTTTTTGTTCTTTGGCTTTTGGCTTTGATTGCTTTTCATATGGTAACACAAGGTAGGGAAAACCTGCAGAACATGGCCTTGAAAATTCTTTACAACCTATTTACGAGCAGCTTCTAGCCGTCTTCTACCCCTGCACCAAATCTGTAATAACAAGTGAAGAAGTGGGGAGGGTATAAAAACAGTATCAGTGCAGAAAACACTGACTTTCTGCAATATTCCCAAGGTTATTTGCAATTTCAAATGTGGTGGGCAACAACAACAATTTGATTGATATTCCATCTTTTTACCCAAAGGGCATTTGAAGTAGATCTGCTCATGTATAAATATGAGCCTGCTATTTGAACTTCCTGGCTACAAAAGAGACAAACAGAATGTGGCAAATGACACGGATGGCACTCATAAAGCCAATGGGCTTGGCAAAATCCCAGAGTCCTGTGTTTTACCATCCCCCTATTAAGGATGTGGGTTTTTTTTTTACGTTCATTAAAAAATGTGCATAGCTACTGCGCAAACTATGGGAATAATTAGAGTGCTTATGCCAATGAAGCTGGGTTTTATCCTATCCTTCTAAAAGTAGGAATATCATTATGCCAGTGTATATCAGCTGCATTGCTGCATTCTGCAAATGTTACAAAGGTAGAGTAAGGCACTTGAAAACAATATTTATGTGAAATAATTCAATACATGCAGAGATCTAGACTGCCAAAACAATTCCTATAGAACTGGTGATAGTAAAGAATTTGTTACTTTAGCTCACTTTGTTTTCTTACCAGTTCACCAGTGGGTTTCCAAATAGTTGTCAGAGAATATTTTTGATGTGAAATGGTTTTGCTATTTCATTCTTATATATTTCACCTTAATATCTAAGGAAAGCTATATGTGCACTAAGATACAGATTCCCATATATTTGATTTATGAAATGCTTATAAAGCAGAACCCTTTCAGCAAATTACTACATACATCTGCAAGTCTCTCTGGTAATAAATTTTATGTATTCTAAAGTGGATGATTAAAACAAAAATTATATTTGGCATCCACTGATGAAGTGTTACATTATCATCAATAATAACAGAGGTATGCTAATTTAATAATCCTGCTATTTTTTTCCCTTTTAGAAAAACTTCCCACGGGTGTGTCAGTACCCTACATATAACTTCTAGATTTTAGAGTCTAGCCTGCATAGAAGAGCATGAATATGTTTCTAAAATTGTCTTTGGTTGCACTTGTGGCATCTTGGCCGAATGGGCCAAAACTGACCTGAATTTTGTTTACCATTAAGTATGGAACGCTGCATGTGGCATAGGGGTGACTAACACTGATAACCTAACCAACACTTTCTCTTTCTTAATAAAAAGTGCTATGAGAAATCCTTGATTGATCAAAGGTATAACGTTTAGCTCAGACTGATATTTAGAGGCCTGCCTTGTGATGACCATGGTACATGGAAGAATGCGAATTTGAATGTAAGAGGAGTCAATGGCAAAGAGCATGAATTTAGCAAATAAAATGAAAAAAATATGTTGCATTATAAAGATATATTATGTATCTATGAATGTAGAGAAGGGAAAGAAAGAATAGATATGAGGGGAAATGGCCTGATCCTGTGCAATGGACTTGATGCAAACATGGATGTAAGTTTAATTATCATTGAAAGAGCTAAAATGTATGCCAGAAAGGATGAATTGGTGTAATTCAGTTTATCATGAATGAGTATGACCATAGGAATATATAGATTAGTGATAGCTGCAAGTTATGTTTCAGTAAATGGGGATAATGAAAGAATCAGAGATGAATGGGGGCAAGTTGGAATGTGCAAAAATCTGAATGAATCCAACCCAGAAGAACAGATTATTTTGTTAGGTGACAGGAACAGATTTGGCGGGGAAGGGAGGGGAACAAAACATGAGAGTACACAAAAAAGTGGTTGTGCCATTTGGAGACCCAAGAATGAATGAGAATGTGATTGTTTGCAAGTTCAGAAAAATTATATTTATTTTGAATACATGGTTTAAGCATAAATCTATTAATACGCACATATGGAAAATAATCAACATACTGTATGTGTAAAAACATAATTTGATTTGATTGTTTGAGATGAAATATCAAATATAAGAGTCCCTCCAGTGGGAGGAGATGGGCGGTGACAAATTTGATTGATAAATAAATAAATAAAATATTATGAGAACTAGTAAAAGATACAAGAGAAATGAATGGTTCTGGATATGGAGCAGGTTATTTTTGGGTAGTGCCATGAGTAGATTTTTGGAAAAAATGAACATGGAAGGAAAGGAAAAAAAAGTGAATGAAAATAGGTTAAAAGTAGAAAGATTGCAGAAAGATAAAGGATGCCCTATAATTAAAAAAGTATTAGAAGATGGTTTAATCTCCCAAAGAATGAATGGAAGGTGGGCATAAGGAAAGAGAATATGGAAGCTCCTTGGAACAGATTGAAAAGAATTATTTTCAGAATGCCATGGAAATAAGTGTGTTAGAGTAACGGGAACTATGAGAACTATTGCTTAGCGATATAATGAATTGAAAAGGTGAGAAAATATAATGCAACAATATAATAATATAATATAATATAAAAATATAATATAAAAATATAATCATATCATATCATGAAAAAGATGAGAAAATATCCATATAAGAGAATTATGACTGCAGAAAATAAGAACAAGAGAAAGATATTGTACAGCGTGTACAAGGGAGAAAAAGGTAATTGCAAAAAATGTAATCCAACAGAGCAAGGAATGGTTAAGATTGAAAGAGGCAGAGAAAATGCAGAGCAATTTTGATGGAAAGAAAACATTGTTTGGAAAGTGAGTGAAGAGCTCTAAACAAGGAGCTCCAACAGTGAGAATGGACTTAAGAGCAAAATGAGTGTTGAAATGACTTGGGATGAAACTGATGTGAGCAAATGCTCGAGGGAGCATTTCAGAGATTTCTTTGAGAATGAGAATGATACACCAAAAGGGGAACCGAAATGCATGCAATCAATGGTAGTGTTCAAGAAACGTTCCATTGGTTTTTTAATCAAAAATGCTGGTGGTAATGTTCAAGGTTTATTGGTTGGGCATGTGAAGGTTTGTGTACTTTTCTTTGCAGACGATGTGGTGTTGTTGGCTGAGAAGCCAAACCATTTGCAGGGAATATTAGAACAAATGTTGCAGCAAGGAATGCCGATCTGAACATAATGTATCAGAGACCAAGGTGGTATCTGATGGGGAAAAAAAATGAATGATTGCAAATTCTACATGAATGACCAAAAACTAGAGCAAATAGCCATGTTGTGTGCCTTAGCAGAACGTTTACTAAAAATGGAATAATAAATGGAGAAATGTTAAGACATCAAATCAAATCAAATCTTTATTATGGTCATAGACCAGCATAAGGCATGCAAATGCTATGAGAAGCATTGTTGCAAGGAACAATAAAATAAGCCATAATGACATAACAGCACGCTTCTCTCACTTTGTTATATGGAACTGGGAGTTTGGTATGTTAGGTGAAACATTAAAGTAAGTAGAATACTACCCCAAGAGGGAATAGTGTGATGGTTTGGCACGTATGCTGGCAAATTTAATCTAAAAAGAAAACATACAATTCAAAACCTGAGCTGTTGTGCAAGGGCAGTTCATCATTTGTAAATTTATGTATTTTATTGTGAACCCACTTGGACGATGGCAAAGTAGGAGACAGAAATGCCAGACCTGTTTATCACATCTTACTAGAGGCAAGCTGCATTAAATCTGATACCAGTGTCAAATAAACAGTTAGAGATAAATTTTAAAATGATAAAAAGGTTAATAAAAATATAGTAAGAATGTGATTTTCCTGTAGAGGAAAACATATTCTTACTCTATCCCCTGACAATGTCAAAACTATGGCTAGTACATATTTTATAGTGGAGAATGAAACACCAATATATAAAGATTGTTTAATCTACCTGCTGCTTGGAAGCAAAAGTGTGCTTAAGGGGACAAAAGGATGTGCAAGATTCATGCTGCAGCAGGCAAAGCAAGATAGACAGAACTTCCCAGCTTTGTAACTACCAACCTAAAAATACATTTAAAGCTTTTATTTGAGATTCCAGCCACGTTCTGTTTATTTCATATGCTTGATTATTTCATCATAGGTGATTTCCACACATTACATTCTTTACAAGGAAGCTGGCTGAAATCAATTTCCATATGCATAGGCTTTGACAACTGATACCTGCCAACTCTCCAGAGCTACTCAGATGTTATGGTTGAATCCATGAATCCACTGATCCTGCTCTTGCTGGATGTCTGTAAGAACTTAGAAAGAGATAAGGGCCTCTCTGAAGTCCCCATCAGGCCAGAGGGAAAGGGTACCAGGAAGGAAAAAGGGAAAGAGTGAGCACCAACAGGAATGTGGCGAGTGAAAGGCTGGGATGGTTAACTTTATGTCTCACATTCTCAATCCCATTCCCCTTCCACCAAGTTTTCAGTTATTTTATGGTCACCTATCAGTGCAGCGACTCCCAATGTGTTTCACCTTTTCAGTCCCAACACTTCTTGGCTTGAACAGACTCTTTGGAATTAATATTGATCACCTCAAGCATTCATTATCCACAAGGGAGCTGGAACATTGGGGATTTTTTATGTAGCTTAAAACCTTGCTATGTTTCAATCTGAAATTAAATTCGTGATAGCAATATGTCTAGACGTATCTTCCACGCCCAGCAGTAAGAAAACAAACCACAGTTTGTTGTTTGTGTGTTTTTTAAAAGAACACCTTTGCATAATGATTATATTTCCTCCCAATTATGCTAATTTTCAAGCTTCTTTCCCATACAATTTCTCTTTTTTCCTGTTTTTTAACTCTGGAAATCTTGAGCCTCCCCTGAATCTAGGGACAAGCTTGGCCATGGCCATTCTTTTTCTTATATGATGGCATAATAACATTCTGAGAACTGAATTAGAATTAGTATGGAGCATCTTGTGTTACTAGGACCCTGGATACAAATTGCTGAGTTCATGTTTCTGCAATGGTTGGTGGTAAAATAGATACTGTAAGATTCCCCTCTCTGTCAATAAAATGTTCTTGCAACCTTCAGAATGTAATAAGCAGCCTCTGAAGAAAGAAGGTGCTACCTAGACACGGACTGGGTTTTTTTCCTTTCTTCTTTTTCTTCTTCCTTTTCCTTTTAATTAATTTTTAAGGCTGCAATATTGTTAAAACAGCTATATTATATTTTTGTACTTCTGTTAATTAGTTTGATATTATGTTTTTTTTAAAGGCATTAGTTCAGGTTATCAGCTTCTATTTCCTCCTTCTCCTGCTGCAACATTCATCAAAGGAATGACAAAGATGCTCCTTAAAATTCTTGGGTTAGAACAATGGGGGGGAAAAAAGGTTACAAACATTTTCTATCAGGAAAAATCAGATGTGCCCACCCTCTGATTTATCGAGCGCAATACTTTTTTTTCATGTAAAAAAGAGGTTCCTAGATTTTGTTTCCTGCTGTTATGAATAATGCAGCTTTACTTCCTCCAACTTGTCATGGAAATTTCATAGAGCTGCTGGTACAGAAATTAGCCTCCAAGTGCAACAAATTCCTTCAGTGCCAACAACCCTCTGAATATAAATGCAATATACATTTTTATTCCCCTGGCTGTTCTGCTTAACCGCCTGCCATTATGTACGTTAATGAAAATCAGATTTCAAATGGGAATGCTCATCACTGACACAAAAGCACAACGAGAACTCTCACGGCCAACATGCCAGAAGATGATTAATTTGGATCTTTACTGTATATTGAGTATGTTCCATATGCCTTCCCCAAACCCTGCCCTCTTTTTGCCTTCTTCCTCCCTAGAGGAGACTATTTCATATGTCATTGATTTTATAGGATGCCAGAACCTTAGTTGCCGTCAATTTGTATACTGCTTTTCCACAGACACATTGAAGGCAATTTACAAAACCAGTGATGAAAACACGACACTAATATATTACTGGGCATAAGAGATCAGCACATGAGCATCCTCTCTATAAAAATATGATTACTGCCAATCTTCCATTCTCTTTGGCTCTATAGCAAGACTTCTTTGCTTGCTCTAGTGCTTTAATTGTAAAATTTAATTTTAATTTAATCATCAAGCTGGTAAAAATGAGCTGGGCTTTGTAGGCTATTTCTGTACCCTTCTTTTATGTTTTTAAACTGCATGTTTATTTATTATCATATATTATATGGAGATGCATTTGTTACATTTTGACACTGCCTTGGTGTGAGATGAAGAGCAGCATCATAATTAAATAATGGATAAATAAATACATAAATTCAAATTTATGCAAGAATAAGCAATGGCAGAAATAATGCAAAAAATCAGATGCATAGAATTGGATCCAGATATCCAAGCTGATCTCACTTGCTGCTATTAACCTGATTCAAACTATGGCTTTTTAAAGTTGCAAACTTTATATAAAGACTGGTTCACAACATGTATAAATACCGGACATTGCAGGTATCTCACACAAGAGTATTTCATGCACTGGGGATGAAATCCATATTAATTAGATTGCTAATTTCAGTCCCAATACTGCGACTACCTTTGCTAATGATATGAACATTTCCTGGCATTCAATCTGGCTTGCTTTATTTGTGACCTCTTAACTGGCATTATAGGTTATACATTAAATGTATAATTCATTTCATTTTTAGGCCTGAGAATTATGCCCTGATATTCCTCATTCTTGTTCCCGTTCATTCCTACAAGTAACAAAATGAGAGACAGGACATCCCTGTACAGGTTTTTCAGTTGAGGAAAAAAAGGTACTATAGATTCAAACATTAGAAGTAATACTTCTTATAGCTCTTTGTAGATTTCTGGACATTCAGACCTAAGGTAATGATTTTCATGTTTTAATCTTTATCCTCCAGGTAACGAACCCGTATTCATTAAAAAAAAAATGGACAAAAGACTTCTTCCCTGAGCTTTGGCAGCCCACAAGCAAAGAATTTTCTGCATCAGGGATCAGCAGCCTTTTCAGATGCAAGACATCATTGTGCAAGATCCCTTCCCTGCTTTTGAAAAAATGATCTAAACCATCTGTTAAACCTTGTGAATTTTCTGATGACCTCTCACTCTTGGGATTGTGGTTATCCCCACATGGCAGCAAGGAGGTGGAAATGATGAAACATTTGTTTCAACATCACAGTGCAAACCACATGATTTACATACTTGCATCTGATATCAGGATGTGAATTCAGGTAGTCCTCACTTAATGGCCACAATTCAGACTGGAATTTTGGCTGCTAAGCAAAGCGATCATTAAGTGAATAGGACCTGATTTTATTACCTTTTTTGCAGTGGTCATTAAGCGAATCACCATGGGGTTAAGTGAACCACATGGTCATTAAGCAAATCACCCTGTTCCGCATTGATTTTGCTTGCCAGAAGCTGGCCGGAAAAGTTAAAAATGGTGATCACGTGATCAAGGGACGCTGTGACGGTCATAAATGCGAACTGGTTGCCAAGCGCCCAAATCGTGATCACGTGACCATGGGGACACTGTGACGGCCATAAGTGTGAGGACCAATCATAAGTCAGTTTTTCCAGCACTGTTGTATGTCCGAACAATCACTAAGCAAATGGTTGTTAAGCGAGGACTACCTGTATGAAAGCCTTGTATTCACATCATAGTATCTCATCAAACATTTTGTCATTTTTTTTGTCATCATAGTCTGCATCAGATGCCAATGATTTGGATCTTATGCAGGAATTCCAACATCTCACAAGTTTTGCAAATATTCCACCATTTAAAAAATATAATAAATTTTATTTAAGGATTGGAATGTGCGGATCCTAAGACTGCAAAGGCCAATTTGCAAGAAAATATTTGCAAACTGATCTTTTTTTTCCTTCTGTATTTTTTATTATATTTTTACATTATACTTGAAACCCATCCACACCAAATATTTAGTCTTTTAAAGTAGCAGCTCACAGAAATATGCGATTAATTTTAAGCATGAAAGCAATTCCATTGAAATCAATGACATTATTGATTTGCCTATTAGCTTTTTCTGATGAAAAATAAAGTCCACTGAAGGGTAGGGACTGGAGGCTATAAAAAACGTACAAATGACTGCTTTCCATCAGAACAATCAGAAACGAGATAATAGAAAATTCTGCATAGGGAACATTCTCTATTACTTAGCATATAATTATTTAAACAAAGCACATTTCATGTAGCTAAAAGGAAGAATGAATTATTTAGAAATCTCTCATTTTATAAATAATGTGGCCATTTAACTTCTCTGGTAGAATTACATTAATACACAATAAGTTTGTGGATGTTAATCTTGCTGGAATTACTGGACATTTTGGGCCTTCTGCAAAGATTTTTCAGCATGACAGTAGAGTTACAATAGCTCCAAATTGACCTTGTTTAAGTTTTAGTTTTCCAGCAGGACTGGCTTTCAAGGCATCTTTCAATTAGGTTAAACCAGTGTTTCTCAACCTTGGCAGCTTTAAGACAAGTGGACTTCAACTCCCAGAATTCCCCAGCCAGTCATTTAAGGCTTTAAGGCTTCTTTAAGTACAGCCTTAAAGAATACAATCTTGAGCTTTTAAATGGGCCACTATGATTCAGAAGATATATTTAAACAGGACAGCTTTAAGGATCCACTAAAATGAGAATTAGACTCATATTATTTTCTGCTGTAGGTTTGGGAGAGCAGGACAGTTTGAAAGTGACAAATAAAAACAGCTATCAGTGCTAGATGAATTGCCTGGAGAAGCAGTTCCACAGCTGGAAACACATAGTTCTATGTTCTCTATTTACATTCTGTCCACAATAAAGTCCAAATTTTACATGAAAAAGAGGAATTGCATATCTTCTAGAAATGATGCAGATTAAGAACATCTACAATTCTTTCTAGAGCTGGCAGGAGAAAATGACAAGGCTGGCATTTGCTAGAATCCTTTTCTTTTCACTTTGCGCAGAATCTAACCACCTAAGAAGATCAGATAGAATTTCAAACTAGTCTCCTCCCTTAACAATGGTAATTGGGACCGGAATTTCCCTTGCTAAGCGATGCGGTCATAAAGTAAGATGTCACGTGACTGCTTTGCTTAGTGACAGCAATCCTGGCAATTCCCCTTGCCATCATTAAGCAAATTTTACTGGTCGTTAGCCGAGCAACCTACCCAATCCAAGCCATTCCGGGCTTGGTTCCTCCCAGCCCCAAGCTTCAGTAAGGTAAGGGACTGCCTCCAACTCGAACTCCCACCTATGTCCCCGCCACCTCTGCCCCTTTGGCTGCCCTGCACCCTGCCTTGGACAGTGAGCAGCCACAGAACCGCGCAGCTCTGAGGCTGTTTGCCATGTCCTGGGAAGCTGCAGCTGCCCCAGCCCAGTCCCAGCCACAGTCCCCCTCACCACCTGCCCTCTGAGACCCTTGCCATCCTGTGCTCCACCACCCCAGTTGACTTCTGCTGGCTTCTTGCTCCTGCTGCTGACCACATGCCCTTTTTTTTTTTTTAAGTGAAGCCAGCTCAGCCCCGCCCAGCAGCTCTTTGCAAAGGGACTGCTTTGGGCTTTCATTTTTCACAGCTGACGCCCAGTCTGGCAGCCAGACCAGGCATGTCGTCAGCAGCAGGAGCAAGAAGCCAGCAGAGGTCAACTGGGGTGGTGGAGCACAGGGTGACAAGGGTCTCAGAGGGCAGGTGGCGAGGGGGACTGTGTCTGGGAGTCCTTCTGGAACGAGAAGCCAGCTCAGCCACCCAGCAGCTCTTTGCAAAGTGGCTACCTTTACCATTTTTTTCCTTTTTCCACAGCCAAAGCTGGCCTGGCCTGGCCCGGCCCCGCAGCCTTGTCAGCAGTAGGAGCAAGAAGACGGCAAGGTCAGCTGGGGCGGCAGAGTGCAGGGCAGCAGGGGGCGAAAAAGGCATAGATGGAAGGGGAGAGAGGCTGGTGGGGGGAGTTGCAGTGCCCCTACAGTTGTAACTGCAGGCAGGCTGCCAAGTGCCTGAATTTTGATCACTTGACCATGGGGGCACTGCAACAGCTGTATCTTCAGGCACCAGTCGTAAGTTCATTTTTTTCAGCGCCGTTGTAATTTCGAACAGTGCTGAACGAATGGTCATTAAGTGAGGACTACCTGTATTATGAGTTGTCATGTTCTACCCCTTGGAGAGGGAGCATCCATAAGTATCTAGAGAAGGTAATGGAGCAAGTAAAATGTGCATTATGTGCCTCATCATATAAAAATGTGACTTTTGTCTTTGTGTCAGATACGAGGATGTAAGGGTAGATTTTGTATAATGACATCATGGTATATGTGTTAATCTTGGTGGGCTGTGAACAGCCAAGGACCATGGTCCAATGGCTGAGGACCTACAAAATCCTGATGAGTGTTACCTCTTTATTTTGCATATCTTCTTCACCTTCTGGTCAGCATAGGGAGTAACAGAACACTATGTATAACCTTTACCAGATGCTTTTTCAAAATGGCATTTCCTAAGACAATTGCACATGTGCTGCACTCAGCCCTACTTACATTCCTACACATATGGTGAGGGAAAGTCTAAAACAAGTCAGTTTTAGATCCAGGAAGAATGCAGTTAATCACTACAGCCATATATATTAGAACGGCACAACAGTTCGGTCTGGAAGTGAAATTCAGGGCGCATAAGGGTGTTCACATAACACTTGTCTGCAACTCTTTAAAGCAGCTGCATCTTTTCCCAAGATCACATGGCTGACTGCAAAGCTGCAAGGGAATCCCAGGAAAAGATGTGTTTGGTTGAAAGCATTACAGGCATGTGCTATATGCACGAGCCCACATGCCAAAGCACCTTTTTGCCTTCAGATCTGAAGATACCAAGATATAGGTATCAGTGGGTGTGTGTATGACTAATTAAACAGAAACATAGCAGTTTAAAAACAAAACATTTCAGCTTCTGCTTTCTTTAGCTGCTGTAATGCGAATTTAAAAAATGCTGTACTGTAGCCCATACAGCAGCTACAGCATAGCAAAAGTGGAATAATTCAAAATGTGACAAGTGATGTTCCAGGTTGTTTGCAGGGTTGTCTTGCCCAAACTGGGCACTCTTCAAATGTGTCAATTTAAATTTTCATCCATGGTTATGCTAGCTAGGGATTCTGGGAATTGAAGTCCATACATCTGAGGGCACCCTGGTGGGGGAAGGTTACCATGCAGAATTAAGTGGTCAGGTCTATATACCCAGAATTTTTTCTCTCTTTTCTTCAGCAGTGATGAATCGGGTGGCATTTCCTTTACAATAATTGACAGATCAAGTTAGGCTATGATTAACTGAACTGACATTGTATGTGACTGTCAGTTCTAATTGCTTTATTTATTTGTTTGCAAGACTTATATGGCCCCCTATCTCATACAGTGACTCTAGGCAGCTCACAACAATCCATAAAACATGCAGTAGTTAAAAACAAATATACCTTTCCTCCCAGTGCCAGACCAAACATTCTTACAGCATCCTAGCCCAGTGCTTGGGGGAAGAGTCAGGTCTTCACAGCCCTCCAGAATGTTAAAAGGATAGGGATCCCTTGGATCTCAGGTGGCAATTCCAAAGGGCTGGCATGGCCACTGAGAAGGTACACCTCTGAGGCCCCATCAGGTGGCATGAAGGGGACCTTGCACATGTCCACCCTATCTAACCTAGTAGAAGGGCAGATACTCTCAAGAAGAAGTGATCCTGCAAGTAATCTGGCCCTGTGCCATGTAGGTGATAACCTGTACCTTGAATTGCTCCCGGAAAGCAAATGGAAGCCAGTGCAGCTCACGCAGCAGTGGTGTTCCTCAGTGAACCACGGGACACCCAAAACTACGCATGCTGCACCATTCTAGACCCATTCCAACTTTTGTCAAAGTTGCAGATTTATGTGCAGATTTATGAGCAAAATGTGTGTGTAGCATTTTACCTACGTATCAAATATCACATTTTGGAGTTTCATATTTAATGACACAAATTACGCACAGGGTCTGAACGTGATGTTTTGTTCCATGTAATAAATCCTGCTAGTCTGGGTATTTTTAAAGACAAGGTTCTACCCGAGATAAATAGAGATGATGTGGTGTTTAGATTCACAGAGCTATTATCTAGAACTGGTGGTAGGTTATTTGAATACAGTTCTCACCAGTATTCTGCATAGAGAAATGTGAGGAAAGCGTTAATAAGAGGCTTGGTGACTGCTTTAGCAAATATGCACAGTTGGTTAATGATAGGATGCTTGCTCTGAAAACCCAAAGATAAGCAGAAGATGCCAGATAGAAATCTACTCTTTCTTAAGGGAAATCTTACCCCCTCTAGATAAGTTAAGTGCATCATTTGTTCTGGATGAAGTATCTGCATAATACAGTCACCTAAACTGTGACCCCGTTACATATGCTGGGGGAACCAGCCCATATTACTTAACTCTGTTCTAAGTAGGTCATAATTGATGTCTTTGATATTTGATAGATTTATTTACCTTATATTACAAGTTACTGTTTACACAGAGAGAGATCCCCCCAATAATTGTCTTGTTACAGTATCCAAGACAATCAAGCATCCTGAGTGGTTGATTTTGTAAATTTTAAGCAAAATTATGTCAATTTTTTCAGGAGTTGGATTTGGATTGCTAAAGAGATTAGTTCTCTCATTTTTAAAAATCTTCTAGTGTGTAAGGATTTGCACTGCTTTATTGTTCATTGATGTTTTTTTTATATATTGTTTTATTGTATTATAAACACAAGTAGTGCATCCTGGGCCAATGGCTGATATTCTAGGGCACTGCAGGAAAGTTAAAAGCATAAGCTCCTGCAGGGGGGCAGTGATAAAATATGGATTTTGTGACTTACGTGTGTCCAATATTAGGACACATGTGTGAAAGAGAGTATTATCTCACTGTGATTACCTGTGGATGCTTATGGTTAAGTGATGGTACTAAAACTCCTGACCCTCACTGGAAAGCTATATAGGCATCAGCAGTTGATACTGCTTGGATTGCAGCAACTGCTTAAAATGTTAAATTAAGTCTTAATAAGGCATAGAGCCCTATGACACAATCTTTGGAATCTCTGGTCAGCCATCCTTTTGATTTTGGAATCTTACCAGACATTTTTTGTCAAGATCATCTCTGCAAATATAAGTCCTATAAAAGCATTTTCTATTTATAAAAACAACAATACTAAGATTTTCAAGATGCTGATGTCTCAGTTTAATAATATCTCTCCTCTGTGACTTGTTCACGGATTGCATAGCAAACATATGTATCACTCCCTTTGTCTATTCTTGCCCTCATTGAAATGTTTTATTGGATTAAATTGCAGTGTCTTTTGAAAATGTTTGAAAAAGTCATGAGAAAAAATGACCATTTACTTTCCTTTGATAAAGAAACCATCCCAGCAGCCTTCAAAAATATGCCAATGGTATGGGCTCAATGCATATTTTGAATTTATAACTTTTACTGTTCTCACAATTCCTGTATGTTTTAAGCTATACTCAAAGGGATAAGGTCACATTGCATTAGACCTATATCTTTCTTTCTATATTGAAAATATATATATTCCATTTTTATGCTTTTGGTTTTTTTCCCCCTCCAGAGGCTAGCATTTTCCTTTTCTTCTCCTAAGGGCATAACTCTATTTCTTCAATGTTACAGGTCAGTATTGATTGGACTTTCTAGCATTTCAAGAGCTACCTGTTACTGGGTTCAAATTCTATTTCTTTATTGGATTGATTAAGAAGTTCTACATTATTAATACTTTTAAGACGAACAGTTCTTTTTTTTTTCTTTTAAAAATGTTTAGAGCAGTGGGATGGTGGATTGATACAGAAGGTGTCCACAGTATCATTATAACTTTATAAAGAATTATTTTATTTGTTAAATTAATTTCCTCCAGGAGCTCAATTTTTTTCACAACAGCCACCCTGTAAAATAAGTGTGGCTAGGAGAGAATAACTAGCCTAGAGGCACTTTGTTAATTTCCACAGCTGTGAGTGGGCTTGAACATGAATATCCCAGGTCCTAGCCCAACATATCAAGCATTGCACACGCTAGATCATCCATTCTTAAAACCATTAAGTTAAAACCACTACATGAAAAATTACAGGAGGAAATTTCCTGCCTGTATGTGTTGTGGTCTCCTCAAAGTGGCAATTTCCATAAATAATAAAACATGCATGACAAATGGAATAATGCATTTATACTACAACCTTATATCCACTTTTGTGAGAATAAATCCCACTGACTTCAATACAAGTTGCTTCTGAGTAGACATGAATGCTTTGTTAATGCCATATCAAGGTTGACCTTAACCAATTACTTTCCAGTATTGCAGGAGTCTTAAAAGAAATGTTGGAATATGGGGGAAAGGTGCTAAAAAATATAACCAAGAATTCCAATGGACATGCAGAGCTCTAGAAAAGCTAAAAAAAATTCTTTGCATACCATCCATTGCAAATATTACCTGCATCCCTCAGTCTAAAATTACGACCAATATTCTTTAATTGACACTTGTCAACTGGGATTGGAAATACTTTCCACATTAATTCTATCTGCTACATACTGGAGTCAGCCAGAGTCTTGTTGAAGTGAATAAATACAGCAGAGCTCTAGAACTACCTACAGAACTACATAAATTATTTTTAATAAACATAGATAAATATAGAGAATATAGAGAAAAATGTTGATTCAGGTTTTAAATATTAATGCTTTCTCACATTTGAATACATTAATTAAATCTACTAAACTATAAATTTTAACCATCTTAAATAACCCTCTCAGTTTTATGGATTTTACAATTACTGAAACAGTTGCTATTAGCAACAGATCCCATTTTATACCATAACAAGCATCTTAGAAGCATTTATAGACTAAGTCTGTTGAAATCCTAGCCAAAAATAAAATTTGGCTTTCCAATACTGCCTTTCAGAGTGGTACTTACTAAATCTCTTTGCAGCAGTCATTCATCATTTGATTTAGAAAAATGGTAGTTGTGTTTACATAATAAATGTATATTAGTATACATAAGTATGCATAAGTACTCAATGCATAAGTACTCAAATGCAATTCTTGTTTGGAAGTAGAGGAATAATATTTTGTGACACATTCAACAGAAAATTCCCCATAATTTCAAAGTTGAAGTCCCAAAAAGTTAAGTCTTGTTATATTTTACCAAATAGAATATTTTTAACAAATGTTCAGAAGATACCCCAAAATATCCCAGTTCAATCTTCTTCAAGGTTTTGATCAGCACACAGTATGCTGTAATCCAGATATAAATAATATCAAACAATTTACCCAACTGTGATTAAGCACATGCAAATCAAATTAAAAAACATCTTAACCTCAGGTGATAGCTCAATGGATTTGTGCTCCGTGAATTTTCTCTGTGCCTATTGTACAGTACATACATAGGAGCAATACAAGGAAAACTGCTAATCAATGGGAAAAAGCTATGTATAAATTGGCCTTACCCATACTCACAAGTCTAGTGGAGCCATATGAGATACTATCAGGGCTGAGCTTTAAGCAGCTGACTGAGTTGACCTGGGAGTTAAGAGTAGGAGTCATTGCTGAAGAATCAGCTCAAGAATCATACCCAGAGGCATACAGAAACACAGAAGAAGCAGGAAAGCCACTGCTGATCAGGATGATCATTGTTTTTCTGGTGAAGGCCAACCTTATATAGCTTGGCCTTCACCAGAAGCTCATCATCTTTAGAAATCTGAGGGGGGCAAGAATAGTTCAAATCATCATCTTTAGAAATAACTCTATAGCTCCTCAGCTTTAGAAATCTGAGAGAGGGTGAAAATAGTTCAATATCAAGGGTGTTGCTCTAACCTGCAGTTCTGAGCTTTCCTACAGACAGTATATAGAGCTGTCCCATAACTTATTTCCCAAACAGGACATGAGGATTAATGTTAGAACTCACCAGCTGGACATCTAAGTGGTAAATTCTGAAATTAACCCACATTTCCCATTTGGATCTGTGTGGGTCTGTATAACAGATGTTCTATAATCAAAGTAGATTCTATTATTTCCATATTTTCCTCTAAGAGTAGGAGTAATGATAGTACAGAGAAATTATTCCTGTCAATGATGTGTAAGAAAATGCACTTACAGTTGCTCAGATCTGCCAATAAAGCTGACACATTTGCATCACTGCTGTTTCTTCCACATGCAACAGATTTTATATGAATGTACATATGTGTGGATATATATAGGCCCAGCTGCAGAGGCAATGAGGGAAAGGGAGGAATGGCAACGCATGTGTCCTGAAATCATCATGTAAATGATGAAAGTTACATGCTGCTCCAGACATCATTATATCATTACTTAATGCTATATTTTATATTTTAGACTTTATATTTGTATTTTTTGTATATTTATATTGAATTGTTTTAGTGACTCACTATTTTTAGTATTTGTAAGCCACCCAGAGTTGTTGTGTGCGAGATGGGCAGCAGAGAAATTTAATAAATAAATTTAATAAATAATCATCATTTTGATGACAGAGCAGCTTGTGATGGACATTGCAGTGTCCATCTGTAGTCCAATCTGGTATCTAAATATGAGACCAACTTTCAGTAACAGATTCGTAATTAGGTACTACCATGTGCTGGGGTTTCTTAGAGCTTCAAATATACTATACTTATATTTAGTACATTTTATCAGAAAATAATCCAGTTGACTCCATCCACTTTTTAATTTTTCTGTTGCACAGATTTAATGATTAATAAATTGATGCATACATATTTATTAATCATTAATAAAAATTAATGATTTAATATTTAATTCATTAATACTACAATGAAGTAATGAATGGATTTTACATTTCCATTTCTAAAATCTTTATGTAGTCTTTTGAATCATTAAATGTTCTGAAAAAGTCTTAAAATCACTACAAATCATGCTGTACATTTTGGAAAGCTACCTTGAAAATTAGTGCTAATGAGTCACATATACACAGAAAGTGTTTGGTTTTCCTTAACATACCCCCACAAAAGAACACTTTGTGTTGTTTTTGCTATCTTTTACAAGCCTCAGCTCATTTTGAATTTTAGTCTTTCTGATAAAGTTGCCAAAGACTACTGTGTATTCTCCTTTGGGTATGCCATTCTTCCTGTACATGTCTTCTGTCCTTCAGGATTTTAGAGAGTATTCCATGTCTCCATGCAGGCCTCTTGTATATTTCCCATTTTAACTCCTTGGAAGAATTGTTTTCAATTTCACCTTCAGTATCTAGTTTCCAGGGGCATGTGTGGGGGGCATGGAATCAACAGCGTCAAAATAGCATGTGTAACTGGATGAACAAAGCCCCTCCCCTTTTTACATGCATGTTAGAGTATGGCACCTTGGTTCTTCTTAGCAAGGGATCACTCACCACTACAACATACCTTTCCTTTTTCAAGGTGGCTGTTGGGTTGCTTCAAACCACACAGGCCCATGTGTCTTCTACAGTATAGTGTGGCACAGTTTGCTCAGGTAGCTGTGGATCATCCTCTAGAAGGAAAGCCTGATAACAGTTCCTGAGTTCCGCTGCACTGAATGTCTCCTGATTCACTTGTTTCTTTAGGTCGTATGCTTCCCTGTGTTTGCCTCTACCAAAGGGACTTTTTCTCTTCTCTTCTCTTGCTCCTTCTCCTCTCTTATTCCTCTTGCAGAGTTTCAGCTGTCCTGTCCAGAAACTTCTCTGATGTGTTGCAGTGTCTCTCCACAAACTCCTCCACTTTCTCTTCCAATAAGGACCCAAGCATAAACTTAGGTCTTATTCAAAGAGAAAGATAAATATTGTACATACTTTGCAGATCATAACAAAGCTTCCCTTGTTGTCCATGTTGCTTAGAGTTGTTGCTCACCAACTGTCCTAGCTGAACACCCAAGGAAATCTTCCCTGTTTGCTCTATTCACAAGTTTCCAGAAGCTGCTTCTCTGGGTGAGGACTAGCCTGGAGGAGAAGAAGAGTTTTCCTTGTTGAACTCTTTTGCCAGACTTGTGGTTCTCCCTGTTTGCTCACCCAGGAAGCTCATTCTGTGGAAATTGAGTTCCTTACATGCTGCCTCAGCTAGGTCAGCAAGAGCAATGCTCTAATCAGGCAAAAGAGTCAATCAGCAACACTCAGAAAATGGTCAGCAGCAATGAGCACTCAATCATTGGCAGCAAACAATCAGCAGTCACTTCTTCCCCTTCTTGGCTCTTCTCTCTTCTGCCTCTTGTAATTCCCTCATCAAACTCTTGTTTGCTCTCCTTATTTGCTCACTCAGTGACTTTTTAATTTCAAGCTTGTCTGGAGCTGAGGGGAGATAATTAAGCCCACTCTTTCCAGGCTTGTGTCCAGCAACTTCTGCTCTTTTATTTAGTCAAATCAAATCATTTTTCTTTCCAGGAGAAAGTGAATAGTTTGTATTCTCTTCTTGTGTATATGTTCAGGTAAGCATCCTTTCTCTAGAGGGATTGGCAGACAACATATTTAGAATGGAGGTTGCCTATTTACTACAGATATAAATTATATCAATTTGGACTTCATGAATATTTGGCTATTGATAATTAAAACTGAAGTAAAATTACTCTACAATTGAAATAATAAGCCAATAAAGTAATTCAAAGTTCACCTATACTACTTCTCCTACAACTGCAATTGTGACTTGTATCAATAATGCAGAACAATAGATCTCCCCAACCCCACTACCAAATGCCATATTGCAAATTAGGGATTGGTATGCCCTAAAGACAAAGGATGGGTCTTTAGGAGAGGAATTATTGGAATTGGAATGCCTTAACTTGTCCCCTGAAGAAACAATATATAAATCAAACCCTCACTGTTGTTGTGAGAATGACATTTGGTAGAAATTTACCATCTATGTATTAATTTACTCCAGTCTATGAAACTGAAACTGAGTCCATTAATTCCATAGAAACACAATGGGGAGCATTATAGGGTCACTTCAACTGCAATGCTGCAGGAAGATTTTGCTTCCAAATTATCTTGTCTAACAATATGTTTCAGGCTGGGAAGATTCAACATTTGTCTTTAATTATTAGAACGATACAGCTATCGTTATTTCACTTTTGCCAGATCTTCATTTCAACGGAGCATAACCTTTCCTTTTTTAACTGTTGTGAGATATTGATGAAAATCACAGCATCTCATGTAGGTAGGCTACCTTTCTGATGAGCTGGCTGAGGACTCTTTCCATTCCCTGCCCCTGAATTTGTTAAAACTTTAAAGAGAGGCAAGCTGTTACAGTCAACAGCCAGCTGTTGGCCTCTTTAAAAATCAGTTGATGTGGAGAACAACAGCACATAATAGTGAAGCATGGTCCCTGGAGAGATTAAAAAAACAAATAGAGATGAAATGGCTACCTCATGGATGTATCACCTCAATTTTAAGGTAATTACTTGATTAATCAAGTAAATTATAGCAGTTAAAATATCTGCATTCACTTCTGGCTCCTTCTTTAGGGACTGCAAGCAATGGCAAAGATCTTGATTCTTATAAAAACCTTTGAAACATAAATTTATTAGAGATGTTTTAATTTATTCTGCCATTAATATTTGCTTAATGCTGATGTCTTATCTGTTACATTTTTTTTGTTGGGAATGAGATGAATCCTAAATGATTCTTTAAGGACTGTGTCATTCTTGTAAAACTCCTTGATTGGGTATGACTTTTAAGTTTATTTGTTTCCTTGTTATTATTCAGTATGATTTTACTGAATTTGATAGCTTCAAGAAAGTTAACAATAAAGAATACATCTAAGATGCTGTATTGATTATGGAAGTGGTCATGTTTAAACATCATACTAATACATATTACACATTCTAAGGTATTTTTCAGGGTTAATGTTTGCTTTTGTTGTGTATTAGTGCCAATTAGCTTGCCCAGAAGCAAAGCAGTGCTGAATAGGTCAGTTGTATTACAAAATGTCACACAGTCCCAGGACGAAGCTGAAAATTCCTGAGGACACAGATTGCCTGGCAGTCCGATATATAGTACATGTCAGATGTACATAGCAAACCATTTGAGGCACCTGGAATAAAATACTATACTCAAAAATCAATATAGTTCACTATGCATGATAGTGGTCAATAATACCGTACTACAGGTCTCTGTGGAAGGCCGAGTCAGGAAAAAAGTAGCACTAATAAATGTATATTTCACAGTTCTGTCATAGGAACTGGAGGTCAGCATCCAACTTCATTCATCATGGTCAATAAACCAGCACATGAAAATTTTCCCATTCATTTCTAGGTAGTTTGAGAAGTGCTGGTGAATGCAGATGGTTCTGTAGTAATAGGACCACTAAAGACCAACTCTCCGTGAGCTGTCACTGCAGAGTAATGAGAGCAGTGTGGTTATGAGTTTTTATTCATTAAAAATAATACAAGAAAAAATTGTATGGAAGTGAGCTGGAACAAGAAAATGACAGACAAGAACTCCTACATAAAAATATGGGAATATCTTCTTGTAGTATGTTTATGTAATGGATATATACATTATCAGATATCAACCATGTTTCTTAGTCACCCCGTAGCATATAGAAACATGGAGGAGAAACATGGCTCCTTCACAATTAACTTGTGATGGGAACCACTCCTGGGCTTAGATTGTTTGAAATAAAGCATTTTCAACAATACACCTGCAGAGACAATGATGTATTCAGGGCCTAAGTAACAAGAAAATGCTAATATATTATTCATTCAGGACAGTCTGTCCATATCTGGTGCCCTCTAGATAGGAATGCTGGGAATAATTTATGGCTATGATTATTTGAATTACATATTTTATATTGCTTCTTACTACTGTAAATGGAGCAATATAAAAATAGATACATTATTTTGCACAGCCTGCCTTCAACCCCAACACACCAATGGTTGGGGGAAGCCAGTGCTGCAGAAAAGCTGTATAACATATGCACAGCTCTACCAACCACCCCAGCTGACTAAATGTTATGAGAAGCCAGTGGCAGGAAAGGACCAAAATATTTTTTTGGTAGTACTGAAAGAGAAAGCTGGGAGGAGTCTTCTCCCACAGGCTAAAGAGATTCCACACACTGAAGTTGCTCTCCTTCCCCAGCAACTGCTGAAGATTCTCCAGTGTGGATGGCTTCAGAAAAGGCTGGCTACAATCCTAAAGATTGGGAGCATGGGAGCACTTCAGCCAGCTCTGGTGAAGAAGGTTGAGAACAACCTTCTCCTATAGCACCACCCAGAAGTGATTTAAAGCACCCCAAGTTGCAGCAATATTAGCATGCATCATCTATATTGGTATCAATATAGAACACAAGTGAAGCAAATCAGGTCACCTCCAAGGCTTGACATGTTTTGTCAAAGCAAATCCATGCCACTTTACACATGCCTAAAGACTAATTAAATGACTCAGTCCATGCTTGGGAAGGATATATTTAATACCTATAGAAACATTATAGAAAATATTCATAGGTCAGTGGTGAACTAGCATCTCTAGTTAGGGGTAAGGTAGCAAATAAAAGAGAAAATCCTCTCTTGGAGGCCCTGGAGAGCCACAGTGATTCATAAGACATTGCTAGAACCCCATTCACCAAATGCAAAAGATGGCAAAGGACTCTTATCATATGATGCTTGGCAATTTGCACACAACCATATAATTAGCCAATTACCTGCAGCATGAAGTTCAGCAAAGTGACAAGATGATTCCCCCCCCCCAATATGCCAGATGGTTGGGAGAAAACAATAACATCAGCCTGATTATGGTTTATGAATATGTTCATCAAAGTTTGCAAATATGTGCCTTTAGTGAATTTTCAAGCGATCCCACCATCAGTCATTTGCATTTATATTTCATCTAGATCACTTTAAAAATCTTAAATAGCTAAGTACAAAAAAGCCTTTTGAAATTCTCCACCAGATTTGTGCACAGAGAAATCAGGTGGAGAAAGTCTCCAAACTTTTCAAGGGAAAGAGAAATTCTCCAACAATTTTTCAAGAGCACAATCTCCCATAATGGAGACAACAGCTTCATGAATGAAGAAGCTCCATGGATGGAGATTTTGCTTGATGTTTTCCACAGTTTTTAACTTTGGAAAGTCAGGCAAACCATTGGCAAGATTACTGCATGGTAAAAAGGCGATTCACACACCTTCTCAATCTGAAATTCTTGTTTGAAAGAATTTCTAAGCAATTTCTCTTTCATTAAATTAAATAGAACAGATAGAAAAAAATGCAGGAGCATTTATCTGTCTGGGACAAAGAAGAAGAAGAAGAAGGAGGAGGTGGAGGAGGAGGAGGAGGAGGAGGAGATACTGTTTCCCAGTTTGTATGCTGAAGTGTCAAAAAAAAAAGTCACAACCAAGAAATCCTCCCTCTTTAGATAAGCTGAAAGTTTACAGTCTTGGGCACTCTTACCAGACAATGGGTCAAAAGCTGTAGAAGCCATACAGGAGTTTACTTAGTCATGCACATAAAATATTATGGAATGAGCAATATACACTTCTGTTTCCAGCAAATCCTGACAATGGGAGTCCAAAAGAGTTAAAGCAAAATTTTGAAGAAGGAGAACCCAAAGACACCAGAACTGAACAGATGTCAAGTCTTTTTCATGTAGAGAATTATAAAAGTGTGAAGTTGCCTCTGAGGCAGAATTATTGAGGCAAAACTCCAGGGTCATTAAAGAAACAATTATGTACCATCAGGGAAAGTGGAATACTAAAGAAAATTAGCTTTAATAAGTCAATTGGTTTTTACTAATTTGCTGGAAGACTCTTCCTTTCTTAAATCATATTTATTTGTTTAGGCTTGAGGATATAATGTTTGCTTACCCTGTGAGTAGGGAAAATACAATGAGATCTGGAGTAAAGATGCATAAAATAAATATATGTATATAATCAAAACACAGTAGATAATAGATTCTCTCTGGCTAAACACATGGGCAAGGTTTTGTGTTTTTAATGTTGAAGTGAAGGGTGATGATACAGATAGAATTATATGTGTTTCTTTTTTATACCATTGCTTTATTAATTTAAACTTTTGACTGTTCCAGTCTTAACAATTATCCTTAATTCTCCCTGGCTAGATTTCCTCATGCAGAAACAGCAGAAGGATCTGCTGTTACAAAGTTAATCACTGTATCTTTTAAAATAAACACAAAAAGCGAAATGCACACTACATACTTCAGGTCATTTGTACTATGACTCCGAAGCGCAGTTTTTAAAGTTTGTTTTTTATTTCCTAAATTTACAAAACTTCAACACAAAATGAAAAGAAATTGTAGAGCTAAAAAAAATAAAATTAAACCAGGAGCAAAGACAAAATTAGTTTTACAAAAAATACCTGAAACTGATATGAATCCATACATTTCTATTCAGAATTTTTCTGTAGATCTTTTAGGAAGGCATTATTAACATATTTAATAATGACTAGATCATAATTCATATGTCCTTTACTGCATAGCTTTTCAATACAGAGTCGCAATTTAATGATTTTTAGTTCGCCCTGAGCCAATATCAAAGGCTGGCATTACTTGTGTCTTTTCAACTGATTAAACAGTAGAAGACAGTAGAGTCAGCGGGAAGTTTTTCTGCTGTTTGCTTTACTCAAAGTTATAGAACTAACTGCAAGAATTACAACACATGCAGATGGCCTAGGGTAACTGAGCAATAATACTAGAAGTTGTGGAACAACTACTACACACTTAATGAGGAGAGGAGGCTGACAGGTAAAGAAAAATTTTTATTCAGCAATCATCATTGATTCTGTCCCTCAGGAGCAGATTCTAGCATTGGGATGCTTACAGTATTTATAAAGATGAATAACACAATGTGTGCATTTCTCATTGGTCCAATGTATGTGTTTGCCTTTAAGGGTCAAATGTTTCATTTTTGCACATACAAAGACACTTTGTTCCCTATATGGTCTTTTAAAACACTGACTGGTGGGTTCCCATCCTAGACTGTCCCTCTCCAGCAATCCTATGAGATGAATATGTCTGAGAGAGAATGTTCAGTCCATCTAGATGCATGCAGTTGTGAGTCCTTTTGAATTCTATTTTGGGCCTGTGGCCACCATGGAAAATACCCAACACTGCATCTGAGCAGCTCCCATACATGGAATCCCTTTTTGTAGATTGAAAATTGACTCTAGTGGCTAAAGTCAATGATGAGCAACTCCATTCCATGCTGAGGCGTCTGACTTCCCAAACCAAGCTCAACGCTTCCCTGTCTATTTGTACACAATACTTTTGCTGCAGCTGTGAGTGAGCATGATGAAAAAGCTATTGGGCATTCAGCACCCTCTTTCACAACATGTGATATAATTGTGCCAAAGTCATATTGTGAAAAAATTTCACTTGTAAGTGTGGGTTACAATGTTTGAGCGTAGTGCCTGATATCACCATTTTCTATGCTTCCATTAGCATGTTTTGCACTGCCATTCCCTCCTCACTTGTAGTAAAGTGTTCAAGTATAGACCACGGTGGCTAAATTTGACAAGTATCTCTTATAATAATTAATAGATCCTAAAGAGGATCATAGCTGTGACAAGATTTGTGGCCTTGGGTCATTCACAACTGCTTTCACTGTTTATGTACACTTTGTATCGGTCTTGGGTATCAATGGTGTCACCGTATATTATAATAAATTTAAAATAATCACATTTGCTACAATGTGCTTGAAGGCCATAGTCCCCCATTCTCTCCAATGCTGCCATGTGATTTTGCAGATGCACCTCATTATTTTTTATTCATGATGTAAAGTCATCTGAATATTTATCGTATGGCACATTCACATCACCGTTCAATAGAATAAAAACACAGGAGATATAAAATACAAGATATAAAATATAGAATATAAAATTATAGACATGTGTCTAGATTACAAATATAATTTTTTGCTTCATTTGTCACAGCCAGGAAATTGGTGAAATCTCCGTTATAGGCTCTGTTTTGGCACTCTGTCACTATATGTTGGATAGTTTGTTTTTCAGCCCCACAGTCACAATCTGGTGATGTCATTTTGCCCCACTTATAAAGGACATCAGCACATTGACTATGGCCCGTGTGGATTCTGTTCAATGTTGTCCATATCACATGGGGCTGATCAAACCCAGATGGTTTCTCTGAGATGCAGGGTTGTTGTTTATTCGTTTAGTCGCTTCCGACTCTTCGTGACTTCATGGACCAGCCCACGCCAGAGCTTCCTGTAGGTCATCCACACCCCCAGCTCCCCCAGGGATGAGTCCGTCACCTCTAGAATATCATCCATCCACCTTGCCCTTGGTCGGCCCCTCTTCCTTTTGCCCTCCACTCTCCCTAGCATCAGCATCTTCTCCAGGGTGTCCTGTCTTCTCATTATGTGGCCAAAGTATTTCAGTTTTGCCTTTAATACCATTCCCTCAAGTTAGCAGTCTGGCTTTATTTCATGGAGTATGGACTGGTTTGACCTTCTTGCAGTCCAAGGCACTCTCAGAATTTTCCTCCAACACCACAGTTCCAAAGCATCTATCTTCCTTCTCTCAGCCTTCCTTATGGTCCAGCTCTCACAGCCATATGTTACTATGGGGAACACCATTGCTTTAACTATGCAGACCTTTGTTGTCAGTGTGATGTCTCTGCTCTTAACTATTTTATTGAGATTTGTCATTGCTCTTCTCCCAAGGATTAAGCGTCTTCTGATTTCCTGACTGCAGTCAGCATCTGCAGTAATCTTCACACCTAGAAATATAAAGTCACTGCTTCTACATTTTCTCCCTCTATTTGCCAGTTATCAATCAAGCTGGTTGCCATAATCTTGGTTTTGAGAAGCAGGGTAAGCTTCGACATTGTAGAGGACAATTTTCTAGCCAATTCTTTTTCCACTTATTGTGGAAATTGTCATCTGAATGGCCTGGATGGCTTTGCACCACTTGATCCATGTCTCACTGCCTAGGTACTGATAGTGATGCTACTCCAAAAAACAAGTCAGTTAAACTATATAATCCTTTGTGTATATTTATGGTGAAAAATACATTGGAATCTTTCTCCATTTTCATCTTTTAATAAGCCTCCGCTAGGTTGATTTTCTGACCCAGTTTGGTGTAGGGGTTAAGATGCCTGGCAAGAAACCAGGAGATTGTGAGTTCTAGTCCTGCCTTAGGTACAAAGCCAGCTAGGTGACCTTGGGCCAATCATTTTCTCTCAGCCCTAAGAAGGAGGCAATGGCAAACCACTTCTGAAAAACCTTGCCAAGAAAACTACAGGGACTAGTTCTGACAGTTGCCAGAAGTCAACTGTCATGCGCTGCCTACCCCTGAATAATGCTCAGACACTGACTCGGTGGAACAGGCTCTGGTTTATTCATAGCGTAGGTACAGCATCGGGAAAAAAGCTGAGAGTGACAGGAGCGCGCCGGTGCGGGGTTTAAATACCCCGCGCCGGTCAGCGCCCCCTCACTCGCGGTCACGTCACCCCCCTTTGTCCAATACGTTGCCCTGCCGGTGGGTGAGGGGTTGCGAGGCCCCGCTGGCGTTCCGGGATCGCCCATCATCAGTTTCTCTATTCCTCCGGTGATTGCTTTCAGCTGGGCGATCTCCGTTGTATTAGCGCTGATGGCTTGGGTGTGTTCCGTGATCCGTTTAGCTATTGTTTCTTGACCGTTAGTCGTTATGGGTTGATGGCTACTTATCTTGAGCCCCTTCCCCTGTTTCCTTGCTATTGTCATGTGTGCCATTGCGCTGATGACTTCAGCTCAACGGCACTCATGACATACTGCCCCCTGTCCGAATAGTGCTCCCCCCCGGTTTTCTGGGTTTTTTTTTTTTTTTTTTTTTGAAATTCCCGCCGGAGTAGTTTTCGCCCCTCCCTTTGCTCCTCCCTCTACCACGTGCCTTCCCAGGGTGTGTCTTAGTACACATGCCCAGGTCACGCCCTGGCGTGCGCATGCTCCAGCCACACCCTGTTTGTTTGGCTCAGTTCGGCGAGGAGAGAGGCGTGGCTGGTCGGGTGCTTATCAGCTCCAGGTAAGGCCCTTCTTTTTTATTTAAAGTGCGTCGCCTTTGTTATTTGTGCTCCTGGGCGTTGCCCCCAGGTTGCCCTGTTGACTTGCTTGCCACTCCCCCGTGGGCCCGGGGCGGGGGGAGGGTGCTGGCGAACGCTTGTTACTGCCTCGTGGGCCCGGGGCGGGGGGAGTGAGTCCCGGGGGGGGAGGTCCACCCAAGTCGCGGGCTTGGGGGGGCCCTTTCCCTTGGGGCACGGTAGGCGGGGGGGGCCCGCGGGGGAGGGGTTTTGCAGGGGACGGCTTGCTAACCTTGGTTTTGGCTTGTCGGGGTATGCCCGGTGAAAAGCCCGGGTCAGGCCAGGCACGTTAACGTTGTACGCCGCCACCCATTCCGGGTGGGGGAAGTGTTTCCACCTGACCAAATAGTGTAGGGTTCCTCGTTGCTTGCGGGAGTCGAGTATGTCCCTTACGTCGAAGTGATGTTGCCCGTCGATCATCACCGGTGAGGGCTGTGGCATGCTTGGGTGCCATCGAGAGGTGGTTGCCAGTTTCAGGAGGCTGGTGTGGAACACCGGGTGGAGTCTCCGTAGGTTGTGTGGCAGGTCCAAGCGTATTGCCACCGGGTTCACTATTTGCGTGACTCGGAACGGCCCGATGTACTTAGGCCCCAGTTTTTTCGAGGGTTGGGGGGACTTTAGGAATTTGGTGGATAGGTAGACCATATCCCCCGCCTGGAACGTCGGTTGTTGGCGCCGGTGCTTGTCGGCCTGCTCTTTGTAGGCTGCCTGTGCATCCTTCAGCGCCGCCGTGATTATTGGCCATGATTCCGCGATCTTCCGTCCCCAATCGCTAGCGTCCACCTGGGGTTCCGGGGGTTGAGGTAGCTCCGGTATGGGGACAAAGTCGCGCCCCGAGACTACCTCGAACGGAGTTTTCCCCGTGCTCGTGTGGACGGCGTTGTTGTATGCGACTTCGGCGAACGGGAGCAGTTCAGCCCAGTCGTCTTGGTGATAGTTGGTATATGAGCGTATGAATTGCTCTAGGGTGGCATTGAGGACCTCTGTGGCTCCGTCCGTCTGGGGGTGCCAGGCAGTGGATAGGGCCTGTTGGGTCCCCGTCAGCTTTAGGAAGGCCCGCCAGAATTTAGAGGTGAACTGTTTGCCCCTGTCGGTCACCACACGTGCGGGACATCCGTGTAGCCTGTACACGTGGATGAGGAAGAGTTTGGCTAGTTGTTGTGCGGACGGGACCGACGTGCAGGGGATGAAGTGGGCCTGTTTTGAGAAGTAATCCTTCACCACCCAAATGGCCGTTTTCTTCTGGCTGGGTGGGAGGTCCACTATAAAATCCATAGAGATTTCCTCCCATGGGCGGGAGGGTTCTGCCACCCATTGTAATAGCCCCGCGGGTTTGCCTGGTGCCCGTTTGGCCCTAGCGCACGTTGGGCAGGACGCTACGTATGCTTTCACGTCTCGCCTGAGCGCGGGCCACCAGAATTGACGCCGTGTTAGGTGTAGAGTCTTGAGGAACCCAAAGTGTCCCGCTTGCTTGGCGTCGTGTGACCTATGCAAGATCGCTTGGCGTTGCGAGTCCGGGACATAGATTCTGCCTTCCCCCCATGCCAGGTCCTGTGCCATCGTTACCTTGTCGGGGTTTGCCAGGAACCAGGGGTCGGTTTTGAGGGCGGCGGCGATGTCCGTGCGTATTCCCCCTGGTAGTTGCGGTTGGCTTCGTCTGGTCGCAGGTTGTCCCGCCGTCGGTTGCGCCGTAGAGTCGAGCTGTCTCCGGGCGCCGCTTCGGGTGGTCACGGCCATCCCCAGTTGTGAGGCGGATAGGACCGTCCCAATGGTGTCTGGGGCGGGCTCTTCGTCTTGGGGCAGTCGGGAGAGGGCGTCGGCCAGGAAGTTCTTTTTGCCCGGCAAGAACTTCAGCTGGAAATTAAAGCGGCTGAAGAATTGGGCCCATTGGACCTGTTTTGGGCTAAGGCGTCTGGGCGTTCGTAGGGCCTCGAGGTTCCGGTGGTCGGTCCAGACCTCGAATGGTTGGGTGGCTCCCTCGAGTAGGTGTCGCCATGTTTCTAGCGCCGATTTTACCGCGAAGGCTTCTTTCTTCCAGACGTGCCATCGCCTTTCTGTCTCGGAAAACTTCCTTGACAGGTAGGCGCATGGTTTCAGGAGTCCCGTGGGGTCCTTTTGGAGTAGGATGGCCCCCAGGGAGAAGTCTGAGGCGTCGGCTTGGACCACGAACGGCCGTTCTGGGTCCGGGTGTGCGAGGATTGGCTCCGTGGTGAACAGCGCTTTCAGCTTGTTGAATGCAGTCTGGCATGCGGGAGTCCAATTCAACACTGCGCCCGGGTTCTTGGTGCGTCGGGTGTCCCCCACCCCTTTGGTTTTGAGGAGGTCCGTTAGGGGGAGGGCTATCTCTGCGAACCCCCGGGCGAATGACCTGTAAAAATTCGCGAAGCCGAGGAAGCTCTGGAGTTGGCGTCTGTTGCGGGGGCGCTCCCAGTTTAGCACCGCCTCGACTTTTGCGGGGTCCATTTCAATGCCGTCCCCGGAGATTCAGTACCCCAGGTAGTCTAGGCGCGCTTTATGAAATTCGCACTTTGTAGGCTTGGCGTAGAGCTGCGCCCTTCTGAGCTTGTCGAGGACTTGCCTGACTAGGGTCACATGTTCCTCGTGCGTTTTTGTGTAGATAAGGACGTCGTTGATGTAGACAAGGACCCCTTTGAACAGGTGTTCATGCAGTACCTCATTGATGAGCTGCATAAACACCCTAGGGGCCCCCGCGAGTCCGAACGGCAGCACTTTGTACTGGAAGGCGCCTAGGGGGCAGTTGAACGCAGTCTTCCATTCGTCCCCCTCCCTGATTCGGATGCGATAGTACGCCTCGCGAAGGTCCAATTTGGAAAAGACTTTGCCCGTGGACAGGTGGGCGAGCATGTCCTTCACCAGGGGTAAGGGGTATTTGTTGGACAGGGAAGCCGCGTTTAGGCCCCGGTAGTCGGTGCAGAGCCGTAGGGTGCCGTCTTTCTTCTCCCGGAATAAGACGGGGGCTCCGACCGGTGAGCATGCTGGCTCTATGAATCCCCTGTCTAGGTTTTTATCGATGAACTCCCGGAGGGTTGCCATCTCCTTCGGGGTCATCGAGTAGATCTTTGGTCTAGGTAAGGGGACGTCGGGCAGCAGGTCGATCCGGCAATCCGTCTTGCGGTGGGGGGGTAGTTGGTCAGCTTCCGCCTCTCCGAAGACCTCGGAGAAGTCAGCGTATTGTTCCGGTAGGTCTGCCATGGTAGCGCCGTTGTCCTGTGTAGTCTCCTCCGCTCGTCCCACAGTGGGGTTGGTTCTGCCCGCTGGAACTGGTGCCCGATACTCGCCGTCGCTGAATGTGAAGGTGCGGGTCTCCCAGTTGATGCGCGGGTTGTTTGTCACGAGCCATGGCATCCCCAGGACTGCGATGGGCCGTCCGATATGAGTGACGACGAACGATGTGCGTTCGGTGTGAGTGCCCATTTGCAGGGTGACCGGCTCGGTTTGCAGCGTAGCTGGTTTCCCTCCTGCTGTAGAGCCGTCCAGCTGGTGGAATGCCAGCGGCGTGGGGAGGGGGAAGCAGCGGAGGTCAAGTTTGGCGACTAGGTCGGGGTGGATGAGGTTTTTTGAACACCCCGAGTCCACTAGTGCCGCGGCCGTGGTGGCTCCGTTGCCGGTAGAGAGTTTAATTGCCGCCATTATTACGGGGCTTTCGCCGTTCCGTCGAGGTGGTCCGCACTGCTGTCCCACCGCCTGCCTCGCAACGCGTTTCAGGGCAGGCGGGGAGCTTTTCCCGCCGGCTGGTCGGGGTCTACGTTGTCCTCTTCCCCCCAGTAGGCGTCCCAGCCTTCCTCTGGTGTCGCTGTGGCCACGGTCATTCGGCGGTGAGGGGGCGGCCCCGGGTTAGGTGGTTTGGGGCTAATTTTCGGGGTGGGTGTAGGCGCACTGGTCGGCGGTCGGTTGGCGAAGCAATCCGCCGTCTTGTGCCCTAGTTTGCCACACTTCCCGCAGGGCTCCCGATTGAATTTCTTCTTTGGGTATATGGGGCCGGCCGTCCCCACGTGTGGTGCGGGTACCTTTTTGCAGGTATAGTTTGTGTCTTCCGTGGTTGTCATGAGGAAGGTGCGGTGCGCGTGTTCGGCTTTCCCCGCAAGGTGGATCCACCCGTGCAGCGTTTCTGGGTCGTCGCGGTAGAGGGCCCATTGGAGTACGTCACGGTTGAGCCCCCTTTTGAACATTTCCAGCAGGGTGGTCTCGGACCAGTCGCTGACCTTCCCCGCGAGGGCTTTGAACTCCAGGGTGTAGTCTGGGACAGTGCGTGTGCCCTGTTTAAGTCTTTGGAGTGCGCTTTTCGCCCTTACTTTGGCTAGGGGGTCTTCGAAGTAGTTTTTCATCTCATTGATGAAGGCGGGGAAGTTGGCGAGGGCGGGGGAGCTGGACTCGTACAGTTGGACGTACCAGTCCGCTGCCCTGTCTTGTAATTTAATCGCCACGGCGGCGATCTTGTCTGCTTCGGAGTCGTAGGAGTGTCCGTGCCTCCCCATGAACTCCCTGGCGTTCGTTATAAAAAACGACAGTTTCGTGGGGTTCCCATCGAAGAAGATGGGGAAGTCCTTTGGGGCCCGGGCGTTTTGCGCGGCCCTTCCTCTCGCTTCCCGGCCTGTGGTGTCGTCCGCTTGGGCCGTCTGCTGACCTTCAGCTGGCCCGTGGGGGTTCGGTGCTTCGCTCGGGGTGTGGGCCTGTGCGGGGACGTCGTTGGGTGGCGCGGGGGGCATGAGCGACTGAAGCATGGTCCGGAGTTCCTCCAGTTGGGCCCGCATGGCCGCGAGTTCAGCTCATGCTTCCTCGTCCACGGTCCGCGCCGCCGCTGGGGCCGGTTCCGTCGGTGTGTCGGCGGGGGTGGGTTGCCGGCGGGGTTCAGCCTCCCTCTGCCGTTGGTCTGCTTCCTCCGCCATCTGGGTGTTTCCGTCGTCCTCCTCCGTGCTGACCGCCGTTGGGCTGTCGCTCCACGCCCGTTGCTGGGGTGCGATGTGGGGCGCGGGGTCCTCCGCTGGTTTCGGAAGGTATGTTGCTCCTTCCCGTGGTCGGGTTGCCTCTGTCGCCATCTCCCCTTGGGGTTGGAGCTGAGGCTCGGGTCGGGTCGGGTGGGCGTCCATGGCTCCGGGAGTCCGCGGTGCCTCTGGCCTCGGTCGGTCCTCCTCTGTTTCTTGCCGTGCGGCTCGCCCTCCTTGTCCGCGTCGCTCCGGCTTCATCTTTCTGGTCTTCTCGCCGTCTATTCCTCCCGCGGCTCGTTGTCGTCCAGTGGGGCTCGGTGAGGCTGAGTTTATGACTCTCAGCTTTATGTCATGCGCTGCCTACCCCTGAATAATGCTCAGACACTGACTCGGTGGAACAGGCTCTGGTTTATTCATAGCGTAGGTACAACATCGGGAAAAAAGCTGAGAGTGACAGGAGCGCGCCGGTGCGGGGTTTAAATACCCTGCGCCGGTCAGCGCCCCCTCACTCGCGGTCACGCCACCCCCCTTTGTCCAATACGTTGCCCTGCCGGTGGGTGAGGGGTTGCGAGGCCCCGCTGGCGTTCCGGGATCGCCCATCATCGGTTTCTCTATTCCTCCGGTGATTGCTTTCAGCTGGGCGATCTCCGTTGTATTAGCGCTGATGGCTTGGGTGTGTTCCGTGATCCGTTTAGCTATTGTTTCTTGACCGTTAGTCGTTATGGGTTGATGGCTACTTATCTTGAGCCCCTTCCCCTGTTTCCTTGCTATTGTCATGTGTGCCATTGCGCTGATGACTTCAGCTCAACGGCACTCATGACATCAACAGTGACATGAAGGGACCAAAAAAAAAAGTTGATCTTGTTGAAGTGGTATCCACCAGGGAGGTTAGCAAAAATATCCTCAATTCATTCTAGACAAGGAGTATTAAGACATGGATTAATGATAACTTTAAAATCACCATAGATCATGGTAGTTCCAATCTTTTTAATTACTGGAACCAAAGGTGTAGTCCATGAGCTCCTATCCACTTTTGAAAGCATTCCTCCTGCTTCCAGCCAATCCAGTTCAGTCAGTTTCTTATCTTTTGTGAATAGCGTATGTTTGGGAATACTTTGGGAAATGACATAGTGGCTGAAAAACAGTGCCTGTTTTACCGATTGTTATGGGAGGCAAAGCATACTGCCTATTGAAAAACTTAAACACCCCACAGAAACCCTTGCAATTTAGCAACTTTTGCATCAAAACATTGGCCTCCATGAATTATTCCAAGTCTTTTGGTATTTAATGTCCTGTCAACTATGGCACCATCAATCACATTCTTCTTTCCAACAAAGCCAGCCATCCTGTTGTGCTCCTTTTCTGTTAGTGTTTACTCGCTGCAATCAGTTTAGTATTATTCTTCCTCTGTTTGTCTTTTTACAGTTTTATAGTTCTACTGCCCTTTCTCCCCCTCCAGAGATAAGACAAGGCTTGAGAGACTTTTTTTTTTTTAACAGTATGACTTCTGTTGCCCCTGTTGTGGCTTTTCTACTGCTTAAACAAAAGACACTAGAGTGAAGAGTAGGTATTTCTGCTGCTTGCAGAACAACTCCACTGAGTTTCAAGCATTTCAACAGTCAGTCCAACATAATCAAGCAACAGTACTAGATCACAGGCATGATTAGTTGACCACTGATAATAATAACATAGTACACTATTTGTTATTTATTCCTATGCATTTTGAATGGTATGAGTGAAGCTGAAAAATCAAATTAGATTTTACTGCATTTCACAATTATTTTTTTGAGAAAGGATTATCTGAAACACATGGGAATAAGTGCTGTCAGGAGCCAGAAACACAAATAGTCTTTAAATCCTCTCTCCAACCTCACCCTACTCAGGTATTGAAAATATTCAAAATGTGAATGATGGTAAGTAGAGCTCTGTCCCTGTGATGCTGTGCCTGCATGCATGAGACAGAGGTCTGCACTGAACCAGTTTAAATTACACATACAATCATACAAATGGTTGAGTCCTGACTGACAAGAACCCTGCAAGGGGGGACACTCAATGCATAGACCTTAAGATGTTCTGAAATATAATTTTCTTCCATGCACATCATTGCTTGTCATATTGATAGAAGCTTTATTAGCTTGATAATAAAGGCCAAATGTTTTTTTGCACCCAGGAATGTGACTCTAATAAAAAATCTAATCTTTCATTATCCATCGTAAGGCAACCAATATCTTGGACGAGGGGGTGGGAGGGAAACTGAGTTTGATAACATCATTTTATCCATTGTAACTGAGATTGTATGGTGAATCATTTTGCCTTTATTCATACAACAAGAGCAGCAAGTCGCAGTAAGGCTTTAAATGATTGTGGCAGAACATGTCAGTCACACATCATCAATAGTGCATCTGCTACAAATGAAAAGATTTAGGGAGGAAAAGCTGTAACGTTTCACCTGAACATGCCCAAGTCTCCTTTTTCTGGCCCTGCACATTTTCAGTACAATAATCCATTTGCCATTTGAGTTTTGTTCACAAATTAACCGAATACACAGGGATATGTTCAGTATTCAAAACTGGTTGAAGGGCTTTTGTTGCAAACAAATAGCAAAACAGCAACAGATTGCTCCCGTTCCCAAAATATGGGGAGTGGAGAAAATTATAAAACAATGTAAGCAAAGCAGGAGGCCAATCCTGGCAAGTGAAGTCTTGCTTTTCATTTATCAAAGCCATGTCCCTGATATAACTAAACCCAATTTGATATTTTTAAAAATCTATCATATTAATTTCACCACTGATATAATCAGGAACCTTTGCTCATTTTCACAACCTGGCTTATTGAAATCTGCCTATTTCACATTCAGCCAGTTGTGGGGGAAAAGTATGTTACCCAGATGATGCTTGTTTGCCTCTTTCTTTATTTGTAGCTAATATTTCTCTTATTTCTTAAGGCCTAGTTCTCTCAGAACCCAACTTCAACCCCTTAAATTATCCTGCAACAAAAGAAATGGATTATTCTATCCTGTTTTGGTCTTCTTACTATGAGGAAAGGGGATTCTGGATTAGGCAAACCTTTGATAAATTCCTGGAGAGGTTTTTTACTTGATTCACATCACAAGAAATCATAAGCTGTATAATCATGGTTTGTTAAGTTATACTGGTTGGGCTCATAAAACAAATTAAGCCATAAACTATTGTTTGTGTAAGACTGCATTTTACACCCATTCCATATACCCATATGGAAGCCCCTGTTTATAATTGTTTTTGATAAGAAGAGAACAAGCAGGCAGATAAGTAGCATCAGTTCTAATGAGTTATGGCAGGCCTAAGGTCACCCAGATGATGATGCTGGACCTGCTTGCCATTGTCATCATCTTTTCCTCTCTAGGTTGTTCCTGGAGCCACTTTGGGACAGTTTACTTCTGACACAAGGTCCAGACCTAGCTGCACCTCCATAATTTCTCAAGTTATTTATGCACTGCCTAGAGTCTTATTGGACCACAGTACTTATACAACTTGCATAAAACATGTAAATAAATAAATAAATAAATAAATAAATAAATAAATAAATACCTCTAAAACAATCTGAGCAGTTAATAGGCAAGTAATTAATAGAAAACCCAAGGGATCTTCTTGGATTGTAACACTGATCTAAAATCCAATCATTCACAAACATCTACTCCAAAGGAAAATGTGTGGATCCAAGTGTGGGGGAAACTAATGCATATGAAGTTTGTATGTTGAAAAACTGGTACTGGCTTCAGCCCTGCTTCACCAAGATAATAGTTTCAGCTAAGCTCCAGCGAGGTTGTTGATATCACAACAATGTTGATATCCTAGCACTGTCTACATTTTTAATGAATTAACTGCATTTTAGATGCATACATTACCAATTTTTTCACCATAACAAGGGATTGTGCACTTTGTTGACAATACAAGACTTGGAAGTTGAAACTGGCATAGTTTCATAAAGTATTAACAGAGGTTTGTGGGTCTTTGGAATTATAATTAATCCAAGGCACTCAAATTCATGCAATTCCCAAGCTAGGTGAAGAACAAACTGTTCTAGGGGTAGTTAATAATTTAAAGCATTGCATTTACATGAACCATTGACTTCATTAATATTTAATAGTGTTGTTAACTTGGTATAGGCAGTTCTTCAGCAAATATAGAAACCTAGTAATTATCTCTTTGGACAATTTTGTTTGCTGGAGCTCAAAAAAGAAGAATCCTCTTTTCAATAAGATGAACAGGACTAAAGAAGAAAAATCTATAAAACAGCAGCAGCAAGCAGCAGACTGGAATTATATAGAACTTGCTTGGTCCATGCTCTTAATCCATGGTCCCACTCTTTTCTAAAAGTCTTTTGAAAACTTAAGTTAGAGTTTCTTTGTTAGAAAAGTAGTAATGACTGATAAATTTCCATGAAAGACAGTTTGTCAAGTTCTATTGAGTGGATGGAAGGGAGTATAGAAAAGAAAACAGTGGATTCATTCAGGGGTACAGTCATAATGTTTTAAATGACAGGATTTCCAGTCTCCTAAATGAAATGAACAATTAGCTGAAAATTCTTCAGAACCTTCAACACCCAGAGATTCTCCCTTGGATTAAGCAGGAAGGAAAGGAGTAATGATGACAACTAGGGACATAGGACATCCTAAGCCCACAAATCACTTGTGATCTAGAAAACATTAAGTGTGGTTTTAGATTGAAAGAAGTAGCAGTGAAACATCCTCTCTTCTCCTTTATGAAGGCAAATCACTATTTATTCAGGCTACTTTGATAGCAGCACAGCAGCAATGGTCATTCGATATCTATCATACCTTTCCACTGTAACAAATACTACTATTGGCTAACAATGACAAGAAAACAAAACAATTTTTAAAAAATATGTTAAATTCAAGACTAAAATTAATCAATTAAAAGAGGCAAAAGAAATGTGTTTCTAGTGATTTTTCTAAACAAAGCATGGAGCCAAACACCACTCCTGAAAGAATGCATTCCATAGCCTGAGAGCAACTCACATGCCAGAAAAACTGGATCATGTTTGACAATGGAATCTTCCCCTGGAGGACAGCATTTAAGGACTGATCAGGTTCATATTGGGGAAAATCAGTCCCTTTAACTATCAGGTCTTAAGGGTTTTAAAAGTTAACACCAAATTGTCCCTGATAAACAATGGCCAATCAGTACAGGCACCATGTGATCACTGTATCTACTACTAGTTAACAACCTGTCAAATGTTATGCCAGTTGTAATTTCTGGATACTTTTCATAGTGTTTCTATATACGATATTTTTATTTTATGTCATTTCAATCCCACCACAATTTGAATCAACTCTCTGTGGCTGTGTTGCACTAGTCAAGGAAGGATGTAACCAAAGAGTGGAGCTGTTGCTCAGTCATTCAGTTGCTTGGGATTCTGTGTGACCAAATGAACGCCATTTTGCCAAAACTCTTTGTCAGTAAATGCATCTTTGAGTAGAACCTCATGCTTATGTCTTTTGTCACCAGTGATAGTATTTACCTACCTTGTTTTTGGTCAGCTTCTTTTTTCAATTCCCTTCCATTTTTCCAAGCATCGGTGTCTTCTCCAATTGATTCTTGGTTTTGCATTATGTCTCTACAATATTTCAGCTTGAGCTTCATTAATGGCACTTCTTATGAGCAGTCTCATTTTACATCATCTAGTATTGAATTATTTTTTTCCCAAAATGATTGCTAAATCTGGAGGTTTAGCTTGCTAGCATGTGAGATAAGTGCAACTTTTCACTAGTTGGAGCATTCTTTAGCAGTGCCCTTTTCTGGTATTGAAATATTAATTGCTCTTTTCCAGTCCCTTGGCCACTGCTGTGTTTTTCATACCTGCTTACAAACTGCACATATCACTTAAGCTGTTTCATCTTACAAGATTTTAAATGGTGCTGCTGGTACTTCATCAACTCCTGTAGCTTCATTGTTTCTGGACGCATTTAACATCATTGTACACAAAGTCTGATTCTAGTTCAATGACCAATCTTTGCATGTATCATTAATTTGAGGATCTTTTTAGAGTATGTAGTTCTTCTGCATATTCACACCATCTCTTCTTTCTTTTTTCTTCTTTGTCCTTTATTATGCTCATCTTTGCATAAAAACATTCTGAAAGTTTCTTAAATAAATCCCTTTTCCTTCCCATTCAATTGTTACCTTCCATTTCTTTGCATTGTTTATTTACATATAACCCTTTGTCTCTTCTTCCTCTTCTTTAGAACTCGGCATTTATTTGGGCATTTTTTCCTATTTTTGTTCTCTTTTCTTCACCTAACATATCAGCAGACACCCATTTTGCCTTCTCTTTCTTTTTGCATTTCTGGTTATTTATGTTTGCTCCATCTTTAATTACGTTACAAATTTCAGTTCAGAGTTTTTCAGGTAGTTTTTTTTTTAATCAAATATAATTCATTAAATTTATACCATCACTGTATATCATATGGAATATTGCTGAGGCCATATTTTGTTGTTTTCTGTATTTTAAGTTGTAACTTTTCTAGAAGGAGTTCATGATCCTTCGGCACCACCGCACTTGTTTTAGCTAAGTACAGCTTTTTTGCATGCAAAGTATACAGACCAGTGTTTCTCAACCTTGGCAACTTTAAGATGGGTGGACTTCAACTCCCAGAATTTTCCAGCCAGCATGCTGGCTGGGGAATTCTGGGAGTTGAAGTCCACCCATCTTAAAGTTGCCAAGGTTGAGAAATGCTGATATAGACAGTTTGATTTCCATTCTATCCATCAGGTGATGTCCATGTGTTGGATTGTATTTTAGGTTGTTGGAAAAAGGTTTTGTTATAAACACTGAATGTTCTTGGCAGAACTCTTATTAACCTGTCTCCTGCTTTGTGTTGGCCAAATTTCCCAGTAATTCCAGATGCTATTTAACTTCAATGTTCCAGTCTCCTATAATTTGTGCATTTCCCTCCTCCTTCTAGTGTAGCATCAATAAAATGTTGCAAGTTGCCTTGGACTGTTCAACTTCTACTTCCTCTGTATCTGTGGTTGGATTATTTGGATCAATATAATATTGCTTAGCTTGCTTTGGACTTGATCTGAGATAATTCTATCTTCTGGACGGTTGTATCAAGCACTGACTTTGATAGCCTTTTATTAATAATGATGGGTAACCCATCTCTGATAGGATTTTCTTGTCAGCAGTAGAAGAACTGATGTTCCTTTGATTCGGAGTGACCCATTCCAAGCCATTTCAGTTCCTGATTCCCAGAATGTCAAAGTTTGGTCTTGACATTTATGCTCTGACAACATCATGTGTGCTTTGGTTCATAGTTCTGACACTCCACCTTCCAATGGTATAATGTATGTATCTTTGCAGTATTAAATTTTTCATTTGCTTTGGGATTCATTAGCAGCCAGGCCTCCTTCATAAATCCAGCCACATCATAAACACCACTAAGCCAGTTTGGTCTAGTGGTTAAGGTGCTGGGCTAGAAACCAGGAGTCTGTGAGTTATAGTCCCGCCTTAGGCATGAAAGCCGGCTGGGTGACCTTGGGCCAGTCCCTCTCTCTCAGCCCAACTCGGTGCAATGTAGTCTAGCCTCCTCATAGTGCACCCCGGGCAACGTGACTTGTCACAGCTAAATAGTCTACACATCTGGCTGCTGGACCTCACAAGGATTTCCCAGCAAGAAAAAAAGCAGCATGGACACCGAACTGCTATGCCATACAATAATTTTTTTTTTTTTTTTTAAACACCACTCTAATTGTACTTGCTGTCTTCCAGCCTAGGGCTGGGGGGTGCTCCTCTTCCAGTTTCATGTTGACATTGTTTTGCTTGTTACAGTCTTGTCCTGTCTCCTCAATAAGTGAGGGCAGCCAACAACTGGCCTCTATGCCTGTATCCATCATTCAATCATTTCTTGGCATCTACAGCTAGAGATGAGCAGAATCTGCTGTCCCAGAAGGGTGATTAATTTTATTAAAGTAATTAATGATGAATTGGCTTGCATACCTGTATATCCATCCAGTCCTGAGATTCTCTGTGCTGACTTGAGCAAGTTTTATGTCTGGAATTTATGTCTTCTGTTGCAGAAGATATGTCATATCATAGATATTGTCATGAGTACTGATGGCGAGCTGGAAGGGGCTTCTATCCAGGGGGGAAAACGCATGCGTAGTACTGAGGAATTAAGCAGCCATTCAAAGAGACACAGATCAGACCCGCCTTAACTTTCAGGGTTTATCTGTCTGGGTTTTTCCCACGCTTCTTCAGTTTGTTAGGATTCTGTTTATTGTAGCAGTAATAAACACTAGAGACCTACTCCTCATCTCAGCGTGATTTCTGACTGTTAGGACAGATATAATGGGAATGTTGTCTCACAAATGCTCAGATTAACTAGATAGTTTTCTGTCTCCTGTTCCACAGCTTATGTAAGTAATTTCATTTTCTGTCCCTAAAAGATAGTTATGCCTCTAAATAATGCTTTCCAGATGAAATTTAGCCCCTTCTCCTTTTTATTTAACAAATAGAAAAAGAAATCAATACTTTGCATCCATACAATCTTTCCCAGAAAACACTGTATTTGTGTGATTCAAAATATATCTACTTAGAATTAAATTATATTGAGTTCAGTGAGATTTATTTGCAAGCCCTTGTGTTAAGGCCAAAATAATGTGACCTTAACTATGTAAGCCTACTTCTGAATGCTGTTTCTGTTTCATAAATTGCCAGGGAACCACATTAGAGAACAGAAGGCTCTAATCTTTGCCCATTTCTGCTATTCTTCCTTACATCCTAAAACAAGTCACAACATAGTTGAAGTACTCTATTGTTGGCTTTGATTTCCTTATATTTAATCTGTTAGAGTGGGCACCTTGGCTTCAGAGGAGACCAGGTAAACTACATCTTACAGGTAGTCCTCACTTAATGACCATTTGTTTAGTGATGGTTCAGACTTATGACAGTGCTGAAAAAACTGACTTACAACCGGTGCTCACACTGACCGTCACAGCATCCCTGTGGTCACGGGATCACAATTTGGGTGCTTGGCAACCAATTTGCATTTATGACTGCCGCAGCATCCCATGGTCATGTGAACACCATTTTTGACCTTCCCAGCTGGCTTCTGGCAAGCAAAATCGATGGGGAACTGTGTGATTCGCTTAACAACCATGTGGTTTGCTTAATGACCATGGTGATTCACTTAACTGGCGCAAAAGAGGTCATAAAATTGGGTCAGCTTAGCTTAATGCCTGCTTCACTTAGCAATCAAAATTCTGGTCTCAATTGTGGCCATTAAGCAAGGACTACCTGTATTATTTAGGGTAGCAAGAACTGGAGAGAGCAAGAAAAGGTGATTGTGGAATTGTGGTGGTTACCTTATTCCTAGTGCCACGGTAGAGCAGAGAAGGCATTGTATTATGTGCCACAGCAACAACCACCTCATTGACTGATGAGGTAAATGACATGAAAATGCTGTTCTGACCACTTCACCCTGCTGTAACATTGGATTACAGCAAAGTAACAATCCCAACATAAACAAATAAATATATGGATATATAGATGATGGATGGATGGATGGATGGATGGATGGATAATAGATAGATAGATAGATAGATAGATAGATAGATAGATAGATAGATAGGTATGAATGGAGTGTGTCTGTGTTCGTGTTTGTATGTGCGTGTATTGCCAGTCTCTTCTTCAGTGTCAAAAGATTCAGGTCTTCCTGGATAAGAAAGAACTGATGCACAGACTGAAGCAAAGAGCCATGCTTTATTCCAAGGAGGTTTATCATTTTATCTGACCAGAGAGCTTAGATCAGGCCTTATCTATTCGGACAGCAAGAACTTTCAGCTTTATTTGCACTGTATGTATTATTTATATCAGCAGGTGATCCAATTCGTCACTGTAGTTGAGCTGCCATTCTTTCCCATGGAGGCTACTAGGACCTTTGCCTGAACTCTGTTAAAAATATTACAAGATTTGTTGCAGCAACAAGGATATGGTCTAGCTAGGGGGAAGCCCATAAATCATCTGATTTACAGATTACAAATATACTGTGTTTTTAAATCTATCTTTGATCTATTGGTCCCGTTCTCTTTTCTTGCTTATGGGAATGCTTAAGTGCAATGGCTCCATAGTATCTATGACTCATGCTATCTATTGGCTTTGTCCCCAAGATGGAGTTTAATTTCAACCATTACTCAGTGCCATACTTGGGAACATTCCAGCCCATTACAAAAGAGAATTGTTCTGACCACGTGTAAGAAGTCTTAAAACTCTAGCATCCCTGCTCAATTTTTCATTTTAACAAATGCATTCATATTATCTACTTAGACAAAAATCCAATTAAAACACCTGTTATTGTTAATATTAGTATTGTAAGTAGTCAACATTGCCATGGTGCTAAGCTGATTTGTCACACTGTGGTTTATTGAATAAAATATAATAGACATTTAAGCCAAAATCAGCCAAAAAAATAATATGGTGATTTTCACATAATATTTTCACATAAAATTTTATTTATTTATTTATCTGTTTATGTATTTATGTATTTATCATATTTATTTGCTGCCCATCCCAGAGAAATGTGACTCCGTGTGGCATACAATAAAACCATAAAAAACAATAATTAAACAAATATTCTAAAATTAAAGCATAAGTATTATCATTATAAAATACCCTAAAATGGGTAGGGAAAACATAGATGTTACACACAACGTAGCCACATCATTAAATCCCCGTTTCCATGAGACCCCCAAGCCTGTTGACATAACCAGGTTTTAAGGGACTTCTGGAAGGACATCAAGGAGGGGGCCAGTCTCACCTTGGAGGGAACGATGTTCCACAGGGCAGGTGCCATGGCAGAAAAGGCCCGTCTCCTGGGTCCTGCCACATGTAGTTCCTTAGCAGACAGGACCCAGAGCATGCTTCTTCTGCTAGACCTGATGGGATGGGTGGAAGTAATCAGGAAGAGGCGGTCCCTCAAATAACCCAGCCCCATGCCATGAAGGGCTTTAAAGGTGAGAACCAGCACCTTGAATTGGACCCAGAAGGAAACTGGCAGCCAATGCAGCTTGCGGAGCAGAGGTTTAATGTGTGCCATTCTAGGGGCACACATGACTGCCTGTACCACTGCATTTTGCACCAGCTGAAGCTTCTGTATGAGTTCTTTGTTTTCTCACACCATAGAGACAGAATCTTGCCAGACTAAAGCTACTCTACCTAACCTAAGGGAAAATAACCTGGAAAGGCTCTAGGGCAGGGCTATTCTGAACTTCTTAGTCTTCCCACATTCCATCTGTGGTCTGTGTTTTCTCTTATCTTGCTCCCTTCCTTGGAATGTGGTCCCTCCTTCCTGAGAATCAGCAGCATTACTGAAGTCTGTCACATCTGCTGAGAAGTCAAGCAGAGCAAGGATGGATACACAACCCCAATCCCATTCCCACCAGATATCATCCAAAAGTGCAACCAATACTGTTTCCATCCCATACCCAGGCCTGAATCCTGACTGAACAGGATCCAAATAATCTGCTTCATCTAGGGTCCTCTGAAGCTGCTGCCCAACCATCTTCTCCACCACTTTCCCCAAAAAGGGGAGGTTAGATACTGGATGAAAATTGGGGTCCAGTACAGTGTGGTCCAGCAATGGTTTCTTGAGGAGGAGGCAAACCAGCTCGTCCTTAAGAGGTGGAGGAACAAACCCCTCATCCAAGGAGGAATTTATCACCACCAGAACCCACTCATATGACACCCCCTGGGAAGCTTTAATTAGGAAAGAGGGGCATGGATTTAAAGAGCAGGTGGCCAAAGTCATAGTCATAAGAATGCTGTCCATCTCCTCAGGCCCAACAGGTTCAAACTGTTCCCAAATAACAGTTGTTGGGACCTGCAACAAGGCCAATGTCCAGCTGGGAATGAATTCAAGCATCTTTATCAGACAGATGCTGAGCAAATTCTCCGCATGTTCCTGCAGGTGGGTGTCCATAGCCCCTCTACCTAAGAGGATATGTGTCACCCAAAACAGGGTCGCAGACAGCTATCTGTGGATGCAATAAGGATGGAGAAGTACTGTTGCTTCACCACCCTTACTGCCACGAGGTAGGCCTTAATATGCTGAACTATCAACTATAGTTAACAAATTACCTGTCAATGTCCATAAAGTTTTCTAAGCCAAAGTAATCAAATCCCATTGTAGGTTAACATGATGGCCTGATAAACATATCATGCTTAAACATAATGTGGTATGTTTGGTCTTGATGGAGTCATTCTAGTTAAGCATGTTGTACAAATGCAGTCTGTGGTTTAGGACAATATCTGAATTGGGTAACTGAAACAGAAGGAAGCCAAGAGTGGGAAATCTTAATATAATCATGCTTTCCTTCATCTGATGTTAAACTTAGTATTGTCACAACTAGTGTCTCCTTCAACTAATATGATAAATCCCTATACTGACTGACTGACTGACTGATTGATTTAGAATTTTATCCTGCTCTATTATATTAAATTCTTGGGTGACTTACAATAAATGAATATAAAAGCTAAATTGGCAGAGGTAAAAATAAAGCCTCCCTCAAGCTGAATTTGACTCCTGGTATCTACGTGGACCCGTCCATGTTGCTTCCAGTTGCATACTTCTGAATTTTCTTTTTCAACTTCCTAATTTAGTCTACAGCCCTGGGATTTCCAGAGAATTAACCAAGTCCAACTGGGTTGAACTTTTTCAAGAATAGCCAAGGTTGGCTAGGTGCTGCCACCTGTAGTAACAAAACATGTTAGCAAAAAAAAAAAAAACCAGGAAAGGCAAGGTAGAAAATAAATGAATACAATAAAATGCAGCTTGAAGTTATATCTCCTTTCCCAGGGCAATCCCTGAATAATCTTCTGTGGCTAGTCCAAGGCTGGTGGTTGGTGGTTCCTTGGAAAAGAATGACAAGGAAGGACACCATTGTGACTTGTAAGAGGAGGTGAAGGGAAAGCTTATTGACTTTGCAGAAGGTTCATACTATAGAAGACAGAAATAAAATTCAAAACAATCTTGATGAGTTAGTGAAATGGGCTGAAATAAATAACATGCTTTACGAGAGACAAACACAAAGCTATTGCTTGGAAAACAGAAATCCAATGGACAGAATGGAGAATAGAATGGAGAATAGTTTTCTTGGCAATATCTTGTGAAAAAATGTCTTGGAATAATAGCTGGGTATAAATGGACTAAGAGTCAGCGATCGTGCTACAGAATGCAAGTGCGCTTTTTAGGCTGTGACAATGGAAGCATCATTTATAAATCACAGGAAATAATAGTGCCATTTTGCTTGGTCAGACCTCATTTCTATCACTGGATCCAGTCCTGGGCATTATGGCTGTGTAGGCATTAATATTTGAAGGGCAAAATACATTATATGGTGCACGTCAGCAAATCTGGCACCTGTTGGTTGCAAATTCCTTTGGAAATCAGCAGCTGCAGTCAAAGTTCAGGAGAAGGCATAAGAGTCGCCTGCAAGATGGGTGGCACAGAAATATGAGAAATAAAAATAAATAAATAAAATAAATATTTGGTTTAAGGTGTCCTGACAGAAACTTCCTGTGCGCTCCCATGCTCTCTGAATCACTCTTTCACCTTCAAATCCAGAATTCTGGACAGCAATATTGGGGTTTTTAAGAAATATGGAGATAGCCTGGAAGAAGAATGGCAACGAGAAGGATCAGGGGTTTGGGAAATAAACGTTACCAGATAGACTGGGAGGAAGGCGGAATGGGAAGTGCTTAGTGTCAAGGAAAAATGACTGAGCAGGATGTGACAGTACCTGAAAAGATGTCACCTAGACGAAGAGCCAGACCTGTTCCTATCGTGCCAGAGGCTGGACATGGAAAGATGGATTGAAAATAAGTGGCAGGTTTCACGTAATGGGTAGAAACAGTATATTAACAGTTAAAAGTAGTGTGGCAGTAGAATGCAAGGAACCAGAAACTAGTGGTCATTGAGTATGTTCAAGCAGAAGATGAATACCATCTGACATGGATGCCTTAATTTAGATTCTATCCAACCAAAGTTTTGATCTGATGACTTCAATGACTCCTGCTACCTCAGTGGTGCTAAGAAAGGAGAGAGATCACAGCCAGGCCCACAACTAGGGTCTGTGTCACCCAGGGCAAACATGGATTCTGCACCTATTTTGGTGCCCCCCCCCAGTGCTCATTTTGGCACTCCCCCCCAGTGCAGTGCCCTGGCCACATGCCCCAGTTGCCCCCCCCCCCAGTTGCAGCCTTGATCACAGCTCCCACATACAAAAACAGAATTGCTTTTATCTGGGCAGCTTTAAATCTTTACCAGTTTATCTTCTATTTGTATTAATACAGCACTCTAAACAACTTTATATGTATCTACCTGAAGGTAAGCATCTTTACCAAATGACACCCTGCAAATTTTAGAAATTAAACTATGAACCCAGAAGAGATATTATGAATCTTTACAGAGCAAACCAAGATGCCAAACACTTAGAAATTATAAAAAGGTCAGTAGTCAAAGAATAACTGTTATACACTGTGTTGCATTACTATAGGCTACAGAAAGAACTCGGTTTTTCTTATCTAGTGGTAAACTGAGCCCTAAGAACCAAATACTCTGTGTAAGTGGCAGATTTATACCAATTTTTGACAGAGGAAGCTCACTCTAAATCACTAATAAGAATGGATGCTGGCAGAATTCCACAAAAGCTTTTATTTGGCAACTATAAACTACCCTCTTACAATGTGAATGGTTTACAAGTGTGCACAAACACAAACACACACACACACACGTACACACACGTTGTTCTCCATGTTTTAGTGAACAAGAGAGTCTGCCGTTCATACAACCTTTCAGTAAAACTGAGAGCCCACACTTTGCATTTTGCTATGCCATGGTTTGCTTAATTGTGGTTTGTTGAATAATCCACCAGGTTTATTCATCTACTACACTAAGTTATAACTTGTGGTGTGCATACCATGATCTTGGAGTTCACATAACATCCAAAGCCAAATTCAAACTAATCACAAACTCTCCTAGTAGAATGTGTGAGTCTGGAACAGAACTTCCAAGTGGAGCAAAAGGTACTGAAATATGAGTTACAGCAGGTGAGTCCATAGCCAACATATTGGTCTCAGTGATGTCCAGTGTTCATTAAAAATATATTCTAATGCACCCAATACTTACCCCTTTCAGCAATGCAAAAAGAAATTTTCAGGGATGTTGGCCAGTTATTATAGATTTATATCAGGAAATCCCATTAAGTTTCCAAAGAAGCCCAAGGATTTCCTATGAGAGCTTGAAAAGCACAGTAATAAGCAATGGCCTTTTTAAAAAAAGTACATCTACTTGTCTTTAAAAAAATTTTTTGCCTCACACTCCTTAGACAGGCATGGGAAATCAATGGTACTCCAGAGATCACTGAAGTATGGATGTGGGCAACTACAGTTTAGCAAGGTCCCTGGCTTAATAAAAGAGGTGAGAGGCAATGATAATAATGGTAATGATAATAAACTAGGCCCAGAAGAGCCAAATTCAAGCCCTGCTCAGTCACAGAAGCTCAATGGATGATTTTAGATCCAACCTTCTTCACAAGTTATCATAGGAATAAATTTGGAGAAGGGAATACCTTTTATATTATTTTAACCACATGGGATAAAGGCATGATATAAATCTAATAAATATATGAATCAATTTTCTATTTCTACCTATACGATTTTTCATTTTATATTGATCCATTCAAAAACTAAGTCACAGTGATGCAAGATAAAGCATTTAGTTGTGATAATCAGATGCAGGAGAAAATATGGTGCATGTGATTTTAACAGTTTTGTGAAAGCAGGACATTTGACCACTTTCTCTCAAATACAAATCTTAAATGTATAGCAGTGCTGCCTTCTCCTGAAGATGATCTTCTGAGCTATACATACTGTTCTCCTACAGATATGTGTGATATTGCCTTAAAAGAAATCCACAACTGCAAGCCTGTCTTCAACTTCAGGGAAGCATGCTATTTTTTTTTTTTTCTTTAGTCCTGCACCTCATATGTTGGATCACAGGAACAACCATTGTGATCAGATACTCTCTTCCTTCCTTCAAGGATCTGGCTTGGTAGAACACTTTCTAAATTAATCAAATGTCTGAACTAACCAACAGTGATTGGAACAAGTTGTTTTAAACCAGGATCACGTTTCAGTTAAGAGAACATGACTGCTAGATGTATGATCTGTCTTTTTACAGGTCATATAAATGCCAAGTAATATCACATAGGACATGATGTAATTGTGCAAATGACCTGCATTATGTAAGTGGTATTGGTTGCATAATGATCTGTTGACAGAAATGGCATACATGGGTCATTAGCATGAAGATGGAATGGAGGCAAACATCATTTGCCTCCTTCTTGCAAATGCCCACGGTATTGCTAGATCAGGAGTACACAAGCCATGGCACCCTAGATGATGTTGAATTCCAACACCCAGAATCTCTCACTATATATTAGTTGTTGGTTATAAACCCAGATCTTCCCTTTTCTATTGATAATGGTTAGTTATGTTGAGCCAAACATAAAAATATGCTTTTTAGTATGACTTCACAGATGTTTACATTTGGCTAATCTGAAACAGTCTCTTGACATGGCCAAACATAGAGGCATGCAGGTGATTTGTATTTTTCTACTACAAAATGGATACTCTTCGAAAAGCATTTTGTAACAATGTGCTGAAATTAGTTTGCAAAAATACACATGTTTGAATATCTAAAAATAGTGTTGCCAAGCAACAGGATAAAAATATGAGCCTCTCACTTGGAGGATATAAAACTATGTGCACCTTCTAATAGAGTATGCAGATGAATTCTGTCCTATAAAACTGGAAATCATTTCTTAGGTCATTGTATATGGATGTGTATCTGAGTGGGGGTGTGCATATAATTTTCATCCAGGATTCACGGAGTGGGTTCTTGAAAGCCTTTTCATTTGTGAAATTCTTGTTACGTCTGTCATGAATATGATTTGAAGATATTGGGGAAAATGTTTGAAACAATGCCAATTTGTGTTTCATTATTCATTATACCACTGAGTTGGCATTAGTAATCTGCTAGGCTCTAGAGTCATATGGAGAAGTAGCTTTAGAGATGTCTCCAGATCTACTTTATTCTCTGAAGCTTATGTCTTTGTACAGACGCCATTTCCTGGGGAACCAGAGTGTTACTGGCAGGCCAGCAGAAATGATAATTGTGTCAAACACAGCAAATGAGGTTCTGTCATGGGACACTAAAAGAAAGTGTAGAGTTTAATTACAGGCTGCAGATCCACAAACTGTGAAGCCCATATCATGTATCTGCCATTGGTTTGTGAATCATTATTAACTTTCCTGCATCCTCTTCAGCATTACAGTAGGCAAAGCTTTGAATAACAAGTGTCGTGTCTTTTCTTTCATGCCATGTTCAATACTCCTGATAGCTGTAAGTGTTGCTTCACAAATTGCAAATACACTATGCAGACATACATGTGTACGCATGGGTGTAAAATATAAGGAGGACTGAAATGGAGGGAAATTATTTCCAGGCTAATCAAATGAACTGGAAAGGAGGGGACAAATCTAGCCTCCCTCAGCTTAGCCTCCTCCCAACTGTTGGACTACACACCCCATAAAATATACCTAGATGTCAGTTATGAAATTTAAAGTCCAAAACATCTGGAAAGCAGGCTGGGCTAATTTAATCTGGATAAATGTAATAGGGGTAGAGTTCTACTTCTAATTGTTCAGTGTGGCCTACATATTTTAGTGTGCCTCTTTATAAGAAGAGATCATGTGCATGTAATTTCTACACATAAGGAGTTAAACCCAGACTTTGTCATGCTTGCAACTGACCCACTGCAGTGAATAAGGCTGATGGCAATGGATCTGTTCTAGGCACAGCTAAGTCTGGATCCAACTTACAAACTCTTGCATGCAGAAACCAGCAGAGGAATCTTGTCATCTGTGCCGCCAGTTACGCCCTTCCCTTGGATCAAGAAGCCTTCGAACGGTCACTCACACCCTGGTCATCTCCCATATAGATTACTGTAATGCTCTCTACATGGGGCTACCCTTGAAGAATATCCGGAAGCTACAACTGGTCCAGAAAGCAGCCGCGCAGGCAATTTTAGGTGCCCCAAGGTCAGCACATGTAACACCTTTGCTACGCAAGCTGCACTGGCTGCCAGTCTGCTTCTGGGTCCAATTCAAGGTGTTGGTCATCACCTTTAAAGCCCTACATGGCAGGGGGCCAGGTTACCTGAGGGACCATCTCATCCCCATCACATTGACCCGTCCCACCTGGTCATGCAGAGAGGGCATGTTACGGGTCCCGTCTGTAAGAGAATTCCATCTGCCGGGGTCCAGGAAATGAGCCTACTCTGCAATAGCTCCCACCCTTTGGAACATTCTTCTCCCGGAGGTGAGACAGGCCCCCTTGCTCCTGGACTTCCATAAAAAATTAAAAACCTGGTTCTGTCAACATGCCTGGAGCAGGAAGGGGAACAGTCTTTCTTGGGGATGGCTAGCACCCTAGAAGGGCCCTTTAAACTCACAGGTTGAGATACAATCTTAGCCATCTGGATTTTATTACGTTTTATATTTTTACTGTTTATTTATATTCATATTTATTGAATTTAATGGCACTGAATTTTAAACTTTGTTCTTGTTGTAAACCACCCAGAGTCCCCACTTTGCGGGGAGATTATAAAATTTGATAAATAAATAATATAAATAAATAAATTGAACTCCAGCTCAGAAGATTTGAGAGAGAGCTTCTGTTGAAACAATCCTTGGCGCTCATTCCTATTCAAATGAATCCTTTCTAGCAATTTTGTAATCCGTATAACTTGGTTTCCCTTAACAAAACAGAATAACAAGTTTTATGTGCATTTATTTGAAATATCTATGTCTCCATCTCCTTCCCCAAATCCTTGAAGTTGTTTGGCTTACAATGTTCAGTCAAGGCCAGCCATCACTGATATGCTGGGATTTCTTCCCCTGAGCTGCAGATTGCTGGCCCCAGATGAAAAAGAGATCAGAGATGTTTACAATCCTCAGAGGATTCAGCTTGTCCTTAACAGATTGTAATTATTCCATTTTAAAACAGGGCACTATCTACCAGTATAATAATTCTACCCCTGCCATTTTCAGCCCTCCATTTGTAGTATGTGTTTATTAGTTTAAAATACTTATATACTGCTTTTTTTGCCTAGCAATAGGGCAATACAAAATACATGATAATAAGATTTGAAAAAAGAAAATAGTGCTTTACAGCCCTGGAAAGCTGAAAGGTGAGGACTAGGCCACATGAGCACACACCCCCTGAATCCTTTCCCAGCCAATAGAAAGCTAGTGTGTTGAGCTAGTTGCAACTGCTCTTGAACATAAAGAAATATAAAGAAACCAGCGGAGTCCGAGCCTTGAGAAGCACAGTTATATCAGCAAAAGTCATGCATAACGAAATGAAATGCTGTGCTATATCTTCAGGGAAAATTAAAAATAAAGCCTGCCAGTTATCTGTTCAAAAAGCTGGTTCCCTTCACCCTATTTGGTATGTGTTGTTCAGTCAGTCCTTGCTTAAAAAGACAGAACCCTTTAAATCAATAAGTTTTGGGATTCTAGCTTTCCTGATGTCAGACCAAGTTCTAGGGGTTAAGCCTTCTCTCTTAGGAAAGGTATTTGGGTAGACATCAGATGAATCTGCAGCTGCTGTACACATGCAGTCCCAAATGTTTTAGAGTGTATTTGTTTGCTTGAATTTTTATTTCTTAATCTCTTTTTCTTTTGGCGTATGAGACCAATAAAAATAAAATATTAAAAAAGGAGAGAGAAACATAAATAGATAGAGCAGCAAATCTACAAAGATATTCTTGAAAATGTCCCTGGGTGGTCAATTCACAAAGATGAGATCAGAATAAGAAAAAAAAAAAACTTTTAACTTGTTAGTATGGATGTGGCATTCCTGTGTGGACTTGAAAGCGTTCTTTTATAGTGACTGTTTCTCCTGGTCGGCAGGCCTGTCTTCTCAGCTTTTTCATGCCAGGGTTATTTCTCTAGCTAAAGGTTCATCTGCTTTTGAGAGAACAAATACGCTGCTGGAAATTAGCCAGGAGGAAACTGTGCCTCAATAGAGCTCTATGTTAAAAGAAACTACAATTTTTTTAAAAAAAATAATAATAAAACACCCAGTTTTTCTTCAACAGTTTTCCCCCTTTTTGGAAGCAGAACTCAGGCCCAGGTGGCCTAATTCTTGCTTACACTGAGATTCTTTTAAAATTGCAAATGCTTTAAAGCTTCTTTACGTTCCTGTTTGATACAAGAGGCTTCAGTGTAAACAAGAATCAGTGTTTACCATTTATTCCCCTTAGGGTTTTTTTTCCCTCTCTCTTTACTAGTCATTATTAAGATCACTAATTGTAAATATGCTTCTCTATTTACATTTTCTGTTCTAGGGCATTTCTCTGTACTATGATAAATGTAACTTGTTCCCCATATAATAGTTGCTGAGGTCTCTTTCATAAAATAGACAACAAAAAGTACCCAGTTCAAGAAATCCAAAACCAGCAAAAGCCAGGATCTGATTTAAGATTTTTATGGGTGATTCTAAAGGCCCAATCATTTCCTGAGCCCATTCTGACAGGATTTCTATATCTTAGGTTGTGCATAACAGACAGAAACTCTGTGCATGTAGCACTCTTAACATGGAGAAATATGAGGGCATATAACATTTAATTTATGGGAATAAAGAAATTTGGTAGAGAAAAGACAATAATCCAAATGCTATGGCCTCAATCACTCATCCCAGATCACTTTTCAGAAAGAGGAATCATTTTAGTCTATGCAGCATTTTTTTTTTTGGTGCCTTTGAGTCAGTGTTGACTCTTGGCAACTACCTGGACAAGTCCCTGCAGTTTTATTGGCAAAATTTCAGAAGTGGTTTGCCACTGCTTGCTTCCTAGGGCTGAGAGAGAGTGACTGGCCCAAGGTCACCCAGCTGGCGGAACTAAAACTCACAGTCTCCCAGTTTCTAGCCTGATCCCTTAACCACTGCACCAAACTGGCTCTCTTGCAGCACTTGCCACAAAGAAACTTATGGCATTTTGAATAACAAAGGTATTATTGTATAAGCTTTTGCAAGACTGATCCCTGAAAGTTATGTAGTAATAACTACATTAGTCAATCCATCTACAGCATTATGTTGTTATGATCATAAACACATCAAAATTTCCATATCAAAAAGATCAGAGGTAAACCATGAAAATAGAGCATATTGAAATATAGAGCACATATATCTGAATGTTGTAAACAAATACTTCATCTGACCCAGGGGGAAAAAATCATGGACCAATATACATCCTTTATGGGACTTCATGGCAGAGGAATTAAACTTAGTTATTGATACTATAATCCCTTTATATGTGTGCAGCAAAAGCAGTATTAAATCCTATTGCAGACACCTGCCAGAATCGTTTGCTAGTACAGAGGCTACAAATATTTTAGTTTTTAAAGTGCTCAACACTTTGGGTTGTACAGTATTATCCTAGAATAAATCTTTGCTCTGGAATACAGTTTGTTATCGTGTTGCATTATAAAAAATCATGCTTGAATAGGCAGAGTTTTTGCTCTCAAGGAGTGTGAGTTCAAACAGTGAAGGTAGCAGTGAATTTTTCAAAATGAAAAATTCGTTGTTTCATCCATGGCTTCTTCCAAACAAGAAAAATATGGGGTAGTTTTGTATGTGTGTGTGTGTGTGTGTGTACACACACACACACACACATAATATTATATATGTATGTGTATATATACATATATATATATATACACATACACATTCATATTCATATTCATATATGTGTGTGTGTATTTTGATTTAATTTGAAGGAAGGAAAGTGCTTTCCACCTTTTGCCATTTTTCAGAGGCCAGAAAATGTGGAAGAAATTCTTATGTGTAGAAAGTACATTCTGGCCCTTAGATAAGCCAAAATGTGCTGGCTAGGGATATGTATTGGTCACCTAAATCCCAGGAGAGGAAGTCAGGAGTATTGGTCAAAGGCTATGAAGTGATAGAGTATCTCTATCCTCCTGGAAAAAAACAAGCAAACAAACAGCAGTTCCCTCTCTTCAGTAAGCAAAACTCAGAACAGCAGTTTCAAAATTTCTAAATAAATTTTAAAAACAGAAAAAACAGATGCCTCTTTCATCAGAGAAAAAAAGCTTTGAAGAAATAAGCTAACAGATTTCAGCACAGTATTATTTTTGCTGTGCTTTTCAGCCTGAATGAATTTTTCCCCCTTTACAGTAAATGCACGGATTGAGCACAGGAGTGCCACAACGTTAACGCCCTATCCTGCAGTCTCTGAGTCAGCAGAAAACTATGTTAGTATAAATTTCACTCTTCTGCCTATGAAACAAGGCCAATAAGTGATGCTTCCTTAGTTTTAATGAGGGACAACTTTAAGAAAATAGTTAATGGATTCCTCTGGTTTCATTTTCCTTTCTTCTGCACATCACCTCACTTGCCAGCAGGAAAAACCGCCAATTGCTTTCCTTAACTTGTAGAGGGACAGGGCTTAGCAAGGGTAGGCAATTGCCTTGGATGGTGTAGAAAACCACAGAGATGAGGCTGGAATAGTAATGGGACAATTAGCAAGACATGATTTAAGTGTGGAAAAAGAGGAGAACTTCAGAAAGAAGTGTAAACTGACTCCACCTTAACTCTCTTTGGTATAAGATGGAGAGAAAACACTGTCAGGCTTTCAAGATTCTCTTACTATAGCCTTATGATATACTTACTATATACTGTAGTATGCTGGCTGGGGAATTCTAGGAGTTGGAGTTCACACACCTTAAAGTTGCCAAGGTAGAGAAACACTGCTGTAGCCTGTATCAATAGAGTTCCAGCATTTCTTTAATATTGTGTTGTAACTATATATGTTGAAATTGAATAAAGTTCTTAATAAAAAAAAAGAGTCTGTTTCCTGACCTGACCTAGCTCAAGGGCTGATGGATGAGTTTAGTAGTATTTCCAGTTGTCCAAGTGTCAGGTTCCAGGCACAGCGATGCTCCACACCTGTGCCTTTCAGATACTCTGCGAGATGAGTCTAGTGCTCTTTTGGAAGAATGATAAACACATATCCTGGAAGACAGGATGCAGGTATGGAGGAGAGGTTCTGGATGAAGTGAAAGGGAAAGTTAGTTCCATCATGAAAAACAGCCCAATGGACAAGTCAAAAGTACAGAAGAGTGACATTCCCTGCGGCTTCACCTGCATCCCTCCTCTGTGTTGTACCTGTGACATGTCAAGTGGGCTAACAAGTACAGAAAAAGGGCATAGGGTGAGGCAAGAGGAAGCAATCACCTGCAGGCAAGTTCCATCCTTGAAGAGTGCTGCAAGAGAATAACAGTGCTGGTTGTGAGGGGTCTTGGCTGGCAGCACCTGGAAGCAACCATGAAGAGATAAAGTAACACAGAGATAGGCATAATGAGCTGCCCCCCCAGTAATTAAAACAGTAAAAAATGTGGAACCCCATTAGCTGAAGCAGTGGAAACCCACAATGCACAATTTGTTTATCAAATCAGCAACACATACAGTAGCTGGCAGAACTCTCCTTCCCAGTTTAAAACAACTTTCTGTGCAGTACACGACTAACATCTCTCCAGAGAGTGCCAGTCCTGGTTTCTAAGTACCGGTCTATCATTTTTTCAAGAGAGCACTTAACCCACATTTAATAAGCAAGTTTTAGCACTCTTTCAAAAAGCAGTAAATTCTTGTGTATAAAGAGCCCATGTTGACTGATATGTGCTTAAGAAGGACATCTGTGGAAGCCAGATGGTTGATCTCTCCTGAATCCCAAGCCAAAATGGGCATAGAGGGAAATGGCATGGAGGGGAAGGAACATGCCAGCAGCAGCCTAAAATGACCACTGGGAGCTGGGCAGATCCCAGCCTCTGGCTGTGTCACCAATCACATCCCATATCAAGTCCATGGCAAAAAATGTAGGAGGAGAAGAAGGAAAACATCACTTGAAAACTGGAACAGTGAACTATGACCTTAAGGTGTCTGAGTGGTTGTCATGTGCGCCGTTTCAATGTCTTTGATACATCGTAACGTTTCGCATGTCATTAATTGGATGCGTGTTTCAGTTGTCTAGGGAGGATGGGAACCATTATCTTTTGGCTTTGCTTTGGAATGTATTTGTATTATCTATTGCGCTCAAGGTTACTTTCCCAGGCTAGCAACTCTGACGATTGCTAGCACCTGTGCCGGGCGGGGCTGTTACGAGGGAGGCGGGATACGTTTGAAGCAAGGGTTTAAGTTTGTATTTGGCGCGCTTTTGCTCATTCTCAGCTTTCTCTGTATTTGTCTCTAGTACTTTAATAAATCAGATTTCATTCAGCATCCTCTTGTGAGTCTGAGTATTTGGGGCTAGGGCAATCATTACATAAAGCTGAGAATCTAAGTTCCTAACTCCGCTGGCCCCTGTCCAGGAAAGACAAGCGTCTAACCCTGTGAGGGAGAGAGCCCGCGATGACTGAACCCGACATCATGATGATGGAGGAAGGGGAACCGGACTCGACCGTGAGGCAGTCCGGCCGACCGTCCCAGGGTGGGGAGCTGTCAGCCATCCGAGAGGAGGCGAGCTCCGAGTCGGAGAGTGAAGCCGGGGGGCTGAAAACGGCCCCGGAGACCACCGTAACTTCGCCGGGCGAGCTGCTCACCTGGGATGAGACCCAAGGAGATGCCACGGCAACGGGGGGTCCCTCCTGGAGGCAGAGATACCCATTATCCCCCAACGTGGTGCAGGTGCAGCCAACGGAGGGCTCACCCACTCCGGATCGGATCCGAGTGTTGGAGTCCAAAATGGATTCGTTGGAAGCTATATTGAAACAGCTGAGCTTGGATGTGACCTCGTTGCGAGAGGTCCGGGAAGAATCAAGCCAAAGGCATTCAACCCCCTCGTCCCAGGGGCTGTCCCCGGAACGGCGACGGGTGGTGCGGAGGCGCGAAGGGGACCAGTCGGTCCAGATGGAAATCGCAGCATCGCCAGGGCGATCGCCCCGGGGCCCCGTGCCGCCCCGAGCCAGGGAAACACGAGCCGCGGCAGCACCGGTGGTGGGGCGCAGCGCGGCGGGAGGCGGCATGCGAGACTTCCCTGTCAAGTTTGATGGGGATCCGACCAAACTCTCGTTCTTCCTGACGAACGCGAAAGCCTACATGGAAGAATGGGGGGCGTTTTTCCAATCGGAAAAGGCAAGGATCATCACCATTGCCACCAAACTGAAGGGGAGGGCGGCAGACTGGTATGTCCAGATGTGCCAGTCGGAGGCGCCTGAACTGGAAAGTCTCGAGGAGTTCCTCGGGGCGTTGAAGCAACACTTCGAGGACCCCTTAGCAAAGGAGAGAGCAAAGCGAGCCCTGAAGGAACTCAAGCAGGGGTTCAGATCAGTGGCCGATTATGCTTTGGAGTTTAAAGCGCTAGCTGGGAAGGTGGATGACTGGTCCCAAGCAACCATTATCGAGCTCTTCAAGGATGGCTTGAATACAGAAGTGCTACGCTGGTCCCTGGGGAGGGACGACCCATACACGCTGTATGAGTGGATCCTGCTGGCGGGGAGGGCTGAACATGCCCAGGAGATCTTTGCCCAGCGGAAGACCGCCAAGTCGGGGCGGGAGGTGAAGCCCAGCCGCCCATCGACCACCGGGGGGAAACCGGGACAACGACCCTGGGACGAGGAGCGGGAGAAGCGATACGCAAAAGGCTTGTGTCTGAGATGTGGTAAGGAGGGGCATCGAGTGGCAGCATGCCCAAAAGCGAAGGTAGAGGAACGGCCCGGAAAACCGCCAGCAAAGTCCCCTGCATTGCCGAGGAAACAGAAAGCTGCGGTGGCTGAAACCGAGGGAGACGATGTGATGTTCTTCGAAATTGAGGGGGAGACCGAAATCCCGCAGCCGGCGGGAAACGCCAGCCACCTGCTCTAAAGGGCGCCGCTGGGCAGGTGGTAGAGGACGGGCGCGAGCCTCCATCGGTGAGTGGCACTTACCGCATACTCATGGTGAAATTGAAATTGGGCTCCCAATCCAAGACTGTGGAAGTATGGGCCATGATTGATTCGGGGTGTTCCCGATGTCTTATGCACCCCGACGTGGTGGCAGCTTTGGAGCTCCCCACGTTCCCTTTACAGCGACCCATCGCTTTTACTCAATTGGATGGGTCCGTGGCAGGGGGCAAACCGGTCACCCATTTTACAGGGCGTGTAGCCTTGCAACTGGGCAGTCACCAGGAAGGGTTATCTTTTGTAGTGGCTCCGGTTGGGGGACCATTGGTGGTGTTGGGGGTACCCTGGTTGGTGCAGCAAAATCCCCAAATAAACTGGGTCTACCGAACTATCACGTTTAGGGATGGATTTTATCAAGCGGCAGAGGGGAAGGGTGCCCCAGAGGAGATGGTGGGGGTTGCGGCAGCTGCGACTCCGCCTTACCCGGCCTCTCCTCTGGAAGGCTTGCCGGCTGAGTACAGGATGTTTGCTGATGTATTTGGTGAAAAGGAAGCGGACCAGTTGCCTCCCCATCGAAAAACGGACTGTGCCATAGAACTGCTACCCAACACTCAATTGCCTAAACCAAAAATTTATTCCATGACGCAAAAGGAACTGACTCTGTTGAGGGAATTTGTGGACAAAAATTTGGAGCGCGGATTTATTGAGCCGGCGAATTCACCCGTGGGGGCGCCGGTTCTTTTTCGCCCAAAAAAGGACGGCACATTGAGACTTTGTACGGATTTCCGCGGATTAAATGCCGTCTCAATTTCCAACAAATATCCCTTGCCATTGATAAAGGACATGTTGTCACATCTGGCCAAGGGCAAGATCTTCTCTAAACTGGATTTAAGAGAAGCCTACTATCGTGTATGAATCAAGGAGGGTGATGAGTGGAAAACTGCATTCAATTGCCCGTTGGGAGCCTTCCAGTATAAGGTGTTGCCGTTTGGGTTGGCTGGGGCCCCTGGGGTATTTATGCAATTAATCAATGAAGTTTTGCATGAACATCTGTTTAAAGGGGTATTGGTGTATTTGGATGATGTATTGATTTATACGGAAACCAGGAAAGAGCATGTAGCTCTGGTAAAGAAAGTCTTGTGTAAACTCAGATCTGCTGAATTGTATGCAAAGCTATCAAAATGTGCCTTTCATCAGACCCAAATTGACTACTTGGGGTATAGGATTTCTGATAAAGGTATAGAAATGGACCCTGCCAAGGTGCAGGCTATCATGGACTGGGAGAGTCCCCGCACCCGCAGGCAACTTCAAAGTTTCTTGGGGTTCAGCAACTACTACAGATTGTTCATCAGGGGGTTCGCTGAGATTGCCTTGCCCCTAACGGAGCTGCTTCGAACAAAAGGGGTGGGAGATACTAGGAGAGTCAAAAATCCCGGAGCGCTGTTGAGGTGGACGCCCGCTTGTCAAACGGCGTTTGAGCGGCTGAAAGCAGCGTTCGTCAAAGAGCCCATTTTACAACATCCTGATCCCTCCAAGCCTTTCGTGGTACAGGCAGATGCCTCCGATTATTCTATTGGGGCGTTATTGATGCAAAAAGATGAGGCAGGATGCCTCAAACCCTGTGCCTATCTATCCCGCAAATTCTCCGAGACTGAGAGACGTTGGCATGTTTGGGAAAAGGAGGCATTTGCAGTGAAAGCTGCATTAGAAGCTTGGCGGCATCTATTGGAAGGGGCAAATCATCCCTTTGAGGTCTGGACTGATCATAAAAACTTGGAGGCTCTTAGTACCCCTCGAAAACTGAGCCCTAAACAGGTTCGTTGGGCTCAATTTTTCAATCGCTTCAACTTTCAGTTCAAATTTATTCCAGGGAAAAAGAACTTCTTGGCTGATGCCTTGTCCAGGCAACCTCAAGACTCTGGGGCGGCGCCAGATGTGGTGAGCACCCTCTGGACGGCGCCCCAATTGGGCATGCAGGCTGTGACGCGAAGCCAAACGCGCGCGCAGCAACCGCCTACCACAAGCGCTGCTCAGCCAAGCACTTTGTCAATTCCCTCCCAATTGCAACAAAAGTTTCTAAAAGAGCTAAAAACTGATACTTGGTTGCTTGCGAATAAAGATACTGTTACTTTTGACAGAGGCTTCGCTTGGAAATCCGACCGCCTCTACGTTCCTGAAACCCTCAGGAAAGATGTGTTAACACGTTCCCACGATGACAAACTCGCAGGTCACTTTGGGTTTGTGAAAACCCTGCACCTCGTTCGGAGGCAATTTTGGTGGCCCACATTACGCAAAGATGTCAAAGACTACATTGCTTCCTGCACTGTCTGTGCAATGTCCAAGCGCAAGGTGGGCAAGCCCCAGGGATTGCTGCAGCCGGTAGCAACCCCCTCTTCCCCTTGGGAAGAAATTTCCATGGACTTTATTGTAGAGCTCCCACCCAGCCAACGCAAAACGGTCATTTGGGTGGTCAAAGACTATTTTTCCAAACAGGCTCACTTTATTCCTTGCGTGTCCATTCCGTCGGCACGTCAATTGGCCCGCCTGTTCCTTGTACACGTGTACAGGCTACACGGATGTCCCTCCCGTTTGATTTCGGACAGGGGTACACAATTTACCTCACAGTTTTGGCGGGCTTTTCTCAAGCTGTTAGGCACGAAGCAAGCCCTGTCCACGGCTTGGCATCCTCAGACGGACGGGGCCACTGAGGCTGTTAACTCTACTCTGGAGCAATACCTTCGCGCTTTTGTGAATTATCAGCAGGACAATTGGGTAGACCTCTTACCATTTGCTGAAGTGGCTTACAACAATGCAGTGCATCAAAGCACTGGACAAACCCCGTTTCGAGTGGCTCTGGGTAAAGACTTTGTACCTATCACTGATCTCCCACAACCTCCTGCCAGTGCAGTCACTACGGATGATTGGTCAACACAACTGGCTGACTCTTGGCCAATGATTCAACAGGCATTGGCTGATGCACAAGCAGATTATAAACTGTATGCTGATCGGAAGCGTGCCCCACACCCTGCATTCCAAGTTGGGGACTCCGTCTACCTTTCTACCAAGTTTATCAAATCTGCACAACCTTCAAAGAAACTCGCACCTAAATTTGTGGGTCCTTTCCCAATCGTTGCTCAGATTAACCCTGTGACTTTTAAACTTGACTTGCCTCATAACCTGAAACGCTTACACCCTGTTTTTCATTGCAGCTTACTCAAACCGACTATTCCTTCTGATCGCTGGCATCGGCAACCTCCACCCCCCACCCCCATCATGATTGATGGTCAGCAACACTTCGAAGTTAAAGAAATCCTCGACTCTAGACGCCTTCGCAATACTTTGCAATATTTAGTTCGTTGGAAACATTTCCCTCATCCTGAGTGGGTCGCTGCATCAGATGTGGCTTCCCCGGTTCTGGTGGCCCGTTTCCACTCCGCTTATCCCTCGAAACCTGGTCCCTAGGGGTATTTTTAGGGAGGCGGTATGTCATGTGCGCCGTTTCAATGTCTTTGATACATCGTAACGTTTCGCATGTCATTAATTGGATGCGTGTTTCAGTTGTCTAGGGAGGATGGGAACCATTATCTTTTGGCTTTGCTTTGGAATGTATTTGTATTATCTATTGCGCTCAAGGTTACTTTCCCAGGCTAGCAACTCTGACGATTGCTAGCACCTGTGCCGGGCGGGGCTGTTACGAGGGAGGCGGGATACGTTTGAAGCAAGGGTTTAAGTTTGTATTTGGCGCGCTTTTGCTCATTCTCAGCTTTCTCTGTATTTGTCTCTAGTACTTTAATAAATCAGATTTCATTCAGCATCCTCTTGTGAGTCTGAGTATTTGGGGCTAGGGCAATCATTACAGTGGTGGGCTAAGACAGAGACAAAGGCTCTTTGTTATGAGGGCATACATGATAACATGTCATTCAAAAATGGTTACAGGGATATAGAATTTCCCTTTTTTCTTTAGCGCTTTTCTTTTAAACTGAAAATGTAAGAAGGGGTACATTAATTTAGGACAGAACACCACAAAGCAGTGATTTTCTGTGAAGTTCTAAACTTGGTCATTGAATCATCAGTGAAAAACTCCTATAAGTGTTTGTTTCTCAGTGTTACCAGAAGAGACAAAGTACTATGTAATCAGTATTAGATATATAACAACCCCTTACATTCCAACTTCGCAACCCCCCTTCCACCTCCTTCCCATCCTGCAACCTAGGAAGAGATAGGTGGGGATAAATTAGATAAAGATAGATAGATAGATAGTTAGATAGATAGATAGATAGATAGATAGATAGATAGATAGATAGATAGATGATAGATAGATAGATAGATAGATAGATAGATAGATAGATAGATAGATAGATGATAGATAGATAGATAGATAGATAGATACTGGGAAATATAAGAAGGATCAAAATGAGAAAACTTCGAAAGCCTGAAAAGCTAGGTACCAAGATAGTGTATCTCCTCTTCTCCATACCAAGGGGGGGGGGGGGGGGAAGGAGAGACACACACTATAATATTTCATGTTGCACCAAAATCTGATTACTCGTTAAGACCTCAACATTTCATTTCAACATTAAACAGCAAGCTGCTTTAGCAAAAGCTCTGATATAAGACAAGCCCCAGCTTCTAGTATGAAACGCTAGCCTGAATAAACATTAATCCATTTTGTCTTTAATGCAGCGATATGTGCTGTTAGCTGAGTGAATCTTCTTTCTATTGTTCAGTAAGAATGAAGGATACAAATGTTTAGTCATAGCAAAGACCTAAATTTCATAGTAACACTTTCTTCTAATTCTGTCTTGATTTTTTTTTCCAGTTCAGTCACTAGCACTGTATATTTAAAAGCCTGGCGTTAACAGAGAGTTATGAGAATACTTAACAGCAACCTCGTTCTTTATGAATTATGGTTTTTTCCAAATTTGTTTATAACGCCTGAGTCTGGAAGTTGAAATACAACACATTTTAAGTGTCCCAGTTTGGGGAAAATACATTAATAGTTGTATCATCTAGAGCAGGGAGAGTTTTGGCTTCATTTGCCCTGTAGATGAAAGGGAGCAACCTTCTATGAGATTATGGCAGGGATGCCCACAGGAGGGGTCAAAAAAGTCAAAATGGCAAGTGCATCTATACAATCAATGCCCCACCCTTTTTCATATCTGTGTGATGAATGTTAAAACGGGAGAGGGCTTTGGTCATGTAAGAGCCACCATCTTGACTTTTTTGCCCCCTCCCCATAGATGCCCCTACTCTATGATCCCTGTTGCAACCCCTCCACTATTTGCCTATAATTAGGTAAGGAAAAAGTAATATATAACTGCATGCTATATATCAAGTAAGCAACTTCAATGAATGTGGACTAAGTCAATGTTGGAGTCTTGAATACCATGGGAGTCAGTGATGTGGCAGGATTTGGATTGCCTCTGGTTGCACCATTATGAAAGCCTGGTCGTCATAAGCCTACTATGAGTACCAGTTCATCAACAGCTAAGCCCATCAATATTCCAAGCTTATTTTACAGAATCAGGATCAACGGTCCAGTTCATTTGCCTTTCTACTTGTGCTGTTTTGTTCTAGAAGGAATATAAATCACTCTGTATACACACATACACAATATTTCAATCATTTAACTGAAAAGAAAGCAGGCAAGTTAAAATCCAGAAAAGATGATTCATTAGAGAAGTTATTTAGCAATCCCAAATAATGCTGATACAGAAGTTCAAACAACGTCTAACCTCCCAACCTCAACAACCTGCTTTAATTGGTCAGGACTCTGATTTAACAAATGGTGCAGATTCACTTAAACCTGCTTAAAATCTCCACAGCTCCATAGGATGCCCTTCTAATCTACCGTACGCAAATGCCATAAATTATTATCATTCTTCATGTTTTCCTAACATAATTTTCTCTAGGCACAGCAGATCTACTGTGGTTCCCTAAGAAACATCTTTCTTTGCAAAACAACTTGTAAACAAGGTTCTAGGGCTGCAAAAAAAAAGCAAGACCCTAAGTTACTTGTTTTAATAACTAACACATAGGTCAGTGAGTATATTTTACTCTTTTAGCATTAACAGCTGATATACCCCAAGTTGCTTTCTTCATTAATAAATTCCCACAGAAAGCAGTAGGATAAAACTGCCAAGGGAACAATATCTTCTCTTATTCTGTATAAATCAGATGACACTGAATGATGGCTATTTGTAGGAGCTCCATAGATCTTCAGTCTTTAATGGTTCTTTCATTCATCCTGTCTCCTTTCAGATTCACTTTAATGGTCTATTCACAAAGTGTAAATTAGTCCTCAAAGCAACCAAGAGATACACCAGAAAGGAAAACGTATACACAGAACAAGGCAGATAAATTGCTGAAGAGTTGTGTCACTGTCCCTTGTTAAATTCAAGTAGTTTCTAGACAAATTTGAGCAATTGTCCATAACAGGAAATTGTTATTCTGCCTGTAATCATCTGCATGAAATAACTGATAATCTACACACCGTAATTAGTGACAATTAGTCTCATAATGATGGGCACTTCAATTTTATACTCTACACTTCTCTGGAACTGATGCTATCTCTGTTAAAGCTGTGCAGTGATCTGGGTTGGAAGGGGTAAAGGTGATTCAGAACACATGGGAACACTCATGTTGTAGCTGTCGGCAACTTCTAAAAGAACTTACATCTTTTCCTGGATTTGCACAACTGTCGCTGCATCACCTCAGGAAAGACATACTTTATATAAGGAAGTATTGACAGATCTGACATGTGTACCCACCTGGGGCACAAAGCCAGCTGGGTGACCTTGGGCCAGTCACTCCCTCTCAGCCCTAGGAAGGAGGCAGTGGCAAACCACCTCCAAAAAGCCTTGCCAAGAAAACTGCAGGGACTAGTCCAGGCAGTCGCCAAGAATCGGATATGATTGAATGGCAGATGATAGATAGATAGATAGATAGATAGATAGATAGATAGATAGATAGATAGATAGATAGATAGAGATAGAGTTTATTAGCCAGGATGCTTGTGAAGAAACTCTCCCTGCAGGAATACATGCCCTTTTGGGAAGAAATGAAAATATGTTTAACTTATTTGATGCATCACCATCATCATATTAACATAGAGGCAAAGAAGAGGAAGCTCCCGGAACATAAATGTATAATGCAATACATTATGAATTATTTCAAATGCATCATTGTGGGGCAGCTCCATGAAATCATGTGTCACTGTCCTAAAAACATTGCACTGACTGCCTGTGAAAATAAGCCCAGTGCAAGATGTTGATACAAAAGTATATTGCTTCAAATGAGATAGGAGCCATATACTTAAAATCTCCCCCTGTTCCAGCTGATCTGGCCACTAAAATTGTCTAGCAGACTGCTTGTGATTGTGTGTGGGTGAAATATAGGTACACTAGATTTTCTTTGTATTTTTTTTCCCTTTTCCTTCTATTTTTTTTTATTTTAAGTCGTTCTTTTGGGCATAAAAAGAATACGTATGCTTTTTAGAATGTGCATTTAGCATTGTTGTTCAAATGTTCTAGACTGATTGTTCTGTAATAAAATATTTCAAATAAATAGGCAGGGAGTGGGCAGTGGCCTCCTAATTTACAAATTAGGGCATGTGTTGGCCCCTATACTGTCAGGTGTTAAACAAGAATGAAAGATATGTCTATTCACCTGGGCATTGATGAGACGAAGGTGGCCTAGGGCCAAACCTGTTCTTAAATTGCTTCCTGTTATTATATTGTTGGGGTGGGGGCCTATGCTTTTAATGTTTATTGGATGATTTGATTTCATATTATACTGCTGTACTTATTTTGGGTTCATACATATATGTATGTACCACCCTTTCTGATACATATAAACATTATTATCCTAGGACGTTTGACTTCTTCCCATATCCATTGCATCCTAGAACACGGGGCCTACACTTATAGTATATTATCCCTAAGGGCTTAGTAACTATTTGGGGCATTAGCTGGAATATGAGAAATCAGAAATATGGGAGAATGTGCACTGTCTCAGTATGGGTGCACAGGACTCATCAGAAATATGGATTGTACCATTCCTTTCTGCTTTAAGCTGCCATGATACACTGGCTAGAGCAATTGGTACATTGAAATGTAAATGCTCATGCAGAGGCATCCACAGGATCCCATGCTTTTATCAAAATGATGAAAACAGTGTTGCTGTAATGGTTGCATTATGGAATCGAGCAACAAGAAGAGGGGAAGCTACATCGTGAGCAGCCACCCACTCAGGGTGGGGGAAGTGTTTCCAGCGAACTAGATACTGCAGCGTGTTGCGAAGCCGGCGAGATTCAAGAATTTCTTTTACTTCAAAGTGTTGTTGCCCGTCAATCATGATGGGAGGAGGCGGCGGAGGTTGGTCATGCCAGCGTTCAGAGCGAGTAAGGGGTTTGAGCAAACTGCAATGAAAGACAGGGTGTAAGCGTTTCAAGTTATGCGGCAAATCAAGTTTAAAAGTCACAGGGTCGATTTGTGCGACAATAGGAAATGGACCCACAAACTTAGGAGCTAATTTTTTCGAAGGTTGAGAGGACTTGATGAACTTAGTAGATAGATATACCATGTCACCCACTTGAAACGCAGGGTGAGGGGCATGCTTTTTATCAGTGTGCTGTTTGTAAGCAGACTGGGCATCCGCTAGTGCTTGCTGGATGACCGGCCAAGAGTCCGCCAGCTGTGTTGCCCATTCAGACTGCGAGGCAGGCGGGATGGACGGCTGTGGCAAGTCAGGGATAGGGACAAAATCCCTGCCATGTACGGTGCGAAAAGGGGTTTGACCGGTGCTTTGATGAACAGCGTTGTTGTAGGCAACCTCAGCAAAGGGAAGGAGGTCAACCCAGTCGTCCTGTTGATAATTCACGAAAGCATGCAGATATTGCTCCAGTGTTGAATTTAACGCCTCTGTGGCCCCATCAGTCTCAGGATACCACGCCGTGGACAATGCCTGTTTAGTACCCAAAAGCTTTAAGAATGCCCGCCAAAATTGAGAGGTGAATTGTGTGCCCCTGTCCGAGATCAAGCGAGATGGACATCTGTGCAACCTGTACACATGTACAAGGAATAGGCGGGCCAATTGTCGTGCTGAAGGAATGGAGACACATGGGATAAAATGCGCTTGTTTGGAGAAATAGTCTTTTACGACCCAAATCACAGTTTTTCGTTGGCTAGGAGGTAACTCCACTATAAAATCCATAGACATCTCCTCCCAGGGGCAAGTGGGACTGGCCACTGGTTGCAACAAGCCTTGAGGCTTTCCCACCTTACGTTTAGACATAGCACACACAGAACAAGACGCCACATAATCCTTCACATCTTTGCGCAATGTGGGCCACCAAAACTGCCTGCGGACGAGGTGCAATGTTTTTACAAAACCAAAATGCCCAGCAAGCTTATCGTCATGCGCACGGAGTAAAACCTCCTTTCGCAAGCTGTCAGGCACATAGAGACGGTTGGATTTCCAAGCAAATCCCCGATCAAAAGTAACATTGTCTCTATTGGCTAGCAACCAAGTATCAGTTTTCTGCTCCTTTAGAAACTTTTGTTGCAATTGAGAGGAAATGGATAAGGTGCCTGGTGGCGCTGAATCACAGCCGGCTGGCTGCTGCGCACAGGCTTGGCTGCGGGTCACAGCAGGCATGCCTAGTTGTCGCTGCGTCCACAGAGTGCTGACCACCTCTGGCGCTGCACTGGAGTCCTGGAGTTGCCGGGACAGCGCGTCTGCTAAAAAGTTCTTTTTCCCTGGGATAAACTTCAGTTTGAAGTTGAAACGGTTAAAGAACAGAGCCCAGTGGACTTGTTTAGGGCTCAGCTTGAGAGGGGTACTAAGGGCTTTCAAGTTCTTATGGTCAGTCCACACCTCAAAGGGGTGATTAGCCCCTTCCAACAAATGCCGCCAAGAGTCCAAAGCCGTTTTAACTGCAAAAGCCTCCTTTTCCCACACATGCCAACGTCTCTCTGTCTCAGAGAATTTGTGGGACAGGTAGGCACAGGGTTTTAAGCACCCTGCCCCATCGGCTTGCAACAACAGGGCTCCAATCGAATAATCAGAGGCATCCACCTGAACAACAAAAGGGTTGGAGGGGTCAGGATGTTGTAAAATAGGTTCCTGTGTAAAAGACTCCTTCAGCTTGTCGAACGCTGCCTGACAAGCCGGAGTCCATCTAAGCAGCGCGCCTGGGTTTTTTACCTGACGGGTTTCTCCCACCCCCTTTGTCCGAAATAAATCAGTCAGGGGCAAGGTTATTTCAGCGAACCCCTTTATGAATAACCTATAGTAGTTGCTGAACCCGAGGAAACTTTGAAGTTGCCTCCGGGTGCGGGGTCTTTCCCATTCTAAGATAGCTTGGATTTTGGCAGGATCCATTTTGATGCCTTATCTGAGATCCGGTACCCCAGATAATCAATTTGTGTCTGATGGAAGGCACACTTTGACAGTTTGGCATACAACTCAGCTTTCCTTAGTTTGCGAAGCACCTGCTTAACCAAATGTACATGTTCTTCCAGAGTTTCAGTATAAATCAATACATCATCTAAGTAGACCAATACCCCTTTAAACAGATGTTCATGTAGTACTTCATTGATCAATTGCATAAACACCCCAGGGGCCCCAGCCAAACCAAAAGGTAAAACCTTATATTGAAAAGCTCCCAACGGGCAATTGAATGCCGTTTTCCATTCATCCCCCTCCCAGATCCTCACATGGTAATAGGCTTCCCTTAAATCCAGTTTTGAGAAGATTTTCCCCTTTGCCGGATGTGATAACATATCTTTTATCAAAGGCAGGGGATATTTATTGGATATTGAGACTGCATTGAGCCCACGGAAATCGGTACAGAGTCTTAATGTCCCATCTTTCTTCAGGCGGAAAAGGACCGGTGCCCCCACTGGCGAGCTAGCTGGTTCAATGAACCCTCTTGCCAAGTTTTTGTCCACAAACTCCCTTAACAATGTTAGTTCCTTCTGAGTCATTGAGTAAATCTTGGGCTTAGGCAATTGGGTGTTAGGCACCAGCTCAATAGCACAATCAGTTTTCCGATGCGGAGGCAGTTGATCCGCTTCTTTCTCCCCAAATACATCAGCAAAGACCTGGTACTCCTCCGGTAGACCTTCAAGAGGAGGGGTTGGGTACTGCGGAGTCGCAGCTGCCGCTACCCCCACCACTTCCTCTGGGGCTTCAGTTCCCTCTGGTGCTTGGTAAAATCCATCCCTAAAGGTTACAGTTCGATAGACCCAATTTATCTGCGGATTCTGCTGGACCAACCATGGGACACCCAAAACCACCAAAGGACCTCCCACCGGAGCCACTACAAATGACAACCCTTCCCGGTGGCCACCCATCTGCAAGGCTACCAAACCGGTAAAATGCGTGACCGGTTTGCCCCTGGCCATGGACCCGTCCAATTGGGTGAAAGCAATGGGTCGTTGCAATGGAAAGGTGGGTAACTCCAAGGCGGCTACCACGTTGGGATGCATGAAGCACCATGAGCACCCAGAACCAATCATCGCCCACACTTCTATCGTCTTCGAATGGGATCCCAATTTTACTTTCACAGTGAGAATGCGATAGCTGCCACTCACCGACACTGGCTCGTGCCCCTCTTCTACCACCTGCCCTGCGGCACCCTTTAGAGCAGGTGGCTGGCGTTTCCCACCGGCTGTAGCAATTCTGGTTCACCCTCGTCCCCGTAGAACAGCATGCTTTCCAGCTCGCTGTCGGCCACAGCTGCTTTCATTTTCCTTGGTAGAGAAGGGGACTTCGCAGTCGATTTCACCTGCCGATCCTCACCCTTTGCCCTTGGGCACGCCGCCGCGCGGTGCCCCTCCTTGCCACAGCGCAGGCACTGCCCCTTCGCGTAATGCCGCTCCTTCTCCTCTTCCCAGGAACGTTGTCCGGATCGGCCAAAGGAGCCCGAGGGGCGGGTGGGCTTGCCATCTTGCCCCAACTTCATTGCTCGTCTCTGCGCAAACACCTCGTGGGCATGCTCAGCCTTTCCAGCAAGCTGGATCCACCCGTACAAACTGTCAGGGTCATCTCTCCCCAGCGACCAGCGCAGCACTTCGGTGTTTAAACCATCTTTGAACAGCTCTATGACAGTTGCCTACGACCAATCCTCCACCTTCCCCGCTAGCGCTTTAAATTCCAGCACGTAGTCAGCCACAGTTCTCGATCCCTGCTTGAGCTCTTTCAAGGCATGCTTCACCCGCTCCTTCGCTAGGGGATCCTCGAAATGATGCTGCAGAGCCCAGAGGAATTCATCGAATTTCTCCAGTTCAGGGGCTTCCGACTGGCACATCTGTACATACCAGTCCGCTGCCCGCCCCTTCAGCTTGGTGGCAATGGTAATAATCTTCACTTTTTCCGATCGAAAAAGTGACCCCCACTCTTCCATGTACGCCTTGGCATTCGTCAGGAAGAACGAGAGTTTTGTAGGGTCTCCGTCAAACCTGACAGAGAAGTCCCTCAATCCTCCGCCCGACGGGCTGCGTCCCCCCACTGGCAGTTCAGCTGCTCTGACAGGTCCCACCCGCCTCCGCTCAGGGACAGGCGGCGACGCTAGTTCCACCCTGGGAGCCCGATCCCCCTCTTTTGGGCGAGCTCCCCTTCTCCGTTCTGGGGACTGTGCCTGGGAGGACGGGGTGGAGTGCCGCTGACTTGACCCCTCCCGCACCTCTTTCAGCGAACTCAGGTCCATGCTCATTTTCTGCAGAATGAGCTCCAGGGAGTCCATCTTCAACTCTAGCACCCGTATTCGGTCTGGAGTGGGGGAGTCCCCCCTCGGTGGCACCTGTACCACCATTGGCGACAGCGGGTATCTCTGCCTCCAGGACGAGCCCCTCGCTTCCGAGAAGTCCCCCTGACTGTCGTCCCAGGTGACCAGTTCGCCCGGGGTCATGACCGTGGTCTCTGGCGCGGTCTTCATGCCCGTAGCTTCCCCTTCAGATCCCGAACTCGCCTCCTCCTGGATCGCTGAGAGTTCTCCCAGGGGGGCTCGGTCAGGGCGCATCATAGTGGAATCTGGCTCTCCCTCACTCGACCCCTCACTCTCCACGAGTAGCACATCTGGATCGGTCATCGCCAGCACTCTCCCTCACAGGATCGGACAAACTTGTCTTTTCCTGGATAGGGGCCAGCGGGAGTTGAAGTTTTTGGTTCTCAGCTTTATGTAATGGTTGCCTATCCCAAACACTCAGACTCACAAGAGGTTACTTAAATGAAATCTGATTTATTAGGGAAATGATGACAGTTACAGAGAAAGCTGAGAATGACTAAAAGCGCGCCAAATACAAACTAAAAACCCTCGGCTCCAAACGTAATCCCTCCCCCCTACCAGCCATAGCAACCACCCCCCTCCCAGGTGCTGGTAACCATTTTCTACACATCCTGGGAAAGCAACCTTGAATACATGAGATAACCCAAATACATTCCAACCCAGCAGCCAACAGATAAGAACTCCCTGAAGAGGAATCTTCCTCCCTTCTAAGATCAAACACGTATCAGGCTAATGACATGCGAAACGTTACGATGTACCAAGCACATTGAAACAGTGAACATGACAGTTGCTGCCGCAACATGAGCTCTGCCACCATTGCAACATCAAGACACGTACAAATTGCTTTTGACCCCCCCCCCCGCCACTGAAGATGCTTCTGTCCCCGTTTCACATGTCATGACTTTCAAATGATACTAGAGAATATTAAACTGATTAAAACAGAATGTTATCAGCATGTCTGTTTTTTATACAACTCACTGCTTTCCCTTTAATCTCTTAATGCCTTTTCATCTCCCTTTGTATGGAATTTCCCTCCTAAATATTCTAATTTCAATCTGGCCAGTAAACACTGCAGTCCACTTCAAAAACCACAGATTCTCTCCAAATGTCTCTCCCATAAATGTTTTGTTTAGGTGAACAAAAACTATATTCAGGGAAAAATAAATGTGGAGCTTCTCGTCCATGTCTTTACTGAACCAACTTCTGTTTTTATTCATGCATCCTTATCTGTATGAGGAACAACTGCATTGGATTGACTATCTGTAATAGGATTCACTCTAGTTCACGGTAATATACCCCCTCCCTTTTTCAAAGAGGGTGTAAGAACAATTCACTTGTTATTAGTCCAGCTTTGGCAGAAAATGGAATGACATGACTTATATAATTCAGTTCAAACCCATCAGGAGCTGAACTGAAAGAAGGAAAGTCCTGTGATAGCCTCTGAGGTCATTTGGTGTATGGAACCCCAACTTGCCATGAAGTAAATTAAATCAAGCAACTTTTTAGGTAATGCTGCTCTACTGTTGAGAATAAACCTCAGTAAAATAACTTAATTAATTACTAGTTGCCATTGCCTACTGAGTTATACTGCAGTATGCTGCTAAAGTAGTATAGAAGGAGTTAATGAAGTGAGCAATGGCTCATTACTCTACCAGCATTCAACCTCTCCTGATACTGCTACACTGTAATTCCCAACAGTCCCAACCAGCATAGCTATGATGAGGGATAAATCTGGAACTAGATTTCTCATCCTTGCCCCTGAAGATTGGTTCCTACAGGACCAACAACATGATAATGTGGACTGAAATAAAAAGATTATATAAGCCAGTAGTACTACTAAACAAGATTTGAAAGCAGCTCCAGATCTCTGTGACCCTCTAACATGAACTGTATTCAAAAGCAGAACCCGTTTAGTTCTGCTTCAGCTGCACTGTTTTTGAACATGAAGTAAAATTAGTGTTCTCTTTCAAATGCTGCAGCTCTGGGGAATGTTTAGGTCATCCATTTCTCCATTCAGGAAATCTTACTTCATCAGCTTCTTACTTGATTAACCTCCTTAGCAGGTTTTTGCAAATCCTTAGATCAGAATCACTCAGATTATTTTTTCCAACCACTGGACAAATGTAGACAATATAAGAGAAAGAGGGTTTAACTAATTGATTTTATTTCCTTCTGCATAGGGTGGAGGTGAGGGAATTTTTGTATCTTTAGGATCTGGGTCAGCATTGTTTATTTATTTATGCTCTTGTTCTCAGAGGTTTTCAGATTGTTTTTAGTGACTGAAGCATGAAGGTGATGGTTGTGTAGAAGTGCCCCAGAACATATGAAATAAACACTTTTTTTATGGAACATAACATTATGGAACATAACATTTCAATAGATTATATATGCACTAAATATAATTATATTTAGAAGTTTGAAATACCATATTTGGTGCATATATAATCTATTGAAAAAGTAGGTTCTTTTTTTTTACATGCTTCAGGATGTATTTCCAAAGAGGTAATCACTGAACAGAGATAAGAGATATTGGCATATTCTCCTGGAAGATGAAAAGCATGGACTTCTTTATAGAGCAACAATGGCTAGTTTAAACTAAATATGCTCATCCTCATCACAGGCTTTGTATATCCATAGTTCTATGCTTGTTCTTGCAACTTAATGAGCTTCAGGATATGGGGTAAAGCAAATGTCAGGATTGTGACAATATACTGATACTAATGCAGAAAGAGTATTACCTTCCCTTGTTTTTCCTGTAATCCCTTTTCCTAATATATATATATATTTTTACTTCTAGAGATTGGGTACTGGTTAAAACCTTCCCAACCTGCAAGATTATCACACAACCACACTTTTGTTTCAGGATTGGCACCAGGTTTGCGAAGTTCTAAACTTTTGAGATTTAGACAAAAAGATCTAAGCACCTTCTTTTGGGGGTGGGGGCTGAGTGGGGAAAAGGGCTGAAAGAAGAATTCCTTGATGGCAGAGCTAAAACTCCCTAGCCAATTTACAGAGTATCAGGAGGTGCAGACTGACAGATGACTGCCTATCATAATTATCTTTTATTGGAGAACTCTTGGAAGAAGCTGCTGCTAATGGAGTTTAAATTACTACCCCTCCCAGTTAATAACACATTTTACCGGCCTCCTGATTCTGGTTCTACTATAGATCTATAATATATACAGTCTATATATTATCTAGATATTACTATCTATAATCCAATGGATAGGTTTTACCATTGGTTTCTTATAATCCAGCAGTTGAGATTAGACTGTATGATCATTATAAAGAGAGATGCCATCTTATTATACCAGTGGGGTGCAAAAAGTGGGGCAACCAGCTTTCTTTTTGAACTAAGGAAGACAAAACCTGACAAAATAGGCAGGGCTGATGGACAGATGGAGACATCATCACCACCCTTGTCAGTATGCACAAATATATTTGAATGGACTCAAATGAATAATGATTGCTACAGTAAAGTAGTAAGTAATGTTCCATAATGCCAGTGTTGCAGAAAAATCAGCGTTTAAACTGGGAACTGCATTTAATTGTTTGAAAGAAATACTCAGTACTGCTTCACCTGTCTTTACCAGTCTAATTGCATTCTAGCATTCTTCACTAATTTCACTCTCACATCCTGCATTTTACAGCTTAATTTTGTAATGGTATTTGATAAATTACTCTTCCAATAACTGAGCATTTCTGTCCCAATTTAGACAATCTGTTTGCTGCTGAGCAGAAGTCATGCAGATAGATTAATAATTTTGTCTCCTTTCAAAATTTAGATGCAAACTTGAAGAGAACTGTCAACATATATTTTATAGCTCATTGCGTTATTGAAAGAATTCAAGTATAAGTAAAGCATATCTGTTAATAGACTCTACATAAGTTAAACACAACGGAGTTGCCTTTCATCTGGGCCTTGAATGACTAACATTTATTTTTCAGTTCATTCTCAACCTATTGATGCTCCACCTTCAAAAAGAAGTTTTGGAAGGCACCCAATTACTAATTCTGTGACTGTTTTTCAGTTATATTAATCTATTCTTCCTATGTCTGATGAAGCCAGATCACAGCTGACCCATCAAGAATGCGCAGACACTCAAGGACAAACTCCTAGATACATTAGAACACAACCTGAGTTCCAGATAAAATTTATGAATGGCACTGACTCTTCAGCACTGGGTGACCTACTGACTACCAGGGAACAGTGGGGCCTAGATGGAAAGTTAATGGTTACTCTGTGTCCTGTCTTTGCCTAACAGATTGTCAGTCTCAGGTTACTTCTATAGTATATGCTTTTCATTCCCAAGCACATATGCACAGAGCACATACTTTTGGACTCTCCACTTGGTAGGATGTAGTTAGATAGGTTCTAAGCTTTGCCCATTCCTATTTATTTCCCATAAATATATTTCCTTTCTGTTATAATTATAAAACCTGCTTTACTTATTGCTCAGGTCAGATTTCACTCTCAGGAACATTCACATGCACACACAAAGTGCTTCAAGCTCCAACAAAATTGTGACTCTCCCTTCAACGTAATAGGATAATGAATTGGGCAAGTTCCAAAATCAATCTGTTAGTGCTTGCATGAAAGATATGAAAAACAGGTAGACCCAGACTGTAATTAATTGGGTTTGGAGATTACTTAACTTGATTATTGTTATGCTTCTAATCATTAATGAATTACCATATTTGACAGTGAGCACGGTGTTGTGGTTAAAATGCTGGACAAGAAGTAGGGAGAACCAGATTCTAGTCCTCCAATAGACAAAGAAGTGAACTGGGTGACCTTTGACCAGTCACTCCCACTCAGTCCTAATCAGCACCAGGCTCTACTGCAAGCTGGATGAATAACAAACCCTTCATTGCATCATGCACTGATGGCTTCACCAGGTCAAATAGGCAAGCACAGTGCAAAACCAGGGTGGACACTATGAAAAACAACAACAATGAATCCCCAAATTTAGCTTATGTTACTAATCCTGTATCAAAATACTCAGTATTTAATTATCTGCATTTATCAGTCATTTTCTTGTATCTAAACTAAAGCACAAGATGTGAATGTAGTATTTCTGTATTTTATTTACCCCTCCTAATCCATAGTAATGACACTGGTTAATGTACTAGGTCAAGGTAATAGGCTAGAAACCAGGAGACTGTGAGCTTTAGTTCTGCCTTAGGCATGAAGCCAGCTGGGTGACCTTCAGCCAGCTACTCTCTCTCAGCCCTAGCAAGAAGGCAATGGCAAACCACTTCCAAAATCTTGCCAAGAAAACTGCAGGGACGTGTCCAGCAAGTCACCAGCCATCAACACTGACTTGAAGGCACACACACACACACACAAATCCATAGTGAGCCTTTCTGCAGCTTCAGGCTCAGAGCATCTATTACCACTGATAACTTTCACTGGTTTTTCATATAAACAGATATTTTTTATTGGAATTCAAAATGGGAGATACTAAGCTGATGATAGAAGATAACTTTATTAAGCTGGTTTTTAGAGATGGCAAAGTTTAGATGAGTGGCAAAAAGACTGTAAAAATAAGTTATGCAGAAACAGGATTTTGTGATGCTCCAACAGTAAATATAAGATACAGATGGATAGGAGATAGAGATAGAGATAGAGATAGAGATGAGAGAGAGAGAGATAATGGAATGGAAAGATGGATGGATGGATCAGAAATTTTGGGTAGGGTCATCAGAACTGTAAAATATTTTGGTTTGAACTAAAATGATAAAATACTTACTTTCAAATGCAACTTTTATCAACCATGAAAATACTCCCCTTTGGTGAGTCAGTGTGTATGCGTTTGTGTGAGTTGCAAACCCAAATATATTTGCTTTCATCGTAAAATTAGAAGAAATGTCCTTATTCCAAACTTGTTTTATGTTACCATTATCATTGAAATTCTATAAATCACATTCATCTGATATAGGGATAAGGAAAATGCAACTGACATTGCAGCTGAGACTAGAAATAATTGTTGCAAAACAATAGTAAACAAGATATATCAAAATGTAATTGGTGAGTATACTGTATGTTAAGCTTGAAAGTTCTGAAAATGACTGTAGGCAAATATTCAGCAGAACTGAAATGACATAGTGATGCATAAAGGAAAAGTATTATATGAACATTTAACACCTATTAAATATATTATTTCCCAAGCATCAATTCAACCTTGTGACATCCAAATTCTACAAATAGGAATTTACTTGCTCTTTCTCCCTTTTTCTTTTTCATGACAAATATGAAGAAACGAAAGCAGAAGTCATTTTTTTCTTCTTTATTATCAGTGATTGGCACACAGATTTTTGGAAGTGTTTCATTTTATATTTGCAACTAACTGACATACTGAAAGGAGTAACAGTCTCACAGTCTCCTGGTTTCTAGCCTGGTGCCTTAGCTACTAGACCAAATTGGCTCTTAATCTTTAAGATCCTCTGAATCAGCATATGTATTTGTATCCAGAATTTTCTAGGGTTTTTCACACATCACCAAAGATGATAAAATGTCCATTCTTGTTCACATTTCCAACATGAATTTGAAGTGTCTTTATACATTCTAGACAATTTATCTGGTGACAAATACCAATGATACATCACCTTATAAAAATTATCTTTAAGATTATAACATAATGTAAATTTCAACCCTTTCAAATACATAATTTCCCATTGTTCCATCTGTATATTATAACCAAAAATTTAGCCTACTTTATCATAACAGTCTTTTACTTGTTCTTTTTCTGTTTCAAATTTCAGTAAAAAATTTATACATTTTAGCAATTACATGTTCATTTGTATATAATTCCATTTCAAATTCAGTCTTAGAATGTTCAAAACCATACATTCTTTTGTCTACTTTAAATCTTTCTAATAATTGTAAATAAGAAAAACATTGACAATTATATCCCTCTGACACCTGTTCTTTTCTTGATTTTATTTTACATTCCCCTTGACAAATTCTAATATCTCACAAAAAGTTAACCATTTGTGCTTGCTTATTATTTCTTGTCTATAATAAGGTTCTTGAGATGAGAGCCACAGAGGTATTTTTGGGTACAACCTGGGTTTATATCTATTCCATATTCTCAATATGGCATGTCTAACATAATGGAGTGCATCCATAAACACCAACTAGCAGTCAGAAGACATGATGAAACTCCTTAATCTCACAACACATGGACTGACTCAACCATACTTTCAACTGGGAAACTGTGAGCATCCTAAACCAAGCCAAATCCAAAAATGCCAGAGAATTCCTGGAAACCTGGCACTCAGACAAAGCAGCCATCAACAGATACATAGAGGTAAACAACATTTACATACCATTCAAAAGAGACAATAGAAAAGCCAAAAGACCAGAACACCCTCCTCGCCAGCAATCAACATCCAGATATGCAAAGATTAACACCAGGATTAACACCAGATGAACAATCAAACAGTACATTATACCTTAATCAAGGAACTATTAACTCAGGCAATCAACCAAGCAGCAAACAACAGCCCAATCAAGGAAGCCCCAAGGAGAGAACAACACTGCCACCAACACAAGCAGGACAAACCATGGTATATAAACAGAGAGCAAGTTCCACTCCCTTTTTGCACTGAAGACGTTTCCTAGTCTGGCAATGAAATGTCTGCAAGAAAACAAGAGAGCACCAAGGACTCCACAGTTTTTTAAATCCACATTCTTGTCGGAGCAGTGGCAATGTGATCTGAGGGGAGAGTTAGATCTGTCCCCATTGTCATGGTCAGACCACACCCTGGTGACCCTGAGATTTTATTGTGCCACCCTGCTCTGCAGGGAGGCTGGACCCATTCGATTGGTCCTCCCCTGGCGACTGATGGACCCAGTAGGGTTTCAGAGGGAGCTGGGGGTTATTCCCAAGGGCCTGCTGCATGGTCCAGTGGAGGTCCCAGCCACGGCCTGGAATAGGGCCGCGGCCGGGGCCTTGGACAGGATCGTGCCTGTGCGTCCTCTCTTGCCTCTCTTGACCCGTCACTCCCTGTGGTTTACGGAGGAGTTGAGGATTTTGAAGAGAGTTAAGAGATGTCTGGAGCATCGCTGGAGGAAGACGAAGACTGAATCTGACTGAACACAAGCTAGAGCCACTATTAAGGCCTACCTTGTGGCGGTAAGAGCAGCCAAACATGAATATTTCTCCGCTCTTATTGCATCTGCAGAATGCCGTTTAAGATCGCTCGATCTCTTCTGAGTCAGGTAGATCCAGGGACCCACCTACAAGGCCGTTCGGAAGAGTTTTCACAGCATCTGCAGGATAAAATCACTCAGATTCATTCTAAGTTGGACTCTAAGTGTGAAGCAGAGTCTGGGGAGATGCCAGGGGAATGTACTTACCCTGTTATCTGGGAACGGTTTCATCCTGTTGGGCCTGAGGAAGTGGACAGGATTCTCCAGACTGTGAATGCAACCACATGTCAGCTTGATCCATGCCCTTCCTGGCTGATAAAATCACCCCGGGAAGTGACTTGTGGTTGGGTCCAGGTGATAGTTAATGCATCCTTGAGGGAGGGGGTGTTTCCAGCTGCCTTTAAGGAGATGCAGGTATACCCCCTCCTCAAGAAGCCATCCTTGGACCCTACTATACTGGGCAATTTTCGCCCTGTCTCCCACCTTCCCTTTTTGGGAAAGGTGGTTGAGAAAGTGGTTGCATTGCAGCTCCAGATAATTTTGGAGGAAACAGATTATCTGGACCCCTTTCAGTCAGGTTTCAGGCCAGGATATGGGACGGAGACTGCATTGGTCGCACTTATGAATGATCTCTGGTGGGAGTGGGATGGAGGGAGTGCATCCATCCTGGCTCTCTTGGACCTCTCAGCAGCTTTCAATACCATCGACCATGGTATCCTTCTGGGGCGGCTCAGGGGGTTAGGGGTGGGCGGTGTAGTTTTGTGCTGGTTCACCTCCTTCCTCCAGGGCTGTTCCCAATCGGTGGTGATAGGAGAGGAGAAATCCGGTCCTCAACCCCTCCATTGTGGGGTGCCGCAGGGTTCGGTACTCTCTCCTCTCCTATTTAACATCTACATGAAACTGCTGGGTGAGATCATCTGTCACCATGGGATGAGGTATCATCAATATGCTGATGATACCCAGTTATATATCTCCATCCCGGGTGAAGTAAGTGATGCAGTCTCAACCCTTTCCAGGTGCCTGGGGACTGTGGGGGCCTGGATGGGGAACAATAGGCTTCAACTGAACCCTGGTAAGACAGTGTGGCTGTGGATTGATGGCTCCTCGGGTTCCAGGAAGTTGTCATCTTTGGTTCTGGATGGGGTGGCACTGCCCCATTTGGAACCAGTGTGGAACCTGGGGGTCCTCCTGGACTCGCGACTCCTGCTCGAAGAGCAGGTGGCAGTCGCGGCCAGAAGGGCCTTTGCACATCTTTGGGTGGTGCGCCAGTTACGCCCATTCCTGGACCGAGATGCCCTCCGAACAGTCATTCATGCCCTTGTCATCTCCCATATAGACTACTGCAATGCGCTCTACATGGGGCTACCCTTGAAAAGTATTCGGAACCTTCAGCTGGTCCAGAATGCGGGTGCGCGGACAGTTATTGGGGCTGTAAAATCAGCCCATGTGACACCACTGTTACATGAGCTGCATTGGGTACCAGTTTGCTTCCAGGTCCAATTCAAGGTGTTGGTTATCACCTTTAAAGCCCTACTTGGCATGGGACCAGGGTACCTGAGGGACCGTCTCATCCCCATAACATCAACCCGTCCCACCCGGTCAGGCAGGGAGGGCATGCTACGGACCCCATCAGCAAAGGAATTTCATCTAGCAGGGTCCAGGAGGCGAGCCTTCTCTGCTGTGGCGCCCGCCCTTTGGAACATCTTGCCCCCGGAGTTGAGACAGATTTCCTCACTCTCGGACTTCTGGAAGAAACTTAAGACCTGGTTCTGCTGCCTTGCTTGGGAGGGGGAGAGCGATAGCTCCACCTGGGGATGGCTGGCGCCATAGCAACTCTTAGTGATTGAGTTCCATCTCCACTTGGATTTTACATTTATTTTTATTTATATTTTAATGGTAATTTTTATCTGGCTATGTTTTAATGCTATTTATTGTAAACTGCCCAGAGTCCCCCATTGCGGGAGATGGGCAGTGATATAAATTTAATTAATTAATTAATTGATTAATTAATTAACCTTGACTTTATCGTACCACAAATATCCATGCCACCCAAATCTCAGGTCATGTCATTCTAACTCCAAAAGCCTGTTGTTTCTCAGCAGCACCCAATCTTTCATCCAAACAAAACTGCAAGCTGCAAAATACAATTTCAAATTCTTTTTCCCCTGCCACACAAATTTAGATATATCCTTCTGCCATTGTTTAAATGGTGTATCAGTTGTCAAGACAGGTATTGTCTGAAACAAAAACATCATTCTATCTAAGACATTCATTTTTATCACTGAAATTCTCCCCAACAATAACAATTGTAATTTCTCCCATCTTAATTTATCTTTTTAAACTTCATTCCATATCTTAACATAATTATTTTAAAATAACATACAATTCATATTTGTATCATGATATCCAAGTATTTTACCTTCTCCTCAACCTTAAAACCCATTTTATTCATCAATTCTTTTGATCTTCTATTTTCATATTTTTTGTTAACATCTTTGTCTTCTATTTATTAATCTTAAAACCTGCTAATGCACCGAATTCTTTTAATTTGCCCATTAATATTTCAATTCCCTTTAAAGGATCTTCTGAAACCAATACCAAGTGATCTGCAAAAGCCCTTAACTTATAAGTTTCCTTATTAATGTTTATTCCCACATTCCTCTCATCTTGTCTTATATCTCTATTCAATATTTCAAGATCCAAAATAAATAAGAAAGGGGACAGTGGGCATCCCTGCCTTGTTCCTTTTTGTATCTCACCGGGTTTTGTTAAATCTCCATTAATAATTATTTGTGCTTTCTGTGAAGTGTAGATTGATCTTACCCATTTTATTTTTTCTATCTTGCCTTTATTATTTTTATAAATGGCACTCTGTAGTTTCAATCCACATAACAATCCACATCTCTGTAACAACAATCAGCATTTATTTTATTTTTATTTTATTTTATTTATTTTTATCTCACCTTTATTGTTTTATAAATAGCTCAAGGCAGCGAACATACCAAATACTCCTTCCTCCTCCTATTTTCCCCACAACAACAACCCTGTGAGGTGAGTTGGGCTGAGAGAGAGTGACTGGCCCAGGGTCACCCAGCCAGCCTTCATGCCTAAGGCAGGACTAGAACTCAGTCTCCTGGTTTCTAGGCCAGCACCTTAAGCACTAGACCAAACTGGCATCATAGTCTGGCTCATATTACTTTTATCTTTTGTTTTGTAAAGTCTGCCAATTGTCTGCACGTTTTAATGGTAAACAGAAAGCATTCCCATGAAGTCTGTTTGCCTAATTAAATTCCAATTTATTCAAAAGTACTTTCACCAGACCTTAATCTTTCAAAAAAACTGTTCCCTTTATCCATTGTAAACTTTCTTTCATCAACTCCTTGTTAAGCTTTTTGCCAGAATTTTTTTAAGTCTTTAAAACCTTTTTCTTTCTTTAATCCTTTGTAATCCAAAAAGAATTATAACTTATCAAGTAGGTTATTCTGCCACTCAGAAAACCCTTCTTTAACTGTAAATTAATTACATCCAAAGTGGTTAAGAAACAAGGTTCATCTGAGCTTTGTGTCCCTATAATTACAGGCTGCAATTACAGTTATGAGCTTGATTGAATTCCCTTGATACCCAGCCATTCAACTCACGAGCTGACCACAAAAACCTCAGTTTCCACAGTCTACTCATGAGGAGTGGCTGTCCAGAGTGCAAGTGGGTGATCTCAGGGTCTTTCCTCTATCTCGAAATACTTGCACCAGCTGATCTCTGCTGATCTGGCCACCAATTCCACCATAATGCTGTTCCCACTCCTTTGAGGACATCTAGTTCACTATGATCCTCACCAGCAGCTTTCCTCTTTGCCTTTATTCTCTAAAATACCAATCCTATATATTTCAATTCCAGTTCTTAAGTATTTAAGATTTACCACTTCCTTCCTTTTTAACAGTGAATTTTTTTCTTTGTGCCATACCTAGGAGAGTCTTCCAGACATTGGTGCAGTTATCAGTGGGCATTTCCAGTGACCTATTTTTTGTCAGTACAACTTTCTTCCTGAATAATTATGTGCCATCAAATCATTGTCAATTCTTAGCAACCACACAGATTGATTTTTTTCCTGGAGGATTGTCCTCAACATGGTCCTTCAAACCTTCCAGTGATGCACCCATTGCAGCTGAAATTGAGTCCATCCACCTTGCTGCTGGTCATCCTCTTCTTTTTCCTCCTCCTTTTTCCAGAATTACAGACTTCTCCAGAGAGTTACATTTTCACATAATGTGTCCAGAGTAGGACAATATGAGCCTGGTGATTTGTGCCTCAGTGAGATCTTTTGAATGGAGAAATGCTACTCAGGCCAAACAATGCTACTTCAGAAAACCGGGTGAGGAAAATTAGGAGATGGAGAGATTACTTGTGTGGAAGATCTCATCATTTCATTGTCATTGTCTATGATACTGCTTGCATCCACGTAAGTCTTCTAGTCACCCTATATAACTCAGCTACCATGAACAATGGTAATTTCTTTGTTCTGAAAGGAATAAAGGTTGATATAAGGGCATCTCTGTCTTGTATAACTTTCCATGGGATTTTTAAAAAATCCTTTATTTACAGCAAAGGAAGAGAAGAAGAATGTTAGTCATATGAGTACTTTTCTAAAGACGATGTTGAACATTACACCCTATATAAATTCATGTTAAAGTAATCCATAGAATTTAAAGCAAAACATGTTAAATGACAATGCTTTAAGCATTTAGGCATTATTATATAAATCCTGATGTTTGGATGAGGGAGGTATTAGTGTTCTCGGAGTAATATTCTGTGAGGGTGCCTGAATTAAATAATTACCACAACAAAAAACACAAATCTTACATTCTCCTATAGAACATTTAATCATTTAAATTTCAAATGTTCAGCTGTAATAATACAGCTTTATTCCTCATATTGTGAAGTGTGTAGATCATCAATTTATATTCCAAAAGGGACTTCATAGCATTACAAAGCCTCTTCTCTGGCAATATTAAATAATTAGAAATGTTATTCACAAGAACAAACCTGCTGAGGTGTAACTGACAGCTGTAAGTATATGATCTGATTCTAAAACATTTCACATAAAAAGTATAAAAAATAAAGTTGAATTGAAACAGCCTTTTTTGGTTTAATTGTTGTTTTCAGTATTGTAAAAAAGCACTTCCATTTTTCAGAGAGCATTGCAGTTACTCCCTCAAAAGTTAATCTGGTTTTTTTTTTTCAAGATGCAAGCTAGAACACAAGAATGTGGAGAAAAAAATCCTCCTTCATGTAAAGCTTGGGGTTAAGAAGAATTCAAGGGATAATGAGGTCCCTTGCGATGGACTTGAAAAAGCATCATGTGACTCAATCAAAAAGTTATAAAAATACACTTGGACAAAGTAAGATCTTTCACTGAGAGCCAGTTTGGTCTAGTGGTTAAGGCACCAGGCTAGAAACTGGGAGACTGTGAGTTCTAGTCCTGCCTTAGGCACAAAGCCAGCTGGGTGACCTTGGGCCAGTCACTCTCTCTTAGCCCTAGAAAGCAGCAATGGCAAACCACTTCTGAAAATCTTGCAAAGAAAAGTGCATCCAGGCAGTCACCAGCAGTCAACACTGACTTAAAGGTGCACACACACAAACACACACACAAATCCATAGTAATCTTTTCTGCAGCTTCAGGCTCAGAGCATCTACTACCAGGAGTCAACACTGAATTAAAGGCACACACACAAAATAAGGTCAGCCTTTTTTAAAAAATCTCCATCACAAATGCTGTTTTCTTCCCCAACACTGCTTCAACCCTTGCTTTTATAGAACAATTTCTTTTCTTCCTAGTATTTTCCCACAGCAGAATGGTCCACTTTTCAGATCAACCAAATGTTGATCTCCTGGTTGTGACAGGAATTAACCAACCAGCTTGTCACCCAAGCTTGACGTTGTGGAGAGGGACCGGCCCAAGGTCACCCAGCTGGCTTTCGTGCCTAAGGCGGGACTAGAACTCTCCTGCTACACCTGACTGGCTCTTGGGCTGAGGGAGAGTGACTGGCCAAGGTCAACCAGCTGGCTCTCATGCCTAAGGCGGGACTAGAACTCTCAGTCTCCTGGTTTCCAGCCTAGGCCTTAACCACTAGACCAAACTGGCTCTCTTTATAGGACAAAATGCCATAATATGATATTGCAGTTGCTATCATTTTGCTATCATCATCCACCCTTCCCTTAAACTGTTTTTTATTCTTCTTATCATAATGATTGCTATTAGTATCCAAGTCTGGAAAGGACAGGGCATGTTGACTGGGTATCTGAGCATCCCAAGGATTCACTGAAGAAGTGAAACTGTTGTTAAAATGTGTAGATGCTTCCAAGCATCTTCTGTGCTCCTTGAAAGTATAAAAGTATGTAACATCCTCACAGTTTCAAAAACCAATTCTCACAATATTGCTACACAGTCAAAACTTGTTCTCTGAACAAACAAACAACCACTGTGATATAGCAGGGCTGGCTCTAACTATAGTCCAATCTTAGTATTATGACTCCAGATCCTATTAGATCATTAGTCCAAAGTTGTATAAGATCAGGAAGGTTCAGATTTCAAACTAAGTGCTAAAATCTAGCAATTCAAACCATTTAACTCTGCTACACAGATATTCCTCTTTTAACAAAGCAATGTAAGAATATAATGCTTCTGGCAACACTTTTTTTTAACTAAAGGGCAAAGCAATTACTGTGCACAGTGGAAACTGGAATAGAGTTTTGCTACCAACTGTTTACTTCTCTTTCCTCTTGCCGCTGCTTTTAAGAAAACTCTCTTGTCCCCTTCTTCATATGCTCTTGCATTAATGCCAGTCAGGCAGTGTACTTGGCAGTGATGAGATCCATGTCAATGTCTGGAACAGGTCCTCTGCTCCACCCCCCTTTTGAGCAATGATCTGGGCTTCAGTACCTGCACAATATAATTGCCAACCTTGTTTTGCTTGACTGGGAGGGGAGCGAGTGAAGTAAACAGTAAGTGTCCAACATGGCATCTGCCTACTAATTGCTATTGCTAAGGTGCTAGTTTCCTACACACATCCTTGAAATTTAAAGAGGAGAATGTTATGCATTTGCGTTCTTTGCAAAGCCAGCTCTTCAACTATTACTAACAAGATCCATATGTAAGTCTGTCAAAGGATTGCGTCCCCATGGCCACATATCACTGAGAACACACACAGGCTAAAGAGCCATTCACAGAGCATTATTCTAGAATCATGCATCATCTGTAGCCACTTTGCCACACAAAGGCAATGAATTTTTATTGGCTGCCATTCAGCTAATGGCGGAATTATATTATTCTCAACAGGGAACTGCCAATCCAGCTGGCTCTTGGCATCTTTTGTGCATGGTGAGCACTCATTACAATGATGGTTTTCTTTTGTACAAGTTCAAAGAATTCTGTACACTAATGTGCTGTGTTACTGAACATTAAGCAAAAACAGCTTCTTGCTGCTTCTTAAAGATGAATAGGGTGTCTGTGCATGTACGACAAGCTGTTTTGGCAAAAGTCTTCTCTTCAGAGAGATGCATCTCTTGCCTATGAAATTTAATGTCACATTTTCTTTATCTTTAAGATGCTACACAGCTCTTTGTAGCCAATCATATTAACACAGCTCTTCTTCTACAATTTGAACCAAGGAAAAGTTTGCCATGCCATGATATGTCTATACCTACAAATATCAGAACTGGGCAGACAATGGTTTTCTCTGTGACACTCTATAGAATTCAGAGTTGGACTTTGAAGAAGTACAATAGAAATAATATTGACTCTTCTGAACTTCTGTGTTGGAGAGACACTTGAGAATACCATGGACAGCCAAGAAAATAAACAAATGGATCATAGAATAAATCATTCCAGAGTTCTTATTCAAGGTACAAGTGACCAAGCTCAGACTATCAGGATTTGGACACATTATGCAAAAACCCAGTTCCCTTGAGAAGTCCAAAAGACTAGGAAAGATGGAAGGAAAAAGGAGAAGAAGAAAACCACCAGCAAGATGGATAGACCCAATTACGGTGGCAATAGGTACACTGTTGGGAGACCTGAGGAGTCAGGATAGGAATTATGTGGTTGCTAAGAGTTGATACTGCCTTGACACCACATAACCAATCAATTAGAAAGCAAAACAAAAACAAAAAAACAGTGAACTGCATGTAATTCCTGACATTTGTATAATGGAAGTTTTGCTACAGAATACCTGTTATCAGACGGCTTGACAAAATTTGGTGAGACCTACTGTTATGCCTTTTACTATGACTCAGTTTTCAGAAATAAATATGTAAAGGTTTTGTGTAGAGAATCATCGCATACTCACACCAGTAGCTATTAAAGGCACATCTCTGTGACCAGTTGGAAAAAAGATAATCCAGCCCCATAACATGTATGTTCTCCAAGAAGATACCGAGACTTGTAGAAACAAACTGGAAAGGCATGAATAACTGAGTAGCACAACCATAACATGGAAGTGATATGATAACAAAGTGGTTAAATAGATTCAGGATAGTTAATAGTCACACAGTAAAGTTTGTTTATAATTTTGGACAAAGAAACAGGTAACATTTAAATTTCCCAAATGGTGTATCAAGCTGTAATTATATATTATAATAAAACATGCATAGATTGCATACTTAACTAGCGTGGGACCTAAAAGAGACAGCCATTTAGCATTCTTCAGATAAATCTATTGAATTACGGTACAGGATGTACCAAAAGTCAGGCCCCTTAGACAATTTATTATATAAATTAAATTAAATGTTTAAATTGGGTTCCATTTTCTTCTAAACAATTCCTTGCTTGTTTGAAGCATGACCTTTGAACATTCCTAAGTACAGTAACATTATACACACACACCACACACACACACACACACATACACACACACATACATCATGATCAGCTTATGGATCAGCCTATGGGCATGGCTTTTGATACATCTTGTATAACAAAAGATTTATTTGACTTAATTGACAAATGACCTAATTTTTTCCAACTGTGACCAAAGTGGAAAATCTTTAAATTTTACAGTTTGGACAAATATCTATAAAATTCATATCCAGTCTTATAAATGACCCATTTAATTATTTTACATTTGCTCTTTGTCATTATTGAAATGGATAAAGGTTGAAGTTCCATTGTTCTGCCGTTGTTTGAGTTCCACATTGTACAGACCAATTGCTTCCAGCTGTCTGATTTTCACATCAGTTCCATATGTAAAGGCCAAGTTCTCATGATACCACTACCTGAGTCAGGCATTCCCCCACACAGCTGACTCACCCATGTTTCCTTCAGTGAATGATCAAGGATGCTCTGGCTCGGGAGTAGAGGCTAGGAGACTTGTATGTCTCTTCTGTGATATAAAAGTACTCCAGAAGACTTACTATAAGCCTGGTCAGCTGCTGACTCTACTGGGGGCAAGGCTCCCCAAGGCAAAAGACAAGCAATTCTCTACCAATTTTATTAAAGATACCAGGACAGCCCATCAGTAGGCAGAACAAAGCTACCACCATCTGCTGTACTCTTGACCCTCTCTCCTTGCTGTTAAGAAGCATGCTCTCTGGAGTGGCCTGCCATCTGGCTGAGTTTTCTTTATTTATCACTCTGAGGAAATTGTTGCTCAGATAGGATGGCCAGTTGGTTGGCTGACCAGAAGACGCAGGAGAAGCATTTGGTCCTTTCTTTGCCTGAGTGGCAGGCAGGGGGACAGGCTTTGGCCATCTCTGGTATGGGTCTGATTTTGTTTTGTAGCAGCAATCATTACTGCCAGGGCCATTACAAATTTGCTGCATTAGAAAAAGAGTGCTAACAAATCACTTTGCTTTGACAAACATTATTTCCCTTGCTTGTCATATCCCATAGCAGCCTGCAGCATATTCTGTCAAAACATCTGGGCACCGTCAGTCAAGCTGTCTGAAACTCAAGGAAGTAGCTTTAAGCCCACATTGGATATTCTGTGTAAGTCAGTAATTGAATTTTTGTATTCATTTTACAAGCAGGTTTTAGTGTTGTCACCTACTGCTTTGGTAATCCAGCTTTCACTTTCTCTGAAGTAACATTTAAAAATCTGGGTGCAGAATCTCAGTGCTCTGGGGTCTGTATGATGCACTGTAAAACAAAAGTTAGGAGAGTGAAGGGGCAAACGGCATGTAAGAGTTCAGATAGTAGTTAATTTCCAATCTTGTCACAAACTCCACTCACTGAACATCAGGGTAATTGGGAATAATGGCCAGTAGCTGCAGTAATTCTGAATAATATAAATCTATACAGTACAAGGTGTCATGACAGACATGAAATAAATTTATACTCCTAATGTACTAGAAGCTCAGTACTTATGCCCTTTGAAAAAAAATCAGACTGATTCTCTTTCTCTCTTTTTCTTTTAATTTCACATTTTACATCAGCATTGTCTGTCTTCTGAGACACAAATTGAGTGTGTTCGGATTACACTTTGGTTTTCATTGCTGGAGGAGGCCCTACCTCCTCCAGCAATGAAATTTAAGGAGTGGCAATTCCCCTAGAATCCTGTGCGCCAAAGATATTCCCAGGAGGGAGAAGGGGAGTTATACCTATGGTGAAGGTGAAAGGTCCCCTGTGCAAGCACCAAGTCATGTCTGACCCTTTGGAGGGACGCCGCTTTTGCGATGTTTTCTTGACAGACTATAGCGGGGTGGTTTGCTATTGCCTTCAGTTGTAGCTAAGCTGTAACCCAAATCAATTTTCCAGTTACAAAAAGCAACTAACATAATGTGTGTGTGTGTGTGTGTGTAGCCTTCGACTTACAACCATACGTTTAACGACCATTCAAAATTACAACACTGCTGAAAAAAGTGACTTACAACAGGTCCTCACACTTAATGACTGTCGCAGCAACCCTGCAGTCACATGATCAGAATTCGGGCACTTGGCAACTGGCATGTATTTATGACAGTTGCAGCATCCTGGGGTCAAGTGATTGCCATTTGCAATGTTCCCAGGGGGATTCCAACAAGCAAAGTCAGTGGGGGAAGCTGGATTCACTTAACAACTGTGGCAAAAAAGATTGTAAAGTTGGGCACAACTTACTTAAAGACTGCATCACTTAACGATAGAAGTTCCAGGCCCAACTGTAGTCATAAGTTGAGACTATATATGTGTGTGTATGTGTGTGTGTGTGTGTACACACACACACACACACACACACACAAACATACACACATACAATATGTCTACTGCAGGTAGAACAGTAGCAAAAACCCAAATGATGTGTGCCATGATGGCTGGACATTATTATTATTGCCCAGGTGAGCCGCTGAGCTTGCCGATTGGAAGGTCGGCGGTTCAAATCCGTGTGACGGGGTGAGCTCCCGTTGCTAGTCCCAGCTCCTGCCAACCTAGCAGTTCGAAAACATGCCAATGTGAGTAGATTAATAGGTACCACTTCGGTGGGCAGGTAACGGCGTTCCATTCAGTCATGCCGGCCACATGACCATGGAAGTGTCTATGGACAAACACCAGCTCTTTGGCTTTGAAACGGAGATGAGCACCGCCCCCTAGAGTCGGACACAACTGGACTTAATGTCAAGGGAAACCTTTACCTTTACTACACCCATCTACTCTCTGGAGAAGTCTGGCCAGAAGTGGTCTTCATGGAAGAATTGCAGCCAAAAAGCCATACCTCCAACGTGGAAACAAGGTTAAGCAACTCAACTATGCACGAAAACATCGGAACTGGGGTGCAGAAAAATGGCAGCAGGTGCTCTGGACTGGTGAGTCAAAATTTGAAATATTTGGCTGTCACAGGAGGCAGTTTGTTTACTGAATGGCTGGAGATTAACACAATAATGAGTGTCTGCAGGCAACAGTGAAGCATGGTGGAGGTTCTTTGCAAGTTTGGGGCTGCATTTCTGCAAATGGAGTTGGAGATTTGGTCAGGATCAATGGTGTCCTCAATGCTGAGAAATACAGGCAGATACTTATCCATCATGCCATGCCATCAAGGAGGTGTGTGATTGGCCCCAAATTTATTCTGCAGCAGGACAATGACCCCAAACACACAGCCAATGTCATTAAGAACTATCTTCAGTGTAAAGAAGAACAAGGAGTCCTGGAAGTGATGTTTTGGCCCCCACAGAGCCCTGATCTCAACATCATGGAGTCTGTCTGGGATTACATGAAGAGCAGAAAGATTTGAGGCAGCCTACAACCACAGGAGATCTGTGGTTAGTTCTCCAAGATGTTTGGAACAACCTACCTGCCGAGTTCCTTCGAAAACTGTGTGCAAGTGTACCTAGAAGAATTGATGCTGTTTTGAAGTCAGGCGGTGGGTGGTCACACCAAATATTGATTTGATTTGGATTTCTCTTCGTTCGCTCACTTTGCCTTTTGTAAATTGATAAACATAAACAATTACAATATATATTTTTGAAAGCATTCTTACTTTACAGCATTTTTTCACACCTGCCTAAAACTTTTGCACAGTACTGTAAATCATAAACCATCAGCTCTGTATTGTTTGTACACAAAAGGTTGAATCAATGGGTAGTATTCAATCAGATCCAATAACTATTTTGCATCAGATAAACCAGAATGGAACTCATCAGGACAAGAAGTCAGATTAATGAATAAATCAGTTCTTAACCTATGAACTGGATGTTTATCAAAGATGAAAGGCTGAGCTTTTTTAGATTTAACAGTGCCTAATGCCATTCTGAATTTGAGGCCAGTGAAATGAAATTCAATCAAGAACGTTCAAATTACAGTGTATTATTCAAATGTTGAGACTTAAACATTGGTGATTTATACTTATGTTCAGATAATATCAGTGTTAACCTTGATGCTGCTTATAGAGATGGTGATGAATTTCATATTCCCTGGACATGACATCAGAACTTTAAACAGGAGCACCATTATGAATACATTTTAATCTGAACCAGAACGGAATCAAACGCCTTTCTCCCCTCCAAGTTGGCCTTCTTTCTCCTTAGCTCGCTGTTCTAGTAATGGCAAGCAGGAAGGATAGATAAAAAGAGCAAAATATCTCCCCTCCCTGTGTGTAGGAAGCTGGAAGAGAAATGTATGACTTCTGACTTCTGAAATTGAACTATTTTTAACAAGGCTGTTAAACCTTTGCTACAAAAAGTGGTGAACAGTTCATGTAAACCAATCATAATGTTCATCATATGGATCATTTTCCAAAAGTTCTAAATTCATTTAGATAAAAGAGCAAGAGAATGTACTTGATGCTGCCATTATAATAAATCCATACCAACAGTGCATAGTGGAATATTACTGCAGAATTGGTATTAATTAAAATTATTTGACATCAGGTACATAGTTAAAATGACAGTAGAAGCTAGAAGATTTGAATGCTATGATCTAAAACTCTCTTTGCTAGGGGGAAGGTAATTATATTATCCATCTTCTTGATGAAAGTCATTGTTGCTTACTCAGGAAGTAGATATTAACATTAAAATAATTTATTGTTTCATTTAACCTAATAATTTGATCACGTAGCACAGCAATAGTGTTACTAGGATTTGCATTTGCCAGACCTGAAGTGTAAGCAGTGTACTTTATCAAGCAGGATAAGGCCAGAGGTCACATTCAAATAACCAAGTGGCATGTAGTGGCAATGAGAGGGGGAACAAATGTTTGTTTTCATGCCCAGTGATGGATTCTGCAGATGGATTTAAGGATGCAGCTTAATCCAATTGTCTTTGCACTGTAAAAAGAACTTCACGCTCAGATTTTTTCCAGCTGAAGGCCATGAAGTTATCTGTACAGAAGAATGGCATTATTGCTCTGGCAATATCACTTTCATTCCAGCTGCTGGAACAATTCTGGAGATAGTTTAACTTGTGCGACTCACAACCAGAGTGGTGGCAGTGTTCACATTCTTTCCGAAGCAGTTATTTATTTACATGGAAGCTGCAGTGACTTCTCAAAAGAAAGGACAAAATATCAGGAATCACAAAGGGTTTGGAGAAGAAAGTAGAGCTCTAGTTGGAGACTTCAAACTGCTTGGCTATCTTGACATCAATATGGAGAAGTCACTTGGCCTTTTTTTTAAATGGGTCAGCATGTGAAAGAGGTTGTAGGAAAATGAGCAATGATCCTAACCTAGCTTCAGGCTTTGAACTTAATGTATATTACATATCATTTTTAAAAAACCTGAATGAAGCAGGAAGTATAAATAAGTGAACCCAACTGCTGTATTTAAGAACCTTAACATATTCTTAATGTTTTTTCCAAACAGTTTTTTAATGCTTATAATCATTTAGAATTTGTTTGTTTGATTACGTTCCTTCAAGTTGTTTTTGACTCCTAGCAACCACATAGATTTTCTCTATGACAGTCTATCTCTAACCTGTTCTTTCAAGTCTCCCAACAGTGCACTCATCGCCACCATAACCATCCACCTTGCTGCTGGTCATCCTCTTCTTCTCTTTCTTTCCACCCTTCCAAGCATTAGACCCTTTTCCAGAAAGCTGGGTCTTCACATACAGTAATGTGTCTGGACAAATTTGTTTCATAGGCACAGAAAAATGTTCTTTGTGGCTAATGGCTGAAATTGGTATAATTTGTGGAAGGTGTCCGTAATGCAAAAATCTGTATTTTTATCTACATCTACACTTTTAAAGATAAGTATCTGCTTACATGTTGCTTAATTTAGTTTTGACTTCTTTTTGTTCTTTTAGCAAATTAACTAAAGAATTTAGACACAGGCTAAAGCTGAAACCATGCTGTTTTACTAGCCCTATTCACCTATAAAAGTAGTCAGTCAGATGGGAAGTGACTAATATGGTGCCATTACCTATGTTCGAATTTCCTGGAAGTTTTCTTCCCCTGTCAGAGTAGCGTCTATTTTAACACTTCATTTTCAAGATGCTTAAAAATTTTCTTGGATCGTGTCTTGAATTTTATTGTTACAAACTAGCCAAGGGTGCAGAACTTAATGTTTTCTGTTCCTCTATCACTCTGCAGTCTCCCCTTGCTGTCAACATTTTCTGATCTTTAAAAAGCCCTTAGGAAAGGTTTCTTTTTCTTTTCTTTTTGGATTTAATTGAAGTATAGGAAATGACTGCTGGAGAGAATAAGGACAATGAAGATACTCACATACACCCTTTGGCCACTTGGTAACTAATATAAGTTGTATTACATGAAACACTGCATCACTGCCATGAGAAATTCATCAAAAAAAATTTCTCCTATGGTGAAAAAATAGAAAAAACCATCTGATGATCTTTTTCGAATTACAGGAGAATGGACAGTAAAATTAAGAAAGTTTTAACACAGCATACTAATGACAAACACTAATTCCTTAGTGGAGATTTATAGCATTTTACAGCATCATCCAGCCATTGAGATGCTGCATAAGGAGAAGAGGATTATTATCTCCACAGTGAGGGTTGGTGAGATTTGAAGATGCTGTTGGTTTCTAGTGAAGAAATAGCAAAGGAAATGAGCCACAACAGCATCAGGATTCTAGGTATATTGTCTTGTCCAACTTTAAATCTGTTGAGAGCATTTGCCATTTGAATCAGAATATACTATGTTTATGAATACCTCCATCCTGCACATTTGACTGATTGCCTATTTGAGCTGTATTAATATAATTTTGCTGTATGGATGGTGATGATTTTCAGTCTTTGGCTCGACCAATTTTATAAAGGCTTTATTTTTAGCAATATTTTTAAATACCTGCAAAGATATTTGAGTCATATGAGTGTCCTTTCCCAACAGGAAACAAACAAACAAACTTCTGTCCCAAGTTCTCTGATTGCACAGTGAAACAAACCATGTTAATATCTAGCTTTAGATGTTAGACACTTGATAGAAATAACAAGAATTCTAAAATTCAGTGTTTGGTTGGTTGATTTTAGCAACCATTTTTTCCTATAATTTCAACAACTGCAGACTATTCATCTATTCCCCAAGTTTGATGTTTGGATGCTTTTTTTTTTTCAAAATCTCAGTTCTAGAAGGAACACTGTCTGGGTCATACCACCCTCTTTTCTGAAACCCTGTTATCTCTGAAGTGCCCCCACCACCTGCCGTGCCCTCCGTACCTGCCTTCCATTCCTTCCTTTATTAAAAAGGCTTTATTAAAAGGGCCCCTTCACTTCTCTCTTGGCATTGGTAGATTAGACTTCACTTTGATCTGGAACTTATTTCTGGCTCCTGATTGGGCCTGACAGTGTGGTCAGTCAATTTCCATATAGAACGGAGCAGTTAAGGCCATAGCGAGCTGTCCATTATTGTTGATGTTAGGAATGAGAAAACTAATATTTCCCTTTTAAATACACTGATATTGAAGGAAGGCACAAGCAATGGTGACGAAACGTTCATGGAATGCAAGGAAAGATCACATGAAATTTTTTGTTTGCTTTTTAAAATATTTATTTGCCATATTTATGGGTTGACAACTCCAACAGACTCAGTGGTTTGCAAACCTATAATATATATGTTTGGTGAGTGTTAAAGCCACTTTCCTGGACAAAACCCAGACCATCCAGGAGTACGTCAGTAAGATGGCACCCAAAGAGGAGCTGCTGAAAGAATGCCTGAGGCCACAGTAGACATGAAAGGAAGATCAAGCAGAGGAAGTGCCATGGCAAGAGAAGACTCTGCATGGGATGCACCATCAACAGATTGCTGTGGGGGCTGACATTGGGAAATCCTACCAGTTGCTGGAAAGGGCTGGACTAAGAGACAGCACTGAGGCGCTGATCATAGCAGCACAAGAACAGGCACTAAGCAACATCCATATAAGTAGGGGTCTGCCATACTAGACAGGACCCGAGGTGCAGACTGTGCAGAGAGGCCTCAGAGGCAGTTCAACATATAGTGGCAGGGTATAAGATGCAGACAGGAACAGCATACACTGGACAGCACAACCATGTAGCTGGCATTGTGTACAGGAACATCTGCACAGTGTATGGGCTAGACCCTTCCAATTCCAGATGGGAGATTCCACAGAAGGTCATGGAAAATAACAGGGCTAAGATCCCATGGGACTCCTGGATCCAAACAGACAGGCAGGTACTGGCCAATCAACCAGACATCGTGGTAGTAGACAAGGACAAGAAGACAGCAGTGGTGATAGATGTAGCGATGCCAAATGACAGCAACTTCAGGAAGAAGGAGTATGAGAAGCTGGAGAAGTACCAGGGCCTGAAAGAGGAACTAGAGAGGTTATGGAAAATGAAGGCCAAAGTGGCCTCAGTGGTGGTAGGAGCCCTAGGGGCTATGACTCCTAAGCTGGGAGAGGGGCTCTAAGAGATCCCAGGAACAACGTCAAAGCTCTCTGTCCAGAAGAGTGCAGTGCTAGGAACAGCTAAGATACTGTGCAGAACCCTCAAACTCCCGGGCTTCTGGTAGAGGACCCAAGGTTGAGGAAGACACATACCACCCATAGGGGTGAGAAGGGAATTTATATCATGCCCTCTCTCCCAGCAACATAAACCCTGGCACAAGAGTGATATTGCCATAATTCAAACATCAGAAACTCTATCAAAGAGCTCTGACATGCCTGCTCTTGAACACCTTGTAAGGAGGGTATCATCCAGATCTCTAAAAACAAGTTCCTCCGTACCATGAAAGGTAATGGGCTCTTGCCCTCCTATCTGGGTTGAACACACTGGAGACATCAGTTCTCCCTGAATCAGGAGGTCATTCAGATACCCAGAGCCAAGCGATTAACCTTGGACCAGTCCCTCTCTCTCAGCCCAACTCACCTCACAGGGTTGTTGTTGGGGAAAATAGGAGGAGGAAGGAGTATTAGGTATGTTCACTGCCTTGCGTTATTTATAAAAAATAATAAAGGTGAGATAAAAATAAAATAAAATAAATAAATGCTATATACCAGCACTTTGAATTGTACTCAAGGCAATAGGCGTAGCCCCCTCCTTAAGAGAAGCATCAACAACTTCCCAGATTCAACTCCTCACACTTTTGTTGTCTTCCTGAAAGAGCCAGATAGTGGCATAGGTCAAGCCTAAACTAGCTGAGCTCATCCTACAGATCACCCTCTCCACTTTCTCAGAGTCCATAAGCTGAAATGAATCCCAGGTAACATCACAAGACATTACTGCCTGTTACCTCCTCTAACCCCACCTATGAGGACTCTAGGCCAGAGTGTATTTTAAGTGATTTTATCCACAAAGTGTTGCCCTGGGATCTCAGCCTGGCCCTCAGAAAGATCTTCCTGGCTCCATCCCTCCATCCTGCCTCCCATTCCAGTAAATATTATTTTGTAAACTGTTTCAACCAAGGGAATAACATAAATAAAATTCTTACCTGGTCACTTGACTCTCCCATCTATGGCTGTGGTCAGAGCATTTCTCGGCTTAATGAGAAAAATGTAGCTGTTGAGGTTATGTCACCATCTCTCTTGTAGGAGTAAATTCACAGTGAGAAGATCTATACTTTAAGAAACCATTCTTCCATTCGACTCAGTAAAAACCAAAATCTAACCTTTGCCTGGCAAGGCAGCAGTCAGTGTAAAATGTAGCGCAGTCAAAGTACAATATTTAAAATTATTGTTAAACCACAAGCCGGTGAAGTAGTTTGTGGGTGTGTACTATGCTACTAAGCAGTGAGAGACTGTGGGAGTGGGTAACTGATTTATTTTGCCAAGTGAAATTTGTCATTGTGGTACTTCTTCCCTTTGGAGGTCTTCAGTTTCCATTTTAGTTGGACCACTTTAAGTAACTGTACACTAGGAAGATCTTCAACTTCTTTGCAGACCTGAACTCCAGAACATTTGTGAATAATGTAAAAAGCAATCATTTCAACACATATTGGACTTATGTAACTGAAGCTGGGACTCCATTGTTTACATTCTTCATGGTAGCACTTCTGTCTTTTTCTCTTTCTCTCCCAACACCCCCTTTTTAGTCACAAGCAGTCCACTGAATCCTCCCAGAAGTTTTGCTTCTTGTCCTTAATCACTTAAAATGACATTCCTTATTTTCACTGTACCTCCAACTTCTGAAACATATGTGAGATGAAGGGATTTGTTTATTTTTCTTTTTTCTTTACTTTCCCACGGTTTTTAAAACAATATCAGTTTGTTGACTCTCAAGTTGTTTCATTTAGTTTCTAAATCATAACTCATGAATTAGGGATCTCCATTATTTTATTATTTTATTATTATTTTATTTAGTTTTCGGACCTTCAACTGATTTAACATTTGGCTTCTCCTTTACACATTGATAACATACTGCAAAAAGATGATTTTGATTTGTTTGGCTGTATGCTTGGTTGCTTCAAGATTCATTTCACTTTTCTGCCAATGAGGAATATAAGTGCATTGCACAAAATGTGCACAAGTTTCTTGATGCAAGATTCTTATATGCACAATCATGTAATTTGCAGTGTTCTTTCAAAACACTCATTGGCCTTCATTTCATAAAGGGAATAATACAATTTAATGAAAGATGTTGAAAGCTGTGGCCAACTGTGCCATGAGGATTAGAAATATTATAATAAATCGCACAGAGATGTTCAGATATGAGAACACCCTGCTCAGAACTGTGGTCCCCTGTTTTCTGGTGTTTAGTTCTTCTTTTGTTAGTACTATGCTCTGACTTGTGGCAAACCATGAACCCAGGATAGAAGGAGGCAGTCCAGTGTAGTTTTACCTCAGTTAAGGTGAGATGGACATCCTGACCCTGCCCAGATTCAATATCTTCTGTGGACGTCTGCTCCTAAAGTTCTTTAGAACTTCTACCACCCACAAAAGATGACTGTATGACAACTATGCCAAAAAGGAGAAAAAATTAAAACCTTTTTGATGCCTATACCAAAAAACACCATGGTGAAAAGGGAAGAGAAAACAGGGAAGTACTGGATTAATTAATTAATTAATAGGTTGCCCTAATAAGGAGAGAGAAAGATGTGCATTTGTCACAATCACCCAGACTCTAATGTTCAGAGATTTTAACAATGCTATCTTTAAATCTTTATTATTATTTCTGAATATATTATCAGATCTATAACTAGTTCCCTGTTACATTTTTTTTTCAACTCACATGCAGGTGAGATGGGTGGCCAAATAAATGAAATATATAAATAAATAAATTCATTTCCCACAGATAATTCTTGAGATGAAGTGCTATGGAAGTTCAACTGTCATGTGCTTTGTGTATATCGCTTACATTTTAATAAGATTGTACTTAAACCCAGATTAAGTTATAAATGCAGCTGTAGTTTAGTTAATTATGCAAATTTATCAGAAAATGGGTTGCTCTCAAAGGTGGTTTTGCTAACATAAATCAGGAAACATATTCTGTGAAGGAATAAGAAAATACGTCAAATCAATTTTCATGTGTTAAGAATTGTTCAGAGCCAATTTGTAAGTCAAAGATGGAGTCAAATAGAGTGCAAAATGAATAAACTATAAAAATAGGAAAGAAGTCATAGAAAGCAGATCATAGGCATCCAGAAGAGACAAAACAATTTTTAAAAAATGCTACAGGGGCTCAGCAGCCACTCTACTCCAAGGGCTGGGAGAACAGCCAGATTTTCAAAGACTTTCAGAACATTATATACTGCATTATATACTGCTTTCTTCCAGCATGATATGCATGATATTAATAATTATAATTTAGTCCTTAATTGTAGGATTTGAGATACGTCCTCTGATATGTGGCAGTAGAAAGCCATACAAAACACTTCACTGTTCTTCACTGTCCTTTTTTTCTCTTGCCAGTTCAGAATCCCATTATTCATCTCATTTAGAGAATCACTGCTGCAAATAGGTGTTTCTTAGGTACTTTCTAGCATTACTATAATTTAAAGGAATAGATTTACTATGCTACTGTTTTAAAGAAAGTCAGTACTGCTGAAGGCTAAATTATTCCATAATATTATCAGTGTTGCTTTTCTGACATATATTTGTTGCATCAATGATAAAAATCGACATAACTCACTCAGCTGCTTATTGAAGCAAAAAGCTATCGCTACAGTGATAAAGGGATAAAAATAAAACTCAGAAAGGTCACTGCCAGCATGTTAATAAAAACTTTTATCTTAATAAAATCTTTTCTTTGAAAAACAAGTTTGACAATCCATGCTTCATTTCTCTGGCTTAAGGTGAGTGTGCTTCTATCTGACCTAATTCCTGCTAAGTAGGACAAGGAAGTGACACAAGAACCATTACAACCAATTCCTTTATTGTTTGAGGTGAATAATGCTAACTGAGAAGTTTTTACAGGGAGAGGCAACATTACTTGAATTCGTGTGGCTTACTACTGTTCAGTTTTCTTTGTCGATCCTTTATCTGTTAAAAGTTTGATGGTTGTAAGGAAGGTCCCATTTTTATCACAAATTCCTCTCCTTTAGATTGTCCTAACTCCTGAAATATCAATACTTCCTCATTTTAGGTTTAAACATAAGGATCTGGTCATGGTAGAATTATGCTTATGAGGAATCTTCCTTCCATTACTCTAGTTTCCTGCCCGTCTTGCAAATGTGGCCTTTTGCTCAGGGTTAACACCAATGCTGCTTGTGAGGATAAAATTTCCACTTTGGGGAGATGAAGGAAACACACCTGCATCCTATAAAAAAAATGACTTAATTATAAATTTAACCAGTGCTGATCATCTTGAATATAAGAGGAAAGTCCCCAGAAGACCCACAAAGCCTATATTTGTGAGACAGTCCAAAATAGAAAGCCCAATCTAAATGACTCATATTGGGCAGACACAGAAAAAGCCTGATTGGGGCCAGCTACTCAAAGAAGAAGAAAAATTCTCATTTTCATGATCTTCTCTCCATTTGTAGCTGAAGTCACTCAAGAGAAGCTGCAGACCCTGGCAGCCATCTCTGAGCTTTTTCTCCACTGGCAAACATTTGCCTGCTCGAAGGAACCTCTGTGGGCCATCTGGAGCCACCCTCCATAGCAGATTGGACCTGACTCTTACCAATGTGACAACAAAGCAGGCAGATGCCTTTGAGAGCTTCCACTAACCTAAACTTGCAGTTATAGCCCCAAGGAGGTTGCTGGGCCTTTCAGGAACTGAATTTAGGACTTCGCATGCATTGCCTTCTTAGCTCTCAAAAGCCCAGCTTCTTGGGAGCGGTACCTGATGAACTGGGTTTCACAGCCTAGAAGAACTATCTGGATTTAACTATTCATCAAGGTCCATATCAGAGCCACCCAGAGTTGTTGGGATGCATACAAGTTTATTATAATTATAATTATTACTATTACTATTATTATTCACAACAACATGAAATCACAGCTGCCAGTTCTTTAGCTGGTGTTGGCCTTCATTTGCATCAAGTTCTTCCCAATAACCTAGGATGTCGTAATATATCGGTGTAGTATACATGCAGATCCAAGCAGTGTGGCCTTTTGTAATTCACAGATGGAAATTTTGTCAATGCACAGATTTTCTAAGTGCCATCCAAGGTTTTTTGGAATGGCATCCAGTGTGCTGATCACCACTGGGACCACCACTACCAGTTTATGCCATAATCTTTTAACTTTGTTTTTCAAATCTTGCTATTTTGTGATCTTCTCCAATTCTTTGTCTTCTAGTATTGCCACGCTTTTATCCACACTTCCTTCTTTTCAACCACAGTTAAATCTGGTGTGTTATACACCAAGACTTTATCAGCTTGTATTCAGAAATCTCACAATGTTTTAACCAGCTAATTTTTGACTACTTTTTCAACAATGTGTTCCCACCAATTTTTCATTACTGGCTAATGATAATTTTTACAGATGTTCCAGTGAATCATTTTGGCAACTGTGTTATGTCATTGTTTAGTCAGTTTGTGCGGTCTTCTTCCACGAGCCTAGTATATGATCTACTGTTTATTTATTATTATTATTATTATTATTATTATTATTATTATTATTATTATTATCCAATATATTGGAGATTGGGATTAGCTATATAAGAGTACCCATGGAGGTATTACATTGTAACATAACATAGTAGAATTTTATTATTATTTCCAACTGTCTATAAATCAAGTTTTGTAAAGATAAATTAAATAATTGTCTATAAACAATCTTATGAGACCAATTCCTCAAAGACCAAAAGAAGCCATCATTTAAAATTAGCTCCCTTTGTCAAATAAAATGTTCCATATTCTAGTGCTTAAATATACATAGTCAATTCTTTCATTAAAAATTGTACAATTCTTTATTAGCAGTCGTATGAAAGCTGTGATCAATTTAACTTTTTAAGCCGTGTAACTAAGAGGAGAGTTTAACTTTTATGAAGATACATATTAGGGATGTAGGGAATGAGGAAGCACCACTTTGACAAGCTGCTTCACCTGGCAGAGGGATATCATTCCACCTCCCGAAATCTCAGGTTGGGTCTATGGCTCCATCATTAGTTAAAAGTGATCCACTGCTGCTTTCATGGCATTGCTTAAACAGAGTGCTTTGCTCAAATTTCCAACAAACGAAAGTGCTTCCTCAAAGATCTGCATGGCCCTTTTATATATCACTCAAATGTAATCTTTACTGACAAATGAGAAAGTTGTACATATGCTAACAAAAATTTCAGTGTTCTAAGGTAGATGACCTGAACTAGATCCACAATAATTTATTCCTGTAACAGATCCAAGATTTCTGCCCATGCTAATCAAAATGGATGCACACAAGTCATCTATGAGCATGACTACATTCACACCCATCTGTTGAGATGGCAAGCTGCCTATTCACAAAATATACTGCCAGGTTTTATAGCACATAGGTGCCAATCTCAGGATGAATGCAGACTTGGGAAAAAACAATATATAGACACAATGAAAAGTACTATCCCTTTCTGATGCTTATACACTTAGTTTACTTCATTTTAGGAATATAATCTTTTTTTTTTCCTTAGGAGATATCAATGATCTTCCAACCCTATGCAGGAGTGGAAGATGTTAGTCCTCCAGAAGTTGCTATTGTGGCTTCCATCAGCCCCTCCTAGCAAGCCAACGTTGGGTTGCTAAAAGGGGTGGGTCAGCAGCATTTGGAAGGAACAGTTTCTTCATCCCTGACCCTATGGTAATTAAAATGCCTTGCAACAACTTACAGGCATTATTAGAAGCAAATGAGTATTTTTTGACATTCTCGCTTCTGAGATATTTTCAATGAAGATGCTTGTATCAGCACATTAATAAACTTCACCACATTCTGAAAGGTTTTGTGAGGCAGTGATTCAGTAGATTTGAAATGCTTCACAACTGCTGTAGATTTATAAGAAATCTAAAGTGGCTTTGTCCTTCTACAGAAGTTTTCAAATCAAAATCCTTCTTAAATGTTCATGATTTGGCTGTAAAATACCCTGTTTTTCTGTTCCTTCACCATGTAATTGTCTTTCTGATAGCTTTTTCATTCTGAAAAAAAAAAGTTTCATTTGGGAGATACCTATCTTTCTAAGCTTTGTATTTTTATATATATTTTTATCATGACAAAAGAGTAAATTAATTTCAAACATCAATGTTTAAAAGCAGATGTTTAGAAACAGATGGCTATGTTTAGAAACAGGTGACTTGACTTTTGAAAACCTTAATCAAAATCCTACAGAATAATAAAATAATAAAATGATCCATGCTCAATGCTCAATGCTCATTTTATGGAGCAATCTTCTCTTATGGGTTGAGATTTTTTTCCCCTATAATGCTGGGGATCCTCTAAGACAGGGTTTCTCAACCAGGGTTCCATGGAACCCTAGGATTCTGTATGAGGTCACTAGGGGTTCCCTGGGAGATCATGATTTATTTAAAAAATCATTTCAAATACGGGCAACTTCACAATAAGGTGTTAAGTTTCATTCTTTATTTTTAGTTTAAGAACACTGTTAATGCATCTATACAGATCTACACATGAAACAAATATCATAATTTTGTAACTTCTGGCCTAAATCTGAATCTGGATGTGCAGGGGTTCCTCAAGGCCTGAAAAATATTTCAAGGGTTCCTCCAGGGTCAAAAGGCTGAGAAAGGCTGCTCTAAGATAACATCCCTTTAATTTTAATCATTCTACTTCAGTATAATGAAGACTCAGAGATGGGTTATATATTATAGTTATCAGATGAGACCACCCCTTTGTCTGTTAAAACTTCTGTACTGACAAGCTAGAAAAGCTGGATAGGATTATTGCCACTACACAGGATAGGAGTAGCTAATCTGTGTATTGGGTGTATTTTTATCTCTCATCCTAGCAATGTTGTCTCTGTTCCTCTCCCCAATTCCACAGAAGTATACATTATAATGGACATAAATAACTATGGAAAACATAACTCTAGCTTTTTCTGTCCATCAGTAGGTGAGTCTTTATGAAATCACACACACTCAAGCCTAACTGTAGATCATAGTCTGGCTCTACAGACTACACAAGCAGGAACTTATTTTGACAACTACAATAGCCGTAGAGAATCCACATGTGTTTATATATGTATATGCCTGTCCGTATCCCTCCATGTATAGGTATTTCTACATGTCTCTATCAATAGGGAGACATTCTTCTTTACTCTTCTACTCAAAGGAGCTTACAACAAACACAAATAAAATAAACTCATAATTATGTAGAGTTAACTGGATGTAGACTTCACTGAATGCAAGTGATTCTTATTTCCAATTGCATGGCTTCAATTTGTCAAATACAATGAAGCATTAATAAGAGATTTGCTCCAACTAAAATGCATATTTCATAATGCATAACAATGTAATTAGAAATGCTTTTAATGGCATGCATAAATGTAAACATGTAAACTGTTAGTATGAAATAATAACCCCATCAAAGAAAAGTACCCAGCCAGTTAGATTATATTCCTCTTCTTGGACTTCTATGCTGATCTGTCATAAAAAATAATAAAACATGGAGGCTGTATTATGACTTTACGGATTTATCAGAGTATGAAGGTTCTATTAATGACCTGGGGTCTCCAGCAGACAATATTTTTTCTGCTCTGAAAAATGGCTTAGGGCCACCCTACATCATTTTTGTTCCTTCTTATATACCACTACCATTACTATTGTTACATAACCAGCAATAGTAAGACTGAGATAATTTATGAATAGTGAGTGAATACTTTAATGCTATTTCACTTTGGCACTTTAGCATTCTGAAATCTAAAGACGGCATAATGCTGTTATTCCTGACTTTCCCAACAGCCAAAAATCAAAAGAAGCCTGCTTCTTCCAAGTATGCTACTCCTGACCTTCTGAAAGCAGAGCCAGATCTGGCTGATATGCTACACCACTTTTCCTTGTATATGGCACACTCTTTATGTCTGTTGGGACTGCAATGGCTTTTCTGGCTAGGAATTCTGGGAGTTACAATCCCAAAATATCTGAAGGGCACCATTTCTTCCCTTGGTTCCTTTATGTGTTGCAGAAGAACTGGGTTACTGAGTGCAGATGTTAACATAATGCTGGCTCCTAAGAAGGTCTGAAACATAAGCAACAAGCATTTTATTTGTAGCTCCTTACCCAGAGTTACATATAGATGTGGCTGGATGAAAAGAATTGTGGATTTGGATAATCAGGAGATTCAGAAAAATTATATTTATTTATATGCATAAACCACTGTGTATATCAGCCTGAGAAGCCTACATAAATAGGTATTAGTACTCCAGATGTATGCTTCAATGTTCTTACAGGATGTTTAAATTTAAAGCTGACATTCCAAGCTTGTAATGCATTACCTTTCTATTGGGTACCTCTGGCTCAGAATTCTATGGAATTTTATTGGAAGGACACAATGGAATATAAATAGTAACTACAAACAGCCAACAATAAGTGAACCAATTACTTGTTGTTCTCCATGGAAGAAACAAAGCAAGTTGCGAATATTTTATGTTTATGTTTAAAGGAACTAAAATATAGTTTTAGATTACATTTATACTAATCCCTGAAATCAGTTTCAAAAAAAAAAAAAGGAGGCAAAAGATGGGGGGAAAGTGGGATAGGTAGAAACTGAAAAATGTAATGAATTGCGGTAAGAAGATTGTGGAAAGATCAACAAATGCCCCAAAACAGACTTGGGAAATATGTAACTGCTAAAGCAAGGAGGGAAAAGAGAACAATCCATTGTTTCAAAAGTAGCTGATAATTCAGATAGAATAAGAGTGGTAGTGACCCTTCTGGATTTAGCTATTAATAATTCCCATGGGTCTGACTCAACAGAATGCCCAAAGAAAAAGAAAAATGATAAAAGTCAACAGAAGAAAATGCTGAATGAGCAAAAGCAGCCTTGGGCAATGACGCATTTCTGCAAGAATGCTTCTTTGAGCAAATCCGTAAGTAGACTCAATTTAAAACACATGTATACCCACATGCTCGCTTCCATTCAGTTGTTTTCAGGCGTGGTGGCGATATGAGTTGATCAGCATTCAGTTAACTAATATTGTGTCCAGTTCTCAGAGACTGCTTGGACAAGTCCCTGCAGTTTTCTTGGCAGGTTTTTCAGAAGCAGTTTGCCACTGCCTTCTTCCTAGGGCTGAGAGAGAATGACTGGCCCAAGGTCACCCAGCCATCTTTGTGCCTAAGGCGGGACTAGAACTCATGGTCTTCTGGTTTCTAGCCTGATGCCTTAACCACTACACCAGACTGGTTCTAAACTTACCAGTATAATTCTAGGAACTATGTTAGCTAGCTTAGCTTTGTGCCTAAGGTGGGAGTAGAACTCACAGTCTCCCAATTTATAGCCTGGTGCCTTAACCACTACATCAAACTGGCTCCCATAAATCTACTCAGAAATAATTCCCATGAAATAAAATGGGACATTCTCCCAATCAAACATGCATAGGATAACAAGTGGGTATATAATGTTAAGTAAAATGGCTAGGAGGAAGATGGAAGCTATGCTGAAACCCAACCTTTTTATATTTAGTTTTTAGAACTCCCACTGGATTCCATGTGTTAGAAATTGCTTATGACTAACTACTGTCAAACTGTCCAAATGTTATGCTACTGCTGTTGGCATCTCTTAGTCTGGCTAAGATTTGGCTCTTCCTTCCTTCTAGTTTTCTCCAGTAATTTTCAGCTCTTGCAGATCTTGGAATCAGTAGGCAAAAATGCTTTTATCTGGCAGAAGAGGATTTCAGCTAGCAGAAATAACTTCTGCCTCATTGTGAGCTTATACATTTTTTAAAATTAGGATTGCAGTCTTACTTTCTACATTTTGGAAGCATCTGGTTCTAAGGATTGCATTCTATATTAGTCATTTTAAACACATTCTCTCTCTCTCTTCCTGGACAATCTAAATGTAATTTAGTGTGTAAGTGTATAATTCTTAACCCTCATCAAAATGATAGGATGCAATTTGAGAAAGGAGCTTAAACATAATATTTTATTATATTAAAAGGGTTAAATAAAATGTACAAGTGAAATAATTATATGAATACTGTATCTATCCAAAAGGGGAAAGATAGGGAACAAAAGATAGCACTTTGCAACAGTTTTATTAATTCTCAGAATCAATTACCATCAGTTCCATAAAATACACATTTACTAAGTTACAGTAATTTGTTAAAAATAAATTATCTTAAGATTGATTCATTTTTTTACAATGGACCTATCATCCTGAAGCATATGTAGTATAACATTTTTTTAAAAAAATAGAATGCTAATAATTGCCACTTACCCTTATTCTTATTTTCTCACTTTTCTCAGGAGAACAGTGGGTTCTGTTTCTTTGTTGAATTAGATTCAATGCACACAGCTGTTTTCTATTCTTCAAGGTAATTTTGCATCCACTTCTCAAAGGGAGCCAATCCCGGTTCAGCCTAATGATTCAAAAGCCTTGGTCTTTTTACTTCTCTCCATTCAAACTCAAAATACTGAACAGACTGAAATTGTTGGTTTCTTAAGTACATGGTAGTGAAAGACCTCCCTGTAATTATAATTTGTTGTGAAACTAATAAGAGCTCTGCTGGATTAAACCAAAAGCCTGCCTACTTTGTCCAGTCTATTTGGAAATGTTAAGTTACCAACACATTTCTTGAAGAACTTAGCCGGTAAACAAAAAACATGTCTGTGCTCCCATACTGGAAGTGCAGGCTTTGTGCTAGACAGGAGATTCAAGATGTTTATTGATTTCTCTGCTTTAACTTGTATGCCATCTGAATCACAAAGGCAACTCTAGTTCCTTCCTATATCCTGGACTATTATTTCATACCTGCACCCTCCTCTCCAACGGCCCCTTCCCAGCTTGCCTAGGCCCCATTTACTTGTCCGCATCCTGGGCCTCATTGTGGTGTGGTCAATCCTATGCTACTGCTCCTTGGCCAGTGCTCTCTTCCTGGATGTCCCCACCACAACAGGGGCTCTCCTGCTTTCCCTGCCACTTCAGGACTTCTGCTGTATTCTTCCTCTAGCTTGCATCTTTCTCTTTCTTCTAATGCCTGTGATGCAGCCAAGCCCTCAATAATGACTCCTTCTAAGGGAGCCAAACTCTCTTGAAAAGTTATCATCTCTTTTCTGCAGGGCAGCGCCCTAAGAAGGTACAGGGTGGAAGGCAGGGTGCAGGCAGTTTTGCCACCATGCTGTCCCTCCTCTCAAATTCCCACTGTAGCTTTCTGAATATACCTGGGTGAATCCTAAAGCATTTTGAATACTAAAATGTCCTATAGATCAGTAAGAATAAATTAATACAATATTTGCATAGAGCAGTGCAGAGGAGAAAAAAATATTTTTCTAAGTTAGAGAAATCCTTGAATTTGAGCCATGCACATTAAATTTCTCAGGAAGTGAATAAGGAGAAAGGCACTAATCTTTTTTTTTATTGGACTAATCTTTTTTTTTTCTAAGCCACTCTGCTATTATTTAGAAATCATATTGTACACAATGGTGGATTCTTGCCTTTTTAAGTATTGTGGAGAGATTCTATTTATCTCTGGAAGAGGACTCTTTTCTAAGCTATCCTCTTACAGAAGAGATCTTATCCATTCCTTAATCAGCTTTAGTTGTAATATTGCCATCTGAAGGGAAACACTTCAAAACAACAGGTTTTGGATAACAAGCAGCCTTGATATACATTGAAAGATTTATTCTTGTAAATGCTTGAGTGCTTAATGGGGCTAAGGTTTTGGGGAAAGAGAGTGAAACACACAGAGAGAAAGATTTCATAGACTGGCAAGTGAACTGGAGTTTTTGAAAAATTCTATAGAAAATAATTTAAAAAAATGGTCCATGTAGAAAGAAAAACTTGATTACACCAGCTGCAGGCTTCAAGGATAGCTCACTTCTCAGTACATGTGCCCAAGAATGGTCTGTAAATCTTGAACTTGATCTCTCTAGCACACAAGGTGGCAAACAATATGCTTCTCTGAGTGCTATGGGGCCATATTTGATACAATATATTGCAAAGTAGTTTAGCCATTGCTGTGGTTTTAGTTTGACTCAAGTCCAGTCTGCAGAGGGATGAATCAGTTACAATTTGCCTCATTCAGGTTCTCCTTGGCAGCCTGCGCTCAACTTTCCATCTGTGGGGTTGTCTTCTCCAGAGTAGCTTGTATGAGTAGCAAAGTGGATCAATTCTGCAAATGTGCTCAAACCATCTCAGATGCTGCTTTTGGAGTTTTTTTGTTAGGGTTAGCTGTTTGCAGCATTGCTGACATATGGTTTTATTTCTTATGTGGTCTATCAAGGTGATGCCAAGGATCCTATAGAGGGCATTTGGAAGGTTTCCAGAAGGTTTTTTTTAAAAAAAAAATCTCTGGCTGTCAAAAAAAATATTAAAAAGTAATGAAGGGAGAACTGAACTGCTCATGCTTGTTCTCTTCCTTTATTTCATTGTAAAATGCTGGTTTGTTCAGGGAAGGGAGATGAAGCCACAAAATGACTAATGAGTCTTTTGAACCCTAGGAGTCTTTGCCTATGATGTATAGTGCTTAAAAATAAGGGTACAAAGAGTTTGCCCATTCTGCTTAAAAAACTTGATTCAGAGTTCCAGAAGTGGCAAGATTCATCCTGGTTCACTTATGGGTGCTGTATTCTGACTCAACCCCTAGATCTGCAGTAAGGTTTGCAGAAAAAGAACTCTCCCATTATCTGGCATGGGGAAACATAAACATCTAATTCTTTCTCAGAATAAAATTATTTGGCAAAACTAGAACTTTTAGAAGATAAGTTTATGTTTAAAAATTAGTTTTCTAGGTTTTGAAGCTATGCTCCTTTAATTTTTTTTTTCTTAAAAGAAGAATATACTGTATAACTATTATTTTTGGACAGAAGGTGATAAAACAGTATCTTCACTGGAAAATACTGATACCAAATTTCAACACATACAGTAAGTTAAGGGCAGTTTGTATGAAGGGAACAGTATTCATCAGAGTTGTGCAAATCAGAGGGAGGTTCTGCTTCAGTAAAGGTTGTAAGTATAAGCAAGCAGCAGGTAGCTTTGCTCTGTTCTGCATTCTATACTCAGCCCCACCTTTGCACGGAAGTTTCTTTTCCAAGTGGCTGTGGTAGGGCACATGGAAGACATCAAGGCAATCTGAAGTGCTTTCTCAAGGCAAATCCTGATTTCTCTTTACTTTGATAAAGAAAATCCTGTCATTTCTGTCTCAGAAACTTCTTCATCAAGATGAAGCTAAGACACCTTGCTCAGGCCTAGTGTTCATGAAGAATGGAGATTCCATTTATATGGAATGTCTGTCTCTGGGAATATAAAAAAGGAAGTATTTTGTTTATTATTAAATTAAATCGTTGTTTATTCATTTAGTCGCTTCCGATTCTTCGTGACTTCATGGACCAGCCCATGCCAGAGCTTCCTGTCGGTCATCAACACCCCCAGCTCCCCCAGTGACGAGTCCGTCAGCTGTAGAATATCATCCATCCACCTTGCCCTTGGTCGGCCCTCTTCCTTTTGCCTTCCACTCTCCCTAGCATCAGCATCTTCTCCAGGGTGTCCTGTCTTCTCATTATGTGGCAAAAGTATTTCAGTTTTGCCTTTAATATCATTCTCTCAAGTGAGCAGTCTGGCTTTATTTCCTGGTTTGATCTTCTTGCAGTCCAAGGCACTCTCAGAATTTTCCTTCAACACCACAGTTCAAAAGCATCGATCTTCCTTCTCTCAGCCTTCCTTATGGTCCAGCTCTCGCAGCCATATGTTACTACGGGGAACACCATTGCTTTAACTATGCGGGCCTTTGTTGTCAGTGTGATGTCTCAGCTCTTAACTATTTTATCAAGATTTGTCATTGCTCTTCTCCCAAGGATAAAGCATCTTCTGATTTGCTGACTGCAGTCAGCATCTGCAGTAATCTTTGCACCTAGAAATACAAAGTCTTTCACTGCTTCTACATTTTCTCCCTCTATTTGCCAGTTATCAATCAAGCTGGTTGCCATAATCTTGGTTTTTTTGAGGTTTAGCTGCAAGCCAGCTTTTGCACTTTCTTCTTTCACCTTCATCATAAGGCTCCTCAGTTCCTCTTTGCTTTCAGCCATCCAAGTGGTATCATCTGCATATCTGAGATTGTTAATGTTTCTTCCAGCGATTTTAACTCCAGCCTTGGATTCCTCAAGCCCAGCATGTCGCATGATGTGTTCTGCGTACAAGTTGAATAGGTAGGGTGAGAGGATACAGCCCTGCTGTACTCCTTTCCCAATCTTAAACCAGTCCATTGTTCCGTAGTCTGTTCTTACTGTTGCTACTTGGTCGTTATACAGATCCTTCAGGAGGCAGACAAGATGACTTGGTATCCCCATACCACTAAGAACTTGCCACAATTTGTTATGGTCCACACTAAATTAAATTAGTCCACATTAAATTAAATAGTTGCTGCTAATTCAATGCAGAACATGCTCAGAGAAAGACCGACACTGCAAGACACGATTCAGCCCTGCTGGCATTGCTGTGGCTGCATCCTTTTTGGATGATCTTATAATTCTGTTTGCAAAGGAATCCATGTTTTATTTCTTTTTTATATATATACTTCCAACCACAGAATGACTTTTTATAACCACTTCATGGTTCACCACCAAACTCATCTACTGGTTCCAGAATGTGTTAATACACCAGAATGCCAAGATGTTTAAGATTCTGAAAGTTATATGTTCTGGAAACAATGACATGTTGAAAATCACAACAGTAGGCTTTTGACTATAACCTCTACTTATACAGGTAGTCCTTTGTTTAATGACCACAATTGGGACTTCAGTGGTTTAAGTGACACAGTCAGTGAGTGAAACCGTGACTGTGCTTACAATCTTACTTCAGCTTTCCTTTGCTTTACAGACCGGGAAGGTTGTAAGTGCAAGAAGTGGTCACAAAGTTACTTTTTTATCACTGTCATTACTGCAAGCAGTTGCTAAGTAATTCACTAAACAAGGACTACACCATTATTCCTACACCCTTGGAATACAAAGTGCCAGCTTCATTTTGTCAAGGAAAACAAAAAATTTTTTGAAATGTCTTCTTGTAACACACATAAAGCCACTGATAGAGCAGTGTAGTGATATTTCCTCAACTGAGAGCAGGAGTGAACAAGTGATAGCAGGAATGCTGAAAAACCACTGTGTAAAGGCTAATACTTTATTTTACACATGTATACTAAATCAGTTCCACACCCACCCCAAGAAAGTTTAATTGACACTGAAGAAAGTAAAGGCAGCCTTTCAGAAAGGCAAAAGCCACTGCAACTTCCAAATTCTTTAAGGAAGGGATTAAGCATGAGAGATAAATTAATGTGGCTGATGTCAAAGAAGGATCAGCACTTAAAGCTGTAAGACAAGGACTACCAGTCTTCCCTAACAAGCAAAACCATCAAAAAATCTTTGGGCATGACAAATCCCATTAACATTAAAAATTGCAAGTTGGAAACTGATGTGAAATATGTAGATGCAAGATGGAAATGAAAGTAACTCTATCATCCATCCATCCATCCATCCATCCATCCATCCATCTACAAATTACATTCATTTTTTAAATCCAGCAATATTTCCATGTTTGAAATTTAGTTACTCAGAAATTTAGTCTCTTTATTTATTTTACAAATGTATGTGCTATCCATTCGCAGATGGCTGTGAGCAGTTTACCATAAGGTAAACATTAAAATATATATAATAACAACTTGAAAGGAAGATGATGATCCCAAATACAACACAACCTCCTTCTCAGGGGGGACATGAGACAGAAATATGCACAAATAAAAACAGAAAAACCCTATGTGATGTCCAGTTCCCCAACTTTTTAAAATTGCTAAATTGCTGAAACCAATCTTGGGGATCTCAAGCTCCCCTAATCACTGAATACACATTGCATTGTTGTATATGGCCATGAATATGCGCTTTGGCCAGAAGCCACATTCTTAAAAAGGGCATGAAGAGAAGAACATAATGAATTAATATGATTCAAGCATATTACTCAGAAAATAAAGCCATCCCATTTATGAAATTAATTGGTATCTGTAGGTATACTCACAAACCATTCTTTCTCATAAACTAAAATCACTTTCTCAAGCATGCCTACAGAGCTTTCGTCTTCTTTCTAGGAAAAACCAAAAAAAAAAAAGGGAGGGGGAGGATGGAGATGGGGAAAGAATAAGAAGGAACTACATTGAGAAGAGAAGAATGAATGAAAAGAGAAAAAGATGAGTGTTTTCAGTGAGGAATAGAAGGGAAAGCAGCTATCACAAGAGAGTTGCACACAGACACAAACATTGATTTTTGATAAGGAAAGTGTTATTACTTCACTACAAGAACCCAACCAACTTAAACAACCTATTGTTACTGTTTGCTGAAGTTTAGGAAACTCCAGATGAAATGCATTTGACCCAGACAGTTCAGTTCCCTTAGTCCGCAGTCCAAATTGAAAGCCACATCTTCTTAGCACTTTGAGTTCTATAAATACCAATGCAGATCTGGTATTCAGCAAGTGAATTTCAGAGGCCTTCAGAACAACCTCTCCTGGGTCAGGTTGCCTTGCAAAAATCTTCTCAGAGCCGCAGGAATTCATACATGTGCACAGTTTAAAATCATAGATCTTCCAATAATTGAAAAACAGACCTAGCTTTAACAGAGATTGTGGTTGAGGAACCCTCTCTCCTGCATGCTCATACTTCTACTGGTGTATCCAATATCACAGGTAGTTTGGAACCATCCATCCTATCTTTTCCAACACTTCATTTTCCAACATCATGTTTGTTATATGTGTTAGAGGCATGCTGTGTGTTAGTAATAGCTTTTGGCCTTCATGTTATTTGAAAGAGCTATAACTATTATTTATTTGTTTGTTTGTTTGTTTGTTTGATTTCTATAGCTGCCCATCTCAGCTAGTGACTCTATTGAGTAGACATTTGTCAGCTCTCTTAACATTTTGTTCATTAGTAGTACAGTAGTTACACATCTGGCTGCTGGACCTCACAAGGATTTCCCAGCAAGAAAAAGCAGCATGAACACCAAACTGCTATGCCATATGATTAAAAAAAAACCACAGTAGTTATGATTGTGTGTGTGTGTTACTTCAAATCTTCCTGCTACAACACTCATTGTATTGTAATAATATAATTAAATTTCATTAAAACTCATGATGCACACACCACAAGATATTTTACTTTTACATCTATTTAATTTTTGACCCGTGCCTTTCTTTGGAACAATAAACAAATGGGGTCACGGATACAGAAAATGAGAACATGAACATGTGAGCTTGCCTATTTTCTATTCTTAAAAAACCTGTTCTTTTGTTGAATTATTTTATGTTTTGGTGCCAGGTCATGCCTATGAGATACCTTTCTTCTTCTCGGTGCTAGATTTTACAATGAGGAGGATTGTTTTATATTTGTCTCTGATAGTCCCATTGGTTCCAAATTGCCCATTTTCAGCAAGTTAGCTATTTTTAATGTCTTGAGTGGGAAACAATTCATTGGTGTAAAATTGGAATTACTTGGCAATGTTTGCACCCTTACGGTCTATTTTGCAGCCATGAAATGTGACAGATTTTGCTATTCATTAAAAGAAGGGAAAGTTAACTAAAAGAACCCAAGACATATTTATTTGTCATGATCATTACAAAAGATGTGGCATTTGTTTTAAAATCTTTATTTTGAGTGCAAATCCTATCATATTTATTTGTTTCTTAAGGCTAATGAAGGCAAACAAAATCCCAGTATTTTGTTGGAATAAGCATTTCAGAAAAGTGCTCCTCAGCTATAAATGTACAGTTTTCTCCTTAATATTCTTTCAACACAATGCCTAAAATTCTTCAGGAATAACTCATTCTAAAAATACTATAGACTTCTGTACTCCTCTTTTCTGTAGCCGAAAGACAGTTGTACATAGAAATAAAAATAATCACTAGCATTAAAAACAGCATCATCTTAAACGTGTGTTCTGCCTTCTGGCCAATCAGTGCTAATAACTTTAAATTTTGCTATATCAAGGGACAAAGAGAGGGGAACTAAAGACAGCAGAGGTATATTTCACACTGTTGCTGTATGCATAACTTGATATTCTTTCTTGTAGACGCAGAACCTAAGGAGTGAAATGGCAGGTGGTAAGATTAAGCACAATTGGCTTGATTCTCCAGCTGTTTCATGTCACCAGTCTGCCTGAACACTGACTGCACATTCTGTATAGAAAAAATAACCTGCCAGACATAATACTCTAACAACATAATACCGAGGTTTTCCATACCAGGAAAACTATATTCCTCGCTCCTTTCAAAGGGTTCAAATTTCATGTGTCACTTACTGGATGTTCCTTTCTTTGCATGAAGTAATAAAGGATGTATGTCTCTGGGAAAGAATTAATAAAGAAATGACCCATTTCCCCAAGGTGCTAATGCTTCTGAATTAAACATAACACTGAACTGTCACTGTCCCATCCATAACAAAAGCACCATCATAACCACCTTTCAAAGAAATTCCTCTATGCTGAGTTCTATTTTAAGAAGTCAGTGAGGATATACCAGCTGTATAAAGCTGTTCTAGATTTTTTTTAAAAATCCTCTGACTTCCTTTCTATTATAAGATCCAGAGGGTCATTGTTCCTTGGTTGAGAAATTATTTTTCTTTTGGAAAGATTCAAAAGGGAGAATATGTTACTCTGATCAGGCTTTTGATCCACAAAACTGAACAATATTTCTGCTCCCTTTTCCTCAGCATTCCTTTTGCTTAAGGACCAAGTGCAGGTTATTTTAAGATAGAGGTGGCCATCCTGCTGCCTTCAGACATCAAATGGCCCAACCACTGGTTTTGGTACACAGCTCTCTATGAGATGGTGCAATCAACATCTGGCAGCCAATCAGCCTAGGACAATGGAACTTTCTGCAGTTTTTCAGTTGGGAAACAAGGGGAAACAAAAGAAAATTTGTATGTGAAACATCACCTAACACATCTCCCTTCCCTACAAAACAGGAGCTATTCCTATAGTAAAAACAGGCTGAAAATGCTACCTGTTCTTCAGATCACATCACTGCCTACTACTGAGATTCTTGTGCAGCAGAAAATATCATTTTCAGGAAGCACAGGTAGTCCTTGTTTAGCAACCACAATTGGGATCGGCAACTCGGAAGTAAAGTGAAGCGGTCACTAAGTGAAAACTTCAATTGTGCTTACGACCTTACTTCAGCTTTCCTTTGCTTTACAGACCTGTGAATGTCATAAAGGTGAGGATTGATTGAAGTTACTTTTTCATTACCATTTTAGCTGTGAACAGTCACTAAACAAGGCAGTTGCTAAATGAGGACTACCTGTACAGTCACTAAACAGTTACCTGCCACTGTATGATAGGGAAACTAAATCAAAGGTCCACGATACGTTTTCTTTGCATTGTAGAACACAGTGAGCCCTGTGGTACCAATAAGCAGACTGAAGCAGCAGCCTTAGCTAGAAGCTGCTGTGAGACAGTAGCAGGTACTGTATAGGAGGAAAAATCTGGGTGCCATGCGGTCTGTCCTGCTTCTATAGGCCATCAATTCATGGGAGCAAATTGTTATGGTGAGCTAGGAATCAGACAAGAAGTTACCTGATGAACCTCTGCCTGAGGACCTGCAGGCAGTTGAGGTGGGGCCATCTGGTAATCGGCAAGAGTAGTTGCCATCAGCCTCTGAAGATGAGACATCTGAGCTGCCGCCTTCCCAAGGGCTTGCTGCAAGGGCTCCGTGCATGGAGATGAGAGCAGAGCAAAGGTGTTTGCAAGGCTCCTTGAAAGAAAGGAGCTGCACCGTTCCTAATGAACAACACCAGCACTGGCTCTCCTTAACCAGAACAGTCACCTCAAGCCTCTCTGTTGGAAACAACCATTCACTAACTGAGACTCCATGCGTCTCGAATCTTGACTTTTGAATTCCACAACTTTGACTTTGGATCCCAGACTGGTCGAACCTTCCGTGACACTTTGACCCTCGGACCTCATTCTTTCTACTCTTTGGCCTGCCTGTGTGGACTTTACTGTTTACTATTTTATTATTAATTACATTTGTATGCTGCCCGACTCCCAGCGACTCTTGGACTTTGAAACTTTGAGACTTTATTAAGGCAAGCTTGCTTGACTTTTGGGACTTCTTTTCTCTGTGTGAGTGTGTGTGTGTGTGTGTGTGTGTGTCCATTGTGCTCATGGTCTCCCTGCTGCTTGGGCATTTGTTTTAAAAGGCCAACAGTAAAGCTTGCAACCACCTCTCTTGTGTGTTTGTGCATGTTTGACCTGGGACAGGACCCCAATGAGCACATGTGTATCATGAAATCATCATACGAATGATGTGACTTATGTATTGCTTCACAAGTACAACATTGCACCATTTGTGTAATGACATCGTGATGCACATGTCCTTTTGACATAATTGTGGCTTCTTATGGATGTCTACAGTATGCCTGCATCTTTTAAGCTAAGCCACGGCCTTCGTATGCAGTACAGAACACTTTGCCACTGGTAGTAATAAAAAAGCAAGGTTCTATTACCAGTCCAACCAGATTTGGGGAAAGTTAAAGAAGGGGGTGCCATCTTTTTCTTCTCAGGTAGCTAAATGCTTTGGACACATGCCTCTATAGAATGCCATGGTGATCACAGAGTTTCTATTTCAGTTAGAATTTTAGTATTTACTAGATTGAAAGTAGGAGATCAGATAGATTCGGTTGACAGAAGAGTTGAAAGAGCAAGATCTTAGCAGTCATTTTCAAAGCACCTGCTAACTGATCCTTTTAACTGGAAATGCCAAGGATTAAATATATGCTGTGTCTCACCATATGTATTTTTTAATAAGAACTTTATTAAAGTTTCAAAGAAAAATTAAAATACAAAATACAGAAAAGTTAGAATAGAGAATTAAAGGAAAAAGACAAAGAAAAACATTAAAAAGTGCATGAATAGCAAGAAACTTAAGAAGGTGACTTCTCCAACACAGATATAAGTGTCTCACCATATGTAGAGGAGAGACATGATGGAAGGTGAGCTGAAGCCTCATTCACCTTTATTTTCCCTCTGCCTGCACCAAGTCATAAATCCAGCAAGACATACAAATACCTAAGGTCATAGGGTTGGGATTTGGTTTTGCCCTTTAACACTCCTTGATGTATTTCCCCAACTTCCACACTGAGCAGAAAGTTCTGGTGGAGGGTTCTCCTTACCTTACTGAACATAAGAACTGCTCAGGTAATCAGGAATCATCATGGTCTCTGATCAAGTACAGAGTCCAAATGAACCCTTGTTGAAAGCACTTCTACTTCAAACTTTCCTATTCAAACCTCAGTGTCAAAAACAGGATGGGGACAGTTGGTGGTGGGTTCAGGACTGGCTGGTGCAACTTGGTATGCCTTATAAATAGATATGTTCCTAGATTGCATATAACTCAGGGCTATATGAGAGCTGAGGGTTCCAGGGGGGAGTGGAGGTCAAACTTAATTGGAAATGCCAAGAATCAGGGACATGCTAATGCTGTGTTGAAGAAGGCAAAGTCAAAAGGTCATTATCAACTTTTATAATCCTTACTCAGGTAAAACTCTCACTAATGTCAATTTGACCTGAGATACTTCAATGACATGGCTATGTAAATCAAACATCAACAGGGGCACAATTGTCCTGAAATGATGGAACAGGTCAGTGTCTTTTCAAGGGTTGAGTCAGGACTTTCCCCCCTTGCCAGTGCAGTAATTCAAGCCATGTAAATAGAACATTGACAGAGTGTAAGTTGAATGATGCGAAGATGTGAGAAGTCACAGCAAATTATCACCTGACTTAATACAAACATTCATTGAGACTGATCATGATAGTTTTACATACACAATTCCACATTTGTCAGCTTTTCTGGGGTTACTCAGCCTCTTTTGTAGTTGATCATGGCTGAACAGTATATTCATCTTTTTCAGCAAGTGCAAAGTTGCTAGTAAGCAAAATATTTGTGTCATATAATCAGTAGACATTTGACAGTAGCCTTACTCCTTGTCCATTCAGGCAAGAATATTGCATCCTATTATCCACCGTGGCTAAAAATTGCTTGAGAGAGGAAAACATTGAAATGCAGATAATCAGGTGTTAGTTTCTTCTAAAACAGGACTATAAAATTTTTGCTTAGCAGTAGAAGCATGTCACAATTTCTCCTTTCTATATATTTCCTTCTTTAGTCACTCAACTTTTGTTCCACAAATGTTAGATTTAAGTCAGGTTGGATTCACCTTGATGAAGACCTTGGCATTCTGCAGGTAACACAATTCTCAGTGTCGAAGTGAAGAGGCAATATAATCTGCCCCAAGGAGTTGCTTTGCATTTCTTCACTGTGCAGGGTGGGCAAGTGATGTCACACTGTCATAAGGTCATTGGGTAAATGTCCATAATTATATAACTTCCAAATTACATAATTTGTGTTATTTGCCCAATGGCGTCATGTGGCATCATCATGGTTTGTACTAGATGCCCATGTTCACTTGCCACTTGCCAAACTTACGTTTCCAGTAGCTGGCTGAAACTTTGGTAAGAAGTTTCTTTGCATATACAGAAGTTTCTTTGGCATACATACAGTAATTATGAGCTGAGGTAGGCAAAGTGAAACAACATGACCATTTTTACTCTTAGAAACGGGGCCAGACTGCTTTGCAAAACAGCTTTGAGGGAATGCACTGATTGAGTCTTTGTTAAATAACTATCTAGCCCTAATTAGGGTATTATAATATTAAATAAATGTATAATCAAGCCATCCATTCAAACAGCACTGTTATAGAAAATACCCTGTACATTTGCAAACATCTATACTTGAACAAAGTGTGAGATTTAGATTTAAGATTGAGCTGCATAAGGAAATTTGTAATATATTACCTGTTGGATCACCAATTATGGGAATGCAGTTGAAGTACATTTAAATTATATCAGATAGTACTTTAGATTTGAATGCAGCAGTGTCCACTGTGGGGAAGTGGGCTCAGGAGGATTCCTTTTATGCATCCATGGTGACAATGCATTCATGTATTAAGGGGGTAGGACTGGTGGTGTGATGCTATAATGCTGCTTTTGTCATTCTCATGAAATGACCAAGCTCCTGGGAACACCTACAGTATGTGTGAGCAGCATCTGTCATGACTATATGGTTTTCAGCAGGATGAACATTTTAATTTATATTTTAAACTATATTCTAGCCATGTTCTGACATAGAACAATATGAATTACGCTTTTAAGAATGACTACAGCTGAATAAGGTCTAATTTGTGGTTGACCATTGACTATATATTTAATGAGTTTATGTTGATTAAATAAATTATTTTCCCCCATTGAAATCATTGTACTGATGCCAAACTTAATTGAATCGATGTGTGACAAACTTACTATGGAATCAGAACAATTTAATTTGAGCAGGCAGTCCAACATTTCTGGCATCCTGGATGCAGCCTTGGTGATACTATTTTTCTCCTTCAGCTCAAAGAACCTCCTTTTCATCTAGTTTCCCTTCACAATAATAATAAAAACTAGAAGTTTGGACAAACTTCAATAGCATTCCTATCTGCTGATTTTATGAAGAGCCAAGTTTTAAATCTGAAAACCACCCCCATTAATTTTCATTACAATCACAATCAAATGAATATAGTCACATAACTGGGCATTTTGTCCTCCTATGCTTGCTATCATCTTTATTATGACTATGAGACATTTGAATTTTAATGTTCCCCAGACAATGAAAAGTTGAAAAGACAATGATAGTGCTAAAATCCCTTCACCCACATTCCAAAGCGCATTTGTTTTGCAGGTGAATGGAGGATTAATTTTATTTGCATATAAAAAGTATTTAGAGCAAGAAATGTCACAATAGGAATCCATCCTCATGTCAATGACATAATACAACTTGGAATAATCTGCTCTATTATACTTTTATGAGGACAAAGGATTTAAGGGATACAGCATGTTTCTCCTTCTTACCTCCAGCCATGAGATCTGTTCCCATCCTCCATCCTTTCCCATCACAGCCAGAAAGAAAAGAAAGAAGACCCCCATTTTACCCTTTCATTACCAACATGGGTTCATTGCAATGCATTCTTCAGACTGGTATCTTTAGAAGCTCTTCTTTCTCAGTTCAGACATTTAGCCTGGTGGATGCATCAGGTTTTGAGAAGAACACATCCCCAAGGCCATGAGAATGGCATTCTTTATAAGCCTGGAATTCACACATACCACTATGCAATGCATCTGGTAGCTGTAATGTATTGCTTTATTAGTTAGATTTATATTCTAACTACTCTGCCTTGGGAGCTCAAGGCAGAGGACTTAGCGCTGAGTTTTCATGACTGACGGTGGACTTGAACCTGGGCTTCTCAAATCCTACTTCAGGTTGTTAAGTGAGAACCAGAGTGGAGAGAGGTGACTGGAAAAGACAAAAGGAAGACTGAGAGATCAAAGTGGCTGACCAGGATGTTGTCCCAAACCCTGGGCTTGTCACCTGGCATGCTGTGCCAATTGAGCACACAAGATGTGGAAATCTTTTTTATAACTTTATTCTGTACAGAAGAAAGGGCACTTGGGAATCTGTTCCAAAGCAGGCATGCAGGCTTGCCTAAGGCATCAGGTTTTAAACAGTTACAGTCAAGGAATTATGATCTCATTGGTGAGTACAGTTAAAATACTCCCAAAAGGTGGGCACTTTTGCTGTTGCTGGGGAGAAATATAATTTAGTTGTTATCTGTCTATTCCTGTTGCGCATGCAACCAACTACTTCCTCCTTCAGTTTTGGGGGGTTTACTGCTTTTCACTGCTTGCACCTGGTTGATAAGACAAATATCCCTCAACAGGAAGAGGGTTGACTGGCAACTAATCTATTTCAAACCTTGCCCAGCAACAAGCATGTTTCTGCTGCCTTCTTCAAATTAACTCTAAAATCACCTTTCCATCAAAGATAGCCATCCTTGAGAGATGCAGGGAACTCCAAAGAGGCCCATGTTGCCCATTGTTATATAAAGATGGAATTAACATGGATTAGCAATAGACTTAATAAATTCACATGGAGAGAGAAGAGTTAAATGTAAAGCCACTTAGGATGAGAAAAATTTGAGAGAGAAGGTGTAAAGGTTGATTTTTGAAATGATAACAAAGCATTCAAGCAGAAATATTGGATGGACAGCCGGAGATAAAATTATCTTTTTTCCATAATGATAAACTGATAAATGTGGACAAAAATAATCATATCCAGCAGTTTGCCTGCATAAAGTTCCTGTCATGGTTCCAGCCTGAACCCAACGAAGCATCACAATGCAGGTATGAGAGAGTCTTTATTAGATCAGCATTCAAAACACATTAAAGATTTGAGTAACTTAGTGACGTATGAGTAACAGTATAAGTACCTTCCCCTCCTGTCCAGAAGCCCCTGGCGCCTTGGTTTATTTCCCTGTCTCGCACTCCTCCGTGAGAATTCACTGTCAGCACGGCCGTTCGTGTTCTTCTGTCCAGGGTGCTGAATTGCCGTGTCTGCCTATCAGCTAATCTACAGAGCCGGTCTACTTCGTTCTCGCCTCAGCCTTCTTCCATCAGTGATTTCTTTCTTTCTTTTAAAAATATTTTTATTATTAATTGTTCAAGATAAAACACTGCAACTAGATTCGTTTTCATCTGGAAGCTGCTCTTGGACTATTCCGTCAGTGATTTCTATCTTTGGGCTGATAAGTGCTTTCCTGTCGGTGCCCGGATGAGGTGGCCTGGTGGCTGCCAGTTGCCAGGATGTTCCCAGGGGGCCCATCATGACAGTTCCTTGGTGTTCCAGGCTCAGTGATTCATCCATGGCTGTAATCTGATTCAGTGCAGTAACAATGTTGGAGTGAAACATATGCAGGTTAAATTTCAACTATTGCAAAAAGATGGGCTATAAATGCAATTAATTCATTACTTTATGTATGTTTTCAAGTAAATGGAAACTGCTTGATGCAGAAATACAAATCAATCTATTAGAGGTGAATTATATTTTACCATTTCTACATTCCAGAATAACTAAAGCTGCTGAATACATTCAATCACTCAATATATATTCAAAATCAAGATTTTAAAAAAGCAATTTATAAGCAGAACTAAATGCTGAAAGTCTCAAATTTCCATCTTTCTTGCCCAGATACAACCTGTGACTGTCTCAAGGTAGCTAAGTCAAGTCTCTGCATTTTTGAATGCTTGAACTTAACAAAATGACTTGTACCTTATGGAATTATTTTACTGTCATTCTGTTAGCTTATCATTGTGAATTTTAGATTCCACAGAGAAGAATAATTGGTTAAGAAGGGATTCAATGCAGGCCTGCTGAATGACTGAATTTTGTGTACCTGATCATACAGTGCTGGCTGAACTGCAGTCTTGTTGGCCTCATGGGGTAAACCAGATAGGAATCACAACCAGATGAGCTAATTCTACTTTATTGTAATGCTATATTGACAGAATCTTGCAAGTCTGAAAGTACAACACCCCCCCCATCTCCTTTACTGCCTGAGAAACTAGGGAGGGTCTCTTCTGAGCCTGCTGCTCCACCCACTATCCACCTGTGGGCTATGCTATCTCTTGCCTGACCATTCCCTTGGGAACGTCTCTTTGTCCAGTCTCCCAAGAACTTTCCCACATTCCATTACAAGCCTTCATTCTTGACATGTATGTATGTATCCTGGATCTGAGCTCTGCCCTGGATGATTTGCTAAGAACAAATGAATCAACTGGGTGCAATCAATGTTGGAGTCAAACCCTTCTGACTGTAATATTTCATTTCTGATTCTGTAGCTCACCTGTCAATGAAGGAGTGATCTCCAACCTAATTATATTAGTTCATGTTCTTTCAGCTTGAAATTGCTCTAGGGATCTCAGACAATTTGAAATACAGTACAAGGTTCTGAGATAATATGTCTAAGCAACTGTCATCCTCTTGCTCTAATAGATTTTGCTAGTTCTTCTGCACAGACTCTTTATCTATCCCTTATGGATGCACTTCAGTATTTGAATTATGCAAGACCCATGTCACACAAGCAGTGACAGGAAGTCAATATTCTATTTACCTTTTTTTTTTCACAGCACTTGTAATTTGGAATTATTCCACTTCATAGTATTAAATTGGAAATAGTATGCTAACCATAACTTTAAGCTATCTTTTTTACTTTTAAAGGCAAAGATAAGAACATGTTTAATTCATGCCCTTGCTCACTCTTCCTATTTTGAAACAAATAAACTTCCCTTTTCCTGTGTAAAAGAGCTCCAACAATTAAATGGAGCTGAAAATAAACATTTAAATATGACTCTCAACTGAAAACCAGTGCCAGAGCTGATTAAACAATAAGGTAATTAACTGAATGAGAAGGTTGGGAAGAGCAGGACATGAAATCTTATCAGTAAAGTTCTCCAATGTTTATGTTAGTCTAATTCAAGATGCGACCTTCCCTCTCCTTTGTGCATTTAGAGAAATACAGGAACTCTTGCAAACACAGGCTACCAGGTTACATCAAAGAGGTCAGATGCACAGATATAAAAAATATGTGGATGAAATTCCTCTATTGAAGGACTCCATAGGCAGTAGGACTAATGCAGTCGAGGCAAAGGCCGTCCCTGCCTTAGGGCTCCCTGGTCTTTGTCTGCTACAAACCCAAACCCAGTCACCGTCTGCTGCAGGGCCAGCACATACTCATAGAGGAACCTAGGCATTTGCCTGGCCTGACATGACAGATGGGGCGATGCAGCTGGTCAGAATGGGCTGCAGGTTAATGCAGCAGACATCCTTAGTGCATACTTACCAGGAAGACCATTAGATGACAGTAAAAAAATACAGAAAACTCTAAGTCTTTGATGCCAACTTGTGCTCACTGGTGTTGTGCTGGAGTTCTGGAGTTCTGCTGCCCAGATCTGATAGCATCTACCTCCAAGACAGCACCCAAAGTCACTGTTGCTTCCATTCCTCCCTGAGCAGGCCTGACCTTGAAAATCCCTCTTTATCTGATGACTTTGATGGGAGCTTGATATATACCCTTGGTCATAGTTACATAAATGTATGTTGGGGCTTACATTTGAATACAGATGATCTACATAAATAAATACACAAAGGCAGAGAAGATGTAGAAATCTTGATGAATCTAAACATCTATTAATCCTATTATCTGAACAAATGACCACATTAGTATCCCTACCTACACCATTTTATGTTCCTCCATGACAGAAAGGTAGAATATAAATAAAAAAACGAACTGAAAATGATAGTTCTTTCTGTTCAGGGGGTGGGATCTGTTGTTCCTGCATGAAACTAAAGGCTGCAACCTTTTGATCCTGGATATATCTATATCTAAGCTATCTCCTATTAAATCTGCAATAAATATTATAAATGAAATAAAGAAATGGAGATTGGAATATTGACAATTGGAAAACTTGAGATCTCAAGCACAAATAGAGAATTGGGGTGATATTTTTGACCACTTATATATCAAAAACTTGTTTAACTTGGATAACTGGCGATTTATACTAGGGAAATTTATACACTGACCATTTATACTTACAAAATTTATAGGCTGAATACTTACTAAAAGGGTTTCCTTTTTAAAAAATCCAGTAGTTTAATATTTGCCATATGCTAAGGAAAATAATCACAGAAAGGAAGATTTGTAAATAAGAATTTTTTGGTCATTTGAGTTACAGGCTATAAGAATACAAGCAGAAAAGGAAAAAAAGTGACTACTTTTCATCATTAAACTGAATATTGTACTTCTGAACTGGCTATTTTTCCTATCTAAACTCTCTTCTCACTCATTATGCCAAGCAATTACTTTATTGGGAGATAAATTATCTTAAATGCACTGTTAAATTCAAATAACAGACATATATATCTAGATTAGCATTGATGGCAATGTTATAAGTAAACACATTTCACAAGGGACAATTTCAATTAAAATTCAATTTGAAGTCCTTTTTTTAAATGTGTGATTAATGAAATAGTTTGGATTTTGCAGTGTGAGGAAGACACAAGGATGAAAAAAACAGTTCTTCAGGAAGAGTAAAGCCATCTGTGTGTGACTAGAAATGCAGATATAACTAATTTTTTCTGACACTTTTTTCCCAGGTTGTTACATACAAGATCTGACATTTTTCCCAACTGTCAGTGCTTTGTTGATTTGCTCCAGATTTTTATGGATTGAGTCCTAGACTTTTAGCAATCAGAGAGAAAGGAAAGAAATGAGTTAAGGAGATGGCCTTATTCAATGCTTCTATGAACACTGCAGAATTGGTGAGTCCCATAAGAAAGTTTAGATTCCTCCAAAACATGAGACAGACTATGCCTTCTTAAAATACTTTGTATTAACAAACCCAATCTACACAGGCAAACATTAGTTTGGAATAGTGAGATTAAAATGTCCAATTTTCACCTAATATTACCAACATTGTAAGATAAGAAGTTAACTGCCAGTTATTTCCTGCATGTCATGGCTTGCTCTGGTCGGTGGTCCATGAACAAGCTACTGAATATGCTATCTGATTCACTCCCTTCATCAAAAGGAACCATTTCCTGGCAGAAAATAATGTTTCCTTAACTCTGGCAGTCTCCTATTCTCTGCTAGACTTCCTCTTTCCCCTTAGTTCTAGCATTTTTTTTCCTTCTCCAACCATTTCTTTGATTTGCCCTGCCAGTCTGTGATCTTTTCTAACAGCAAGGATAAATAGGTCTGTGGGATTTATATAGCAGAATCCCCAAATCTAGCTTTTATAAGCAAGGAGCATTTAGTATTTCAATCAGAATGAACAATGAAAATGGAAAATAGTTGCCTTTTACACTGAAACTTAATTTTTTTATTATGAGCTTGCTAGATAATTTCCTTAAAGGAATACCATGAACACATGGGTGGCAGCAGCTTCTGCTGTTTTTATCAAAATGACATTACACCATTGTACTACAACTCTCACCTGATATGTATGGAAATCATGATGCACAAAAAAAGGTGCTTCCCACCTTGTGGAGACCTGCCAGAATATTTAAATCTTTTAAGTTTCTTTCCTTTTTCTTTTTCCAAATGTACTGAACCCTTGCTTTTTGGGATCTCAACACAGTGGGCCACATTCCATGGTGATTCACATCATTTCTGTCAGTTTACACCTCTTGCATGATGAATATATGATCATATTGATTGTGAATATATGATTGTGTCATTTACATGATGATGTAAATGACACAAATGACATTGTGTCGTTTCCCTCACCACAGTGACATACCGCTAGGTCTTGATTAGTGCAGATAATGAATCCCATGAAGGGTCACATTATTCAAATTTACACTATTCAGAGTTAAACTTATATGTAAAATATGGCAATTGGTTCCAGTTCAACAGAAATAGGCAATGAAAATTTTTAAACATACATTTTTATATGTTTATTAATGAAATATTACAGTAAAAGATCAAAAGAATATACCTATAATTTAAATTCAACTACTCACAGAGTAGTTATAGAAAGCAAAAGCAAATCAAAACAAAAAAAGTACATAGATTCAGATATTCTGACATCTTGTCCCGTTTAAAGTTGCTATGATCACGTTCATGTTGTTCAATCACATCACATTTTTGCTGAAATGTAATAACAAGCCTCTTCTTTTTTTTAGTGTTTTTATCTGAAGGAATCTTTATTTTGTACATGTGAAGATAAACAAGTGCAGACTGAAGTCTAGCAGTGTTTAAAACCCCAGCAGTAACCCAGTAACCTCAAATGTGCATGTGCTAGCCTCACATTAACTGAAACTTACTGTTGTTCTCTTGGTATCATTGTACAATCCACACTAAATTGAGTATTGCAATATTCAAACTCACATTAATCACGACCTAGCTGTACTTTTAATTTCTTGGACTTCAGGGAATAACACACACCCTTTGCCAGCCCGTTGAGGTAGTCCAGACAAGAAGCACCAATCATGAGTACTAACACTACCTTTATTGTAAGGTTACAGTAAAAGAATCTTGCAAGTCTGAAAGTACCTCTCCCCTCCCTTACATTTACTTTCCCAAAAACTAAGGCAGGTCCCTTCTGAGATGCTTTCTCTACCCCACCCCTCCCTCAGACTCATATTTTGTTTATCATACTGTTGTCCAAGCTGCAGCTCTTCCGCCTGTCTCCCAAGGTCATTTGCCCATACCATTACATCCTTCTCCAACTGATCTATTAAAAACAGGTTTCATTGCACCATGTTGCATTTACTAAACTTTATCTTTCTCTAAATTCAAAAGGTCTTCCCTACTATGCCTCAATTACTCGTTTACCCCTCACAGTCTCCATCTCTGATAATCTTTAAACCACTCCTCTAGTCCTCCACTGCCCAAAAACCAACTATATTTGAGAAAGTCCTCTTTCTTAAATTTCTCAACTGACCACAGCCTTTCAGAACTATGGCCAACTTAGAAAAATTCTAGATTCAGCAACTTAACCAACTATAAGCCATTATTCATACATATCCCTTTAGATGCCCAGAACTATTTGCTTATTAATTTGAAGGATAATCAACTGAAGCTTCATTATGTAGCTGCCCAGTTGAACAAAGTTGTTTGTTTCTTCATGAAATCTCTAATCTTTAAAATACAGCAGATAAAAAACACTGTTTTGAAGAATACCTGGATGATCCATTAATTGCTTTAGTGTAGAAATTTAAATTCCCCTTTCAAGTATCCTACTAAAGGTCTGATATCAGCGTCAAGAGTCAGTCTGGAAGTTGTAACTGAAATGTTAGATAATAGTTCCATGTTTGATGATCTGGACCACCTAATTTCACTTGGTATCTTGACAGATTTCAGATAAGTTTTGCATGTTTATTTCAGTCCTACAGTACAAACTCTTCACATAGATTTCCCAAGAGGCGCAAAGAGAAGCCACAGAAAAAGCAGAGGATAATCCTTATACAATGCAAAACAAAACAGAAAAATAGTAAGAAATAAGCATGGGAGTAGAAAAGAGGAATAACATTCATTCAAGAGTGTGGTATTAAATTTCTATTAAAGAGGAAAGAGAAGAAATGAGAAAATAGATAAAGTGCCCTTGAGAAGAAAACAAGCATTATGATTCAAGACAGAGTTTTGAAACAAGGGTAATTCGAATTGCCTTCCCTTCAGAAGAAATTTTACCCAGAGGATGTAAGTGCAAGTTTAAATATTGATGCATTAAATCACCACATTAATCAGCCATATTTTTTCTCTAGATCAGGGTGGAAAAATAATTTCACACAAAGGATGCTATTGAAGACTTTTTTTTAATTCACATCTGTAACTAAAAAACCCTGTAATTTTAGAAAGTGCAGATTTCAATCCCATTATAGCAGGGACACACAATAAGATGTCCTCCATATGTTGCTGAACTAACTCCCAGCATTCCTCACCATTGGCTTCTTGGCTGGGGTTGCTGAAACAGTAGTACACAGCTTTGAAGGCCATATATTTCTCAACCATGCATTGCATGGATGTCCTCTCATTTGCCTGTGTTTTTGTAAAGGAACATAGAATTGACCTTGGGCATAAGAAAGGAAGGAAGGAGCCATTAAGGGAGGACTTGCAGAAAAGTTGACGAGTTCCAAAAAAGAGGGAAGCATGAAAAAGATACTCAAAATATTGATTGATTGATTGATTATGTGCCATCAAGTTGTTGTTGACTCTTAGCAACCACATAGATAGTTTTTCTCCATGGCAATATGTCCCTAACCTGGTCTTTTAGGTCTTCTAATGGTGTACTCATCATTGCTGTAACTGAGGTTTTATCCACTTTGCTGCTGGTCATCTTTTCTCTTTCCTTCCACCTTTCCCACATTACACCCTTCTCCAGAGATCTAAGTCTTTGCATAATGTGTTTTTTAGGACAATTGGATCCTGGTCATTTGTGCTTCAAGTGAGATCTCTAAGTTGATTTGTTCGATGAACCTATGTGTGTTTGTTTTTTTGGCTCTCCATGGTATTCTCAGGAGTCTTCTCCAACACCCAAGTACAAAAGCTTCAATACTATTCTATCCTGCATCTTCAAATTCTACACTCAAAATAACCAAAAAACTGCACCTTGGTTTTGTAAAATAATATGGAACGATCTTTCCTCCCTCCCTCCCTCCCTCCCTCCCTCCCTCCCTCCTTCCTTCCTTCCTTATTTAGAAGCCATATGACTACAGATGACTCTGAGCAGCTTATATTTTAGAAATTAAGAAACCCATAGCAGTACATAAGAACAAAAAACATGCATACCCAGAGCAAAACATGCAACATACATAGAAACAACCAACAGCCTTTTGATTGTTGAAAGGCTTTCAAGACCAATGTCATCCCTTCAAGCCAGGCCAGATAATTTATTGAGAATTGCCCAGAGGTTTTATTGTAAACTGCCCAGAGAATTTGGCTATTACGTGATTTTAAAATTTAATACATTTTTTTAAAAAACCAAGGAACAGTTACAACAGAGATTCCAGGAATATTTTTTTTTTACGGAGATGAGCACCGCCCCCTAGAGTCGGACTCGACTGGACTTTATGTCAAGGGAAACCTTTACCTTTAAGTAGAATACAGAATCTTAAAAGTCGGTCCATGGTCTGGTTTATCTCATCTTATTCTAAACAAAATCAAAGTGGGGCTACATTGAGTTTCTTTCTCATGCTTCTCTCTCAGGCCTTACAGGAAAGACTGTAATCTTTTCTGCAAGTCCCCCCTTCGTGGCTCATTCCTTCTTTCCCTATGCCTAAGTTCACTTCTACATTCCTTTGCAGTTCATGAGAGTAGGGGATGATATCTCTTTACTCAGCTGAGATTTAAAAAGGCAGAGGAAAAGCACACAAAGTAGCTGAATGCACATTATGGATCAAATCTGGCCTTAACCAAACTGACCCTAAAGAATTTAATTAGTGTTGATTAATGTCATGCCGACTTTTTTGAATGGATTTAAATATGACTACATATTGGACATTCTTCCTCTATTTGGTGATAAACTATGATTTTCATCCCATCACCAATTCTATGATTCTATGAAATTACATGGCCATTAGCTGAAAGTTTAGGCATCAGAGTCCCAAAAAAATCTGGCAGAAACCAAGTTGGGGAAAACTACTTTGGATCCAAGCATAGATTTGTCTCATTCACAAAAATTGTAGGACTGTGATTGATTTTTTCTCAGCAACTGAGGCAGGTGAATTTTTTAGCAGCATCAAGATTGGATCTTAAAAAAAAGAGAGAGAGGATGGGGGGGGGGAAGGAAAGAAATTAAAGAAACAAGAGTGATAGTAGAAAAACTGCAGGCTGAGAAAGTATAAATCCTATGTGATAAAGTATTAGCAAATAGGGTGATTTCCTAACATGATAGAAAGTGGAGATAAGAGGGTGAAAAGAATTATCTTTGTAGAGTATCATGTATAACTGTAGAGTTATTTTAATGGGGATACAAAAAACATGCTTTCTGGAATGATGCAGTAAAAGAGGCTCTAGATGACAAAAATGTCTATAAGAGAATCTCTGCTTCAAAAAATGAGGATGAAAAACATACATTTTACTACACGTATAGAAAAAAAAGATAGTTGCAAAAAAGGCAGAAAAGGGGAGCAAGGAATGATTGAGATTAAAAAAGAGAAGATTCAACATGATTTTGATGGAAATTAAAAATGCTTTATAAATGGTTGAAAAGGGATAAACAGGGTGATTCCAGCAGGGAGAATGGAAATACAAAATGAACTTATTTGGGATGAAACTGAAGTGAGGGAGTGCTGGAAGGAGCATTTCAGAGATTTGTACAGTAATGGAGGCTTTGGTCCACCCCTTCCTCAAGAAGCCATTGCTGGACCCCACAATTTCCATCCAGTATCTAACCTCCCCATTTTGGGGAAGGTGATTGAGAAGGTGGTTGCACTGCAGCTTCAGAGGACCTAGCATGAAGTGGATTATCTGGATCCTCTTCAGTCAGAATTCAGGCCTGTGTATGGGATGGAAACAGCATTGGCTGCGCTTTTCAATGATCTCTGGCAAGGGCAGGATGAGTTTTGTATCCATCCTTGCCCTACCTGACCCCTCTGCAGCTTTTGAGACCATCGACCATGGTATCCTTCTGGATCAGCTCAGAGGATTAGGGATGGTCGGCACAGTGTTGTGCTGGTTCACCTCCTTCCTCCAGGGCTGATTCCAGTTGATGGGGAGGACAGATCCCACCCTTAGCCCCTGCTATGTGGGGTGCTGCAGGGTTTAGTTCTTCCCCCTCCCCTCCTATTTAACATCTACATGAGGCTGCTGGGTGAGCTCATCCATCGACATGGGGCAAGGTATCATCAGTATGTCGACAGTACCCAATCATACTTCTCTGCCTTGGGCAAATTAAGTGATGCTGTGGATGTCTTATCCCAGAGCTGGAGGCTGTGAGTGTCTGGGTGGGGAACAACAGGCTTCAGCTGAACCCTAACAAGACTAAGTGGCTTTGGGTTTGGGGGCCTTCTGGTTTTAGGATTATGCATCTTTGGTGCTGGATGGAGTGGCACTGCCACAGACAGACCCTGTGCACAATCTGGGGGTCCTCTTGGACTCATGACTCCTGCTCAAAGAGCTTGTGGCAGTAATGGTTAGGAGGACCTTTGCACCACTTTGTATAGTGCACCAGTTGTGCCCATTCCTAGATCAGGGGGGCTCTGCTCACTGTCACTCATGCCCTAGTCACCTCCCCTTTGGATTTCTGTAATGCACTGTACATGGGGCTACACGTGAAGAGTATCCAGAAGCTTCAGATGGTGCAAAATGCAGTGGTGTGGGCACTTATGTGTGACCCTAGAGTGGTACTCATTACATCTGTGCACCATGAGCTGCGCTGCTTGCCAGTTTGCTTCCAGGTCTAATTTAAGGGGCTGGTTTTGACTTTTAAAGTCCTTCATGGCATGGGGCTGGGTTATCTGAGGGACCGCCTTTCCCCCATTACATCTGCCCACCACATCAGGTCTGACAGAGAAGGCATGCTGTGGGTCCTGTCCACCAGGAATTACATTCGGTGGGTGCCAGGAGGCGGGCCGTCTCTGCTGCAGCACCCGCCTTGTGGAATCTTCTCCCCCTGGAAGTGAAGTTATCCTCATCCCTCTTAAAATTCTGCAGGTCCCTCAAGACCTGGCTATGTGATCAGGCCTGGAGGTCCCAGGGGACAGGGGAGATTTTGCAATGACTCCCTTATTGTGGTTGATATCATCCCACATGTTTTATGTACCTTTTTATAGTTATTTTTAATTGTGACTATTTTTATGTATTTATTGTCTTTAATTATTAATTAAGTATTGTACACCTCCCAGAGTCACTTTTACATGAGTTGGGCAGCTATATGAATGCAATGATAGATAGATAGATGATAGATAGATAGATAGATAGATAGATAGATAGATAGATAGACAGACAGACAGACAGACAGACAGACAGACAGACAGAGACAAAGAATAGAATGGACATGAATGGTATAAATGTGAGTTCCAGGAATATAATGATGAAAAGGAAATCATAAATGTTGTGACAGTGTTGAAAAATGGTAAGTCTGCATGTCTAGTTGGTATAACTGACTACAGTGTGTAAAGACTACATCTGTGGCTGAAGATTGGAAGAATGCCTTCATGGTTCCCTTATACGAATAGAAAGGTAGCAATAGTGAATACAAGAGCAACAAGAAGATTAGTTTACAAACATGCAAACTAGTTTGGCAGATTTTTGACTGAAAGGGTTCAAAAGATGAGAGTGAGCAAAATTTGAAAAGTATACTGTGGTTTTATGCTGGTTAGGGGTGAAGCCCAGAGTTTTGCTCTTCAGCAGGTCATTGAGAAATGCTTGACCTTGAGAAAGAACATTTATTGTTGATTTAAAGAAGTCGGTGAATAGGCTTAAATTATGGTTTTGTGCCACTATAGAGTTGAAAGGTGATTGCTGAATATGATAAAAGTTGTATCTTGAAATAAGCATGTGTGAGAGTAAGTGGAATCTTTAGAGAATGGTTCAACACTAAGCAACGAGTACGACAAAGATCTGTGATATCTCTTTGGTTGTTTACTATGTTTATGGAGAAATATAAAAGGAATGCTTGTGGTGAGGATATAAAAGCTTTGGTCAGGGATGAGAATGTGCATGCAGTTTTGTATGCAGACAGTGCTGTGTTATTGGCTTGGAACTCAAATGATTTGCACCTACTTAGACCAGAGTAGTTGTGTTTGACAGGGAAAATGGAGTGAACAATTGCAAGCTACACATAAATACCCCAAAACTAGAACAAGAAGATCAATTTGTACACCTTGGCAGAATGTTTAATGATAATGGGAAAATGGATTTTAAGATGTGCAAATGCTGATAGAAAGGTAGTGGGTATTATGTGGTTTGTTGTGAGGAATTAATGTTTATTGAAAGGTGAAAATGGCTGTAAGAGAATGCTTTGCCAGATTTATTATATGGAAATGAAAGTTGGTTATGTGAGAAGAAGCATAAAAGTAATTTGAATGCAGTGGGAATGGGTTAATTCAGAAGTGTGCTTGGTAAAACAGGAAAAATGAATGAGTGCTGAATGAATGTGGACTGAATACAAATGGGAGTGACCAAAAGAATGTTGAGTTGGCTTGGTCATAGAGAGAGAATGAATGGGAATGGAAAGGTTGAGGAAGTTATGCTTGGTTGGCATTGATGAGATCTTCCACAAGAGAATGGAGAGAGATATAAAGAACAAAAGTCAATGAATGAAGCATTACATGGACTTATTCAGTGTAAGGATCCTTTTAAGAATATAAACATATGGAGAGCTTTTTTGAATGGTATTGTTAACTAGATTTCACTGTACTTCCTTTTCTGTTTCCTAACTCATGTTTTTATTTAGCTTACTATTTCTTCCTGCTTTGCTTTGCTTTGCATATCAAGGATGTATGTGTGTGTGTGTGGGTGTGTGGTATATATACAGAGGGAGAGAGAGAGAAAGAGGTAGAGAGAGAGAGAGTGGGAGAACACACACACACACACACACAGGTAGTCCTGGTAATTGGTACCAGGAACTTCACTGCTTAAATGACATGGTCATAAAGCATGACATTACATGACCATGCCAACTTACGACAGCAATTCTGATAGTTCCAGTTGCAGTTGTTAGGCGAATCCCACACAGTCGTTAGGTGTGATGTCAAGTAATTGCCATTTGCAACCTCCTGCCAATTTCCCTATTGACTTTGCTTGTCAGAAGTTGGCAGTGAAGGTCACCAATGGTGAACACATGACCATGGGACACTGCGACCGCAGCAACTTCAAGGACCAGCCATAAGTCTTATTCAGCACCATCGTTACTTTGAACAGTTGCTGAACTACCTGTCCTCTCTCCCCCCCCCCTCTCTCTATATATATTCATTCAAGAGGAGGAGGAACAGCATACTCTTGACTGGCAGATAAGACTGAGATGAGCTTATATTTTCTCTTTGCTGCAAAAACACGCACGTCAAACACTCTTTTTTATCCCACAGAGTTCTGAGTGCAGTTTGACACCACTGCAGGATCCTGTTTAAATGTTTGCAGGCTATTCTGTCATCTCTTCTAAGACTGTCTTTAAATACAAGCATGGGTTAGTCATGTAACACATTTTTATCCCCACTTCATGCTTTTCTCTCTTGTTTTGCATGAATTAATCCTTCTAATTGGAACATTTGCCCAGACTTTGTGAACTTTACCTCATAACAGTATCACTTTAACTTGGATTTTAGATTTTCCTTATGGCTTCCGTTGCCTGTTAATATTTGTTAACACTTCATTCATTATTTGCTGTAATAAGAAATGGAAATAAGAATGTGTACTTTGAACTGAGAAACACATATCTGATTATTGTAGTTTTTAAAGAAGTGGTGAAGTTATATTGAGGTTAATTTACTTTATGCATTTTAAGTTCTAAATTTTTAAGAAGTGATATAGGAAGTCATCCCTATATCCTAATGCTAAGATTTCTCTTTATATGGCATATATTAGGTCTCACCACATGTGGGCATATTCTGGTGAAATGACAATAACTTCACATTGCTATCCTATATTACATCTCACCAACCATAGTACAAATGTGAATTATACTGTCCCTATTCCCTAAAAAAAGTAATAAAAGGCCTGCATATCCAAACCTCAGAAAGTAGAGCAACTTAAACTGATAGTAAGGTTGATGAGAAATCATATTTCCCTTCTTGAAAAAAATTACACTATCACAGGTAAAGATTACTTCATTTTTGACACTACTGAACACTACACAAAAATAGAGACAGCTTAATAATCTCTAATGCAAATGTTCTAAATGGTGCTCCTTGATTGGGGAACATGATCAGGAGTCTATTTAAATTAGCCATAACTTCAATATAACCTAGTCTATTTGTATTCAGGACAATAGCTATTGTTGAGACAGATACAATCTAAACATTAAATTGTATTCAGACATCACTGACAGTGAGAAAATGATCAAGGCAGATAAGATGGCATTAACAAAGATTACATGTTTCATTTGCATTGGGAAAATAGCTTGCTTTGCCTTTTTAACAGTCTGGTAGATTCTTTAATCTTTATTTAAAATATACATTCAGCCTGCTTTTTCCAGGCCAACCTATATAATCTAGGAGAGATGTCAAAGGAATCCATCATAGATATCAGTGGGGGCAAAACAGGGTAATGAGCCAAACTGGACTGTTTAGTGCCATAGTATATTTGCTATGAATTTGCTCACTTTTATCATTTCCCACTTAAAATATTGCAGAAAGAGGAATGTCTTTGTGAAATACACCCTTGCCACCGGATTAGATCTGGGGAAACTACTGGGTTGGTTTAAAAAGGCAGTTTAAGACTCATGCAATGACTCGTTTGTGTGTGTGTGTGTATGTGTGTGTGTGTGTGAGAGAGAAATCTTATTTACCTCTCTCCTAAAATTTAAATGAGGGAGCCAGTTCAGCCCAGGAAGAATTCCACCATCTAGGTGCCAAGCACACTTCCAAAACTGGAACTGATCAGCAAGTTTCTGATACTGAATTCTGACTGGGAGCAGGAGAAAGCAATCTTTTCAATAACCCTATCCAAGCCATTTAGCCTCCAAATTTTAGGCCTTTAAATATAACAACAATTTAAATGAAATCCAAAAAGAAAACAGAATTCCATGAAGAGAAAAGAACTGCTGTTATACTTCTGAGAAGGGAACACTTGCCTCAGGCATGAAAGCCAGCTGGGTGACCTTGGGCCAGTTTCTCTTAGCCCAACTCACCTCACAGGGTTATTGTTGTGGGGAAAATAGGAGGAGGAAGGAGTATTAGATATGTTCCCTGCCTTGAGTTATTCATAAAAATAATAAAGGCGGGATAAAAAAAAAATCTAAAAACAAAATCTAAATCTAGACATTCTCTGATTGATGATGATGATGATGAAGATGATGATGATGATGATGATGTGCCATCAAGTAATTTTTTATTTGAGCCTGGTCATTTGTGTCTTGAGTGAGAAATCTGGGTTGATTTGTCAATGAGCCATTGATTTGTTTTCTTGGCTTTCTATGATACACTCTCCAACACAAAAGTTCAAAGGCATCAATACTCTTCCTATCTTGCTTCTTCAAAGTCCAACTTTCTCTTCCATAGAGTGTCACAGGCATTTGCACAGTTCTGAACTTTGTAGGTATAAAGATGTCACAGTGTTTAAATATCTTTTCCAAGGCCTTCAGGGCTGCTCTACCAAATGCTAGTCTGTGGTGTATTTCTTCACTGGTTGTTCCTTTACTGTTAATGGTTGATCTTAAAAGGCAGAAGCTATCCACCACTTTGATATCTTCATTGGTGGCTGTTCTACCTGCTATTAAGACATTCTCTAGCCACAGGAATTGGTACCAGACAAAATTTCCTAATACTCTTCAGGGCAGTTTTGGTTTGGAAATTAATTACCAATCTATACTATTTCTCTTTTAATCTTCTATATAAGAGAAGGTGGGCAAATTTTAATGTCTGCTGAGAGTCACTCTCAAAAAGATTTTTTTGGCAATTGCATATTGTGGAAGATGAATGTATAGGGTTAAATCCAGAATGGAACTTTACTTATTCATAATGAGTCCGCCTTCTCTTGCTATTGAGGAAGTCATGTACACATGTACACAAATGGTCAAAAATCTACTTTCCAATGACCAGGCTGCAGTTAACTCTGGAGCCAGGAGATAACCACTGCTACTGCAATCAGCAGAACTTCCAAAGAGCTGACTGCCATAACTGCAAGGAGAAGATTTCCTGTTACAGTGCAGGAACGCGGTAAATTGAGTAGAAGCCTCTGATAGCCAGTGCAACCCCCCTTCTTTACATTTCCTTGTGCCCAAACTATCTATGTTAGCTGACTTATCCATGTGTTTGGGGTCTTGCACAAAGGAATGTTACCCAACATGTTCTTTGTGTGTTTGACCAGGCTCTGCAGACTCTTCATAAAGATACTAGAGACTTTGCAATTTGCATCCTGATTAAGTAGAAGGACCAATCTATACCTACACCTTACTTAGGTGACTGAGAAGGGGGAAGGTGCTATGGAAACTCAAGTAATTTTCTCCAATACCAATGACAGAAAAGGCTAAAGCATAAAGTAGGTGGAACCAGTGTCAATAATTAGTACAGCAACCTACTCTCTCTCCCCTCTCTCCCTTTCTCTCTTTTTCTAAAACTCTTCTGCAGAAAGGACAGGTAGCTGTAACCAGAAGATAGAGAGATTGTTTGCAAATTAAACTGATGGTTGCATAAAGTTAAATCAAGAGCCACAGTTGTCAGCCCTTATATAACATACAGCAGTAAAAAATAGTCTTCTTAGTTACAGACATATGGACCATAACATTTAAGAAAAATATAGAATTCATAAAAATGTATGTGTAGCTGAGAGTTGGAAAATGAAGCTGAGTAATTGGTTTAGTGTGCCAAGGACATTCTATGAAAAATGGGAGGCAAATCCAGGAAATAATAATGTAAATTTAACTCCAGTTCCTAATAAGGAGAATACAAAGAAAACACAGAAAACCATTTGCTGGAGAGTATTGCTCTTTAGAATTGAATGGAATGCACAATTCTGTGTACAACTTTAAGAGGAATTCTGTCTTAAATGAAGATAAGCGCTGAGTATGAAACATTAAGAAAAAGAGAAAACAATCTGGAGAGAAATGACGTAAATATCTCAAGTAGTAATCAGGTTAAAAAGTCCTACATACAGAGTTTCTAAGATCTAGAGGATGGTTAGCACTGAAAGTAACCAATTGTCTACTTTGTAGAACATATAATGGGAAGAATTATTATTTATCATTACTATCATACATACATACATACCTATCACACTATTCCCTTTGAGGTTAAGCAACGTTATGAATAGTACAGAAAGGAGTAAGAAACAAGAGGGATTAAAGGCATGACATAGGAGAAAAGAAATTGAGACATGCCTAATTCTAGGTTATGCCAACATTATTCACTGCACAACTTTTTTGCCCTTGCAAACCATCCAGGCTTTCACCACATCAATATACTGCTTTATACACAGCATTCTGGTCCTTAAACTTTTTACTCCTCACTTCTTGAGGATCTCATCAACTGTATCTAACATGACTTTTTTGTCTTCACTTTCTTCTCAACCCATTTATTCTTCCTTCATGCATTTATTTGCTTTGTGATTCAATCTTCATTTGTTCTGTTATATGACTAAATCTCAATGTATTACTTTCATTTGTTAATCCTCAATGGTACAATCAAACCATTTGTTTGTATTGGTTAATCACCTTTTTACAGTCTAACATTCATTGCAAATCATTCATATGCTCAGCCAACATGGCATCATCTGCATACAAAACTATGTGCACATTCATATCCCAAACAAACACCTTTATGTCACTATAAACATTCCTGATATATTTATCCATAAAAACATTAAACAAGCAAGAAATCATAAAACAGCCTTTCTTACTCCCTGTCCAGTGTTGAACTACTTGCTAAATATCCCATTTATTTTCACTCATGCTTTAACTCCACCATATACCACTTTTACTGCATTCAGCAACTAACCTTAAACTCACAAAATATTCCATAATTCAAGCCTATGCGCTTTATTATACATTTTCCTCTAAATCAACAAAGAAATCAACAAAATCTGGACTGCACACCTCCAGCCAGTATAAAACTACAGTACATTTTTTAATATATATTATTATTTCTAGTACCCTTTCAAGGGTCTTCTAAATGACCCTCTAGTCCTGGACTGGTGATTTTTCAGCTAACAGATTTACAGGACATTAACAGATGGCATTGTGTTCAACTCTCCACTCAACCTTGGAGAAGTTATCCAGTCTTTTCAAGTTTTAAAGTGGGCTTCTCTAGCGTCTTCCCACACAAGCCTTGCCATCTGGCCTACTGAAGCACATCATACTGAGATAAGGTTCAGGATAAGGTTGCTGTAGACAACTGCCACAATTCCTAGCCACTGATTTTCAGGGCCCTTGGGGGTTTGGCAGCAAAGAATCAGGCTCTCCCCTGACTAAAACCCCTCTCTCCCACTTCTCTTGCCAACCCATATGTGGGAGGAGAAGTGAGGAAAAAAGGAAAGAAAATGGGTCTTTAGGATTCCTTTTCTTTTGATACCAAAAATATCTTCTTCTCCCCTCAGAGTGGCACCAGAAGAGCCACTTTCTCTGTTTATGCTCCCACAAGGGAATGGTGTTGGGTGGAAGTGCCTGTCCCCCCACAATTAAGCTGCATGTGACTTTTGCATGGAGATGCCAACTGAAGAGTGCTTGGTTCTACAACTGTCACTCTGCAGTCAAGACTGTCAGGTCAATCTTACCATTGGATGCTGGCTGCACAGTCACTTCCACCCACTTCCTTTCTACCCTTTTTCAGCCACCAGTCTAAGGGGGGAAGTGGGTCTTTTTGGTGGCAGAAGAACCGGTTTTTCCTTCTTCTCTTCTCTCCCCCCCCTCCCCATGTTTTTGTAGGGATAGCAGGAGAGGTGGGAAGGAGAAAAGGGGCAGAGAACAATTTCTTTGGTGCCACTCATCTGATCCCAAGGATTGATCACTTCACAGAACTGACAGCAGAGGATCCTCAAGTCTTCTATTGCCAGATACTGGTATCAAAAGGGGCATTCTCCCCCCCCCCCCGATCTCTCCTCCCCTCCTTTCTCATGAGGACAAAACCCCTTTTCTGCTTTATTAGCAAGGCAGAATAAAGTTAAAGTGCAGTCTTTTCCAGTTTTCACTCCCAATTAGATGGAATAAACTGGGCTAAGCAAACCCATCCTTGTTTAGCAGGAGTTCTGTATGTTTACATGGGATTAAAAATACTGAACTTAATCAGACATATTACAAGGTAGTCACATAAAAGTTTACACCTGCTGAGCCAAGATTTCCACAGTTTGTCTTCCTCTGGAAGTACATATACATATGTGCAAGAATAGATTATGTGTGTATATATGCAAATAGGGAATCAACTCATTTTCTGAAACGTGTCTTAATTTTACAGGCAATTAATTTTAATTAGTAGTCAGGAATTCAGTTATTAATGTGATTATTTGTCTTGGCCCTGCTCTTTTTGAAGTGTGTTCTCTAGCCAGTTGGGTATTTGCACATACACACAAGCAAGATTAGGATTTTTATGTATGCTTTCTTCTGTTTTAAAGAGGGGGACAGTTGCCTTTAATTGAAAGTCAGCTTCCTTATGGTAGGTTAAATGTGGTAATATTAATTTTATACTTTGTGTTTTAACTTCTATGGCTGAGGAAGCAACCCCCCTTTTAAAGGAACTGCCTGCAATTTCTTTTCTACTTTACCATCCTCCAAATGCATTTGTCTGCCAAAAGGCAAAAAAGATTGCCTGCTTGTTTGTTTGGAGATATTTTAGGCTGCCCTCTAGGGAGAGCATAGCCCTGCAAAATGTTGCTAAACTACAGTTTCTCAGCAGCCCTCATCTCAAGCAAACCAGCAGGAGCTGCTGAAAGATGAATGTCAAAACCACCTGTAGGACTCACATTCCATCATCTCTGCAAAGTCTTCCCTAGGAATCTTGAAAACATATAACAGATAGAATCATAAATTTAAGGAAGTTTAATAATATTAAAATGGCATCTTCTACTACACTCTAGTCAATCAATTATTCAAGGTGCATTGCGAGTATATGAAACAGTTCAATCATGCTAGCAAAGACATTTTCTTTCACCTGGTCCATTCCCTTTGAATTCCCCCCACCTCCTTCTTCACCTTCTATCCCTTAGGTGAAAACATAATTCAGTATTGTCTCATAAGGTGCATCACTGAGAAACCATGATCATTCTCATAATTCCTCAAACTCCTCTCCATGCTAGCAAATATTTTCATAGGCTAGCTTATTCCTTGCTGAACAAAGCACTCTAATAACAAAATAAACATGAAGTCCTTCCCAGGACATTAATAACATGTTACAGAATTCAACTGAATCTCTTGTATTTTACATTCCAAGTGTACCTTAAGAGCTAGTATAGAGCATAGCTATAATATAGGACTAGAATCAGGGAGATTCGGGTTCAAGTTCTCACTCAGTTATGACCTTATTGGGTAACTGTGGGGCAGTCCGAACTTCTTATGTTAATCTATCTTGCAGGATTGTGACGATAAAAATGGGGGAGAGAATAGAGTGTGCTGTTTTGACCTTCTGGAGAATAAGCAAGGTCTCAGTAGCAATAACAACACCCTCATCGTCACCCTCTTGATAAAAATTCTTTTCCTGCTATCCGTCTACACACCTCCGTCTTTTCCATTCTGGTTTTGCAAAACCTGAAAGGGGTCAGATTTAGTGCATGATGAATTGTTGCATTTTGGAATAGGAAGGGGAATAGAAGTATGTTTCTGAGTGCTTTCCTGGCTGTCTGCCACAGCTTGATTAATGGCTAATAATAAAATTATGACAATACGAAGCACAGGGTAGCAAGGCAGCCAAAGAACAGGAGAGGAATAGAAATTCAACCTCCACATATCCCTTAAATTAATCCAGTGTTCCATTACCTGTGTTTGTAAACAAGAGATGGGTTTTGCAACTGTTGATTCCACTCTACTAGCATATATTTTTCAGTTAGACACCAACATGTTAGATTTACAAGAGGAAGCAATATTGTCACCCAGATTCTCAGTGATGTTCAAATTTCTGAAATATAATGGTACTATCTATATCAGTGTTTCTCAGCCTTGGCAGCTTTAAGATGTGTGGACATGCTGGCTGGGGAATTCTGTGAGTTGAAGCCCACAGATCTTAAAAGTGCCAAGGTTAAGAAACCCTGATCTATACTGTATATATGAAGCAGAACCAGATTCTAGGAACGTGCTGGCATACACACGTGCGCACACACGAATTGCCTAGTAATTTCCAATATTCTATATAGAATTGCCCTCTTCAAATTTTAATTTCTGCACCTTTAATTGCATTAGAGAAATTGGGAGGAACGGTCCATTAGGGAAATATGGATATCATTCCAAGTAACTATTTAGGTGGTGGCTCAGACAAGTTTTTAATTCCTACCTTATTACTATGTCCAATTTAATGGATCAGGAATGGAATGAGGGCATTGATGATAGGATCCAGTTTTATCCATTAAGTTCATAACAGCACTATATTTGATATATGCACTGCCTGACCATGACTATTATAATGCAGTTGGCTCTAGATGAAAAGAGGCATTTTTTCCTAAGTCCACTAGACTTAATATACAAGCAGTTTAGCAAAATGCAATCCTTGTAGGTTCTAAGGCAAAAAGACAAAAAGAAAAACAATCATCCATGCTGCATGTACTTCACTTGTAGGAAATTTCTATGTCCCCAGCCTGAATGCTGAAAATCTTGCAGATTTTGGTGTTCAGAATTGCATTTACTCTTGAGAGGAAAACTGTAAATTCAAACTGATGCAGAGAGAATTAGAAAAATCAGGGTCTCTTTTTATGCCTTCATTTCAGACATGGTCAATTTCCATGAAATTGCATCTTAGGGGAAATTAGCTCTGGATTCCCAGGACAGCCGGATACAGTTTTAGAAGGGTTCCATGCTCTCTCTGAATGGTTCTCCTATTCATTGCACCCCTATTCATTCATTTATTTATTGTCAATGAATGGGGTTATAGAACACCCACTGTGGTCTCCACTACTCCATCACAACACTGTATTGGGCTTTTCCCCTTGTGCTCCTTTGACCACTGAGAAACTGCATTCGTTTAGGAGGATAGATTAGAAAGGATGGAGGAGCTTTCCTGTTGCTAGTCCCCTGTTGCTTCTACATCCTCACCATCCCCAGAAAAGCACAGGAAAGGGCTCCTCAGAGTTGACCCTGACACTTCTCCAAGAGGCAGGAAGTGCAAAGAAGCTGACATGACCCTCAACAAAGAAGCAAAGAACTGCCAGCAGAAGTGGCCACAAGGGCAGTCAGGGGTGGGGGGTGCAAATGACAGCAGTGTCATGCCATCACACCACCAGCTCTGCCCCTTTTGAACACACATCATCGTGTCACCCTTATGTGCAGAACAGATGGAGCTGTGTCCCAGCAGTACAATGCTGCTTTTGTCACTTTGATATAAATATTGGCTCCTGCAGACACCTCTGCTTGCATGGGCTGCCCTCATCCACTCTAAATAGTACAAGAAGAGGCACTTTCTCTGTGTTAATGCTGCCACTACCTTCTGTGTTCTTCTCCTTAGCTTCCTTTTGAAAGACTTAAAAAGAAGAAAGGAGATGAAACCAGTGATACCTGTACCTACTTTGTCCAGTAGATCTTTGTTATGCAATATGATTTAATAAGAAAAAGAAGGTAGTCTAACATTAATTCTGCTGGACTTCAGAGATTCCAATCCATTTTGCTCATCACATAGGATGATATCACTCAGCCCAAGGGCATCCATGGGGAGAGGGGATTGAAAAGGCCAAGATAGTAGCTGTGCCCATGGAGTCAAATTCCCATGCCCCCCCTTTTTTTTACATACAATGCACATTTTAAAAGGAGAAGGTTTCAATCATGTGGCCAACAGCTGCCATCTTAGCTTTTTGACCCATCTCCCACCTCCACCCCCAATGGACACCCTCTGTTGAGCCAGGTTCCTGGACTCCTCCTCTGGAAAAGATGAATTGAACTGCTAATCAGTTTCCATTATTTTTTAACTTGACTTTTTAATTAGATTATTTAAAAGGACTATGTTGTCATTCTGAACATAGCATTTCTGTAATATTAAAACTCAGTGAATTTTGATTACATTCTTATTCTTAGCCCTTCAAGAATTCTTACAAATTCTTAAGTGCTGAAGTTATTTTTCTGATTATGGAGTATGCTCATTCATGATTCCCATGTGTGTATTTCATAAACATCCACAGTTGCATCCAGATTAATGCTGGTCGCACTTCGTTCCCTAGTAAATAAATTCAGTACAAGTGATAACTAATCTGGACCTAAGTCATAACTAATTAGACTGAACCAGTCTGGATCCAGTTCATTGTCAAAAATCCATCACTTTTATCTTGTTGTATTCAATTAATATTAATAGTTAAGCACAAAGTGATATTGATTTGTGAAATAGTTGCAAACTGCCTTGAACATCTGTGGTTATAGTGAATTATAACAGCAATAGCAATAACTAACATTTCCCTAGAACATGCAGCTGAGTTTCCTTAACCAAGTGATTTTTTGAGCCTCTTCTCCTGGGATTTGTCCAGAGCTACCATGTTTTAAAGCTTGAGAAAGAAGACTGTAATGCAAATCCAAGAGGGTTTTTTTTCACATTGAATGGTTCTTCCCAGTCAACCATTTACAATAATTACAGTGTAGTCAAGCATTTAGGTACACTAAATCAACATTACCTGATGTAGATAAATAGGCAGACAGATATACAGTGCATACTGTACATACAATTTTCTTTGGTGGTAGGTATTTAGTGTCAGAGAAGTTAAATTGTAGAAATATAAGCTTGGACCTTTATAACCACTTTATTTCTTTTCTGCTGGTATCATTTCTATGCTTATGACCCGAGGCATTTGCATATGGCTTGCAAGGCAGAAGTAAAAAAAAAACAACCCTATATTCCCACAGGTATGACTTCTAACAGTCAGGTAACAAATAGGTGCATGTATAGAAGCATATAAAACTTGAGATACCTGCCTTTTGCCAGACTGCACATCGGTAAGGCATGAAAGCATTTTCAACTGATCCTACATTGGGGAAACCAAGCCAGTATTTGGTCATTGTTTTGTCTTTCGGGTTTTTTTTTTTAATATAATTTCTTTTTTTAAAAAAATCCCCTGCTACAGTATTATGGAGTCATTTGTCTAAATGTCACTGATGCTCCACATATTGTGTAGTCAGCTGCTTCAAGGAGAGAAAGAAGATTGCCTTCTTGGATTGTAACCTTGGCCATTTCTCCAAGATGTTCACATTAAAGATGAATGAAATGATGGAATTATGGCTTTTGGGACCTTAAGGAACAGAGTAGAAACGAAGCATTTTTGGGGTAGCATCCCAGATTATTCTGTTTCCCACCATGAAATAGTAATTAACATGCCTTGAATTGTTCCTATTCTGCTTTTCAACAATAATGACCTCAGTGCTATAATCAGTTTTAGGTAAAAATCAGACTTTAAAAAAGTGGATGAAGCTCCAGATAGCAAAGTAATGACTATCTTGAGCTTCTTCTACAAATGTCTCAGCTGTTTCTGCAATTTAATGTTTCACAGTAGACATATCCATTTATTTTCAGCCACAAATCTTACTCCCCCCTTCTGTTTCTCTCCCTCCCTGTCTCATTCTCTCTTTCAATAAAAATAAACCTACCACTTGTAGAAAAATAACACTGGACATAAATTGGACATTAATTCTAATATTAGTTCTCCAATACTCTAAGCCATAATGTAATTTATTTGATTTTTGTTTTGGCCTTTGACAGGGGTATGCCATTATCTTAAAAGTAGTCAAGGACAGGACAAGTGGATGGGCCAAGAAAAAAATTAATTTTGATTTATTTGAATTTAAATACGTTTTAAATTAAATACCACTCACATTCTTATTCCCTGTACAGTTCATGATTCTTCTTTGGGCATCTTGTAGTTCTTGACAAGCTGCTTGTCATGTTCACTGCTTCAATGTGCACTGTACATCGTAACGTTTCACATGCCATGGTGCTGACACGCGTTTATGGTGGGAGGGAGCTGCTGTGAAACATTGTGCCAAGCTCTGTATCTGTGGAATGTGTTTGGGTTATGTGGTCTACTCAAGGACTTTTCCCGCGGACCATCAGGAGCCATTAGGAGCACCTGGGATTGTGAGTCTGAGAAGATTCTATGGGGGGAGGGATCTCGTTTGTACCGAGGGTTTTTTAGTTTGCATTTGGCGCGCTTTTTCCATTCTCAGCTTTCTTTGTGATCCTGCATACTATTCTTTAATAAATCAGATATCTTTATGAACCTGTTCATGAGTCTGATGGTGTTTTAGGATAGGCAATCATTACATAAAGCTGAGAATCACCAAAGTTGTACCGTTAGCTCCTGCCAAGATTAGTTTCTTGTGAGGGAAAACAGTTAACGATGGCCAAAGCCAAACCCACAACCAGAAGACTCGAGGAGCCAACTAGCTTGATGCCCGAGTCAACGGTCAGGAGCGAAGAACGGAGCCTCACCCCAGAACCTTCATCTTCATGGCAGCATTTGAGTTCCAGCCCAGAGGGAGAGGGTTCCGAAGAGGGGAACCGGCACCCAGCGAATCGCCTGCAGAGTTGATCACCTGGGATGAAATGGGAGAACCCCAGCCAGGGACATCCCAGTCATCCTGGAAGTATCGGTTCCCACTGGCACCAAATGTAGAATCTACCACGGTATCAGAAGGGAGTCAGCCTAACGCATGAGGGAGGGAGGAATCTCAAACCCCTGAAAGGCTAAGAGTGGTAGAGGCCAAATTAGAATCGATGGAGTACATGCTAAAAGCCCTGTCTCTGTCATGGGCGGGGGGGGGGGGGGAGCCGAGGCATGAAGGAGATTCCAGCTCCATGCAATCATCCTCCATCCCCTCATCCGGACCACCAGCGGAGCAGGGCCGGAGCCAGAGCCGGGATGAATCTCCACCCCGCAGAGCCCATCCATCAGCGTCCCCACCCCGAGACAGGAGAACTACTGTAACGTGGGGCCCAACCACTCAAGCAGCCACTAATTCAGCTCCAACAGGAGCGGGGGTGAAAGACTTTTCTGTCAAGTTTGACAGGGATCCAACTAAGTTGTCTTTCTTCTTCACTAATGCTAAAAATTATATGAAACAGTTTGGATCCTGCTTCCCTTCCGAAGAGGCTAAAATAACTGCCATTGCCACCAAGCTGAAGGGACAAGCGGCTGATTGGTATGTTCAATTAAGTGAGGCTAGCTCCCCTGAGCTTGAGGATTTTGAGGAATTTATGTGGGCATTAAAGCTGCATTTTGAAGATCTGCTAGCCAAAGCAAGGGCTAAAAGGGCACTGAAGGATCTTAGCTAGGGCCAACTGTCTGTAGCTGATTATGCCCTGGAGTTTAAGGCTTTAGCTGGGAAAATTACCGACTGGTCCCAGTCTACCTTAATAGAACGATTTAAAGAAGGACTCAATAGGGACGTCCTGTGGTGGGTGTTGTGCAGAGATGACCCAGAGACATTGTATGAATGGATCTGTCTGGCCGGCAAGGCTGAGCATGCCCAGCATACCTACATGCAAACTAAACGACCTGAAAAGCCACCAGCCACCATGAGGGGACCCCGAAGTGCCGCAACTGCTGCCCGACCAGGCTACGGAGCCTGGGAAGAGGAGAGAGATTGGTGCTATGTGAAGGGTCAGTGTCTCCAATGCAGAAAGGAAGGACGCTGAGCAGCTGATTGCCCAAAAGTCAAGGCTGGAGACCGAGCGGGCAAACTGCTGGCCAAATCGCCGCCTTCATCATGGAGGATGACAGCAGCCAAGGGGGTGGCCGATGCTGAAGAAGTACCCTACTTCTCGGGAGAGGTTGAAGATGACTCCAAGGAACCGGCGGGAAATGCCAGCCGCCTGCCTTGAAAAGCACCTGCGGGCAGGTGGAGGAGGATGAGCGCGAAGATGCTATGGTGAGTGCTGACTGTCCAACTCTAGCAGTAAACGTGAAATTGGGCTCCCGCACTAAGACTACGGAAGTCTGGGCTTTAGTGGACTCTGGGTGTTCCAGGTGTATGATTCACCCTGATCTGGTTACTGCTTTGGACCTGCCTAGCTTTCCCCTCCAGCAGCCTTTGATCTTCACACAGTTGGATGGTTCAACGGCGGGGGGGGGGGGGAGGCAACCCATTTCACTGGAACTGTCGTGATGCAAATGGGCAGCCACCGTGAAATTTGTAGTGGCACCTGTTGGCAATCCCTTGGTAATTCTGGGGATCCCCTGGTTGACCTATCAAAGCCCATATATAAACTGGGAACACAGAACTCTGACTTTTAAGGATGGGTTTTACCAAGTCCCTACAGCAGAGAGAGCTTCACGTGTGGGGGTTGGAAGGGCTGCAATCGCCATGCCATGCCCTAGCTTGCCACATTTAGAAGGCTTGCCCGATCAATACCAAGACTTTGCAGACATTTTTGGGGAAATGGAAGCAGATCAGCTACCTCCCCATCGGAAAACTGACTGTGCAATAGAGTTGGTTCCAAACGCTCAATTGCCCAAGCCAAAAATTTATCCAGTGACTCAGAAGGAGCTTGAGGCATTACAGGACTTTATTGACAAAAATCTGTCAAGGGGGTTTATTGAACCTGCAAATTCCCCAGTTGGGGCCCCTGTGCTTTTCCAGGAAAAGAAGGATGGCACACTTAGACTTTATACGGACTATTGGGGGTTAAATTCCATCTCGATCTGCAACAAATATCCTCTGCCACTAATGAAAGACATGTTAGCCCATTTGTCCAAGGGCAAGATTTTTCCAAGCTCGACCTTCATGAAGCCTATTTTCGCATCCGCATACAAGCTGGAGACGAATGGAAAACTGCTTTTAATTGCCCATTGGGTTCATTTCAGTACAAAGTCCTCCCTTTTGGGTTAGCAGGGGCGCCCGGGGTCTTCATGCAATTGATTAATGAAGTGTTACATGATCATTTGTTTAAAGGGGTCCTGGTTTATTTAGACAATGTTCTCATTTACACTGAAACCGAGGAGGAACACGAACGCCTCCTCAAACAGGTGTTAAACAAGCTTAGAGATGCCAAACTCTATGCCAAGCTTTCCAAATGTGAATTTCACAAAGCCCAACTTAACTATCTAGGCTATAGGGTATCTGATAAAGGCATTGAGATGGACCCTGAAAAAATTCAGGCGATTTTAAATTGGGAACACCCCCGCACCCGGAGGCAATTGCAAAGTTTTTTAGGATTCAGTAATTACTATCAGCAGTTTATCCAGGGATTTGCTGAGATTGCTTTGCCTCTTACTGACTTACTACGTACCAAGGGTCTGGGAGAGACATGCAAGGTGAAAAATCCTGGGGCAGTGCTGAATTGGACACCTGAATGTCAGGCAGCATTTGAAAAGCTGACAACAGCTTACAACAATGCTGTCCATCAGAGCACTGGGCATACCCCTTTTCGTGTGGTTTCTGGTCATGACTTTGTTCCCATCCCTGAGCTGCCACAAACCCCTCCCCAGTCCTGTTCTGCCTCTGATTGGGCTGTTCAGCTGGCTGATTCCTGGCCAGTGATTCAGCAGGCTTTGGTTGATACCCATTCTGCTTACAAATTCCAAGCCAACAAACACCGTTCTGTGCAACATGATTTCAAAATTGAGGATCAGGTTTATCTTTCTACCAAATTCATAAAGTCCCCACAGCCCTCAAAAAAGCTTGCTCCCAAGTTCATTGGTCCTTTCCCTATTGTTGGTATTGTCAATCCAGTTACTGTTAAGCTGGACTTGCCTCACAATTTGAAATGCTTGCACCCTGTTTTCCATTGCAGCCTTCTCAAGCCTGTCCACCACTCTTCCCACTGGCATCCCCAACCTCCTCCTCCTGCTCCGATCATGATTGATGGGCAACAACACTTTGAAGTCAAGGAGGTCGTTGATTCTCACAAGCTTCGAGGCACCCTCCAGTACCTGATCCGTTGGAAACACTTTCCTCATCCTGAATGGGTGCCTGCTCACCATGTTAATTTTCCTGATTTAGTTAACCGTTTCCACTTAGCTTACCCTTTGAAGCCTGCCGCTTAGAGTTTTCTTTCTTTTGGGGGGGGGGGCGGTATGTCATGTTCACTGTTTCAATGTGCACTGTACATCGTAATATTTCACATGCCATGATGCTGACACGTGTTTATGGTGGGAGGGAGCATACTATTCTTTAATAAATCAGATATCTTTATGAACCTGTTCATGAGTCTGATGGTGTTTTAGGATAGGCAATCATTACACTGCTGGGGTTGATGCCAAAGTTTTTGGGGGGCTGTATAAAACAATGGAGCTTCAGATTATGGTTGTTGTAACAAGTGAATTCAGCAATTATGGCTTATTCAGCAAACCATGGATAAATCCAGGCTTAATGTGATATGTGAGCCCAGCCTTATCTCATTTCTCACTGATCTTCTGAAAAATAGATTGCAAGATGATATATTTCACTGTCCTTTCCTTTTTCATGTCATGATACTGCAACTGCTTGGAGTATCATAAATGATTTTAGCTGCTAGTTTTATGAGAAAACTAGACAACCCTGTGATCCATTGGGTCATCCTTTGAGAGAGAGGTAGTGCAGTCTGATATGACCAGAATGAACATTAAATTTTAGGCTGATCTTTTTCTTTTTTTTTAGCCTAATGCTGTACAGCCCTGTGATCATCTAAGAAGAATATATATCATAAATAGAAAAAATAATTGTAGTGGCAAATGAACTTCAATAATAAATCAATATTTAGTTACCTAAACAGATAAACAGAATGAACATGGGCAGGCAAAATAGTGGGAATGACTTCCGACTTCCTGCTGGCTTTCCCATTGACTTTGCTTGTGGGAGGCTGGCAGGGTGTGTTGAAAATCATGATCACATGACCACAGTGATGCCGCAGATCAAAATAGAAGACATTAGAATATCTATGCATCAATTGTTTCTCTTTGATTATCAATTCTTTTTCTCAGGGCAGAAAAAGATCTGGACTGCCAAAAGCTAGACAACTACTAGATGACAACAAAGAGTTGTTGTTGTTAGTTGCCGTCAAGTCATTTATGACTCATGGCAACCCTATGTATAACAGAACGAAATGCTGTTCGGTCTTGCGCCATATGCCTGACTGTTCCAATGTTTGCATCCATTGTTGTGGTAATTTTATCAATCCATCACATTGAAGGTCTTCCGCTTTTCTGCTGGCCCCTGACTTTACCAAACATGATGTCCTTTTCAAGCGATCGGTCTTTCCTGACAATGTGCCCAAAGTATGAGACTCTAAGCCTAGTTAACTTTGCCTCTAGGGAACATCTGGCTGTATTTCTTCTAAAACTGATTTGTTTGTTCTTCTGGCAGTCCATGGTATTTTCAAAAATCTTTGCCAACACCACAATTCAAATGCATCAATTCTTCTTCTATCTTCCTTTTTTAATGTCCAACTTTCACAGGCATATGTGACAATTGAGAAGACCATGGCATGCGTCAGATGCACTTTTGCTTTTAAACGGAAATCTTTACTTCTGAAAACTTTAGATAGGACTTTGATGGCAGATTTTCCCAGCGCAATATGTTATTTGATTTCTTGATTACTACTTCCCTTGGCATTGATCAATGATCCAAGTAGAATGAAATCATTGACGACTTCAATTTCTTCTCCATTTATTGTGGCATTATTTATTGGTCCATTTGTGAGTATCTTCATCTTCTTCACATTCAGGTGTAGTCCGTATTTCTGATTACAATCTTTGATCTTCATCAGCAAGTACTTCAAGTCTTCTTCACTTCCAGCAAGCAAAGTTGTATCATCTGCATATTGCAGGTTGTTAATGAGTCTTCCACCAATTCTGATACCCCATTCTTCTTCGTACATTCCTGCTTTTTGAATTATTTGTTCAGCATACACATTGAATAAGTAGGGTGAAAGTATACAACTTTGCCGCACACCTTTTCCAATTTTGAACCACTCAGTATCACTGTTTTCTGTTCTAAAGACTGCCTCTTGATCAGTGTATAGGTTCTGCATAAGTACAATTAAGTGCTCTGGAATTCCCACTCTTCGTAATATTAACCATAACTTGTATGGTCCACATAGTCAAATGCCTTTGCGCAATCAATGAAACAGAGGTAAACATCTTTCTGGTATTCTTTACATTCAGCCAAGATCCATCTGACATAGTTGTCTGTATTTCTTTGCTGCGATCTAGTAGTCATCTTGGTTTCTGAAGGTCTGGTAGCCCTACTGCTTGTGTACCAATAGAGTGATGAGCCTGCTCTTCTTTGATTGGCACCTTGAACACTTATTAATATCTCTATACATAACCAAGCATATTCAGGCTTTCAAACCTGGCTTGAACAAAAAGTAAGCATCCAGAGAGCAAATTGTGACTGGAGGGTTTATCATTTGCTTAGCTGTTTGTCCTCAAGTGAACCTAAACAGGTATCAAATCCCTTACAGCATCTTACAACCAGGAACCCAAGATTGTCAAAGATTCAAAGGATGCAGGTTTAATGCAAGGGAAAATGGCTTTGAATTTTGGCCCTCATTTATCAGTGAATACCTTAGGGCAGGGCCTGGCTATTGCCTTTGATTTTTTTTCTAACTGAGCCTTGGCTTAATGAAGAGGATGCTAATTCCTTATTTGATACCACAAAAATGGCCATCTGTTTTGTAATATTTTGGTAATGTCCAGTCCCAGGCTCAGAGAATTCTAGTACCTCAAGATCAGCTGGCAGTATGCACTAGCAACTTGGTCAGTCATAAAAGTTCTTGATTTCTGACTTATCTGAACATACAAGCAAACTTAATACTGTGTAAAAACATTGAATTAATATATCAGAATGGTCCTAGTGTATTTTTTAAAAAATCCAAATAACCTTTTCCCCAGCTGCGGTAACAAAGAACATTTCTTACCAGCAAATGAGAAACTGAACTTGAATAGACAGGGTGACAATTAATTGTTTGTAACTGACTACATGTATAAAACATTGTTAAAGCTGATGTCCTTTAATTTCTCAAAAGCTAGCATTTAGATCAATGCCCAAAATGCTATTAGGTTTTTTTGAGAAAAAACTCACAAGAATTGTACATATTAGCAACCATTCTTTCTTTTTGCTAGAGGAATAATTCATTTGCATCTGTAATTCTCTCTCGTTTTTATAAAATGTAGGAGTAATTACAGATGGTCCTGTGCATGAATTGTTATCTCAATAGGCACAAATCAAAATAAGTCTCCAAAATTTGCACTGACAAATTTGAACAGGAGCCATAAAGAGGTCTACAGCTTCAGCCTCAGAGAATTCTAGAACATAAACATTGAGCAGGAGGGGCATTGTGTCTGCAGAAGTCCCAGGTAATTTGCTGAAACTTTTGATGCAATAGAAGTTCAATTTAAGATTCCTTCCTAAATTTTAATCTCCATCTCACAAAACAACCAATAGGGGCATCCATGTTGGTCAAAAAAGTCAAGATGGTGGCTGCCACAGACAAAAAAGGGACAGAGTTTTGCTTGTATGATCATGACTGCCACCATGATGTTTTTGACCCACCCATGCCTTTGCTTACCAAATATTTTAGTTTTGTCATAATTTTCTTTCCTAAGCTATAAGTTTATGATTATAAAATGTCCCAGGAGGTTCACAATAAAACATAAAAATATCAGACAATAATAAACAAGATACCAGCTGAGACAAGATCTACAAAGTCTATACAATCAGAACAGCTGAATGCTTTTTTGTGTGTTCCCGTTAACATCTTCTGTTCGTCAATAATAAATATTTATGGCCTTTGATCATGTTTAGTCCTTGTGATGTCTTTTCCCCATTTTTGTCTGTAATTTTAAATTTCTGCAAACCTTTGCATCTTCCCCAAGCTGTTAATATGCAGGAACAGTGCCATTGGGGCTAATGATCCACAATCATCTATGAACTTTTAGGACCGAGGGAATAATACACTAGGTTTAGTGAAGGGCTGGATAACTTGCATTCCTAGGACTACATTTTTAATTCTGTATTTCTTTGATTTGGTGCAAAGAGCTCTCTCTAAGCAATTAATTCAGACCTCTGGCAGGAACAATCTGTCCTAGCTGAGACATGGGAGGAAAAAGGGGAGGAGAGACAAAGAAAGACTGCCAGAATGAAGAGAAGAAAAAGAAATGTCACAAAAAGAGAACGGATGGCTCAAATATTTTGGCTGTCGCTCTGCCTTTACTTACTCAAATGCCAGTGCTGTAGATTTTGGGTCGGCCTCCTAGAGATCAGTATTGGGACCATGCCTTTGGACTGGGTCCTAAGCAACCTGGAGACAGGGTGAATGGACCAAGTTTTCTGCTGATATGAGACTGCTCAGGTAAAGAGCTCCAAAAGGATTTCTGCAACTGGATAGTTGAGCACCAATATAGCAAACTGATGCAAATTGGCACCAAAAATTGTCACTCAAGCATTAATGGGATGGCAGTGACTATTTGAATGAGCAAAAAAATTAATACCTTTTTATTGACCAGTATTTATTATATACAGTATTTCATAGAGTACGGTAGAACTTAGAAAAGAAACACTGAAAACAGTTCTAAACAAATTATTTTTTAAAAGGTTAGAAATTAAAATATTATATAAATACAGGTATTGGGATTCTAAAGAATCTGGCCACTTGAACTAAATTTCTAAGTTATAAAATTGCATTGTGAATAAAATACTAAATGACTAAAACACATTTTTCGTACACTACACTAAACACTACAACGAACAACACTAAAATACTGATCTGAAAAGCTACTAAAATATTGTAAGATTAAATACTTAAAATGTAAGCCTGTTAATCCATTGATCAATCACTTTATTACCATTACATGTTAATGTCAATATTTAAACTCTACTTTAGAGTTTAGTGTAATATTATACTTCCAATAATCCTTATCTCATTTAATTTTGTTCTCCTTCTTATAAAAACACTGTATTTGATGTTCTGTTACAAAATTTCTCTACTTGCCACATTATTTTAGGCTCTTGATCTGTAGGGAGATATTTTACCTAAGTATCATGTGGGCTATCAGGATTTTTTCTTGGAGGACAATCAAATTCTACAGCTACCGGTAGGTAGCTGACAGTAGAGGAGTCAGTGTTTGCAGTGTACTTTCCCCATCTGAGTATCATTACACAGGATATTCTTATAACTTCCTTAAGAGTTGCTGAAGGGAGTATATTAAAGTAGGCTATGATGAATACTCTACAGTACTAGAGTAAGTTGTTTAAAGTAACAAGTTGCTTGTGTATTGTACAACAAACTTCCAGCTATTAGACTTGCAGAGATCCTGCCAAGTCATACCCAGTTCCCAAAAAGCACCAGGGGAGAAAATCCACACTGCAGGAATGTCTGCTTTACCACATGTTTCCACATAGTACAAAAAAAGACTACGGATGAGAGCAGAGCCAAGTCTTGTGGAAGAAAGTTCAGTTTTCATCAAAAATGTCATATCCTCAACCAGGCCCTAGTTTTAAACCTTGGTAGGCCTTCTTCCAAGCAGTCAACTAAATCTGGTATACCTTACAGCCCTCAGAAGACTTTCTTCACAAACTTGGCCTAAATGAGCTCTAGTAAAGATGCTCTACTTCCTAGCCCTAATTTCATTCCATATAGAAGTTGGGGTTGGCCACAAAAAGCTTGAGAGCAGATACAGTGGCTAGAATCATTGGGAAGGAAATTAAAATTTAACTACCATTTAGTATCGCTTTCTATACATCTGTGGTGGGATAGTATACAGTTCTGTCACCACCCTTGAAAAATATTACAGAGCTGGAAACAGTATAAAAACACCAACCCCCAAATGACAGAACAGCTCCAAAATAATGAAAAATGACAGAAGCGGAGGTATCTTGTTCTATTTAGATTGATGGTAGATTTGGAAAAATATAGCAGATATATATAAAATCATGTATGGTGCAGGAGATGTGAGTAGAGGATTGCAGAGAGAACCAGCTATTTCCAGGCCAGATTATGTAAACATATAACAAGTATTTGGCTTCAAGGCCATGAACTACTGCAACAAGTATTTGTTACTTCAGGAGAGCAGGAGAAAGCCATAAATGGAAACCCCAAAGGTATAAATTCATTTGGATGAAACTATTTCTCCAGATCCATTTCAATCTAGTTTCAGGCCTGGCTATGTAGCAGAAACTACATAGTCACCCTGTAGGATAACCTGTGCCGGGAAAAAGAGGGGAATCCAGAAGGACCATGGTATCCTTCTGGATAAGCTGTTAGAGATGGGATGTAGGGGCACTCTACTATGGCGGTTCCACTCTTACTTGGATGGCTGTTTCCAGAAAGTGGTAAAAGGTAAAGATTCCCATTTAGTTGTGTCTAATGACACACTAGGGGGCAGTGCTCATCTCCATTTCCATGGCCAAAGAGACATCGTTGTCTAAGGACATTTCCGTGTCACGTGGCCAACACGACAACCGTAGAAATGCTGTTACCTTCCCGCTGAAGCGGTACCTATTTATCTACTCACATTTGCATGCTTTTGAATTGCTAGGTTGGCAAGAGCTGGAGCGAGTGCGAGAGCTCACTCCACTGTGCAGCACTCAGGTCTCAAACTGCTGAGCTTGCAACCTTCTGGTTGATAAGCCTGGATTCTTAACCACTGGGCCACCACACACCCCTTCTGATTGCCAGAAAGTGGTACAGGGAGGTTATTCTTTAGCCTTATGGTAGTTGGATTATGGAGTCCCTCGACATCTACGTGAGAGATCACCTGGGGATGTGGACTGAGGTGCGATCAGTGTATGGGTGACACCTAGCTCTACCTCCCGTTTTCATCTAACCAACTATCACCTTAGCTCAGTGTGGCTTGTCTGGCTGAGGAATTCTGGGAGTTGAAGTCCGCACATCTGAAAGTTACCAAGGTTGAGAAACACTGCCTTAGCTGGACAGGGACAACTTTGCAATAGTTATTCAACCCCTAATAATTTCCTGATTGGATTATTGCAATGTGTTGTACCCTTCACTTAGTTCAAAATAGAGCAGCTACACTGCTAACTGAGACTGAATTATAGGGACATATTATGTGAGTTCTTCAGTGTTTCTACTGGCTGCCAGTCCATTTCTGGACCCAATTCAAAGTGCTGGTCTTGACCTTTAAAGCCCTATATACTGTAACTTAGGACCAAGTTACTTGAAGGAGCATCTTCTCCCATATGTACCTACCTGGTCTTTAAGATCATCTAATGAGGACTCCTTCAGGTCTCCTCACCAGAGGAGGTTAGATGGGCCTCTAAAATGGGCAGAGCATTTTCTCTGGTGGCATCCCATTTATGAAATTGCTTCCCCAGAAAGCCTCAACTGGCCCCCACATTAACATCAGTTGGCACCAGGTGAAGACCTTTCTATTTTCCCAACCATTTTAATTGACTTTTAATTGTATTTTAATTCATACGGTTTTAGTCTGTAAACAACCACTGAGCTGGTGCTGTTGCCTAGTTTTTTATCTTGCATTTTATTTTATTTTATTATATATATATATATAATATACGCACATATGTGTGTGTATGTGTGTATACACACATACACACACATATGTGTGTGTGTATACACAAACACACACACAGAGAGAGATTTTTTAGTGTGCTTTATTGTAAACCACCCAGAGAACTTCAGCTATTGAGCAGTTTAAATTTTTTTAAAGAAATAAAATAATAAATAATTATAATAAGTGTCAGAATTTCTGTGGCATACGGTACTGCTGAGTCCTCATTAAGAAGCCTGAGTCTTTCTTGCAGTATTAAAATCAGGTTCATCCAGGACTAATAAAAACAAGTACTTCTTTAACAATGTATCCCTCACTTGTGGAATTTGCTGCATTTATTTGATTTTCATCCTGCTTTCCATGCAGGAACTTAAGGCACTTTCTCCTCATATTTTTTCCCAAAACAACCATCCTGTAAGGTAGGTTGAACTGAGAGACAGTGGACTGGCCAAAGCCACCTAGATGGTTTCCATGGCTGGGGGTAGATTAGAACCTGGGTCATTCCACTCTTAGTCCAACACCTTAACCCAGTATTTCCCAACCTTGGCAACTTTAGGATGTGTGGACTTCAACTCCCATAATTTTCCAGCCAGGCCAAATTCTGGGAATTCTGAGAGTTGAAGTCCATACATCTTAAAGTTGCCAAGGCTGAAAAACACTGCCTTAACCACTACACCATGCTTGCTCTTGCAGGAAGAAGCTTCTATTTTTTTTTAGTTAGAAATGCCATCACTTACAATGGTGGCTATCTTGTAGCTCTGGTCCTGTTAATGTAGCCTGAGGGCAAGAAGAAATGGGAACTGAAAAGTAATAAACTATATATGAAGAGCACCACAGAATTCTAGGCTTCTGTCTTATCCTTCTCACTCCCTGTTTATCACTCATCTTTCCCACTTTAGTCAATGGTTCCTTGGACATTTAAGCAGACAGTTTTGTCTTTCCTAGCCATGCCCACTGAGATTCAAGTGACATTCCTTTGACCTTCCCTCTTGGTTTATTTTGTTTCTCTCCTTACTTTGCTCTGCTGTTTAATTCCTATTTCTCCATGTTTCTCTGATGATAGAGATTGCATTCTCTACACTTGCTATCCATTCCCAGTTAGCACCCTGTCTTGTTCTGGCTCAGATGTTGTTAATCCCTCACAGAGACTGGCATTTTGTTTCATGAACAGATTTGTTAGTTTGACTTTTCCCCATCGGCCTTGGCAAAAGTAAGCAACAGTGGAGATTTGGCCATAGATTGGCATTCCCTTCCCTGGTGGCCCTGTTAGACTTACCTAGCCTAGCATTAGTCCCAAGGAAATGCATCCAGTCACGAAAAGATGCTTTTGTTAACCTGTCCTCAGGCTCTTACTAGAGGTAGGCTGACTTGATGTGATGAGAGATCTAATAATGTTGCCACTTTCAAATGGTAGGGTACGTTCTGCATTGAACTCTAATCTGGCTTCTGCTTGCAAATCTAAATTTGAAAGGCTCATTATATTAATTAGGAGTCTCCTTTTATCAGAAATTTATCTTATCCAGTGATAAGGGTTTTTTTTTTTCAGAATCAAGGTTCTGAATAATGGTAATACAGATGAATGTACCTGATCAATAGGATTTTTTTTTCTTCCTAGCCAAATCTGTTCTTGGCCAGATTTGGGAATTAAAGAAAATTTAAGCAGGATCGATCAGACAGTTGGAGCTAATATGTTTAGCAGTGCTTTTCCATTCAACCTGTATTATTTGTAGAACCTTTTCTTCATTTTTCTTTCACTAAAATGTCAGAGGTTCAGTATCGTGCAATTCAACCTTTTCAACCTGGACAGTCTCCAAGTGGTAGATTTCAACTCCCAGAAGGCCCCGACCAGATGGCCATTGCTGAGAATTCTAGGAGTTGAAATCCATACATCCGTGATAGACAAGACTGATGCAGGGGTTAGAGTGAGACTGTACAATATGTGGGAAATCTTGGGTTCAGTCCCCTGCTGGTAATGAAAAACACTTTGAGCTCTATCATTATAGCTAATTTAAAGTAACCTAATATAACTATTGCAAGGATAAAATGACAAACAAGAAAATGAGTTCCCCTGCCCAATTCCATTGAGACAGGGTGAAATTGTTTATTTGTTTATTATATGGCACCATGTCTGTACCTGGAACTTTCATAATAATAGCTATGACACATCACTATCCCACAGAGCTTATTATCTCTGGCTCAATATTGTTCTGTGAAAGAATGAAAGAAAAACAATAAAGCCTTTTCAAGCTCCCAAGAACTTAGATGAAGTGTATCTCTTTTTACAGCAGAAAGCATTGAAAGGCAGGGTTAAGAGCAGACACACAGCCATTGCAGAACTGCTTTAAGTCTTAAACTGTTGGGATTGTTCACTGAATCCAGCTTAAATGTGGAGAGAAATATAATTATAAGGCTGTTAACACTCATAACTGAAAGCTGGCCGATGTTCTAACCAAGAGAACTAAAGCGTCTTCAGTGCCTTGTCACTAATTGGTCATTTAGAACATGGGGAGCTGTGAAGACTGACACAGTGAAAATGAAAACCTATTGTTGAGTCACGGATAATTAAAGAGAGGCAAACTCTAGGCAGCTCCGTTTTTATCTCAGGATTGAAGGCTTCTGGGTGTTCAGAATGGCTCAGCAGAAATCCATCAATCATGCTATGTAAGTGATGCATATTTTGTTTTGCTTTAATCTCCCCTCCACCACCTTCTCTTGTCCTCAGATAAAATTAAATACAGTTAGGGACACTGGATGTGGATAAAGCTGAACGTAATATAAAGGGATATACAATATAACAAGGAAGGAAATGCCATATCTGTGATCAAAGTCCACTTTCACAAAAGAACCAACTCACAACCACCAGCTTTCCTCTTCTCTGCTGGCTCTCACCAACCAATGACAATTCTTCCTTTTCTAGCTGGAGAAAACTAATAAATAGCAGTATAGGATGGGTGGAAGGAGAACTGAGTAAATAAGAAGAGCATGTTATTATCTAGCAATTCTATAGGAAAAATAGGCCAGCAGTACTGTCAGCTTGCTGTGAGTTCTGCTTTTATGTTATATTTCTGTTCTACCTACCAAAAGTTTCATCTAGGGATGGAGAAATTTATTTGCATCACTTCTTACACTGTTAATTTGGGAGGCATAACATACATTTATTCTATTTCTCCATTAATTTGCAAAATTGAGGATAAACACCCCCAAGAAAAGTCTTATACATTGTCTTTCTTACACATGGACTTGTACAGCAGACAAAGCTTAAGTTCCTCTCACAAAATAATAGCTTAAATAAGGATAGGATTTTTGGATTAGACTGAATGTTTTTGCTATTTCTTCATTCTGACTTATGATTCATATTATACTGGCTATTTTCATTATATTAGACTGAATATTGAATTGATTTTAGTAATTGCCCTGAAACCTTAAACTGATATTTTAATATGCAGCACTAAATTAATGTTTACTTGAAATTTTTATTCAACTTTCCATTGCTTTTCCCTTAATATAAGTTATTCTGTGAATTTCTCCAAGAATATATAATTTTTTGCTAGCTATTTTTCCTAGTAGACTTTTTTTTTTGGCAAGCATTTCTCCTAATGACTACATTTTTCAAAGTAATGATCCTTAATATATAGCTTTTTGTATATATATATATTTAAAATCAGAGAACTGCATCATAAAATTCAGAGAAGTGTGAAAAATGACGGAAGGTTGTGTTCTGCCCCATCTAGTTGTTTGGACAGTGCAAATGAGGTCAGTTCCTGTCACAATGAAGACTAAAGAACTTTCTCCCTATCCAGTTATATATCAACTGAAATGACTGTTGCCTTCATTCTGGCTTGTGTTCCTCCCAGACACATCACCCTGGGCATCATGGAAGAGAGGACACTGAGAAGATAAAGTTTTGATCCAGTTGGCCTCTTATCTTCCTACAACCAGGTCTGTCCACACCACCCAGCAAAGTGAAACAGATCTGAGTGTCACAAATGAGGGACAAATTGCTATTTACTTAATTGTTTTCATTGCCAGGGAAGGAATTAATATTTGTAGGATTTCTTTCCCATGTGCCAAAATAACGTGAGTAGCTTTAGAATCTAAGTCTTTTTCATTCGGATGAATAAAGGCATCATTTGTTGGTTTGCACAATATCTTGAGCCAATAACCACTATTCTGCTCAATAATAACCATTTCTTCTCCTTTTCATAACTTAGAAGGAATTCTCAAGCTAATCAAAATCTGATTTGGCAAACTGATGACGCTTCCAGATTATTCATTTCAGCAAGTTATATTTGTGTTTGTGTATGGCTTATGTAAATAAACAAATAAATAAATATTTTGGGTGTTGCATATATTAAATTGGGGTTACCTAAATCACCTCCTGATCTATTAGAGGGATATAGCAGAACTGAGAAGAAATTGTTAGAAGGTGGTGCTTCTGATAATAGGAGAACAAACTGTTATTTACTATGAGCCTCTTTCCCCAAAGCATTTTCTGCCAGCCATCAGACATTCCCCAACGTGACAGCCTTTTTGCTCTGAGATGAGATCCTACCCACACTGTAAACTGTTTGCTTGCAGTTCTGCAGATAATGGAGATGGAGCAAACACTGCAGTAAATGAACCTGTCTGTCTTGCAGGGTGACATCAGACTGGCTCTTCACACACACACAAACACACACACACACCTCCCCCAAAATAGAAGTATTATTATGGAAATTGCACCTTGACACTTTGCTAGAACAAATATTTCAGGGATGCCTGGAGTTATGTTATCTAAAGTAATTTAGATTTACACAGACAGAAACAAAACCCAGTGACTGTAATAATATTTCAGGAGGTAACAAGAAAGGAAGGGAAATCACTCCCCTAACAAAAAAAAAGGGGGTGGGGTGGGATTTCATCAAAATAATTACATTGCATTGCATTAATTCCTGTTTTTCTCTTCTCTTCTCTTCTCTTCTCTTCTCTTCTCTTCAGTAAGAGTTTCATATTTGCCCAGAATTAATTATTTGATCTGTTGGAGGAAAATTCTGAGAGTGCCTTGGACTGCAAGAAGATCAAACCAGTCCATCCTCCAGGAAATAAAACCAGACTGCTCACTTGAGGGAATGATATTAAAGGCAAAACTGAAATACTTTGGCCACATAATGAGAAGACAGGACAGCCTGGAGAAGATGCTGATGCTAGGGAGAGTGGAGGGCAAAAGGAAGAGGGGCCGACCAAGGGCAAGATGGATGGATGATATTCTAGAGGTGACAGACTCATCCCTGGGGGAGCTGGGGGTGTTGATGACCGACAGGAAGCTCTGGTGTGGGCTTGTCCATGAAGTCACGAAGAGTCGGAAGCGACTAAACGAATAAACAACAACAATTATTTGATCCCTCAAGAAAAAAAAACCATAGATGTATAACAAATCTTAGCTTTAAAGGCATTGTTTTCATATATACATGCCATAGATAGTGGACTACTAATACGACAGAGAATATATCAGAGAATAGGCAAAGTGGTAGGGCAGAGAATATTATGGGGAATCCTTGGTATCTCTGAAATCACCAGAGCCATTTTATGCATTCAATTGAAGGAATTGCAAAATGATCTGCTATTATAGGAATACTTCACCATCAGAGTCCAAATGTACCTCCTTTTCAATCTACCTTTCCATTCATTGATAGTAAACAGAGCAGGAAGTCTTGAAATGTTTAATGGTAATTTTCCAGTTTGTAGTTAAAGTAATGGTCTAACACTGAGTGCTTAATGCAAATCAAGCCAATCTTGTTAGCATGGAGAACAGTCATCACTTTATTAAAATAAGCCAATTGTAGTAAATTATCTTAGCTTGTTTTGATAAATCACAGTTAATACAAATCACAGTTCCCAGTTAAAACATAATGACAAAATATCTTTAATTGGAAACAGCTAATTTCTTCCAGGTGGTCAATGACATCCTACAGAAGGATGGTACAGATATAAGGGTGATGCAATGCATCCTTACCCAAAGCTATACTTTTGAATACTGCAAATTCTGTAATTAATGGTCATGATGGCTAGGAACTATATAATCCAACTCTTCTGGATGGCACCTGATCGGAGAGGACTGACTTGGAGCTGTATGTAATTATATCCATGTTTTACCACTAAAAGTAAAGAAATATATGTTACTATCATATATAACATTAGAAATATGAACAGATCACCTAAATCACTCATGCATACTTGCTTTTTCCATCTTCTTGTCATACACAAAAGAACTCTATGACAATCTTATTTTTCCATAAAGTAATCATGAAGAAAAATTAGCATTCTGCCTAGAATAGAACTGCACTGCAAGTTCACTCATATTCACATTAATAAAGGAAAATGAATAACATTTGGATGAGAGCAAAAAATTCCTCTTTTTGTATGTCAGATGAATATTCTTTCTTTGTACAGAATGTACAAACTGGGGGAAAGGCATGTAGATGATATTTAAGTGTTCCCATTAGTCTGCCTTTTATCTCTGAAGATAAATAATTGCTTATAATGTTATAATCAATGCTGGTATTACAACAACTATAGGCTAGTAATTTTTACAGCTTTGTCTGGATGAAAGAAGAGCATTCTGAACCTTTGAAGACAATTATATCAAAGAATATTTGTTGAAAACAGAATTAGATTTACCCAAAATTAATTATCCAAAATGTGGTAGTACAGTGGTGTTTAGCATCTACCTGTAAATTTGCTTCTTGAAGATTTTTGAAGGTTGACACTACAATGAAAATTTATAGAAGACCCTTTGAGAGGCCAGCATTCAAAAAGTAATATAATATTTCCAAATATTGATTAGCTTTAAAGTGAACTGACCTTAGGGAGCATATTTATTTAAATGTCTATGGTTTTAATGTGAGCTGGGCTAAACTCATGTAAGCCTATAAGAAAGAAGATTTTTTTTAACTCTTCAGACAGTTTAATTCTTCAGGTGTAGACTTCTACTATGGAGTGTCCAAGGAGTAAAGGTAACATCAGAAATACTACATTAGTAGATCAATCACTTCATACCAGTTCATACCACTGTATGGGACAGAAGTATTTCTTGTATTCTATATCTCTTCTTGAGTTGTTATTAAAAAAAAACCTTTTATCCTCATCTATATGTAGATATAAACATAATATTTTGTAAAGTTGATGACTACTTTGAAATACTGCTAGTAGTAGTAGTTTTGCTAGCAGTACTAGTATTTACTTCTCATTATACTGAAGGAAAATATCAATTGCATTCTTTTTCAGCAAATTATGTTTGCTGTGGAAAATGAAAGCAAATTATTACCATGAGATCTTGATTAGCAAACTGTTCAATAAGGACAGAATGGCTTATCTTATAAGTGATCCTATAGCTGATTTGAAAAACTATCTTCTTTTCAAAATAACTCTTGATTATATGTTTTGAAACAATATAAGAAATAAGTAGCACAAAGAAAAAAATCAGGTACAGATATCAAAATTATGGATAAACAAATCAGAAATAGCATAAAACTAAGATATTTCAAAGCATCATTAGAAGCTTATAGTATCACATATCTCTGTTGAGCTTTAAGCTAAACAGTACTTGTTTAGCACTATTCAAATCATTAAAAGATAATTATAGGTAGTAAATAATTGCATACCACTAATAGCATAAATTATATGGTATATTAAAATATGAACTCTAAAAACCAAATTTGGGGTGTGGCACAATTCCTTGTATGAGACTGTAGTCCAAGAATGGTTTCCAATTAAAATTAAATTCTGTGTCAGGTTTATTTTTTGAATACAGAATTATTGAATACAGAGTTATTTTTGAATACAAAGGCATTCAGTTTATTAGCATTCTTCCAAAGAGGGAATCAAAGGTCTTTTCCAATAAAAGACATATAGAATCCTTGCAGCCATTAACATATACAATGGCAATTCAGTATAGTTTGAACTATATTGTATCTCAAGTTACAATGGGATTGGAACTTTCAAAATATGTCCCATTCTATAGCAAATCTTTTTGCAGTAATGTTGGGCCTTACAGCATTGCCACAACATATGAAAGAAGAATCCAACCTGTTACATTTCCAACATTTTTTAGAAAAAGCATGATTCATTTTAGCAATCAAAACTGGAGGGATATATCAACCATAAAACATCTTATACTAATGCCCTCTGAGTATGATGTTCAAAATAAATTTAATATTCTTCTTCCATTGAAATTTCCACTGTTGCACCTCTGTAACTATATTCATATTCTGCATCCATTTAATCACAGTCTTTCACTTGTTTGTATTCTGTGCTGCTGATAATTAATAAATTATCAGCAGCACATTTACAAGATTTTTAAATTCTGTCAAGCTTCTCCATATTCTCCCTTGTTTCTGTAATTCTGTTATGGCCACACTGCTTATCTGAAGATAACAAAGGAAGAGGTGAAAAGTCCAGACTTATTTATCACAAACATTCAGTCAGTTACTTAGTATTTCATAATTTTTATTGGTTGCTTATTTCTATATTGGTCAGTCCAGCTATATGTGTGCAGCCCCTCTGGAAGATCTCCATTTCCATAGAAGTAATGGAACTATAGGGAAATTTAATCCATTCTGAAATCCATGATAAACAGCTAGCATGATACAGTCCAAAATTCAGAGCTGCCGACCACCTTTCTCTTGAGTCCTGATTTTTTTTTTAATTTAATCCCTGGCTTTTTATTGCACTGTATGTAATTCTTTAGAGGTGACGGACTCGTCCCTGGGGGAGCTGGGGGTGTTGACGACCGACAGGAAGCTCTGGCGTGGGCTGGTCCATGAAGTCACGAAGAGTCGGAAGCAACTAAACAAATAAACAACATGTGCCAAACATTTAATACATTATTCTCAATAAAAACTGGAATTATTTGGAAAAAAAAGTTTAATCTTGGTAGAATATTCATTTTGACAGCTGCAATTGTCTCTAACCAAGACCATTTTTTTTTTTCTATCTAGAAATGCATGTTAATATTTTTACCAATTTGGTAAGTAACTATTCTTAAACAAATTCTTTTTAAAAAAAAACCAAATATTTTACCTTCTTAGCAGAAAAATGCTTTCATAGGCACTTTGCTTTTCATACAATATTGTCAACAAATAATTTCAATTTATTTTCTGTGTAGTTGATTTAACTCAGGAAATTATATTTTCTTGACATATTTGAATTACCAATGGTTCTAGTGCTAGGAGGAATAAAGGGACGCGGTGGCGCTGCGGGTTAAACCGCTGAGCTGTCGATCGGAAGGTCGGCGGTTCGAAACCGCGCAGCGGGGTGAGCTCCCGTTGCTAATCCCAGCTCCTGCTCACCTAGCAGTTCGAAAACATGCAAATGTGAGTAGATCAATAGGTACTGCTTCGGCGGGAAGGTAACGGCATTCCGTGTCGTCATGCTGGCCACATGACCCGGAAGTGTCTATGACAACGCCGGCTCCAAGGCTTAGAAACGGAGATGAGCACCACCCCCTAGAGTCGGACACGACTGGACTTTACGTCAAGGGAAACCTTTACCTTTACCTAGCAGAAAAATGCTTTCATAGGCACTTTGCTTTTCATACAATATTGTCAACAAATAATTTCAATTTATTTTCTGTATAGTTGATTTAACTCAGGAAATTATATTTTCTTGACATATTTGAATTACCAATGGTTCTAGTGCTAGGAGGAATAAAGAAAGAAAAATGGTACACCTCTCTGCTGTTCCTTTCAATATAGTACACTGCTACAAGATAAAGTCTTTCACTATAATTCTGGCTTTTTGTTCTTTATAAATACTTTGAATCCATGTGAAAAACTCAGAGCCACAACCCATTTTCTTCAAAATTATGAACATGAAAGGATACTCCAAATTGTCAAAGGCTTTTTCAGCATCAAGGAAAATCATGGCCACTTTTTTCTTTCTCCTGGTTCATAGAAACATTTAAGATAGGTCTGACTGTTTTCCATCGATCTCTTCAGAACAAAACCTCTCTGTATCATATCAGTTGGAAGGCCATTTGGCCTCTTTCTAAGAATGTGAAAAGTTTTTTAGTCCAGATTAAATAAAGAAATAGATCTGTAAGCTTCCGGGTGAGTTGAATCCTTCTTTATAAAACAAAGACATAAAAGCTTATTTCCATGATGAAGGAAGTTTGGCTGAGTGGTTAAGGCCCTGAGCTGGAAACCAGGAGTCTGTGAGTTCTAGTCCCACCTTAGGCATGAAAGCCAGCTGGGTGACCTTGGGCCAATCCCTCCCTCTTAGCCCAACTCACCTCACAGGGTTGTTGCTGTGGAGAAAAGAGGAGGAAGAAGGTGTATTAGCTATGTTGGCTGCCTTGAGTTATTTATAAAAATAATAAAGGTGGGATAGAAAATAAGTAAATAAATATAAATAAATAAATAAAAAGAAAGAAAGAAAGCACTTCACATATCTGAATCTCATTCATTATTTGAGGTTAAGATTCATTGCTTCATTAGGATCATCTTCTGTGCTATTAAGAATCTCTTTTTTATCTGCAAATTTTTTAAGTAGTGTTCCATTTTATTCAATTAAAAAAATTATCCAATATTATTCCATTTTTTTCTGAATCAGATTCCTGTTTATTAGATAATTTTGAATAATAATTGACAACTTGGTATATCATATCCTTCATCACAGAAATATATTTCATTCCATCACAAATAGAAGAATTATATTCTTTACATAATTGGTAAGCTAACATTTTGTCTGATTTGTTGCCTTTTTCAAAGTATTTCTGTTTAGTAAAGTTTAACTCTCTGTAAGTTTCATTAACATCCAATAAGTCAAGCTGTCCAGCATCCAATAGATCAAACATCCAATAAGTCAAGCTCAACCACAGTTTCAACTGGGAAACTGTGAGTGTCCTAGACCAAGCTAGATCCAAAAATGCTAGGGAATTCAGACAAAGCAGCCATCAATTCAAAAGAGACTATAAAAAAGCTAAGAAGGAAAGAAGACCAGAACACATCTTCCTCAGCAGCCAACACCCAGGTAAACAGGGATTAACAGCAGACAAACAATCCAGCATAAAACAATACCCTAATCAAGGAACTACCAAGCAGAAAACCACACCCCCACCAACACTGGCAGGGCAAGCTACTGTGTATAAACAGGGAGCAAGCCCCACACTCACCAGCACCGATGATGTTACCTAGCTGGGTACTGAAACGTCTGCAAGCAAACAGCCAAGCTCAGAGAGCACCAAGGACTCCACAAGTCAGACTAGTTCTGTATAGTTTTTTTATCTTTTCTTTCAAGTCTGGAATTGGATTAAATTAATGACTTATTTCTAATTGTTTCAAATCATTCAATAATATTTAACATGTTCAGTAATGGTTCCTCATTAACCTGGAGCGAGATATCTAATAGGATGCTGCAGGATTTGCTCCTGAGCCCAGTATTCTTCAACATTTTCCTTAATTATGTAAATGGAGAGGTGGAGAAAATGCTTATTAAATATGCAAACAATACAAAAGTGGATTTGCTAATATTCTAAAACAATGATTCTGAAGTGTGAAATTTGGGTGGCCACAGGTTTAGTTGCTGAAACTTTATAGTATGTCTTTAAATGAATTATAAATTATAACAAAAGAACTCCTTAAACACATGCATATTCTTATTGGAAAAACAGGTCATTAATTCTATCAGGTTATTGACAGAATGGTGATACTCGGGATACCAAAGATTGAGAAGTGCTGAGCTAGAACAAAGAAAAAAAATCAAAAAGTTTAGAGGCAGAATGAAATTTTATGAAGAAAATTCAAAATTGTTTCCTTAGGAAAAGAAATCAAATGCACAAATACAGGATGGAGGCTACTTTCTTTGTATAGGTTAAAAGGTTCTTGGAATTGAAGCTGATCACAAGCTGAATATGAGACAGCATTGTGATGCGGCTGCCAAACAGGAAAATGCAATTTAAATAGCATCAACAGAAGCATAATTTCCAAATCATGGAAAGCTTTACCACTTTGTTAATCTAGGTTTGCCAGCTTCTGTTTAAACCAATTAAGGACATTTTCTTTTCTCAAATAAATCTCTGTATGTGCCATAATTATATATGATATTTGTGTGTAAATATTTGTTTGCCAGAAGCCACATTTCAAGAAAGGGCAGAAAGAGGGCAAAAAAAGGAATATAAAATTAATGAGTAACTACTGATTAAAATTAATTTCCTATAAAACAACATACATCAGGTATAAAATGAATTGATCCCCATCTGCATATACCAATCAATCTCTTTCTCTAACACACACACCTCACTTTCACATACTGTATATAGTTAGTTTAACAGACTGTTCAGGAAGAAGCAGAATCTCCATTAAATCTGAGGATGGAAAATGAGGGGGGATATAACAGAGGAACAGAAAGAAAGGGATAGAGAGAGATTACTTTTTTTTCTGGTTTAGACAAAGGGGATAGAGTGATAAGATGCTCCCTTGCATAGACGAGAGAATGCACAGGCTTTTTTTTTAAAGAGAGAAATATAAATTGAATATTATAAATAATATTGCTTCTTGGTTCAGTTATTGACAGCCTCTCTATAGTTGGGATTATTAGTTATTTCGTTTATGTCTAGTGCAGTTCCTGTGCCCCTAAGCTTAATGAAAAATTGTCCATGTTCTGCTTAAACAATGTTTTCCACATTTCCCCACTACTTTAAATGACTACTTCAGCAATCGCTTGAATAAAGATGTGGAGTACTCCAATCCAGATAACTGTGGATTTGCTTAGTTGGGACCCCTTGTGAGAGGTGTGAGCCTACACTTTCAATTTCCTTTTGCAAAGTGTGAATAGTGTCAGCAGAGGCATTAAAAGCAAGGTGTTTATAACAATATGGTAGAATTATGCCTTACCATCTACAAATGAATATTACTGCAATAATTTGATCAATTATACTTCATCCCTAGCATGCTATTAGAGATCTGACTTTATTGATTAGACTAAGAAGCACCCGTTTTAGCATTTGCAGTGGTAAATTTTCTGCTTAACCAACAATATCTTCCACAATCCTTGGTTACTGGAAGTTTATTTTAAAAATGTATATCAGGATTAAAACTCTAAAATTAGAATGCTGGATTAGATTTGGCTTCTTGCACTCCCTCATCTGAGTGGAAAGAAGAAGAGACAGACTATGGAGTCCTTGGTGCTCTCTGAGCTTGGTTGGCCATGCCCTAGTACTACTCTAAGCTTGGTTGTTTTCTTGCAGACATTTCATTGCCAGACTAGGCAACATCTTCAGTGCAAAAAGGGAGTGGGGTTTGCTCCCTGTTTAACTACAGTAGCTTGCCCTGACAGTGCTGGTGGGGGTGTTGTTCTATCCTTGGTAGTTCTTTGATTAGTCTGTTGTTTACTGCTTGTTTGTCTGACTGAGTTGGTGGTTCTTTGATTAGGGTATTGTATACTGCTTGATTGTTCATCTAGTATTAATCCTGGCGTTAATCTTTGCTTATCTGGTGTAGGCTGCTGGAGAGAAGGTGTTCTGGACTTTTTGTTTCCTTTTTAGCTTTATTCTTGTCTCTTTTGAATGGTATATAAATGTTGTTTACCTTTATGTGCCTGTTGATGGCTGACTTGTCTGAGTTCCAAGCTTCCAGGAATTCCCTAGTGTTTTGGGATTTAGCTCACAGTGTCCAGGTTGAATACCCTAATACAAAACCCTAATCAAAGAACCACCCACTCAGTCAAACAATCAAGCAGTAAACAACAGCTTAATCAAAGAACTATCAAGGAGAGAGCAACAACCCCACCAGCACTGTCAGGGCAAACTACTGCCCTACATGGTTTCTTCTCAAGGAATCTGCAGGGCAGTCAAAAAAGTACAAAAATGGTGATCATCAGCATGCAATTCAAATCTCCCAACATACTGTACACTTAAAAAGGACCATGGCATCCTTCTTAATGTTTTTTGACCTGTCCCCATCAGATACCCCTGTTTCTTCTTTTAGAAATTATTAAGGTTTGAGTTGTAAGCGGTATTTGGGAGTCAGGTGGTCTCCAAATAAATAAATGCAGTTTGGATATTGTATTATACTGATTTAATTTTAAATCACTAACAAGTAAAAGTTCTTTTATGTATCAAAGAACACATTGTTATGATTAGCAAAAGATCTCCTTGAAACACTTAAACCTTTAACCTGTTTTATACATTTTTCCTTCTTCGTTTTAAGTTAAGACAGCAGTGCAGTCACTTTGTTTTGTCTGCAGCTTTCCAAGCACTCACTGTTCCTTGGAAGAATTTATATTGAACTCAAACAGCAATGCAGCTGGAAACATATTCTAGAAGAGTTGAGAAAAAGGGAAAGTCAAAATTTAGTAAGGAAAGAAAAATGAATTCTAGCATTTCACAAATACTGCAAGTACAGCAGTAATATCTTAGCTCATTTCTATGCAGACATTATTCTAAATGTGGCATAACAGACGCAAACAAACAACTGACTTCAGGCAGTCAAGAGCATCTTGGCAATGCGAGAGAAAGCTAAGCATCAACAAGAATATAGTAGTCTGAGTCCAGTTAATGGAAATAGGCCTAATATTTCATGGCAGTGACATTCTCTGATGTTTCCTATTTTTCTTTCATTCCCATTTTGTAATAATGCAGGCATGTTCATGGCTAGAGGACTGTGGAAAAAATTCTCTATCTGCTATTAACAAACTGTATTTCCAGTATCATAGGGTGTTCTTTAACGGCTCAGGCACAAGAACCATTATAATACTAATACCTGTACGGAATGTATCTTTGAAAATGTCAAGAAGAACTTAGAGGGAGGAAATGGCAAGGGAAACATATGAACATTTGGCATCTGTGCAAACATGACATAGCCATAATTGTAAGGGCAAAGCTGTTTCTGATATCAAGTGAATTTTGAAACCTCAGAATAACCTATTCACACATTACAAAATGGGTTCGCTTTAATATATGACTGGCACCCAAAAGGCTTACCTCTCTAATGCCTTCCTTGTTGTTTCTGGGCTGCTGTGTAGGGAAATGTGTTGGGCCTTGCCCATATACTATCACAGCAGAGATGGCTGAAGCATGAAAATTTCCTCAGACGTATGGGACATGGACGATGATTACTGCCTTGAAATCCTGTCACAGACTGGATACTGGGAAGGAGGATTCACAGTACAATTGTATGGTGAACATAACAAATTGGCTTTAATGGGGTGATTGAATTGAAGCGAATCATCTGTGTGAAGCTTTGCACAGCCTTATCAGAGAAGCAATGAACTAGTTCAGTCAATGATTGCAGGCTATTCTCCCAGGGCCACCACTAGATGTTAGCAAAGAGTTACAGAAAAGTAATTCTTTCCTGCCAACTGATGGTTATCCAGGTTTTTGCAGCTCAGATCTGGTAGCCCTGGTACTGATGCAACTTGTTGGCACTGCTCCATCCCCATGGCAGCCACCTAAACTGCTGCTGTCGTTCTCCTTGAAAATGCCTCTTGTGTGCAAAGCCTGGTCACCAGAATTGTAGCCACCAGGCCTTTAACTGATGAGTAATATTGGGACAGGGATCATCTAAGAGGTTTGCTTTAAAAAAGGAAATGATGGGAGATGCTCCGATAAGGGTTTCTGTGAAACCTTTGATCGGGGGATCTGACACACCCACATTCCTGGTGCAATAAGTTTTTTCATAGGAGTACAACATAAATCAGTCCTCTTTAAAAAAAATGGCAAGCGCTAACTGCTTTAAATTCTGGCTGAGATGCTAAAGCCAAACTGCATGTAACAACAGAGGTCAATACCCAAGCTGAGGACTATTGCTGTAGAATCAGGAAGGGAGTGGGAAAAATGCAAGTTAAACAAACAGCCTTTTTTGTTGTTCCAGAGCATGTATTATTATAAAACCTTGAATTTATTCCCCTTTTGTTGAATTTAATAACTGGAAAGATAAAATAGCTGGCATTGAATGTCAATTTGCATCACTGCTGGGAGCCTTGCCATAAAGCATTTCCAGTGATTTGTTATTCCTCTGTGTTGGAGCTCAAAGACACCCTTAATAATCATAAAATCATTTCTCAGGAAGACACGGAACAAGCTCTAAAAACCTTGCTTCTCTAACATTCAGAGAGTGTGTGATGGTTGTGAACTATGCAAAGGGTTATGCATTTGTGTCACTGCTTTTCAAAAGCCGAATCTGAATACCAACCAAATCTGGGCTACAGTGGAAGACAGTTAAAGCCATTTTTAATTTTTAAAAAAGGACAAAAGAAGATAGAAATAATTTAACTCCATTATGTTTTCAGAGAAGAATTTCATATACCCAAACAACTGTTATCCTGCTTAAGTCAATGAGGATACTTGCACATTTTTGCTTTTTCTTTGATGGCACTTTTTTAACCTATAAGTCTGTGATGATAATTCTAAAATATACTCTTTAAAAGAAAAATATCCTAATACAGAAATAGACAGTCTAGTGCCTCAGGTCTCCCTACCTACCCATAATTGTGCCAGAATGACAAAGCATGCTTGATGATGACATAATTCATACTTGTGTCACAACACTGCACACAAGTATGTAAGGGATGGAGTTTGCATCAAGACACCATGATTCATGTTTTGACATTTGCTTTCCTGTGCTTTCTCTCCATGTTGGATGCCAATGCCTGGTACCTTCCAGATGTTCTGGGCTGCCTGCAAGTCTGGTCCATAGGAAAGGATAGAGGGAATTATAATCTAAACATTTAAAGAGCATCATTTGGTCTTCCTCTCACCTAATACAATGAAATCTTGTTGGAAATTATCTTGCAGGCCTTCTGCTATTAACAATATCATAACTAAGATTTCTATTGCCTATGCCAATGTAATAATGGAACTATGTAAATGTATGTAATTCTGTAGTCTGTGACTGAAATAGATCAGAAATGGCATAGTCTTATCCATTACTACATTGTTCTTGGCTATAATTTGGTTATCCATGGTTTCTTGAACAAGCCACAGTTGACTGGATTTCAAGGACATGACATGCCATAAAACTTGCAACCAGAGTAATTGGATTTGCAAACAGTGCTAGGGCAAAACCAAGCCAATTACTTTATATGGTTGTGTACACATCGTGTGCTAAATTATAATCTGTGCATTCTCACTGGAATTCTTCTGGTGGAATTTTCTGCCCTGGAAAATACATTGTCTCAAACCACTTCTCTTTAAAAATTTGAACTTAATTAAATTTCCTTAAACTGGATTTTTTGTTTTAATATCTCATAGCATAGGATATTGGTCATGGGGTTTTGATAATATTTAATTGTATTGTTGTATTGTATTGTTACTGGTCTACTGTTATTTACTGTTTTCAGACTTCATCCAATAAAGAAAACAGTATAAGCTAAGCCAGTTTGGTGTAGTGGTTCAGGTATCATGCTAGAAACCAGGAGACTGAGAGTTCTAGTCCAGCCTTAGGCACAAAGCCAGCTGGATGACCTTGGGCCAGTCACTCTCTCTCAGCCCTCGGAAGGAGGCAATGGCAAACCACTTCTGAAATCTTGCCAATGAAACTGGAGGGACTAGTCCAGGCAGTCACCAGGAGTCAACATTGACTTGAAGGCACACACTCACACAAGAAAAAATGAACTGAGAACATACTGTTTAATTCATAGAATCCTAACACACTGGAGTCCACAATGTAATTCTAAATTATATTAAGAACCTACTTCCTTTTTCCAAAAGTCTACCTTGTGATCTAAAGATTTAATTCACCAAATATTATATTAAATATAGAAATAATAGATTCCACAAAATGATGACATGATATTATGTTATCATGTTCAGATTTCATGAGTAACAACCTGTAACTACCACCAATGAATACTAGAATTAGTGAATTTAAGGATATAGTTATCACTGTGTATTTTTTAAAAATTCACTTTTATAGGGAGGAATTCATGCAGTGTGAGATAGTAGCAGCCACTTATCTCCCCAGTACAGAGTAATATCTTTAATCATACTATAAAAATTGAAAACGATGGATTAGTTTTTCCAGTCTCTGTTGTAAAGTAGCATATCTTTAATGTAACCAGAATCTCATCTCATAGCCAGATACTCTTTTATGACCGTTGCTGTTTTGCAAAAATAGGAGACAAAAGATGAGCACTGTCTCTTTGAGAAATTTCTCAGTGTATTTTTCACAGTTTATTTTGCAAGCCCTTTGTCTGAAATACAGTTTCCATCTCCTGATTTTCCCCTATTAAAACTCTAGGTTTTTTTTCCTCATTTATTTTGTAGTTATTTCATTTCTTATCTCAAGCAGTTTCTCGACACGGCAGTATCTCATTAAAACAAAAATTGGAACTGTTAACCTTCCAATTCTCAGTAGTTTCTTAAGTCATTCAAAGGACCTAAGAGATCTAATCACAAACCCTTTCAGCTTTCTGAAGAATTCTTAACATTGTAAACTATTTGAACATGGACAATAAGGTTATTTCAGTTAAACTCCTGTTATGCTCAAGAGGAACCAGAGATTCTGAGGCCTTTTAAATTACAAATGAAGGACAGTTTCAGTGCAACAATAGCTTGAAGTATACAAGTCTGCTAAATCACATTCTTAAACACATGGACTTAAATAAACAACAAACCATTCTCTAATCTTTAGTTCCTGGGGCCACTTAATCTAACAGTGGCTTTACCAGAGCCCTTAGATTAAAGTAATTTCTAACTCTCTTCTGCAGTGAATGCTTGCTCTGATTTTACCTTGCTATGGTCTGTTTTAGAGAACAACCCTATGGCTGTGGGGACAGCATCCCATGGCATATCAGACTAACTAGATTTCCTCCTCCAAGATCACAGGGAGACACCTGACTGAGGGGAGAAAATCCATCCTTGGAGTTCTCATCTGATGATCATTGTCATCTTTATTTAACATTGGGTATCCTACAGCAGAAAAGCCCACCAAATGGATGTAATAGTTCAGTCCTCCTACCTCTTCACCACATGCCCAAATGCCCCCCCCAACCCCAACCCCCCCCAAAATACACCTGCTCAAAATTTGGTCAAAATTTACACCTTCCCATTTGCACAATGGGAAAATTTGCACTGTGACAGAATTCAAGAATTTGTTGAGTTGCTGTAACTGCCCTCTATCCAAACCAACCAGTATGTACTGCTAAACCTCAGAATACTTGAGGAAATTACATTCTAATATTACAATGAGAGTTATCACAATCATGAGTATTGCACAGCTTGGACAATACTCAATTTCATCTCAGTACTGAATATACAAAGTGTATGAAGCAGGTTTAAAACTGACTAGAATTAGCTGGGCCTCGTTTCACTTAAGCACAGTTGCTCAAATCAAGTACAAACAAATACTCTACCTAAATAGTAACAAGAGCTACAAAGATTTTGAAACAAGAGAAAATAATCCATCCTTTGAAATCAGTAGAATTTGCTTCAAATTTAAGGTATGATTTGACTTTAAAAACCAATGGCATAAAAACCAGGAAATTAAATGTTTGCTATATACATGTTGCCTATTAGAAAACTAACAAGATGACTAATCCTATCAGGAATTGCTTTTGCTTTAAAAATTAAATAATAAATAACGAATGATGAAATTATGGGACTCTAAGATCACCTAATAATGACAGCAAGACAGCTAATACAAGCACTACACTGAAGCAGTCAGGCATGGGCACAGGCCGGTCAGTTTATGAGCTACAATAGAATAATATTGGGCCCTAGGATCAAGGTCATTAATAGAACACATGGTGAAATGGGTATAGGAACCAGTTCAGCAAGACACATGGCTTTAGCTAAAGAACAGGTCTTTACTTCACTGCAAAATACTTGCTTGCAGCCATCCACTTACATGTTCAATCTTCAACAGTGCTGAGAAAGTAGGATTAATGCACAGCTGCATGAGTCAATGTCCATTGTCAGTGGGACAATACGATCTACTCCCACATACTGGCTGCCTATTCTGAGTCAAAGACCACACCCGGCTGGTAAGATGGAAAAATGCCCTCCTTTAAGAATACCGGAAGATTATTGATAACCCCCAGCTGCCAATATTGGGTGACGTAACCTGCCTGGAATGAAATAGGCTGAGATCTAAACATCCAGCCATTTCAACTGCTAAATTACTTGTAGAAGATGATTTCAACATCCACAATATGTGGAAACAGAATTGGCTAGAAAATTGTCCTCCCCAATGTTGAAGCTTACCCTGCGTCTCAGAGAAACCATCTGGATTTGATCAGCCCCATGCTATATGGACAACACTGAACAGAATCCACATGGGCCATGGTAGATGTGCTGATGTCCTTTATAAGTGGGGCAAAATGACATCACTGAATTGTGATTGTGGGGTTGAAAAACAAACTATCCAACATATAGTGATAGAGTGCCACAGAGCCTATAATGGAGATTTCGCCAATTTCCTGGCTGTGACAAATGAAGCAAAAAATTATATTTGTAATCTAGACATATGTCTATAATTTTATATTCTATATTTTATATCTTGTATTTTATCTCCTGTGTTTTTATTCTATTGAACTGCAATGTGAATGTGCCATATGATAAATAAATAGTGCTGAGAAAGATGCCACCATGAAACTCTGGAATCTTCTTCTAGTTGGTGTAGACAATACTAAGCTATAAGAACCAACTCCAAATAAGCCTTCTTATTCTATTTCTAGGGGCTTAGCAAGCAAGAGATATATTGCAGGTATCTTTGCAGGCTTTCTGTCAATAATTTTTGATATAGTCCCATAGGTTAGACTAAGGGATAGAATAATGGCAAACTCAGTATGATCCCCATCCTAGGACATCCTGGCTCACTTCTCTCGGTCCCTGCACCACAAATTATAAGCAACTTATATCAGCCATTAAATGCATGTGTCTGTATGTCTGTCTCTATATTTCCTAAAGATATTCTACACTAAAATATAGCCCAACTAAAGAGCTCTAGATGAAAGGGAAAGGAAGGAGGTTACTACAGACAGCTCATGCTTCTCTACTGGTTTCCAATGAACATTGGGGCAATAATTCTAGGTTACAAAAATCTGTCTTACACACTACAAACCTCAAGATCAAGCGCATTCTTACAGTTACCTTGTGATCTATAGAATCCACTAAATGCAGCCCATTTCATTGTATATACTTTTTCCTGCCAAATTCAAAAGGCAAGGAAAGGGAGTTGTTCTTTTTTTCTACCTGCTCAATTGCCTTCACCTCCTGCCCTTGAGATCCAGCTCAAAGCAAAGTTCTGAAAGTGATGTAGTAACTTTCCACTATGTAATTAGGAATGAAGTTGCTGTATATCATCTTAAGTATTAATATTTGAAATGGTGAGGTTTTAATTTTTTGGCACATAAACTGCACATTTGGGCATAAAATGAGTTGACCCTCTTTGCCCATATCATTAATCATAAAGGTACATTTAGTTTAGCTTTATCAATCCTAGCGATTGGCTTGATTTCTACTATCCTGATACAGAATGTCACACAGGATGTGTTTCATACATAAGCATTTATTTTAATCTGAAAAGTGCTCCTCCCTGATTGGATATTACTTTAGCTTCACTGGTTCAAGTCATTCCTTTAACCCATGCAACCACTCTGTAGTAACAGGCTGCCATTCCTATTGACCACTGCATTCCTGTTCTAAATTTTAAATCTATAGCAGTTCTGCAATTGATTATTTCTGACAATCTCACACCTCTAGCACTTCTGTTTTCCTTTGAACACCCAATCCAAAATAGCAAGTCTTCTAGTTAAGCATGAGACAGTTTGGGGACCATATTTATTGTCTGACACATCTAGGAATAGAAGCTGTGTCCTATTCTGAGCCACATTTGTTGTGAAATCTCTTATAAAGGGAGCTCTTAGTCTTTGAAGGCAGGTCATATGGTGATTTTGTTTTTCCAGATAGAATGTACCTGTTCACTAGAGCTACATCCCACTTTTTCATGGATTTCCCAATATTCTGGAGTGTTCTTAGTATAACATCAATGACTGGTAATATTTAAAGCAAATACTGTTTTCTGTGAGATAAGAGTTTGTACAAGCCTTGTTTTGCCATATGAAGCACTGTCCCAATCCCCAAGGTTTCAATCTGGAAGCCGCCTCCTCACCTCAATTTCTGCAGCCCCAGGCATAATTCCTCCCCCACTGCCTGTAAAAGACATTCCTAAGTCTCTGATAAGCTACTTTGAATAATTAATTTTAGGAAAAACAATAATGCATTTGCAGTCTCTCTGCTTGGCCAACTAGTGTACCATGTGCATCTAATGAAGTGGATTCTAGTCCAAAAGTTCTCATGCCATACTAAGACAGCTAGTTTTTAAGGTGCTACAAAGTTCATTTATTTTGCAACTGATTAAAACAGCTACCTCTCTAGAAATAACATAAGAAAGTAATATAGTCTTTTCAAGGTTCATTTTTTTCTTGCAACTGATTAAAACAGCTACTTGTCTAGAAATAAAATTAGAATATTATATAGTCTTTTCAACATTATTGGTAGTAATAGAAACAATAATATTAATTGCTGAAGTGTGGTCATGATTATCATCTGCATCTGTTGTTTAAACTCAACAGAAATGGGGAATGTCTAGTTATTGTTGAACAATCATTCCCTGTATCACTGAGTACAATGGCTGGATCTAGCAAGAACAGTACTTCAACAACAGCTGCACAGCCACAAGTTCCTCAAACTAAAAAGACACTGGTATTCTGTTCTACTTCAGGCACTCGGGGAAAAATCTATATAGATAAATACTCTAATTCAGTACACAAAAGATCAGATTGTTGGTTAAATTTGTATTTTCACATTGTTTAGAAGCATATAGATTCTCCAACTGTGTGAGGGTTAAAAAGTAGAGAATTTAGAATATAAATGTATGACCTTTTCTAGTGTTATCTTGGTAAATAAATTATAAATTGATTATAAATCAGTAGCTATAATTAGACATCTGGCATTACTTTCCTGAATTGCTTTTCTTTGAATATAAAATGTTTTGCTTCTGACAATTGCAAAAGAGGCTGGATAAACTCAACAAAGTTTAAGAAGGATGCACCAAATTATAATTATCTGATCACATTTAAAATAATTTTTATCGATTTCTCTGCAAATTATATAATTGCTTTAAGGAGTTGGTAAGAAGAAGCATGGAAGTCAGTGAGATAAATGATAATACTGTAGCTGAAAAAAAATCCAGATGGTATTCCCAAGCTATGCTATCAAGTAGCTTTTAATGGAGCAAATATTGATGTTGCCCAAATTAAGCTTTGCTTGGATGACATCCAGCTCCCTAGAGCTCCAGTTACAGAGTCCATAGCTCTAGCAGATAAGATTTTGTAAGATGCAGTTAAAGAGACAATTGCCTCTTAAATTATCCATGATCCTTTGGGAAAGGTGGCTCATGGCAGAATAGTCTAAAAATGTAATGAAACATATATTTTAAAAGGTACAAGCATGTAATTGTATGTAATGAAAATTTTTAAAAGGAAATGTGAATGCTGGAGTCCAGAACCATATGAATTCAATTAGCTAATTTATTGTCAGAATAAATGTGGATCAAAGATCACAATTTTAGCACTAGGTGGAGTTAAAAGTAGTGGCAAACAAGTTGCAAGGCTGCAAGTTGGATGTTAAAGGTGAAAGATGTGTTAAAATAAATACAGTTAAGTATAATTGAATATATGTTCTCAACAGCTCAGAATTAATCAAGACAGGAAATGCTTCCCATTTCCTGCAAAGCACAAGGAATATAATATTGTCATATTATATTAGACAATCATTATATTTACTAATTGATTTTACTATAAAATGTTCTTAATATTGGTCATAATGGTGCTACAAGCTACAAACTAAGAAATCTAGACTCTTCATTTTGACTAACTGACATGTTATAAGAAATAAAGTTGAAGGCAGATGAAACTACTAACTTGTTTAAGTTCTCGGAGTCTAGGTCAAAAGCAGATTGATCAAGTCTAGGTTTTTTTAAAAAGAGACAAGTTCATAGACAAATCAGGTTCCAAATCCTCCTTTGGTGAAAATGGCAGCCCCTCCTCCCCACCTTGCTCTTCCATTTGAGAGTTGAATTGCACCAGTTTTTCTGTTCATCAGCTTCAAAAATGAATTCATATTTATAATTTTATTAGTGATTGATTGAATTAATTACTAACTTGGAAGTTTGGAATACAAATAAATATGCAAGAATAATTTTCTGAGAGTACCTTCAATATCCTGAATGGGTCAGTATTCTTCATGTGCATCCTAGCTGGTGGGATATGAATAAGTCTATGTACAGTATATAGTAGAATATTTCCAGTGACAGTTGGAGTACACCAAGGCTCTGCGCTGTCGCCACTCCTATTTATATTAGTCATGGATACCATCGCACGAGACCTGCAGTGAAATGCACCTTGGACCATACTCTACGCTGATGATGTCATCCTTGCTTCTACTACTAGGAATGACCTGCAGTGGCAAGTGCAGGCATGGAATGACCACCTCAGCCATTTTGGACTCCACCCAAACGTAAAGAAAACTGAGTACCTAGAGACTGTAACCACCCATGGGATGCTCCAAATAAATGGAAAAAAACTTAAAGAAATTAGATATCTTTTGGTACTTTGGCTCCCATCTCCAAGGTGACGGTGGCATCAGCGGTGATGTGCGAGCGAGGGTGAATGTGGCCTGGTTGTGCTGGTGAGAATTCATTGGTGTGCTTTGTGACAAACAAATACCAACCTGTCTCAAATCTGAGATCTATAAGATGATCGTTCACCCTGTGGCACTGTACGGAACGGAGTGTTGGGCAGCAACAAAGGGTATAGAGAGCCGCCTCCATGCTATGGAAATGCATATGCTCTGTTGGATAGCGGGCATCTCCCTGCTCGATCATGTCACAAATGATGCCATCTGACAACAACTAGGCATGTCATTAATTACAGAGAAGATGAAAGAAAGCCGGCTTTGTTGGTATAGACATGTCCTTAGAGCGGAAACTTCCACTGCCACCAAACTAGTTTACCATCTTAAAATTGATGGCTGGCGGCCACATGGATGACCAAAACAGAGATGGCAAGACACCATCAATAAGGACATGCAACTTGAGGGTCTGCACCCTGAGGATGTGGACGATCAGGCAAAGTGGCATTTCAGGATCCGAAAAGCAGACCCCGTGATAGCGGGAAAATGCTAGGAAGAAGAAGAAGAAGGTATAGTTGAATTTTAGTCTCAGTTTCAAACAAGCAGCATTTTACAGAAGGACTTGGTTATAGTAATACATGCAGCATAGCATGGCATCTGCTACATTGCACCTTCTTAGATTGTTAAAAATGTAATGAATTATAAAGTTGTAAGAAAGAGTTGCCAGTTGTTTGAATTTATAATGGCAGTTATGATGAATGCTAAAACATCCTGAATCTGTGCCAGTATGTAGCATGCTCCTCTTAGTTGGTGGTATGTGATCCATGGTATGTTAGTTGATCCATGGTATGTTAGGTTGTGGAGAATATTTCAAGCATGCTTAAGGTAAAACTGGAGTTGGGTTGTGCTTGGTATACTTGGCCCAAACCAGTCATGACTGATTAGTGCTGCCTTTGTGGTTAGCAGCAAAGCATGAGTATAACCAAGGGTGGGTGGCAGTGATCACCTAGTGTCAGCCACGGCATCTTAAAAATTGCAGTTTGAAATAAATGGGGTGATATTTCATACATTTAAAACAATTCCTTCTCAACACTTGCTATTTTTGAAACAGGATGCAAACATTGGATCTAAAAAAAAAGGTACATTATTGTAGGTTCAGAAGCAAAAGGAAAATGCAAGCCCTAATTATCTCATAGAAAACTCTGTTGCAAGATGTATTTCTGTCTGCTATATTTGACAGCTTGATAAAAAACAGAATTAGCAACGCTTAAAAGGAAAGCTTACATCAGGGGAATTTGCATTTTGAAAGTCTTTCTCTGGGAATTGTGCACATCAGAGAAGAAGGTGATTTCCATCAGAAAATAACATTTGAATAAAAAAATTAAATAGTATTAACAATTAAGCAAGACACAGAGAATTAAGCTATTACCTGTGAGAGAAGTGGGAACTTGTGCCGTCCAGACTGGCCATTATAGTTCTCAACATCCATCAATGTACAGTATTGGCCACAGTGATTGGAGCTACAGTGAAACTCTGTGTGTGTGTGTGTGTGTGTGCGCATGCACGCACACACATGCATGAGCCTTTGAGTCAGGGTTGACTCCTGGTGACTGCCTGGAAAAGTCCCTGCAGTTTTCTTGGCAAGATATTTGGAAGTTAGCCATTGCCTCTATTGCCTTCTTCCTAGGGCTGAGAAAGAGTAACTGTCCCAAGGTCACCCTGCTATTTTGTGCCTAAGGTGGAATTACAGTTCACAGGTTTCTAGCCTTGTGCCTTAACCACTACACCAAACTGAATAAAAGTACTAGTTCAGCAATACTTGGAGGGCTCCATGGTCCCCATCCCCCCGGTACCAGCAAGGGGAGGGGGAACCAATTAAAAATATCCACTCGTGAGGAACGATCATCCGGAGGACAAGTGGGATGATTTCCCAGATTCTCCTTGGTTCCAGAGAATGCTTCAGGCTCCAGGGATCCTGCCCGAGCCTCAAAAGCACTGTGTTGCCGGTTCCGCTTAGGGAGGAGAGTCGCTCAATCTGCCATTATCCCCACCGGAAGTCAGAGCTCCACCTCTTTCGGACATGGGTCACTTCCTGGCCCTACCCTATTTTTCATCCAGTGTACTGTAACTAAAATATATATTTTGGTTATTATGGCAAATTACAAGCCATAATGCTATACTCCATAGCATGTTTTAATTCATTTTATCAGGCAATCCAATGTAGCAGATAGAAATAACTCTTGCAGCAATGCTTACTCTGAGTTAATTGAGCATTTCATTTTTATTTTTGGTCCTGAACCTATTGCCAATAAGTTTCATAGGATGACCTAAGTACTTAACACCACGTTATTAAATACTCCTATATAATCATATGTATATTATTATAAAATATGTTATTTTAGTTCTTGTAAAACTGAAAACATGCTATTTGGAAAACCAGATATTTATTCCAAAATGATGAATTTTATTTAGTCCACTTTTCAGCCTGTAATTCTTTCAAAAGAAGTTACATAAAAGTAACTTATATATCCCACCCCCCAACCATAGGCTTTTGATTTAAAAGCCACTGTATAAAAGAAATGGGAGATGGGGGAAGGGGGAGGGGGGATGGAAGCACTACTTCTTAACATGATAACATAATTACTGGCTTGAATAGGAAAAAAAAATCAAGATGGGGTGATCAAAGGCAGCTAAGCATGGGATCATATAAGGGCCCCATTTCTTGGCTATATTAACATATATGACGATTGTTTACTCGGCAACCATATATATTTATTTTGTATTGTTTTAATTGTTTTATTTTTTTTTAGGGTTGTACGCTGGCCACAGTCACTTGTTGAGACGGGCAGCTATAGAAATTGAATAAATCAAATAAATACATACGTAGAGCCAGTTTGGTCTAGTGGTTAAGGCAACGGGCTAGAAACCAGAAGTCTGTGAGTTCTAGTCCCGCCTTGAGCATGAAAGCCGGCTGGGTGACCTTGGGCCAGTCACTCTCTCTCAGCCCAACCCACCTCACAGGGTTGCTGTTGTGGGGAAAATAGGAGGAAGGAATATTAGGTATGTTCATCGCCTTGAGTTATTTATAAAAATAATAAAGGTGGGATAAAATAAAATAAGTACATAATAAACCCTTAACTGGATAATTTTTGGGTTAGACATCTTTAGAATGGCACATGGTGAGTTTCTAAATAGAGCTAATAAAATAGCCCCCCCCTCCCCCCAGCAAGTAGAATTGTGACTTCTAGGTCACAGTATTGGAGTTCTGTGAAATTATTCTGAGAATAATCAATAAGTTACAGAGAAGGATCAAATGGACATAGAAAATGGGAAGATGAGGATGGGCAGTAGATTTGGCTCTTGCAGACGGATTATGACAGAATAACTGAGAGAGAAACAGAAACTGTTGGGGTTTTTTTTGTTAGAAAGTGGAGTACTAATCTTACAGAGGAGCCCCCATTTCTTGGGAGTTGTCCAAAACCTAGAGTAACATAGAGTTTATGTCATTAAATATCATGCAAGTTCCTGCACAAGGAGAATAAGAAAACTTACTATGACTCAGTCTTCCCATTTAATTATATCTATTCCGAAGGTTTCAGATAAATGGTTATAGGATTGCAGCCTAAGTATATACTTAGAGAAGAGTGGGCAGCCATATAACAGCAAAAGGTTGAGAAGAAAAAAGACTTGAATGGTTAAATATAGAAAATGTTTCATAGGCAGGCAAAATATTAAGTTCAAAGTTTTAAAGGATGGAGAACAGAAGTTCAAGTCTATAAACATGGATCTTTTGTTGGCACAGTTTGATAAATGAAGTTACTCTTTGCTATCTGCTTTAGCAAACTCAAGTGATACCGTGCTACATTTTGCAGCTGGTTGATTGACACTCATTTCACTTACATTTTTATTCCATGAGTAATTCTAAATGTTACAAACATACTTAGAGTAAGGCAAAATATTGATAGAAAGGTCAGGATTACAGAGTAGATCCCCACTGAAAGAGCAGTATCAGTTTAGGTAGAAAGGTCACAATCATTATTTGAACAAATGTATAACATTTCCATTGTTACTCATTAATTTGGGTAGCACCCTCTACCTCTCCTGCAGCTGCATTAGACAAAGATCACATTGTGCAGGTATCTTCCTGATATCATCTCTATTATCAAACCCTGGCTTCTACCTTCTCTTACAATATCCCGGTGAAATTGTGGTAGGTAGGTAGGAATTGTTTAGATACATACAATGTTGTGGAAAGAAAGAAAAAATGATTGTCATAGGATTCATACCAAGGCCATATCTACACATGCCCTGTTTCATAAATGGCCAAGGGGTGGTGGAAATTTTCTAGAGGACAATGCTCAGCAGGCATTCACAAACAACACTGTAATATCTACACTGCTTCAGTTGAGAGTATAGAACACACATTTTGTAAATGCAAGGGTAGTGAGTGCTAGAAAGGTCTTTTTTCTTTTTTGGCTGACTAACAGCATTGCAATTGTAGGGTCTAGATGCTACCATATTCACTTATTTATACTTTCTGTCTGCAAATGTCCACTGTGAGTGTCCTCTGTCATTCTTGGCGACAAATGGAAGCTATAATTGCTGAAAGACCCCGTATAAAAGCAGTAAGAGAAAAACTAGAATTTTCAAGGGAAATAATACCAGGAAAAATAAATATTTGTGAATGAGGCAGTCATCAGGCTGACAGGATACTATTTATACTTAGTCTGTGAATGTTTGGCCTGTAGTTTCTGAGAACTTCAAATCAGACCATTTCTTCAAACTCAAGCATATCATATTGCTTTCCATTCCTATAATTTGGTAACTCTACCCAAAACAAGTGCACAATTACTGTTTTCTATGGCAATTTGCATTAATTCTGGCCTACCAGTTCAGAAGAGCTGTAAATAACTAGGATCATATGGTAATCTGAATCTCATAGATGCATCTAGTAATTAAAGCTAAAATTACGATTCAACAGATATAATGATATGTAATTATTAATAACCTCACTACAGGAGATGATAGATGCAGAAGCTTGCCCATGATAATTACTTCCTTAAAAAAAAGAGGTGTTGTTAAGTGGCTAAGCAGTTGATGACATAGAAAATTATAAATAATAGAAATAGTGCCCAAATTAATTCTAGATTAGAGAGCCCAAATAGCTTATATGTAATAATTGGAGAGTTGTTTTTCAGCCCTGGATAGCTACTATAATCTCTTGAAGGCAGCTAAATTTATTTCATGCTTTTTAAAAAAAAAATGTTTTTAATTCTATCTCAACAATAGCCTCACTGAATTAAATCTGGATCTAGATGTGGCCCAAACTGCTATCAGTGCTTCATTTTCAAACAATATATGTTTCCTTCTCAGGAGTCAAAGGCATGATTTAATATTACTTTGCATTTGCAGAATTTCACTGTTTTGATACTCAAATGCATCAATCTGCATTGCTGCAGGTTGTTGATGTTTATTATTAAGCTAATTTTGGGAGCAGATTATTCCCTCTGCGTATAAACATCTTTATGGTTGTCAGGAAACTATTTTTTTTTTATTATGGATTTTCATGACATGAACATTTCAATAACAATTTCATTGGCTTCACCAATGGATCTAATAGTGCCCTTATCTTTCAGCATTCTGCATTTTTAATATGATAGCATTTGGTCCTCATATACCCCATCTCCTCATAACTTTTTTTAAGCAATAAATGAATATAAAAGAATAAAAGTAATAAATAAATCACATGGCTGTTTCCAAAACAACATGAATATTTAATATTAGAGTTTCTTATGCATTTTGTTACACACAGCTGCTATAGTAGATGATGATGGTGATGATGATGATGATGATGCTTGTCACAGACATAATTACTTCATCAATTTAATGTTTGTTCGTCTCTTGTAAAGTTTTATTTTGTCAGTTTAACAGTTGATTTTAACTTGTAAAACATTAGTCTAAGCAGAATATAATTGTAGCATTTGCAGAAATAGAACAGAGTTTGGCAGCTGAAGTGCTTAAGTAATAATGACTGAAAAGCTCAATGTTTGTCATTGCTTTTATATCCCCATAAATGATTTGATTCCTTAGAGAAGGTGGTGCTGCAGCATTTTAAGAGGACCAGATTTTAATTGATGTCATCTTTCCGCCATCAGAACTGCTGTGATGCTGCAATTCATAATTTCTAAAAGCCATCATCGAGTGCTTAATGTACCTGATGGAAGTCGAAGTCAGGCTAATAAAAGTGTTGCATCCTCCACAGTGCAATGGAAGACTGTGTGACCCTAAGGATTATGGTGGAAAAGAGATTCTTTTAGTATTTTGTTCATGGTGTGAAGTTACTGTCCTTAGAAGACAAGAACAATATCCAGAGAAGGGCCCAATCTGAACCAGGAAGCAAGAGGAGGAAAAAGATCAAAGTTTGCTAATCCCCATGCTATGTCCCCAAATAATTAGCCTGTTATCCTTATTTGAGAGCAAAACGACATGGATGTTATGTATGCCTTTAAAGAGACAGTTTGGAGATGTAGTTTGGCCCTTGAGAGGAAAGAGAGAGAGAGAGAGGCTGGGGCAACATTTCCTCCCCAATTATGCATCTTCTCTCAACCTATTCACTTTCTCAGGCATCACAGGCTGGAAAGCGTCAATTATGTCTTTATGGCCACAGACAACAGAATCAATAAGCATAAGGTGGCCACCAGGCAGTGTTGCCTATAAACTGAACTGGAATGCGTAGGAGGCATTGGATTGAACAGGGCTAGCACTAAGGTTATCCTGCCTGGCACTTTGTCTGCTACCAGCATTCCTACCAACAAGCACTTTGAGATTGCCAGACACTTCTATCAGTGTTAAAAAGAAGCAGATACTTCACCAAAACCTTCCTGAACATGGTCTATCCCAAAATCTGCCTACCTACAATTCAACTAATGTTTTGAGTAACCAAAGGCTATGAATAACTTGTTGAGGCATACAGTATTTGTCTTCAACCTCTGGGGTTGAAGAGTCATGAGCAATGCCATCTCTGTGTTTCAGATGATCTTCTTTGCAACAAACCACTTGAGTGAAAATAAGCCAGGAGAATTTGGGCTCTGAAGATGGAAGAGCCTTGCCAAACCACTATCATACTAAAGTTATGTGCCTGTTGATAGCCTTGCTAAGCCATACGATGCACGATGGAGAGACCATAATCAGCAATACAACCTCCCCCAGTTACAAAGTAGAATAAGCTAAGCTGCAGCTGGGAGATGGAGGCTGAACCATTCAGCAGATATTCCATCCTCTAAAGGAGCAGCCAGCCACCTAGTTCTGGCATAAGGTCATTCTGGGTAAGTGGAGAATGTTTGGTTCCATGGAGAAGAAAGTATTGACAGCTAGCTTGGTTGACACAACATATTGTTCTATGTTCCTTGAGTGATCCAGAGGAAGGCAAAAAGGCAAACTTGCTGCTGTTTTGAGCTGCCAGTCCATGGGTCTGGATAGCTCTGACAGCAACTGCCAGAGGGTGAGAAGAAAATGTCAGAAAAGAAGAAAGAGGGAAAAACAGAAAGGAGATATTACAGTGAGCAAGGATGGGTGGATCCACCAACTTTGGGGTTTAGCTCCCAGCATTAAATGGTCAGCAATTCCAAAGGATAAAGACTGAAAAAGTTGCCCAACCAGATGTGCTACTTCAGTTTTTCTTTACTATGCCTTGCAAGCAGGATGAGCTGACGAGAATCTAAAAGGCTATAAACCTGACTGCACTTGACATTTTTAAGATTGTGAGTAATGTTAATAAAAATCATGGCTGTTCCACTGATAAGTCTCAGCTGTAATACACATTGTCAGGAACAGTATCTTTGGTGACCTCTGATAATATGATTTTGACAGAGCACTCAGACAAAGTTGCTGAGGCAAGCAAGAAGCCTTCCAAAATAGCAACCTATTCCTCATCTCCCAACACACACATTCACACACACATGCACCCAGACATACACCAACATCCTTCTTCTCCCTCTGGGTGAAAGGGATCATGAGACCATTATTACTACTAATTGATCAATTATTTCTGTTTACAAATACAAAACTGTTGTACTCACAGTTCCAAATAAACAAAACAATTGCAAACAAAAGTATAAAGTATAAAGCTGTATAAACTGACTGCGTATCTGAACAAATACATACAGCTAAATTTTATTTTATGTATTTGTTCGTCAAATTTTGCCACCACCCATCTCCCCCAGAGGAGGGACTCTGAGCAGTTTACAATAAAGGTAAAAGATTTAAAATACAATAAAACCATAAATAATACATAATATATAAACACAAATACAAGATAAAAATATAAACTAAAATAAAATCCAAATGTCAATAAAAATTCTAATTCAGTTTGTGAGTATATGAGGGCCATTTTAGGGCACCAGCCATCCCCAAGAATGACTACTCCGCTTCCCACCCCAAGCAAGATGGCAGAACCAGTTCTTCAGTTGTTTACAGAAGGTCAGAAGAGAGGGGGCCTGCCTCACCTCCGGGGGAAGAATGTTCCAAAGAGTGGGATCCGCTGCAGAGAAGGTGTGCTTCCTGGACCCTGCCAGACAGAATTCTCTTACGGACGGGGTCCGTAACATACCCTCTCTGCATGATCAGGTTGGATGGGTCGATGCAATGGGGATGAGACGATCTCTCAAGTAGCCTGGCCCCATGCCATGTAGGGCTTTAAAGGTCATAACCAACACCTTGAATTGGACCCAGAAGCAAACTGGCACCCAATGCAGCTCAGACGGCAGAGATGTTACATGTGCCAATCTTGGAGCGCCTAGAATTGCCTGCGCGGCCGCATTCTGGACAGCTGTAGCTTCTGGATACTCTTCAAGGGTAGCCCCATGTAGAGCGCATTGCAATAGTCTATATGGGAGATGACTAGGGCATGAGTGACTGTTCAAGGGGCTTCCCGATCCAGGAACGGGCGTGAGTGGTGCACAACAAGAAGTTGAGCAAAGGCCCTCCTGGCCACGACTGCCACCTGCTCTTTGAGCAGGAGTTGTAAGTCCAGAAGGACCCTCAGATTCTGCACTGGGTCTGTCTGGTGCAGTGTAACCCCATCCAGAACTAAAGATGGTAAATTCCCAGATACAGATGAGCCATTAACCCACAGCCACTCTGTCTTACCAGGGTTCAGTTTGAAGCCTTTTGTTCCCCATCCAGACCCCCACAGCCCCCAGGCACTGAGAGAGGGCGCTCACAGCATCACTTATTTTATCTGGGACGGAGATGTATAATTGGGTATCATCTGCATATTGATGATACCTCACCCCATGGTGACGGATGATCTCACCCAGCAGTTTCACGTAGAAGTTGAAGATGAGTGGGGAGAGTACCAAACCCTGTGGCATCCCACAAAGGTGGGGCCGTGGGTCGGATCTCTTGCTCCCTATCACCACTGATTGGGACTGGCCCTGGAGGAAGGAGGTGAACCAGTGCAAAACCACACTGCTCACCCCCAACTCCCTGAGTCACCCCAAAAGGTGGATTTGATGTGGATTTTTGTCTAGCTATAGTACAGCAGTGTTTTTTTCAAACTTGGCACACTTTAAGATGTGTGGAGTTCAATTCCCAGAATTCCCCAGTCAGCTTCTGAAGAAATATAAAAAGAAATATGGACTTGGAGGAAGGATGGCTGACCACAGAAAGCTGGTTGAAACAAAAAGGTATGACATCCATCCTTCTCAGGAACTTTGTGAGCATATCTGTGATGGAATGTGTTCCTGAAGGAGGGGGTGATGTGGTGGATTTCGGCACTGTCGCTGATTCCCAGGAAGAAGGGAGCGTATTCCAGGCAGATAAGAGGATTCACAGTCCCGAGATTGTTGCTGGGAAAGTTAAGAGGTTCAAGGTAGCTCCGCCCTAGAGTCTCCCAGGTTATTTACCCTTAGGTCAGTTAGAGTAGCTTTAGTCTGGCAAGATTCTGTCTGTATGGTGAAAGCAATAAAGAACTGGAGCTTGGATTACACTGACTCGATGTTATTCCTGGGCTGGCCCTGATAATATCTGCAAGCTGCAGGGATATAGCCGCAGTTCCTATTTATTTTTATGCCATTAATATCTACTAAAAGTTAAATTCTGTAACAGAAAGAAAAGAAGGAAGGAATGAAGGAAGGGAGGGAGTGAGTGAGGAAGGAAGGAAGGAAGATCCAAGAAAGGTATGCTGTTGTCCATAATGTATGATACATACAACTAGATCCATGCCCCACCTGGCTGGTGAAGGCAGTTCGGGAGGTGATGTGTGGTTGGGTCCAGACAATGGTAAATACATCCTTGAGAGAGGGGGTGTTTCTGGCTGCCTTTAAGGAAGTGCTGGTGCACTCCCTCCTCAAGAAACCATCGCTGGACCCTACTGTACTGGATAATTTTCATCCAGTCTCCCACCTCCCCTTTTTGGGGAAGGTGGTTGAGAAAGTGGTGGCATTGCAGCTCCAGAGGATTCTGGATGAAACGGATTATCTAGACCCCTTCCAGTCAGGTTTCAGGCCCGGATATGGGATGGAAATAGCATTGGTAACACTTACAGATGATCTCTTGCAGGAGCAGGATGGGGGCAGTGCATCCATCCTTGCTCTCCTTGACTTCTCAGCGGCTTTCAATACCATCGACCATGGTATCCTTTTGGGGTGACTCAGGGAGTTGGGGGTGAGCGGTGTGGTTTTGCAGGTAATTCCTCAACAACAGTAATAAACAACACAGGCTCCACTAACTTTCCTACTCCCAAACAGGTCTTAAGCACTTTCCAGAAGACCAGCAGGGTCTTTGCACATCTATTTTCTTAGCTCTTATAGTTTTAATTGGAACATTCTACCTGAATTCTATCAATAAACGCTGAGTTTTTCTTAGTCAGAAAGGAGATAACGTACAACTCACTGATTTCAGGGCAAGAATTGGCAGATGACTTATGTAAGCGGTAATGTTTGATATGCATTCTTAGTTTAGCTAGGGCTAGAATGCAAAATAGATCTGATGCTGCAGTCATAAACATATTTACTCAGAAGTAAGGACATAGTATTAAGCCAATTTTATTGTTGTTGGGGATGGAAGCATTCATTCTTTCTGTGTGTGTGAGAGAGAGAGGAAGGGAGGGAGGGAGACTGTTCCTGAGATAGGGAATTGAACCTGAGCAATGATTAGTGAAGCAGGTTTTATCATTACAATGGAAGGAGATTTATTTATTGATATACCTTATAGAGACAAAGACTAGCTAACAACTTCTTACCAGGAGAAGTATCAGCGAGCAAGTGCTTCATGCATGCATGCCTGGGAATAAAGACAAAAGGAAGTGACCTGAGATTAGCAATCTCACAAACAAAGAATGATAGACAAGAAAGGGCTACTGAGTCAATTTAGACACCACACTGAGCTGTTGTAGTTGGAATATTTGGAACTTTGCCAATTTTTTCACCTGAGCTGCTGTCAGACATAATGGTGGAAAGACTGAGAAGGAAGCATCTCTAATGACTGGGGAGAAATGAGCAAAATGAGATATTTCAAAGAGGCTGCTTACCTTAATTTAGAAATGTAGCAATTTATGGTTAGTTAGTTTGTTTATTGAAGTTCTAGGTCACCAGATCCAAAATGCTATATAACCATGATTACTATATGTGCCGTTAAAATGGTTGTTACCAGCTACTATTCTCAGCTACTGAGTCTCTATACCAGTGTTTCTTAACCTTGGCAACTTTAAGACATCTGGACTTCAACTCCCAGAATTCCCCAGCCAGCCATGCTGGCTGGAGATTTCTGGGAGTTGAAGTCCAGGCATCTTAAAGTTGCCAAGGCTGAGAAACACTGCTCTATACCCTTCTAAGTCTTATGCTATGTTTTCACTTTCTGTTTCAGATTACCAGAGAAGCAATCATGAATCCTATGGTATAACTTTGATGGACACCTGGCATAGGAAGCAGAAGCATTGCCTGGAAATCCAGTGATGGCAGAAAGGTCTATCAATCTCAACCAGTAGGCTGTTTTAAAAATTGTTGTTGTTTATTCGTTTAGTCGCTTCCGACTCTTCGTGACTTCATGGACCAGCCCACGCCAGAGCTTCCTGTTGGTCGTCAACACCCCCAGCTCCCCCAGGGACGAGTCCATCACCTCTAGAATATCATCCATCCATCTTGCCCTTGGTCGGCCCCTCTTCCTTTTGCCTTCCACTCTCCCTAGCATCAGCATCTTCTCCAGGGTGTCCTGTCTTCTCATTATGTGGCCAAAGTATTTCAGTTTTGCCTTTAATATCATTCCCTCAAGTGAGCAGTCTGGCTTTATTTCCTGGAGGATGGACTGGTTGGATCTTCTTGCAGTCCAAGGCACTCTCAGAATTTTCCTCCAACACCACAGTTCAAAAGCATCGATCTTCCTTCGCTCAGCCTTCCTTATGGTCCAGCTCTCGCAGCCATGTTACTACAGGGAACACCATTGCTTTAACTATGCGGGCCTTTGTTGTCAGTGTGATGTCTCTGCTCTTAACTATTTTATCGAGATTTGTCATTGCTCTTCTTCCAAGGATTAAGCGTCTTCTGATTTCCTGACTGCAGTCAGCATCTGCAGTAATCTTTGCGCCTAGGAATACAAAGTCTTTCACTGCTTCTACATTTTCTCCCTCTATGTGCCAGTTATCAATCAAGCTGGTTGCCATAATCTTGGTTTTTTTGAGGTTTAGCTGCAAACCAGCTTTTGCACTTTCTTCTTTCACCTTCATCATAAGGCTCCTCAGTTCCTCTTCACTTTCAGCCATCAAAGTGGTATCATCTGCATATCTGAGATTGTTAATGTTTCTTCCAGAGATTTTAACTCCAGCCTTGGATTCCTCAAGCCCAGCTTGTCACATGATGTGTTCTGCGTACAAGTTGAATAGGTAGGGTGAGAGTATACAGCCCTGCCGTACTCCTTTCCCAATCTTAAACCAGTCTGTTGTTCCGTGGTCTGTTCTTACTGTTGCTACTTGGTCGTTATACAGATTCTTCAGGAGGCATACAAGATGACTTGGTATCCCCATACCACTAAGAACTTGCCACAATTTGTTATGGTCCACACAGTCCAAGGCTTTAGAATAGTCAATAAAACAGAAATAGATGTTTTTCTGAAACTCCCTGGCTTTTTCCATTATCCAGCGGATATTGGCAATTTGGTCTCTAGTTCCTCTGCCTTTTCTAAACCCAGCTTGTACATCTGGCAATTCTCGCTCCATGAACTGCTGAAGTCTACCTTGCAGGATCTTGAGCATTACCTTACTGGCATGTGAAATGAGTGCCACTGTTCGATAGTTTGAACATTCTTTAGTGTTTCCCTTTTTTGGTATGGGGATATAAGTTGATTTTTTCCAGTCTGATGGCCATTCTTGTGTTTTCCAAATTTGCTGGCATATAGCATGCATTACCTTGACAGCATCATCTTGCAAGATTTTGAACAGTTCAACTGGGATGCCGTCGTCTCCTGTTGCCTTGTTATTAGCAATGCTTCTTAAGGCCCACTCAACCTCACTCTTCAGGATGTCTGGCTCTAGCTCACCGACCACACTGTCAAAGCTATCCCCGATATTGTTATCCTTCCTATACAGGTTTTCTGTATATTCTTGCCACCTTTTCTTGATCTCTTCTTCTTCTGTTAGGTCCTTGCCATCTTTGTTTTTGATCATGCCCATTTTGGCCTGGAATTTACCTCCAATGTTTCTAATTTTCTGGAAGAGGTCTCTTGTCCTTCCTATTCTATTGTCTTCTTCCACTTCCGCGCATTGCTTGTTTAAAAATAATTCCTTATCTCTTCTGGCTAACCTCTGGAATTTTGCATTTAATTGGGCATATCTCCCCCTATCACTGTTGCCTTTTGCTTTCCTTCTTTCTTGGGCTACTTCTAGTGTCTCAGCAGACAGCCATTTTGCCTTCTTGGTTTTCTCTTTCTTTGGGATGTATTTTGTTGCCGCCTCCTGAACAATGCTGCCAACTTCTGTCCAGAGTTCTTCCGGGACCCTATCTACTAAGTCCAGTCCCTTAAATCGATTCTTCACCTCCACTGCATATTCCTTAGGAATATTAGTGAGCTCATATCTAGCTGATCTGTGGGTCTTCCCTAATCTCTTTAGTCTGATCCTAAATTGTGCAAGAAGAAGTTCATGATCTGAACTACAGTCAGCTCCAGGCCTTGTTTTTACCGACTGTACAGATGTCCGCCACCTTTGGCTGCAAAGGATGTAATCAATCTGATTTCGGTGTTGTCCATCTGGTGAAGTCCATGTATAAAGCCGTCTCTTAGGTTGTTGGAAGAGAGTGTTTGTTATGCAGAGTGAATTGTCTTGGCAAAATTCTATCAGCCTGTGTCCTGCTTCGTTTTGTTCTCCCAGGCCATACTTACCTGTAATTCGAGGTGTCATTTCACTGCCCACCTTAGCATTCCAGTCTCCTGTGATGAAAATAACATCTCTTTTAGGCGTGTTGTCCAGTAGGTGCTGCAGATCCTCATAGAACTGCTCTACTTCAGCTTCTTCAGCATTTGTGGTTGGGGCGTATATTTGGATCACTGTGATGTTAGATGGCTTGCCCTGAATTCGAATTGAGATCATTCTGTCGTTTTTTGGGTTGTATCCAAGCACTGCTTTAGCCACTTTACTATTAATTATGAAGGCTACTCCATTTCTTCTGTGGTCCTCTTGTCCGCAGTAGTAGATCTGGTGGTCATTTGATGTGAAGTGGCCCATTCCGGTCCATTTCAGTTCACTGACGCCCAGAATGTCTATCTTTAATCTTGACATCTCACCAATAACCACATCCAATTTGCCCTGGCTCATAGATCTTACATTCCAGGTTCCGATGGTGTGTTGATCCTTAGAACATCGGATTCGCCGTTCACCACCAGCACCGTCGGCCGCTAGCCGTCCTTTCGGCTTTGAGCTAGCTGCGTCATCACGTCTGGGGCTAGTTGAGCTCATCCTCTGTTCCTCCCCAGTAGCATTTTGACCATCTTCCGACCTGGGGGTCTCATCTTCCGATGGTATACCGACATATCTCTGGTTGTACTGATCCATTTAGTTTTCACGGCAAGAATACTGAGGTGGGTTGCCATTACCTTCCCCAGGGATCGCATTTAGTCTGACCTCTCTGTCATGACCTTCCCGTCTTGGGTGGCCCTTCACGGTTTAGCTCATGGCATCATTGAGGTGCTCAAGCTCCAGCACCACGACAAGGTAACGATCCTTTGCTGAAGGTATTATGTGGTACTACCTACAAATACTGGTTATCATTGGTATAGGGTCCCTGAAAGCTTTCAGTTAAATTAAGGTTCAACTTCTATACAATTTGAAGAGAAGTTAATTTCATATTTTTAGATGAAATATGCCACTAGGATTTATAATATGTCCATCTTCTTGTCATCAGTTCAGTCATTACAGTATTGCAGCTTGTATTTACAACTGATGGGCAGGGGTGTCAGGGGTCAAAAATAGACAAGATGGCAGCCACTGCTGTGCATTCAAAACGCTGCTCCATTTTAAGTGCACCACTTACGTAATGCATGCAAAAAGTGGGGAGAGATTTGATCATCCAGTTATGGCCACCACCTTGACTTTTATCCTCCCCCCCCCCCCATTTGTATACAGGGTAGACAGAATGTCAAGCTTTCTGCTAAACTTTTAAATGTTTCAGAAACCTTTAAATACATGTTTAACTAAAGACCTTCTGGAATGTTTGGAAGAGTTTTGTAAGAAAGATTTAAGCACAGAATGAAGAGCACATTAATAACATTTTTGTCTCTTAATGTGTCTTTTTTATTAGAGAATTGACAGCATTTTTGCTTTACAGTACTTTGAAGACACCAAAGAAATATAAATATACAATCCAGGAATTTTTTAATCAGGCAACAGATGATCTGATCCCTTAATCAAACTGACTTTTATATTAAACATCTTAGGTTAGCTATTACTCTTGGAAAATATATTTTATTCTGCTTGGCAACATTTGATTTAATGTATGTTTGTGCATCCACATTCAGAATAGAGTAAGTCTTTATGATGCTATACAATTATAATTCTCTTGTCATTATCATCAATTTCTGGCGATGTCCTAGAAACCAGACAGAATAAAATGTCCCAAACACCCAAAACAATCAATTTAAATAATATCACAATCAAAGCACCAAGGGAGGGGATTATTTTTTAAAAAAATTGTGCTGCTTTTGCACATAAAGCTTTCTGGTCATTTGCTATGGCCTCTCAGAAAAACATATTACCAGTAAGACATATCTGGGAGTCCCTACCAAAGTGGTACAAGGGATATGGACTGGGTGTCAGCCCTTCTCTGTTATAGCTTCTACCTCTGGAGCATTCTTCCCTGAGGAGATGCTTCTGGCCCTGAGATCACTCTTATTTTCATCATACTATGTTTATTTTTTTTATTATTTTTGTTGTGCACCACTACAGAGTGTAGAGGCATGCAAAAAATAATCAACAAACAAACTCTTAGATGACTTGTTTTATAGATCTGGTTGTATTATTCCAAGGTCAAAAGAAGCCTTTGCAAAGAATTAAAGTTATCTCCTACATTGTTCACCTTCCTATGTCATCCTAGGAATTCAACTGTGAACAAAGCATTTTACTGTCTAAAAAAACTTGAGATAATCCATTTTTCATTAAATTAGTCCTTGTTTTTCTTACTTGCCCCTCCCCATGGAAATCCCCAATAAAATAGAAAGGTTTGGAAAAATAATTGTTCTTTACCCTGCTGGAGCAGAGCCAACTGTTTGCCTTCACTCATGATGCTGACACACATTAGTAGAAGTATCTTAAGTTTTCTGGGAAAGTGTGTTATTAAATCAATTTTTTATATTATTTTTTCCTCTTGCCCCATACTCTTTAATAGTCGAATTAAATTAAATGACTGACATGCACATTCCAGGCAGCCAATCTCTTAAATCCATTTTAAGAAGATGGAAATAATGAATCTGGGTTTGGACTTGAGATGTCTGGCCAACTCAGTAAGCCTTATTTCAATCTGATGAAGTGAGCTGCTCCTCATGAAATCTTATGCCCCTAATAAAGCTTCTTTAGGCTTGGAGGCTATGAAACAGCATCTGCTCTGTTGTATAGACTAACACAGCTCTTTCCTGCTACATCCATAGGTTGAGTTAGGCATCGAGCTGCTTAGTATCAGGAAGTTCGACATAAATTATTCTGTCTAGTCTAGTCTCTCATTTGAGAGTTAAATTCACCATTATGAAGATACCATATTTCAACATTATAAGCTGCTGTGATACGATGAAATGACTAGATTTGACAAGATTTATTCATTTATTTGTATCAACTGATGTGGCTATTCACTTTGCAGCTATGACTCTGAGCAACAAACATAGGATTAAAAACCAACAAAAACCAGCAGCAGCAGCAACAACAACAACACAATAATAGTGTAATGGCACCAAGAACAATCTAACTCAATCTACACAACCACAGTCATGTCAAGAAAAAAAAACATACTGACAGGCTCACCCAATCTGCAGGCTAATGCCCAAGGGTACATCCAGGTCTTCAAGGATTTACAAAACACCAGCAGTACTGGGGTTTAATGTATCCCAGGGGATATAATGTTCAAAAGAGCAAGCACTGTAACAGAGAGGGTCCACTTCCTGGGTCCTGCCAGATAGCACTGCTGAATAAATGGGACACGGAACATGCTCACCCTGTTGGATCTAGTGGGCCAGGCAGAAACAGTTGGAGAAAGATAGCCCTACAGTGCTATGAAAGGCTTTCTAGAGGGTAACCAACAGCTTGAATTGCACTGAAAAAACTACTGAGAGTCAGTGCAGTTCACCAAGCAGTGGTATAATATGGGCATACTGAGGTGAGCCCATAAGTACTTCTAGCACAGCATTCTGGATCAGCTGCAGCTTCTGAATGGTCATCAAGAGCGGCCCCATGTGGAGCATATTGCAGTAATCCATTTGGGACGTGACCAAGGCATGAGTGACCATGAGAAATGCCTCCCAATCCAGGAAAGGATGCAATTGGTACACTATACCAAGTCTCTCCTGGCTACAATTGTCACCTGTGGAACAGCCACAAATGCAAGAGAGTGGTGTAAATGCAGTGTAACCCCATTAAGAACTAAAGATGGAAAATCTCCAGCTCTAGGGTTTTTTAAAACCCAAAGCCACTCAGTCTTGCTAGGGTTGAACTGAAGCCTGTTCTTCCCCATAAAGACTCCAACAACCTCCAGACACCAATAAAGACCCTCAACAGCAACAAGTTTGGTCTGGCCAGGGTAGAGGTATATAGCTGGGTATCATTAGCATACTGATGTTACCTAACTCTGTGCCTCATGCAGCAGTTTCATTTATATGTTAAACAGAAGTCGGGAGGGAACAAAACCCTGGGGGACCCCACAGAGAAGGGGTTTAGGGCCAGATCTCTCCCTTCCTATCAAGACCAACTGGAACCAGTCTGGGAAGAAGGAAGAAAACACAACAGTACTGTGTGTCCCACTCCCAACCCTCTTAGGTGGTCTAGAAGGATATTATGATTTATGGTATTGAAAGCCACTGAGTTATCAAGAAGAGCCAGGGATGGATGTACCACCCCCAACCTGCCCCCACCAGAGGTCACCAACAAGTGTGAACAATTCCGTTTCAGTCCATACCTGTCCCTGAAACCTAACTGGAAGGTGTCTAGATAATCTGCTTCCTCCAGGGACCTCTGAATCTACAGTGCAACCATCTTCCCTAAAAAGGGAAGATTGGAGATAGGAAGAAACTTGTTGAACATGATTGGGTCCAGCAATAGCTTCTTGAGGAGAGGGCAGACCATCACCTTCTTTAGCCTCAGCAGAACTATCCCCTCTCCCAAGGATGAATTCACCACCTCCTGGATCCAACCGCAAGTCATCTCCCAGGAAGCTCTAGCCAATAGGACAGACAGATATGGATTTAATATACAGGTGCCTCAGTTCACAGCTCCAAAGACCCTGTCTATCTTCTCAGCACTAACACAACAAAGCTCATCCCAGACAACAAAGCCAGACCGTGCCACCATCAACTCCATAGGACCTACCAAATAGCTGGAGTCCAACCTAGAATGAATCTGAGTGATTTTATCCAATAGATATGTACAGTATTCCTCACAACAGCCCTGCAAGTACACATCAGGCTCCAAGGAGGGACTGAATCACCCTGAAAAGGACTGCTGATCAGCTATCTGCAGATATAATAAGGGTGGAAGAATATGTGCATAGTTCAGATAAAGGCTCTAACTCACGTCTGGTCAGATTTACTTCTCATTGTCCTCCAGTGGCACTTGGCATCTCTTTTGTTTTTTCATCACTCAGAGTTCCTCTGTAAACCAAGGGAGCACAGTGCAATCCTTGAGGTTACATACAATCCAACCTGTGCTTTTTAATTTTTGTGATTAATGTAGTAGTAAAAAGGTATTCCCCCACCCCCACCACACAGTACACACATGTGCTGCATTCACTACCAAACCTATGAAACCTGATTTGGTAATGTAAGATTTTGGTGAGCCAGGTTTTGGCCACAACATTAATTTCATTTGTTAAAATGGTAAAATACAAAAGAAAAAAGCCTGTCCTAAATAATGATTGTGTTTAATATTGTATTTACTATAAAAACTCGGGTGGGTGGCGCTGCGGGTTAAACTGCTGAGCTGTCGATCGGAAGGTCGGCGGTTCGAAACCGCGCGGCGGGGTGAGCTCCCGTTGTTAATCCCAGCTCCTGCTCACCTAGCAGTTCGAAAACATGCAAATGTGAGTAGATCAATAGGTACCGCTTCGGCGGGAAGGTAACGGCGTTCCGTGTCGTCATGCTGGCCACATGACCCGGAAGTGTCTATGACAACGCCGGCTCCAAGGCTTAGAAACGGAGATGAGCACCGCCCCCTAGAGTCGGACACGACTGGACTTTATGTCAAGGGAAACTTTACCTTTTTATAAAAACTCAGAAAATGGGTTCACCTAATAACCAAGTTAACCATGTTGTATGAACCTAGCCTTAGAGTATTTAAGACATGAAAGAAAGAAAGAAGGGGGATGGTGGAAGAAGTGTCAGGAAAATGAAAATAAAATGAGTGTGTCTTTATTACAAATAAACTCTTATATTCCCAAATCAGGTTTCTATACTCTGAAACTTTAATATAAACTGCAGAAGGACATGAAAAAGCTAGGAATATGTTTAGGGTCTGTTTTCAAAGGTACATTTTTTTTTTCCAGGAGATCACTTATACTTGGTAATCAAATTTCTATTGTGTTGGTACTGATACTTTAAATTATTTAACAAGATTCATTGTTAGGAGGGTATCCACAGAGTTAGAACAGTAGTCCTATAAATGTTTTGGCATGGTGTATGGAAAAAGTGTGTGCTTTGAATAGGTTCCTTCTGTTAACAGGTATTCTTTTAAATGGATTCTACTGTAATAAGATACAAGGTTTGGGTAATGAGATGGAAAATTGCTAACCACACATTAGGTGATTACAGTGTTTTTGCCCAAATCAATTTTGTCAGACAATAATAAATCTAAAGAATGGATGTCTAGTCCACATTTTATAGACATAAGCAGAAAGCTATTTTTGTGAAAATATTTTCAGATTGGCTTCTTAGCTACCAGTGTTGGGGAAAATGGACAAAAGCCTATTTTTTATATAAACTAAGAATACGTAGGAAGAATAGGATGAATGGGGGATAAAAATTCCAAAAGCAAAGAGTATGTGTCTGCTTTGAACTTTTTTATGGTTATGCCCAAAATCACCTAACCAGGTCCTTACAGAACTTCTCCTTACCACTTCTTTTCTGCCATGTGGGAGATCGAGTGGGATCCTAAAGACTGATTTTCACTGCATGCCACCCAATTCCCCAAAGCTAAACCAACTTCCAAGAAACTATTTCCTGGAAGTGGAAAAAAGATACTCTAAAGTACCATTCTCCAATTTGCCACCCTTTGGACATTTTGAACCGTGGCTAGCATCCATGCCAATGAGAATTCTAGGGCTTGTAATCCCAACATATCTGGTGAGCTCCAGATTGAGTAAAGCTGTGACAAAGCCATGCTTCCAGTTCTCAAATTGTTCAGATAATTAGAAGTTAGTATGGCCAATGATATAAACCTTCATTTATTCAGTAGCGAATATTATGGCATTTTATATGAATACTTACAAATGCATCTACTGCACATTCTACTATGTTCCATTACACAGATTACTATAATACATCATAGTCATATGAATAGTTAAATCTGAGGATAAATGAATTCTTTAGTCAAGATTACTAAAGCTTTGCCAGTAACTTTAAGGAACAATGGTGTGTCTTCATCCAGCACAGAGCTTTAATATAGAATAGTCAGATGATCAAACGAAGCAGTCTGCAGAGATATTATATCCCTCTAAGTGCCCTCTCTGAATAATGGAGGCTACAATGAGCAGACTCCCTATATATTAGGTAAAGGTAAAGGTTTCCCTTGACATTAAGTCCAGTCATGTCTGACTCTAGGGGGCGGTGCTCGTCTCCGTTTCAAAGCCAAAGAGCCGGCGTTTGTCCATAGACACTTCCGTGGTCATGTGGCCGGCATGACTAAATGGAACGCCGTTACCTGCCCACCGAAGCAATATCTATTAATCTACTCATATTTGCATGTTTTCGAATTGCTAGGTTGGCAGGAGCTGGGACTAGCAATGGGAGCTCACCTGGATCCACTCACGTGGATTCGAACTGCTGACCTTCCAATCGGCAAGCTCAGTAGTTCAGCGGTTTAACCCGCAGTGCCACCGCATCCCTCCCTATATATTAGGGAGAGATTATTCACATAACTATATATAATTTGTTTCAAGATCTGAATATGCCTAACTGCTGAAATCACAACTACTTTGCACAAACACCTCATTAGTTAGCCATCCTAAAGTGAATTTGTGGGATGATAATGATAACATTTTAGAAATGTGAACTTGCCTATCAACAACAATAAAACCAAGCCCCACCCATGTACCTCAACTTACCATAATGAGTAAAGCTGCTCTAATATTCTTACATTTTGTTATTTGGTTTATATGCTGCAGCTGACGGGGAAGACATTAAATCATCCAGTTAGATCTGCCCCATTATCTTGCACCCATTATGTCGGAACTGGAAATATCTTCAGATAGAAATGTATACAGTGGCATTAAATAACTTCAAACTCAGTCTGTTTCTTCAAGGATGAATGAACCATTCTTGTAATTGATATTATTCTCTGCAGAAAAATGTATGCTTAGTGGCAAAGAGTATGTTGAAAAGATAAAGGGAAGGCTGAAGCCTACTTGAAATAGAAAGTTTAAACAACATGGAAAAATAGCATAAACATTGTTTAAAAACTTTAAAAAGCAGTATTGTTCAGACTTTATTCTAGCAATATCACCTGAATTAGAAACTAATGGCCAAGTGTGCCCATGCATCCACATAATAGCATATCATAGTGAATGAAAAGCAAGACTTCAGGCCTTAAGAGATCACATAAAATGTGATATTACAGAATATTAAGTCTTCTGCAAATAACTGGTAACATATGAACAAAATTAAATTAGGCAGTCTGAAGCTGCAAGTTGGGAAACATTAATTCCTCTCTCCCTAATGTCTCCTTAATATATGCTTCCAATACATGATGGGGATTTATTTTTAAATAATGTTATTGCACTACTAGCTGACCTTGATATCTGCTTCAGTTTGCATACAGAATAAAAGTAGCAGAAAGGTATTTTCTTTCCTGTGTCCAAGGAAAACTTCTTGAAGAGTGTTCCTGAAAAGCAAGCTTTTGGATTTCTATTCTAAAGCAATGACAGCTGATTCATATCCACTTCTCAGTAAACCCCTAGATTATGAGTTTGAAGTATGCATGCATTAGATTGCACAATAACATGTTTTGTCAGTCCAAATGTTCTAACATTTTGCCATTTATTTCTCTTGCTGAGAGCCGGCCATGTGCAGGAGTGGAAAAGGTGTCCTAAGAAGACTTTACTTTAAATGGATGTTTTCCAAACTTGGCAACTTTAAGATGTGTGGACTTCAACTCCCACAATTCCTGAGTCAGCATGCTGGCTGGGGAATTCAGGGAGTTGAAGCCCATTCATATTAAAATTGCCAAGTTTGAAAAACACTGACTTAAAAGGATATTTATTTTAAAGCAGAGATGTGGAGCTCCCAATATCTCCCAATGACTCATAAGAGGGATTCTGGTTTAGCATCACTTGAAAAGAGAAGCTGACCATAGAATTCCCCATCAACATTCTTTCACTTCAGTCAAGTTTTCTTTCTTACTAAATAATACATGGTTTTGTTTCCTCTCCAGGTTCTTCAAATTTCTCTACAGCATTCCTTTGCTCGTGTTGATTTTTGCATAAATGAATAGAGGCAGTCAAATATGACAGCATTATTTTTTTTTTCATTATGCCAGGACAGTTAACTAAACAGTTCTAGACATAAGATGGTAATTGTGTTAATTACTTTGCTCTTTGGTGTTCAATTCCATTATGAACAACTCTACTATGGTGATACAAGAAATCCTTTTGATTCCTCTTTGGTTCTCTTTGATTGCCTCCTTTTAATATTTCTTTGTTGCTCATGAATCTTTTCGCTTTTCAAACTTCAAAAACTTCATAGGTTATTGAATCAATAAGTAATTAAGGATTATACCCATAAAACAAACTTTTCAGTGGACATCTTGTTTGAACCAAGGACTATATTCATTTGGTCATTGAATGAGGCATTTGAAAAAAAAGAAAAAGTTATAAAGTAAAAGCTAAATAGATCAATTCCAAAGTATCTTTGAAGTTTAACATTATATTAATTTCATTCATAAATCAATATCATTCTGCGTATTATCCATTTGTCAGTTTTTCTCAGGTTGTCTGCCCTTGCTCATGATTTTGGAATAAGATAGTCTTTTACTTTTCGTAAATCCAAAAATAGTCCATTCATGGTTAATGGATTTTTTTTTTTTTTTGCATTAATGACATTTCATCATTCAAATAAGATTTCTGGCATGATTTATTGCTGATATGTTGTGAACACTATGAGCAAACACTTTCAGAAATACTTTAGAACTGGATATTTTCCTTAATGCTTTTAACATGTTTTAACTAATGTTTTCTTTGGTGTATTTTAATCCTTTTTTTTTTTCCAGAGCCACACTGGACAAAAAAGGCATTGCCTACTATAAGAATGCTGTCCATAGTTTATTTCTATGATGCCTCTTTAAAAATTTTCTAAAGCAAAAGATTCCCCTTCATCTCTTCAGTCTGGTACACACACACACACACATTTTACAAATATACTGTACACCAGTACAGTGAATAAACATCGTCCCTTATTAAACTGAAGGGTGGTCTTTTCACTTTTCAAATTCTATAGCTAGGTTAACATCAAAATGATCAAAATAAGACAAAAAGTAAAAAAAAACAAAACTTCAGCCTTTTCTCAGGATTATTATTTTCTTCATATCAACAGTCAGCTGAACTTTTGCATATGTATGTTCTTTAATCATAAGATCACCCAAGTTTGGGTATTATCCAAGATAAGGGAAGTTGCCTTCCTGTTCACATCAACAAAGGCTAAAAATTCATTCAGTTTAATGATTAGGCTGATGGAGTAATTAAAAAAAAGCTGAAGTAAATTTGTGACCTTGTTATTATCAGACACTTACTTCAGTAGTAAACTTTATGTGCTAAGAAATCTCAAAGAGACAGTCTTAACCAACAGAACAAGATAAAAAAACAAAACACTGTGGGGACTTAAATGAGATTTCTCATGAACAGAAAATGAACTCTGAATCAGGAAGCAATATAATTAGATCAATAAAAATAATTCTTTCCTACTTCCTACTGTCAAACAGGTAACAATTTGTGTCCTTTTGTGTTGAAAAGCATCTGGTCTCTACCTACTGCAGCTATTGTCTATGATTTCCAGGCTAATGGCACAAGAAAAAGGTAGAGCAAAAATAATCTGATAAACTGAGCAGATGGACTGTCAGTGAATGCATATCAGCAGGGATGTGAAGAAATAAACCTAGGAATAATAAAAGCAGAGTCATGATGCTCAGAAAAGAATTTTTTTTAAAAAACCTATAACTGAGCGAAATGGGCTTGAACACAATGTGGACATGGGTGGGCATATTGGTAATGATTTCATTTTTGTATGAAGAAAAATAGCTAAAAACAAAAATGTTTTTCAGTATTATTAAAGAAAGGGTCTGATGGATTACAGCAGTGTTTTTCATACTTGGTGAGTATAACATGTGTGGACTTCAACTCCCAGAATGCCCCAGCCAGCATGCTGGAATGGGGAATTCGGAGAGTTGAAGTTCACACATGTTAAAGTTGTCAAGTTTGAAAAACAATGGATTACAGTAAAGGCCTATCTCATTCCAAAAGCAAGAAGCCTTGAAGAACTCTTCAATTATACCAATATTTCATTCATTTATGTACAAAGTAATTTCTAATTAATTATTTTTATCTACTAGGGAGGGCAGTTGGTAGCCTGTATGCTGCCTGTCCCTTCCATCTGCAGCACCCAGAATACTTCACCACTGAATTTTGGCAACTAATGGCTGACATTTGGTGCCCAGTTTTGGCCCATTTTTGGTATAAGGAACACAAAGATCAGGACTGAACATTGTGAGATTCGGTTTGATACTTCCTTCCAGTTTGATGAGGAAGCACTTATGAGCACCACTTAAGCTTGATTTTCAAACCAGCTATGCATCTGTTTAATTATCATGCTATCCAGCCCACAATTAACTAGCTTACTAATGAGTATGCTTAATGTCTATAGGTTCCCACAATTTATTAATAAGTTACCTTATCAAAATATATCATAAGGGTCTAGCAAGACTTTTCTTGAGAAGTCCATGTTGATTTCTGGCAATAATGGCATTATTTTCAAAGTGCTTACACAAACAGCTCTAAATATCATCCCAGATGACAAAATCCAACTGACTGGTCTATAATTTCCTTAATCCTTTTTCCTCCTTTTTAAAGGCAAGAGCTACATTTGGCTTCCTCCAGTCATCCGGTGCTTCATTCATTTCCAGGATTTCTCAATGGATAATACATAAAGTTTCAACATGAAGATCAGTAAGTTCTGTCAATACCTTAAGATGAAATTTATCTTATCCTGGAGATCTCATTGAATAAGTACACTCTATGTTTCTGTCAGTTTCAAGATTCAGCCTTCTGGAGCACACACCCTCTTGTTGGAGAAAATTGAATTAAAATAGTGACTGGATAAGTCTGCTTTTTCTTTATTACCATTGAAAGATTTGCATCTTCATTAAGCAGTTTTTCCTCTTTCTTTTCAGTTTGAGCATATTCGAAGAGGTCCCTTGTGTTGTTCCTAGCAAATTCCACCAACCTTAATTCACTCAGAACTTTAGCATTTTTAACTCCATCTCTACAATTCCATGCTAACTCTTTGTACTCTTCCTTGGTGACCTCTCTCATTCCACTTCCTTTATGTATTTGTTTTTTTGAGATTCACTAAGATTTTTGCACTGCCACATTGGCTTCTTCTCTGCAATCTTTCTTTTTTCCTCCTTTGAATTGCTTGTAATTGTATTTTGAATATTTCCGTTTCCCATTCCCCTGCCATACAATTCGATTAGTCAATGATATGAGTTTATTAAATTCTATTTTCTTTTTTCTTATTTTTATTTAAAATAAAGGTCCATTTTCAAAAAAGACAATACTCCAAAATGGGCAGATTATGCTTATACAATTAATGCTCAATATAACATTAGTAAAAGATACCAAGCAAAGTACATTGTGTCATTCTCATGATAAATTCTATTTTCTTGAAGTCATGTATGTGTAATATAATTACATTTAGCTTTACTTTCCCTTAAAATCATGCATTCCTGCACTACATGGTCAGTTTCCCCTAATGTTCCTGCTACTTCCATCAGAAGTAATCCATCTGGTTAGTACTAATTCAAGAATAGATTATTGTTTTGTGCCTTCCTTTAACTTCTTACTGAGAAAGTTGGAACAAGATGAGTTAGATACTACCTGGAAGGACCTTTCTTGGCAGAGTTGTTGCCCGAGCAACAGAGGAGTAATTAAAGTATCCCATTAGAGTCTTAGATTATATCTACAACTTCATTCTGGGCAGAAATGTAGAATATAGAAGCTATCCCTTTAAGATTGCATATGTTGGGGGTGCACATTGGCAAGATTTATCCCCCTTTTTTTTTTCATTGTCCATGTCTTCTTTTTGTTTGTTCGTTGTTGTTTGTTTTTGGGTGGAGCGGTTTGGTCTCTGGATTATTTTCCTTTTAACTTTGTAATGTTTTTAGCTTTTTCTCAATTTTTTGCTTCAATAAAAAAGAAACAAAACAAACAACAAATAGAATGATATTTTTTCTAATCCAGATTCTGTTACCAGTGTTTAATGCTAATAAATATTCTAATACCATATGAAATCTGGGTATGTACAAAATGCACAAAAAATAGTCTGAATATTTTATGGTATGTTAGAACTGCAACATTTGTGCATGCATATAGTTGTGTAACTATCAGTAAAATGAATTCTTTTTGTATAGATACACTTTTCTTGAATTATTCATGCCTTCAAATATGTGTGCTCCATCTAGTTAATCAATAGTTGATCAATGAAAAGAACATGTTGTCTACTCACGTAAAAGCATTTCTTTGCATTTCCTAGCATTTCAAAATAAGTAAACAAATTCCCAGTTGTTCTTATGAAAAAAACTACAACAACACAATTTAAAAGTACCTAGTTGTCAAGTTGTCTGTCAGCCTTACACAGTAGGCCAGATCAGGAAACCAACTCCACAGGAAGACTGCAGGTAGTTTTCCACTTACGATGGAATTGGGACTGGAATTTCCATCACTGAGGGATGCAGTCATAAAGAACAACTGCATTGCTTAGCAACGGCAATCCCTGCAGTCCCAGTTGCTGTTGTTAACTGCAGGATTAAGGGTGTGTGATGGTGTGGTTGGGGAGGGTGCAAGGGGGTGTGCAAGAGAAGCAGTGAGGGTCAAGGAGGGTGCACAAGGGTGCGACAAGGGTCAGGGAGGGTGCGCAGGGGTGTGCAAGTGGCCAGCATGATGTAAACACAGAGGGTCTGGGGGAGGGTGCCTGTGTGGGGGATACTTACCCAATTGATTTTCTGGGGAAGCTGGCACGGAAAGATGAAAATGGCAATCATGTAATTGAGGGGCACTACAATTGGTCACATGACTGTGGGGATGCTGGGATGGCCAGAAGTCTGAGGCCTGGTCATAACCACCATTCATTCAGCACCATTGTATCTTCAAACGGTCACTGAACAAACAGCTGTAGATCAAGGACACCTGTAGAACTAAACACTATTGAGATAAGCTATACGTGGTAGATTGCTGCTGGTTCTCAGGAAGGAGGTAACACATTCCAAGAAGAGGGACAAGATAAGAGGAAACATAGTCCAGGAGGCAATGGTGGAAAAACGAAGAGGTTCAGGATAGCCCCACCCTAGACTCTTCCAAGTTATTTCCCCTTAGGTTAGGTAGAGTAGCTTTAGCCTGACAAGATTCTGTCTATATGGTGCAAATAAAGAACTGAAGTTTGAATGGACTGATTCTTTGTCATTCTTGGGCTGGGCCTGACACTGTAGCACCAGAATCTTGCAACTCTGTTTTTCTTCCCCCGCCCCAGGGAGTCAGGAATGTGTCAGCCTGATCCTCTTCCTAATACTATCTCCTTTCCCAGAGAGTAAGGAAAGCTTCTGCCCTTGTTTCTATAATGGCTTCTGACTATCCCTCTCAAGACCATCTCCATGGCTCTCTGTCATAAAGCTTATGGTGCTAAGTTTAAGCACTGACTTTACAGTATTTACCAATATTATTTTTATGGCTTTTTATTGAAACTAACAAGATATCAAATACTAAAAAATACAGAAAAATAAAAAGGACAATAGACAAAAAGCAAACAAAAATTTGGGATGATATCTCTAGGAGAAATGCAACATTTATATTTCTATCCAGAAAGACATTTGTACAAACTTACTATTTAATGAAGGGACGCGGTGGCGCTGCGGGCTAAACCGCTGAGCTGCCGATCGGAAGGTCGGCGGTTTGAAACCACGCAGCAGGGTGAGCTCCCATTGCTAGTCCCAGCTCCTGCTCACCTAGCAGTTCGAAAACATGCAAATGTGAGTAGATCAATAGGTACTGCTTCGGTGGGAAGGTAACGGCGTTCCGTGAGTCATGCTGGCCACATGACCACGGACGGAGGACAACACCGGCTCCAAGGCTTAGAAACGGAGATGAGCACCGCCCCCTAGAGTCAGACACGACTGGACTTTACGTCAAGGGAAACCTTTACCTTTACTACTATTTAATGAAGTTAAGAAATAAAATTAAGTCTCCATTTTGCTTGTATTTATTTTTCACTGTTTGTTTACACCTAGTTTTTTTTACAGTTGTATAAAATGAAAAAAATATTTTCATATCTGAAACAAATAGAAAGTAGACTTGCAACAAAAATAAAATTTCAGAAATAACTCATGAAGAGTGGTACTGTTAAGATCTTAGTTTTGCTTAAGTACTGCATAAAGGGGGATCGGGGTATATTTCTTTAATTGTTATCAACCCTTTGCAATCTTAACTTTAAATATTTGAATCTTGAAAAGGTGTATGATTTATCACAGGAACAAATCTTGCATTCACAAGAGATATTCATTATTTAATTCAATCTGCAAGTGAGTTATAACTAGGTAAGTATATCATCTACAAATAAATATATTAAATGTTTTGGCTTTATAGTGATATCTTGAATATTCATATCCTAATGTTAACACTTCAATAATCAAACGAAGTAAAAGATAGCAAGTACCTTTCTTTGGTGCCTCTATTTATTTATTTTAAACAATGTTCTTTGTTAGGACTAATTACTGCTTGGACCAGAAAGTATGATATAAAAATGAAATTATGTCCATATCATATTTTCAATACCAAATGTAGAGAAATTTGCTTTACTTTCTACATTAAGAGGCAAAAATGCAAGATATATTTTCATATGTTTTATATAGCAAATTATATTCAATTCTTTTCTAAGTCAGCAATATTTGTTTTAGTGACTTCAGCTTGATCAGAAGGTTATGTAATTAAATATAAAAGTATTTAACCTTTATTCAATAAAACAATTTTCCATCCTGATTTAACAGGAAATGGCCTATGTGATATTATATATTGGTTTAAGAATAATCAGAAAGTATGTTATTTTATTTTATTTTATTTTATCAGGAGATTTTGTATCTCTGAGTTTATTACTATATAGTTGACACAAATCTGTTTGTTTGTTGTTTGTTTTATCATTTTTGCCTCCAAAATCATTCATATCTGATTTAAAAAATTAAAGTTCAGTATGACACTATTATTTTAAGATAATCTTACATACATTAATCCATTTAGTGATCTTAGAGTGCAAAACAAAGTAAACCACTGTTAGCATTATATTGCAGCTACACAAGTGCACTAAATGCACTGAAAATCCAGCATTGCTCCCTTTCGCATTTGAAGTATATGATCAGGTTTTTACACAAATATTTTCATTTCTTGCTACACACAAATGTTTCCATACATTATATACACAGTTTACCATTAGGAATAAGATCATAAATCTTTGGACGTATCACCTCCTGTTGGTTAGTTTGAGTATGTAGGTTGGGTGGAAATATTCCTTTTAATTTAGAGAATTCATATATTTTATGAGTTAAGAATTCAGCTTCAAGTATCCCATTAGTAGGTTCTCCAAGGGTAATTGGCCTCCAGGCTAGTGGAAACTTAGTATACTCAGATATAAAGTAGAAGAAAACAGCCCTATTGCTAATAATTCTTAAGACCCCCACTAGGAAACATCCCAAATGGACAAGCTTTAAATTATATTTTAAGAATCAGCCTGTTAAAATACCCTTAAAGGCTGTGGAGTCTCTGCCCCATCCTTAGAGAACATCCCTTCAATTATGATATGTAGGATATGGGAGAATTATTGGAGTCTTGACGTTAAAATATGTGTGGACTGGCAAAGACTTTGCATGGAAAACAGAAAAATTAATAAAACAAGAGGTAGAAAGGACATTTTTTCCTGAATTTATTTACCAGGTCATCTTATAAATAGATATAATCTAACAAAAATGTCAAGATGCCTTAAATTTTCCAAACTACCGTATTGCAATCATGTTTCATTCCTTTTTACTAACATACAAGATGAATGGCCTGAAACTGAAACAAAAAGTTATTATTAGCTTCAGCAGCTATAACTTTTGGCTTCCCTAAATTTTCCCTTTATTTATTTATTAATTATTACAATTAACAAATGTAACTATGTTGTCATCCAATACAAATTTATCAAGATTTATACGATCTGAAGAGAAACCAGGGTATACAATATCTCCTCCAGATATTCTGCATTTACTTTGTTTTTATCGCACATAATCATCCATGTCTTTATCTACAGCCTGCTTTTTGTTTTTGTTCGTTTGTGTGCCTTCGAGTCAGTGTTGACTCTTGGTGATTGTCTACACTAGTTTCTGCAGTTTTCTTAACAGGATTTTCAGACGGGGTTTGCCATTTTTAGGACTGAGAGAGACTGACTGCCCAAGGTCACCCAGCTGGTTTTGGCCCAAGGCAGGACTAGAACTCTCAATCTGGTTTCTAGCCTGGTACCCTAACCACTACACCAATTTGGGTCTCCTCAAGCAGGCTACAAGCATGCAAACATACCCTTTTATGTTTGAGTCAACTGTGAAAATAAAGTTTAAAAATCAGACAATTTTTTAATGGGAAGGACAACCACCTAGATTTTCCTCAACTAAATTATGGCTATCATATGATAATGATTTTACATTTCTTGAGTTTCAACTTTATTACTTGGCATGTATTTTGATTTCAATGCCTAGAAAGCTATGTCATCCCTCTGATATTTTGCCTAGAGTTGGCTCCATTTTTAGTCAAGCATTCTCAATATGTGTTAACTAACTTAATGTCCAGCTGCTATTTGCCTTTATTCTTGTAGATTAACTCACCATCAGTGCAATGGAAAGACTGATCAACGTTATTCCATGCATTTAATAACTGAGCTGAAAAAATTCTTATATATAGTTTAATCTTATTTTTGTTTGCTTTCTTTCTCTTCTTCTTCTTTTTTCCTCTCTCTCTCTCTTTGTATGTTAAATGATTTAAAAAAATATATATATATTGGCAAAGCACGTTTGTGTTGTGGGGTGCAAGGTGGGGAAGACACTAAAACAAAACTCTGAAAGTGTCCAAATAAAAACATGGCCAAGTGAAGCCTTTTATCTTTCAGAATACACATGCACACAAACAATACATACGTGCATACACACACACATGCACACCACACATACTATGGGTGGTATGTGTCTTCCTCAACCTCGGGTCCTCTACCAGAGGCCTGGGAGTTTGAGGGTTCTGCACAGTACCTTAGCTGTTCCTAGCATTTCACTCTTCTGATCAGAGAGCTCTGATGTTGTTCCCGGAATCTGTTGGAGCCACTCTCCCAGCTTAGGAGTCACAGACCTGAGTGCTCCTATCACCACTGGGACCACTTTGGCCTTCACTTTGTACATCCTGTCTAGTTCCTCCTTCAGGCCTGGGACTTCTCCAGCTTCTCATACTCCTTCTTCCTGATATTGCTGTCACCTGGCATTGCTACACTTATCACCACTGCTGTCTTCTGGTCCTTGTTTACTACCACAATGTCTGGTTGATTAGCTAGTACCTGCCTGCCTGTCTGGATCTGGTAGCCCCACAGGAACTTATAATGGCGTGTGTGTGTGTGTAATACATAATGAGAGAGAGAGAAAGAGAGAGTGTGTGCCAGAGTGAGGCATACCCAAGTCTTTCAGAGTCTAGATGTCCTAGCATTCTCTACCCTCCCTGCTGCCATTATAGAATAACTCATCAAAGAGAGTTTGATTGTAGCAACTTATTAGGATGACACTAGTAATGCTTAAATTTTGTAAGGGGTTGGAGAAAAGAGCAAAATAAATGTACTGTGGGATACCATTTACCTAGTATATATTAGAACTGGCATTGATAGCACTGCTAAAACTAAAGTATCCATTCGAAATAAAATAGTGAGCCAACTACTTGCACTAAATTACCATAAAATCTGACAAAAGAAAGGTAAAGTAGGAAGCTTCAAACAAAATTAGTGACTAACCTATATTTCTCAGCTCAATACATCTCCTTTTATCTTAGAAGATACTGCAATATTTGGACAGATCACAGCATGGGGTCAAAAGTTAACAGCCACCTTGCAAGAGAAATATGTCTAGCAATGTTTTAGACACAGCATTCATACTGTTTAGACAAGGAAGTTGAAAATACCAGTCTCTTTTTCCTTTAGAAGTGAGGTGGGCTTGACTGCAATGCAATTTCCAATTTATTATTATGAGCACAAACACAAGCAAATCACTATAGTGGTATGATTTTTTAAAATTAATGTATTGACATCACTGCTGAAGAACAAAAGTGCTTGTGTCACCAGATGTTCCTTCTGTAGTCTGGGCTATAAACTGATCTGATCATCTAAGCTGAGGTAATCATCAGTGGGAGCCTACAGCCCACACTTACTGTATGAATACGTTTTTATGCAGCAAAGAGTAACACAGCACAAACAAAAAGAGTCATATATTTGACTAGTGTTCTTTGGAAATTTGAGTTCCAATCAGAGAGCTAGGAATTTTCCAAGTAATATCTTAAGATATAGCATGTGCTCAGCAAGTCATTTTTTGGGTAAATCCACAGTTGATAATAGCCAAAATATTTAGTTCTTGTAAAAACTGGTTTAATCTAGTTGTTTTAATCCCTAGTGCTCCAATAACCATAGAGGTAATTTTGCAAAATCTTTTCCATAATCTACCCATTTTGTCATTTTTTTCAATCCTTTTTCCTCAATTCTGCTGTCCCTGCCTATTGCCACATCAACAAAAATTACTTTTTTCAATTATTGCTACATCTGGTGTGTTGTCTTCTAGATGGTAGTTTGCATGTTTTTAAAAAATCCCATAAATTTTTAACACATTATTTTTATCAATTTTTTTTTTCCAATATTGTAATTATACCACTTTGGGGAAACTAGAAAGTATTATTTTTGCACAGATGCTAATGGAACATAGGGCTACTCTGTCATGATGTTTACAAGTCTAATCAATTTTGCTGCATTCACTAATTATGTGATCCATGGTTTCATCATTTTCGTTACAAAGTCTGCATTTGCTGCTATATGATACCTGTTGAATCCTCAATTTCATCGTGTTTGTTTGTGATGTTTGTTCTTGATCTGCAAAAGTTATTCATCTTGTAGCCATTGCCAATTCCTGCCAATTCTCATCCACTTTATTTTCAGTTTCTTTTATGTATTGGTCATGTAATGGTTTATTTCTCCAATTTTGTAAATGGTTTTCCAACAATTCACTTTTATAGTGACTTTTTTTCTTTCTGCAACTTTCAGGATGTTTTCTTTGCAAATTGCAAGGAGCATTTTTTTCTTGCTTGCCTTGTTCTTTTTCTTCTGTTTTACTGTTTTCCTACAGTAAAATAACTTCAATCTTCTGGGTTAAGTATAGTTAATCAGCATCACTTCGTGGATGCAATGCATAATGCATCAGTTTTCAAGTTATCTGTTCTAAATTGTCCAATTCAAGCAGCATTCAGTTTACTGTAGCTGATTACTGGTATCACCCATGTGTGATTTGATTATATGTCCACAATTTAACATTTAATTTTTTATACTGTTTTAAATATTCTAAACTAGTTTTCTTTTTAACTTCATCATACAAGATATTATCTGATTGAAACAGTGCTAGATATTTGTAGTTTTTCTCTATGGGCAAAGATTTTATGAGATTCCCATTTTCAAATTGTACACCTTCATTTTCTTCTCTTTTTCCTTTTTTATGTTGAGTATTGGACATTTGTCAAATTCAAATTTCATTTTGCTATCATTGTTATATATTCTTACAGTATTAAATAAGGATTCAGTTTCAGGTTTTGATTTACCATATTGCTTCAAATCACCCACATGTAACAGGTGGGATATTTTTGCAGTTTCGATGTACATATCCAAGTTTTGTTTTATTCAAGAGATCAGTTCAGGTATCATTAGAAACAATGAATATCCTTGGAAAATTTCTGCCTTAAGGTTTACATTTCCAATTTCTTCACCATTTACCATTAAAGTTGTTTCCCTTTTTTCACAGATTCATTTATAATACTCTGGATGTTTGCACTAATGCCAAATATTTCCAAACATTTCTGGATTTGTGTGGAAGAGAATCAAACAACTTTTTATAATCAGTCCAAGCCATCTATAAGCTGCTTTTTCTTTGTTTGTGTAGCATAATTTTATCAATCAGCAATTTATCTTTTGTTCCTTGTGAATTTTGGCAGTTACCTTTTTGTTCAGGAAGATAAAATGAATGTTTGAATATGTAGTTTGAAATCATGGTTGCTAATATGCCAGTTAGCAGATTGAACATTATTGGCAAGCAAGTAATTGGTCTGTAGTTGCATGCAATTACACCCTTGTCTCTGTCATCCATTCTTCAACTTATCCAAATTGTAACATTTCATTTAATTGATTACTTTCCTGGAGAGTAGTCAGATGTTTAAGCCAAAATTCATGTACTCCAGTTCTTAACCTTCTTTGTTTGCTTTTGAATAATTTCTGATGTTATAACCATATCATCCATTTTGACTGAGCCAATGTTCTTCTCAATCTCTTTTATCCATTCTTCATCTTTATTGTGTTATTTTGGATTATCCCAGATGTCACTCTAAAATTCTAATTTTTCATCTTTATCAGGGCAAGCATCTATGCTTGTAGTATTTTCCAGCAATGTTTTATAAAACAAAAGATAGTTTGTTCGAAACTGATGATTTTGTCAAAATTGATTTACAATAAATTCTGTCTTTATACTGTTCAATTTTCTTTGAAATACTTCTAATTGTTTTAATTCTCTTGGACTTGTTATTTTCAATTTCATTTCTTTCAAATTCTTCAGCTTGCTGATATCAGTTTGTAATTTATTGATATTTTTTTCTAACTGTCCTGTTCAGACCATGAGAAGGCCAGGCAGAGCTACTAATAAAATTCTTTATTGAACAAACTATTTACAATCATAAAAGTTCTTGCAATCGATTACAGCATGTAATTCAATCATCCACCCAGGTGGCAAAGGACACCCAGGCAACACTGCAGAGTCAGATGGAAGCAAGGCAGCAAGGCAGAACTTGGACAATCCTTGGTTCAAAGCTGCAAGACTGGAAGGAGCTATGGTGTGTGACAAAGGAGAGATGGGACATTCAGGTAGGTGCCCTGGCACACAGGCTAGATCAGACTGGCACACAAAGACTAGACAATGCTTGGCTGAAGTATCTAGGCAGTGCTTGGTTCTGGAAGCAAGACTGGACTGGACTGGAGCGTTCAGGCTAGGCTGCAATCTAGAGGCAAGGCTGGACTGGACTGGAGCATTCAGACAAGGCTGCGAACTGGAGGCAAGGCTGAGGTCTGAAGGCCCGCCCAGATCACCCTGGAGTGAAGCGACGAGGGTTGGAGCTGGACAGGAGGCTCTGTTCAGCAGGGATGGCAAAGAGAGGCTCTACTGGAGCAACCCATACAGATGGAGGTTCCACAGAGGCAGAAGGCACTGGCGCTGGTTCCACGCTGGCTACAGGCAAGGCTTCTGATGCTGGTAAGGATTCTCCCGCAGGTGCTGTGAGCTCAAAGGAGTGGTTGTCTCCGGCAGCTTGTTCTTGGCATGCCTGCCTTTTTATTTGCTCCTTTTTGTGTCTTTTTCCCTTACTGGCCAATCGCACTTCTTTTTCTTTTGCGCGCTTCTCTGCTCTCCTCCCTCGAGGCTTCAAATCTCCCTCTGGAGTTTGTCCAATCCTCTCCTGCAATTTCTCCCACACTGCTGAGTCACTTCCTGGATTAGATTCCTCAAGTCCTTGCTGATGGGTTTTGTTTTCCCCTTCTAATTCCAAATAAATTTCGTTTTCGGAGTCAGAAGCAGGCTCAAACCTCACACTAACTGAATTTTCCATTTTGGTGATTGATTTTATTGCTTTAGTTTTACAGCATTCATGTTCCTCCATTAAAGCCTGTCAGGTATAGTCATATCTGTCAGTAGCTAAGCTATTACTAGCTTAGCTCCTGGTATTACTGAGACACCAATTCCCTTACCATAATGACATGATGGTCCATAAGAGCGTTATCTGTTTAACTCTATCTCTAACTGTCTCTTAGGCATTTATTTTGAGTACCAGAAGGAATCAAAGCTCACAGCCCTTCAGTACAAATTTATTCCTGATTACGCCAAGTCTTCTTCATTTCAGCAAAATAGGGTAGCTCTGGGCTGAGAGGATTGTTGACTTGCTGCTGGTATAAAATAGCTGGAAGTCACAAAACCTCCTGTAATCTTAGCATCTATTTGTAGCTTCCTGAGCCCACACAGAGTAGTTTGGTATGAAATTTTCAAAACCTTTATGAGAATTTCAAAAAAATTATGGGCAAAGTATTTCATCCTTTAAAAGTAGGAAGCCCTACCACCAATTCAGGTCATTTTTTCCCTTTTTTTTTTCCCATTATTTTTTCCCATTATTTTTTCCCATTAAGGAGCAAAATGGACACCACCACCACCACCACCTGAAAATTTTGCCACCCTAAACAAGAAAAAAACTAAAAACTAACTGAAAACATTATCTCACTTGCCTCATGTCGTATCTCAACTCCACTGGCCACATACCTTTCAGCATTCAGGCAAGAAGCAGATGAACTATGATCTCTGTGTCAAAAAAGATTGCTTGGCCTTATCCTAAGAACTGTCAGACTAGTTGCCTTTTTTAGACTGGTGTGTGTTTTGTACTGGCAAAGTTCTACAGCTCTATCTTATCCATCAGGGATAATATGTTGATGTCCATGACAGCTTGTCAGGCTGTACCAGTCTTCTTACTCTACTCATCTGGAACAGCCTGGTATATTCCAGCCAATCCCTCATCCCCCACAGAAAACTGATGCTGCAGAGTTTTGGGTGGTAATTGAAAAAAACTTAGCAAAGGTCCTTAAATATGTGGATTTTTATTAACAAAGCAATCAGAGTCCAATCCTGTCCTTCCTTTATCTCATATATTTATATGATCATGCCACTGTGGACCACAGCTTCAGTATTCATATATTTGGGAGACTGGAGGAACAGGGCAATGGCTAAATAGTAACCTGGCTGTTTTCTTGTCTCTTGTTCTCAATGATAGAATAACAATATTTAAGATGTGCTTCTTCTGATTACAGAAGAAATCCCAATGACTAAATCATTCTTGCCATTCTCCCTAGATGTTTTAGACTACAAACTCATAATATCCAAGACTTTGGGCCAGGTGGACAGGAATCAATGAGAGTTGGACATCAAATCATCTGCTGCATTTGGCATTCAGGAAGAGTGCTTTACCCAAATCATTCTCATGAAACACACTATACTACAATGTTTTGTTGTTGTTGTTTATTCATTTAGTCGCTTCCGACTCTTCGTGACTTCATGGACCAGCCCACGCCAGAGCTTCCTGTCGGTCGTCAACATCCCCAGCTCCCCCAGGGATGAGTCCGTCACCTCTAGAATATCATCCATCCATCTTGCCTTTGGTCGGCCCCTCTTCCTTTTGCCTTCCACTCTCCCCAGCATCAGCATCTTCTCCATACTACAATGTAATGCTATATAATCCAAGCTAGTTTTCTCTTTGACATAATTTAAGATGTCATACCACTTAAAATGCGATGAACCACTTCTCCATTTGCCATCTCTGCCATGTCCTCCTTTCAGTGGTTGCCTGAAGGAAGTTCTTCCTCAGAATTATACACTGGGCCAGCTGGTGACAGAGTCTGCCTGGCCAGCATAATAAACACTGTGTCCAAGGCCAATTTGATCACAGTGATTCACTCTAAGGAAGGACTCTCAAAGTAAGACACCTGAAGATCAGGAACCAAGGCATCTCTTTGAGTGCTTGCCCAACCCTCCAAGGTCTTTCTTGCCCAGAAAGAAGGAAGCAGCCTGTGGATAACTCTGCAGCTTTTTGTCACATTCAGTATCTTGCTTTGACATCTCCTTTTTTTAAGAGTGAGTCATGGGCAGAAGAGAAGCAGTCCTCCCTGGAGCACAGGGGAGCACTCATAGTTTATCCTTCCTAAATTTCCTAAGACAAGGATCTCATCTGCAAGCTTGCTTCGTAAAGTTTTTTCCCCCCAATATGGAAAAGCATTTTAAATCATTACACTACGGTTACAAATCCAGCACTACCAAAAGTATACATGTTCATTCCTTAAAAGGAAAAATAAAAATAAAAATAGCACAATTTAAATGTAAAAGAAAGAGATAAGAATTGTGACAATCCAGTGACTACATTCAGTACTGAGTATCATTAACAAAGTGTAGCACAAAAAGTTTAACAACCTCATGCGCCTGATGGACATTTCTGTTTCCTAAAATAAAAAAAAATACATACAAATTGTCAGTATGCCAGGAAATCAGCTGGTAGAAAGGCAATAAGAAAAAATCTACTGTTGTTGTAATAACAAGAGTATAGGAATACATGGACAAAAGATTCTACATTTGCAAGACAAGATGCAGTCTTTCATTGGTATTTCATCTAAACTTACCAATGAATTAAGAATTCTATTCTTAATTTCTGGGACTCCAGCAAGTAAAGATAAAAAACTGGAATTCATTAAAGGTTAACCCCATCACTCTATTGGTTGACATCCAGAATCCATTGTTTTATTGTCTACTTACCTTTGCTAAATCTCAAAGACACTAACAACCAGGAAAGAAGCCAAATCTTGCCAATGTACAGTATTCATTACAGGAAGCCATCAGGTTGAACAAAAAGAATCAAGCAGACATATTGTAGGTTTCCTTGCAAATTTAGGCAGATCATAAAATATCACAATCCAGGCCCACAATCCATAATTCAACAGAAGCCTGGCCTACTCCAAAGCAAGGTGCCACATTTGAGACAAATAGTGAAGCAATAAACTGCTTATTTTTGGACAACTTCTAGCTTGGACAACTTCTAGCTTTTCGTATAAAAACAAGTAAAACTTTGGCATTAAATATTGTACGTATAGCACTGAAGGAATATGGAACCCATCAGCTGTGCAATAAAATCTCAAGGTGGCAGAGGCAGTGTTTTCAGCATTATTCGCTCCATGTGACAACTGCACACACCATGAGCCTGTACTCTCAGACATAGTTTACTATTTACCCTACTGTTTGTCTGTTGATCTGCCATCAATATCTAACTGGCACCCTTACTTTAAATATAGTTCACATTCAACAGATTTTCTATGCGAGAGGAATCCAAAGCTTTTAACAGTTTTCTCAGTCCAACCTGTTTCTGTGAAATCAAAATGTTATCATCAGTAGGGCATTTCTATGACATCTCATATTTTTTCTGGAACCTTCATTTCAATTTAAAACATGTTTTAGAGTAATCTGGTGAGAATTAGATGCCTTTTATTTTGTCTGAAAAGTCATATTTTGACTTTTTAAAGGTGTTATGTCATATTTCTGTTTAATTTTGTAACAAATGTCATATTTTGACCATATTTTGGTCATTGGCAATCCTCCTGATAAGCCAGCAAGTTCGAGTCAGCAAAGAAAGTGAGAATTTGCCTGTTGTTTTTTTCTTTTTCTTATTGGCTTCCCAACTCAGGGAGAGATTTGTGTGTGTGTGTGTGTGTGTGAGAGAGAGAGAGAGAGAGAGAGAGAGAGAGAGGTGGGAACAAAGGCTTCTCTCCTGACCTGGCCTGAAAAAGGGTGAGAATTTACCTGTTTTGTTTTGTTTTTCTTATTTGCTCCCCAACTCAGGACTCTGTGTGTGTATGTGTTGTGTGTAAGAGAGGGAGAGAAACCTTTTTTAAAATGACCAGCAGGCAGAGGATTCTCCCCTGACCAGGCCTAAAAAAAAGAGTGAGAATTTGCCTATTTTTTTCTTCTTTTTCTCATTTGCTCCCCACTCAGGTGTGTGAATGTTCAAGGTGGTGGAGTCACGTGAGAGCTGCTATCTGATTTCAACGTGCCTAAAAGTAGATGTTCAGCAAGTGTGAAATTATGGCATCTTGTTCAAGAATTTGGGGAGCAGATTATCAGTAGCGATGGTGATATTTTGTTTTGTAAATTGTGTGAAGTTAAGGTATTGGCCCAAAAGCATTTTAATATTCAACAACATTGTGACACCACAAAACACAAGAGTTGTTTACCTTCACTGAGAACAGGCAACATCTCCTTTTCAAGAAAGCTTCTTCTTCAACTGCAGGTTCATCAAATACCCAGTTAGAATTTTGTAAGGATCTCTGTACAATGATGGTTACTTCAAATATTCCCTTAAGGAAAATAGTGGTAGCCTCAGGCATTTTTTGGAGAAATACACCAATCACCGGATTCCAAATGAATCAACTGTAATGAAAAGTTACATCTCTGCCTGCTATGAAGATGTGTTAGGAAAGATAATATCTGCTGTTGACAACAATAAGATATGGGTGTCAATAGATGAAACAAGTGATGCAGATATGTAGCCAGTGTTGTTATTGGCACTCTGAAATGTGACAAGCCTGGTGAAGTATTTCTTCTAACATGTGAAACTCTACAAAAGGTAAACAATTCCACTCTTGCTATGCTCTTTGACGATTCTATGAAACTACTCTGGCCAGATGGTGTAAAAAGGGGAAATATCCTTCTCTTTGTAACAGATGCCACTCCATACATGACTAAAGCAGCCAAGGGACTTAAATTTCTTTATCCAAAAATGATCCATATCACATGCCTTGCACATGTGGCTGAAGAGATTCGAAGCAACTATCCTGAAATAGATAAGATAATTTTGAATGAGAAAAAAATGTTCATTAAAGCTCTACTTCAAATACAAAAGTTCAAAGAAATTGCTCCTACTTTGGCTCTCCCTTCCCAACCTGTCGTGACATGTTGGGGGACTTGGCTGGATGTGGTATGTAAATAAAATAATTTATTTCACAAATTATTCTTCCTTGCAGTGGATAGTTAAAGAATTTGACTGTTGTGAATCTTCCTCCATCAAGATTGTGCAAGATTCCTTTTCTGAAACCTTGGCTGCAAACTTAGCATATATAGGATATAACTTCAGTAGATTATCAAGAGCAATCATCCACCGTGAAACTGTAGGAATGGAACTTAGTAAAACAAACTGAGAGTGATTTAAAGCAAGCAAAGGGGAAAGTGGCTGGAAAAATTAGTGATAAACTGCAAAGAGTGCTGCAATCTAATCTGAGTTATTCAACACTTGGCAAAATAAGTAACGTTCTAAATGGACTCGAAGCAAAATTTGAAGACTTCGAGCCAGAATTTTCTCCAGATGAGTTTGCTTTTTTCAAATTTTGTTCCTATAACCTCTTGTGATGTCAAATGGAGTTTCTCTAGATACAAGAACATACTGGTGGACAACAAGGAGTTTTGAGTTGGATAACTTCAAGATGCACATGGTCATCCATCTGCTGTTAATGAAAACTAATCCAGGGATGACTATTTTACTCTCAAAACATTTATTTGATTCCTTCAATACTAGCACTTCTGCACTGGAAGTGAAGAAGAATAAACTTTTAATTTGTGTGTGTGTGTAAGCACAGATTTTTAAAAATTGGGTGCTAATGTCATAAAAATTATAAAGTCATATTTTTGCTTTAAAAGTCATATTTTTGGTTGAATTGGTCGTATTTAAACAGTTTTAAGGTCATAAATGCTTGCATATTTCTAACATTTTTAGGTCATAGAAATCCTCACCCTAATCATCAGTGTTTACCAAGATAGAGAATTGTTTGTCAGCCAGGTTACATGGGTGATAATGCTGCTGCAAGAGTGCAAGATATGTATTTACAGAACTGATATGATGTTAAACAACCACAGGCCTAATGAGCAACCTTGCTTGCCACTGTACCTATTATGGATCCTATTTGATCACTGTCCCCTCTTTGATTGCTAATTCTAAAATGGGTATATGCATACAAATTATGCATTACTAAGAAGAAATACAAACTAGATGTGAATTCCAGCCTACAGCAAAAAGTGTTAAAATTACTTTACCATTTCCACAGAAGTGAGAGGACAATTGAATATAATTAATATTTTAAAGTGTATATCCAACTATCAGGTTGATGACCAGTTTTATTTATTGTCCTTTTTCCTTAGTTTGATTATAGAGGATGCCTTGTGGGTTCATTGACAGAAGACCGAATTTAAAGTCTGAGCATATATACAAACAAAACAATTGTAGAAAGACTATTGACAGCCTTGTTAGAACATAGATCTGGAAAACACTGGTAGAAATGTGGATTTGGAGAAAGCGAAGATGACTATGAAAGTTGCAAACCTTAATGGGAAATTATTACCTTGAGCAAAGTTCACAATGGCATTTACGAACCAATTGACAAGCACACTTAAATTCCATATATTACACACGAACTGACCCAAGGCACATTTCCATGTACACTCTCATTATTTTATGAATATTTCAACAGTATGTTTCAGTTACATGAGCTTGTTAGGGACAAATGCTTGAAATATCTTGCCTCATTACAAGAAACTGGAATAGCTGATCTTCAGGTTATTCCCAAAACTATATTTCTATATAATTCTAACCTAATCTATCCTAGCAATTTGCAAAAATAAATAATTTATAAGAATCAAAATTTTACATCAGCTTCGTTCTCACAAATCTCCTGCTAAACAGATGAGAACTGTTAACTCACTTATCCATTTTGCTTTCCAGACATTTGTAGGATGTAAAAAGAATGGATCAGGGGAGGGAGGAACCCAACTGCCTTATTTTCTATATATCTATATAAGAAATTATATACTTCATTAAATCACTGGGTTTTCTTATTCTGGCATTTAAATGAAAAACAGAAAATAGTTACGAGCTGCATTAAATTACATATCCTAGAATAAGCAACGCTGGGGAAAAAAATTAAGTTATATGATTATTTGGTCTGATTAACTCTAGTGTATAAATAATTGGGTGTGCATGGATTTTCATCATGGTTTGGTAGATACAGTTGACTCCTACCTTCAAAATCAACACAATTAACTAGGCTTTATGAAAACAAAAACACAATACTTTCACCTCTTTTAGAGGCTTATATGCACATTCCTAGGCAAGAGAAATAGGAATAATTGATTGATCTAATAGTTCTAAAGGTATCTCAAGGGCACAAAGTAATCAAAATAACAATGTTGCAGAAACAAAGTCTATCCCAAAACATTGTAAAAGCAATATAGCCTGAAGCATAATAGCACTTTTTCCCCCCAGAGATATATTATGTATATCATACGTAATCTCAAAATTTATTATTATGACTGGTTGAAAACCCTCTAAGGAAATTATGTATCATCTTATGATCCAAGAGACCAAGAAAGAGAGAGGGCACATAAACTGCAAATATTTGATAGTGTAAGTGTCATTTTGGTATTTTTCTTACTAAATATTCGGGTCATACTGTTTTCTTTTGTCATTTTTTTTTTCTTGAATTTAATACATAAATAAATATTCATTACTCAGAATAGCAATTTAAAAACCAGAATTAAACCTGTATTCAGTATGCCTTTGGATGTTATGGAAAGCTCTTAGAGAAAGTACAAGTGATTCACATTTCATTCTTCCTGTCTAATGTCCAAAGGTAGAGTTCTTATTTCTCCCATATGGTGTGATAACTGAACTGCAAGCACATCTTGAATTAAGACCCTTATCCAGAGAGGAAATGATGTACCATTACATTACAGTGGAAGATTCCAAAAATTACTGATCACTTCCCAAATCAATGAAATCACATTAATCTATTCTAATTTACAATTAGTGTAAGAGGAATGATGTCAAAATAAAAAAGCATAAAACAAAATATTTCTGTACTTGGAAAACTTTTCATTTTTGTATTACAAAATAATGCAATATTTTAATTCAGATGAATTGATTTGATTGCCATTTTGCAATTCTTCACCGATGCATTTCTTAGTGTCACAGTATCTCCACAGCATTAGTTTAAATTCTAATGCTAATGTGTTTGATTTCATCATTTATTTTGTACACATTTATTTCATAATTCCAAATCATTTTCAAATGAGTGTTTATTTTTTTCTAATTAGATTTCTACAAATATGTGGGAGAATCCTATGTCATTAGGCTTAATAATAATCTGTTCTCAATATTTCATCAGTTCTAATTCATTAATGTTGCTGACAGGGAAAATTTATGCTGGAAAGACAACTGATATGAGCCATCTGTGCTAAAACATTTAGGGTCATATTTATTTACTTATTTATTTACTTGTTGCTTTGTGTTTTGCCATAATATGAAGGACTCCTACCTGTCAACAATGGATACAAATACAGATACAGATATTAAATCAACAAACCAACAAAGAAAACATCCAGAATAAAAATACATTAACGTGTTAACAATTAAAGTACTAGAGCAAAAAACAAGTAACTGTATAACTGCAATTATTTCTCAACCTGTGTCCTGTCTCTTTCTGGAAAGCTAAGAAAGTGGGCCCTAATCTAATTTCTGGAGGAAGACTAGAGAGAGGTGACTGTTTCCAGGCCCAGCCTCCCTCACTTCACTAAAGTAGGGAATCTATAATTTAAGTCGATTTATATGCAAAAGGTTGAAAAACATTTTTAAAAGCCCAATAATAACACTTTTCTTTGGGACCTGGAAAATATCAGGCCACAAATTGCAGCAGTTTATTAACAATTTAGCTGTTCTAAGTATGCTGTGGTAAGTGCCAATTCAGCCTAGTGAGAAACTACTGTGGGATTGCAGATATTCAGAATGTTGAAGCCCCTGACCCAATAAAGGATATCATCATGATCATCATGATCATCACCATCATCATCATCATCATCATCATCATCATCATCATCATCATCTAATTTTATTTCTATATGCATACCTTGTCCCCTAGAGGAGCCCATAGTGGTTTGCAAAAGAGCAATTTAAAATAATAGTAAGATTTAAAAACTCAATAAAACCATAATTAAAAACAGTCAATAAGAGCACAAAAAGTACCTGAAAGGCAATCTGGTCCTCGAGTAATTGTTATCTTAAAAGTTCTTAAGTGAATGAAAGAAGAGTGTATAGGATCAGACATACTGCTTTCAAGGCAAAATATCATAACTAACTGCCACTGAGAAGGCCCTAGTCCTGTCTTTTGCCAATCTGTGGCACCATGTACATAGCCTTAGACCTTATTGCACATTGGATAGGGAAGTATTAGAGAAGTTGCCTTTTAAGTATTTGGTTCCTAAGACTCTTACGATTTACAAACTACTGTCAGAACCTTAAATTGGGCCAGTAACTTCTAGGCAGACAATGTACCATGTAGTCCCATTTAGTTCTCCGATCTCCCACAACTATTGGGCAACTGAATTTTGCACTAATTGCAGATTCCATATTGTCTTCAAGGGCAATCCTATGAACAGTACATTGTGGTAATCAAATTAACCAGTTTTAAGGGCAAAGATAAAGGAGACTAGGAGATTCAGGTCCAGGTAGTGCCATAGCTAGTGTAACAGTGAGACTTCTATAACTTTTCTCTTGTTATAGGTTGGGATTATGGAGCATGTCAAGATAGCATTTGTTCCTTTGGAAAGGGTTTTTCTTTGTCAAGATCAAGACAGCTTTCCAATTCCCAGGGCCTATGAACTATCTATCCACAATAAGTCTTATCTGGATTCAACTTCAGTTTTTTAGGTTCTCATCTAGGCCATCATTACCTTCAATCTCTCCTAATTCAGATGGGAAGGAAGATATAGATGAAAGTCTTACTTTGCTATAAATGTAAAATAAAAGAATGATAAGAATCATGGAGTCTAGCATTACTATGCATTCCAAAAAGATAGAACATTTTTTGTTCTTTCCATTTGAGTAAAAGGGAATAAAATCCAAAGACAGCCAAATTATCTTGACTTCTTAAGAAGAAAATCTATCCCTTTATGAAATCCCAGGTCTGTTGTATCTGCTATATTCAGCTGAATTTTGATAGGAAGACAATTCTGAGAAACAGTGCAAAGTTGAGACATTCTATCTCACATGAAAACAGTAAGATGGGTATTTATTTACAATGGTCTGCACCTGTAGATTGGGATCAGTCAGACGCAGGCAATATATACCAATATATCCTGGAAATTGTTCTTGGCTTCCAAACCTCCGAATTTCAACAGACTCATAATTTCAATGTTAAAAAACCATTATTTGAAGTTAATGTTGTTAAGGAAAATCTATTATGCTTCACTTGAAAGAATAATTGATTTTTCACATGGATTACCAATATTTGAGAAAGATTCACAGAGTTCCTTGAGAGCTGGTGAACAGGCTAACCTTGTATTTCATCCATTCATCTGGCCCTGGTTATTTAATGGTTATCTACATTCATTCTGCAGAGGAACTCCTGAGGTAGATGAGATTAACTTCATCAAGATCTAAGATTTAAATAGCAATTCAGTCACACAGTCAGCAGAATTCAACAATAGGACTCTAATGCATACAATATACTGCCTGTAACCATTTATATAATGCTTACTTTGTGTGCCATTCCCAAACATACCACAATTCACTATGGGATCATTAGTGGCTACTAAGATTTTCACAGGTGTTTATGTTGAATTGAAATGACTGGTGTATGCAGCATAGAATCAGTCACATATTCCACTTAGTATTCCATTTCCAGGACTCTCCATATTGAAGTTAGCAATATCTCATTAAAAAGATGCTATTGATATCACAATCTCCTCTTTTCATGTTTGGATAAATGTTTTACAATACCATTCAGCAGGGTCCCCGCCACATACCTCCTACTCATAATCAGAGCATCTTTCCTTCTCAAAACGGTGGCAACTGAGCTGAATCATATTTATCCATAGGATTTTTAATACAGATATGAGAAGGTGGGGGGGTGGGTTAAAAAGAGAAAGAACAGGCCCATGAAAAGTCTTTCCAAACAATATTGGCTGTTGCAGGATGAGTTGCCCTGATGGGTTTGGGATGAAGCAATGGTCTCAAGGCTAAAGGGTTTTTTTTCCCCCTTGTGGACAAAACACAGGCTTAGTGTCAAGACACCAAGAAACTCATGCCTAATTAAAACACCCAGCTGTAAACATTTAAATGGGCATTGAGTAATGGAGGAGGAGTGTGTTGGGCATTCCTGGAGATGTTCTCTGTGTGGCTTGGACTAGTGATACCATGTGTGCAAAGCAGGATCAGTCTGTGGTTGGCAACCCTGCAGAAGCAAGCAGGCACCAAGAGAGCGATCTGCTGAGCAAACAGCTGGTGGAAAGGACTGTAGTTTGGGGAGGACAGATCAGAGGTCAGCAAGGATAGTTTGACTAGGAAGCTGGAGTCCAAGTAGTCCAGAAAAGAGTTACTTTTCCCCTCTTCCTGTTCTCCTCCTTAGGATAGAAGCGAACTTTCACCAGAAGTGAAAACACAGGAAGAAGCTGCTTGAGTGAGAGAGGGAGGGAATGACTGAGCGAAACAGATAAGACAATATAAAAGCTCAGTTGAAATTGTACAGAACTGTATATGTATAGTTGGTTAAGCTAAGGCCACTATATGTTAAATATTGCTATAAATGGAGAACTACTTGTGCACGTCTGGAAAGTTCCAGTCCCATTTTCCCACCCTCTGAGAGTGGCCCTTTGTACTTTTAGCGATGCCATTGCATCAAGGTTGTTCTTGAATCCCGATAATCAGAACAGTCCTTTCCATAATTTGAACTTTACTCCTGCAAAAAGTGAATTTGGCTTCACATCCTCCTGCCATATGCCAGCCATTAGTCTTGCTGCCATACAGAACAGCAGCTATCACATTAGAGCAAAGGCCATTGGATCGTCACAATGAGCACCTGCACACCAAGGAAAACTTGTTCAAACTTCCATCAGTGTAAAAGACAAAACAAAGATAGAGGGATGTTCAGGCAGGGCCTCCTCAAAGGCAGGGGAAGCAGATCAGAGTAAAATTACAAGAACTGAGCTACTGGGGTTAGAGGATAATTGGGAAGTAATCAGAGCTAACTATCAACTGTCTTCAGCAGGAGGCTGAGAGCTTCCTGCATTTAAGGCCTTTCCTGAATATGGTTACAGTTTAGGAATAACATTCATGTCTCCAGATTCCATTAATCCTGCTGGCAACGTCAATTATTGCCTGGACTTAATGACAGTGTCTATTTTGCTCTGACCTTAGTTGCTAGTAAGGAAACCCAGCTTCTCTGAACTTTGTCTGGACTTCCCTTAACTATGTTAATTATCTCTGCTGTTTTGTTGGCCCTGAATAGACCACAACTTAGTTCAAGCCTTAAGGGCCAGAACAGCTTATTAAGTGGCTGCCATAATTGATATGGCAGATCACAAAACACCCGCTTACCACTAGACAAAGAGGTGAAGTTGTTCCCCATCAATGTCTCTAGTTGCTACAATACAGTACTTCCAGCTTATTTCCATCCTTTTTGCAAATTATCCCTATTTTCTAAGAATACCAAGGGGGCCTATACTGTGTGGGTAAATATAAACTATGCTAGAGGGTGGTACTTTGTTGTGCAGTATACCAGTTTCTCATCTAATTATGTTTTAATTAAAAGAATCTAAAAATAATAAAGTCAGGTGGAGCATGGAGGTATCTGCAGGCACAGAAATGCTACAAGCAACACATTGTCTAACCTCTTCTAGAGTAATTAAATTAAACTTTCTGTATAATGATAGTCATTTTCATCAAATGCTATTGTTTGCCCCTCTGTCCAAGCTGGGATTGTCCAACCCTGACTTTGTATAACAGAATCAGTGAAATGATTCTATCATTCCTGAAGTGGCTACCAAAAGACTGAAATTCTTGCCCAGGTAAAATACCTTTTAGACTTTCAAGAGCACTTAATTTAACATTATGAATTACTATTTGTCAGGATATTTAAGAACTGTGGATTCAAGTTCTCAATTTCTGGCTTTAGAGGATGGCAAGCAATGTATAGTCTTCCTCCAGGTCTGCAGAGACTGAATTCCAGTCACCTGCATCCTCTGATATCTACAAATCAGAATTACTATCCAAACTATCTGGAATCTGTGACATGATGATGTAATATCAGGATTTTCAGATATTATCTTTGAAACCAACTACTCCAAAGCAAATCTGTCCATCCTATAAGATCTGGAAGAGAGGCCCTACTGAGGGTCCTGTCTTCAAAAGAGTTCTATCTACAGACGCCCCATAGCAAGACCTTCTCAGTGGTGATAACCCTCTTATGGAACAGCCTGGTCTCCTCCCTAATAGAACTATCTCCTCCCTAATAAGTGTCCTTCAAGATTTTTTTTTTAAAAAATGGCTTTGGTAGAGACCATATGGGTGATGTTAGGTTTTGGCATCTACCCCTGTTGGGATTATCAGTGTAATGTAAATTGTTTATTGTTGAGATATTGTTTTTAAGTCTTCTCTTTTTTTTTTCCTGTGTAAGCTACCTTGAGACATTGGGAAGTAAGTAAGTAAGTAAGTAAGTAAGTAAGTAAGTAAGTAAGTAAGTAAATAATGCTAGTCTACTATTCCTAACCACTGGGATCTTGTTCTTACTCTGTGATTACAAAGTGGTTTTAGAAGATTGTTAGAAATTGTATGCAAGTTACATCTGCAACTGGCTATTCATCCTGGAGACATAGGATCTATTGTGACCGGTGCTGGGGAAAATGGCATAGCCTCCACAGGAAAGAAAAACATATGGTAGAGTCTTGTGTCAGGTTAAACTTGTCAGCCCCAATTAAGCTAATTATATCTACTGAATGATCTTCAATTTCCAAAAGAAAAAAGGGCTTGAACTTGGGGAAGTAAAGTACATTTCCTGAGATTTGCAAAATGGCATACTGTCCTTAGGAGTGCCTTAATGAAACTGTGGAGGCTTTGTATGCTTAAGAAAAAATATATCATCTTCTCAGTTTACCTGAATGCAACTAGTGTATTAAATACTGAATTCTATAAATAATTAGAAAATGCACATTGAAAAATACAACAGTGAACAAAAGTAATTATAAGTAATTACTTTTTAGCAAAGTTAGAATATGGACTTGCCCCATGAGTTCTGAAATCAAGATTCCACAAGGAGGGATAGAAGTCTTTCACTCTTCTTTTCCTTGTAACACAGTGATCACCTTGATCACCATGATTGACCAGACTGTCTCCGGACAGAGTCCTGCTGGTCGCAACTCGCTTTCCATTCATCTCAAATCCTGGCTTTTCTTCTCCAGGTTCGGCCAAAGTCCTTGACTATTGGATCTTCCCATCTCTTTGGAGGCCAGCCGGTAGGTCTTTTTACTTCTCTTGGATACCATTCAGCAACTGCTGTTGTCCAACAGCCATCCCACACACACTCAACATGTCCTGCCCAGCGTACCTTCCGTTTTTGATATTCAACAATGATATTTATTCCACTTCATGTTCTAATCCGGATGCTTGGAATGTGGTCTTGGACTGCTCAGACAGTTACATTAGAACACGTAACATAGTGAAGATGTCAAAAATGGATGTGCTCTAGCCAGGAGATCCATAGGATTATCTGGCTGCCTCTTATACTCTCCTTTTTATTTTGCAGCTGCAAAGAGATGAAACCAATAATTATTTCAGAAAGCTTGGAAATATACCATTCATTTATTTCAATTTTTTTTGTACAGTTAATCCAGTTATCCTGTAAATTATGAAAGGCTACCTTATTATTCTAGCACAATCAAACTTTAACTTCTGTGTGATTCTGCTTTGGGGGAGACATAAAAACCCATATTCTGCATTATTCCTCTCAAATTAAGCATATAATTTGCCCATTTATATCCTGAGCTAATTAAGTTTCTCAATTTATCTCTCCAATACCTGCACGTGAGCACAGAAAGAATTTCTTCATAGACCCAGTCTGACCATTGCACTAGGCTAGGAAATATTCCATGTTGAACAGCGAAGAATGTAATCCTAGGTAAGCCTCAAATGTGGCTGTTATTTCAGACTTCATTTTTCCTATGAACCAGAAAAATATCAGAACCCTGGCTGAAGAATAGTGCCATATTTCTTTTTCTAGGAATAAGCTATGAAAGTGTCCTTTACTGAAATCCAGAGAAGGTAGTGGCAGACCAGATAGCCAGTTTGGTCTAGTGGTTAAGGTGCTGGGCTAGAAACCAGGAGTCTGTGAGTTCTAGTCCTGCCTTAGACATGAAAGCCGGCTGGGTGACCTTGGGCCAGTCCCTCTCCCTCAGCCCAACTCACCTCACAGGGTTGCTGTTGTGGAGAAAAGAGGAAGAGGAAGGAGTATTAGGTATGTTCATCACCTTGAGCTATTTATAAAAATAATAAAGGTGGGATAAAAAATAAATAAATAAATAAATATTCCTGCCAAGAAAATGACATGGCTGTGTCCACAAAGCTCAACTTGAACTGGACTTAACCTTCTCTTTATTGAAAACCTTTATTTTTATTTTTATTTTTTATCTTTACTAAATATACTATCTTCAGCAAAGGATCGTTACCTTGTCGTGGTGCTGGAGCTTGAGCACCTCAATGATGCCATGAGCTAAACCGTGAAGGGCCACCCAAGACGGGAAGGTCATGACAGAGAGGTCAGACTAAATGCGATCCCTGGGGAAGGTAATGGCAACCCACCCCAGTATTCTTGCCGTGAAAACTAAATGGATCAGTACAACCAGAGATATGTCGGTATACCATCGGAAGGTGAGACCCCCAGGTCGGAAGATGGTCAAAATGCTACTGGGGAGGAACAGAGGATGAGCTCAACTAGCCCCAGACGTGATGACGCAGCTAGCTCAAAGCCGAAAGGACGGCTAGCGGCCGACGGTGCTGGTGGTGAACGGCGAATCCGATGTTCTAAGGATCAACACACCATTGGAACCTGGAATGTAAGATCTATGAGCCAGGGCAAATTGGATGTGGTTATTGGTGAGATGTCAAGATTAAAGATAGACATTCTGGGCGTCAGTGAACTGAAATGGACTGGAATGGGCCACTTCACATCAAATGACCACCAGATCTACTACTGTGGACAAGAGGACCACAGAAGAAATGGAGTAGCCTTCATAATTAATAGTAAAGTGGCTAAAGCAGTGCTTGGATACAACCCAAAAAACGACAGAATGATCTCAATTCGAATTCAGGGCAAGCCATCTAACATCACAGTGATCCAAATATACGCCCCAACCACAAATGCTGAAGAAGCTGAAGTAGAGCAGTTCTATGAGGATCTGCAGCACCTACTGGACAACACGCCTAAAAGAGATGTTATTTTCATCACAGGAGACTGGAATGCTAAGGTGGGCAGTCAAATGACACCTCGAATTACAGGTAAGTATGGCCTGGGAGAACAAAATGAAGCAGGACATAGGCTGATAGAATTTTGCCAAGACAACTCACTCTGCATAACAAACACTCTCTTCCAACAACCTAAGAGACGGCTTTATACATGGACTTCACCAGATGGACAACACCGAAATCAGATTGATTACATCCTTTGCAGCCAAAGGTGGCGGACATCTGTACAGTCGGTAAAAACAAGGCCTGGAGCTGACTGTAGTTCAGATCACGAACTTCTTCTTGCACAATTTAGGATCAGACTAAAGAGATTAGGGAAGACCCACAGATCAGCTAGATATGAGCTCACTAATATCCCTAAGGAATATGCAGTGGAGGTGAAGAATAGATTTAAGGGACTGGACTTAGTAGATAGGGTCCTGGAAGAACTCTGGACAGAAGTTGGCAGCATTGTTCAGGAGGCGGCAACAAAATACATCCCAAAGAAAGAGAAAACCAAGAAGGCAAAATGGCTGTCTGCTGGGACACTAGAAGTAGCCCAAGAAAGAAGGAAAGCAAAAGGCAACAGTGATAGGGGGAGATATGCCCAATTAAATGCAAAATTCCAGAGGTTAGCCAGAAGAGATAAGGAATTATTTTTAAACAAGCAATGCGCGGAAGTGGAAGAAGACAATAGAATAGGAAGGACAAGAGACCTCTTCCAGAAAATTAGAAACATTGGAGGTAAATTCCAGGCAAAAATGGGTATGATCAAAAACAAAGATGGCAAGGACCTAACAGAAGAAGAAGAGATCAAGAAAAGGTGGCAAGAATATACAGAAGACCTGTATAGGAAGGATAACAATATCGGGGATAGCTTTGACGGGGTGGTCAGTGAGCTAGAGCCAGACATCCTGAAGAGTGAGGTTGAGTGGGCCTTAAGAAGCATTGCTAATAACAAGGCAACAGGAGACGACGGCATCCCAGCTGAATTATTCAAAATCTTGCAAGATGATGCTGTCAAGGTAATGCATGCTATATGCCAGCAAATTTGGAAAACACAAGAATGGCCATCAGACTGGAAAAAATCAACTTATATCCCCATACCAAAAAAGGGAAACACTAAAGAATGTTCAAACTATCGAACAGTGGCACTCATTTCACATGCCAGTAAGGTAATGCTCAAGATCCTGCAAGGTAGACTTCAGCAGTTCATGGAGCGAGAATTGCCAGATGTACAAGCTGGGTTTAGAAAAGGCAGAGGAACTAGAGACCAAATTGCCAATATCTGCTGGATAATGGAAAAAGCCAGGGAGTTTCAGAAAAACATCTATTTCTGTTTTATTGACTATTCTAAAGCCTTTGACTGTGTGGACCATAAAAAATTGTGGCAAGTTCTTAGTGGTATGGGGATACCAAGTCATCTTGTCTGCCTCCTGAAGAATCTGTATAACGACCAAGTAGCAACAGTAAGAACAGACCACGGAACAACAGACTGGTTTAAGATTGGGAAAGGAGTACGGCAGGGCTGTATCCTCTCACCCTACCTATTCAACTTGTACGCAGAACACATCATGCGACAAGCTGGCCTTGAGGAATCCAAGGCTGGAGTTAAAATCTCTGGAAGAAACATTAACAATCTCAGATATGCAGATGATACCACTTTGATGGCTGAAAGCGAAGAGGAACTGAGGAGCCTTATGATGAAGGTGAAAGAAGAAAGTGCAAAAGCTGGTTTGCAGCTAAACCTCAAAAAAACCAAGATTATGGCAACCAGCTTGATTGATAACTGGCAAATAGAGGGAGAAAATGTAGAAGCAGTGAAAGACTTTGTATTCCTAGGTGCGAAGATTACTGCAGATGCTGACTGCAGTCAGGAAATCAGAAGACGCTTAATCCTTGGAAGAAGAGCAATGACAAATCTCGATAAAATAGTTAAGAGCAGAGACATCACACTGACAACAAAAGTCCGCATAGTTAAAGCAATGGTGTTCCCCGTAGTAACATATGGTTGCGAGAGCTGGACCATAAGGAAGGCTGAGCGAAGGAAGATCGATGCTTTTGAACTGTGGTGTTGGAGGAAAATTCTGAGAGTGCCTTGGACTGCAAGAAGATCAAACCAGTCCATCCTCCAGGAAATAAAGCCAGACTGCTCACTTGAGGGAATGATATTAAAGGCCAAACTGAAATACTTTGGCCACATAATGAGAAGACAGGACACCCTGGAGAAGATGCTGATGCTAGGGAGAGTGGAAGGCAAAAGGAAGAGGGGCCGACCAAGGGCAAGGTGGATGGATGATATTCTAGAGGTGATGGACTCGTCCCTGAGGAAGCTGGGGGTGTTGACGACCGACAGGAAGCTCTGGCGTGGGCTGGTCCATGAAGTCACGAAGAGTCGGAAGCGACTAAACGAATAAACAACAACAAATATACTATATGCCCTGAGGGCAAAGCCCTGTTTTTATTCCACCTTTTTGCTACCTTGCCCAATAAACCACTATAAACCTTTCCTTCATAGAAGCAGCACAGCAGCTCAAAACCATTACTTACTTATTTCAAAGGATTTTTTCCTGATTCTATTATATTTTTAGAAATAGCCTCTTTTCCTGATGAAATTGAAATCAACACAACTATACTACGTTCATATTCTGATAGAGGTAGTTGCGGGGTAAAAAGTATATGTTGCCTGTTCAGCCTCAAAGTGGAGGGGAAAGATATACACAATCAAGAATTATAAAGATGGCAATGACCCATAATCTTTGGAAATTCCCCCAGTGGCCACCAATCTAGGACTGGTCTGATGGCACCATTCATCCACTGCCCTCTTATGGAGGTAGCCAATGAACCTATAATACTAGAAAAGTGCACGTACCTCGACTCCATCATCAACAAAACATTAGCCCGCCCCACAAACATTTGGTAGAGTCATCCCTTGGTAGGCTTACATACCAAGGGATAACTCTACCAAATCAAAGCTTGCATCAGCTTTTACTCTTCATCAAGCAAGAAGGTATAAAAATAACAAAGGAAGTGAAAATGGGGAAAGAAGGAAGAAAGTTGTCTGTGGCTGAGTAAAGACTGCAACTTCACTCTGTTCAAGAGCAGAGGTAGCATTACAATGCCTCAAAGATTATTCCTAAAGAAGAAAGCAAATAACTGTTAGTCTCCCATTATGGAATATAAAGTACAGTTCTTGTAGACAAATCTGCTTCCAAGCTTAAGTCAAATAAGGCTTGTGGGAGGGGAAATCCAACACATATGGAGGGCATTAGGCTATGGAAATCCAGCTTATAAATGTATGTTTAGTGAGGAGAAAAGGAATAAAAACCTTCCCCTCTCTCTTTCATAATTCTAGAATTAGAGGTCAACCAATGAAAGTAATTGCAGAATATTCAGGGTAGACAAAAGGAAATTACAAGATGCGGAGACAGTTAAGACTTAAATTGACTATAGTCTTTTTTTTTTTTTGCACTTTTGGTATTTTGATGGGCACATTTGGAGTTTTTAAATCATGTCACAGACACTCTCACAAAATGGCTGCTATGGGGGATGTGGCCAGTCACAAAATATCTATTTATCAGAAAGTAAATGCTGGTTAACACCCTCCTGCCTTGCTGCTTTCTATCATTATAGGTTACTTTTGATTTTTCTGTTATTTTCAAAACAAATGGGAGCTATTGCTCTATTCCAAAATCTCTTAAAGTGACTATTTTAGTTAAATCATCTGCTTAAGATCATCAGATGCATTTTTGCAGGATTCTATCCAAGATTCCTTAGCCATGAATCTCTTGGAGGTTTTATGTTTAAATTATTCTCTGAGGTGAGTGACTTTTACTAAAATGCAGGTCTATTTCAGAATAAAACAGGCTGAAACAGTATCCAAAATTTACAAAAAAAGGCTAGCATAACATAGAGCTCACTAGCACATTTCTACATTGACGTGCACAGGGTGTGGTGTGGGTTGGGGAGGGTGCACGGGGGTGTGCAAGAAGTGCCATGTGGGTCGGGGAGGGTGTGTGGGGGAGTGTGAGTGGCCAGCGCCGTGTGAGTGCAGAGGAGTTTGGAGGGGGCTCAGGTGGGGGAGACTTACCCCAGAGACTTGCAACTTTCCCCTGCTGGCTTCTCCATTGACTTTTTGGGGAAGCCAGCAGGGAAGGTTGCAAATGGCAATCACGTGATTGCAGGGTGCTTGGCAACCGGTCATAAGTGCAAACAGGTTGCCAAGTACCCAGATCCCAATCATGTGACTGCAGGGGTGCTGGGATAGCTGGACCTCCAAGGACCAGTCATAAGCACCATTCGTTCAGTGCTATTGTAACTTGGAATGGTCGCTGACCTAATGGTCATAGGTCGAGGACTACCTGTAATGATCCAGGATACATTATTCAGAGAATTTGCCACAAAGTTCCATACATTAAGATCCCTGTTGTCTTCATACCCCATTTGTGAGCTTCTTGGACATGTTTCAATGGCCATGATTGAAAACAATATGTTAGGCAAGGCAAGGTCTAAATCTCTGGCCTGATTAAATAGGTCACTCCTTCTGTCCATGGCCTTCCTTTCCAGAGAATTACATTTGGAAAAATCAGATTAAGGGTCTAATAATCAAATATGTGTTGAGATCTGCCAGTTTCATGCAACTCTTTCTTCAAATAATATTATCATACATCTAAATGCAGAGATTAGGGAGATTTCTAAAATTTCTCCACTGTGAATGATTTGCTCATTTTTTCCCAAATTACATCATTTCCTTGATCCATAGGATGCACCCACTGAAATATATAACATTCTCATAAAAGCTCCTTGATTGCCAGGTAATCCAAGGTGAACAAAATTATCACTGCTTCTTGTTCATTCAGTGCAGATCACTTACATCCACATGATGCCTTCCTAATTTTTCATCCTCCTGAAAAGTTTCCAATTATTTAATTCTAAGATCATTTATTTCTAGCACATGTACTTATGGCAGCAGCATAACTCACCTTTCCAACATCATTTGTAATTATACCTATTGTGGATCTGTACTTTGGGTGGAAGAGAAAAAAGTAGTTTCAAATGTTTATAAACTGCTGGATATAGGTGAGTATTAAATTTCTGGAGGCTGAACCAGCTACTCTAGTTATTTGAATAACCTACATTTTTAATTTGGCATGAAACCCTTCATGCCAAATTAAGAGGAGAGCAGTATTAGTCTATGACAGCAAAAAATCAGAAAGAGTGTGGTAGCGTCCTTTTTGACTAACTTTATTTATTATCCTAATTAATAAAATATATTAGTCAGGAAAGGTGTTACTAGACGCCTTCTGATTTCAAGCTAGGAACTGAAAATAATGAGTCCACCACCATTGTGCAAAGCAACATTCAACTCAGAAACATCTCAGAAACCACCAACAGACTGTTACAACCGCATGGCATCACTGTAGCACATAAACTAAAATGCTTCAGAACATATTAAGTAACCCAAAAGACCCAATAGCCCAAGAAGAAAAAACAGGAGTTATTTACAACATACACCCACTATGTAGCACAGACAGGCAGAAGACTAGCAGAGTGCATCCACAAACACCAACTAGCAGTCAGAAGACATGATGAGAACTCCTTAATCTCACAACACATGGACAGACTCAACCATAGTTTCAACTGGGAAACTGTGAGCATCCTAAACCAAGCCAAATCCAAAAACGCCAGAGAATTCCTGGAAGCCTGGAACTCAGACAAAGCAGCCATCAACAGACACATAGAGGTAAACAACATTTACATACTATTCAAAGGAGACAATAGAAAAGCCAAAAGACCAGTACACTCCCTTGCCAGCAATCAACACCCAGATATGCAAAAATTAACACTAGGATTAACACCAGATGAACCATCAAACAGCACAATACACCCTAATCAAGGAACTATTAACTCAGGCAATCAACCAAGCAGCAAACAACAGCCCAATCAAAGAACTCCCAAGGAGAGAACAACACCCCTACCAACACAAGCAGGGCAAGCCACAGTATATAAACTGAAAGCAAGGCCCACTCCCTCTTTGCACTGAAGATGTTGCCCAGTCTGGCAATGAAATGTCTGCAAGAAAACAAGGCTCAGTGAGCACCAAGGACTCCACATTCAACTACTATATTGTTGTTAAGCAGCACAATAAGCTTATGCATCATTTGAAATGAAGTAGGTTTCCTTGCTTCCACTACCTAAACAAAATCTGAACTTGGGTTCAAACTGCTTCTTTGAAAATAAATATTCTCCCTGAAAATAAATATTCTTTAGAGCCTGAAAGGGGTCCAAAATTATTAGTTCCCTTCATAGAAATACAAAGTGCTGCTTTCTTACATCCCATTCGTCCTAAGTGCTGGAAGGAATTTCAGACTAATGGGTTCCTGCCTCCCTGTGCATTTCTCTCTTGTGATTTAATAAATGAATTTTTTTTAAAAAAATAGCAAGAAAGCTGATATGTTACATACACTGTGGCATAACAAACAGATTCGAAGCATATAAATATTGGATCTGTATTGTACCTGCTGCTATATAAAACGCAGAAGTAGCATAGGAACAACTAAGTGTGGCATACGAGATCTCAGTGACAACTACATCATGGGAAAAAGCTGTTAATGGAAAGCAAACAGGATGATTGCCTTTCCTAATATTCCTGAAAATTACTTCTGTTTTCTCCCCCTCATCAAACCCAGAGGTTTTAACTTGGGAGGAAAACCTGCATCAGTACCAACAGGAATCTGATTCTCAGGAAGATTTTGGCCTGCATTATGTTAGGGAGAAAAGGATTAGAGCATTCCTCCAGACACACGCCTCACGGCACCTGTCACAATTAAAACTACATACCTGTGAATAATGCTTTCTTTCCAATTGACAGATATCTGTTTAGCATTGCATCTAGTTGCACCATCAAGTGCAATTCCACCATCTCCTATCTGATGCTCTCCTGGCCCATAGCCTTTACCTTCCTTGCTTGGGGATGATGAGAGTTGTCATCAAACACTTCTGGAGAACTCAGATTGAGAAAGTATTGGCAAAGTGGTGGTCACTTGGATTTTTTTTCATTTTGGTAACTGTCTTCTAGACATGTTCCAGTTTATCCATGTCCTTCGTAAAATATGGAGTCCTGAACAAATGGTGCAGTCTAACCGAAGTAGAATAGAGAGGAACCATGACTTCTCTTGGTCTTAACACTATACTTCTATTGATGCAACCTAGGACTGTATTTGCTTTTTTTTTTAGCTGCATTACACTGTTGGCTCATGTTCAGCTTCTGATTCATTAAATCACCAGATCCTTTTCATAAGTCCAGGTTGTGTCCCCTATCCTATATTCATGCCTTTGATTTTTTCCTATCCAAATGTAGAATTTGTCCTTGATGGAATTCATCTTGCTGGTTGATCATTGAGTCACCTCTAATCTAGGAGAAGGAGAAGGAGAAGGAGAAGGAGGATGTGGTAGATTTAGATGGTGCCACTGGTCCTCAGGAAGGAGGGAGCACATTCCAAGGAGGTGGAGGAGATAAGCAGATATCTCCTATTGTCCAGGAGGCAATAGCAGAAAAATGAAGAGGTTCAGGATAGCCCCGCCCTAGAGTCTTCCAAGTTATTTCCCCTTAGGTTAGGTAGAGTAGCTTTAGTCTGGCAAGATTCTATCTAAACAGTGTGAGCAAATAAAGAACTGGAGTTTGAATGGACTGACTCTTCATTGTTCTTGGGCTGGGCCTAACAGAAGGAGAAGGAGAAGGAGAAGGAGAAGGAGAAGGAGAAGGAGAAGGAGAAGGAGAAGGAGAAGGAGAAGGAGGAGGAGGAGGAGGAGGAGGAGGAGGAGAAGGAGAAGGAGGAGAAGGAGGAGAAGAAGCAGAAGCAGAAGGAGAAGGAGAAGGAGAAGGAGAAGGAGAAGGAGAAGGAGAAGGAGAAGGAGAAGGAGAAGGAGAAGGAGAAGGAGCCTACACTGAAGCTTCAGATACTCCATTTCACATTTTTTTTTTCCTACCAAATAATTAATTTTTAATTGAATTTCTTAAAAGGTTGCTTCATTTTATCACATTTAAGAATAAGAATGTATATCAAAGCAGTGCAAATCTTTGAACGGGTGTTTCACTTCAAGGAGGGTCCAAGCAAAGCACAATCCTTCTCAAAGCAGGATTGCTATTAAGTAAAGAAATCAGGCTGCCTCGTCATGCTCTGCTTCACAGTCCTCCCTCAGCATTGTGTTGCCTCTTTGCTTCACTGAAGCGAATCACTTTGCCTCTACAGCACAAAACTCTTTCTCCAGGCAAATCTAAGACAATTTGCACAGACATAATATAAATTTCAAAACAATATTTATTTGCTTATTTAAAAATGCATTTCAAAACAAGTCCATTTAAGGAGGCCAGGATCAGGATCAGCAGCTGCCCCATTAGTACGTTCCAAGTTTTCATCCACACCTCAATTTTGAGCATGAATATTAATTATATATATGAAAAAAGTGATTTCAGTTTGTTCAAAGTATCTCTCTAGGCTAAGTTTAAGATGCTTTATATGCTAATAAGCACTTAGTAAGAAGCAGCATTTTTTCTTTGAAGCCAAGACAGGAGCTAATGCCTCCTGCAGTTCAGGCCTCTGTCAGTCCCAGCTAACAGGATTAGCCTGTTGTGTTTTCTAAAACATGGTGTGGTAGAAACACACTGAGGACCCAATCCAATGTTTCATTAAAGATGGATTCCCCAAATCACTACTTGATGGCATACGCATCCTGATCATGTAAAAAATAGGAATGGGATGATTGACAAGTAAGAGAAAGCAGCATCACAAGTGGACCCCTTCTCCAAGGCAGCCTAACAGCCATCTTTAGAGCCTGACTGGAGACCTACCTGTAGTGTCTGCATGAGCAAGATTACCAGATGGTAAAAACTGTTCAACCCTGACTTCTCTACCAATTTTCTCTGGTAAATATTCTGCTACGCCCCTTTATAAATAGTAAGAGGAGAAACATGACTTCCTGTTCAGCAGCTCTCATTCATTTACTTACAAAGTGAGTTGGGGAACCCAACTGACAGTTGCCAAAAGAAGGGATAGAATTGAGAAAAACAGGCAGCCACAAAATTGAAAAACTACTCAGCAACAGTATTTATTACAATTTTCACATGATTTCTACTACCTTCAAGAAACTTCACAAATTTAGAAGGCTAAAACAAAACAGTGCTGCAAAATAAAACAACCAGTAAACAAGAACAGAAGAGGAACAGGCAAGCCATAGCTCTACCTACATAAAATTCAGCACACTGCCACCTAGTGGCTAAACTATGAAATCAGATTATCCATACACATTCCAGACAATGGACAATGATGAGATTCCAGCTACCTTGTTTCTTATATCTATGCCATAAACATGCTTAATTTTATTGGTTGGTTGTTTAATAATAAATGTTTTTAACAAATATATTTATTAAACTGGTTATTCTGCCAAACATTTTACAGTCTTTACAGTCATAGTGAACTGTACTGATAGGTAAAACTCCTACCAGAATAGCAAGAGTCCCATCCTGTTTTGGAGTTTTTAAAAAGGATTTTGAAAAGTTTATAACTGTTTATGTTTACAGCATATCATAATATATGGAAACTGTTTGTCTATCTTTCCCTAATTGTCATAGCTGTTAATGTAGCTGTTAATGTAAATTGCTCAAAAACTTGGGTATGTAAACCATCTTTCATTCTTTAACAGTAAAATTTTCCTGCTGCAAGGCTTTTAAAATGCAGATTCCCTGATGTAAGCTTTTTCTTTTGAACCCAATTTTCACAATGTACCTTTTTTACAGACATTTTTTGCAGGTTTTTTTAAAAAAAGATTAATACTATTTTATAGGGTTTTATAGAAGAGGATGATCAGCAGCAAGGTGGGTAGACTCAGTTACAGGGGTGATGAGGGTGTCGTTGGAAGAGCTGAAGAACTAGGTTAGGGACATCATGGAGAAAATCTATGTGGTCACTAGGAATCAAAAACAACTTGATGGCACATAATCAATCAATCAACTTGATGCCAGTTGTGTTTGTCCCACTGCTACATCAGGTAGAAGCAGAACACTTACATTTAACGGAGATGAGCACCGCCCCCTAGAGTCGGACACGACTGGACTTTACGTCAAGGGAAACCTTTACCTTTACTAGATATTATACCATAGAATGCTATATTCTGCTATTTTCCTTTGCTATCATACACAGATGCATACATCTCCCTGGCATTAAATACACTTACTTATTGCTTAGCTTTGAATGTGGGTGTTGTTTGCATCCCAGGGCTCTTGGACATTTCATAAAGACAATATATTCAGTGTACTCACAAAGCATCTCCCTGCTTCTTTCATTCCATGGCAATTGTAATGTGTGAACTGGTTATATAAGCCAACTTTTGAAAGATGTCTGAAAATCAATTTTAAAAAGTAAAGTGTAAGCCAGTCATAGAATATGTCTCTAAGACAGCCTGTCTTAATCTAATGCAGAGGGCTGAAAGGAAAAAAATAATTAGCCAGCAGCAATAGACCTATATGGATTTATATGGTGTTGCTGAATAACATGTGACTTGTTCCATTTCCTTTGTCACCTAGTAGCCAAGGGTGATAACTTTTCCTCATTAGAGATGATTTTTTAACTGTGAAATCTATATCCTGCCATTTTCTCTATTTATTACACAGTCTGTATATTTTAAAGGGGGCTCCAGATTTTACTCCATGAAGATTATTCATCTGATCAAGGTACCTTTAATTGGATTTAAAGGAAGCTTTGCCCACTTTGAAAGAAAAAAAGAGGGCTTTTCAAGCTGAGAAGCAGATTAACATGAATCATTCCAAAAATAATGACATTGTAAAGAAAGCCTTTTCATCATCGCCCTCAACAACAACATTATTTATATTTTAAATCCTCTCTCTATTTATAAGATTTTCATTAAATGAAAATCCCAAGGACTGCTTTATATTGTTTTCCTCAGGATTTGGAAAAAAATGTTGCAGTTCATATTTGAATTATAAAAATGCCCCTGAACTGTTCTATTTTTCAAAAGAAATCTAAAATATGAACATAGAGTTAAGGGCAATGGTGAGGAGAAATCATTGGGGTTATGCACTTTAGGGAAAAGGGGTAAGTCTGTGTTTGCGAGTTAAGGACATATCATCAGAACCTTGAAAAGTATTACAAATATGAGCAGGAAAAGGATGAGCCTTCAAGAAAGGTTAATGATCAGCCTTTCTACTCCGCATGTCTTGAAAAATTGCAACATAATTTCACATCATAGTAGAAATTATAAAACAGAACATGATTGAGTCAGATTTAAACCTTCTGGTTCAGATGACTTCGCAGAGAATTAAATATATTTATAGCTTTCTGATTGGAAAAAACACACACACATTTAAATACATTTTTTGCTGGATTAAACTGTTTTATTGTTTTTTTTTTCATGATCTGTTGCAGTCCATTCTAGGGGGCCAGATTGAATGGCTTTATGCTTTCTCAGAAAAGGAATGGTCCAAGTTACTATCTCAAAAAATTTACTGCTGATTTTGGAATATAAGAATGGTTGCTTTCTAATACACTTTTACCAAGCAGACCCTAAAGTATTTCAATAAACAGTTCCTCACACCGAACAAAGAATGCACATGGAGTTTTAAATTCTTCCATTCAATCATATCCATGCATACTTGCAAGCAAATGGAGATAATCCAACAGCACGTTTTCCTTATGGATGTGTTTCCTTATGGAAGTGGGCTGAGTATTCTGAGAGTTGTAGACCAACAACCCATCGAGAAGGTACCAGAAAGCCTATAAGGTCAGGAAGTGTGTATGGATTTATATAAACAAGGATGCAATGATTTCTATCACTATGCCAGTCTTGTTGGTTCCTCAAAGGAACATCCATCACAAGGCTGCTTTTCCATCACAAAACAATAAGCACAAAACATATGCTTAAAATCAACATGGGATAATCTCCATGTAATGTATAATGCCAGCAATATACATTTTGGAGATGCATTGCATTCAACTGGTAAGAGCTAGTTGGGAGGCAGGGACATCGCCATTTTCCAAGCCACGATGTAGCCTTAAAGGGACACTAAGACAGGCCACCCCATTTCTAAATAAATCTATCTATCTATCTATCTATCTATCTATCTATCTATCTATCTATCTATCTATGTATTTTAAGTTTGAGTACCCTAAGAGAGGCTTTCTATGGCAAGGAGAAGCGGGCTCTCTTGGTGCTTATTGTTATTTTTGGGATTGTTTCTTTTTTTAAAATTCTTTTTAAGTTTTGGACTTCGTTTTTCCTCCAAATATTAAGGAGGATTGAGAGTAAATAATTGTCTCCCTGTTATTATTTTTGTACTAAATTTGAAGATATTAGCATTTGCCTACACGTTGAATCAGCTGATTTGAACCTTCAGCTTTCTGTTTCTACTTTCCCTTGGTAAATGTCTGCATATCTCACTTTTGCTTCTGTAAACACATTTTGGAACTTTTTCGTATCTTCAGCTTTTGCTGGTTAAGCTCCTAGGGGGCACCATAATCTACTGCATGAGACATCGAAGATTTTAAACAGATTTTCTCTGACTTCCACCAAGATTTTAAATAGATTCTTTCTGATTCCTACCAAGTTTTTATGCCAGACGTTCAGGACATTATAGCAAATATGAGGTCCAAAATGTGTCATCTGGTTGGAGATGTTGTGGATGGAACTGAGGAATTCAACAATGACAGAAAAGTTTCTTCTAAGAGTAAGATTGAGATTTCTATTGAGATGCTGGATGAAGATCGGATAGTGGAGTTGGAGAAATTTAAGGGAAAGAGAGATTTGCAATTGAAATTGATCTTCTGGTGGAATGCCATGAAAAAGGAGGGGTTATTATGTATGGGAGGTTTTCTGAAGTCAGAGTTTTTGAGGGGGGAGTTGAGCTGTTTGATCTTTTTAAGAAAAAAGTTCTGTGTGCATTGTTGGGATATGTAAATGCTCTGCTCTATTCTGAAGTGGGATAAGGGTTAAAAATATTTATCTGGATTGCTTTTAAGGTTTGGCTGATTTCATTTATCTTTAACAATTTGGATTAAAATTATTAAGGTGTAAACATTGTCTACTTGGAGGGTTTTCGGTTTAAGATTAGGATCATTAAAATTGTTGTATTACTAAGTATAATGACAGACAATTTATGTGCTTTTTAGTTTGATTTTTATTATAGTAGACAGAAATGTATAGAATAGTAGTAGGAAGGGAATAATTAAATAGATGTTATCTCTGGGGAGGGGAAAGTTGTTTAGGAGGTTTATATGAATTTTTCTTTTTTTCCCCCTTTAATATAAAGGGAGGGAGTAACTGTACTTAGTGATTTTTATAATGTGCCAATATGGAATGATTTATAGAAATAATATATTGATTTAATATAGAGTAAGGGATTGATTATGGAAAATCTTTGTATATCCTTGCTGTTAAAAGTTGGAAGTCACATCTTTCTGTAACTTTGAAAAAAAAAAAATTCTCTTGTGTTTTCACACCTTTTTAGTTTTTTTTCTCTTTTTTGTGGTTTTTTTGTTTTTTTTTTGTTTTTTCATAGCTTTTATCTTTGCTTGAAACTTAATAAAATTCATATAAAAAATAAAAGTATAAATCATCACTGAATTATTCATGAAAGCAACATTTCTGCATCCCATGGTTTATAGAAGATCTAGAGGAGACAATTTAGTTTAAATAATAATAGCTGAAGTTGATTAGAACTTGTATAGCAAATCTTTGGCAGGGTCGCCGTGCCTAGAAAGGATACAGTAAGGATTATTCCTGGACAGAAATTCAGATTTGGTTCATTATCTTTTAAAACTTGCACTTCCTACTTCCTAGAAGGAATGCATTTCCTCATACTTGATTTAAACAGGAAAAATGTCACTGCCCCATTTGTACTTACTTATGATTTCTTGTTAAGATACATAAATATTTAGGTAATGGACTTATAGCATATAAGACACCTAATCATTTGTGCCTGTGGAAAGACAGACTGATGTGACAAAATTGTTTTTAAAGTGGGAATATATCTGGTGGCATGCCAGTAGTGAGCTGTCAGTTGGAATCACTGATTGTCAGCTGAAAAGAGAATTTAAAGCAATGTTTTCAAGGCAGAATACATTTCCATTACAAACAATTCTACACAGTCAGGCTCAAAGCAATACTTGGCTTGGGGAAAGGGGGCAAGAATTAGACTGGTGAAGAAGACAGGGAGTTTTTTAGCTAAGCAAGACCATTTTCTCATCCATCCTACAGTTAACTGTTCTGACTGGCTTTCTGGAACCTCAGGTAATGTCTGTCATACTACTGAACAATGGTTTATCTCCTAACGATTAGCTTTATCAATACTATGCACCAATTAGGATGTTTTTTTTATATACCATGGCTGGATACTATTAGTAAGTGAAGTCATTTATTAACAGTGCAGTGGTACAGTAGTATGTACAAACATGGAGGAGAGTTGCACTAAAGGCAGTTTCTGCTGGTCTTCACCACCAGCTAACAGTTTGCTGATACTTTAAAGAATTAGATCAAATAGAAAATTTTGAATTAAGAAGAATACAAGTTATGTTTGAAACAGGAACTCAGGGCTTTCTAAAATCTAGCAAAGTAGATAATTATTACTTTTATTGCAGACAAAGTCAGACCTGCAGCTTTGTCACATGCTTCCAGTGAGGAACAGAGATATTCTAACCTTGTTATATCTACCAAATCTCCTTCAAGGATATTACCCTTCTAAGAAGGGTGCTATTGGTAAATATCCACTTTCTACAGCGAGGAGGAGCTGGGTCTCTTGGTGCTTAACATTATTGTTGGGACTACTTTAAAAAAAAATTTTTTTTAAGTTTTGGATTTCATTTTCCTTCCAAAGGAAATTTTAAGATAGAGAGTAAATAATTGTCTTCCTGTTATTTTTTTGTATTAAACTTGAAGATATTAGCATTTTCCTCCATGTTGAATCAGCTGATTTGAACTTTCAACTTTCTGTTCACTTTCCCTTGAGAGCAGCCTGTTAATTATTCTCACTTTGTGTAAACAACTTTCCCTCCCATATCTTCGACCTTCACTGATTAAGCTCCTAGGGGCGCCATAATCTACTGTGTGAGACATGGAGGAATTCAAGCAGATTCTGTCTGAGCTTCACCACGACTTCAAAAAGATTTCTTTTGACTTTTATCAAACTCTTATGCAATATATCCAGGACACTGTGGAAAACATGAGAACTAAAATGTGCCATCAGGTTGGGGATGTGATGGATGAAACTGAGGAACCTAAAAGTGATAGAAAGGTTTCTTTTAAGACTGAGATTGGGATATCTATCCAGATGATGGATGAAGATTGGATAATGGAAAGCTAAAGGAAAGATTGATCTGCAAGCCATAAATAGAGTCAATCTCCTGGTGGAACGCCATGAAAAGAGCCTGGAATTTTTGAGTAGTTGAGTTGAGGAAAGCTCTGAGTATATTTTCAGAATATGCAGCTGCTCTGGTTTACCTTGAAGTGGGATAAGGGTTGAAGAATGTTTATCTGGTTTGCTTTAAGGATCTGACTGATGTTATTTGCCTTTAAAGATTTGGACTTACTGTTTTGAATTGGCTTTGGTTTTTGTGTTTATTAAGATTTTGTGTTTATTAAAATTGGGATTATTAAAATTGTTATACCATTAAGAGTAGTATCTGACAACTTATGTGCCTTTCAATTTGATTTTTATTATAGTAGACATAAATGTATAGAATAGTAGTAGGAAGGGAATAATTAAATATGTTTATCTTTTGGAGGGGAGAAATATGTTTAGGAGGTTTATATGATTTTTTTTCTTCATTTTAATATAAGGGGAAGGAGCAACTGTACTTAGTTATTTTTATTATGTGTTAAAGGGGAATGACTTATAGAAATAATGTGCTGTTTTGGTTTAATATAGAGTAAGAGATTGATTATGAAAAATTTGCATATCCTTGCTGTTAAAAATTGGAAGCCACATCTTTCTGTAAATTTTTTTTAAAAAAATTATTTTGTGTTTCTGCACTTTTTTTAGTTTTTTTCTTTTTTTTTCTTTCTATGTAGTTTTTTTTTCTTTTTTGTAGCTTTTATTGTTTTTCTGAAATTTAATAAAATTTCTTCCAAAACAATATGGATTTGCAGTCCCAACCATATGAACTAAGACATCCACAAACTGCTGTCTTGTCTGGATTCAGCTTTGGCCTGTTATACCTCACTAAGTCCATAATCTGGCCTAACCAGAATTCCACCAGAGAGCCTGCCAGCTGTGAATATTGACCAATAGCACCCTTTAATGAAGTTAGGGTTATCACCAAGGTTTCATGAACTACCCAGAGCAGGATTGATGAGATACCTTCCTGCCTCTCTTGGCTGGTAAGCAGGCCAGACAGAAGGATAGGCAGTACCTTCACTATCCCCTCCCTCTTGAAATGGTCAGCACTAGTCTTGTTCTTATACTTCCCACCAGCCCAGGATCTCTCAATAATTCTTCTTTCCCTTCTCTACAAAATGCTATGTCACTAGTGAGGAAATGACCAATGACTACCAAATTTATTATGGCTTATTATGGCTTATTATTATTATTATTATTATTATTATTATTATTATTATTTTAATTTTCCACAGCTTCATGCTTTCCTTAGGTATTCAACCATAAATTCCATCCTGAATGGTCAACGTTAGGGGATTGTGAGAGTTAAATACATCTGAAGGGCATCATTATGAGCAAAGCTGCCATTAGTGTTCATGGATTAAAGTGCAATGAAATGGATTTAGATTCATGGAAAGTTTTGTCTACACAAATGTATTTATCTTAAAGATATCACGAGACTCTTTTTATCTTCAGTGGTATTTAAACAACTTTTATTCTATTCATCATTATCCACATAGTTATTTTTTTCAGCTCTTTGCTCGCTGAGCCATACCAACATCAGCACTTTGATACTATTATTAGACAGAAACAGTATATCCTTCAGTGCTGGTGCAAATTAATTACATTAAATCCACATATTGAAAATACATTGATTTTTCAAACAGATGTCTAGAAATCTGTGTTGCAGCTGAGCTGCATTTATAGCTTTCTTTGTTACAGTTAGTGAGTATTAGAGTCTAACAATAGATTTAAGCAGGCAAGGTTCTCTGGAATGCTATTTTTCCCATTATTTAGTAGCTGACAAAGTCCATGCTAACTCATTAGATGTGACTTTGATTCTGGAATACTATTATCTGTAAGAAATTGTTCTGAATATAAGATGCTTCTTCTGGTTAGATGTTCACACTATTCACTGCAACACTAATGCCTTCATCCTTGGGGAAATGTCATCATTCTCCATTGGCAAAACAGGTCTGTGCTTTTTTTTGCTTTTTGTTTCAGACAACAAAAGTTTGAGGTGTGTTTCCTATAGCAGCTGCATTCAAATAACCTCTAAATAATTAAGATAAACCACAAGAGGTAGCTGAGGTGTTTTTAAGGCACTTCCTTCTTTTCTGATTGCAAAACGTTGGAAAACCAATGACCCAGATATAGCCACAGATTAGAAAATAGATATGATGAGTCTGGGCATGAAAATGTAAACTCCAATGCCACATGATTACTATATCTATATACTACTAAAACTTTCATTGTGTTTCTCTGTCTGTCTGTTTGTAGTCTCAAGTCAGCTCAAACAGTGCATTATACCAGACCAATTTTTGAATCAAGGTACCTAAAATCCTCTAACTTAAAGAATGCATAAAAAATCCAGGATCCATTACTGCTGTGGAATTGAAATTTCCACAGTGTTGACACCAGTTTTATTCACAAAGTAGTGGCCGTTGCAGCATCACCGTGGTCACGGGATCATGATTTACAATGCTCCTTGCCAGCTTCCCACAAGCAAAGTCAATGGGGAAGCCAGCAGGAAGTTGGAAGTCACTTCCACTCCCACTGCTTTTTTGCCCACCCATAGTCATTCTATTTATCTGTTTAGGTAAGTACATATTGATTTATTCTTGACGTTCATTTGCAACTACAATTATTTTTCTATTTATGATACATACTCTTCTTAGATGATCATGGGACTGTCCAGCATTGGGGTAAAAGAAATATGGTCAGCCTAAAATTAAATGTTCATTCTGGTCACTACTTTTCTGTCAAAGGATGACCCAATGGGTCACAGGGATGTCTAGTCATACTTAGTTCCAAGGCTTTGGTAAATTGTTTTACTCACTAGTCACAGTTGTTAAAATTATCCCTTATCTAGACAGCAACATATCCTGTAAGTGAATTACTGATGAGATGATAAAGCTGAGAAGAAAGTGTACTATCTAAAGAATTGGCATGGAAATGCTGTGCTACTGGATTGTCTCCAGTGAATGTGGTTACTTCCTGAACTGTATTTGATTAGCATGTCATTGTATTTTCATACAGTATATCATCCTTCTTACTTATGAACTACTTCACAGAGCACATCAATAAATGTGCAGAATTTGCTGCTATGAGATGAGGGTGGTGCCACGGTCATAGACAGCTTTGAAAGTGGTGTAGAGAACTGCATATAGGATAATGCTATTAATGAAAGCTCCATGTTTGGTGGCAGGTTATAACTAAATCATTGTTTATGGACAGCAAACAATGGGAGAAGGGTTGTTACCTCCATACTCTTTTTATATGCTTCCCAGAAGTATTGTTCTGGCCAGCACTGTTAAGTCTTTGAAAAATATTTTGCAGTGGATAGGTACCATTATAAGGAAAAGAACCAGAACCAGGATTAATGGGCTCCAGCTAGTGTTGGTTAATCTGCTCTTTGCCTTTTCAGTCACATAGGCTACCAACTACTATAAGATATACAGTATCTAGGATTGCCATTAACCATAAAAGTGCACCAAATTCGTATTACAATTTTAATTTGAGCCACAAGTTTCAGAGAACCAAAACCAAAACCCAATCCAAACTCTTAATGGGAATATGTAAAAGAACCTGAACCCAAGAACAAAATAATTGCTGTAACATAAAGTGAAGGCTACTGCTAACCATAGAATTACATCCTAATATCTATCCAGACAACAACTGATAATCAAACACCTCAATGCCCCAAAACACCAACCTTAACTCTACTATATCTCCAGTACAAATGTACTTCTTAACCATCTGCCCATCTCAACACAGACATAAATCTAAGACTACCACAAACCATAAAAATACACCCAAATTCTTATTCAGACATTAATTTGATCCAGAAATTTAGAGAACCCAAATCCTAATGCTACGTTACCCAAACACCTATGAAAGTAAATAAATACTACATCTGAAACACATGTAATATATCTCTAGGGACTATTACTGGCCATAAAAATGCATCCAGATTCTGATTTGACAGAATTTCACAGAAAATTCAGTGAATCTGAACCCTAAGTCTCAGTTCACCAGAACTGCTCTGCAAACAACCCAGACATTGAAGAAAATCCAGAAATTTTAATGAACTCAGAATCGAACCACAATCTGGCCTCTAATGGAGATGTATACCATAAAGGTAACCCTAGATGTTTTTCATCTATCTATTCTAGCTTACAGCCCTAGTAATCTTCAAATCTACTTAGGTTTCAGGGTATTGGACTAGGTTGGCTAGATGCAGGAATAAGAAGACATAAATCTATATCAGAAATAGCAAATTTTAATGGGGAACATTTCATAGGTCCAGACTTCGAAGTTTTTTTGAAAAGATAATTCATCCAGGGAGTCAACACTAATTCCTATTGTTTTAAATAGGGGCAAGTACTTTTTTATTCACAAAGAATCAGTTTACAAATGTCATGGTATATTATTGCTCAATAATTGTTTTATAAATTTCATTATGTATTACGATATTTCTCCTTAATAATCCTTAGTGTATGCGTGTAACCAATATAACAATTTATGCTCTGAATGAAGTAGATTACAGTCAACAAAAGCTTATGCCACAATATATTTGTTAGTTTTAAGGAGCTTCAAGAGTAGTTATTCTATTAGACTGCACTTGTTCTACTAATGTTGTTGTTTATTCGTTTAATCGCTTCCCACTCTTCGTGACTTCATGGACCAGCCCACGCCAGAACTTCCTGTCGGTCGTCAACACCCCAGCTCCCCCAGGGAAGAGTCCGTCACCTCTAGAATATCATCCATCCACCTTGCCCTTGGTCGGCCCCTCTTCCTTTTGCCCTCCACTCTCCCTAGCATCAGCATCTTCTCCAGGGTGTCCTGTCTTCTCATTATGTGGCCAAAGTATTTCAGTTTTGCCTTTAATATCATTCCCTCAAGTGAGTAGTCTGGCTTTATTTCCTGGAGGATAGACTGGTTTGATCTTCTTGCAGTCCAAGGCACTCTCAGAATTTTCCTCCAACACCACAATTCAAAAGCATCTATCTTCCTTCTCTCAGCCTTCCTTATGGTCCAGCTCTCGTAGCCATATGTCACTATGGGGAACACCATTGCTTTAACTATGCGGACCTTTGTTGTCAGTGTGATGTCTCTGCTCTTAACTATTTTATCGAGTTGTGTCATTGCTCTTCTCCCAGGGATTAAATGTCTTCTGATTTGCTGACTGCAGTCAGCATCTGCAGTAATCTTCGCACCGAGAAATACGAAGTCTTTCACTGCTTCTACATTTTCTCCCTCTATTTGCCAGTTATCAATCAAGCTGATTGTCATAATCTTTTTTTTTTTTTGAGGTTTAGCTGCGAGCCAGCTTTTGCACTTTCTTCTTTCACCTTCATCATAAGGCTCCTCAGTTCCTCTTCGCTTTCAGCCATCAAAGTGGTATCATCTGCATATCTGAGATTGTTAATGTTTCTTCCAGCCATTTTAACTCCAGCCTTGGATTCCTCAAGCCCAGCATGTCGCATGATGTGTTCTGCATACAAGTTGAATAGGTAGGGTGAGAGTATACAGCCCTGCCTTACTCCTTTCCCAATCTTAAACCAGTCCGTTGTTCCGTGGTCTGTTCTTACTGTTGCTACTTGGTCATTATACAGATTCTTCAGGAAGCATAGAAGATGACTTGGTATCCCCATACCACTAAGAACTTGCCACAATTTGTTATGGTCCACAAAGTCAAAGGCTTTAGAATAGGCAATAAAACAGAAATAGATGTTGTTCTGAAATTCCCTGGCTTTTTCCATTATCCATCGGATATTGGCAATTTGGTCCCTAGTTCCTCTGCCTTTTCTAAACCCAGCTTGTACATCTGGCAATTCTCACTCCATGAATTGCTGAAGTCTACCTTGCAGGATCTTGAGCATTACCTTACTGGCATGTGAAATGAGTGCCACTGTTCGATAGTTTGAACATTCTTTAGTGTTTCCCTTTTTTGGTATGGGGATATAAGTTGATTTTTTCCAGTCTGATGGCCATTCTTGTTTTTTCCAAATTTGCTGGCATATAGCATGCATTACCTTGACAGCATCATCTTGCAAGATTTTGAACAGTTCAGCTGGGATGCCGTCGTCTCCTGCTGCCTTGTTATTAGCAATGCTTCTTAAGGCCCATTCAACCTCACTCTTCAGGATGTCTGGCTCTAGCTCACTGACCACACCATCAAAGCTATCCCCAATATTGTTATCCTTCCTATACAGGTCTTCTGTATATTCTTGCCACCTTTTCTTGATCTCTTCTTCTTCTGTTAGGTTCTTGCCATCTTTGTTTTTGATCATACCCATTTTTGCCTGGAATTTACCTCCGATGTTTCTAATTTTCTGGAAGAGGTCTCTTGTCCTTCCTATTGTATTGTCTTCTTCCAATTCCACGCATTGGTTGTTTAAAAATAATTCCTTATCTCTTCTGGCTAACCTCTGGAATTTTGCATGTAATTGGGCATATCTCCCCCTATCGCTGTTGCCTTTTGCTTTCCTTCTTTCTTGGGCTACTTCTAGTGTCTCAGCAGACAGCCATTTTGCCTTCTTGGTTTTCTCTTTCTTTGGGATGTATTTTGTTGCCGCCTCCTGAACAATGTTGCGAACTTCTGTCCATAGTTCTTCCGGGACCCTGTCTCCTAAGTCCAGTCCCTTAAATCTATTCTTCACCTCCACTGCATATTCCTTAGGAATATTAGTGAGCTCATATCTAGCTGATCTGTGGGTCTTCCCTAATCTCTTTAGTCTGATCCTAAATTGTGCAAGAAGAAGTTCATGATCAGAACTACAGTCAGCTCCAGGTCTTGTTTTTACCGACTGTATAGATGTCTGCCACCTTTGGCTGCAAAGGATGTAGTCAATCTGACTTCGGTGTTGTCCATCTGGTGAAGTCCATGTATAAAGCCATCTCTTAGGTTGCTGGAAGAGAGTGTTTGTTATGCAGAGTGAGTTGTCTTGGCAAAATTCTATCAGCCTATGTCCTGCTTCATTTTGTTCTCCCAGGCCATGCTTACCTGTTATTCCAGGTGTCATTTGACTGCCCAACTTAGCATTCCAGTCTCCCGTGATGAAAATAACATCTCTTTTAGGCGTGTTGTCCAGTAGGTGCTGCAGATCCTCATAGAACTGCACTACCTCAGCTTCTTCAGCATCTGTGGTTGGGGCATATATTTGGATCACTGTGATGTTAGATGGCTTGCCCTGAATTCGAATTGAGATCATTCTATCGTTTTTTGGATTGTATCCAAGCACTGCTTTAGCCACTTTACTATTAATTATGAAGGCTACTCTATTTCTTCTGTGGTCCTCTTGTCCACAGTAGTAGATCTGGTGGTCATTTGACGTGAAGTGGCCCATTCCAATCCAGTTCAGTTCACTGACGCCCAGAATGTCTATCTTTAATCTTGACATCTCACCAATAACCACATCCAATTTGCCCTGGCTCATAGATCTTACATTCCAGGTTCCAATGGTGTGTTGATCCTTAGAACATCGGATTCGCCGTTCACCACCAGCACCGTCGGCCACTAGCTGTTCTTTCGTCTTTGAGCTAGCTGCGTCATCACATCTGGGGCTAGTTGAACTCATCCTCTATTCCTCCCCAGTAGCATTTTGACCATCTTCCGACCTGGGGGTCTCATCTTCCGGTGGTATACCAACATATCTCTGGTTGTACTGATCCATTTAGTTTTCACGGCAAGAATACTGGGGTGGGTTGCCATTACCTTCCCCAGGGATTGCATTTAGTCTGACCTCTCTGTCATGACCTTCCCATCTTGGGTGGCCCTTCACGGTTTAGCTCATGGCATCACTGAGGTGCTCAGGCTTCAGCACCACGACAAGGTAACAATCCTTTGCTGAAGGTTCTACTAATACTATTCCTTCATATATCCCCTTCTCACCCCTATATACATGCACACACGCACACACACACACTTGCCATTGATTTATATCACAGATCCACAACTTCTTGAACACTCACTAAAACCACTAACATTAACATCAGCAGTCTATTTTTTTTTCCTTCCACCAGGAGTGCTTAGGAGGTACACTTAATGTTTGAGGAATGGGTAAGGTCGGTAATTGGTGGCATAGTAATACAAAGTAAGTGGGACTGTGTTATGTAGGTTGGTAGGTTCTTTGCTTCTTTTCCTAGCCTCTTTGTGCTGAGGTCATGGCCTCTCTGATTTTGGTGTTGTCTTAACTATATTTGGCCTATTTTATGGTTTCTACTAAAGTATCGCTGATGATGCACTGATGATGATGCACTGATGATGTTACCTAGCTGGTAGGTAACATGAAACATCTGCAAGCAAACAACCAAGCTCAGAGAGCACCAAGGACTCCAAAGTATTTATGTGCTTCACAGCTTAAAGCTGCAGAATATTACGGTCATAGAAGACAGTGGGGCTTCAGGTTGCTCATTCCTGTCTTTCAGAGAAGAACAGGAAAGTCACACTTGAAGCAGCCTTATACTGAGCTGTGCTCTGTCTCATTATAGTGTTTGACTACACATCTTTGTCAAATAGTACATTCATCATATTTCCAGCCAGATCAGTTAGACTCTTGATCCTGACCTCTCATTTTCAGCTTCTGGAGAATGCATGTAGCTCCTAGTAACTGCACAATCCAGGTTCTGCAAAGCAAGTGGTATCAGAAGCTCATGTGAAGCAATAAGGTTAGGATGATATTCTTTGTGGCTTCGATGCTGCATGCTGGAACTAGCTGCTGAGGCTATTTATCATTTTGATCATACTATCCATGACCAAAGTACTTTACAAAGCAGAAATTAGAGAGGTTTCCATGACAAGGGGATGACCCAAGGGAATGGAGAAAAATGATAAGTTGCAACGTGGAAGTGCGTTGATGCATTCTTACTTTCATTTCAGAGGCTCTTCTGAAAACAAAAGCAGGAGAGGGACAAAACCTTGCAGAAAAACAAATTGGTTATCAAAAGATGGATATGAGGAAAAAAGAAAGATGGCAATTCTTAGGAAGACAGTTCTATTTCAAAGCAAGTGAGAATGGCCAGAGATAATTAGATAATCTGACTTATATTAAGAAATGTGAGAACACAGCCTTCTCTATCCCTTTTGTATTCTAGACCAAGCCCTATATTATCCACATGAATTACATTCTAAAACTCTTAAATGCATAAGGAATTATGGTAAATCCATTCCCACATAATATTGTAGGAGTTTTTTTTTTAAGGAATGTGTACATTTAGTAATAGAGGAACCATTCGAACATACAGTCCCTGTCAGGAATCTAATTAAGAGTTGACTGCTACTAATTGTAATTTAATGTGCTATAGAAGTCAGTACATACAGTAGATCATTGATTATAGAAAGGTCTTTGATTATGTTGGCCATGTCAAGCTGCAGAATGTGCTTAGGAAAATGGGAATCCCAGAACATCTCATTGTCTTAATGCAAAACCTACACACAGGTCAAGAAACAGAATCTGGATGGAATATAGCAAAGCAGACTGGCTCCAGATTGGCAAAGGAATGTGACATGGCTGTATATTCTCCTCTTACTCTAACCAAATTAAAGGCAATAAATATAACAGCCTTAGAATTGACAATGAAGACACTGAAATAGTGAATGACTTCTGTCTTTTAGGATCACCTATCAAGAGTAAAGGAATCAGCAGTTAAGAAATATGGCACAGACTAGCACTTGGTGGAGTAGCAATAAGAACCTTGGAAAAGATATTCAGATGCTAGAACATGTGTCCATATCTACAAATATTAGTATTGTGCAGGCAATGGTTTTCCCTGTGACACTCTATGGAAGCAAAAGTTGGACTTTGAAGAAGCAGAATAGAAGTGTATTAACACTTTTGAATTTTGGTGTACCATGGATACCATGGTTAGCCAACAAAATGAACAAATCAATCCTAGAAAAAATCAGTTGAGAATTTTCTCTCATGGCACCAACAACCAGGCTTAAATTGTCATATTTTGGATACATTATGCAAAGAACTAGCTCTCTTGAAAAGTCTATAATGCTGGGAAAGGTGGAAGGAAAGAGAAGATGTGGATGACTATCAGCAAGGTAGATGGACTCAATTACAGTGATGATGGGTGTACTTCTGGAAGACTTGAAGGATGAGGTTGGGGATAGATAATCACAGATAAAATGTGAGAGTGATCTGGTTGCAACAACTGTCACCCCATTGATCACTAAGGTGGATTTGGATGATCTGGATGGATGGGTATCCCCTTCTCCTTTACCAGTCCATATGCATCCCTCCTGAAGCTGTGCACTCAGTGTAAGAGGATGACTATCCCAAATGGAGAAGACCTATCTGTGTGACTGCTAAGAATCAACATTGACTGGATCGCACATAATCCTCAATTATAATCATCAGGGAAAAAAATGAAAGTTTGGAAAAGTTTGATAAAATGAATTCTAAGCCGACAGAAATAATAGCAATCTTTTTTTAAAATCCCATTTTGTAATCCATATGGAATATTTAGATACCATGGATGCCTTACAACTTTATTTATCTTTACTGTGAAATGTTAACCTGTCACTGTTCCGTTGTTGTTGTTGCTGTTGTTGTTGTTTTGCTGTTATTATATTTATTATTTTATCCAGTAATATTTATATTTTTACTGTATATTTAGTATTGCTGGCTAAATAAAATTCTTAAAAATCAATTTAACAAAAAGAATAAGTGATTCAAGGATATTTCCTAGATGGTAATTTAATCTAAATTGTACTTTGCAGGGATTATTTTTCTTGTTATCATTTGAAAACAGAGGCTTAATATACAGAACTTGAATTAGTGCAATCTTGAAAACTGGTCCTTTCCTGTTTCTGCACAGGGGATCTTAGTACATCAATTGCACAAAGATTTTTAGCATATACAGGAAAAGACTGCCAGATAATTCTTTCAATGTTGTTGTACTGTATTGTATTTCTATATATTGCTTTTATTTTAAGTTAATCACTGCCCATCTGTGCAGATTGCAGCAATTTACAAATAAAATAATTTTAACAAATAGTGCCAGTAATATCAGATGTAAATCTGTGCCATAAATCTGTGCTTTTATCAACAGAAACCCAGTTTTAGAAAAATGAGGTCTTTTTGATTGCATCCTTTTGACTATTACCAATATATGATATGATCAATGTTTATTTCTCAGTTAATTCTCCTTCTATACTTAGCAAGCATAACACAATAAACAACTTCACTGGTTGGAAATTCAGGAAGTCATAGTTTAGTATATATGACAATTGGCAAGGCTGCTGTAAGGAGATGCTAACTAAGGCAAAAAAAGTAAAAAATGGAAATACAGCTAAAAGTAGTAGTGCATGGAACTGAAGTTAGTTATCATATATATGCTTGTGTGTGCACTGTGTCTTGCACTTTTCCCTTATTTTCCTCTTTCTGAACAAATGGCTGAATTTGAAAGTTTTACCTTCTGCTGAAAATATAACACATAGTCCAGATGGACATGAAGTATTTTTGGTGTCAGGGTTGCATATGAACCATATGGAGTGTGAAATTTACTGCAGAACCCAACTATTTTTATATTCTTGTGCGTGAACAAGTTAATGCCATCTTATTTGTAGATCCTGACAGCTTGATATTTTTGGCATACAGATGCAGAACAGGAATATAAACATGCACATGACATTCCTGTAGAAAATCATAAACAACATTATTTAATTTTTTTTTTAAAATCCTATCTTGGCTTTCATTTCTTGATTCTCAATTTAGCTTACATATTTATTTAAATGTCTAGATAAAATAGCAACAGCAATAGTTAAGAATCAGAAGGGTCCTAATCCATTCAAAAGCTAAGAAAACACTATAGCCTTCTGCTATAAAATATCAGATTTTGGCACCTGACCCATGTTAAAGGAAGAATAAGCAAATAATCCTAAAGGCTGCAGGGTGGGTCCAGTGGTGGTCAGGGCACATGGGCACCCATATCCATGTAAAAACAAACATTTTATAAATGTATATATTTATTCAAATGTAGAAGCAGTGAAAGACTTTGTATTTCTAGGTGCGAAGATTACTGCAGATGCTGACTGCAGTCAGGAAATCAGAAGAAGCATAATCCTTGGGAGAAGAGCAATGACAAATCTTGATAAAATAGTTAAGAGCAGAGACATCACACTGACAACAAAGGTCCACATAGTTAAAGCAATGGCGTTACCCGTAGTAACATATGGCTGCGAGAGCTGGACCATAAGGAAGGCTGAGAGAAGGAAGATCGATGCTTTGGAACTGTGGTGTTGGAGGAAAATTCTGAGAGTGCCTTGGACTGCAAGAAGATCAAACCAGTCCATCCTCCAGGAGATAAAGCCAGACTGTTCACTTGAGGGAATGATATTAAAGGCAAAACTGAAATACTTTGGCCACATAATGAGAAGACAGGACACCCTGGAGAAGATGCTGATGCTAGGGAGAGTGGAAGGCAAAAGGAAGAGGGGCCGACCAAGGTCAAGATGGATAGATGATATCCTAGAGGTGATGGATTCGTCCCTGGGGGAGCTGGGGGTGTTGACGACCGACAGGAAGCTCTGGAGTGGGCTGGTCCATGAAGTCACGAAGAGTCGGAAGCAACTAAACGAATAAACAACAACATATATTTATTCATTGTTTTTGAAGCAAGTACTTAAAACAGCTAGGACTAAAATATAAAAGTAAAAAATAAAAAAAAATCTTTCTGTGCTAATGTTTAATTAATTACTTTATCAGTATTAAATGCTTGGGAAAAATTCATCATTGCAGATTGTCTAAACATACAATGTCAGCCAAAAACAACTCTTGAAGAAGTGCATTCTCTAGAGTCTGGGAATGATACAGGAGAAGACCATCTCTCATGTGTCAGTTACATGAGGTTGTGACATTACACAGGATTTCACTTTTATAGGATTTCAGTACCCTGGAGAAGATGCTGATGCTAGGGAGAGTGGAAGGCAAAAGGAAGAGGGGCCGACCAAGGGCAAGATGGATAGATGATATTCTAGAGGTGACAGACTCGTCCCTGGGGGAGCTGGGGGTGTTGACGACCAACAGGAAGCTCTGGCGTGGGCTGGTCCATGAAGTCACAGAGTGGGAAGCGACTGAACGAATAAACAACAAAAGGATTTCAGTGACCTGTCGGGTTTGTGGGAATGACCTTGAGAGACAGGAGGAAGAGCCACAGACTGGACAACCAGCGTGTAAAAGATGTTTCAGCAGACAAAATGAGGGAGGGTATGGGAAAACATTTCAGAAGGGACCCTCCCTCATTTTCCAGACAGTAAACGAAATGGAGAGGAGAGATATTGTCAGTCTTGGAAGATTCTGTTAATGTAACCTTACAATAAAGATAGAGCTGGCACTCATGGTTGTCTGGACAACCTTGCAGGGCTAATGCAAACTGCACAAACTCAGCTAGGACATTAAAATCCTGCAGGTTAAGAAGCCTACAGTAATCCAAATGTCATACCCAAGATCATCTCAGGTAACTCAGAATAAGAGATGATTGGGCAGCCAGGTAGAACATATATTAATTGCCTTCCTACTACAACTGTGCAGGTTCATTTTATCCACTATTATCTTCAATTTTCTTTCCTGAAGACAGTCTCAGAGCATTGAGATGCAGTAGGGAGAAGTTTAACATATTTAATAAAAATAAGAAAACGTAACAAAAACAATGAAGAATTCAAAATAGTCTGAAACTGTGAGGAAGCTTTTACGTTTTAAATCTTTAAAATTTTCTAAATGCTTGAATCTTTCTTCTTCAAATATTAATTCATATATACAGGGATGGGAAAAGAAAACCAGATGAACAAGCACTAGGCATGCTTAGAAGACACAGAATATGAAATGATTTTTGAAAGAAAAAATTAGTGGTGTGGAGAGAATGGCGCAGTGTGATTGGAGTCCAATCACACTGCACCATTTTGGTTACAGGCTCAGGTTGTAAGACCCAAACTCACTCACTGAGAATTGAAGGCTATTTACACATTTTTTGGAGTAGCACATATATCCCATTATCCTGCCTTTAAGATATATTGTAAGTTTGACTCAAGCATATGTTCAAGACCTGCTCTATTCAAAGTGTAAGTGATCTGTGGTAAGAAAATCAGAATTCACAGGAAGGGCAAGGCTCCCAGTAATAATGCAGGTGGATATATCTGTCACTTTAGAATTTAAAAAAAATACCTGTGATTGTGAAGTACTCTTTCCTTCCATCTACAAGAGCCCATTTGACACCAAAAGACTCCTGCAGTTTTCATTTCACATTGAAAAGTCTCACTTCTCTAGTTTGAGACAGAGAAAAAGAAAGGGTTGTAAAATTAGTAATTGAAAATTCCATCACCCATGTTGTAAATGGCAGACAGTTTCACATAGAGATGAAGCTTTCTCAGAGCTATTATCTACTTTGCTCAGTAAAAAAATCAGTATAATTTTCTTTACCTAACTCTCTTATAAAAGATAGCAGGGACTATAGATTAAAAATCAGCAGCATTATTGAGCAAGTGGCACAGATGAATTTCATGGCTCTTCATTTGGCGCAGAGGAGATCCAGTAGCATTTTTGATATATTATATTGTCTATTCAGCTGTGTGGCAATTGAATTGTTCTTTAGAAGAAGGTCTGCTGTAAGGGATAGCAACTATCCCGCTTAAGTGGAAGGAGAATCTATCGTTCCAGTTCCAGCTGCCAAAAGAAATCAAATGAATCAATAGCTAAAGCCTTCTCTCACTTCCACTGTGATGTGTGTGAAGATAAAAGTCAACTCACTCCATTTGTTTAGTGACCTAGCCCGGCAATTAATTTGGCGCAGGAAGTGTCAGCATGTGAGCAAATGATATGACGACACTGTATGCATGTGGGAACAACAGAGAGAAAGAACATCTGTCCATTCAGGCAGAATGCATGGTCCTGTAGCTTTTGATTCAATGAAATATATCCGTTTAAGACATTATAATAATTGCTATAAAAATAAGAGACGCTTTGCCTATTCTGCACATTGCTGAATTCGTGACAAGCTGCTGTGGTAAGATAGCTGTTTCAACAATTCTAGGAAAGTGATGCCACTTAGATATTCCTCAACTTTTTATTAACTCTGAATCATCAAGAAGCATTCTGTGAAGCAGGACCCTTTGAGAAAAAACTCATACCACAATAAATTGGTTCTTTAAGGCACCATAAGTCCTTTTTATTTTATTTTTTTCCACCACAGATAAACTACCATGCTGTATCACCCCCTCAGAATCAATATTTCACCTTTGATCTGTTTTTGTTAAACACAATTTTAAAGAAAATACAGAAAAAATAGCTACAATTATGAATACATTTTTTTAAAGGGCAATATACAACCATCTGACAGGTAATCTAATTAATTAGTAAATTCTATGGCCAACCCAAAGAAAGAAAAGAACAAACACGTAAAACAAGACTTTATTTTTATCCATTCAATCGTGTCCGATTCTTAAAGACTGCCTGGACTAGCCCCTGCAGTTTTCTTGGCAGGGTTTTTCAGAAGTGATTCCCATTGCCTCCTTCCTAGGGCTGAGAGCGAGTGACTGGTCCAATGTCATCCAGCTGGCTTTGTGCCTAAGGTGGGACTAGAAGTTACAGTCTCCCAGTGTCTAGCCCATTGCCTTAAGGACTACACTAAACTGGCTCTAAGACAAAATTAACATTATATAAATCACCCGAATATATATCATTCATGTGTGTGTGTGTGTGTGTGTGTGTATCAAATTATACACAATATCAAATTACCCATAAAAATAACTTATTTTCATAAAATATTATGAAATCTATGCTAAAGGGGAACACACTGTGTCATTTTATTTATTTATTTATTTATTTGATTTATATAGCCACCCATCTCACTTTTTCATGACTCAAGTCAGCTTAGAGTGAAACAAAAATAAAAACTCATAGTCATGGTTAAGGCACCAGGCTAGAAAGACTGGACATTCTAGTCCCACCTTGGGCACAAAGCCAGCTGGGTGACCTTGCACCAGTCACTCACTCTCAGCCCTAGGAAGGGGTGATGACAAACCACTTCTGAAAATCTTGCCATGAAAACTTCAAGGACTAGTCCAGGCAGTCTCCAGGAGTCAAGACTGACTTGAAGGCAAAAAAAAAAAAGCCTTTTCAAAACTTGATAAATTATGTATTTATTGAATCCAGTCCAGAGCAGTAGTACCTTTCCTCTCTCTATATATAATTCTCTTAGCTGTTCCCCACACCTGGTATCACCAAAGTTCCTTGACTTTGATTTAGGGGATACTCTTAAAGTCCTCTTTAGCTAATTGAAGTTGGACAAATTGCCAAGTCTCACCTCTATATTCACGATTATAAAATGTTCATTATCACACCTTTGTATTGTAACCTCCCAGTAGGGATTTTAAAGCAGTACACGTAATGTTCTTTTACAACAGTGGTTTCAGATATATTATGCAGAACTACAGTGGCAACCTAGAGCTAAGCCAGATTTGGGGTGGTGGGCAATTTAAGGCCCCAGCCCCACTTGCATTCATTTCTTCAGCCTCCAGCCATGCTGCTGAGTCTTCATGGCACAACTACCATAAATCAGTGCTGTGGATTCCTGCTATTTTGAAGTAGGAAACACAAAGACAGCAATGTATGCTCTAAAATCAGCTTGTAGTTTTAAAAATACAGAAAATTATTCAGTCACACCAGCAAAAACCTGGAAAAAATGAAAATCTTAACTCTGCCTTCATATGGGACAAGACCCTGCCCATAAAATATTAAAGGTAAGTACCAACCATATTTTCACTTAACATAAACCTTTTACAAAGAAGTACTTTTTAAAAATTTACAGAGAAATGCTACTGAGCTTCCTTCCTAAATTTGTGCTGCCCAGGGCAGAGAGTGAGACAAGAATATTTTTTTTAACCTTCCTTCATTTTTTTTTCTTTTTTTCTTACTTCTCCCTTTCCTTGGTTCCAATGAAAGACAAAATAACTACACCATTCCCAAGACTGATGTAGTTGTTTTTTTCTTCCTATTCTGGGAATTAGTCTGGTGGTTTCATGACTGATAGATCCAAAGCTGATTCAATCCATTCCTGACACACCATCAAGACAAACCTTATCTATGTTTATTGCCCATTAAATAATACCCACTGGGAAGGAAGACCATCCTAATCCCAGACAAATTTCCCTTTACCTCTCTGAGTGGAGTGTCTGTAGGATCCAGTGACTGACTATAGGACTACATCCAAAGAATATTAAATAATTTACCCATGGTATCCATTCCAATAACAACAAGTCTATTCCACGCACATTCATACACAGAGAAAGAGAGACTTCACAAATGACAGAAAACTGTACATCAGTCAACAAGTAACAATTATACATTCATATCAATGAATGGAGGTCCTAAATGAGGTTTTTATTATATTATTATCTTTCTTTGTTCACAATTATTATTATTATTATTATTATTATTATTATTATTATTACTATTTGCAAGAGTCCAACCAATGTTATTGCCCTTCAGAAACTGTCCTAACAGCCAGGAACCACGCTGAGACAAGGAACAGGTCTCTAGTGTTTTATTGCTGCTACATAACAGGAAAATCCTAACAAACTGAAGAAGCGTGGGAAAAACCCAGACATATAAACCCCAAAGGTTAAGGCGGTTCCGATCTGTGTCTCTTGGAAGGGCTACCTAATTCCTCAGTGCTACGCATGCACTTTACAGCCTGGATGGGAGCCGCCTGCTCGCCATCCTTACTCATGACAGAAACTCCTATATTTTCCCATTCTTTTCCCCTTCTTTTTCCTCACCAAATAAAAATCTGTTAAGGAGAGAAATATGCAAAATGCTTTTGATTGGTTGTGGTAACAATAAGTAGTGCCCTATAAACAACTTGTGCATATAATATTCCAGCAGGCAATGTATAATATGACACCAAGCTCAACCTCTCTAAAAAAAAAATTCTGTATTCCTTGGAACTGTGTCTACTAAGTCATTATATATCTTCAGAAGTGGAGAGAGAGTGCAAACAGTACAGCTTTCCCCTTTATTGACACAGTGCCAAGAAATATATTTTGTTCATTGGTTAAAACAATGCAGTCTACAAGCAAAAGGGGTTCTTCCATTTAGTTGATGCATTTTCCATCTCATTTCTTGAAAGCCCAAGGAAAGTGAATGTCAACCCAGCCTACCTTATTAATGGGCTTTACTATTCTTCACTTTCACTATATGAAGGAGAGATTTTTTAAAAACACTACAATTGAACTGAACCAAACCAAAAGTATGTGCCGAGCGTTTTATTTTTCGAAAAGATTAAAGCAACTGTTTTCACTAGAAGCAGCAATTATTTCACGCCAAACTGTTTTCCACTGGGGATGCTTTGCTAACAATGTTTAGACATTTTTCCCCCACCAAAATAAGCACACACACACAGACACACACACCTCCCTACGCTGAGCGATAGCGGAAAACCTAAGCAAGCTTACAATAATTTTATAGCTGTGTCATAGTTGGAGTATTCTTACACGCTAGCCTTGTTTGGCCTGAGCAAAGGTAAGGGATGGGACCAGAAAGCCCTTCAGAATCAAGCTATGCAGCAGCCACATAAAAGGTATCAGCTGATAGAGTGCACCAATTCAGGTCGCACCACTAGGGATTCAAGAATTTATAGAAGGACTCTGCAATAAATTGTAGCAGGAGGATAGACTTCTTACTTGTCTTCTCTGATCTATCATTCCATTCTCTTTTCCTCTAGTTTCCCAAATCTACTCTTACAGTACCTCTTCCAGCAATCTGGCACTTTTCTGGGGCCACGGAGTATATTAATTTTTCCTGGACTCTTTGCCTCTTACTAAGAATGTTTTCTCCTAAAAACCTTTTGGATTTGGATCCAGAATGCTTATAGTTCCCCATTGCCTATGGAAACCTTATTCCTCTTTTCTGCACCTATGTTTCACATCCACCTCTTCCTCCTAAAATCCAGCACTACTAGCTGCAACTCCCTACTGAGGAAGCAAGGGACAAAAACCCATGTGAGGAATGTGTTCCAAATGGTCCATGCCCGTTAGGCATATGTTTTATTTAGTTGTCTGTGTGTCGGTATGTCTGTCTGGGTGGGAAGTCTACACCTCCCCTAAAGATAACTTTTCATGCATATTCTGAGGATTCTCTGAACCCTACCAAATGACTTCACACCCTTAGTAACTGCTTGTAGAAGCTCTACAGGCTACAGCTATCCACAGAAAGGAGAGATGCACACACACATACATGATGCCATCCCATATTAAATATTCCATCCTTACAAAGAGGCACCCACTGGATCCAGCACTTTCATCAAAATAACAAAAGCACTATTGCACTGATGTAATGTAAGTATTCCTTTTGTAGTAAAGGTAAAGGTAAAGGTTTCCCTTGACATTAAGTCCAGTCGTGTCCGACTCTAGGGGGCGGTGCTCATCTCTGTTTCAAAGCCGAAGAGCCGGCGTTTGTCTGTAGACACTTCTGTGATCATGTGGCCGGCATGACTACATGGAATGCTGTTACCTGCCCGCCGAAGAGGTACCTATTAATCTACTCACATTTGCATGTTTTCGAACTGCTAGGTTTGGCAGGAGCTGGAACTAGCAATGGGAACTCACCCCGTCATGCGGATTCGAACCGCAGACTTTCTGACCTTCCGATCGGCAAGTTCAGCAGCTCAGCGGTTTAACCCGCAGCGCCACCGCATCCCTTTTGTACATGAATCCAATTAAGTGCAAAAGGAACAGACCTTGTGTTGCTTTGGTCATTTGCTTCCCTGATCCTGCCCTTCTACAGATCCCTTTGTCCAACTAGGATCCTAGCAAGCTAGTTATGCCAAGCATGAACATGATGATATGTTCAAACATGCAGTTCCTTGCCTGCTAGCTGCAGGGATTCTGTCCATCCAGTTTGTGGCTGAGGGTGCAGAAGTGTTAATAAGCAATGAAGTACATTAAGAGCCTTTGTACCACAGTGTCACAGGTGTTTGGGGAGCTGGACATGGAGACTGCTCTAGAATTTTTTTTAATTATTGAAAAAAATATGCTAGCAAATGTTAAAAATGAAAATGCTTTCATATGTAAGCAACTGAGCCTCTGAATTTTTCTTTTAGAGGAATGAAGCTTTTAAAACTACTTGCAGTGTTAATTGCTTATTTCTTTTCTGTCTTGCAGAGACTAATATAAAACTGCTCATGTGTTTGTTTTACTTCCCAGACATCATGTAAAAGAATAAAATCCACTTAGCATGACTTCAACCCCTCCCCATCTTATAATTCCTTTTTATTATTAAAAACACTCTGATTTATGTCTCTGCATCAGGAAAAACATAAAATGATTAAAAAAAGAATAAGATACACACACACACACATATATACACTCTCTCTGTGTGTGTATATATACAGTATGTGTGTGTGTGTGTGTGTATAGGCAGAAACAGAAGAATGATCATTGAAATACTAATTTCTATTGAAGCATGAGGTTGTTCCCTCTCAAATATTGTCATGTTCCCCATTGCAAGACACAAGTGCATCACAACAGGGAACATGCACATTAGGAAAGAGGAAGGGACAATCATAATCGCTTAATCACTCACATATCCCTCAAGCACCCATATCCATAAAGGAATCACCAACATAATAGAAACGCCCCTCAGACCGGACTTGGCACCCATTGAAAGATCGGGGGAATGCCTTCCCATTACCCTGGGGGACGCAACTGCACTGGATGAAGGCGGGGAAACAAAGGAGAATGCCGGAGATCACCAGAATCGCCCATCAGCAGACGCATCACAGTCCCAAGCACCCATCTGGTCCTGGCTCAAGGGTCAATGGGGGTGGAGAAGGACAAGGTCCATCACCAGAGTATAAACAGGACACCCTGCCAACACATAAGGATTCCTGTCTTTTTCATTGCATGCATTCTGTTCCAATAAAGCCGGAAATCCTTAGACCCTCTAAGTGAGTCTGTGTCTTTTTTGGAGCAAGGCTGCCCTGACATAAAGACAGGAATCCCAAAAAAATTTTTCCCCTAGCACCAATCCGGACCAGTTCTGTGAGGGATCCACGCTAGGATGGAAGACTTCAACTCATGGAGAAGTGGCTGCCCGGCAACCGGCAACAGAACCCCTGTCCAGACGAACGGAAGATGCCCGAGGCCCCAACGGCGCGACATCCAGAGGAGCTCAGGATCGAGTTCGGAGGGAGAAGCCATGGCGAGTGCTACCCGTGAGTCCCGAGGCCCGTGGCTCACCCTCGACGAGATGGACGGATCCTCACCTGGATCACCCGGCACCCCGGAGGAACCGCGGGACGTCCCGACATCAAAGGCGTCAAGAACCGGAGGCAACCACACCACGGCGAGCTTGCGAATGGTGGCAAGGCTGAGCACGGTCGAGGAAAAGTTGGAGGCGATGCGGCAGCTGCTCCAGAGGTTAGCAGAGGCGTACAAGTCCCACAGCCAGGGAGCGGAGGGACCAGGCACCAGAAGCCCGACACCCCTCACCCCCCCCCTTGGAGACGCACCAGCCGGAGAGACGGAGGAGAGGTCTGGAGGACGACACAGCACCAGGCAGAGTCCGGTTCCAGGTACCCGCCAGATGTGCTGCACCCCACCCTCCCACCCCACAGCCGAGGCGAGTCCAACACAATGGAAGCCGACACGAGAAGGCACAAACACCACCCAACGCCAGATGGAGGGAATCCCCACGTCCCGACCACGGAGCCCTGACTGCCCGAAGTACCCAGCATCGCCCAGCTGCAGTTTGGAGCCCACTGAGAGTGGCGATCAAGGACTTCGGAATCAAGTTCGATGGGGACCCCACAAAACTTTCTTTCTTCCTCATGAACGCGAGGATCTACATGGAAGAATGGGGCCCCTATTTTCGAACTGAGAAGGGCAAGGTAAATGCCCTAGCTGTCAAGCTGAAAGGACGGACTGCCGACTGGTACGTCCAGTTGTGCCAGTCAGGCGCCCCGGAACTCGAGGACTGCAACGAGTTCCTATGGGCAGTGGAACTGTATTTCAGGGACCCCCTGGAAAGGGAGAGGGCAAAAAGAGCCTTGAAAGCCCTCAAACAAGGACAGCGCTCCGTGGCAGATTATGCCATGGAGTTCCAAGCCCTGGCCGGTAAGGTCGAAGTATGGTCCCAATCAACCCTCATCGAAAAATTCAAGGAAGGGTTGAACCTGAATGTACTCAGGTGGGGACTCTGCAGAAACAACCCCAACACTCTGGTGGAGTGGATCCGGCTGGCAGGGGAGGCAGAGGACGCCCAGGAAACTTTCCTCCAGGCGCGGACGGAAGCGCAGTACGCAGAGGCAGCGAGAGGACCCCGCACAGCTGCAAGACCTGCGAACCCAAGATCCCAACCTCTTAAGGACAACAGGGACCGATGTTTTGCCAGTGGTCAGTGCTTCAAGTGTGGGGAGGAGAACCACAAGGCGGCGGCTTGCCCGAAAGCAAAGGCAAGAGACAGCCCGGGGAAGGTTCCAAACAAACCAATCCCAGCACCAAGGAAAAGGCCAGCCATGAAGGGGGAAACCTCGGCAAGGGAATTCCCTGACGTCACCACTGATGAGGAAAGCGGAAGTGACGAACTGGCGGGAAACGCCAGCCACCTGCCTTAAAGAGCGCCAAAGGACAGGTGGAAGACAACAAAGGGCACGACAACTTTGGGGTGAGTGAGAACTGTCCCACCCTATATGTGAGAGTCACCCTGGCCCACGGGGGAAAAACAGAGAGAGTTTGGGCGCTGATTGATTCGGGCTGCTCGAAATGCCTCATGCACCCGGACCTGGTAGCCATGCTTAACCTCCGCTGCTATCCACTTCAGCGCCATTTGGTGTTCACACAGTTGGATGGATCAGCAGCGGGAGGGGGCCCGGTCACCCAATACACGGACAGAGTTGCGCTGAGGCTCGGCGACCACAAGGAAAGCCTCCCCTTCATCATGGCACCGGTGGGCCAACCCCTACTCATCTTAGGGATCCCGTGGCTTGTGCATCACAACCCTCAAATAAATTGGATGACCAGAGAGATCACCTTTTTGGACGGGCGTTACCAAGCACCCACAGGGGATCGGGTTCCCCGTGCTGCAGTGGGGAGGGCAACAACTACCTCGATGCACCTGAAGGCAGCGACCCCGGAGGGCCTGCCAGCCAGATATGCAGACTTTGCCGACGTTTTCGGTGAAAAGGAGGCTGACAAACTCCCCCCCCCCATAGAAAAACAGACTGCACCATCAAACTGGTCCCAGGGGCACCTCTACCAAAGCCCAAAATTTACGCTATGACTCAGAGGGAGCTGGCAGCATTAAGGGACTTTGTCGACAAAAATTTGGCGCGGGGGTTTATTGAGCCAGCTAACTCACCAGTCGGGGCCCCAGTTCTCTTCCGGGAGAAGAAGAATGGGTCCCTCCGGCTCTGTACAGACTACCGTGGTCTGAATGCCGTGTCCATTTCAAATAAATATCCCCTACCCATAATAAAGGACATTCTAGCCCACCTGGCAAAGGGCAAAATATTCACAAAACTGGACCTCAGGGAAGCCTACTTCCGGATACGAATAAAGGAGGGGGATGAATAGAAGACGGCTTTCAACTGCCCGCTGGGGTCGTTCCAATACCGAATTCTGCCATTTGGGTTGGCAGGGGCACCAGGCGTGTTCATGCAGCTAATTAATGAGGTTTTGCACGACCACTTGTTTAAGGGGGTGCTTGTTTACCTTGATGATGTTTTGATCTACTCTGAGAACGAAGTAGAGCATGAACACCTCGTAAAGAAAGTGCTCACGAAACTCTGCAAGGCAGAGCTATACGCCAAGCTCTCCAAGTGTGAGTTTCACAAGGAGCAAATCAACTACCTTGGCTATCGGATCTTGGCAAGGGGGATCGAAATGGACCCTAGCAAGGTCCAGACCATACTGACGTAGGAGCGCCCACGCATGAGGAGGCAACTTCAAAGTTTCCTTGGGTTCACCAATTTCTATAGGGGTTTCATCCAGGGGCTAGCAGAAATTGTGCTGCCGCTAACTAAACTACTCTGGACAAAGGGCCTAGGAGACACGTAAATCACGAAACCCGGGGGCGCTGCTAAACTGGACAGCTGATTGTCAAATGGCTTTCGAACACCTCAAAAGCCTCTTTACGGCGGAGCCAGTACTGCAGCATCCCGACCCCACCAGACCCTTCGTCATGCAAGTAGATGCCTCAGATTTTTCCATAGGAGCGCTCCTCCTTCAGCGCGATTTTGACAATCAGCTGAAGCCCTGCGCGTACCTCTCCCGCAAGTTCTCAGAAATGGAACGGAGATGGCACCTGTGGGAAAAGGAGGCGTTCGCGGTCAAGGCAGCCCAGGAAACATGGAGGCACCTCCTGGAAGGGGCCTCCTGCCCCTTCAAGGTCTGGACTGACCACAAAAACCTGGAGGCTCTCAGCACCCCAAAACACCTCAGCCCAAAGCAGGTACGCTGGGCGCAATTCTTTAGCAGATTTAACTTCAAACTTAAGTTCACACTGGGGAGAAAGAACTTCCTGGCAGATGCCCTTTCCCGACGACCTCAGGATGCCGGCCAGGCATCAGACATTGTGGGTACTGTGTGGACAGACACACAGCTGGGCTGCCCTGCTGTCACACGTAGCCAGACAAAAACCCAATGCACCTCAGCGCAACCACCGGCGAACGGAGGGAGACCCAGGTCAATTTCACCGGACTGGCAACAAAGACTCGTTCAAGCCCTCGAGAAAGATACATGGTTGCAAAATAACCAACACCATGTATCTCTTACGAACGGGCTAGCCTGGAAACAGAAAACCCTATACATGCCAGAATCATTGAGAGCGGAAGTTTTAAACCGCTCCCACGATGATAAGACGGCTGGGCATTTTGGGTTCATTAAAACCTAACACTTAATTAGGTGACAATTCTGGTGGCCTATCCTCAGAAAGGACATCAAAGAATATGTCACGGCCTGCCCCACATGCGCAATGTCAAAACGGAAGGTGGGAAAACCCCAAGGACTGTTGCAGAAAGTAGCAAGCCCCTCCCATCCCTGGGAGGAGATTTCCATGGACTTCATAGTTGACCTGCCACCCAGCCAAAGAAAAACCGTCATCTGGGTGGTAAAAGATTATTTTTCCAAGCAGGCACACTTCATACCCTGCGCATCCATCCCCTCCGCGCAACAGCTGGCACGCCTATTCGTCACCCATATCTACAAACTCCACGGCGCCCCCTCCCATTTGGTGACCGATAGGGGCACACAATTTACCTCCAGGTTCTGGAAAGAATTCTTAAACCTCATTGGCACGAAGCAAGCACTGTCAACGGCTTGGCACCCCCACACAGATGGCTCTATGGAGGTTCTCAACTCCACTCTGGAGCAGTTCCTATGAGCATTTATCAATTACCAACAGGACAATTGGGTGGACCTGCTACCTTTTGCAGAAGTGGCCTACAGCAACGCGGTACACCAGAGCACAGGTCACACCCCATTCAAGGTGGTCTATGGCAGAGACTTTGTGCCAATCCCGGAACTGCCCCAACCAGACACCCCACCCTGTTCTCCAGATGACTGGGCAGCACAACTGGGCACAGTTTGGCCCATCATCCAGCTGGCTCTTGCTGACGCGCAAGCATCATACAAGAAGTTTGCAGATAATCACGGGGCGGCGCAACTGAACTACAAAGCGGGAGATAGGGTCTACCTCTCCACTAAATTCATCAAATCCCCACAGCCCTCCAAGAAACTGGCACCCAAATTTATTGGTCCGTTCCCAATCACAGAGATTATTAACCCAGTCACATTCAAACTGGACTTACCCCACAATCTATGGCGCATACACCCAGTATTCCACTGTGCCCTCCTGAAACCAGCCACCCCTTCAAAATGGCACACAGAAACCCCCCCGCCCCCACCCATCATGATAGATGGGCAACAACATTTCGAGATACAAGAGGTACTCGACTCCAGGAGGCTAAGGGGCACACTGCAGTACCTCGTCAAATGGAGACATTTCCCACACCCAGAGTGGGTCCAAGCTCAACATGTCTCAGCTAAATGGCTGGTAAAGAGCTTCCATGAAGCATACCCATCTAAACCAGCACCCTAAGATTTTCTTTGGGGGGCAGCATGTCATGTTCCCTGTTGCAAGGCATAAGTGCATCACAATGGGGAACATGCACATTAGGAAAGAGGAAGGGAGAATCATAATCCCTTAATCACTCACATATCCCTCAAGCACCCATATCCATAAAGGAATCACCAACATAATAGAAACGCCCCTCAGATCGGACTTGGCACCCATTGAAAGATCAGGGGAATGCCTTCCCATTACCCTGGGGGATGCACCTGCACCGGACGAAGGCAAGGAAACAAAGGAGAACGCCGGAGATCGCTGGAATCACCCATCAGCAGACACATCACAGTCCCAAGCACCCATCTGGTCCTGGCTCAAGGGTCAATGGGGGTGGAGAAGGACAAGGTCTGCCACCGGAGTATAAACAGAACACCCTGCCAACACATAAGGATTCCCGTCTTTTTCATTGCATGCATTCTGTTCCAATAAAGCCGGAAATCCTTAGACCCTCTAAGTGAGTCCGTGTCTTTTTTGGAGCAAGGCTGCCCTGACAAATATGGTTTGCCGTGACCATTTCTTTCTCAGAGCCAAGCTCTAAACATGAGACCTACTATTTTTGAATGAAATACAGCAATCAGGAGGGGTCAGGCTGTTTGAAAAGGTAGTGGGGGAGAAGAATCTGGAACCTTCCCTTCCCATGTATATCCAGGGTCAGGCCTTTCACGGAGTGCCATATGATCTTCTTCTTCATGAAATGGTAAAATATGGACTAGACAAGACTAAAGTTAGATGGATCACAGTTGGCTGGATGAAGACTACACATTCATGGCTCCACTTCAGCTTAGAGGGAAGTATTAAGTGACATGTCCTGGGCGCTGTGCTGTTCAATATTTTTATCAATGACTTGGATGAGGGAGTTGACAGGACACTTACAAGGTTGCAGATAGCACTAAAGAGAGTGAGGTGGCTAATACTTTAAATGAAAAAGAGATTTAACAGCATCTTGGCAGGCTTGAGCAGTGGGTTGAAGTGAATCGGTTGAAATTTGAAAGGGAGAAATGTAAAATTCTGATTGGGAAAATATAAGATACAGCTATGGGATGAGGGAAACCTGGTTTGGCAATGTTGTTGTTTATTCGTTTAGTCGCTTCCGACTCTTCGTGACTTCATGGACCAGCCCACGCCAGAACTTCCTGTCGGTCGTCAACACCCCCAGCTCCCCAAGGGACGAGTCCGTCACCTCTAGAATATCATCCATCTATCTTGCCCTTGGTTGGCCCCTCTTCCTTTTGCCCTCCACTGTTCCTAGCATCAGCAACTTCTCCAGGGTGTACTGTCTTCTCATTATGTGGCCAAAGTATTTCGGTTTTGCCTTGAATATCATTCCCTCAAGTGAGCAGTCTGGCTTTATTTCCTGGAGGATGGACTGGTTTGATCTTCTTGCAGTCCAAGGCACTCTCAGAATTTTCCTCCAACACCACAGTTCAAAAGCATCGATCTTCCTTCTCTCAGCCTTCCTTATGGCCCAGCTCTCGCAGCCATATGTTACTACGGGGAACACCATTGCTTTAACTATGTGGACCTTTGTTGTCAGTGTGATGTCTCTGCTCTTAACTATTTTATCGAGATTTGTCATTGCCCTTCTCCCAAGGATTAAGCGTCTTCTGATTTCCTGACTGCAGTCAGCATCTGCAGTAACCTTCACACCTAGAAATACAAGGTCTTTCACTGCCTCTATGTTTTCTCCCTCTATTTGCCAGTTATCAATCAAGCTGGTTGCCATAAACTTGTGGGGTTTTTTTGAGATTTAGCTGCAAACCAGCTTTTGCACTTTCTTCTTTCACCTTCATCATAAGGCTCCTCAGTTCCTCTTCGCTTTCAGCCATCAGAGTGGTATCATCTGCATATCTGAGATTGTTAATGTTTCTTCCAGCGATTTTAACTCCAGCCTTGGATTCCTCAAGCCCAGCATGTCGCATGATGTGTTCTGCATACAAGTTGAATAGGTAGGGTGAGAGTATACAGCCCTGCCATACTCCTTTCCCAATCTTAAACCAGTCCGTTGTTCCATGGTATGTTCTTACTGTTGCTACTTGGTCATTATACAGATTCTTCAGGAGGCATACAAGATGACTTGGTATCCCCATACCACTAAGAACTTGCCACAATTTGTTATCATCCACACAGTCAAAGGCTTTAGAATAGTCAATAAAACAGGAATAGATGTTTTTCTGAAACTCCCTGGCTTTTTCCATTATCCAGCGGATATTGGCAATTTGGTCCCTAGTTCCTCTGCCTTTTCTAAACCCAGCTTGTACATCTGGCAATTCTCACTCCATGAATTGCTGAAGTCTACCTTGCAGGATCTTGAGCATTACCTTACTGGCATGTGAAATGAGTGCCACTGTTCGATAGTTTGAACATTCTTTAGTGTTCCCTTTTTTTGGTATGGGGATATAAGTTGATTTTTTCCAGTCTGATGGCCATTCTTGTGTTTTCCAAATTTGCTGGCATATAGCATGCATTACCTTGGCAGCAGCATCTTGCAAGATTTTGAACAGTTCAGCTGGGATGCTGTCGCCTCCTGCTGCCTTGTTATTAGCAATGCTTCTTAAGGCCCATTCAACCTCACTCTTCAGGATGTCTGGCTCTAGCTCACTGACAACACCATCAAAGCTATCCCTGATACTGTTATCCTTCCTATACAGGTCTTCCGTATATTCTTGCCACCTTTTCTTGATCTCTTCTTCTTCTGTTAGGTCCTTGCCATCTTTGTTTTTGATCATACCCATTTTGGCCTGGAATTTACCTCCAATGTTTCTAATTTTCTGGAAGAGGTCTCTTGTCCTTCCTATTCTATTGTCTTATTCCACTTCCGCACATTGGTTGTTTAAAAATAATTCCTTATCTCTTCTGGCTAACCTCTGGAATTTTGCATTTAATTGGGCATATCTCCCCCTATCACTGTTGCCTTTTGCTTTCCTTCTTTCTTGGGCTACTTCTAGTGTCTCAGCAGACAGCCATTTTGCCTTCTGGGTTTTCTTTCTTTGGGATGTATTTTGTTGCTGCCTCCTGAACAATGTTGCGAACTTTTGTCCATAGTTCTTCCGGGACCCTATCTACTAAGTCCAGTCCCTTAAATCTATTCTTCACCTCCACTGCATATTCCTTAGGAATATTAGTGAGCTCATATCTAGCTGATCTGTGGGTCTTCCCTAATCTCTTTAGTCTGATCCTAAATTGTGCAAGAAGACGTTCGTGATCTGAACTACAGTCAGCTCCAGGACTTGTTTTTACCGACTGTATAGATGTCCACCACCTTTGGCTGCAAAGGATGTAGTCAATCTGATTTCGGTGTTGTCCATCTGGGGAAGTCCATGTATAAAGCTGTCTCTTAGGTTGTTGGAAGAGAGTGTTTGTTATGCAGAGTGAGTTGTCTTGGCAAAATTCTATCAGCCTATGTCCTGCTTCGTTTTGTTCTCCCAGGCCATGCTTACCTGTAATTCCAGGTGTCATTTGACTGCCTACCTTAGCATTCCAGTCTCCCGTGATGAAAATAACATCTCTTTTAGGCGTGTTGTCCAGTAGGTGCTGCAGATCCTCATAGAACTGCTCTACTTCAGCTTCCTCAGCATCTGTGGTTGGGGCGTATATTTGGATCACTGTGATGTTAGATGGCTTGCCCTGAATTCGAATCGAGATCATTCTATCGTTTTTTGGATTGTATCCAAGCACTGCTTTAGCCACTTTACTATTAATTATGAAGGCTACTCCATTTCTTCTGTGGTCCTCTTGTCCACAGTAGTAGATCTGGTGGTCATTTGACGTGAAGTGGCCCATTCCAGTCCAGTTCAGTTCACTGATGCCCAAAATGTCTATCTTTAATCTTGACATCTCACCAATAACCACATCCAATTTGCCCTGGCTCATAGATCTTACATTCCAGGTTCCAATGGTGTCTTGATCCTTAGAACATCGGATTCACCATTCACCACCAGCACTCTCAGCCGCTAGCTGTCCTTTCGGCTTTGAGCTAGCTGCGTCATCACGTCTGGGGCTAGTTGAACTCATCCTCTGTTCCTCCCCAGTAGCATTTTGACCATCTTCCGACCTGAGGGTCTCATCTTCCAATGGTATACTGACATATCTCTGGTTGTACTGATCCATTTAGTTTTCACGGCAAGAATACTGGGGTGGGTTGCCATTACCTTCCCCAGGGATCGCATTTAGTCTGACCTCTCTGTCATGACCTTCCTGTCTTGGGTGGCCCTTCATGGTTTAGCTCACGGCATCATTGAGGTGCTCAAGCTCCAGCACCATGACAAGGTAACGATCCTTTGCTGAAGGTTTGGCAATAGTCCATGGAGAAGGGATCCAGTTGTTCTTGTCCCAACAAATTAAACATAGGTAAAAAAATGTGATGCTGCTACTAAAAATGCAGATGCTATTGTGGAGTGCTTTAACAAGAGCACAGAGTCCATATCACAGAAAGTAATTATTCCATTCTATCCCACCATACTAAGACCCCATTTGGAGTACCCTGTCCAGTCCTGGGCACTACAGTTGGCCATCAAATTGGCATCAACTCAGCAACCACATAGATAGGAGTATCTGTCCAAAACTTGGTCCTTGAGGTCTTCTAAGGGTGCACCCATCACTGCTATAACTGAGTCCATCACTTGCTGCTGGTCATTTTCATCTTTTCTTTCCTTCCACCTTTCCCAGCGTTAGAGCCCTCTCCAGAGAGCTAGGTCTTCATACAATGTGTCCAAAGTAGGATAATTTGAGTCTGGTCATTTGTGCCTCGAGTGGGTTGATTTGTTCGATGATCCATTTCTTCGTTTTCTAGACTGTCCACAGTATTCTTAGGAATCTTCTCCAAAACCAAAGTTCAAAAGCATCAATACTCTTCCTATCCTTCTTCTTCAAAGTGCAACTCTCACTTCCATACAATGTCACAGGTAGTACCATTAATAAATAAATTTACTAATACAATACTTTATATTAAATGAAACATTTATATTTTACTTAACATTAAATTATTATTATTATTATTATTATTATTTATTAAACTTATATGCCTCCCAGCTCGCAACAACTTTGGGTGGCTCACAAGAATCAAGCAAAGAAATTACAATAAAATAATTAAAACATAAAAAATAAATTATTTTTGTATGGTTTTGTTCATGTTTTGAAGTACATTTTATGACTTGAGCCAACCAAAACTGCACAGTCTCCTTTATTCAGTATGTTTTTACTATTAAAGGGCATAAACAAAGCAGCATTGCTTATTAAACACAAAGACAGATTCTTAAATAATATGACGCACTGTGTAATGTCTGCAAAGTATCCCTTTAAGGAGAAAATAACCCACTGAATTGGGATGATTAACAGCCATTGGAAAGAGACCATCACATACAGTTTAAAATATAAATTGACAATGTTAACCTAACACATTGACTACTAGCTCAGAGGTATTTCAAAAATCATAATCACAAATAATTTGCTCTTGATATCTGAGACTATAATCAGATTTTTTTCCATTTATAATTAGAATGAAATACTACTGAACTGTTCCTTTGCATTTCCAGGAATGATGAAAGGATAGGTCTTATGATACCATAAACTTTGTTCTTTCCCTTTGATTTTTAAAGATGTAGTTGCAAATATTTTATAGCAAAATGCCAAACGTTTCTAATAAGAACACTAAAGATGAGCTTGACTCTTGGTGACTTCATGCCATGAACATGCATTTTCTTGGCACCATTATGGAAGTGATTCACCACTGTCTTTTTCCAGAATGTTTTTCAACTTCCTACTTTAGCCTACAGCTCTAATATTTCCTACCAGTTCCCACTCAAGTACTAACCAGGCTCAACCCTGCTTAGCTTCTGAGTTCAATGTACCTTAAAAAAATGAAGAACAAGGAGAAAAGATAGTACATAAGCACAGAATGCAGAATTGCAAGTGTCAAATCACAGAGGAAAAATGATGTTACTGGGTTCAAAAATGAATGAACCCTTTTATGGAAATTGAAAAAGTTCTGCCTCAGTAGTTTGCTGCTGTGATTTAATTTCACTTTGAAATGCAGGAATGAAGATTTATGATTTATGATTCCATTAGAATGAAAGAGAAATAACTTGACTCTAATCCAAAGACCACTAAGTCACTAATGCTGCTGCCACTGTGTGTTTCATTGTGTGTGCATGCATATATCTGTGTATTCATGTATGGGTCAGTTTGAAGGCATAGGGTTTTTTTTTTACCCTTACAGTAAGGTGAGATAAGATGTTGACTTTGTAGGGTTCAGTAATCCACAGGCCTGCTCTAAAAGGCCTTGGAACATATAAGTAATCTGGCTCACAAGACTGAGTCTACTACACATTCACCAGTGACAAGGTAGTATTGATTTGCAATGAGAGTAAGTCATTTCAATTCAGGTTCTTTGCATTTTTATAATATACTAAAGCAATAGTTTACAGAATGCTTGCTATCTCAGATACATTCAGTGAAGAAACTCAATAGATACAAGACAGAGACAGTTAAGTAAGAGAAATAACATTTCCATACTATTTCCTTAATGTTAATGGTGTAAGACTGTGTATTTCATGTTTGGTCATGAAAACATTCTGGCAAAAGCTGAAGTATTTATTATACATAGATAACCATTCCATCTCTTTCAGAATATGTAATATGCAGAAAAAGAGTAAAATATAGTAAGCAAAAGAAATCAAACAGAAGAGATCAGAGCAAAAAAATGAAATCAAATTAAATCTAGTTGACATCAACACAATTCATTATATTTTTCAATACTTTTCTACCCCTGCAAACCATCTTTGCTTCCACCGTGTCTGTATACTGATTCAAAGATTACCTTTAGTTCTTTAGACTTCTCAACTCTATTTTGAGAAACTCCCCAATTCCATCCAACCACAACTTTCTTGGTCTTCCCTCCCTCTCAGTCTATTCACTCTCCCTTCATGTATTTTTTTGCGGTTAAATCCTTATTTCTTCTCTCTTTATGGGCAAACTGTCTTAAGATATTTCTTTCTAACCATTTTGGTATTCAATACACATTCATTTATTCCCCTTTTATTTCTGAACCTAGTTCTTTTTGTTTTACTGCATACCAGGCTTAGGCAACCTTATTTTATTCTTTCTTATGAAATAACCTAGTTCTCACTTTCATATAACACAGTAGGCAGAAGCATACTCCTATACATAATCATTTTCACTTCTTTCAACCACCTTGTAAAATGCACATACTGCCAAATACCGATCTAACAGCATTTGCATATTCTAAACTTTCTCCATCCATTTTTCTACCTTTAATGCACATTCTACCTGTCAGGACTTTGGGCACCCATCTAAGCAAAAGTAATTCTCTCCACAGTACAATTCTCACAGATTTTTAGCAAGATTTATTGAGAAGAAGGAGATGAGGCTACAAGAATTTTGGCAACTGAATTATTTTCTCTCAGTATCAGTACATTGGTACAGAGATGCCATTATGTTCTTCCTAACTGCTCTATTGGGAACCAGCAAAGTGGCTATTCTCTTTACTGATAACATGGGTTCTTGCACGTAGTTATTTATATAACCATCATCAGAACCAACCATTACATTACCAAAGTACACAAATTCATCAACCTTATTCTATTTTTCTCATTGTTTGTGTATAACTTGCAATAATTCAGTCCATATAATCTGTCAAGTACAACTCTCTTGGTGTTCAGTACCTAGAGAATGTCTATACTACCATCATGAATGGAAATTTTTGCTACTGTAGTATTATTCCAAATATTATTCTCTACAGTTAGCTTTAGGCTTGGATTATTCAACCCCATCAGTCAAAATCACCATCAAACTTTTATTATGGCTTTTAGGCCAGGGAGCACAACAATAAAATATATAAACCTGTAATTATTATTAATAAAAACATAAAAGAAAAAAACATAAAATGCAGTAACATTACATAAAATACATTATTATCGTAACTGTAATTCAGACAGCAATGACAATCATGAAAATTTGTGTTAAACCTCAGCTATAGATAGGATGCATACTACAAATGGTAGCACAACACTGGGCAACCTGGAAAGATGTGTCAGCATCCTAGTCAGATGGAAGCAGTGACAGATAGACATTGTACTCTTTTTAATCAGAAAATCCATAATTCACCAATTCATTTTTTTTTCTGTTTTCAGCAAAAAGTCCACAAGAAGTTTTCAGTCTTTAATGAAAGTACTAGTTGTCTTATCCTTGATCAAATAGGTCAATGTTGCCATTTCTGCAAATTCCATCATCTTCACAATCCACTCCTCCATTGTGGATGTTTCAATATTTTTCCATCTTTGTGCATATAATAACCTCACTGCAGTCACCATATACAAAACAAATTGCCCATAGGACTTTTCTAATTGGCTATCCACAAGTAGGCCACATTTTCCACTGCTTTTCTTTACTCATATGAATTACCCTCCTTCTGCTTTACAGCTTTAATCTTCTATTTTCAGGCTTTCTTTCCTCAGCATCTACTTCTTTGCTTTGATTACTTGAACTCTTTTGCTCTTCAGGTGGTCAGGAGAAAAAAAAAACATTGGATTCTGAAGACCACTATAGTCAACAATACACATGCACACAAACACACCTCATTGTGGCAAAGACATTTTGCTGCTTGTAGATGTGATATCCTTATTCTGGGATGATGCAGTCACAGTTTCTGAAATGCTGAAATAAACAGATGTGCCTTCATCATATATTATATTACTCTATAGTTCTACACTAGAAGTGAAAAGATTGGTTTTACTTATTTATATACTTCTAAGCTTATCAAAACGCTGGCATTTCATAATAACAAAGCTGGGCTTAAAAAAAGATGACTTTTGCTAGGAATCTCTTCACACAGAACCAGCTTACTGCCTTTCCAGAAAGCAAAATATATGTGCACAAAGTACAGTGAGATTCAGACTAATAAGGACTGTATAACAGAATCAGACAGTCAGTAGCATAAAACAGAACAGGACTGTCCAAGAGTAGCTGCCAATCTATCGTGCAAATCTATCTTCATATTTTGCTGTGTCTCTCACCATAAATAACAGAAGGATGTCAATGTCTTTCAATGTTGTGGGCAAATAAGCATAGTTACAGTCATAATTACAATCATAACAAAGAACCAATGTTACAGTTCAAGAATATACTTTAGTTAAAAATCCTGCAATAGAAAAGGTATTTTATAATGTGACACTGACCAGGTTTGAAGTGGTAACTGCATGCAGAAATTCCCTGCACAGAAGTTGACTGCTGCCCTTAAAAATATTATCAAAAGTAAGTTTCTTGATATCCAGTAAAAAGCTGTCCTAGGAATATTATTCTACTGTGTTGTCTGTCAGTTGCAATCCAATTATACAGGTATACATCAGATAAGGAGAAATGATACCAGAATACATAGCTCTGTAGTAGCTGCAACAGTAGTATCCTCACTCCTTGACATCCCCCTATTCTCCTAATGGCCATATTTGTGTTGTACAAAGTGTCCTCTACAACACCACAGTATTCCTTGATGTCTCTGCAGCATCAGAGAGATGACCCTGAGAGTCTGTCCTGTGTTCATATCATTGTTGCTTGATATTTTATGATTCTTGAAATTTCAGGAGTCATGACATCAACGTTGCACCAATGTCACTGACACCAACAACATTGATTCAACAGTCATCATGCTCAGTCATAGCCAGTCCCCAAGTCAGGAGACATATACATACACTCAAGTTCACCAGATGTGATGCATGGCATTTTGGGAGTTGGGGTGTGTACAATATGCAAGTGTGTGCATGCATTTTGTAACTCTTTGTTTTATTTAGAACAATTTTAGATGCTTAAATTGGGGATAATTTGGGCATATCCTGGGGGGTAAAGAAGCAATTTGTACTGTAATTACTTGTTTGTGAGTCGAGGGTCCAGTATGGGACTGTCCTTTCCAAGACACTTGTTTAGATCAACAGAGTCTGTTTTGTTTTTTTGGGGGTGGGCAGGGCCACAACTAGGGGGGGCAAGTGGGGCATGTGCCCTGGGCACCACTCTGGGGAAGTGCCAAAATGAGCGCTGGGGGGGGCATCAAAATGGGCGCAGAATCCATGTTCGCCCCGGGTGACACAGACCCTAGTTGCAGGCCTGGGGGTGGGGGATGGGGTAATGACATTATTCAAGACTGGGAAGAGGGGTAATTGGGTCAGACAGTTTAAGAATTACCGACTTAGAATCATCAGTCACAGGTTAGTGTTACAACTTAAAATAGAAAGCATCCCATCTATTATTTGAAGAACTGTTGCAATCTGAGTCTTTCTTTTTTATCCTCAACCAGGTCTTAGCCACAGGATAAGATGATGATGATGATGATGATGATGATGATGATGATGATGATGATGATGGAAACACTGCTCATAGTAGCTGAAATGACATAGCCGTGTCCTCAAACTTCCCTGAGCAGCTTTCTTTGCCAAGTCCATAGAGTTCTTATTTTGCAGTTGCTCTTTAATCTTCTCACCAATGACCTGGCAATGTGTGCTTCTCTTGTTGGAGTTAACTCAGATGACAAATCAAATGAATTCCCTCCATTACTTTTGGAGTTTCATAGATGTGAAACAGAAATGCTACTATATAGCATGCCTTTTCTGTCATAGAGCCTGGTCCTCTTCCTGGTGTTTTGAAGGGTCTTGAAGACCTGGCTCTTCTCCTAGGCCTTTGGTGAGGGTGAGTGAAGCCCCCTTTGGATTGTGTGGGTTAATTTTTTGTTCCTGTCTGGGGTATTTTTGTAATCCTTGCCATCTTTTATTCTTTATTTTTTTCTACAGTATTATTATATATTTTTTCTTGTTTTTAATATTTTTATTTGCGAAACCCCCAGAGTTGTTGGGGGTCAGGTGGCATATAAATTTAGATAAATAAATAATAATAAATACAACTTTTCCAAGCCACATGTTTTAAAATCCAGAAGCCCAAGCAATGCAGCTAATCATGGAAACAGTCCTTGATTCAGAAAGCCTAGCTTCTTCTCTTTCTGAAGTACAGGGGAAAAAGTGCTCAATCAGGAATTGTACATCCGTAGGTCCATCGCTTTTGAAATCAATCAGGTCAGGCAGATATTCATCCCCAGATACCAATATGACAGTCCGTGGGTTTTTAATTTTCTGGGTGAAATACAGAGTTGTTGATGCAAAAGCTAGAAACCCGGCCTACTTGCCAGAATTACATTTTGTTTTAGTGTTTTTATTAAAGTGAGTATTCTTAAAACTCAACTACTTTCCTTGGTGAACATAATTCACCAAGTAGCTAATGCTCCTGCTCCATGTTAATGAGTGATGCCCCTGCATATTGTTCCCATACAAAGCTGTTTGTGCATAACGAGTAGTGAAATGGGTATTGCTTTCACATCTGGTTCTCTGGGCATAAATTGGCCTGTCTGGGGCATCCTTATTTTCAAAATTAAAAGTAGGCTCCCTGCTTTCATCCATAGTCAGAGAAAATGACTAAGGCTGTTCATAATGATATTATATACCCTTTATCAGGACTATATGCTACTTCCAGAAAAGGCATGTGCTTCTGGCATGTGTTGGCCTAACGCCATAACTTACCTTTTCCCTGGTGGTTAAAATAATTTAGCTCAACATTATGGAGAGTTCCCTTCCCTTCCTGTCATATTTATCTTGTGAGAAAGATTGGTTGCCAGTTCAATTATGGCTACAGGATGTGACTCGTAATGACAATATTGAATGTGTGGCAGCGATAAGGTTGGCTCATGAGCAACAGCAGCATCTAGTGGCTCTGAGCTGAAGAAACATACTAGGCATATGTAATGTTCAATCAGCTCCCTCTTCTGCTTTACATTAATGATTATTATTTGCATTGTACTGTATGGTACATGCAAAATATGTGATGCTGAAGACCATTAAGCATGGGACACAAAGGTTCTGCTCAATCAAACATAGCTTAATGACTTGTTCAGTAATAACAAGATCTCGATTACCCTTAATTAGCCCAAACATTCAATTGAATGATGTCCGGGGCACATATTCTTCTTTATCAGCAGAAGAGTTGAGGCTATAAACTGACTTCCACATTCTCCAGAAGCAGTGAAATACATTTTAAAAAATTGAAACAGGAGCAGTCAATGTTGAAGGAACCTTTCCAGGGGAAAGAAAAGAACGTAGAAAAATGGAAGAATTATTGGAGGCATGGAACCATAGCTCAGAGGCACAGCACGTGCTTTGCAGGCACGAGGTCCCAGGTTCAGTTCCTACCACTTACAGTTAAAAGCAGATCAGGTTGTAGGTGACAAAAAAGATCTCTGCTTATGACCCTGGAAAACTGCTTCAAGGGTGGACAATCCTAGGCAAGGAAGATAAATGGCCTAACATTAGTGCATAAGGCGTCTTGCTATTCTATCAACCAATATCATCATGGAGTGAACCAGCCCTTGTGTTCCTTTGCATAAATCTTCTCAAAGGAGTTTCAGAGAATGTCTCTACTCTGTTTGGAATTTTCTATTATGATGATATATGACCTCTTGCTTCCTCCAGGGAGGGGATGATTTATAACTATTTTCAGCTACCTGTGTAAAGCTTTAAGAAGCTTAATGGATTTTCTGCACTAGACTGCGTACCATCATAGCCAGCCCAGCCATTAGGCACAAGGTAGTAAATGCCTCAAGTGGCAAATTGGGGAGGCAGCAATGAAGTGTTATATGGTAGATCTGCAACAACAAGCTTCTTTGATATCTTCAGGTGCAGTGTAGGAAACTGTCCAGTTGCCAGTGCTGAAAGCAACAGAACTTTGGTTGATATTGAATATTGAATGGGGAGGAGGAGAATTTTGTCTTTCACTGTCTTGGGTCAGCTCTGCTTGCTACAGGAAAGCCCATTTCTGTGCTCCAGTCTAAATTTATTTTGGGAAAGCAGAGCAGTCTCAACCCAGTTTTACTGTTACTGTAGAACATATGTTGGAAAAAGAGCCTCATCACTACCAAACATCTGCTTTTGTATCTGCACTGGGAAACACACTGTAATGTTGGTGTGGTGTGCATCAGAGCTACCTCTGCATGCAGGTTCAGTCTGTGTAAAGCATTTACAAGGCAACTTGGTTTAGCTGAGCTGTGATGAGGTGCTTCACATCCAAGTTGTGACATAGTTTTATTATTTTATTTTATTTTATTTTTAAAATTAAATTTATTTATTTTCTTAATCGAGGCCAAGAAGCAATCCAATTATTCTCAACAATGCCCTCACAAATACCTAACAGTAATAAGAAGAGGCTCCTGTCCATGCAGTGATGTCTTTTTCATAAATCTTTTCATCCCCCCTCCAAAAAAGAGGGGGGCTTTAAAATGTGGATGGAATAATACTGCATCGTTGTTTATCTCTCTATCATTGCCAAAAGAGCTAATTTTAGATTCTTCAGTTCACAAGCTCTCAAACTTTCTTCATCTAAAAACCGTGAACCATTTGACTCACCTGCCAAAGAATCCTGGCCAGGAATCCATGGAAATGTTGTAATATGCAACAGAGAACAAGTATGTTTCTCATGCAGGGAAAATACCAGGCCTTTTAGGACTCACCAAATATCAGCACTAATAAGGCAGTCATTATTCAGAATCACGAGAGGGTAGCAAATTGGTTTTAATAGCTGTTGTATGTGATTAGTAAAGTTGGGGGAGAGACAGGTGTGGGATTTTCTACCTTAGGTGCCAAAATAATTTTTCTGGCTTGGGGTACTATGCACTTAAACACTGGAGAAGGAGCCCCATTTTCTGCTACTCTTCAGGTGGTAAACGATTGTGGCCAGATTTAGTTTCACCATAATTCTGCATCAACCAAGTATGACCTAGAACGCAAACAAATACTCCTTGATAGTCCTCTAGATCAGTCCTCTGTCTTCAGTCTGGCACCCTCCCATAACTCCTTAGCCTCTAGGGCCAATTGGAAGGCTGCCCTCATTTGTAAGAAAGATTGATAGTAGTTAACAAGCTGTTTTGGAGAGTTATTCTTACTGAGTAACCTCTGATACGTGTCTGAGGAATTGCAATGTTCCCTGGAAGACAGTTTGTAAAACATCTGGTTTATTTGATCAAGCCAAAAATATAAGAAAGTAGTTGACATTTTTTTAAGCCAGTATCAGTCCTATAACAGAAGCTGCTGGCATTAACACATATCAGGGGGGAAATTTCTTCCTATTTTATAACCTCATAAAATTACTGAAGAATCCCAAATAGCAGAAGAAAGTGTGGAATAAAATATTTAAAATCCTAAATCACCCCAGCACTTCTTGGCTACTTGGCCAGTGAAACTCCTTTGCTACTAAGGAGGAAAGTATGACAAATCCCAAATAAATGTTTTGGCTTTCAGAGCCAAGTGAAGTCCTGAGGCAAGCCCAAATCCAGTATCTAAATGACCTTCTGGGGAATATTTTGAGGAACTGGGGCAGGCATGTAGAGGGCAAAGTGACTATCAGTTGCATCGTACTTCATGGAGTATTAATTTCAGCCTGTTACTCACATCTCTAAGGAAATTAATCATTTTGGAAACTTCAAACTTTCCAGGAGAAATACTTATGAGAATTTTAACTGAAATGTACATATCACTTGTCATCTCTCAAAGCAAATGTGAATGTTTGTTTTCCTTATCTGGAAAATAATGAAAAATTAAATATAGAGTATAGTAGGAAAGTGAATAAAGTAACCACATTAAAGCAAGTTGTTAACATAAAATAAATTTAACTGTTAAGCAATTATTTCCAACAGAGTAGTCAATTTTTAACCCTTGGGTGTAAGATCCACACATTATAGAAGAGAGAAAAAGGCTGAATAGTGGGCTAAAAAAAATGACAATAAAAGTAAAAAATAACAATGTGCCATTCATTGTCAGCCTAGAATTCACAGTCTCCTGGTTTCTAGGTCAACACTTTAACTACTACACCAAACTGGCTCTCATGGTAAGCCTTACTTTATTTTAACCTTGGGTTGTTGACTAAATTACTGGCTAAATTCAGACATCACACTTTGCTCTAAAACTATGGTTTCCAAATAAAAATGTCAGGACTTGCAGATCAAAGCAAACAAGAACATAGCATAGCAGAATGTGTAAATCCAACAGAATTATGAATTAAGAATAAGAAAGTGAACTAGAAAATTGTTGCTGTCTACTGCAGTTGCCAAGTACACCTACTACATCAGACCACTGGCAAAGATATTACCAAGGATCCTCCAAACTTGGAGAAGTGAACTGAGATGAGATACGATACCTTGTCTTAGGTATCATGAGACATCTAGGTTGTCTGCAAGGGCCACCAAGAAGTCAAAATGGTGGTCGTGACTTTGCAATTGAGGTCCTGCCCCTTTTGTTTGCATGGCTGCCATCTTGACTGTCGCTACCAGAAACTGCATAAGAAAATACCCTGAAGTAGCTGCTAACTTTGTGCATCTTGTTTGGAGAACCTGTTAATAAAATGTAGCAAGTAAGGAAATGCATTCAATCAATCCTAAATTTTCCAAAAGATATTTTAGAAGAAAAAGATAATGAGGCGCTGATAATTTTCAGTAATTTCATCTGGCATAGATCTGCTGTGAAATTCACACCTACCCTTCAGACACATCAAATTAGGGTGAAAGAGGTAGGAAGTGCAAGTAGATATTGAATCCTTTCCAAGGAGAGCCAGAGTTTAAAAATTGCTGTGAAAATAAAGTGTACCACAGAGAAAGCAAATTAAGTTTTCTTTGGCACAGGTTGCATGAATCTGTAATACTTCCAAAGATACCTAATCAATGTAATTTCATAAACAGGGATGCTGAAATGCTTTCCAAATTCATTAAGAGATTATCTTTCTCCTTTTCTTTCACATACTGTGGGATCAAAGCCCTGTCCTTTTTTATGTAAGTTGCATGCAGATACTCCTGTCGCCTAGTAGATGTAAATTTTTTCCATCAACTTAGTAGATACTGATATTGTCTTTCCGTACCCTATAAGCAACATATTTATTTTTGGAATTAAATTTAAAGATGGCACAGAGGCCTCTTTACATATGGATGGGGTACTCACATTTCATGCCATCTCTGCACAGGGAAGAGTGAATTCTCCTATTGGACTTATGAGCCTCAATATCACTGCCATGGTAAGTCCAGGTTCTTTTCTTGCCTCTGGATGACATATTTAGATTTGGGGCTACACAGGAGGGGAGAAGGCCATTCACAGGATGGGAACCTGTATGAGGAGATGCTGGCTGCTTGCTATCCTGGCTCCTACCTCTCATGTTTACATTTGGTACTTGCACCAATCCAGAATCAGTGCCATGGTCCTGTATTCTCACAATTCTTCAGCAGCTCTTCTGAACTTCTGGTCCAGCTGTGGCATAGGAGGAAAGCATACAAAGATAATTTAACACTGGAACATTAACACTGGAACTGTAAACAGGCAGCTTTCCACTGAGAACAATTTCCACCTTATCCTACTTCTTGGCCCTTTGATTTTCCCCATCCTAACTAAAATCAAGCCACCATGACACCCCATGCCCTATGCTTTTTAAACTGCAATACATAAAATTATGATGTGATGAAGTCTATGGAGACAAGAAGCTTTCCTTCCCCTCTCTTAATAGCAGAGGGTCATTCATTGATGGAAGATGCAAACCAAGGGAAAGAAATACTTTTCCTTATATGATAGATATTAAAACTATGGAATCTGGAAATCACAAGAGAATAGTACTTATCCTTTGGCAAGTTGCTAGGAAAAAGAAGTAGTAAAAATACTACTTCTTTACAAGTATGCTCATGTCTTGCTTTTCATAAATATTTGGCTAGCCACTCCAGGAACATAATGCAGGATGAGATAGGCCTTTGGGCTGTTCCAGCAGAGATCTTGAGAGTTGGGTGGCATACATTATTATTATTATTATTATTATGTTGTTGTTGTTGTTGTTGTGCGATTTGATGTGCAATTCTCACAGGAGCACAACCATTCTTCAGCTCACCAGGTGTTTCCAAAGTTTTCTCTGGGTTAATAAATAGCATTGTCGAGTAGTGAGCAAGCTAATGTTCACTCCTTCCTTCAACACTGCCTCAGATACTGACTTTTCATATTAGATGTTCCAAATCATTTCATTCACTAAAAGGGGAATCAGACAGCAATTTTAATTTTCCAATATGTCAGCAATTTGGGGACAGATATCTCATATCTAAATTCATTTAGGCAAATCCTTTTCTCTCCAGTGATGCTGAAGCAACTAAGAAAGGCAGTTAGCTGACTAGGAGTCTGATTTTCTTTTTCCTTATCAAACTGAGACAATTATTATTTTGACCACTTCAGCAAAAGTATCACTGTCGTAGTCAGACAAAATCGAACTGCAGACTTATCATATTGAAAGATAGTTTAGTTGCATGTACTTTCAATCAGAACATCATTTGTTATGACTTGAAAGGACTTTTTCCTTTGTGTTAAAAATAAAAGCTATATTAGGATGGAATACTCATTCTATGTCAAATGACTTTTTTTCTACAAATCCAACCAGATTTTACTTCGTAAAAAATGAATATACTGTGAGTTGGCAACGAGAAACAAGAAACATTATTCTGCTTAAAATGTGACAGAGTCAACCCTGCATAGTCACTGGATCTGCTTTTAATTGGCATGCTTTCCCCAACTGCAACAAATTACGGATCAATTGTCAGAAATGGTACCTAACGGATTACATGGGACTCATTCAGCTAGCTATTTTGTTTGCCTCACTGTAGGAGACTGTTGCTTTCAAAACAGAGGTTTTCACATTAAAATATAATGGTGCTTCAAGTCTTTTGTTGGTTTCACATGAAAACAAAATAGGGTGGACTTCGCAACCCAAAGAATTGGACCAGTTGCCAATGAGTACTTCAATGACACATTCTCAATGCAAACCCAACACCAATCATCCTCTGCACATACTCATTACCACACACACACACACACACACCCTGAAGACCCCAATTACATTCTGAAGGTATGATTGCAATCATATGCCAAATTACTTGAGAGAAAACATGCATTCAACTGGTAAAGTACTGAATTTTAATAAAAGAACTTCAGGCAGCTGAAATTCAACTTTAACTTTTGATAAGAAATGTAAAAAAAAAAAAAAGCCAAGTGGTATTCCCTTTGGTGGAAAGAATGACACCCATCAAAAATAGGGATGAAGTATCCATCTCTTCCTTGCCATTTCTTTCATTCCTGCAATTCCCAAATGTGAATATCATGAATATTAACATTTTAAGGCCTCACTATCATCTTGGTTTTGTGTCTGTCAATTTATATGTTACCTGACAAATTACATAATCAGTTCAGTACTGTAAAAAGCAGTTGAACTGTCCTCCCCTGCATTCCCTATCAATTGAACCAGTGTAAAATACACTCTGAAGTTGTATAGCTATTCCACTGGTGGGAAATTACTATGTTTACTCCATTGCAGTGGGCTTTCCCATCTGCAGGATGGGAAGATACTATGTCAATCATTCAAGAATATAGTAAAGGACCTTAAATCTTGACTACTCTACCTCCAACAACATTCTGCTAAAACATTTGTGTTAATCCATCTTCTTGTTTAAGTTGTCACTTCTACAGGAATAAATACCACTTCTGCCCTAGGATTTCATATGTTCAAAGAAGCAGTTATGGGGTATTAGAGCAAATTGTGTGAATACCATTATTCTGATCCAGTTGTAGACATCAGTCATAACATTGACTCAATTTGTTGGGAATATGTTGTTTTAAAATACTGGGTTCATTTTCTTCTGGAACAGTGAAGGAAAAGAAAAACATCTAAAACATCTAAAAACCCTGCAATCCTATCCTTATTTGGGAGTAAGTTCAGTTGGATTCAATGAGACTTACTTTAGAGTTGGTACATATAGAATCACATTGTCAAAAACTTTGGAAAATGTATCTAGTTGGACAGTGCAAAACCCTTAGAAAGGGTGCTTCACAAAATGTTCCTCCAGACCTGCTTGAATGGTGTAAGAACTGTGTCCTCTGAAAGATGTGATGAAGACTATTCAGTGGCCCTCTACTCATTTGAGTATGTTTGTATGTGCACAGATATGTCGATACTTCCACTAAGATTACTACCAAAACAAAGCAGCTTCCTGAATGGTCTTGCTTGGTCCTAGTTTCTAATGATCTCTTAGCAATTAATCCAAATTTTATTTTCCACTAAATATAGCTCTGCCAATAACTCCAATATTAGTATAATGTAATTGAATCTAAGGTTCAAAAGTAGAAAAATAAAATTTAATGAAGTGCTGCATAAGGATAATGGTAGTCAGATTATGTGAGTGTAATGATGGAAAATCATTTTCTGTAGCACAGTGTGGACCTCATACTTAAAGAGTTATACTAGTCTAAAGTACAAAGAAGGTAGGGAAAGGTATTGTGTTTTTGACAATTTTTGAAGTTACCCAACCTGAACTAAAGGCTGTATCTAGACTCTTTCAGGCACATATGATGAAGGGAAGTCCATCATCTCCCCTTTTCATTATAACTATCAAAGTGTTCTTGTTGTTAGAACTTTTTTTTAACATTCATTTGGAATCTGCCTTCCTCTAACATAATTTCATTATATTCCCTGTCCTGTCCTCTGGAACAAAGAGAAAAGGGGTTGACTTTTTTATGTATAATAGCCTTTCAAGTATTTGAAAAGTGCGACTATATTCTCCTTTAGCCTACTCTTTCCAAAGCTAAACCCCAGTTCCTTTAATCTCTATTTATAGGAAATAGTTTTTTATCCCTGAGCATTGCCCTTCTGTGAACTTGTTCCAGTTTGTCTGAAAGCTTCTTAAACTACAGTGCTAGAAGTGGATACAGTTCTTAAGATGGGGTATGGCCAGTGTAGAATAAAATGGAGTTTCAAACAGTATTTCCATTAATGCAGCCCAACTGTTTTCAAGCCACATCATGCTGATGATTCCTTTTCCATCTGTAATCAACTTCTATTCCAAGATCTTTTTCACATACACTACTAACCAGCAAAAGTCTTCCATCCTATAGCTTTCCATCTGATATATGTTTCCTATTGTTATAATTAGTATAATTTATTTATTTATTTTATTTTTTTCTATCCCACCTTTATTATTTTTATAAATAACTCAAGGCGGCCAACATAGCTCATACTTCTTCCTCCTCCTATTTTCACCATAACAACAGCCCTGTGAGGTGAGTTGGGCTGAGCAAGAGTGACTGGCCCAAGGTCACCCAGCTGGCTTTCATGCCTAAGGTGGGGCTAGAACTCATGGTCTCCTGGTTGCTAGCCCGTTGCCTTAACCACTAGACCAAACTGGCTCTTATCTCAAATTAGATGACATTTTCAAGTAACCTAGATTTTCCCTGATAAAAAGATGCAAGAACTTCAATACTAGCCTCCTTTGATCTTTGTTAAAGTGCTCCTTAAATTTTGATTTAAAAAAGAAAAGTGTCAGAATGAATTGATATCTGTTCCTTATTTAGAGAAAAAGCCTGGCAACTTTCAGAAAATTAAGTATTGGGCATTTTCAGGGGAATCTTTATAAAGTAGTGAAAATAATGATAAAATCTTATGGAGTGGCTTGAGGCAAATTATCTCTTAGGGCCATTTTCACATGATGGAGTGCAAATCCAGGTTTGTAACTCAGTAGTGTACATTTAAGAAGGAGCTTTACTTTTCCTGGTAAGGAACCACAATCATACCTGACTCCCTGACACATATATTTGTTACACTGATGCTTTAGTTTTTAAGTATATGCATCAAACTGCCAAGGCCTAACCTGAACAACATTAACAAAGCTTGCATGCAAATATCCTGTGCAACTTCATCAGGATAGTTACAACAAGCAAGAGTTATTGGTGAACTGAATTTACTCATTCCATAGGTGTTCACATGAAATTGAGCTTATGTCAAAATGGAAGAGTAGAGCTATGTTACAGATGTCCTGACATCTTATGCAAGCATGAATGTGCATTTTTAGGGTCATGGTGATTCATCACTTCCCCTCCACCAATTCCTATGGATGCTTGTGACTCTTTCACACATACACACAGATACAATATTGCCAGGCCTTTGTTGGAGAGATAAATAAAGGCTGATTCCTTCTTCCTAATACTAATGTTTACCAGAGTCATGACAAATCATTTTAAAATAAAAACAGAATGGCAATGAAGTGGCTCATATTACAAAGTACTGTAACAATTTTACACCCCTAGGTACAGATGAAAAATTCATCCTGTACTTCTGGCTGGGAAGTTTTTGTTCAACAAATACACTTGCCAAGTAAATATGTTCACTAAGCTACCTACATTCATATCCATCTGTTCCAATGGCAGCATGCCTCTCTCTATCATGCCATGCCAAGTTCAGCAGGACTTCTAAAGTATGCCAGACGTAAGGGTATATGGAAGTGCTTGTAACACAAAAAAGGCCATTTCACCTGTAAGGTGAAGATCAAACCATTTGATTACTAAAATACCCCTACTTTTTCCCCAGAAGGGGTATGAAGACTTGAATATCATAGTTTCTGAATTTTATACAAAAGTATGCCAGAGTGCTCTTTATTGCTTGGCCTTTGGCCCTGAAAAAAGTCATGAGCTGACAGTCCTGCATCTGACCACCACCATCAGTGATATCTTTCCAATGAGAGCTCTGCATACACAGCACCAGCTGCTTCTCCAGCACTGACATTCCTCACCTAGGTGTAGCTACACTGGAGGAAATCTAGTTGAGGGAACTGATGAATCAGTCAGTTTTGGTTTTGCTCAATTCCTATTTTCCCAACTGGAAATTTATTTTGGTCAGTTCTATGTCAGTTTGCATATTCTGTCCCACCCCCCTACCCCCATCTGTTTGAAAACCTGCAAGTCTTTACCTAATGTGTACACTTTTTCATAGTGTTTTTTTTCCCTTACTATAACTGGGAATTATATTTAATATTTTTAATGGAGTAAAATTTACACTCTCTCAGCCCAACCCACATTACAGGATTGTTGTTGTGGAGAGAAAATGAAGGATGATACTCATTTAAGCTACCTCGATGGCCTGGAGGAAAGGCAAATTATAACTCTAAAAAATATAGTCCACTGCAATACAATACAAGAAGTGTATTCTTTTACTAATATAATTATGTTACGTGTAATTGTTCTGGATGTATTTTGCAACTAACCCTAACTTCTAGAAGTTGTATCACATGAAAAGCACCATGATTCATCAAATACATTTTTAAATTGTATTTATGAATATCCTGAGGTTTCCCCAGGCCTGCTGATACTTCCCTCTCTTGTGTGGATGGTGCTCGTTGGATACGTAAGCAATGGTTCTCATTATCCAACTCCTGGAAGTAGAGTAAATATGCATAACTGATGCCACCAGCCACATACCTGATAAATCATGATGCTTTTCATCTGATCCAAACTTCTAGATAATGTTAGAGATAGATGCAAAAATGGACGTTTTTTTTTTAGAAGTTATTTTTCTCCCTGCTCTCCTTCTCAATATATCGTGTGATGTGTAAAGCCTGAACTTCTGATATTTATTCCAGATTTTCTAGATAATTCAACTCACTGGCCCCAATTCAGCATACTGGCCCATATCAACCTAGTTTTACTAGTGTTTACTTATGCCTAATAGAACTAGTCCAGATTAAGAATGCACAACATTTGGATTGTACCAGAATTCAATTTCTCCAGACCAAAAGGTGAAGTGACATTAACCTTAGTCATTGCCTTTTACAGCAGATGGTCTCTACCTTGGAATGAGCATTTAGCAGCTGCCCACAATATGTGCACCATTTTCCTTCCCAGTGCTATACTGGCTTCTGCAGGAACACAGGCTGTCTGTGGAGTTTAATAATCATTTGTTTGTAAAGTCATCTCTCCTATCTAGCTGATTCTTTCTGAGAAATTTGAATTAAGCACAGTTTGCATCAATAAATGGTAAAACTGAAATGTCAGTAGAATATGAATGCTATAAACTTGGTTTTCCATCTATCCTCTTAAATCTTGCTTTTATGATAACAGAATTATTTCAGTTGACAAACTAAAGAGTCTGGTTATATTTTATTTACATATACAGCAATATAAACAGACATTAAGTTATTTATAGGTTCAAAATAATAGCTATCTTACCAGGGTACAGGGTCATTTCTTGCCAATTCACCATATAGTGATGAAAAACAGATCATTAATACACAACAGCCAATATAACCAGCTTTGCCACACTATCTTCTGTTGGACTGGCAAGCTGTTGAAAGTTGTTTTAATGGAAGGTTAACACAATTCACATCAATCTTTCCAAAAGCAGTTTGCAAACTGTTTTCCAGAAGCAGAAGGCATGACAGGGATTCATCCTTTCTAATGGAAAGGCAGAAGATGGGAGCAACTTGCCAGAAAGTATTTAACTACCTACAAACAGTGTTAATAGAATTGCAGGTACCCATGAATAAACAAAGGAAGGGCTTTCCAGATCCAGCAAGAGGTTTTCTCTGTATATGATAAACCTCAATGTCTTGCTGTGGTCTCAGACTACTGTTAGTAAATGTCAAGTCAATTTATGATAAGACCCTCTTCTTAGTTGGGGAAGAACAAGCAGTTATGGAAGGTATCATCAAACCCTGATGAGGATGGGGTAGCCCTGAGTTTTGCCCACCATGTAATTTAGCGGTGGCACTAAGGTTGGGGGGGTGGGATCAGAATAGCACATGCACCAATTAAGGAAGGGTGGGCTGGGCAATCTTACAGCCTCTTTGACAGATTTGTAAGTCATTTCACATTTGTCCAAATCTGGACTGTACACTAGCAGACTCAAATGAGGTAATGGGGCAACGCTGGCAAAATTATCTGGGATTTTTTTTCAATCTTGTGTCTCTGAAGAAGTGGATAGACTTCTTGGCAACATGAGTTCTGTTATTTGTTGGCTAGACTCATGTCCCACCTGGCTCCTTCAGGCAACTAGATATGGGATAAGCAGTTGGATTTGGGAAGTGATTAATACCTCTTTGAAGGAGTGGGCTATATCTTCTACCTTGAAGGAGGCCATGGTGCATCTGGGCCTGAAGTGACCATTTCTTGTTCCTACGGATGTAGACAACTTCTGCCCAGACTCAGACTTCCCTTTCTTTTTGGAGAAGGTGGGAGGGCTACAGTTGCAAAGAACCCTGGAGGAATCAGATTTTCCTGATCCCTTTCATTAAAGGATCAAACTTGGATGCAGGACAAAAACTGCATTGATCTGTGGATGACCTCCATCAGGGTTTGGATAGAGGGAGAGTAATTCTCCTGGTCCTATCAGATCTCTCAGCTGTGTTTGACATCATTGACCATGGTATCCTTTTGGTCTGCCTGCAAGAGTTTTGGCTGGTGGCATTGTTTTGCAGTGTTTATCCTCCTTTCTGAGTGGGTGGTTCCAATCAGTATTGATGGGGAATTGAGCCTTTGGCCACTTCTGTATGTGGTGTGTGCCTGGTTCTCTCTTCAAGCTTTCCAGCATCTTAATGAAACTCCTGGCATGGGTCATCTATCAGTTTGGGGTCAGGTATCATCAATATTTATTTATTTATTTATTTATTTATTATTCAAATATAATTACCACCCATCTCCCCCAAAAGAGGGACTCTGGGTGGTTTACAGTAAAATCAATCTCCAATCATAAATGTTAAAATCTCATAAAACCAGACCCATTACAATTATTATAAAATGCAATAAATAAATATAAAATCCAAGAGGGTATAAAATTCCAAGCTGGTGGGAGGGCCTCTAGGGTGCGAGCCACCCCCAATAATGGTTACCCACTTTCCCACCCCAGGCGAGATGGCAGAAACAAGACTTCAGGGCCTTCCGGAAGGTCAGTAGTGAAGCGGCCTGCCTCACCTCTGGGGGCAAGATGTTCCAAAGGGTGGGGGCCACTGCAGAGAAGGCCCGTTTCCTGGACCCCGCCAGATGAAATTCTCTTATGGACGGGGTCTGTAACATGCCCTCTCTGGATGATCGGGTGGGGTGGGCCGATGTAATGGGAATGAGACGGTCCCTCAGGTAACCTGGCCCCATGCCATGTAGGGCTTTAAAGGTGATAACCAACACCTTGAATTGGACCTGGAAGCAAACTGGCACCCAGTGCAGCTCACGCAGCAAAGGTGTTATATGTGCCGACCTAGGGGCACCAAAAATGGCCCAGGTGGCTGCATTCTGGACCAGCTGAAGCTTCTGGATACTCTTCAAGGGTAGCCCCATGTAGAGCGCATTGCAGTAGTCTATATGGGTGATGGCCAGGGTGTGAGTGACAGTTCAGAGGGCTTCCCATTCCAGGAACGGGCATAAATGGTGCACAACCCGAAGTTGCACAAAGTCCCTCCTGGTCACAACTGCCACCTGCTCTTTGAGCAGGAGTCGTGAGTCCAGGAGAACCCCCAGATTATGCACTGAGTCTGTCTGGGGCAGTGCAACCCCATCCAGAACTAAAGATGACAATTTCCCAGAAGGCGAGGCACCATCAATCCACAGCCACTCCATCTTACCAAGGTTCAGCTGAAGCCTGTTGTTCCCCATCCAGGCCCCCACAGTCCCCAGGCACTGAGAAAGGGCAGTCACTGCATCACTTACCTCACCCGGAATGGAGATGTATAATTGGGTATCATCGGCATACTGATGATACCTCATCCTGTGGTAACGGATTATCTCACCCAGTGGTTTCATGTAGATGTTAAATAAGAGAGGAGAGAGAACCAAACCCTGCGGCACCCCACAGTAGAGGGCTCGAGGGTTGGATCTCTCCTCTCCTATCACCACCGATTGGGATCGGCCCTGGAGGAAGGATGTGAACCAGTGCAAAACTACACCACCCACCCCCAACTCCCTGAGCCATCCCAAAAGGATACCATGGTCGATGGTATCGAAAGCCGCTGAGAGGTCAAGGAGAGCAAGGATGGATGCACTGCCTCCATCCCGCTCCTGCCAGAGATCATCCATAAGTGCGACCAATGCAGTTTCTGTCCCATATCCTGGCCTGAAACCTGACTGAAAGGGGTCCAGATAATCCATTTCATCCAGAATCCTCTGGAGTTGCAACGCCACCACCTTCTCAACCACCTTCCCCAAAAAGGGGAGGTGGAAGACTGGATGAAAATTGTCCAGCACAGTTGGGTCCAGCGATGGCTTCTTGAGGAGGGGGTGCACCAGTGCCTCCTTAAAGGCCGCTAGTCTGGACATGCCAAGAAAATGTTTACCTGATGTCTGGAAATTGTGAGGCATTTATTGGGATGAAACAAGCTGAGAAATCCCTACTGTTTGTCCAGAAGCTACAGGTTCAGCAGTGGTTCCTGTACTGGCTTTGGATGGGGTTGAATTCCTACTAAGAGTGTAAGTCTGCAACTTGGTGAATTTCCTGTGTTCATGGTTCCTACTGAATCAGCAAATGGAGTACATGGCCTGGGAATTTTTGCCCAGGTTTGGCTGGCCTGCAAGTTAACAGACTTCATTTATAGCAAAAAGCCATACTGATAGCCAGTCACAGCTTTATTACCTCTGCTTGCCTTATAAGACAACCCAGATTCCAAATGATTTTGGGCAACTCACATGCACCGGACATAGCAAAGCAGGATTTGGAAGTAAAAACATATGGATACTGTAATAAACAGTAGGGTAGAAATGATAAACACAGAGACATGAGTGGAAAAAGAAAGGAAAGAGAACACCATAGCAATTGGTTTTGTTTGCCTTGCTCTGGAATTAGGAGAACCTAGAGAATTTCATTTCTTGGTTGGTTGATTGGTTGGTCAGGTCTTATCAACCAACCACATCAAAATCACAACAGGAAAGGCACCTGTGCACATACCGCTCCATGGAATGATGCTACATATTGAACTAGGAAAAATACTGTGCACATATGCCCCCTTTGCAAATCTCCTTTTCAGAATATGATCACTGGGGATGATTCTAGTATCCATGTGTTGAGCGCATAGACAGACTAAAGGAACATCTGAAAAGGATTGACTTTGATGCCAATGATTCCTGTTGATGTGATAGTCTGGAAATTGCTACACATTCCAGAAGCTCTTTCATATTTATGTTCCAGAACTCCTTCAGTGTAGCTATCTTAAACTGATACATTGTTTGCAGTGTGGAGGATGAAAGAGGAACAGAACATTGAATTAAAATTATTGAATTACACCAGCCTAGTATGATTAGGGACTCATATAATATGTTTATTAAATGAATGCTTAGGTGACCAAGCAGCAGAAAGATCATTATATTCAGAAATAGATATCCAATGGACAAGTCATGAAGAAAGATTCAATAGAATCAAGCTTAATTCTGATTAGCTTTTCAACTCCTAAAGCAGAAGTCCTAATCATACTTTTAATTCATATCTTATTAGCTATATTTTCAAATACAGGCTCAGCCTGGTAGCTGGTTTTTCATTTTTGCAATGGACTGCTTCCATGATAACTCCACACTGTATCCTTGTACTTCAATTAAATTGTGTAGCAAGCTATAGATAACTAATACATATACTGTAAATTTATATAGGTCATTTATTTTGCATGACAAGATTTATACAAGGATAAAAGATACACACATCTAAAATATTTTTAAAATGTAAGGACTCAATTTGGAGCAACAACAATCCTTATGATCATAATTAAGCCATTGTTTCTAAATAGTTCTATTTTCTGAATGCCTTCCACAAATACATTAACTTAGCTTTTTTGGATTTCTTTTCCTGTATGAATTCTGTAATTTGCTTTAACTAAAGCTGATACTCATTTTTCACATACTGCAAGAATTTAATGCTCAAATATTTCATTTCAGGCAACTAGTTGCCTATTATGTCCAGATGGTCTATGCATAAGGAAGTGTGCAATGTATCTGGGAGAAACTTTCTCATACTAGCTTGACTGAAAATATGGCTATAGTATCCAAAATGTCCTCCCTCTTTGGAGAACAGGTTTGTCAGAGACCATAAAGTCTAGATCCTATACTATGGGTCAAAAGTGCTCTCTCAGCTAAAGGGTGTTGGGTCCCAGAAAATTTAAAGGATAGTTTCCATGTGTCCTGTGACTGACCTGCATTTTTTTTATTAACACTTGGAACAGAGGTTGCTTAGGCAAGCTACCTCTTCCTATTTACTCCTGCAAGTTTTGAGATTACAAACTTTCTGTTCTAACCCCAATTAGATAATTTTTCCCTCTTTTGCCGTAACAGGCACCCAGTGCCTACTCAGCACTTAATTCTCCTTAATATGTAACCTTCCCTTGCTGATGCCTAAACTAAGCAACTCCAGGAGTAGAGGGGGAGAGAGAAGTCAAAGGGATATAAAACTTGTGCAACAAAAGCAACCCCTTTGAGAGTCAAATTCCAGAGACTGTCCTGGCCACTGGGCCTTGCCATAGCAGGTTGGGGAAGGACTCCTGGTGCTGTAAATAATTAATGGGGACAATTTTAATGAAAACAATCTTGTTTATTTCAGTCCTGGCATCTCCTTTAATGTCCTCCTGTTTCAGACTCCTTTAATGTCCTCCTGCTTCAGTATCTGTTCTGCAAATTCTAAATTAGCTAGCAACACAAGAATTTCAGAAAAAACACCATGTAGACTCCCCCATGCAAAATAACTTCTAAATCAGTAAGGACTTCTGAAGTTGAACAACCTTATGAAGCTTGGTGACTGGACCAGGGAAACATTCTTGCTTGGAACAGAACAAGTGTTCTCCTGCATGTATTCAGAGATGCTAACAACTCAAAGAGACTAGAACAGCTTTCTTCCACCCATTTGAGCCTGGCTAGACTAAATATGCTGCATTCTCTTCCTGCTTAGTAGCACAACATGGGAGACAGAAAAAAAATCCAGGGGAAATATGCAAAAGATTCCCAATAAAGTTCAAAGTCTGTTGTTTCATTATTAGGCTCAATTTTATCCAGAGATAGTTTTGCTAAAGAATAATCTGTAATTCCTTGAAACCAGTATATGATATATATCTATTTCACCTTAAAAAATTAGTTCGACTGGCCAGCTTAATCAGCTTCCTATAGATCGCTTATTGAGGGGAGACCTACAGGGAAACCTACACATAAGCTCTATCTGTATCACACACTTAAACTCTTACTATTTTAACAATGAATCATAAGCTAATCAAACGGCCTAGACTAGAATGTTGGCACAATATGTCATGCAAACCCAGGCCCATCTTGATAATTCAGAATGGAAGAATGAAGAATGGAAGAAAATGAAACTAGAAATTCTAGCTAGTGTACCTTGACTATTTTGTTTTTAACAGGCTGGGTCTGAATATCTGTATTTGCAAGGGGAGCTAAGATAGAGTTGTCATTTCATTCTGCTGAGAAATTTCTCTATTATCTCTGAAATAGCTATACATACTGAATTTGGCCAGGAGAGATGGATGACAATATCATTTGGTTAATGTTTTTTATTATTACAGTTTTCTTCAAAAACAGAGTGAAAAGAATTGGAGATTTTAAAAATTCTGATACGAGAGAAATCGAAGCTGACAGTTTTGTCCATCCTTACAGACTAGTAAGAAATAATCTTTAAAACAATACTGATTCATGGGACACAGGATGCAAATCAGTCCCTTTCATTCAGGGATGGTGAATTTGTAGCCCTCCAGATGATGCTGATTTACAGGTCCCAAACTGTTTAATATTAGCTATAATATCTGGAGCTGTTGCAAATTAGAATTAAGTGACATCTGGAATAAATGCAGGTTACTCATGTACCTTTATTGGTATATTTATATTTTTAAATGTATCCTTTCTCTTTTTGATTATGTATGATTAACTCATAATGTAATTTTAACTAAATGTGAAGATATTGTGCATTATTTTTAGAAGAAATTCTATTTCTGGTAGCTCTTAATTCTTAGGTAAAATAGTTATACAATTCTGCAGAAGCTGTCTCAAAAGCTTTGCCTTCTGAAGAGATGAACTGTAGAGATTAGGCTGCAGTTCTCATAGATACTCCAGTATGACAGGAATTTGAAAATAAAATGGACCTCAATTGGGAAGGTTGGCAGAACCTGTATATCTGAAAACTGAATGAAGCCATGGAACGTTTTAACAACCAACGATCCATATGGAAGCACTACATTTCTTATTCTTTCATGTGAGATGCTTGTTATTCTTTCATAGCATAGGGTGCTTCGTCTACAGTATGATGTTGGAACCACTGACTGGAGATCTAAGTCTGAATTTTATGGAATGATTCAGGAGATCATTTTCAGAAACAGTACTGAAAGGATTGGTACTTCTGAACATTATTAAAGTTTGCCTTATTTTAGCCATGTAATACTGTGCATAGTTATTATGTACTGATTTTCACTACTAGAAAGTCAGATGCAGTGAATGAAAGAAACATTTCAGTTATTCTCTTGACACTGTCCATCATTATACCAAATCCCTCATTCACCAAATATTAGGTCTCTTCTTTTGATCCTTCTGCTCTTATGGATCTAAGCCTGCCCATTGAGTACCATTGGATACCTGTCTCTTAGAACTTAATAGCTGGGCACTGTATAAATCCCAAACCAGGCGGACAAACACAAATTCTGTGTTCACATAACTTGTTTTGCTCAAACAATTAAACCTGATTCAGCAGCATTTGTTTTCTGAGAATCCTTTCTACTGAATCAATTATCATGTTTCTGGTAAACACTTTAAAACTTCCAACTGTCTCTCATTCCCAGGTGTGTTTATTATCAGAATGAGCAGCTGTATTTCCAAGGAGATCTTAGCCATGATATCAGAATTACCATTCTTAGGAGAATATAGCAAAAGATACAAATGTGGTGTCATAATTTTGTATGCATATACTGTAGAGATGTATGAATCCTACAAATCTGGTCTATGTTATTGTCTATACTAGTAAGTCAACTTCTCATAAATTCCTAATATAAATGGTTTTAAAGCATATTTTTCTAGTACATGTTTTAAATGCAGATTTTCCTAATGTTCACTTGACATTAATTTTCCTATTGTAAGCTCCTTTGTATGTAAGCATGCCCACTATTCCATTTGTGTGTGGAACTTTCAGAAAAATAACTTTTTAATGACATCAAAAATGGACATAAAGCTATCATCTATGCTGAGACAGAATCCATTCTGCCAGATCTCAAAATACATTCCCATAGAATCTATGTTTGTTTGTTTGCTTGTTTGTTATAGAACGTATAAATTTCCCCAATCTGTTATGTCTCTGGGAAGTTTAGAGGATATAGTAAAAACAAAAGATTAAAAGAAAAAATTTACATCATCAAAAAAAAAAGCTGTGGGAAAAAAGAACAATAAAACAAACAAACAAACAAAACATCACACAAGAGGTCCGTTACCACTCTGATCCAGGACCTGGCGGTAGAGCCAGGTTTTAAATGCTTATTTAAAAACAGCCAGGATATTGGGTTTATGTCCCTTCAGATACCATAGGAAAAAACGGAAAAGAAATCTTGGAAACTGAATATTCCAAATGATCTTCAAGAAACCTGCAATATCAAGGCAGTTCTGAAGAAGACCATGGAAAGTTCATCTACCATTACTTCTTTTGGATGTTAATTGTATACAAATCAGTTTTGTTGCCTGTATTTCTATTCATGATTGCTGGAATTTGAGAGAACCATTTAGCCACGTACTCGCTGTCCACTTTCTGAAATGCTGGCAATAAATACTTAAGATCCTAGGCAAAGCAGTACAAACATTCGGCTGAGGCCATATTAGATGCAAATTATTCATGTATTACACTCCATTATAGAAGGAAGGTCATAGTGACATCTGGTGGCCTATTAAATATTTCCCAGCCAATTGCAATAGGTAATAAATTAAGAGGAAATGGCAATCCCATCCAAGCAGCAAATTTATCCTTTCATACTTGTTTTCTTATATATTTAGTAAGGATTAATCAAAGCCTTATCAAAGGAGCCAGTAATGAATATGCTATCCTGAAGACTTCCTTTAGTACAGTAGCTTAATTAGCCATCATGTTAATGCATACTCTTGGTGACACAAGATACAGTGCTCAGAAGGATTTTTAATTCAAAAGCTTTCATAAATAGCAATTATCACTGATACAGCTAGCATTGTAATTGCACCATTACCATGGGAGATAGCACACATGTTCATGAGTAGAAAGTACCAACAAGAAATTGCTTTAGTAATGCATTCAGTACCATTCCAATGAATGGTGAGAAAAGGAACTATATTTTGATTAAAGAACAGTATTTTTTAATCCAGGGTTGAAACCTATTCTAGATTCACCTAATGGCAGAAAGAAAGTAGACCATGTAAAGGAATTTAAATCTCTTCTTACTTAACTTGGAGATAGACAAGAACAGCAATATCATTGTTGCCAATATGTAAGGAGAATTGCTGAAATGTCTCTACATATTTGGAGAGTTGCACTTCCAGAGATACAGAAACATGAGCGGCATGTCTCTGTCATGTCCAGATCACAACAGTCTTGTATAAGTTCAATCAGAGTGAACCTTTTATAGGAAACAGAATTCGTGTTACATAAATATCTAGTTAGCAAAATCTCCCCATAGGTGGTGGTGATGGGGGAACAGTTCAGAGACCATATGAATGGAGCCTATGTGCATGTTTTACTTTAAAATGTCTAGATTTTTCAGTAATAAAAGTAGGTTTTGGGAGGATATGCAATTTAATAATATTATTATTTAATCTATTTATATCCTACCATTATATAAATATCACCAATAAAGCAAAATAGGCCATTAATATAGGCGCACCTGTTCAATGCAAGAGCCTGGGAAGCTATACAGATAAGCTAGCGCTTAACAAAAACAATCTTTGGGTTTTCTCTCCTCCCTGCCACCCGCCATTTCAAACAGAAATAAAAGACAACAAGCCAGCTAAATGTTAATATAACTCAAAATAAACTCTAAGCTTCTTCGTGTGAAGGAGAAAATCAAAATATGTGTCATGAGTACTGATGGTGAGCAGGAGGGGGCCCATATCCAGGGGGGGAAATGCATGCGTAGTACTGAGGAATTAAGCAGCCATTCAAAGAGACACAGATCAGATCCGCCTTAACTTTCGGGGTTTATCTGTCTGGGTTTTTCCCACGCTTCTTCAGTTTGTTAGGATTTTCTGTCTAATGTAGCAGTAATAAACACTAGAGACCTGATCTTTGTCTCAGCGTGGTTCCTGGCTGTTAGGACAGTATCAGACCTCTCAGCAATGGTCAGTTCCATCGACCATTATATCCATCTGGGGGTCCCTGTGAGTGTTGGAGATTGGAAGTGGAGATGGACTGTCATGAGACCTCTGGAAGGGAGGAGGCTGAAATGGAATGTGAATCTGGAGGGGAGGGTGATGTCATGAGTACTGATGGCGAGCAGGAGGGGGCCCATATCCAGGGGGGGAAACGCATGCGTAGTACTGAGGAATTAAGCAGCCATTCAAAGAGACACAGATCAGACCCGCCTTAACTTCCGGGGTTTATCTGTCTGGGTTTTTCCCATGCTTTTTCAGTTTGTTAGGATTGATGTCCTAACAGTCAGAAATCACGCTGAGACGAGGAGTAGGTCTCTAGTGTTTATTACTGCTACATTAAACAGAATCCTAACAAACTGAAGAAGCGTGGGAAAAAGCCAGACAGATAAACCCCAAAAGTTAAGGTGGGTCTGATCTGTGTCTCTTTGAATGGCTGCTTAATTCCTCAGTCCTACGCATGCATTTTCCACCCTGGATAGAGGCCCCCTCCTGCTTGCCATCAGTACTCATGACAATATGTCACTTAAATTCCTCGAAATAACAATGGTCTTCCATGTTGCCACTACATCATATAGACAAATTAAGACCACAAAGCAAATAAAAGACTTGTTAGTCTACCAGTCAAGAATATAGCTTTGATATTAGTTGTATCTCCTTCAGAAAGTCTTCCAAAGTCAGCACACATCTAAAGAAGAGAAAATCTGGTTCTGTTGTGCCTTCATAATGTACCTTTCATTTGGCAGGCATCCACTGGATGGATTTACCTCATCATCTTAATACATCTGCAGGTTGGTAGAGGAGTCTCAACAGTTTGTATTTGGCTTAAAAGTGAATAGGAATGAATGCAATCCATTTTAAATGGTACAATTTGTTGTAAACTGCCCAGAGTCCCCCTTTGGGGGAGATGGGTGGTGACAGAAATTTGAAATATAAATATAAATAAATAAATTAGCTCCACTTATTCAAACCGGTCAAAATTTGAGCAGACTGATTCTATACAGGGATAAATAACCTGGAAATATGGATTTTTCCTACCCAAGAAGAGTGTCATGCTCCCTGCAGTATCTTGTTCGCTGGAAGCATTTCCCCCATCCTGAATGGATACAAAGAGTTACATCTGGCAAACTATTCAAAGTTAATAAAATATATTCTGAGATACCACAGTCATTTTAGACAATTTTAGTACCATGTGTAATCCATGAGTATGTGCTTGCTTTTTCGGGTTGTACATCCATTTCCTAGACCTAGAAGTACAGACAATACAAGATTTGGCTCAGTTTACTAACTTTCATCCAACCCATTATATCTAAACATATTGGGATCAGTCTACACTGGAAATACAAAGTACAGTGAGAAATAGGACACAGGCTTATTACTATTCCATTCCACATTGTGGATTATTTATATGCTTGATCTAAGTCTTATTTAGGCATACTTTTATTCTTCTACCCATTATTACTCATACCTTTATTCTTCTACCCATATTACTCAACCAAGTTTAGAAGCCACTTTCAAATATGCACTACATGATTCCTATTGATGAACAATGGAGTAGAAGAATACCCTTGATAATCCCTATGGAGTTAGACAATGTAAAAAAATCCAAGAAGCCTGCAAATTTTAGTATTCTATTAAGTATTGATGAATATCCCACTTCCATGCACATGCAAATGCAGCCCTTTCTATTTAGTTTGTGTTTGTTTATTCTGATGGTAAACTATTAAAATAATTTTCATACAGTAAGAGGCCTTACACAAGTAAACTAAAGTCTTATAAATCTGTTGGTCTTCTGTGGATTAAAAAAAAGTATTACCACACCACAAAGACTCATGCATGGTCATTATTAGGACAAAAGGATACTTCACACATACATACCCACATACACAAAAGATGAATCTTAGGTTTTAATTATGCTTTGCTACTCTCATTATTCCAAGTCATGAACTGATACAACCATTCTCAATTACTTCTACCACTATAAAAGTAAGAACACTGAATATTAATGTTCAGCTGCAGAAATAATAATCCTTTGTGGTTCATCTTATTTCTACCTACTACAGATCAAGTTTAAAAGGTGTGCAATGATACGGTTCAGATAAACTGACTCCAGTGGCATTTTCTCAAGGCAGCATAACAATTTGATGGAATGTATATAGTCAAATTGTTTGCATAATATAGTAGCTGTATTTGAATGATCCACATATTATTATTTTTTATATATAGAAGATTTCAAGAACAGGCTATTGGGACTCAGTTCTTTCAACATGTTTGATTATGTCATGCTATCTGCTTGCTTATTTATGTACCCACAACTCTTAATGAAACACACACAAACACACTCAAGTACACACCAAAGAAGAACAGAGTGGAAATTCTCAGCAACACTTTCTGGAACCTAACGGTTAGTAAAGGGCTTCTAATTCTCATCCCAGGAAGATTGGTGTACAAAGATAACACAGATAAATGTATTAAAAGCTGCTGATGAATTTAGCAAAATCTGCTAAACATCATCTTTAGACTGTAAGAAATGAAAATCGTCCAAGGTCATTTTCCCGCAGACATTTTGTATTGATGTTATACTCTTTCCAAAGCAATTCAGAATGGATGACAATGATATTATCTGCAAAACAATACCACAACAAATTTCTGATGGCATGATGATATCCATACACAAAAGTACATGCATACATTTAACCTTATCTGGAAAATACAGCTAGCAGGCTATTGAAAATGAGCTATTTTATTATTAGATTCTTCTGATCTGCTTTAAAATGGCTGAGTAAAGAAGTAATCTGGATCTTAAAGCCACATATTTGTACCTTGACCGCTGATTTTTTTTTTTTCTGCAGGGATTCAATTGATGCTCAAAGGTCTTACCTACCCCACCCATAAAAAAACAAGGCTGCCATTTGTTTTACTGGAAATATCCAACCATAGTTTCCGGGGGGTACTATAATTCCAGGGATACTATAATTCCAGGGGTACTATAATTCCAGGGGTACTTTCTCCTACCATAATTTCCAGGGATACTATATGAACTTGAATTTCATTTAATCTTATTTTATTTATTTATTGAATTTATATACTCACCCATCTCACTTGCATGTGACTCTGGGCAGCATATACAAGTAAAACAAAAACTAAACAATCAGCATAATTTATCCATTAAAAACAATTAAAAACAGTTTAAAATTATAATAACAAAAAGACAGGGAAGAATACAATCTAATCTTATACCAGCCATTTTATGGGCTCTATGCTTCCGTGGGAATGGCTTGATTTTATTGGAAACTGTAACTTGGGAAAATGCTCAAATAAATTATGGGATTTCATCATTCATTTAGGGTTTTCTGATGGTTCTGTAGCTCAAGAAGCCTATTTATGATTCCTGTATGAGACAGAAGGCTCATACAGAAGGCATATTATAGGATACATAGCTCCCTCAAAATTACGAATGTAATCAACAGGCTGTAATATATGTCTTCAGGCTTCAGATTGTAAGACAACTGGTTTATTTCCCTTGGTTAAAAGTTTTTCTGTGTTGGTCTATTTAAATATTTATGTTGTGCTATTGCACTCTGAGAACTGACACAGCAAAGTAATACTGAAGTTATTAAATCATATCAAAAGAAAGGCCATTTGTTTTATTTTCCAATTACTGGCAGTAAAAACATATATGAGTGCTCTAAGTAATTTTACACCAATTCCTTAAGAATCACATTCTATGATACTGTACTAAGACATACAGGAATCTGGTTTACTTGGGTTGGATTTAGCATGTTAGGACAATCAGCTATTTTAGCTATAAACCATGCTTTTTTATTAACACTGGAATCCTCGTTGTGGCACCTGTAGACATGAATGTACCCAAGATATATTTGCTTATTCCACTCATATAATGTTTTAAAAGCTGGAAAGCACTAGCCTCCGACATAAATGTTAATTTGCAAGTAGGCATTTGGATTCCATGTACACCCAAAGGCCTTCTTAGAAAATAAAAAAGGTGAACAGCTGCATTCAACTGCTTTGTTTGCCACTATTTATTAATTAAAAAGGGCACTATCAACCATTTGCATGTGTTTCCCATTCTTTCACAAAGCGTTTCTATCTATAGTAACAACTGAATGTTTCATTATAATAGCCTTGTTAAAGGCCATTAATCTGAAGTGCTAAATTGCATTTTTCAGCATTACAAATAATTAAGTGAAAAAAGCACATACCCATTTATATATTTATCATGAATGTAAGTAAACAATTATTTTATTTATTTATTTTTTATATCCCACCTTCATTATTTTTATAAATAGCCTTGCCATTGTTAAGCTCAATGCCTCTGCATGCCTCCTGCTTCCAAAATAAACACCAATAAGCAATAAACATTCTTGAAAGCTGTACATTCTGATTCACCTGTATCTTATTATTTAAATAATAAGATCCATAAAAAGCATTTAAATCATTTCTGTATATTGATTTATACAGGATCAATTCTGTATATGTTTGTACCCTCTGAGAGTTCAGCTGAAATTTTATTGTAAGTTTTTAATGCAAAATAGTTTTCTGTTTAAAAAAAAATACATACTTCAGGAAAGATGAACATTCCCTGAAGATATTAAACCTTTGCAATTTTTATACTAAGAAATTTGCTTTTAAACTACACAGAAAACTGCCTGGAATTCTAGTTTTGGGGGGAGAATTATTAGCATAAAATGCATTTATTTTTCTTAATACTTTGATAACTTTGAATGGAATATAGCAGAAGTATTTACACACACTTTTAACATATATTGCAACCAATGGGCTTATATATCTTTAATAAATGGGTAGCTTTCTTTCACTATCAATAAAAATAGTAATCTTTTACATTTGCAATAGGTCAAACCGGGCTTTTTAATAGGCTTAAAAATATGAAAGACAATTTGAGATATCTGCCTAACTTGCTGTTTTAACAGCAGTCTTATAAAATATTATTTTTCACTGTCACATTCCCTTAAGCAACAAATAAGTATCTATTTCTTACTGCAAAATTTGCCCAGTTTAAAAGCTGAAACCCCTAGAAATTTTTCAGATTTATGAAACATACTGTAATTATTAACATCTCTATTTTTGTATTAATTTAATTTGGTGCTATTTAATACTTCTAATGACCTCTTGTACATTCTGTTGGTTAACAGGGCTACTTCCTGGTTTGTTCATCTTTTCCACACCAAGATTATATAGGGATATGTGGAATAGAGTGATGGTATGCTGTTGCTGTATTCAGTAACTTGGACAAAACAATGGAACATCCCTTCCTGAAATCAAGATCCAGCTGTTTCCATCTAAAAAGAACTTTTATTTTTCTCTGTGTTCCTATCCTATCCTGTCCTATCCTTTCTTTACTCTAACAGGTGTTCTCAGGAAATTTGCACATCCAATTTCTCTGAAAAGTGCCAAAATTCATCAATTGTAGGGAGTTTGTCTAAGCACAGAGTACAACCATATACTTTTGGAAATACATACTCAGTTATTTAATTAAGCGTTCAGCACTATAGACCTAATTTCATGTATGTGTATATTTCTAGTGGAGGTGATTGCGCTGTGAGTTTATAGGCAAAGTTATCTGAAAAACAAAAGGAATTAGCATTCACTGTTTTAAATTGGGACAAAAATGGTCAGATTATAGGGTCATGAAACAGGGAAGTAGATAAAATGTTACATGAATAAAGCAACCGTAAAGTTATAAATTGCCATGGTGTTAAACTTGATACTAGTAAACATGTCTGCAATATAATATGAAGAAGACCAAATGAAGGTAAAATTTAGGTGAGGTTATTATTCATTCCATTTTTAATTATTAGGCTAACATTACATATGATTTCTATAAGCAAGCAGCTACTTAATGGAAACCTTAAAATCCATTTGCTGTCCAGCTGGTTCATCACATATACCAGCCTTTCCCAACCTGGTATTCACAAGATGTGTGGAACTACAACGTAGTTATTGGATTAAATATCCAGTTCTGAACAAAAAAAAAAGGATGGTTCCTTATATTCATAATATAATTCATTGTCTGGTATATGACATATAATTTGGCATTTAAAATCAAATACTTTCCTACTTAATTTTTGATGCAAGTTGCTGATATGTTCTATTGAAGTTCAGAAATAAAGCACAGAAGATCTCACAGAAGGACTCTGCCCACTTTTGGGGAACTCCCCTTCTACCTCTTCTTCCTCATACCACAGTCTACCCATTCCCCAGCATTTCTCAACTCTGTTTATAACTTTGATGGTTAGTGTGTAGATGAGGAAGAGGCACGAGGAAAATCCACTGCTACAAATCCCACTTTTACAAGCTCTTCAATCTTGCTCCAACCTACTGCAGATACCAAAAGTTATGTTTCAGTACCACAGACACATATCATACAAGCAAAAAATGGCTGGCAACAGCTCTCCTTGGTCATACACTTCACAGCAAATCTGTTTACTCATCTGAAGTCCTTCTGAAAAATAGCTTAAATTCTGACTGTCCACTAGATTTCTGTGCTGAGAAACTGCTTTTTTTTTATGAAATCAGTTAAGTAGCATACTAAAATGCTTGAGGCCTGTTAATCAGAGAAAGGTGTTTATTTAACTGACTGGTAGCAAAAACAAATAACTGGGAAACTGTTTTGTCTGAAATCCCTTCCCTTCACCTCTTCTCCCATAAAACTCTTTAAAGGAAGTAGTTCAAGCTGCCTTTCCCTTAATATCCTGGGTATATACTGTACCTCACAATTACTTCCTCCAAGGCAGATTTCTATCTGTTTGTCTCTTGGCTAGTTGTTAGAATTAACCAAGTGTCTAATATTAGCTTCCCTCTAAGGCTATAATGCAAGTAATACAAGTGGAAAAAGAATGAGAATGCCCCAGTTCTTCAATAATTGTATCTGCTTAACACTTCTGATAATTGTTTCATTTGGTTCCCAGTTATTTTCCAGTTTGCTGGGACATGGACAAATTCTCTGTAGTGCTAGAAGACCTATATATCCTATCCCTTCTCTTACTTCCTAAGGGGGAGGGGGAGAGGGAGAGAGGAAGAGAAAGAGAATCCCAGAACCCACAAACAAAAGCTGACAAATCTTTTTTTTCATGGGGGGAAGTGATCAGGATTTTGTACATTTATAGTAATTCTGTATATTCATGTAATCTCTTCAATCCCACAAAATAAACTATTTCATAAAGCAGAGAAGATTTTCCTAAATAATGCCAACTGTCTTTCTCAAGTAGTGCTACGGAGCAAGTGTTCTCCCTTCTCCTTTATTATGAACTCTTCCAAATTTGATTGGCAAAGAAGAAATATTTATCATTTGTGAACTTTTGCAGAGACGGCATTTTATTAGGGCGGTCTCCACTTCCATCAGACATGCTGTGGATCCAAATGTTCAGAGCTGGAGAGTCATATTCCATACAAGTGAGCCTTTTCCAACCTCATATTTTCCAGATGTCACAGATAAACCTCTCACAATCCACAGCCATCATGGCCTACATCATCCTGAGCTAGTCACCTATAAAGCTACTGCTTATATGTAGGCTTTGAGCCCAATAATATCTTAAGAGATCCTACCCATGACTAGCTGTTTCCAGAATAATCCAGCAATATAAATTAAGGCATATGCAGTCTCATTTATTCTGCTCTTATAAAGCTCAGGGTGAGTCTTCAGGGTAGAGTTCCAGCAGTTAGACCTTTCTGCTTTACTTCCTGTGGCACCAATTTTCCATTCTACTCCAACTACGACAGACTGAGTTCTGTGGAAGAATGGTTCCAACTAGGCTGCAGTTCTAACATTCCTGAATATAAACTTGTATTCATGTAGCCCAACAGACTCCTACTCTTTTACCTCTTGTTCCATGAACCTTTGTGAGTCAATCCTAAAATAGTTACCATTTAGGGTTTAAAACAACAAAGAAAAGTATTTGTACCCAAAGTTATTATAGGTTACAGTTTCCAGTTTCCAGAAACTCAGAATGTCATCTAGTTTTGGTTCACAACAGAGGCTAAACTGGGCCCATCTGCACTTGTTAACCAACCTTTTTAGTTGCCAATCAGGGATTCTCAACCAGGGTTCCGTGGAATCCTAGGGTTCCACAAGAGGTCAGTAGGGGTTCCCTGGGAGATCACAATTTATTTAAAAAATTATTTTAAATCGGGCAGCTTCACGTTGAAGAAGTAAGTTTCATTCTTTATTTTCAGTTTAAGAACACTGTTAATGCATATATACAGGCCTACATGAAACTAATATAATAATTTTGTAACCTCTGGCCTATATTTGAGCCTAAATGTGCAGAGGTTCCCCGAGGCCTGAAAAATATTTCAAGGATCCTCCAGGATCAAAAAGTTAAGAAAGGCTGTTGTAGGGGAATGTAGCTTTGGCCTTAAGAAAGATGTGGAGAATTTAAAATGGTTGCTCAGTCCTGGGAAAGTTGAATGCATGAGAAAGAGACTCAGAACAGCCCTGTCTTGTTCATGTCCTTAAACAGAGGGCAGTGAAGAATCTGTTAATAAACCCCACAACAATAAAGTTGCATTCATGGGATCCCTGTGGTGTCTGTTTCTTGACCTCAAAAGACCAACAGATACTGATCATGATAATGATTTATATCCTACCTTTTCTTTTGGAGATCAAGGCAGCTTGCACAGAGATCTCCATTTTATCCTCACCACACCAACCCTGTGAGGTACACTGGGCTTAGGGCGAGAAACTGGTCTGAAGTTATCCAGTGGGCTTCCATGACTGACAATGAACTTTAACTTGGGTCTCCCCGATCCTAGTATGACAACTCAGCCATTATACCACATTGGTTCTCATCAGTACATGCCATGTAAATAGTATTGACAGCTAACCCTGTAAGCCAATCTTGGTGTACTAGATCTTACAAAGATCTGGCTTCAGAGTTTGCCCTTTAGTCTTGTGTTGGATGTGAGGACACTGCCTAAGCTATGTCTACTTTCCATAATATTTTCTTTGGATTAACTTGATTTTGACCAGCTTCTGTCCCTTCTGTCCATCTTCCGTACCTCCCTCAGTAACTGGCCTTCCTCCCACATTGTACTCCCGAACAACTAAATTCAATAGCATTCCTACTAAATTAAGAGTCCTTCCAGGTTGCCCATTTGTTTTCTTTTCATTTCAGCCTTTTAATAACCATACATTGTCTTCTGATTGCTCTCTTTTGTGGCAGAGTGTGAGCTCTTGATCATATGGTGACACAAGACTTACTGCAGGACGAAGTAATGTTTCACTAAAAGGCATTATAGGAGCTACAAATGAAGAAAAAAAGTGAGGTTTGCAAACTCTCTGGCTGTATAGGATAGCATTTGTGTCTAGATAATTACTGTCTTCAGGATAAGCAGACATTTTCTAAGAAACTAAAGAACCTTGGCTTCCATTTTAATCTTAGAATAATTCGTATAGATCCAGGTTTTGTGCTTGTTGAACAAGCTTGTCTTTGCTTTTAATTAGACTGTAATAAAGTGACATACTATAAAAATAATTAGTTTGGGGACGGGATGTAGAGTTTCTACAGAGTTACCATGGCAATGCTCATTAGCTCAGCAAAGAGAAATATAGAGCATTAGAGATGATTTCGAAATGTAAGTGAGAGGATGTTTTGGTCTCATCCTAATTCTGTCACCACAAGGATAGCACGCTTCTGATCTTGATTTTTGTCAGTCAAAACTTTTCTGCAAAACACTTCCTTCAGAAAAAGGCATTCAGGCACTAGAGGCAGGTTCCAAGCATGAGAAAGACTGAGGCAGGATACTGGCCCAGGGACCAAAATAACTTGACTTCCCTTGAAAGCTATGAACCTTGTCATGATGGGACACAAGAAGAGGATTAAATGTTCTGCCTCAAGCAGCAAAACATTTTCAGAAGGCCTTTCATTAAAAAGCTATGAAAGGGGTGGGGGGGAAGTAAATTATAATTTTTCAGTTGTTGTGTATGAGATCAAATATTGTCAATATTTCACAGACTATTACAGAAGCCTAAGAAAAATATTTCTCTTTATTTTTCATCATTATAATTATGAATAATTACAGGGTCTACATAATTACAAATGGCAAGACTTGGAAAACAGCAAAGAAAAAACACTCCTTGCTTCTGAGTTGCATCCTGATCACTGCATTTAGGAAAATTGTATACCCCAAAGGTATTCAAAATTAAAGGTCAGTAATGAGGCTGAAGGACACTAATTCAGCACTGAATTTATATATTACTTGTATCATTCAGTGACCTTGAAGAAGTCACCTTATGGAATTTATTGTTCTAGAGAAAAATGCACTTTGTGAACATAATACTTCTTTTACTAATGTAACTATAACACACATTCAAGTGTAACAAATCAACTGTATCACAGAATTTATAATCAGAGATGTCCTTCTCCACACAGCTTTCCAGGGATTTTGTCAGGGGAAAACTACATGCTACCCATTTTTCCCCTCACCAACCCTATTATCCCAGTCCTGCTGCCTTAGGCATTTGACATTGGATAAAGTACAGTATATTAAAGAAATCTAAGACATAAAGTCATAACTGTCCTTTATATAAATCCAAGGATAAAAAAAAAATTACTGCAATAACTGCTGTATAATCCTGAGTGGTTTACTTAAAAGAAAATTTCACTGAATTCAACAGCTATTATTAATGACCCTTGAATGTGCCTTTCTGGGCTTCAAATACACGTTGGTTAAATTTTTTAAAAATCCCACAGGATTTAAAATTACCTGTAATTTGGCTTTCAGGTTTTTATCGTATGAGCAAGAAATAATAAAAAACAAATTAACCTACTCAAAATCAGCAAGGCTGGATTCAGAGCAGTATGTCTTTGTTTTTTAAGCAAATGTTTTGACAGGTACATTCAAATGCTTGTGATACTGCTGAATTCATCACATTTCAAGCAGCAAAAGTGGTAAATACTAATCACATTTACAGAATGGGGAGCATGCTACTACATTGACAAATTCTCTTGTACTCTTTCTTTCTCCCCCTTTGAATACACATTGAAAATACAGACAAATCTGCTACATCAAAGGTTGCCCAGCCCTGTTCCATGTTAGAGAGGCAGACAGGTGATTTACACAGAATGACTGCAAACCTCTTCAAATATATCACAGCTTGATTTGGAGCACCCAGCTCCACGTTAGTTGCTAGCTGCCAAAATCCATGGCTTCATAAACAGCCCTTCTGACAGCAAAGGTTATCTACCAAAGTATGAAATTAACCCAACATAATAGAGGATTGCTGTAGCCAAACCAAAGATTTCACCCACTCTTATCAAAAAAATCGTAGCAAATGAGCAGGTTGCTTCTTTGAATTTTCTTTCACTACAGATGGATGTTCTGTTATTCTGGACTGGAAGACCAGAATATTCACCCCAATTTTAAATAACTGAATTTTTGACTTACTCAGCATCACTCTTTGGAAAGCAGGTTCCCCTGAGAACCTATGTGGGAAGGAAGGGCATGCTCAATACTTTCTTCTGTGTCTGAGTCCCTTTTCTGAATATTCAGCCTCTCTTTAACATTTGGCTAGAGTCAAAAGGTGAGAGCCACTTTGGTGTAGTGGTTAAGGCTTCAGGTTAGAAACTGAGAGTCTGTGAGTTCTAGTCCCACAAAGCCAACTGGGTGACCTTGGGCCAGTCATCTTTCTTAGCCCTAGGAATCAGGCAATGGCAAACCACTACCAAAATCTTGCTGAGAAAACTGCAGGGACTAGTCCAGGCAATCACCAGGAGTCAAAAACTGACTTGAAGGCACACACCCACAGACACAAAAGAGATCAGGGCTTTCGCTGTTTGAATGGAACAGACAATTGGAGGTATGGCTTGCATGTGCCAAAATGCCGTTTTCTATCCAAACGTTAAAACTGGATAGAAAAAAGCTTTGTTATCTGATTATCCAACTTCAGAGGTGTGCAAAGCATTTGGAGATGAAACATCCTGACCCTAAACGTCTTGCTTCGACTGCACAAGGAGTGTTTCAGTGTTCTTCCATCCTCAATGAAGTATTCTGACTTTGAAATGGAGGGAGATGAGATCATACAGCTAATGTAATGGACAGCATAAGATAATTTAAAGGGGATGTTTCCCTGGCTTTATTGACTACTGCAAGGCATTTTGTTCCTATATCTATTTAACCTGTATAATAATATATTATAAGAATGGCAGTCTTGGAAGAAATGACAGCAGAAATCAAAACTGGAGGCTGAAATACTAAAAATATCCAGACACTTTTTCACTTTGTTAATTGAAGGAAGGTGTAGAAGAGCTCATTATTAAGTAAAAATGGAAACTGAAAAAGCTCAATGAATATTACACATTAAGAAGACAAAGATGATGTAAACCATCATGTTTCATGAATATATGCTATAAGGTTAAGAAGAAAAGGCACTGAATAGTTTGATTTTCTTGGGCAAGAATGAAAAAAGATAGTGTACTAGAGCAGTAAAGAGGAAATTAACATGTACTGGAGAAATAAAGAGGAAGTCAATGAGAAACCAGACAAGCTCATGAAAGTTAAGACTATTTCTGTGCAGCAGGGCAGAACCATTAAAGCAATAATATCCAGAAACGTGGGACTATGAATGATGAAGAAAGTACCCCTTGGCTAGAAAGCCCTTATGCAAGTCAAGGAAAAAAATGGAAAATACACTAAGCTAAGCATAAAAAGATGGCATAAGGAAGGCCCTAAAATATATAGAAACATTGTTGGGATTCGCTGAGAATTCAGTTCAAATTTGAGAAAATAAGATCCTTTTTTTAGGGTATTTGTGCAACAGTGTACATTTTCCAAAGTAATCTGTTCCAGTTCCAATATACGTATGTCTCTATGTGTATGTATGAATGTGCGTGTATAAGTGTATGTGTATTTCTGTATGCGCATACAATGGCATCCATGGGGGAAGGTCAGAGTAATACAAGCAGCATTGCAACATCACAAGACAAGCCCCACCCCTTTTCTATGTGCATCAGGACACCCAAAAGGAGCGTAAATTGCACTGAGATGCTGCAACACTGCTTTCATCATTCTGACAAAAGTATCAAGATCCTGTAGACATTGCTGAACCTCTGAAGATGGTTCTAATAGCTACTAATTCACAAAGTATTTATCACAAAGTATTTATTTATCCTGAGAAAAATGATTCTGAGAGTTCTTAATTTAAAGTGTAATTTCTCACGGAATGACTTGCATATGGAACTAAAGGAAAATTTCAAACACTCCAGCGCAAAACTCCAACACTATTCCAGTAAAAGAATGGCACAGGCTGGCTTCAGAATTACTTGAGCCACTTTATTCTTCAGATTTCCAGCATAACTGAACGTTGATAAAAATGGGTGTTTACATATTTAGAACGACAATAGTAGTACTAGTGGAAGTAACATTAAAAACAGGATGAAGGCATTTACATTTTCTTGCACTTGCACCCATTCCATCCCATGGTTTACAGTTTCTGTCCTGTAGCATTCACTCTGGCTTTTGAAAATTTGCTTGTTACTCATTTCTGTTGCACTATATTATAAGAAATTATAAACACTATTTTATTTACCTAGCAGGGGATTTAAACCTTGTTATTTCCAGACTTGGTTGACACTGTTTTCTTACAGTAATTACTGTTACCATTGAGCAACATTAATTTGAAGAAATATTTCATCAAATTTACAGTCACATAAAGACTAGGCAGTAGGAAGGAGAAAGGCAAGTTAAGACTTCAGGAGAAGCCAATTCAACTAACTCAGTCATATGAGTGAAGTACAGGTAACATCAGGATAATGTCTTGAATGCATTTTTGATAATAAGAGTAATCATGGAAAAAGTATATCTTTCTCTTGAACACAGAAAGACAAAACTTGCTTCCTCTTTGCTAATTCTCAAATACATTTCATTTTTAATTATCCCAGAATTTCACCTTTGCTGAATTAAGAAATTCATACTACAGTTCACAAAACTGATTGTGTTACAGAAATCTCATTTGGATGACTTTGTAATTGAAAGGTATATACTATGTAAGAATCAGCTTTCATAAAATTAAGACTACTGGAAAAATTGATTCTATGTGACAGCTGATCTATGCATCAGCTCTATATATGAAGCATAATTCAATCCAGGGGTTCTCAAACTATAGATTGGGACTTGCTGGGTGGGGGTGGGGATGGGAATTACAAGAAACTTGGTGTAAGGGGGTCATATTGTTTCTAAAATTTGACCAGCTTTTACAGGCAGAATGGGAACACCATGAGAACTCACTTTACCTACACAATCCACAGCAGTGGGTCACTGTAAGGCAAAGTTGGAAGACCCCTGGGGTATACTGGTTAAGATTTATTTATTTATTTATTTATTAAAAAATAAGTGGTCTATTAATTCCTTGCCCAACCCTAACCTTAATGAAATCATTAAATGGATTAATGGGGGAAATCACACAAATTCAATGTGTGATTCCATAGGGGGTCCTAATACTGTGAAATTTAAGAATGTCTGGCTTAGTTTATGAAGAATTGCCACAACCTCTCTCCTGGTGATGGGACAAATCCCTGTTAGCAGTTTCAATTCTCAGATTTTAATTCTATGCCTTGAGGATTTAAAAAAGTTGTCCCAAATTATCAGGAAAGAAAAGATGTTCTGAAAGAAAAATAAATACTGATAACCAGGGTAGCCATATTTGAAATTAAATCAGGATGGTTAATAAATCTACACTGAAGTGGGTTAGGAACACTGTAGAGAGTTAGGACTATAATAAAAGCTAATTAATATCCAGATAACTCTGCTTTGCAGATTATTTTAACTTGATAAATATCCTAAAAAATACTTGTGACAGAAAAGATGCATTTTCTAAAAATTTTGTCTTAATTATAATACCAGATATTGTTGGAGGGATGTTTTGTCAACCTTGGCTATGCTATAGACAGAAGCAAATGACAAAAGCAATGTGATATCAGTGCATTGATATACAAGCTCTGTCCCTTTTGTACATACACTGTCATGCCACAAACATGTACAAAAGGGGTGGAGCTTGTGTACTGATTCTGCAGTGTTGCTCTTGTCGGTTTGCCAAAATGATGGATCCTGTGGACACTTCTGACTAGAGAGCTATATTTTAATAATGTTAGCAAGCAAAATATTAGATGTCACAGAGAATGAACTTCCTTTAGTGAAATCAAGCTTTCAGATTAAAAAGAGAATCTGGTTTAATTGAATAGGTCCCTTCAAAAGTAAATCCTACTGAGTTTAATGGACCTGACAATTACTAGTGCGATTTCCTCCTAAAACCTACAAAAATTGTGCTGGAAGTTGTAAAAGAGGCTTAACTCCATTAAAAAGCTCCAAGGAAGAATTCAAATGTCTTCTTCAAGTCATCTCTCAGCACCAAATGCTTTGCATCACTGCCTTATTGTGGCCTGTGGCTACCAAAATGTGTATTGGAATTCAAAATATAGTAACTGTACTGTGTATTGGAATTTGCATCCACTGGCATTCTTGCACTATAAATCTATTGGCCAGTAGGAGCAATAGATGCAGACACAGAGAGCAGAGTCTCAGCACTTCTATCTATCTCCTTTGTTTATCTAAAACACTTAATGTATATTTCTTTATGTAACATGCCTCCTACTGGTTAGAGATATCCTCAAGGCTTTCATCACTTCCTTTCTCCTCACTTATGTTCTCTTTTTCCTTCTCACTTTGGCCTGTGCAGTTCAGTTACTTACTGTCTCTGTAATGTAGGAGAAGGCTGAAGGCTCACAGTTGCTACTTAAGCAACTTAGCCTTTCCTGTCATTATATGACACTTCTCTTTGCTTATTTTTCAAGTGTCCACCTGAAGAATACTTTCTTACAAATTATCCTCCTAGCCTTAATGTTTCTTGAGCAAAGCTATCTGCTAAGCAACAAACCCCAACCACCAAAAGTTTTCCACTCCTGTTTTTTAAAACAAGTGGTAAGTGGTGGAGAGGTTTATGAAGTTGATGATAGACAATTTATTAAAGATAGAGGCCTTCCAGGTGTGATTCAAGGTGCTGGTTGCCACCTTTAAAGCCCTACATGGCATAGGGTGAAGTTACTTGCAGGACTGTCCAGCCTCCATGGTTTCTGCCCATCCTACTAGATCTGGCAGAGTGGGCATACTCTGTGTCCCATCAGTGAAGCAATGTCACCTGGTGGGTCCCAGGAAGTGTGCCTTCTCTGTCATGGCACCTGTCTATGGAATAACTTCCCACCCTGAGATAGAGACAGCCCCAACTGTATTGGCCTTCAGAAGGCTGTGAATACGTAGTTCTGGAGCTGGAATATTGATGGAGCTCTGGTGTGCATGTGGTTTGTTTGATGTGAGTTTTAGGGGACTCAGTTTCTTTTTAATGGATCTCTGTATTCTTAATGACACACTAGAATGCTGCAGATTGGCCAAGTATACATTTTGGGGAGGAAGGAAGTCTGCAGTGGATTTTGGGCTGGTATCTTGGTCTTTGTGTCCAATTTAATGGTTGAACCATGATTAGAAAATGATCATCATCCAGTCATTCTAAGGATGTGTCTAACTGGATAATAACAGCAGAAACAAAATTAATTCTAGACATATATAATACAAATCCTTGGTACACATTAGATGGAACAGAAGACTTTCAGAAACCTTAGCAGAATGGCTTAACTCTACATCAGCAAGAGAAAGCCGATAGGGAATAATTTAATCCCAGTATGCCTTTGGTGGACTGAAATGAACAACTTGTTACTAAGCTAAACAAACATTTCTTACATGATAGGACCTTCTGTAAACTTAATACACATTACTTTACTAGACACCAGACAAGTGGTTTGACTTGGAATATCAACATCTTAAAACAGAATTTAGGAAAATACAGGAAGCTTACCAACAGCATTCCTCTCAGACCCACTGTCAACTGGTCCATGACATCATACAAAACACTACTTAGAAGGAAAGGAGGGCCATTAAAGATACATGGGTAGCACTGAAAGTGGCAGTCCAAAAGTTCCTTTTTTGGCATATCACAGCAATGGGACTGAGGAAATAATATTTGAACCCCACTAACCATGTCCTAGTCCATACATGGGAAGAGCATTTCAGAAGGATATAGGTGGAAGTGGGTCAAGAACCTGATATGGTCTTCTCTTTTTTTAATATGCTTGAGTGCTCACCACTGGTCACCCTCTACTGAAATGGCTAAACTAGACCAAGTTTAGTTAAGTTAAGACCAAGGAAGGCCCCAGGGGGTGACTGTGTCCCATCAGAGTTGCTTAATTGGACTCTGACTGGTGGACACCAGTCATTGCCTCCCCGTTCACCTATATTGATCAAACAGGCAATATTATCAAGGGATTAGAGGAAGGTGACAGTAGTCTTAATTTAAAAGAAAAGTGCAAAAGAAGACCCAAATATCTATAGCCTATTACTCTATTGAGTATTGTAGGTAAACTCTATGCCAGACACTTAAATCAGAAGCTATAGGATTAGCTGGAGGAATCACTGAATTGGAACAGGCTGAACAATAGATCACGTTTGTATTAAACCATCTAATAGAGAAATATATCCACAAATTCAAATCCCCTTTATATGTTACTTTTCTTGATTTCAAATTGGCTTGATATCTCAAATCCTATTATGGGAAAAGTTCTGAAACATCAACATCTACAGATGCTTGTTATTTTTAATACAGAAGCAACCCATAAGTACTTCATTCCAAGTGAGATGCAACCTTCAATGACTGCTTACAAAGACAATGTACACCTCACAAGGGGTCAGAAAGGTTTTCATTTTAGCACCAGCCTATTCAACTTCTATATCAATGATATGGTGAAAGCCTTGATTCCTCTGATGTCCATGCCCCTAAAATTGCTGGGTATTGGATCTTCCTAATCCTATATGTTGATAATGCTACAGTCATCTCGTATACTCAAATTGGCCTTAGAAGAGCATGGAATCCTATTACAGATTTCTGCAATCTTCATCACTTGATTGTAAACCACCAGAAGTCTAAAATAATAGTATTTGAACAAAAGGCAAAGCAACATAGATTGATTGTAGGTGGGGCCAGCATAGAGCAAGTGTTCTCTTTTAAATATCTCAAGACTGTATTTCAGCCTCAGGATCTTGGAAAGCCCATTGTGAGTGTATAAATGAAGCAGCAGGTAGATGCTCAATGGCTCTTAGAATATATATATATTTTTTTTTGCCAAAACTCTGGCCCAGATTCTATATGTAGCACAGGTTGGTCTATTTGTTAAGAACAACTCTGTAGATCTTACACAAACCAAATTTCTGAGGTCAATATTTGATGTCCCAAGAATCATCTCTAATGCAGCCCTTAGACTTCAAATAGGAATGCCAAGAATTGAACAGATGGCTTGGAGGGCAGTACTGACATTCTAGGTGAAACTCCTGTTCTTGGGCCTAGGTCTGCTGGTTCTAAGAGATGTTTATGCCTCATTATGGGATTTAACAGCATGAGATGAATTAAACACCAATACCTTACTCAACTTCAGCAAAGGATCGTTACCTTGTCGTGGTGCTGGAGCTTGAGCACCTCAATGATGCCATGAACTAAACCGTGAAGGGCGACCCAAGATGGGAAGGTCATGACAGAGAGGTCAGACTAAATGCGATCCCTGGGGAAGGTAATGGCAACCCACCCCAGTATTCTTCCCATGAAAACTCAATGGATCAGTACAACCAGAGATATGTCGGTATACCATTGGAAGATGAGACCCTCAGGTCAGAAGATGGTCAAAATGCTACTGGGGAGGAACAGGATGAGTCCAACTAGCCCCAGACATCATGACACAGCTAGCTCAAAGCCGAAAGGACGGCTAGCGGCCGACAGTGCTGGTGGTGAACGGCAAATCCGATGTTCTAAGGATCAACACACCATTGGAACCTGGAATGTAAGATCTATGAGCCAGGGCAAATTGGATGTGGTTATTGGTGAGATGTCAAGATTAAAGATAGACATTCTGGGCATCAGTGAACTGAAATGGACTGGAATGGGCCACTTCACATCGAATGACCACCAGATCTACTACTGTGGACAAGAGGACCACAGAAGAAATGGAGTAGCCTTCATAATTAATCGTAAAGTGGCTAAAGCAGTGCTTGGATACAATCCAAAAAATGATAGAATGATCTCAATTCGAATTCAGGGTAAGCCATCTAGCATCATAGTGATCCAAATATACGCCCCAACCACAGATGCTGAAGAAGCTGAAGTAGAGCAGTTCTATGAGGATCTGCAACACCTACTGGACAACACGCCTAAAAGAGATGTTATTTTCATCATGGGAGACTGGAATGCTAAGGTAGGCAGTCAAATGGACACCTGGAATTACAGGTAAGCATGGCCTGGGAGAACAAAACGAAGCAGGACATAGGCTGATAGAATTTTGCCAAGACAACTCACTCTGCATAACAAACACTCTCTTCCAACAACCTAAGAGACCGCTTTATACATGGACTTCCCTAGATGGACAACACCGAAATCAGATTGACTACATCTTTTGCAGCCAAAGGTGGCGGACATCTATACAGTCGGTAAAAACAAGACCTGGAGCTGACTGTAGTTCTGATCATGAACTTCTTCTTGCACAATTTAGGATCAGACTAAAGAGATTAGGGAAGACCCACAGATCAGCTAGATATGAGCTCACGAATATTCCTCAGGAATATGCAGTGGAGGTGAAGAATAGATTTAAGGGACTGGACTTAGTAGATAGGGTCCCAGAAGAACTCTGGACAGAAGTTCGCAGCATTGTTCAGGAAGCGGCAACAAAATACATCCCAAAGAAAGAGAAAACCAAGAAGGCAAAATGGCTGTCTGCTGAGACACTAGAAGTAGCCCAAGAAAGAAGGAAAGCAAAAGGCAATAGTGATAGGGGGAGATATGCCCAATTAAATGCAAAATTCCAGAGGTTAGCCAGAAGAGATAAGGAATTATTTTTAAACAAGCAATGCGCGGAAGTGGAAGAAGACATTAGAATAGGAAGGACAAGAGACCTCTTCCAGAAAATTAGAAACATTGGAGGTAAATTCCAGGCCAAAATGGGTATGATCAAAAACAAAGATGGCAAGGACCTAACAGAAGAAGAAGAGATCAAGAAAAGGTGGCAAGAATATACGGAAGACCTGTATAGGAAGGATAACAATATCAGGGATAGCTCTGACGGTGTGGTCAGTGAGCTAGAGCCAGACATCCTGAAGAGTGAGGTTGAATGGGCCTTAAGAAGCATTGCTAATAACAAGGCAGCAGGAGATGACGGCATCCCAGCTGAACTGTTCAAAATCTTGCAAGATGATGCTGTCAAGGTAATGCATGCTATATGCCAGCAAATTTGGAAAACACAAGAATGGCCATCAGACTGGAAAAAATCAACTTATATCCCCATACCAAAAAAGGGAAACACTAAAGAATGTTCAAACTATGGAAAAGTGGAACTCATTTCACATGCCAGTAAGGTAATGCTCAAGATCCTGCAAGGTAGACTTCAGCAATTCATGGAGCGAGAATTGCCAGATGTACAAGCTGGGTTTAGAAAAGGCAGAGGAACTAGGGACCAAAGTGCCAATATCCGCTGCATAATGGAAAAAGCCAGGGCGTTTCAGAAAAACATCTATTTCTGTTTTATTGCCTATTCTAAAGCCTTTGACTGTGTGGACCATAACAAATTGTGGCAAGTTCTTAGTGGTATGGGGATACCAAGTCATCCTGTCTGCCTCCTGAAGAATCTGTATAATGACCAAGTAGCAACAGTAAGAACAGACCATGGAACAACGGACTGGTTTAAGATTGGCAAAGGAGTATGGCAGGGCTGTATACTCTCACCCTACCTATTCAACTTGTATGCAGAACACATCATGCGACATGCTGGGCTTGAGGAATCCAAGGCTGGAGTTTAAATGGCTGGAAGAAACATTAACAATCTCAGATATGCAGATGATACCACTTGGATGGCTGAAAGTGAAGAGGAACTGAGGAGCCTTATGATGAAGGTGAAAGAAGAAAGTGCAAAAGCTGGCTTGCAGCTAAATCTGAAAAAAACCAAGATTATGGCAACCAGCTTGATTGATAACTGGCAATTAGAGAGAGAAAATGTAGAAGCAGTGAAAGACTTTGTATTTCTAGGTGCAAAGATTACTGCAGATGCTGACTGCAGTCAGGAAATCAGAAGACGCTTAATCCTTGGGAGAAGAGCAATGACAAATCTCCATAAAATAGTTAAGAGCAGAGACATCACATTGACAACAAAGGTCCGCATAGTTAAAGCAATGGTGTTCCCCGTAGTAACATATGGCTGCGAGAGCTGGACCATAAGGAAGGCTGAGAGAAGGAAGATAGATGCTTTGGAACTGTGGTGTTGGAGGAAAATTCTGAGAGTGCCTTGGACTGCAAGAATATCAAACCAGTCCATTCTCCAGGAAATAAAGCCAGACTGCTCACTTGAGGGAATGATATTAAAGGCAAAACTGAAATACTTTGGCCACATAATGAGAAGACAGGACACCCTGGAGAAGATGCTGATGCTAGGGAGAGTGGAGGGGAAAAGGAAGAGGGGCTGACCAAGGGCAAGGTGGATGGATGATATTCTAGAGGTGATGGACTCATCCCTGGGGGAGCTGGGGGTGTTGACGGCCAACAGGAAGCTCTGGCGTGGGCTGGTCCATGAAGTCACGAGTCGGAAGCGACTAAATGAATAAACAACAACAAACCTTACTCAAGGTACAATTTATTTCTGCTGGCTTTGACCAGACTATAAGGATTATATACCAAACACTGGAAGATGTTGAACTACGAACTAAAATCAGCTCCCTAACAGAGATCCCTAGGTTGGTCATTACCAGGGATACCTGGAAACTTACAAACTTCATGATCACTCTAACCTCCTCCAGTCTAAGGAAAGAATTCTTCAGAGATAGCATAGCAGTTCACCCTCTGTCCCCTCCCCCCCCCCCCCCCCCCGGTAGATATATCAAAATTCCTATATGTGAACATCTATGCCAATGTGGCTCTGGAGAGAGAAAGACAATTTAGCCTGTGCTCCTTTATTGGGATTATTATAGGGACCCTTGAAAATGCCATCTAGTACACATCTTAGCACAGAATGCCCACATGGCACCCCTGCTTTGTGAGCTGCACTGGTTGCCAGTACACTTCTAGGTGCAAATCAAGGATGGTGATCATCTATAAAGTCCTACATAGCATAGGGCACAGCTATCTGAGGGAGCACCTATCCTGCAGATTCTGCCCCACTGATAACAGCTGACAGAATGAGCACACTTCAGGTCCTCTCAAACAGTGTCATGTTTTGGGACCAATGAAGTGTGACTTCTGTGTTGCAATGTTTGCCCTCTGGAATGAGGAAGCCCCTAGATCCAGACAGCTCCCACCCTGATAGCATTCAGGAATGCCTTAAAGACCTGGCTGATCTCCCAGGCCTAGGGGTAGGGTGGATGGAACCCCCCTTGTTAGAGATAATTGATTTTTGTTTGTATGGGTAGATGTTCTTATCCAAACTGACACTGTGTTATTTCATTTACCATATTTTTTATTTATGTTATTGTATTTGTATTCTGTTTTATACTGTGAGCTGCCCAGAGTTGCTCTGAGTCAAGCACCAAAATTAAATTATAAATAAATAAATACATACATACATACATACATACATACATACATACATACATACATACATACATACATACAGTACATTGATCTTCCGGTGATTCTCAGGCAACACAGGTAAGTTTTACAGCAAACCGCTACTATCAGACACTGATCAAAATACACTGAGGAGTGTTGCTAACCATTGTTGGCCCGCAGTGAAGAAATGGCACCAGCAGATTTCTACAGCTAATTTTAACTTCATTTCATAATTCATATTTTATTGTTTTCCTCTTACTATCTCTTATTAAATGAAATTTATTACATCAACATCTTTTCTTTCTTTTTGCATTGTGACTAACTTCTGATCCTTGATCACAATAAAGATTTATCTATTCTTACCTCCCAATGTAATATCCTGCAGAAATCTGTATGTCAAAATGGGAGAAATCAGTTCTCATTATTTCTCATTAAATACTGGAAATGGGATGCCATTTAGCATTCAGTAAAGAAGGGGAAAAAGTATTTCCACTCACAGCATATCTTTGGCTTCTCCCATATTTCCTCAACAAGTCTGTTTATGTCATGGTTACTGTTCCAATGTTCCTGGAAAACATCGTAATGGGTTCCCATGCAGTGGGGCTGCTGTATGGGAGGGGGCTGCTCCTGTTTCCTGTATCAGGCTGCAATGCGAGGAGTGAAGAATGAGGAATGCATGTTTGGGTTATCTCGCCTTGTCAAGGACTTTTCCCACAGACTGGCAAGAACCATTAGGGGCACCTGTGGGCATGGAATTGTACTGACTTTGGGGGGAGGGATTGGGAGTTGCTTGGGGTTTTATTGGGAGATATCCTGCACTTTCACTATTCTCAGCTTTGCTTGTGATCCTGCATACTATTCATTATTAAATCAGATATCCATGAAAGCCTTGTGTGAGTCTGATGGTGATTTTGAATAGGCAGTCATTACAGTTTAAATCACTTATTTACTGTATAAACCAAGAATTATAATGGGTGCCCCAACATTCTTCCCATATGTTAACGATTTCAGTTAAACCATCTGGAAGGGAAGATGAGGAGCCCGTGGCTGTGACAAGTCTAACAGCTAAGCTCTGACAGAGCTCAGTGAATGACAGCCATATGGCAAAGACACACTTGTGGGAAGTCACCTCAAACCCTAAAGCAGACATTTGAATTGATCTGTTCTTGATGACTTTGAGCATTATTGCCTGCCTTCAGGTTTACTTAGCATGAGTGGAATGATTCAAAGATGTCCAAGGGTGTTGGGGGACATGCAGGCAAATTCTAGAGCTCAATCTCCTGAAACAGCAGTCAACAATTATGGACAGGATGCCCTCCACAGGACAAGAATGCTGGCAGTCAATACAGCTCCAGGCTAGCAACAGCACTGGCTCTTCATGAATCAAATTAATTCTTTGCCCTTGGCCCTACAAAACCTGCTGCACTAGAAATACTGCCAAAATGTACACATTGAATGAGGTAGTTGGTAGAGCTTCTTTTGGTGATTGGCATCTAGAAATATATTAATGCAATGGATTATTACTTAAATTTCGAAGCTAATAAAAGTATCCATAACAGCTCTTCAGCATTATGATCTTGTTTTATACTAAGAAAATGAGACAGATTCCTATACCACTAGAAAAAAAAGTTTTAAAATTATCATTTATAAAATCAGTCAAACTGACAATATTACAAAAGATGAATATCCTTGAATCAATTCACACTTGTTCATTAAATGTCCTTTGGCAGAAATAATAGTTCCCAGACATTATATGTAACCACCAAAGTGTCTTACTATTCTTGTTCTTTCTTGCACAACTCTGCTAACCCACTCACCTCCCTCCCTTCCCATACATACTTCATGGTGGACTTGGAGATATGCTTTATATTGTTGTCTTGCTGAAATACCCAACCTTTTTTCAGCTTCGGTTTCTTTGCTGATTGTGGGGCATTAGCTTCTATAATACACTGATATATTTCATACTAACTGAAATGGTTTCCAAACATTTCTACTTCCATATACACTGTTATTTTTTAACTCTAAGCAATTGTGCATAAATAGTAAACTTGCATTCAAATCTGCAGAAAGATGCCAAATTTAATTTTTACAATATAGAGACTGTGTCAGCTTTCGCTCACTTATGGACTCATGCAGCTATACTGGAAGTACATATGTAGTTGAACCCATTTTTCCTTTTGCCAGCACATTATGTCCTGTGCCGCTGGCTGCCACACAATCCCAAAGCAGAACAGAGCCATCCCCATACTCCATTTGGTAAGGTGTCCCTTTCTTCAATTGCTTCAACCTTTTTCTCCAAATATATTTCGTGTGGCTGTAGCTGCGTAGATCTTTTCTTTGATTTCGTTAGACCAGGGACTTTGTTCCAAAACATTTCAGACTCATCAAGATTTTATTTTACACACTTTAGACAGTGAACTTTAGTTGAGGTTATAGAAAATGTTTCTTTCTGACCCCCACGCATATCATTGTATAAGCAATGTTGTCATATGGACCTGTGGACAACAACTCCAGTATCAGCTAAACCTTTTTTTAATTACACATTTTAAAGAAAATATATAAACAGATATAAAAAGAAACAGAAAAGTAAGGTAAAATACAAATAAATAAACAAGGGATTAAAATGTTATAAACATTATAGTTTCCACTATATAATTAATTAATTATGAATAACTAATTCAATGTCAGCCAAACTTTACAGTAGCTTATTTGCCATATTATTTGCCATGTTTTGCAAATTTGATCCATTTTCAGGCAGTTTCTAGCAGAGATTGGTCTTGATTTTCAAGCCACTGGGGAAAAAAGAACGGAGAAAAACGTGGGGAAAAAATCCCAAAGAATAGGAAGATTCTTAACTGGCTACAGGAAATATTTGGATGTTAGTTTTGTCAAAGGAGTTATTACAAAATGCTGACTAGAAAGATGGCCAAATTTCTGCACTGCCATATTCATTGCCTTCTTATTTTGAATTTTTACATAAATAATAAATACACACTCCAATTTGCAGAAAAATACTAAGTTTAACTTTGTACCATATAGAGATTGTGTCATATGCTGTTTACTAAGGTATTCATTGAAATAATTTGACCAAGGGAAGCATGATTGCAGAATAAAGTCTCATTCACTGATATTATTTAATAATAGTCATTTTAAAAAATGGTTTCCAATTTCTATTTGCATTTAAAAACCCAGGAAACTGGAGTTTAAGTTTAAGATCTTATATTCCACACAATATAAGATGTAAGGACTTGTTCAGTCCACAGGTCACACACTATCAGGAATTTATAAATTAGGTCCTTCAACACATAATTTGCTTTGACTTTCAGGTGATATTTTGGTTGGGGTAATGGTGTATCCAAGCAAATGTTCAAGAGCTGCTATTTCCCAATAATCCAAAGATCCCCTGATGAAAGTATACGCAATGCATCTATACCATTTTCCCAAAATTTCACCTACAGTGGTAATTACTCAGGTATATATTCAACGTTCACAATCTATTCACAGTCAATTCCTATAGATAAACTAGGTGGAGAGAAGGAACATGCAGATGCTAAAAAGATGGTGAAGAGGAACATGGGTTTAAGCTGCAAGAAGAAAATCAGCAGCAGGTGTAGGGGAAAAGACAAGCTTAAAAGGACACTAAAGAGAATAATGATAAGATCATTGAAGAGAATAGTAGCTTCAAGCAACAAGAGAAAAGAAAAGGAGAAAAATACCTGTGGGTACTGAAGAATGGAAAAATATGTAAAAAGGGGGTGGGTCTTTGATCATGCACTTGTGGCCACCATCTTGACACTTTTTACATTTCCCCCGCCCCCCACAATGGATGCCACTGCCTGTCATCAATGAGAGGGATTGGTCTCTAGACAACATTTACTAAAATACATAGTTACTGAATATTCTCAACTCTTAAATTCAGATCTTTTTCATATATCTAAGGCTCAATGTCATGCGCTGCCTACCTCCGAGTAATACACAGACGCTGATTCCGTGAAAACAGGCTCTGGTTTATTCGCAGTGTAGATACAGTATAGGAAAAAAGCTGAGAGTGACAGGAGCGCGCCGGTGCGGGGTTTAAATACCCCGCGCCGGTCAGCGCCCCCTCACTCGCGGTTACATCACCCCCCTTTGTCCAACACGCTGTCCTGCCGGTAGGTGAGGGGTTGCGAGGCCCCGCTGGCGTTCCGGGATCGCCCATCATCGGTTTCCCTATTCCTCCGGTGATTGCTGTCAGCTGGGCGATCTCCGTTGCGTCAGCGCTAACAGCTTGGGTGTGCCTCGCGATCCGTTTAGCCATTGTCTCTTGTCCTTCAGTCTTTGTAAGTTGATGGCTACTTATCTTGAGCCCCTTCCCCTGTTTCCTTGTTATTGTCATGTGTGCCATTGCGCTGATGTCTTCAGCTCAACGGCACTCATGACATACTGCCCCCTGTCCGAATAGTGCCCCCCCCCGGTTTTCTGGGTTTTTTTTTTTTCCAGGAGAGCTGTCAAAATGGTTTTTTTTTTTTTTTTTAATTTCCCGCCGGAGTATTTTTCGCCCCTCCCTTTGTTCCGCCCTCTACCACGTGCCTCTCTAGGGTGTGTTCTTAGTGCGCATGCCCAGGTCACACCCTGGGCGTGCGCATGCTCCGGCCACACCCTGTTTGTTTGGCTCAGTTCGACGAGGAGAGAGGCGTGGCTGGTCGGGTGCTTATCAGCTCCAGGTAGGGCCCTTCTTTTTTATTCGAAGTGCGTCGCCTTTGTTATGTGTGCTCCTGGGCATTGCCCCCAGGATGCACTGTTGACTTGCTTGCCACTCCCCCGTGGGCCCGGGGCGGGGGGAGGGTGCTGGCGACCGCTTGTTACTGCCTCGTGGGCCCGGGGCGGGGGGGGTGAGTCCTGGGGGGGGGAGGTCCACCCAAGTCGCGGGCTTGGGGGGGCCCTTTCCCTTGGGGCACAGAAGGCGGGGGGGCCCGCGGGGGAGGGGTTATGCAGGTGACAGTTTGCTAGTCTTGGTTTTGGCTTGTCGGGGTATGCCCGGTGAAAAGCCCGGGTCAGGTCAGGCGCGTTAACGTTGTGCGCCGCCACCCATTCTGGGTGGGGGAAGTGTTTCCACCTGACCAAATAGTGTAAAGTTCCCCGTTGCCTGCGAGAGTCGAGTATGTCCCTTACGTCAAAGTGATGTTGCCCGTCGATCATCACCGGTGAGGGCAGTGGCGTGCTTGGGTGCCATCGACAGGTGGTTGCCGGTTTCAGGAGGCTGGTGTGGAACACCGGGTGGAGTCTCCGTAGGTTGTGTGGCAGGTCCAAGCGTATTGCCACCGGGTTCACTATCTGCGTGACTCGGAACGGCCCGATGTACTTAGGCCCCAGTTTTTTCGAGGGTTGGGGTGACTTTAGGAATTTGGTGGATAGGTAGACCATATCCCCCGCCTGGAACGTCGGTTGTTGGCGCCGGTGCTTGTCGGCCTGCTCTTTGTAGGCCGCCTGTGCATCCTTCAGCGCTGCCGTGATTATTGGCCACGATTCCGCAATCTTCCGTCCCCAGTCGCTAGCGTCCACCTGGGGTTCCGGGGGTTGTGGTAGCTCCGGTATGGGGACGAAGTCGCGCCCCGAGACTACCTCGAACGGAGTTTTCCCCGTGCTCGTGTGGACGGCGTTGTTGTATGCGACTTCAGCGAACGGGAGCAGTTCGGCCCAGTCGTCTTGATGATAGTTGGTATATGAGCGTATGAATTGCTCTAGGGTGGCATTGAGGACCTCTGTGGCTCCGTCCGTCTGGGGGTGCCAGGCAGTGGATAGGGCCTGTTGGGTCCCCGTCAGCTTTAGGAAGGCCCGCCAGAATTTAGAAGTGAACTGTGTGCCCCTGTCGGTCACCACACGTGCGGGACATCCGTGTAACCTGTACACGTGGATGAGGAAGAGTTTGGCTAGTTGTTGTGCGGACGGGACTGACGTGCAGGGGATGAAGTGGGCCTGTTTCGAGAAATAATCCTTCACCACCCAAATGGCCGCTTTCTTCTGGCTGGGTGGGAGGTCCACTATAAAATCCATGGAGATTTCCTCCCATGGGCGGGAGGGTTCTGCCACCTGTTGTAAAAGCCCCACGGGTTTGCCTGGTGCCCGTTTGGCCCTAGCGCACGTTGGGCAGGACGCTACGTATGCTTTCACGTCTCATCTTAGCGCGGGCCACCAGAATTGATGCCTTGTTAGGTGTAGGGTCTTAAGGAACCCAAAGTGTCCCGCTTGCTTGGCATCGTGTGATCTATGCAAGATCGCTTGGCGTTGCGAGTCCGGGACATAGATTCTGCCTTCCCCCCATGCCAGGTCCTGTGCCATCGTTACCTTGTCGGGGTTTGCCAGGAACCAGGGGTCGGTTTTGAGGGCGGCGGCGAGGTCCGTGCATATCCCCCCTGGTAGTTGCGGTTGGCGTCGTCTGGTCACAGGTTGTCCCGCCGTCGGTTGCGCCGTAGAGTCGAGCTGCCTCCGAGCGCCGCTTCGGGTGGTCACGGCCATCCCCAGTTGCGAGGCGGATAGGACCGTCCCAATGGTGTCTGGGGCGGGCTCTTCGTCTTGGGGCAGTCGGGAAAGGGCGTCGGCCAGGAAGTTCCTTTTACCCGGCATGAACTTCAGCTGGAAGTTGAAGCGGCTGAAGAATTGGACCCATCGGACCTGTTTTGGGCTGAGGCATCTGGGCATTCGGAGGGCCTCGAGGTTCCGGTGGTCGGTCCAGACCTCGAATGGTTGGGTGACTCCCTCGAGTAGGTGTCGCCATGTTTCTAGCGCCGATTTTACCGCGAAGGCTTCTTTCTCCCAGACGTGCCATCGCCTTTCTGTCTCAGAAAATTTCCTCGACAGGTAGGCGCATGGTTTCAGGAGTCCCGTGGGGTCCTTTTGGAGTAGGATGGCCCCCAGGGAGAAGTCTGAGGCATCGGCTTGGACCACAAACGGCCGTTCTGGGTCCGGGTGTGCGAGGATTGGCTCCGTGGTGAACAGCGCTTTCAGCTTGTTGAATGCGGTCTGGCACGCGGGAGTCCAATTCAATACTGTGCCCGGGTTCTTGGCGCGTTGGGTGTCCCCCACCCCTTTGGTTTTGAGGAGGTCCGTTAGGGGGAGGGCTATCTCTGCGAACCCCCGGGCGAATGACCTGTAAAAATTTGCGAAGCCAAGGAAGCTCTGGAGTTGGCGTCTGTTGCGGGGGCGTTCCCAGTTCAGCACCGCCTCGACTTTTGCGGGGTCCATTTCTATGCCGTCTCCGGAGATTCGGTACCCCAGGTAGTCTAGGCGCGCTTTATGGAATTCGCACTTTGTGGGTTTGGCATAGAGCTGCGCCCTTCTGAGTTTGTCGAGGACTTGCCTGACTAGGGTCACATGTTCCTTGTGCGTTTTAGTGTAGATAAGGACGTCGTCTATGTAGACAAGGACCCCTTTGAACAGGTGTTCATGCAGGACCTCATTGATGAGCTGCATAAACACCCCGGGGGCCCCCGCGAGTCCGAACGGCAGCACTTTGTACTGGAAGGCGCCTAGGGGGCAGTTGAACGCAGTCTTCCATTCGTCCCCCTCCCTGATTCGGATGCAGTAGTACGCCTCGTGAAGGTCCAGTTTGGAGAAGACTTTGCCCGTGGACAGGTGGGCGAGCATGTCTTTCACCAGGGGTAAGGGGTATTTGTTGGACAGGGAAGCCGCGTTTAGGCCCCAGTAGTCGGTGCAGAGCCGTAGGGTGCCGTCTTTCTTCTCCCGGAATAAGACGGGGGCTCCGACCGGTGAGCATGCTGGCTCTATGAATCCCCTCTCTAAGTTTTTATCGATGAACTCCCGGAGGGTTGCCATCTCCTTCGGGGTCATCGAGTAGATCTTCGGTCTAGGTAAGGGGACGTCGGGCAGCAGGTCGATCCGACAGTCCGTCTTGCGGTGGGGGGGTAGTTGTTCAGCTTCCGCCTCTCCGAAGACCTCGGAGAAGTCGGCGTATTGTTCCGGTAGGTCTGCTGTGGTAGCGGCATTGTCCTGTGTAGTCGCCTCTGCTCGTCCCACAGTGGGGTTGGTTCTGCCCGCCGGAACTGGTGCCCGATACTCGCCGTCGCCAAATGTGAAGGTGCGGGTCTCCCAGTCGATGCGCGGGTTGTTTGTCGCGAGCCATGGCATTCCCAGGACTGCAATGGGTCGTCCGATGTGGGTGACGACGAACGATGTGCGTTCAGTGTGAGTGCCCATTTGCAGGGTGACCGGCTCGGTTTGCATTGTGGCTGGTTTCCCTCCCGCTGTTGAGCCGTCCAGCTGGTGGAATGCCAACGGCATGGGGAGGGGGAAGCAGCGGAGGTCGAGTTTGGCGACTAAGTCGGGGTAGATGAGGTTTTTTGAGCACCCCGAGTCCACTAGTGCCGCGGCCGTGGTGGCTCCGTTGCCGGCAGAGAGTTTGATTGCCGCCATTATCACGGAGCTTTCGCCGTTCCGTCGAGGTGGTCCGCGCTGCTGTCCCACCGCCTGCCTCGCAACGCATTTCAGGGCAGGCGGGGAGCGTTTCCCGCCGGCTGGTCTGGGTCTACGTCGTCCTCTTCCCCCCAGTAGGCGTCCCAGCCTTCCTCTGGTGTCGCTGTGGCTCCGGTCATTCGGCGGTGAGGGGGCGGCGGCGGGTTAGGTGGTTTGGGGCTAGTTTTCGGGGTGGGTTTAGGCACACTGGTCGGCGGTCGGTTGGTGAAGCAATCTGCCGTCTTGTGCCCTAGTTTTCCACACCTCCCGCAGGGTCCCCGATTAAATTTCTTCTTTGGGTATGTGGGGCCGGCCGTCCCCACATGTGATGCGGGTACCTTTTTGCAGGTGTTGTTCGTGTCTTCCATAGTTGTCATGAGGAAGGTGCGGTGCGCGTGTTCTGCTTTCCCCGCGAGGTGGATCCACCCGTGTAGAGTTTCTGGGTCATCGCGGTAGAGGGCCCATTGAAGTACGTCGCGGTTGAGCCCCCTTTTGAACATTTCCAGCAGAGTGGTCTCGGACCAGTCGTTGACCTTCCCTGCGAGGGCTTTGAACTCAAGGGCGTAGTCCGGGACAGTGCGTGTGCCCTGTTTAAGTCTTTGGAGTGCGCTTTTCACCCTCACTTTGGCTAGTGGGTCCTCAAAGTAGCTTTTCATCTCATTGATGAAGGCGGGGAAGTTGGCGAGGGCGGGGGAGCTGGACTCATACAGTTGGACGTACCAGTCCGCTGCCCGGTCTTGTAGTTTGATCGCCACGGCAGCGATCTTGTCCGCTTCGGAGTCGTAGGAGTATCCGTGCCTCCCCATGAACTCCCTGGCGTTCGTGATAAAGAATGACAGTTTCGCGGGGTTCCCATCAAAGAAGATGGGGAAGTCCTTTGGGGCCCGGGCGTTTTGTGAGCCCCTTCCTCTCGCTTCCCGGCCTGTGGTGTCGTCCACCTGGGCCGTTTGTTGACCTTCATTTGGCCTGTGGGGGTTCGGCGCTTCGCTCGGGGTGTGGACCTGTGCGGGGATGTCGTTGGGCGGCGCGGGGGGCATCAGCGACTGAAGCATGGTCCGGAGTTCCTTCAGTTGGGTCTCCATGGCCGCGAGTCTAGCTTGTGCGTCCTCGTTCGCGATCCGCGCCGCCGCTGGGGCCGGTTCCGTCGGTGTGTCGGCGGGGGTGGGTTGCCGGTGGGGTTCAGTCTCTCTCGGCCGTTGGTCCGCTTCCTCCGTCGTCTGCTGGGTTGCTTCATCGTCCTCCCCCGTGCTTACCGCCGTTGGGCTGCTGCTCCACGCCCGTTGCTGGGGTGCGATGTGGGGCGCGGGGTTCTCCGCTGCTCTCGGGAGGTATGTTGCTCCCTCCCGTGGCCGGGTTGCCTCCGTTGCCATCTCCCCTTGGGGTTGGAGCTGAGGCTCGGGTTGGGTCGGGTGGGCGTCCATGGCTCCGGGAGTCCGCGGTGCCTCTGGCCTTGATCGGTCCTCCTCTGCTTCTTGCCATGCGGCTCGCCCCCCTTGTCCACGTCGCGCCGGCCTCATCTTCCTGGTCTTCTCGCCGTCTACTCCTCCCGCAGCTCGTTATCGTCCGGTGGGGCTCGGCGAGGCTGAGTTTATGACTCTCAGCTTTATGTCATGCGCTGCCTACCTCCGAGTAATACACAGACGCTGATTCCGTGAAAACAGGCTCTGGTTTATTCGCAGTGTAGATACAGTATAGGAAAAAAGCTGAGAGTGACAGGAGCGCGCCAGTGCGGGGTTTAAATACCCCGCGCCGGTCAGCGCCCCCTCACTCGCGGTTACGTCACCCCCCTTTGTCCAACACGCTGTCCTGCCAGTAGGTGAGGGGTTGCGAGGCCCCGCTGGCGTTCCGGGATCACCCATCATCGGTTTCCCTATTCCTCCGGTGATTGCTGTCAGCTGGGCGATCTCCGTTGCGTCAGCGCTAACAGCTTGGGTGTGCCTCGCGATCCGTTTAGCCATTGTCTCTTGTCCTTCAGTCTTTGTAAGTTGATGGCTACTTATCTTGAGCCCCTTCCCCTGTTTCCTTGTTATTGTCATGTGTGCCATTGCGCTGATGTCTTCAGCTCCACGGCACTCATGACACTCAATCTCTTTAAAGAGATTGAAAATATATTTTGGACATGTCTCAGAAAATAGACTCTCTTTGCCTCTACCTGAGCTTGGCTAATCCAGAGAATAAAGCAAGGTCAGCCCTGCTTCATACTTGGATGAAGGATAACGTGGAAGCCAATGGGTATAGGATGGATTAGGAAATCGAAAAACACCCCAGAAGAAAGCACTACCACTTCTGTATCACGCTGTGAAAACTGCATGGCTGTGCCAGTATAAGCTATCAGTAGTTCAGCTCAACCCAAAGTGACTTCATTATTTTGTTAAACAGGCTCCTGCATATAAATATAATTATATCCAGAGGGTTGCTACATTCTGTGCTAGCTTTTCACTTCTGAATAATGATTAAGAATTTCAAAGTTATCAAAAGCATGAAGGACGTGTGAGAAGAACATCTGAGGCATCTAATTCATATAGAGTAATTGAAATATAGTCCTTGCCTTCTCTACTGTAAATTCCTTGTGCAGGGATATGTCCAGGAGTATCAGAAAGATATTAGCTTGAAAGGTGATGGGTACTGAAGCACTTCAATAGTCACAGTTATTCCTTTCCGGCTACTAATCGTCATTGTCACAGTTTTACAAATGAGATGAGACACTCTAAATTCAGGCAAAAGTTTGCAATTTTGGCACATCTCAAAAATATACAACATTGATTCCTGCTTGTCAGTCATAAAAGGCAACCACTGTCGTCAGTGCATCAAACTATTCAAGGATATGTTCTTTATAGTCTGAGCTTAGGTGTTATTTAATCCATTGCCTCCAATTACTGAAGAAACCAATATAACTTTTGGGGTTTTTTTATCACTGATTCATTGTTTGTTTTAAAAATTAGTAGAATATGATTTCTGGAGACAAATAAATTTATTGCCTAGCCCATTTACTCAAAATAGTTCATGAGCTACTCAAAACAAAAATCTAAATGTTATTGCAATTTACAAAATGTATATTTATTTTTTTATGCAATGTTAAATCAGGAAACACTGTTTTCATACCTCAAATTATTTTTTAAAACCACTCTAGTACTTCTCTATGCTCTACTGGTTAGACCAGACCTGGATGCTGCATCCAATTTTGGTTGCCACAATACAAGAAGATGCCTGAAGAACCTGAAAGAGTGCAAGGAAGAGTGATGAAGATGGTAAAGGGTTGGAGGCTAATTCCTATGAAGAACAGTTAAAGGAACTCACTATGTTTAGCCAAAAGAAGAGAAGGCTGTAAGGAGACACAATACAGTCTTCAGAAACTTGAAGAGCTATCACAGGGAAGAGGGTGTGAATTTATTCCCCATAGCTCCCAAAGATAGGACAAAAACCAGTAGTGGAATCTTTACAGAGAGATCCAAACTCAAAGTCAGGACAAGTTTTCTGACTATGAGAGCTATTAACCAGTGGAACAGCCTACCTCCTGGTGTCATGGGTGCTCCATCTCTGGAGATTATTAAGCAACTGTTGGCAACCATTTGTCTGGGATGCTATAAGGATTCCTGCCTTGGACAGGGGTTAAACTAGAAGACCACTAAAATCTCTTCCACCCCAGTGATTCTCTGATTCATTAGAATTTGTTTCATACTGATAAAATAGTTGAACTATCCAAGGTTATTTGTTCTTTACCTCCAGCAGAAATAATGTTGCAATTTATATGCATTATTACATCTGCAGAAGAACATCTTCATCAATAGGATGTGTACATTATCTGAAGCGCTCATTGTTAACCGCTCTGTGATTACAACAGAAGCTTTGCTATACTACAGGAGATACTCAAATATATATCAACAGTCTCAAACTAATAGCTCACAGACCACATGCAAGTCATTTTCTGAAGTCTGCAGTATTTATCAGCACTGAGGATGCTGCTTAGCAAAACCAGGGTGCTGGATATCCGGAAGACACACAAGCTGGGCTCTGGAAAGAGACCCAGGAAGTGGAGCTGCATGAGAGTAACCTGGCAGTTTGCCTGGCAAACATATCTCCTGGCAATCACAGAGCCTGATCAGCCAGACCATGCAGTTGTTGCCCCAAGGCTTCTGATGCAGGGCAACACTGCCTTCTGTGAATCCCCACCACTCTTGCATTCTCTTCCAAGGGGGGTGGGTGTCAGAGCAGTGCTCCTGAGGTGGTGCCAAGCTCTAGGGCAGGGCAGAAGGGACAGAATGCTTGGCCAGGGAGGTTGGGATGGAAGGGTAGGACTGTCTGAGGGAGGGCAGGAGGAGATGGCCAAGAAAGAGGAGGTGAGCTGGACCTGGCCACCTACTATTGGGTGTCTTTGCCAGGCAAGAATTGGAAAGAGAACAAGCAGGCAAGATCTTTCTGTCAGGCAAAGGAAGAAGTCTACCAGGGAGAGAAAGAGATGGCAAAGTAAATGACAAAAAGACCAAAGAAAATAAAGAGTTACTCAGCAAGCAGGGAGATAAAAGAAAAGCAGAAGTTGGACAGCTCTTAATGAAAAGGATTTTCCACAATTCTATCAGCCTGGGTATCTTAAAAGAATATTATACATCAACCCAATAATAGACTCAAATACTAGTGTTAATGAAAAAAGTTGTCAGATAAGTTTCCAAAGTGAATTTCCTCTTTCATAGCTGTTTTATATATGACTGTTTCACAGTAAAGTTTTGTTTTGTTTTAATTTAACACATTTGTTTGATGGCATTCCATCAATAACACAAGGAGAAACAACTCCACAATCTTCACGCAATGATAAAGCAAGTAGTAAACTCCTCATTGCAGCAAGAGGTGGTCAGCAAGAAGATCAAAGAAACCCCATCCTGACGTACTTACTGATCAATGAGGAGATAAGTACACACATAAGATTTCTAAGGTTCTTTATCCTTTTTTTTCCCTTTTCAATAAAACTAGCCATTAACACTATAGGAATCTAGCCTTCTTGGTTGTGAGCAGGTGCAAGAGGTCAGAGAGATTTTGACTCACAAGAGATTTTTGTACTTATGTACACAAAGGTTTAAATATTATGACCTTTTGGCTGATGAAGTATTTCTCATGTGCCATTCATGATTTGAGTTTGAGACTGCTGGTATACCTAGTACTATTAGAACTAATCTATCTGAGCTTTGAAAGCCAGTTTGGTGTGGTGGTTAAGGCATCAGGCTAAAAACTGGGAAACTGTGAGTTCTTGTCCTGCCTTAGGTACAAAGCCAGCTGGGTGACCTTGGGCCAGTCCCTCTCTCTCAGCCCTAGGAAGGAGGCAATGGCAAACCATTTCTGAAACACCTTGCCAAGAAAACTGCCAGAACTTGTCCATGCAGTCTCCAAGAATCGGACACGATTGAACGGATTAAAAAAAAATAAAATCTGAGCTTCAAGTATATGACTGACCACTAGGTGGCAATAAAAAAATATGGGAAAGCTTATATGTTACTGCCATCTAGTGATCATTTGGATTGTTGCAGTCCAGATTTGGTAGCCTATTTTTAACTTTTCAACCAAAAAAAGAAAATAGCTTCTACACGATTGAAAAGGTAAGAAAGTAACAGAAAAAGAAAACATTGGGAGGAGAATTCTTAGGTTAAATAAATACTTATAGGAATCATCTAATCAGATCCCTTTTGGCCATTCTGAATTACTTTCATGGAAAGTGCTTGTGTCCCCTTTATAAATCCCCATTTGGCAAACTTGCTTTGAATAACAACAACAACAGCAGCAACAAGAGTCTGGTGGAGAGTAAAAGTCAGACCCAACTGTGAAGTTCTAGACAGAGGTTCCCAAGCTGAAAACTACAGCTCCTTGACAGCATGTGAAGAAATTTGGGTGGGTGTGTATGTGAGGATGTTCCTCCCTGTAATATTTATGAGTATGATAAAGTGATTTTCAAAAAAGAACTAATGGGTTGGGAAGATTGGGGCAGGGAGCTTCTGGGAGCACAGAAGGAAATTACATCAGCAGGTGTGCAGCAGGAAGATCAGTGGGACTAGATGGGTTGATGGGGAGGAGGGAGGAAAAGTACTGTGAAGATTAGGGTTGTGCAGCAGACAACCCATAGGGTTGTTCAGGACTGGTGACTGGGTTAGCTAAGAGGAAGCAGGGAGATAAAGGGCTCTAAAGACTGATGAGTGGTTAGAAGATTAATGGGTGTGTGGTGAGAAGGCTGGAGCTGGTCAGGCTCATGGGAAGATCCATAGCAGATCACTGGGAAGGTAGCGGATGGAAGCCCAGTGTGCATGTTTACGCATGTGCAAAATGATAGATAGGATTCAGGTGGAGAGGCGTGAAGATTCATACAAATCAAAAAGGAAGTATGATACTGAAAAGTTCGAGAATCCCTCTTCTAGAGGATTACTCTATAGGTATCCTCAAACCTTAAGGTTCTTCATAAATTCAGTTAAATAGGTCCAGTAAGTTTCAGTGACCAAAGTTTAGGGGCTTTGTTTGTTCGTTATGGTTTAAACTGCAATTGACCAATGCTGACTTCTTTCTGCTGAATTGTGTAATAAATTTACTGAATGGAAATTGAGATTGATTTAATCATTTGTCCTAGAATGGGGACCGGGGTTACCCACCTACCAGGCTGTTGAATGTCTGCTTGTATCTGAGGCTTGTTGTTTATTTGTTCAGTCACTTCCGACTCTTCATGACTTCATGGACCAGCCCGCGCCAGAGCTTCCTGTCAGTCGTCATCTGAGGCTTAAGGAGAGAAAAAGAAAGAATTAGAAAAGAGACTGTCCTCTCCAGAGATGCAGTCCTTAGGCCTGGATTCTTGAATGCTCAAACTAAAATGTACTCATTGCTATAAATCGCACAATTGATGAGAGCATATTTATTTCTGAAATATATAAAGGTGGATCTGGCAGCTTGTACTACCTTGTGGAGCTGGAGGTGTAGATGATGATTTGTTACAGGGGAGCACTGTTGGCTAGAACCCTGACCTTTTTAAGTGGGACAGTATCCTGTAACATTTTGGTACTAGTTGCAATTATCAACCTACAATCTGCTGAATCAGACTACTAAAGCCTGTTCACAGAACTGGGGGTAGGGTGGGGAACAGGGAAGAATATTAATATTTCCAGCACTGTTCACTGGACCATCTTAAAAAAAAAACTGCTATGCCCCATTTGTTATGTACTCCAACAAACACCAGTCAATACCAATCATTAGCAACATGTACTGTGAACTGAATCATTCCAAGCCAATCTGCTTTCTTCCCTTTTTGCGGGTAATGGCAACTGAAGCAGAAAGTGAGAAAATGCACTGTGTACACACTTCAGGCCTGACTAGGTTTGCACTTCTAACAGTTCTCAGTTCTGAGACTTGCAGGACTATCCATCACAGCCAGAAAAGCAGATGTTATCACCAAACCTACTGATTAATAAGGAGCAAGTCAGACTGAGAGGGCAAACAGACTTTATTCTCAGAATACCAGCCAGCAATCTGAAAAGAGATCAATTGATATGCAATCTTTTTTTTTTCAAGTGCCAAAGTTCAAATCATTTTAACAGTCACCACTTCTAACCTGGAAGTTCTGCTCACTAATCCTAAATACATGTGGTTAAAACTAGGCATGGCATTAAATTCAACATCTGAAATGCCACAGTGTCTTTATTAGAAAGAGCAGGGGAAGAGGAAGATACAGCAGGTCATGGGGAAGGCTTTAATTACTGATCTCTATCTTTTTTAATAACTATAATGCTATAAATGAAAAAAATGGGAGAAAATCAAAATTAACTGTCCATCCTTGATGGTACTGGGGTAATTCTATGAGGTCAGTCAGAAGATATTAATCTCTCATCCCTATCCAGGCCCAACAGCAGGAAGTTAAGTGGAGTGATTTTGCAAACAGTCTATAGATTAGCATTAAAAAGAAACTTCACTAAATGGAGCCTTTATGTGGGTTACTACTATAAAGTATTAGTTAAGCTGGTAAATAAAACAGTTTCTTAAATTCTCTGGGGTATCACTTCTTTAATGTCACCCTGATCTAATTACAGAAAAGCAAGGATTAAACTATCCAAAGTACTGAAGCATCCCAGATTAGTTTCCTTCAAGCGTTGAGGTGGAGCATTTTGAACATTACTAATTGCCAAGAAAATGTTGCAAAAGCGGCATCCCCCCAAAGGGTCAGGCATGACTCAGTGCTTGCACAGGGGACCTTTCACACATCACAATTGTCTCCTATTGCTGGCTCTACTCTGGTAATACGTGTTTGAATAAAAACCCCATTTGCTGGCCATCCATATGTACAACAAAAACTGCCACTTCCATTACCATTTTATTTTCCAAAACATAAGCATATATATTCCATGATACGTTGTGCTTTTAAGTTGCTTGTCTCTTCTTGAATAGCTCATCACTGTCAATGTTTTATTTCATTTAGCACTGCAGAAATAATAACTGTGTGTGTAGATATATTTTAAGAATCCCTAAAGAAGGCTAAATACTGATAATAGTTATGCTGAGTACATTGTCTTGCTCTATCATATACTGAGAAGCATAAAAAATGCATCAACTTCATACTGATATACAGGTGGAATAGTTATGCCACATTCAAGATGTAAAGGTCTACATCAAGCAACTCTTACAATAATAGATAAAAATAGGAAACAAATAATATGAAGCAAAACAAACCAATATTTTTAAAAGTCTAGTATTTTATATAAAAAGTAGAGAAGAAAGATACTATGCCTAGAACAATACAATGAGTAAAAAGAAAATGGCCCAGGAATGACAAAGATTTAGACAAGGGAAAAGTGTATAAGTGTATTTGAAGCCTACAAATAAAAGTCACAGTTAGGTGATCATTGGAAACATGGACTTTGTGCCCTATGATCCAGGCTGCAGCAGTCACACAGCCCTCAGTCATCTGATACATGCACCTTTAAATTAAAGGTGCCATAAAACTCCATAGTTCACACAGCTTAATTTAAGTCCTCCTTAGATGTCAAATACTGCTTTAATTTAATGTTGAGTCCATCTATAGAGACTCAAGTAAAAGCAGAGATTTTGCTCCAAGTTGATTTCTTCAGTTTTTTGTACACAAGAAAAGGAAGCTTCACTTCAAAGATTTCTTCCCTTTCCCCAATGAACAATACAATATTCACAAGCTAAATACCTGGCATTTCACATGATGAGGTCTGAAGTTCTTTAGAGGTTTGTGAGCCCTTAAGGCATGTTGTGAGGCAAGACCTTTAAGACAAAAGTGAGATTAGTTCAAATTAATATTGAGATCCCCTGCTGACCAGGCAAATAAGGTAATATTTTCAGGATGTCCATGATGTGCTTGTTTTTCAAAAACTCCCAGAGAAATGATATAAAAACACAAGCACAAAAAGCAAGAGAAACAAATAAGAGAAAAATAAAACAATTGTTTAAAAAGAAGAGCAAAAAATCAGAGCTGGGCAAGGATTGACTAACCTGCTTTGTGAGTAGATGCCCAACTCAAAGTTGCAAGGTCCACCTAGTCATATGACTCAATCTCAGTTCCAGAGCATGAACTGGAAACACAGAGATGTTCCATGCTGTTACCTAACATTGGAGAAGAGGAGGAGGGAAAGGGAAGTATCCATACTTTTTTAATGTTTTATCAGATTGGATTGAAAGCTGCAGGAAAGTTAAACTATCATGAAGGTTGTCATAGAAACCAGGGCAGAGGCTTTCAAGTAGTGTGGGTTTTGGCTACAACAACTGTCCTGTCACTCCATTTCCATTGCATTCTTAGAGCTCCCAATAAGCCTTTCATGATTTGAATCTACCAGCCTTACAAATGGATAAGAGGCTGTGTGCACTTTTTTTTTCCTGTCTTGCGTTCTAAGGCAGGGTTATTGGCCCAAAACTTCAAAGACGTAGAGAGCTTATACTGAATGTCTATGCTGTTCTATGACTGTAATAAAGATTTGATTTGATTTGATACTGAATGTGGTTATTTTGCATTATACTAATATTTTTCTGCCTGTGTTTTGACTTTAAAATAAGTTATGATATAAATAAATAAATATTTTAAAAGTTGCTACCTATATACATGTATCTATTTTAAAGCAATCATTATTAACATAGAAGTAAGATCTTTTTAAAAAAAAAAAGATAAATCACACTTTCCATAATTAATCTGTCACAGTGCCTGCCCTCTGGAATGAAGTTCCCCCTGAGAGCCATATGGCTCCCACCCTGATAACATTCAGGAACGTCCTGAAGAGCTGTATGTTCTCCCAGGCCTGGAGTCAGGGTGGTTGGGGGTCTTGTTGGGTATGGTTGGGGGGGAGTGCTGTTAGCACTCACCATCTGTTCTTGTTCTTTGTTCCCTTTTTTATTCATCTGTTACTATTCTTTGTATTTTGTTTAGTTTTATTGTACATGACCCAGAGTTAATTTGGAGCCAGGCAGTGCCTAACTGAATAAAAGAAATGAAATGAATCTTCAGTTGTTACCTCAGCATATGCATGGTTCCTATAAACATGTTTCTTTTAATTCCATCTAATCACTCTATTTTTTTAGTTTGTTCTGGGAATCTGCTTCCTCAAGCTCATTCACCAGAATATTTTCTAGCAAAGGTAGAGTTAACTCATCTTTTCATAATGGGGTGCTGTCCAAGGTACACAAGTTTAACTCATCATCTGAACCCAGTCTTTCTTAGGTTTAGTTCAACCATTCAGCTTCAAAACACAGAGAGTTTGGCTGCTATTAAATTATTTCACTTTGCAAAATGTGCAGACATCATTAAAAGGACTCCTGGAGTTAAATCTGAGTCTGGAAGTAACTGGATTCAAGTGGATCAGCATTTTATCTGGTGGGATCATTCAGAGGGACCCTCATAACTAATTAAGATTTAATTATTAGTCATAGCCACTAAGAAAATGTTCTAGAGTTGAAACCATGTTAATCTGTTACAGCAAAAACAATAAAGACCCTAAGCAATTTATTATAGCATAAATGTTCATAGATTGAAATTAGCTTCATCACATATGTATGAAACTTAATCCAACTAGCATTTATATGATTTGGACAGAAGAAAATAAAGAAAAGTGGGATTAAAAGAAGAGGTGATGATGATGATGATGATGATGATGATGATGATGATGAAGATGATGAAGATGATGATGATGAAATATAAATACAATGGTTGTAGTAATTATTAACAGCAGTGTTGGCAAATTCTAGTAATGTCAACTCCTTATTGGCTGGAAGTTTTACAAAAACTAAGTCTATCTTAACAGAACAATTCTGTGCCAGTTGCAGGAGAGTCTCTGAAGATGAATCATACTCTTTAAGATTTCCTTCCTTGCTTCTTATTAATTTCAATGGGATGGAAATTGTTTTCTCCCTATTCTGGGGCATAAAATTCAGTAGCTTCCCCAATCCGTTACCTGAATTCCACTTTTCCCGTACCAACACCAGCACACCATTCAGGAGGCAGCCATAACAGCAGAGCTTCCGACCATCAATCAAAAAGGACTTCTATTAAAACGTGTTTTCTCCATTCATAGAGAATGATATCCCGAGTACCCTGTTCAGATTTATAATTGTTTTTGTATCTACACAACATTCTTCAATGTTCATTCATAGTTCTCTTCGACTGAATTGGTGTCTCCTGAGAGAGAAATGTTCTCTGCTGATTACAAAGCATTTTCACTAAAATAATACCAAAAATTTGGTTCTAATTTCACAGATTTTTTCCTAATACTACAGTTGTGAGGTAAAAGCATACCTGTCAGCTTCCTGCTTCAGCGGAGAACAATGGTAGGCTATTGATGACACAGAACTGTCTAATTAGACTACATTTTTCAAAGAATAATAGCCCGTCAAGTGGTTAGACCATCTTTCTGGAAACACATTTCCCAAAGCTGCAATTGAAATTACAGGTATGCTCATGTGGATCCTTGATAATATAAATTTATCTAAAGACTCTGTCTCAATTCTATTGTTTTATACAAAAAATACATTTCTACTATTATTTTATATTGAAACTACAGACCATAAAATTAAGGTGGGGGGGAGGAATATATTTCAAGGTTTTCAGGCCTTAAGAAGTAACAATATATAAGCTATGTACAGTAGCTCATTTCAAATAACAAGGCTGGTGACTTTTTTTTATGGCAGATGGCAAATGTTTCCCATTTGGAATGGTCTAAAACCCAGCTATTACACATGCCTTTTTTTTTTACCCTGTAGATACCATTGGCACAAATACAATAGAGTCAGACTGAAAAAGAAGTCACTGAATATTAATGCTGACACCCAAGATAAAATGGAAGCTATTTTTAGTGCTTCTTTTTCAGTTGTGCTCAAAGCAATAATTTATTCATTATCAGACTCTATAGGGAATTTTGCTCAGTTAAACCTATTCAATCTGCAGTATAACCAGGGGGATGGGGGTAGGAAGTACCTCAGAAATCATAAAGCATGTTTCAATAAATATTAGTATATTTAGCACAGCTTGAAGGAGATAACTTCTAATAATTCATTATCTCTGTGCTTGGGGTTTTTAATGGTACTAAGATGCTCCAGAATGGTTAGTATGAAAAGCAAGAACTATGCTAGATGTATCACTTGCCTCATGTTCCACCTGTACTGCTGTCCCAGAAACTCAACCTGGAATGATGCAAACAAGAACAAAGAGAAAACAATTTCCATGAATGTTCTGTAGTTGTTAGAAAAAAAACAAACAACATAAATTACTGTTCTAATGCTGTTATTCATAAGCAAGTATTTATTTTTTCTTTAAGATGCCGCTGTACAAAGTGGCTGTTTGTGGGACTGTATTTTTGTTGTTGCTCTTGTTTTTATGCTTAGAAGGTCTGGGGATAGAATGTGTGGGATGTGAAGGCTTTGGTTTAATAATGGGTAGCCAGATGAAGAGAAGTGGATGGTGCTCAGTGTGATCTTAGAAAGAAGGAAAGATAAAGGAAGATGAAGGAGTCAGAGGAGAAGATGGAGGCAGAGCAAGATAATGACCTAATAGTCCAAAGGAATGGTGGTTGGTCCATTGCTGGACACCAATGGAAGTGGTGGGGCAGGAGTGGACACCATTGCTGGTTCCTGTCTCACTGCAGCAGCTGGAGATGAACATAGAAGTGAATATTGAAAATCTGGAAAGAAAAAGGGTGTAGACAATGCATGGCTGGAAAAAAGAAGAGGCCATGAGAGGAAAAGAGAGCAAGTGACAGCAATGAAAAGGTGTTGGTATATTTGGTGCTATTAGGAAGAGTCTTGAGGGGAGGCCTTGGAGATCCATGAAGTTGGTCTGAAGGCAGGAGGCACATGGGAAGCGCTGTCACTTGGGCCTGTTGTCATGTGATCTTGGGATGGCTGTGGATGAACAGTGAGCTTCAGAAGGAATGACTGTAATAAGGAAGGGATTGCTCCCTAGATGAGAGACAGGGAGCAGAGGAAGATTGCTTCCCTGAGTATGAGAGGTGCAACTAAGGGCCCTAGTGTGAGTTGACACATCTGTTGCAGATAAAATTGCTCACAGTTGCTCTGGGTTCAATAACTCAAGATCATTATATAATCTCAAGCAAGATTCTGTCAATGTAGTTGTACACTAAAGTAGAATTAGTTTATCTGGTCATATTTCCTATCTGGTTTGCCCAGCAAGGCCGACATCAATCTTGCAAATCTGAAATTACATTTTTCCTCCCGTCTCCTTTAAAGCCTGAGAAACTAGGGAGGTTCTCTTCTGAACCTCTTGCCCCACCCATTATCCAGCTGTGAGCTATGCTGTCTCTTATCTGACCATTCCCTTGGCAGTGTCTCTTCGCCCAGTCTCCCAAGGTCATTCCATAAACCATTACAAAAAGTCTTGCTACCCACAAAATGTCATCCCAAATGTAACCATCAATATTGCTTTGAACTTAGATTTCGGGAAAGGCTATGCATAAAATGCCAAAGTCATTTAGAGCCTGGATTTTACCCTATGTTAAAATGAAGATGTTTCCCTTATAGCTTTTTCCTATAGCATTTCTTCAAGAGGAAAACTAAACCAAATCAGAAATGTAAAATGCCTACTATCCATAAAAAGTCACTCTGAATGTCTCTGTCACACTTGTTTTGAGCCTGGGTTATAAGAAAATCTAACCCTAGCACTAACTGGTGATTATCCCCTTACAGCTTCTTCCAGTAGGTTTTTTAACAGGACCCAAGGTGAGCAAAGACAGAAATGGAGACCATTTTCCTCTGGAGATAAAATTGACTCCAATCAGAAATATAGATGGCCCACTATTCATAAGCAGGCACCCTGAATTCAACCATCACACTTGCTTTGGGCCTGGATTTCAAGGAAGCTTAATTCTCATCTTAACTGAGATGCTGATTTTGGTAATATATAAATGAAATAAATCCATACATAAGCTAGCCATTCATAAGATTGTGAAGACTATTCTATTTTATTAAGCATTTGGGCTCTGATGTATCACTTTTTAGATACAATTAGTTGAAATTAGAACATGCTTTACACTATATTTATTGAGATTTTTTAATTTGTTGGTATATGAAGACTGTTTTATTGAACAGTGGATGCACTATCATAAACCACCAAGAATTTCTGGAGTAGGGGGATATATAAATTTTTGTACAAATATATTTGGGTATGTGTTTGTGTCAGTTTAGATATGCATATGGCAGAATTATGCCAAATATCAATACAAGTTATTTTCAGGTCTATTTTATCATCTTACTGTATGTAATTTTAATAATTTTCATTCTATGAAATGAACTCTAAGATTAATACATTTTAGAAATAAACTGTTGCATCCTCTGTCAAATAAAAAGAAAGGTAAAATTAGAGCTATTTCTGTCTTAACAACCGAGCTATCAATATTGTGTATATGTATTTATTTATTACATATACTGTACAACTTAATGATTTCATATCTCAGGATTTCCTCCAGATATTCACCAAAGTCATTTCTATAAATCATTTCTGAATAAGTTACTGAATTCAGACCCAGATCAGGCAATATGTCAAATTTAGATTGTTTTACTTCTATCTGTTTATTTGTTTTCTTTATTTAACTGCAAGCATACAGTGGTCCTATGCTAACTGAAGCCAGTCTATGGAGAATGAAAGTAGAAAATCCTTCACAGACATACAGTACATGTAGGAAAGGGGATTAAATAAAATTTCCATGAGTGTTGGTTGATTTTTAAAAAAATTCTGCACCTACAGAATTATTTTAAAGAGCTATGATGACATATTAGTTTTCCCCATTCTAAGCAAGTTTCAGTCCAGATCAGGCCATTGTGTATTTATGATTAAGTAAAACTGGAAGTAGAGCAAGGCAATATGAATTGTTTACCCTAACCATCAGGCACAGAGTCCTGATGAAAAAGAAATTGGCCACTACTTGACCTAAATAAGGTTGTTGTTTTTTTCTCTTTATAATTGCACCACCATATTTATGGAATTTTACCAGAGATCCAGATAATGTTATTTTCCTTGTATAACCCTCTGGTGTTTTCTCATAACTTTTCTCTTTCTTGCCAAGAAAACCCACTAAGAGTGATCTTGAAAAAAAATACCAAGAGTTTATTCACTATGGTGCTGCCCTTTCCTGTGAAAGAGCCAAGGGCAGCTAAAAATTGGTTTTTCTGCACCAATCCCAAAAGCCAATTTCTTGAGCTTTGCAAGCAATTGATTGGCTAGATCATAATGGACCCCAATATATACTCCATTGTTTGCATTACACCACACCAAGTAATGCTGTCACATGTAGTGATTAAACACACAAAAACAGATAGTTGGCATTCCCCTTTTTTTCACAGCATGATACCTATAAATAATTCAGCTTGTGCATGTTTTGACACATTTACCATACTCAGCTGCCAATAAAGCAAATGTAATTCAACAGAAAAGGAGGGCCTTCCCAGTTCTTTACATTTTAATGTGTCCTTGAGGAAGAAAAAAAATTCGAGCACAAGCTAGTTGTAAAACTTAAAGATGCCTTTAAAAATCATGCCTGTTTATGCCTCACTTTACAGATTTTGCATATAATGAAATCATAGTCCTTAACCTGGAAGAGTCACCATGTCGATGTAAAAATTGAGAACAAGGGAAGTATTCTGTTTTGCTATTCTTTTCCCCCAAGGTCTTTGTTTTACCAGGAAAAATATCTACATGTGGGTTCACATGGAACAAAAAATAGGAAGGGAAATAAAGATTTCTAAAGATAAAAATTAAATTAAATATCAGTATAATAAAATACCAGTATAATAATGTAGCAGCTTAAAGCCAACAATAAAACAATAGCAGTTTGTGCTGTAAGTGACAAAAGGACATACTGTACATTGAAGCGACAAAGCATAGATTTGCAAGGTAGCAATGTTTCAAGGTTGATTAAATAATAGAAGAATAAGATTAATATGCTGACACTTACTGCACAATTATCAAATATAGCCATAATATCATTGTCAAATAAGAATAATGCATCAAGTACAAGTACTGAGTGCCACCATGCCTTTAATACCTTGAGACTATCTAATAGATGAAGCCAATGGTTCAAGACTAAATTAAAGATTAAGGAAGACAAGGGACATCCTTCTCAAGTGCCACAATATAATGTAATAGGCTGAAAGACAAATCCATTGGTCTCTTTAGCCCAGGCCCGCAACTAGGGTCTGTATCACCCAGGGCAAACGTGGATTCCGTGCCCATTTTGGCATCCCCCCAGTGCTCATTTTGGCACCCCCCCCAGCATGGCACCCCGAGCACATGCCCCGCTTCCCCCCCCCCCCCCCGTTGCGGCCCTGCTTTAGCCACGGGTTGAAGCAATTGTAATCCAGTGAATCAAAGATAATGGAAACCCATTATGGTAATTAGAGCTAATGGAAATTTTATTCAACTTCCTTTTGTGTGTCTGTGATTTTTTTTTCTTTAAAATGAAAGGCTGGTCTCTGGGCTGGTGGTGGAAAGCCCTCACCTTTTGATGTTGCATGTTCCTGCCTTGGGGTTTGGTTTTAGGAATCCATGAACTTCATGGCAATCATGGGCTAATCTTAAATCATCTTCGGCTTGATTCATGTGGGTGGTCATACTTTAGACCTCATGTTTACCTTGGGGCAGATGTTATATGATCTGAAAATGAAGGGGCTTTCTATTACCCCATTGCTATGGTCAGTTCATGCCCTGATCCAATTGTGCTTAAGAGGCACCCTTAACATCCATGGGGTGTTGGAACCAATTCAGATGGTCTAGCCCAGGCACATAATGCATCCTATTGGTTTCCTGAGGTGCTTGGGAAATTTCCGCAGCTTTCTGGCAGCCAGGTTCAGTTCGGTGCTTGATGGTCCACTGGCATAGGAAAGTGAATGGGGCACTGGATTCTGTTGCCCCAAACACCATTCCTGATTGGTGCCTTGATTCACTAAGACTGCAGAAAATGAAGCATGAGAAATAATGCCTGGAAAACCAGTGAAAAAATACAAAAAACCCCAAACTAGGCCAAGTCTAGGCATGTGCCAACATTTGGTTCTACACCATGGCAATAAGAGAGTAAAGTGGACTTACTTCTCTCTTACTGCATCAGTAAGAGTCTAGTGGCCCTGTTTAAGGTTACTAACTCATCACAGAGATCTCCTGCCCAGCCACTGTAGTAGTCAATGAAACATCATCTTGCCCTGTTATAGGGATTCAGTTTTATCTGTGAGCTCTGAGGATGTGGATAGGCTGCTTTCTAGGCTATCCTCTGCTGCATTTAGGTTGTACTCCTGCCCATCCTGGCTGTTACAGGGACTGGATGGAGAAGTGACTATGTGGATATGTGACACTGTCAATGCCTCTATAGAGAGGAACTCCCAGCTGCTCTGAAGTAGGATGTGGTGTGTCCCTTGCTGAAAAGGCAATCTATCGAACCTGTGGCCCTGGATAAGTATTGTCTGGTCTCCATCTTTCCCTTTTGAGGGAAGATTGTTGAGATAGTGGTAGTGGATCAGTTACACAGCATCTTAGAGGAAACAGATTATCTGAACCCTTTTCACTTTGGGTTCAGGTCTAGGTATGGACTGGGACAGCATATATTGTTCTCCTGAATAACTGTATTAGAGCTTGGGTGGTGATAGAGCAACTCTCCCTAACCTTTTAGACATATCAGCAGCTTTTGAATCCATCAGTCATGGTATCTTACTGAAATACTTACAGGAATTGGGGATTGAGGCTAGTTATTACCTACCCACCTCCTTTTTAACATCTGTATGAAACCACTAGGGGAAGTCATCCAACAATTCAGGATACGGTATCATCAGCACAATACCCAATTATACATTTCTGCCCCATATTGTGTGGAGATGCTGTTACTGATCTATCCCAGTACCTGGAGGTCTTGAGGGTCTAGATGGGAGAGAATAGGCTCAAAAACAACCCAAGCAAGATGAAGTCGCTCTTTGTACAACAGCATTCTTCTGTGGGGCCAGTATTATCCCTTGATGGACAGGAACCACCTGTCCAGGAGCAGGTTCATGATTTGAAGGTACTTCTAGCCTCATGGCTCCTGTCTGAACAGAATGTGGAGGCTGTGGCAAAGGGGTTCTTCTGCATTCTTACTTGGTGCAGGAGGACCTAGTGAAAGTAATTCATGCTCTCATCACCACCTGCATAGGCTACTGCACTGTGCTTTGCATAGGGCTGGTTTAAAGACTACCCAGGAATTAATTTAGAATGTGGCAACCCATGTCTTAAAGTTTCCCAATGCTGGGAGCATATTATACCTACAGTATATTGTGGACCCTGCACTGGTTACCAGTTCAGTTTCAAGTACAATTTAAAGTTCTGGTGTTAAACTATGAAGCCCTTCATGGCCTGGCACATATATCTATAGAAACACCTCCTCTGACTGGATTCAGCCTGGCCTGTTAAGTCATGTAAGGGAGGGCCTCCTTGTAGTCCCACATTTCCAGGTTATAAGGGAGCTGAAGCTAGAAGGTGCTGCTTCTATGTAGCAGTGTCGTCAATGGGTGTCCCACTGAGATGAGACCAGGTTCCTTTCTGGTAGCTTTTACTAAATTCTTAAAAACAGAGCTTTTAAACAAAAAGCCCTTCAGTAAGATTACTTCGACCACTTATTATTTTTATCTCCTATTTCACTTTTGTTTTTTTGCAATTTTGTATAGAGTAAAGAGGATGCCCTTGACAGAGAGAGGGAAGATCTGTTACCAAAGCAACAAAAGTTAAACGATGCTTGAGTCCAAATGATGGGGGAAGATTACAAAATGTCTCAGACACCCCGCTAATTCACATGAATATAGAAGAGGGAGAAGGGGAAGCATAATCAGACTTGCAAGATTGTGTTACTTTAGCCAATCTAAATAAAAGCAGTGTTTTGTCTACCCTGGAGTCTATTTCTTAGTCTGGCCTGCTTCATAGGGCTGACAAATTTGGATTGTATGTTGTTTAAATTCTGCTGTTTTTTACTGTGATGTAACTATTGAGAGTTGCAAGACTGCAACAGGATGGAAATCAAATAAATAAATAAATAAAATCTCCTTAAAGTGCATTTTATAAATTCTACCTAGACCACATCAAAGGCTTTGCCAGTGTCCAATGAAATTGGAACAACTGAACCAGTTCACCTGCAGCTATACCCATAAGATCGATCATGAGGCGAATATTTTCAGATGCTTGTCTGTGTTGTGTAAATCCAGATAGAGATGTGAATTATAGATGATACTACTTCCTATAGCCTCCTAGCTGGTATTGTTAATATTTTAACATCCACATTAAGCAAAGATACTGTTCTGTAGCTTGCACATCTTGTATGCTCTTTCTCAGTCTTTAATATTACAGTAATATAATGATGAAGAAAATACAGAGAGATTAAATGATTGATTATATACCTCCAATAATTTAGGGGCAGGTAGGTTTATCAACTTCAGCAAAGGATCGTTACCTTGTCGTGGTGCTGGAGCTTGAGCACCTCAGTGATGCCATGAGCTAAACGTGAAGGGCCACCCAAGACGGGAAGGTCATGACAGAGAGGTCAGACTAAATGCAATCCCTGGGGAAGGTAATGGCAACCCACCCCAATATTCTTCCCATGAAAACTAAATGGATCAGTACAACCAGAGATATCTCGGTATACCATTGGAAGATGAGACCCCCAGGTCGGAAGATGGTCAAAATGCTACTGGGGAGGAACAGAGGATGAGTTCAACTAGCCCCAGACATCATGACACAGCTAGCTCAAAGCCGAAAGGACGGCTAGCGGCCGACGGTGCTGGTGGTGAACGGCGAATCCGATGTTCTAAGGATCAACACACCATTGGAACCTGGAATGTAAGATCTATGAGCCAGGGCAAATTGGATGTGGTTATTGGTGAGATGTCAAGATTAAAGATAGACCTTTTGGGCGTCAGTGAACTGAAATGGACTGGAATGGGCCACTTCATATCAAATGACCACCAGATCTACTACTGTGGACAAGAGGACCACAGAAGAAATGGAGTAGCCTTCATAATTAATAGTAAAGTGGCTAAAGCAGTGCTTGGATACAATCCAAAAAATGATAGAATGATCTCAATTCGAATTCAGGGCAAGCCATCTAACATCACAGTGATCCAAATATATGCCCCAACCACAGATGCTGAAGAAGCTGAAGTAGAGCAGTTCTATGAGGATCTGCAGCACCTACTGGACAACACACCTAAAAGAGATGTTATTTTCATCACGGGAGACTGGAATGCTAAGGTGGGCAGTCAAATGACACCTGGAATTACAGGTAAGCATGGCCTGGGAGAACAAAACGAAGCAGGACATAGGCTGATAGAATTTTGCCAAGACAACTCACTCTGCATAACAAACACTCTCTTCCAACAACCTAAGAGACAGCTTTATACATGGACTTCCCCAGATGGACAACACCGAAATCAGATTGACTACATCCTTTGCAGCCAAAGGTGGCGGACATCTATACAGTCAGTAAAAACAAGACCTGGAGCTGACAGTAGTTCTGATCACGAACTTCTTCTTGCACAATTTAGGATCAGACTAAAGAGATCAGCGAAGACCCACAGATCAGCTAGATATGAGCTCACTAATATTCCTAAGGAATATGCAGTGGAGGTGAAGAATAGATTTAAGGGACTGGACTTAGTAGATAGGGTCCCGGAAGAACTATGGACAGAAGTTCGCAACATTGTTCATGAGGCGGCAACAAAATACATCCCAAAGAAAGAGAAAATCAAGAAGGCAAAATGGCTGTCTGCTGAGACACTAGAAGTAGCCCAAGAAAGAAGGAAAGCAAAAGGCAACAGTGATAGGGGGAGATACGCCCAATTAAATGCAAAATTCCAGAGGTTAGCCAGAAGAGATAAGGAATTATTTTTAAACAAGCAATGCATGGAATGGAAGAAGACAATAGAATAGGAAGGACAAGAGACCTCTTCCAGAAAATTAGAAACATTGGAGGAAAATTCCAGGCCAAAATGGGTAAGATCAAAAACAAAGATGGCAAGGACCTAACAGAAGAAGAAGAGATCAAGAAAAGGTGGCAAGAATATACAGAAGACCTGTATAGGAAGGATAAGAGTATCGGGGATAGCTCTGATGGTGTGGTCAGTGAGATAGAGCCAGACATCCTGAAGAGTGAGCTTGAATGGGCCTTAAGAAGCATTGCTAATAACAAGGCAGCAGGAGATGATGGCATCCCAGCTGAACTGTTCAAAATCTTGCAAGATGATGCTGTCAAGGTAATGCATGCTATATGCCAGCAAATTTGGAAAAAACAAGAATGGCCATCAGATTGGAAAAAATCAACTTATATCCCCATACCAAAAACGGGGAACACTAAAGAATGTTCAAACTATCGAACAGTGGCACTCATTTCACATGCCAGTAAGGTAATGCTCAAGATCCTGCAAGGTAGACTTCAGCAATTCATGGAGCGAGAATTGCCAGATGTACAAGCTGGGTTTAGAAAAGGCAGAAGAACTAGGGACCAAATTGCCAATATCCGATGGATAATGGAAAAAGCCAGGGTGTTTCAGAAAAACATCTATTTCTGTTTTATTGCCTATTCTAAAGCCTTTGACTGTGTGGACCATAACAAATTGTGGCAAGTTCTTAGCGGTATGGGGATACCAAGTCATCTTGTCTGCCTCCTGAAGGATCTGTATAACGACCAAGTAGCAACAGTAAGAACAGACCACGGAACAACGGACTGGTTTAAGATTGGGAAAGGAGTACGGCAGGGCTGTATACTCTCACCCTACCTATTCAACTTGTATGCAGAACACATCATGTGACAAGCTGGGCTTGAGGAATCCAAGGCTGGAGTTAAAATCTCTGGAAGAAATATTAACAATCTCAGATATGCAGATGATACCACTTTGATGGCTGAAAGTGAAGAGGAACTGAGGAGCCTTATGATGAAGGTGAAAGAAGGAAGTGCAAAAGCTGGCTTGCAGCTAAATGTCAAAAAAAAAAACAAGATTATGGCAACCAGCTTGATTGATAACTGGCAAATAGAGGGAGAAAACATAGAGGCAGTGAAAGACTTTGTATTTCTAGGTGCGAAGATTACTGCAGATCCTGACTGCAGTCAGGAAATCAGAAGACGCTTAATCCTTGGGAGAAGAGCAATGACAAATCTTGACCAAATAGTTAAGAGCAGAGACATCGCACTGACAACAAAGGTCCGCATAGTTAAAGCAATGGTGTTCCCCGTAGTAACATATGGCTGCGAGAGCTGGACCATAAGGAAGGCTGAGCGAAGGAAGATCGATGCTTTTGAACTGTGGTGTTGGAGGAAAATTCTGAGAGTGCAAGAAGATCAAACCAGTCCATCCTCCAGGAAATAAAGCCAGACTGCTCACTTGAGGGAATGGTATTAAAGGCAAAACTGAAATACTTTGGCCACATAATGAGAAGACAGGACACCCTGGAGAAGATGGTGATGCTAGGGAGAGTGGAAGGCAAAAGGAAGAGGGGCCGACCAAGGGCAAGATGGATGGATGATATTCTAGAGGTGACGGACTCGTCCTGGGGGAGCTGGGGGTGTTGACGACCAACAGGAAGCTCTGGTGTGGGCTCGTCCATGAAGTCACGAAGAGTTGGAAGCGACTAAACAAATAAACAACAAAGGTTTATAAAAGTTCTATACCATTTAACAGGAAATTGATCAGGCTTTCCCCAATTTCACAGGTTGCAATGTCTCTGTAACGTCAATGGCTGTGCCAGTATATTTTTATGTTCCTGAGAAAACTTTTCCATTTCAGGAAATTATTAATTTGCTGTTCTGTCCAAAAGTCTCTAAATGACATAACTGAGTATAAAAATCATAATGCTGTTCATCAATATATCCTATTTTGGTAACTAAATGTTCATTATTAAACTAAACTCCAGATACAAAGTTTTAACCTTTCTGTTGTTTTAAACAATAAGTCAATAATGTCCCAGCTTTCTCTCCTGATTCCCAATGCTTCTGGTTAATACATTTGAAAAAGTATTCACATTTTTGGTGGAGAAGACCTAATTTAAACTTTCCTGCTGGTGGCGTTTCTGGCACATAATAAGAATGGGTCTGCAACCATCTGTTCCAATTATATAAAAGTAGACTTGTACTGTGTTACCAAAGCTTGTTGAAGTTATACAGTAATATGGTTTATATTCTGGGTACACCATTAATTGAAATAAGTCTAATTTATTGCCTTTGGGATATAGACCATATCTACAGATTAATTGAGGACATTAGGATTTACAATTTGTATAGATTCTGTAAAATGCCAGGCTTTGCATCTTTCTCTCTTTTTTTTCTTTTAATAAGAATTTTATTAAGTTTCAAGCAAAGATAAACGTTACAGAAAAACAAAAAACTACAGAGAAAAAAAGAGAGAAAACTAAAAAATGTGGAAACACAAGAGAAAAATTTTTCAAAGTTACAAAAAGAGGTGACTTCTGACTTTTCACAGCAAGAATATCCAAAACCTCCATAATCAATCCCTTACTCTATTATTAAACCAATATCACATTATTTCTATAAATCATTCCATTGGCACATTGTAAAAATCACTAAATACAGTTACTGCTTCCCCTTATATTAAAAGAAAAGAAAAAAAAGAAAAAAAATATATAAACCTCCTAATTAACTCCCCCCGCCAAAGATAACATTTATTTCCTTCCTACTATTCTATACATTTTTGTCTACTATAATAAAAATCAAACTAAAAAACATATAAATTGTCTGACATTGTACTTGATAATACAACAATTTTAATAATCTTAATCATATTAAACCCAAAACCATCCAAGTAGACATTTATTTTTTTATTATACCTTAATAATATTAATCCAAATCATTAAAGATAAATGAAATCAGCCAAACCCTAAAAGCAATCCAGATAAATATTCTTTAACCCTTATTCCACTTCAAAATAAACCAGAGCATTTACATATCCCCACAATGAACAGAACTTTTTTCTTTAAAAAATTGAACAGCCCAACTGCCCCCCTCAAAAACTCCCAACTTCTCTTCAGGAGACCTCCCATACATAAAAACCCCTGCTTTTCCATGGCATTCCACCAGAAGATCAATTTCACTTGTGGCTTGCAACTTGCTCTCTCCCTTAAATTTCTCCAACTCGACTATCCAACCTTCATCCAGCATTTCAGGAGAAAACCCAATCTCACTATTACAAGAGACATTTCTGTCGCTGTTAAATTCTTCAGTTTCATCTACGACATCTCCAACCAGATGACACATTTTATATTCCATATTTCCACAACGTCCTGAATGCCTTGCATAAAAACTTGGTAGGACTCAGAAAGAATCTGTTTAAAATCTTGGTGGAAGTCAGAGAAAATCTGTTTAAAATCCTCCAAGTCTCATGCAGTAGTTTATGGTGCCCCCTAGGAGTTTAACCAGAGAAAGTCGAAGATATGAAAGAATTCTGGAATGTGTTTACACAAGCAAAAGTGAGATATGCGGACAGTTCTCAAGGGAAAGTAGAAGCAGAAAACCAAAGGTTCAAAACAGCTGATTCAATGTGTAGGAAAATGCTAATATCTTCAAATTTAGTACAAAAATAATAACAGGAAGACAATTATTAGTCTCAATCCTTCTTATTATTTGGATGGAAAACAAGCCAAAACTTTAAAAGTTATTTTATCCCCCTCGATGGAAAATTTCAGTGTTAATGTATGCCAATGACATGGTTCTTATTTCTTGTACCGATATTGGCTTTAGAAGATTATTGGCCAGACTAGCAGATTATTGTGAAAGACTGACAATTTGCTGTTCTTGATCATGAAATTTTATGTCCTGACTCTTGATATTTTTATCCATCAGTCATACTTTGAATCTTCTCCTGACTTTGGCACACCATTGTTTTAGTCCCCCATAGTATGCTGTTGTATTTCCATGTATTTCCATGTGCATTCTTCATATAGCTCATTAAGCTCATTATCCATCATGATCACTAGAAGAGGTCATTTGCAGGGCAAACCTGCAAAGTGGTTATATTTCTGTTGAAACATGGATTTTCTCTGGTTCAGGTAGCCCTTGATTTCTGTATATCCAAAGTAGCCTTCCAATGTAGACAACTGGGATAAATGATAAAAATTGTCCATTGCCTTCTAAATTTTAGGGTTTGATTGAACATTTTATGTAATCTATTGGATTTGAAATAGTAATGTAATGTAATGTAAGTAAAGTATTGCAATTTGTCATTTGGAATTACTCATGTCTTCTTCATTTGTCCTATATTTTAAACTGTTCCCTTTATATCTCATTTCCAATAATAAAGTTTCTGTGTTTAAGCCTAAGGACAAATAAGTTTATTAGTATCTGATAAACTCTGAAAACTAGAATGTTATTAAGAGATTATCAGTATAGGATCTCTAGCAACAAGCTTGAGTTTATGAGATTATGTAAATATTTTATCAACACAGAGTTAAGATTTCAGTTTACAGATGATGAACAAACAATTGAATTACTTCTCTTATCTTTGTAAGTATGGTAGGTTGAGGATTGAAGTTAAAGTGAAATTTTATCTAAATATTTTAGAAGTTCCTGTTCAGTTTCTGTTCAAAGGCAAATTAGCCATTTCTTGGCTTCTTGGTTTATTATAAAGCCTCCGGTAATTCTCATCACACAAGCAGACATACAAAGGTGCATAGCTAGAGGCATAATGAAAATACTTACTATTCAAAATACATTCAAGTAATTAATAATGTAAGAGAATGATACAGAAGTGAAGACTTAATACTGTTTATTTCCAGCTTGCAATATATGTGTTGCGATTCCTTAGCAGTCCCCATACCAACATATTGCAACAACTGTTCCTATATTCCAGACCATCTGCCAAAATGCTGACAACCCCTGTACATTCCCCATGAATTAATAATAGTTCATTAAGAGTCTAATCCTACACATTTCTACTCAGGAGTAAATCCAATGAGTTCAGTTTTTTTCCCTGTTAATGAATATAGCAGGTAGGTAATGTAGGGCACTCCAGATGTTATTGAATATCAACTCTCAGCATCCCTAAGAAGCATGCTCAGGGTTGAAGGACACTGAGAGGTGAATTTCAACATTTAGAGTACCTCAAGTTCCTTTTCTTCGCTGTATATATCTTCAGACTAAAAGTCCAGTATTATCAATATCAGATTCTGAATCAATACTATTTGCAACTATTGAGTATTTGTGCATCTTATGGCATGTGCACTCCCATTAGCAACAGTGGTGGAACACTGGAAAAACAACCAAAAAAAGATACACTGAATCAGCCCTGTGGTCATCATGGCAGCCATAAAATCCTGAACTGCTCTATCTTGATCAATGATCTTGACAAATCCCCTACCCCAGAATAACCACAGTGGGAGTCCTCAGCCCCAAAGCTAAGATTATTTAAATCACCACATGTTGGAAGTCATATATGTAGCTGAACGGATGGCATCCCAGCTGAATCCCTATCCTGATTGCCCAACACAAGATACAACCATTTTATATTATAGTCACTGTTGGCTACTGTAACATCTCCTCCCTAATCCTCAAGTCTAGGGTGCCCCACCAAGTTAACAATTGGGATAGGACTTTTCCCTCTGTCCCACCCATTTTGGTCATGTCCCTGATGATGAGGGACTAAATCATAGATGAGAGACTGTACAGCTGGTGGAAGGAGGTTGCAGCATATAAAGTTTCACGGGGCCTCAGAGAAGAGCTGTTCCTACAGAGGTTCTCCACAGACTTCACTCCCTCCCTCCCTCCCTGCACTCTGCCAGCTGTTGCTCTGCCAACCTGGACTGTGCTTGCTTACTTCCCTGCTAAGCTAGCAAATGCACATATTCTGCCTACTTCCCAGTGTGTACAAGGCCAAGCAAGCAACAGAGGAGAAGGCCAAGGCACATGAGTTACATTAGCTATTGCTGCAGAGCCTCCACATTCGCTGCTTTTTGTGAGGAACAGCATTGTTCTCCTGGCTGTATGCCAGACCGTGGGCCCACTACAACTCAGGGCAAGAAGAGGCTCCTCTCCTGATGTCAGGTATGGGGCACAGTTTACCTAACCTATCATAACTGGAGTGCATTCTGAAAAACCACAAGACAGCAGCAGAGAGATATACAAGCCTCCCGCTCATTTTGGATTTTTGTAGCCCAGATCTGGTAGTCCCCATGAAAAAGTAAAAAATGCTGAGCAACTAAGCTCCAAGAGCACCAAGGATTCCCTAGTTCATCCCTGAGCTACACATACTCTCTTCTATTGGAAAGTCAAAAATCTTGTGTGTATGTGCATGCATGCATGCATGCATGCGTGTGAATGGAAGGGGGAGAAAAACAGAGAAAGATACACGTATCAGGAAATCTCGCTTACTTAGATTGAAAGTAAAGGCAAAGGTAAAAATAGTTTTGTTCATACCCTCAAGGGCAATTTTTGCTAGAAATGGTAGCCATTAGCTAGTTGATTCAAATGCTAAAAAGAAAGAATTCATTTCATTCAAAATCATCAAAAAGCACACATCTATAACAAAAAGTAGAAAAGATGACCACCATGCATTCTGCACCCTGTGTCACTTGAGCTGTGAATTGGCAGCAAGTGAAAGAGCAGTCTTCAGAATGTTGTCAGGCAACATAACGTGCTAGGCAGAGCCACAAAAACCTTTAAATATCCACATTAGGCTTCAAATACAGTATCTGCATCACTAACATTATTCTTTATTATTAACAAGTTTTTTTTAACATATTTAAAATTTACATGTTTCTAAAACATCATTTTTCATCATGTCCTTGTTTCTCTGCCTCATTGTCTTCCTTTCTTAGACATTTTAATGGCCATCCTAGTCCTGTAGCTGCAACTAGCCCAGCCAGTGCCATCATTGCCCAACCATACTGCCCCACTGTCCAGGCTAGATCCCTCCTTCAGTTTTCTAAGATTGAGCAGGGACTGAGAAGGGATTGTGAAGGGTCCTGCCCTACCATCTTGAGTCTCTTGTCAATTCTAGCAGCAGCAGGCCAGACACTGCCCTCTCCATACCTCGTTTGCTTCCTGACAAGCCTGGAGATGGAGAAAGAGGTAGGGGAGAGTGGGCATTTCTTGCTAGTCTCCCACAAGAAATAAGGTACTTATTTTGCAACCAGAGGGTATTTACAATTGTTGCAGTGTCCCACAGTCATGTGACTGCCATTTGCATGCTTCAAAACCAGCTCTTGACAAGCAGAGTCAATGGAGCAGCCAGCAGTAAAATCACAAGTTGCAGTCATGTGTTATCTTGCTTAATGACCCACTGTGACTCACTTAATGACCGAATGGTGACATCGTAAGTCCATTATGGTCACATGATGTTTCACTTAGCAACCATATCACTTAGTAACAGAGTTGCCAGGCCCAATTGTGGTTACTAAGCGAGGACTACTTGTAAGTATATCTTGTTGCGTTATATGTCTAATAATCAGTGCAAATAATCCATATGCTCAGCCAATAACATGGCATTGTCTGCATGGAAAAGTACATGCACATTCACACCCCCAAGCAGCATACCTCTAACATCACTAAAAGCATGTATTCATAAATAAACTAACAAAGGGCATTGTGCATCCTTGCCCTACTCCCTCTACAATGTTAAAACAACTAACTAAGCATTCCATTTATTCTCATGCATGCTTTCATCTACTCTACTCCATCAGAACAGATGTCTCCATTCATATACTGTATATTATATCCTTTTTTCTCTTAATTTCATAAACTCACAATATTATTCTTGTTCCCTACCATTTACTCTTCTGACATAGGCAGAAGGGGCAAGGGACAAGTCCTCAAGAGATGGAGCTAAGGTTACAGAGAGCCCTGTCCACTTTCTTGGGAGTCACAAAAACCTCCCAGGTAAACACTTCAAGATATTGTCTCTGCCATCACATTGGATCATGTCCACCAGGCAGATATGAATTTATCCACAAAATGATAAAATTACACACTATCGGGAGTTGCAGTGATTGGTTATCCCAGACCACTTCTCCCAAGAAGGGAGCAGCCTTAAACAATGCAGATGGGCCGAAACTTACTGGCTTCTCCCATCCATCATGTTTTGGGTCAACTGAGGTTTTTACATAATATTTTTTAGTAAAATAGAGAAGGTATAGACAAGGTTATGGCCTAGGTTATTCATACCTGTGCCACACAGTATTCCCTGCTAATGATAAAAATACTAACCAATTTTGGCACAGTTTGGCCAGTATGCCATGTGCTAAACCAAAACCCAGTTTTATCTCAAGATCACACTATTCTGTGCAAACTAAGATTACCAGTATACATAATACCTTGCAGACCAACTGTAGCACGCAGCTGAGCCTAAGCTGAGCTGAACCTGAGCTGAACCTCAATCCTAGTTCCACCTCCTGCTTTGAGGAATGGTTGCTGTTGCCATCACCTCCAGGGAGTATCTCACCTGGGGAACTCCCTCTAACCCCAACGTGTGAGAGAAATAAGACTCTCACAATCTGTGCTTACTGGTGATAGCTCAAAACACAAAAGATTAAATATCTATAAGGTCACAACCTGACCACATTGTAGAGGTATGAAGCTAGAGCATTCAGTCCTTCCTCCCCTCCTTGGAAAATAAACCGATCTCAAAACGTATTAACAAGATCAAACTTTATATTAAAAAAGAAGATAAAAGATCAAACGTAAAAACTTTTCTTGTTGAATTATTAAGATGCAAATATTCCATGTTGAAGAAGATAACTCTATCTGCTCTACTCACAGGGTGGTGGGTGGTGGGTGGAGCTTTTAACTCAGATTTAAACTTAACTCTTTTAGAGTTTTCTCTAAAAAACACAGCAAAAGATTTCTTCTTCCCATATCTTATCTCTGATCTATAAAAAAAATCCTTAAAGCCTCGTCATTCATTCCTAGTCAAGAAAAGTCCATTAAGAACTACCAGAAACAATATATATATTTTAACCTTGATCAAATAAACCAACTTTATATTCCTTCCATTTACTTTTAAGAATCTTGATATTCAATCCCTTTAAATAATGCCCCCAAAGTTGATGTTTTTTCATTTGTAAATCCAAGATAAGAAAGTTATCCAAGTCACTCTTTTGATTTATTATTTGTATGTTCCCTTTAATTATTAAAACATCAGCTGGTTTCATTTGTAAATCCAATGTAACATCTTTTTCCATATCATTCTTGTAGTCTGACATTTTTAAATCCACTTTCAGATCCACATTCAAATCAGCCTCAGTTTCTGTTTTATCCAGAAAAATCTGTTCCTCTTCTACAACCTCTTCTGAATTCATTTTTATAATAGCGGACAATCTTAAGAGTAATTTCTGAGTGCATTGTTCCCAAATATCCTTGAATTCTTCCAAAGTCAGATATTTTTGCTGCATTCTGTATTAATGGGTCTCTTCTCCATTAAGTATAGTCTTTAGTTCTTTCTGGTTCCTTTTTATCCAACCTTCTAAGTCCTTACCATGTTTTTGTTTTTTTCCTAATCAACAACACTTTCCCATTGGTGTCCTGTTCAGACTATGAGGCAGCCAGGCAGATTTAATATCAAAAATACTCTTTATTAAATAACTATTTACAATAAATAAGTCCTTAGGATCAAGAGGTAGACGGTTGCGATCAAGAACTGGGTAGCAAAGAGGAAGCAGGCAAGGTTGCAGTAGAAGACTGTAGTAAAACAGCAGAGCAGGATTCACTGATGGGGGCTGGAAGGCTGGGAGAAGCTAGGACATGTGGCACTACTGGAACTGGGAATGAATGTCCACAAACTAGAACACCACTCAAACTAGGCTGGCTCCAGAAAGCTGGGCGAGGCCGAACTAGTTCCACTGGAAACGTCTTGGTTCCAACAACAGGACTGGACTGGACTCAGTGACTCAGGCTGGGCTGGATACTCTGAACGAAGGACTCGGAGCAAGGCTGAGAACTTGAAGCAAGGCTAGACTCGGCTGAAGATTCCAGACTGGACTGGACAAGGCTGGACTGGTGGTCCTAGACTAGGCAAAGGAATAGACACATTATCAGACTGGATCACATGTTCTAGGCAAGGTTGCAAGCCTGGTTCATGACAAGACAGATGCAAAGTTCCTGAGCAATGTCAGGCAACTGGAGCGCAGCTAGACTAGGCTGGAAATTCAAGGCAAGGCTGGAGGTTGAAAGCATGACAAAGCTGTACTGGAGACTTAGGACAAGGCTGGGAGCTAGAAACGTGACAAGGTTGAGCTGGAGACTCAAAGCAAGGCTGAGGGCTTAAAGCACAATGAGGGTGGGCTGGAGACTCTGGACATGGCTGGAAACTTGAAGCAAGGCTGGAAGCGCATCTGGAATGCACACAAGGTGGATGAGGAGGTCTGAAGCTGGATGCGAGACTGAGGCTGCGGGGTTCGGCAAGGAGAAGATCCTCAGTGGCAGTGGGTGCAGGATCCAAGTTCCCTCCAATAGGAAACACTGGTGCTGATTCCTCTCCGGTTACAGATGCTGTTTCCGACACCGGTAAGGACGCTTCTGCTGTAACTGTGAACTCAAAGGATCGGTTGTCTCTGGCAGCTTGGTCTTCATGCATCTGCCTTTTATGCCAATCCTTTGTGTGCCTATTTCCTTCTGCAGCTAATTGGGCTGCCTCCTCCTTCATGCGCTTTTTGGCACGTCATTTGCGTGTGCTGATTGGAGGATTCAAATCCTCCTCCAAAGACTGACCAATCAGCATCTGTGACTTTTCCTGTGCTGCTGACTCATCTCTGGGTTTCGCTTTCCCAGTTTCAGCCCGGTAAGTTTCTGTTTCCCCCTCTGACGCAGAAAGAGTTTTGTTTTCTGAGTCAGAGGTTGGCTGGAATCTCACAATGGGAAGGTTTCTTACAAACAGTTTCAAAATCTTTATATCTATTTATCTATCTAACTATCTCCAAGGATTCTTGTAATTAATTTCAAAATTTTATTTCAAGTCCCTCTGGCACCTTAGTCCATCTATAACTTTCCAAAATCAATGTTCCAATCACCCTTTTGCTATTTATTCAAAAATAAGAATTTTTTAAAGTTCTTAAACTTGCATGAAACTTCTTTCATCATGGATAGAAGGAAACTCACCCAGTATAATGAAACTCACACTTCTGAAGGTTCTTAATATCCAAAAAGCCATTAACAAGCAAATTCCAAAAGTGATTAAGAAAGGAAGTATGCAAACCCAGTGTCTTTTTGAAGGCTCCGAACTACGGATTGGGCAAAGATCACTTCCTCTCAGCTCTCAGAGCTATAAAACCCACTGGAGACCACTGTCTTATGGTTTCCTCATGGGAACCACTGCATGGAGCACTTGTGGACAATCCTGGTCCTCTTCTTGCTCTGGAGAGGAATTCTGAGGAGCAGATCCATTTGCTGGCTTCTCATTCTTCTGCAGTCATTGGCTCCACATTTGTGGAGATGTCTTCAGTCTGCCATTGCTTCCCCAGAAGTCCCAGTATTTTTAATGTTATTGGATAAAAGAAGCTGGAGACCAATGGCAAGTGGCATTTAAAAAGCCCTGTATATTCTGCAAGTTGGTAAAAACAACTGGAAGTTAAGAGGTACCGTAATTAAGGAATCATTCATATGCTGAATTCAGAGGAAGTACTGTCTTCACACTGGGAATAGAGCCACTTACATTTCACAAGACAATATACAAAAGAAACAAGACTGGCCAAATTATGTTGGCTCCAAAAGATAAAAATCCTACAAGTTCCCCTCCCTAAGAATAAAAAGGTTGTAATAATAAATTAAACAACTAGCAATTTACTACCCTTAAATCATAAGTGCTTGGATAACTACTTCATTCTGTCTAATGATAGAACTGGCCTTGTTTGTAAAAGAATGTACACAATCAGTTCCAAAATATCATTTTCAAAACATTAAAAACATCTGAAAGTGGAAAGTCCAGAACGTCTAGATAACTATAACTATACGAAGGAGAGGTATAGCGCAATCAGACTTGCAAGATGCTGTTATTATAGCCAATCTCAATAAAAATAGTTTTAGCCTTCATATGGAGTTGATTTTCTGATCTGGTCTACTTAGTGGGGCTGACATCAGACAAAAAAAAATATAGTATATGATTCTTCCTGTCTACAAAATACATGTGGCCGAACAATGAAATCAGTCTGAGTTCCCTGTATCCTTATCAAACACAATTTGTGAAAGTACAATCATCTCTCCTTATCTACAAAACCACCTTTGGCATGTTGAGTTATGATGTAGTACACTGGAACATAAAACAGAGTGTGTTAAAGAGTAGCTTATGACAGATAAAAACCTTCCCTTTTGTTATCAACAGAGATGGTAATCTGAACATCACAGAAGAGAAATCAACAGAACCTATAAATCTAACTAAGATATTTACAGTCATGTTTCTCTACATAAGCACTACCAGTTGTCATATATTTAATTTCTGGCAGGTGGCCAGCTAGAGTATACCAAGTGGTAAATAGTTGCCACTTACCCTGTAGTTTTATATGGAGTAATAAATGTGACTAAGAATGAATAGTCAGGATAAAACTAGACGCATCCCAGCTGGATATAATGCCCAAAGCAAAACCTCTCAAATCACTTAAACTTTTATGGCACCTAATATAATCCAATGTGTTGGTATAGCATTTTCCCTGTAAAATAATTCTAATTGTTCTACAATACAGGATAGTGCCCTGTGGCTTGAATAACATTTCTGGTAGCCTCCCAGTGATTTTAGCGTCCTGAAATCAACAAGTATTTCTTTTGTTTTAAACACAACTTACAATACTTAATCTTGGATACCTATGAGGGAACATGTTAACCTGCCTGATTTACAGTAGAGCTCCAGACAAGATCAGTATCTTCACCTGTAAAACATGAGTAAGATTGCATAAAACACCACCGTTTATTAAATTTATAGGCTGTCCTACTCCATCACAATTCTTTGTGCAGCTCAGTTTCTATATAGTTTTAGCAAAACCTCTGTATTATGATCTCTGATCTGTAGCAACTGAAATGTAGTTTTGTTCATGTAAATGCTGGCTCATGGAAGGACTAGAGAGATTTCAATATCTAACAGCGTCTTGTCTCTATAGCAGAATTTTGCATCTGCTTTAAAAATATTTAAAATAATGCAAATGAAAAAATGTAAATAGAAGTAAAAACAGCAATGTATAAGGTACAGATAGTCATCCCTATTGAACTTTAAATAGAACATACTTGTTAATCCAGGACAAATCACTAACAAAACTATAAACAGTAAACAATAAACAAATTGATACTGAAAATTATAGATCAAGTTAAAATATGGTTCTTTGGAAAATGAAACCCAAATCTCATATGTGGCACAAAACTGTATATAACATTATAATCCAAGAATAGTTTTCAAACAGAATTAAATTCTGCGTTAGATTTACTTTCTATGTAAGAAGTTATTCTTGACATTGACTCATACTCCCACAATTCTTCCAAAAGACTCAAAGATCTTTTCCAATAACAGTCATATATAATCCTTCTAGCTGTTAGCAAATACAGTGCTAGTTCAGTGAATTTAAAAGAAATATATGATTTAGAGAAATTTAGTAAAACAATAAGACTAAATGGAATTACAAACTCAAAATCTGTTCCATTCTACTATGAATGGTTTCCCAGTGTTTGGGGGATTTACAACATCCTCACCACATATGAAAAAAGGATCTAACCTGTTCGTTGTATTTCCAGCATTTTTAGAGACATGAATTCTTTATTTTGGCAATCAGCATTGGAATAATGTACCAAAAATAACACATCTCATGCAACTTCGCTCTAAGTATAATTTTCAAATTTGCATTGTTGCATATCTATAACTTATGTTCAGGTTCTACATTGATTTGTCTTTCCACTAAGTAATTTCTTAGTATTTTCAAATTCATAAAACTAAACATTTAACAACAAAGGAAGGGGTGAAAAACTGGGAATTAATCTTTTCCTATATTTATACCAAACAGTCAGTAAGTTACTTAGTTTGACATGGTCTTTTATGGCTCATTTATTTCTATTTGTATCAGCTCAAATATATCTATGCAGCTCCTCTGGGAGATTTGCTCTTTCTATCAAGGTTATAGCACCATATGGAGATGTAATCTATTCTGAAATCCACACTAAGCTGCTGGCATGATACCACAGTCTAAAATTCAGGGCCACCTGCATCTGCTTCTTTGCATGTGACATCATTTTGCATTTTCCTTGGAGGATCTCAGGTTTATACTAAACAAAAGCAAAATAGTTCCAAATGCTACAGGCCACCTATATCTGCTTCTTTGCACATGACATTATTTTGTATTTTCCTTGGAGGACCTCAGGATTCTACTAAACAAAAGCAAAATAGATCCAAACTCTACAGGTTGCATATACCTACAATGGAAAATCCTGTATAAATTGTAATCTGAGGAAGTTCTGGAACTTCTCTCCAGAGAATCACAGTTCCCCCACAGTCCCCTAAGGAAGAATTAATTACTGTTAAAGAAATGAAGTTGTGTAATGTCAATTTGCCAATTAGTACAGAGCTATAAATAAAAGGTCTCCTCCCCATCACTATTGCTTCCAAATCTGCCAGGACAAGACACCTGTGGAACAGAGAATGCATTACAAGTTGGGCAAGTGATCTTCCAGGTGTTTCTGAACTACAGTTCCCACTATCCTGTTCCATTGGCCATGTCAGCTGTGCTTCTGGGTATTGCAGTTCACCAGAACCTGGATGACCAAAGGTATCCTCTATTGACAAGCATATTAGGAAGCAACAACTATACTTCGCATCATTGAAGAATTTAGCTGGGCAGTCTTTATTAATTAACTGAATCCAGGGTTTTGGACAGAAAACTCAGGTGACAAAGGGTAAAAGAAAACCGCACAGTTTGAAGATACAAGACCATACCACAGAAGTGTTTGTTTTTTTTAAAAGAGAGAGAGTGATTCAGTAAGAAAATACCTCTTTCCAAGTTGGCTTACAGTCATCAAAGAAGTCCTGAGGCTTACTTAAACACCACTTTTTTCATATTGATTCACTCAACACAACTTTGTTCAAGTCAGCATAAATATTTGCATCAGCCATAATAATGAGAGATGATTGCTTCAAACTGCCAACATAGATAGATGCATTTAGAATTTACATTTCTGCTTTTTCAGCAGGTTCATCAGTTATTTTATTCTGTGTGCCTTCATACCAAGAGGAACAGTACAAAACAAAATTCACTTCTTTGGATGTTTTTGTCTCTTTAGGAAATCAAGATGACAGGTGTGGGATGGGAAAGCAAAAGATGATTCATTGTTTTATTCATTGAATCAGTGATGGAACAACAAAAAGCATAGAGAAAAAGCAATTCCCGCCCTCCTTCCAACTCAGTGCTTCTTAAACTTTTGAAGACCATGGAATATCATACAACTTCCTTAATGAGAGGTATTTATGATGGGTTCTTTTTAAAAAGGGGAAAATAAAAGAACAATGAAGACAGGCTTTAATAATATTCCTTATTTTCCTTTACATAAAATACAGTGCCTCCATTATTATCCCAATGGGTTGTATGCATACAATGGTATAGTTTATAAATATCTAGAGTGCGATTTGTTAAGAATATTTAGAGTCAATGTCACATTCCGCTTACTTCAATATTTGGTCAGCTTTAGTGGGTGCTGAAAATCTGCTCCCATAAATATGCATCAGAGGAAAAGGCAATGGGACCTTTAATGCCTTTTGACTTAAGTCTTTTGTTTGTTTCAGCTTGCAAAATACCTCCAGGTTGTCTGGGAAATATTGGTGTTCTGCTGAACATAGCTGAAGAAACACATTGGCAGCTTGCAGTAGAAACTAGGCCTGTTTTCGCAAGCTCTCACTGCAGGAGGACAGGAGGTCGCTTACATTTCTTTAGCGCAATCTTCCTCATAGCATCACCCTGCAAAAAGCATCAAATGGGGCTGAGAGAATGTCTACATTGCCATGCATGCTTATAACAAGTAATTTTCTCATTTCTTTTCACACTTCTTAACTGAAACGTCTGTAGGAGTTGGTTTGACATCAGCATAATTAGCCATATTTCAATTACTTTCCAAACATGAATTACTTGGGTTACAGCCCACCCATCTTCTATAGGAAACCAGTGGCAAAGATACTGCCTTGTAATAAGATTAATAAAATCTTATTTTACAAAACCAAAGGGACATACCTGCAACCTCCTGGATTAAGAGGATGCAAAAAGATTGATTTGTTAAAGAAAGAAGGGGAAATAGGATGCTGGAGATGGGACATTACAGTTAGGGGCATCAGAAGAAAGAGAGGCAGTTGATGCAGCAAGAAGACAGAGTGGCAAGGGAAAAAATGTGGGTTATCCATTACAAGCAGCCTGAAAGAGAGAAGAGGAACTGAGCCAAACAATAAGGGCACAAAACGAGCAGGAAGGTGTGAGTGAACAGCAAAGAAAGAGCTAGGCAAGCAGATGGAAACCATGGCAAGGAAGAAGTGGAAAAATGGGACTTAGGGAAAAAAAGAATTGAGAAGAAAATTGAGTAACAGAAATTTAAGTAAAAGGAAGGGACTGAAGTTCCTTCTCTCTACAGCAACTGGGAGCAGGGCTTGTCTACTCAGAAGGGATTCCTCGCCCAGAACAAGAAAGGGGAAGCAACCTCAGAGCACCTGGAAAAGGAATTCAGCTGGCAGAGAAGCACCTAAATGCCTAGGGATTAGGGTTAGATGAGTACAGGAACAGAGAGAGGAAGAGACAGGGGTCAAGTGGGAAGAAGCTGGGCAAGAAACCTATGCAGTGGAAACAGAAACCAAGAAGGACCCGGGGATGACAGACCAGAAAGAGACAAGGAGTTTGTTTGCTTTGATCAGACAGGGGAGGTCATCAGCTAGCTGAAAATATCCTGCAGCTTTCAGGTTGCAATCCTCCATGGAGAAGCTAGTTTCAAAGGATTCTCTGGCAAGGGTGCTGACTTTCAGTGTGCGTTGGGGCTCTAAGGGTCTATTGCACATTTAATGATTTACTTGCTTTTAAGATTTATAAGGCCACCCAAATCAAACAGTGTGACTCTGGGCAGTCACACAATAAATCAAAAAAGAAGAAAAAACAAATAAAACCATATAACAATAATATATAATAGACAATATAGACAATATATAAATAGAAAATATAAAATGCATTTTATTCCCCCACTATAGAGGCAAGAAAGGGATTCATCACACTGATTCCCTGTAGGGTTGCTTAATGTTCTTCCTATTCTAGGGTAAAATAAGGGAACTGTAAGTTTTTTTTTTCTGTCTTTAACCGTGTATTTTTTTTGTCAAATAATCTGAATAAATATTAATAGTAAATCTATTTTCTGATTCCAACCAAGAGAAGGTAATTCCATTATTTTTTATTGGCTTTTCCCAGGGAGAGATTGGAAGTCAATTTCCGTAGCAGGACGTGGTTCTAAACATTATCCGCTGAGCTGTCGATCGGAAGGTCGGCGGTTCGAAACCGCGCGGCGGGGTGAGCTCCCGTTGCTCGTCCCAGCTCCTGCACACCAAGCAGTTCGAAAACATGCAAATGTGAGTAGATTAATTGGTACCGCTTCAGCGGGAAGGTAACGGCGTTCCGTGAGTCATGCTGGCCACATGACCCGGAAGTGTCCTATGGACAACGCCGGCTCCAAGGCTTTGAAACGGAGATGAGCACCGCCCCCTAGAGTCGGACACGAGTGGACTTTACGTCAAGGGAAACCTTTACCTTTACCTTATATAGGAGTGAGGGAGAATCCAGCAAGATTCTTGGGGAAACCTGCTCTCATATTCAGGAAAGTCTAATCAGCTCATATAATATGAAATGGGGGAGCTACACATATAGGAGGTGGAAAGAGGTCCATGTCACCAAGTATGAGTTCATACAGGTAGCTTGGAAACTGTAATGAGGATGTCAAGACAGCTGCAATTCAGATTGAATAGACTTTGGCAAATGACAACAAAATATCATGTCATGCTGGCAGAAACATTTCTTTCCAATGATATATGAAAGCGGAAGGCCTATGTAAAGTTTTAAGAGAAAAAGTGATGCCCAGCAAACAGTGCTGAACTTGACACTTTTTGACAGCATAGCTTTCAGAAATTCCTTCCATGTTCTTTCTTTTCTTCCAGCTGGAATCATTTGGAGGACCAAAGTCTATCTGGAAAACAATGAATGCTAGGCAATTCCGAAGAAGGGAAAACTGATCAGCATAATAATGCTGTAAGAGAGTATTTAATCTTTCTAATCTAAATCTTCCTGTATTGCTGTTAGACTTTTGAGGGATACAAGAGACAGCCTTCCTCTTGGCTGAGTTGAGTCGGATTCTGCAAATTCTAAAACCCAGGATGTAGGCACTCTACTTTGTAGGTTTTCCTAATCCAAGCCCAACAGAACATAATACAAATTTTATGTGTCTAGTTCACAGATTTATTTTTTACTGAAGCAGAATCTCCTGTGACAATCATTCAGTCATGCAGATCTCTTTACCTAGAATCCAGTCAGAACTATCTGGTCCTCTGTTTTCTTTCCCAGCCCACCTTTTCTTTCAATTCCATCATACTGAATTTTAAGAATAAACTAAGACTATTCAAGAAGTTGTAGCCTTGATTTCTAATCAGGTTTTGTCAGGTTTACTGACCAGATGTGTACAATAAGTGGGCAGGTAGTGAGGTCAGAAAAATATTTTATAAATTTATTTTGTACAAAGATTAGTCCACAGTATAGTTACTCCCCTCATTATTGTTTAAAAAATACAGCTGAATATTTCCATGTGCAGGTTCAACAAGGATTGACATGAAGACATCTGATCAATAGTCTAATCAATAGTTACTTATGTACCCCAAATTCTGTGCTATTCTATCTTGTGCTCATTATTATGACAAAGCCTTGTGTGGATAATACGGGACAGATAAGAAACTTCTACTATCTCTCTTTTTCTTTCTTTAAGAAAGGTATTAGGAAAAGATTGTATGTTGAGGTGCCTTGACTGTAAAATAATGAGAGAACTACTGAACACATGGCATTGCATTTTCCATAAGATGGGGGCATCATATTCACATAAAAGGGGAAAATCCTGTCTTTTCCAGCTCAGGAGTATGTCAGTTCCCTATTGTATCAAACATGGCATGTGCTTATTTTAAAAAACTTGGTCTAGTTCAGATTTTGAGTCTCCAGATACAGGGCTGCTCTAAAGTAAAATAAAGAATAAATCACCAGAAATTTTGATCATGGATTTTTCATATAACACATTGTTTAGATATAAGATCATTGGACTATATCATTTTCAAACAGCACATTTTTCCCCTTTGGAAAATGGAGGTGGCAAAGAAAAATCACAATGTTAGTCTTGGGAATAAATCATACATACTCCTCATATATTGCTTTGGTTGTTGTCCAGTTTGGGCCATCTCTTCTTTGTTTTTATCTTCATATTATTTTATCATTCTGTGTGTTTTGATCTGTAAACCAGCCAGAGTCACTGGGAGTTGGACGGTATAAAAAATGTAATAAATAAATAAGATATAAAAATGTATTCATGAGTCCTAACTTACCATATTCACCCAATAGGAAGACAAGCCTGAATGTAAGACTATTTCCCCTCCCACAGAGTAGTCAGAAAGAAAGGACAAATCCAGACAAAAATGCTGCAGTGCTCAGCTTTCCTGCCTTGTCAACCTTGGATTGCCAACTCCACCTGAAAACAATGTATTCAGTATATAACCTTAATATTCCAACTATCGTCTCTCACACGCAGACCCCTTGACCTCCCTCCCTTCAGCAGAAACAGCAAAAAAGCAGAATCGATAACAGAGCAAGAGTACCTGCTCTGGGTAGGGGTAAAAAATGGCAGAACAAAACTGGATGAAGATGAGCAAGGAGAAGAAGTAACTGGAGAGAAGAAGAAAGGAACGAAGAGAGAGAGAAGTCCTCTGTATAAAAGGGTTTAAATTCACCAGGCAAACAGTCTGTCCCAAGCAGCAGCTAATCTGACAGGCATCCCTATTTTACAGCAATAATGTCAAGAGTCATTTACATATGGTGCTAACTCCTTTGTTTTAAAAAGCAACTTCTATCCTTAGCAGGGCAACATACCCAGCCCATCAATTCAAGGGTATTGTCAGAACCCACGATCAAAGAACTGATAGATCATTTGATTGTATTCTCTGCCATCAGAGTCAACGCTTGTCAAGAATCAGCTGGGAGGGGGAGATTGGCTGAGAGTGGGAAAGAGCACTGTTTAATCTAAAGATGGCGTTCAAGGTCGTATCAGTCGGAGATGCTGGACTTGGAATGCTGGACTGATGGTGGAAGGGGGGAAGGAATGTGGAGGGGGGTTCTGGCTTGCCTGTGTACTTTTAATTAGGTAGTTTGCATGGGAATTTTTAGTCGTGGCTTCTTGCTTCCATTCTGTACACATCTACAATAAATCTGAAATCTGCATTTTATAGGAATGCATGAGTCAGGTCATTATTGAGTCAATTGTGTCAGAACCTTACAGGTATCTTCCTATTGGAACAATATGATTGTGAGAAACACTGCTCTATTGTTGTAAAATATAAAATCTATAGCAAAGAACATATTGCTTCATTTTCTGATTAGTTGAAAATATTGCTTTTTCAAAAACACAGGAAGTACACTTTTCTAAAAGCCAATCCTTAATATCTAGAATAATATCACTTTTCCAATTTCTCATAATAATTCTTTTAGCAACTCCCCATGCCAAGTAGAACCACAGTTCCTCAAAGACAGCTAGATTCCAAAGTTTGGGATATAATTCAACAACAATTAATTAATTTTAATTAATACGTTTTTTTTTTTCTGGCTGGTCCAGACTTTACTATGCATAATTAGCCCACCTCCTGATAAATGTACTTTGTTGAGAATAAATTATTGCACTTATTTTTTGGTAGTATCATAACAGAGATTGGCTAGGTGAGATTTCCATTTCAAAGAGACAGGTATATTCTGAATGCACATAGATAAAATCTATAGCAGCAGGTAAGTGCTCTATAAGAACTATATTCTGTCCTTGCTAATGTACCAAATGATGGAGTACTATTGAACCTCTGTTACCGAGAAGGTGCGTTATGTCAAAATTATTGATGTACGTTGGTCTGCAGTTAGGCAGATCAGACATATTAGCCATTTCACGTATTGGGTATTGCTTGTTGTGGGTTCTTCTCTGAGGTACTGGCTTAATTATACCAAGCTAAACAACACAATTAATCTTTTTTCATGACTGGTTAGTTCTGTTTACTGCAATTATTTACATATACTTGACAGTATGGTGGTAAATATAAACTTATCACATTAAAAATAGTTATTAGACTGCCTCTTGTCAGTATTTGGTTTCCAGCAATCCTTGAGCTTCTCTGTCAGATATTGTAGACTAATAATTTTAAATTAAGACTTTTTCAGAGGTACAAATAAAGTGGAAGAGAAAATGTGGGGAAGTACAAGCAAAGCTGGTAAGTGCACAGAGCAACATATTATCCAAAAAAGGCAAAGCCAGAATGTACACTAGTAGGGATTTATATATGTAGACTGGTCTTCTCCACTCAGGGGTCCTCCATAGTAACTGTATTTCAACTGCTGACCTTCCCAGACTTTTAGCATGTTGGCTCGGAATTATGGTACTGAAGTTCAATAACTCTAGAGAACACCAGGTTTGGAAAGGCTGATCTAAGTAGACCACCTTTGGAAAAGCTGCAACAGATATATCTAGCACTCAGAGAACTGTGATATATTGTGCTATCTGTGATAGAAAAGTTCAGATTAAAAGATAGAGATTAAGCCTTCCTGATTTCTCTAAAACTATGCCCATTTCAGAATTTATGTATGGAGCTGGATTAGTGATGAAAGCTTCATGCCTCCAGCACTTTGATCATTGTTGGGAAAGATGGCAAAATATACCAGGTTAATTCATTTGTAGCATAAATGGGTAACAATGATACTTCATAATATTCTCTTATACCATAGTATTAATATTGTTTACATTACAAGCCTCAGTTTTATAATGTAGTAATATCTGGGACTTTCCCCACTCTTACCAGAGAAGCTTATAATGATCAGACCATTGGGATAATAACTTAAAAGAAAAGGTACAAAAGGCTGAGTATCGGAAGAGGAAGAGAAAAGCAAATGTAAACACCAGGCCCAGAAATTATATATTAGCATATTTTAAAATTGCACATTTTAAATAAGTATGTGGTCTCTCGTCGACTGTTGTTTTCTTTTTCTGTTGATGATGCAGAAGTAGCTCTCCAAATATTTTGGTGGGCTCTCTCTTTCCTCAGTTGGTTTCCATATTAGCCAACATTGTTACAAAAATTAGAAAATCTTTAAAATGGAACCGAAAAGGAGAAGCCCAAAGAAGCTGGTCATTCAACTAGATTGATATGAGGTTTCTGCCTCCTGTCTCTCACCTGCTGCAGCCTAAAAGAACTTTTTTTGGGGGGGGGGGGTGAGAGTTGAGGAAAATAAAAGCCTGATGTAGCTGGCTTTCCAGTACAACCAATACAGTGATTCAGTACACACTTAAACTCCCTTCATCCCCATTTGATTCCTCTCAGCCAAATCGCTGAAAAACATTGCTTTAAAGGGAGTAAAGCATAAAGATTCAAACCATATATATTGTTTTATGCAGTACACAGTTGCATAAAACAAACTGTACCTGCCTGTGTTCCTTATTTCTTGAAAGACTTGTACAGAAAGTGAAATTTTCAGTGCCGTCCAGTGGCATGGGCCTTGAGTGAAGCTACTTGCCAGATTTCCAAAACTAGATCTTCAACTTTAACATGATTATTACTAGGGCTGAACATAGCTTCAGATTCATTTCCACAAAGATGTGTGGGGAGGCATGGGTGAGGCACAAATCTGGCACCTGTCTTCTGCTGTTTAAACCAGTCCTCTGCTTTTCCAACATAGGTGTCCATTCCTAAATGCCATGACACCAACATGATGAAATATACGTTGGAGTTCATGATGCAAGCTCCACCATTTCAAATTTGCATTGCAACACTCTACATAAATACATAACAGATGGAATCAGTGTCATGATACATCTTTTATGACTTCCCTCCCTTTCAGACACCCCACACACCTGAATGAGTGTTTTCCCAGGTGGAGCCATCGCAATCATGCAACCCCAGGAAAAGACAAAGCTGTTCTAAAGAATTGCAGACAGGTGTTACATTTGCACTCCTGTATATTGTGAAGCACTTTTTTGGAAACAAATCTGGCACAACGCACAGCCCTAATTATTACTAATATGATAAATACTATTATACAAAAATAGTATTTTCATATAAAACCATTACTCAAGCAGCTTACATGTAAAGCTCCTGGGTATCTAGCACTAATAAGTAAATTATCAATATGTCATTACTTAAGACTGTATGCTCACAGATATCTATTTTGGCCCCTCTCTTTTTTCCCACCCCACCTGAAAGGGGGGTGTATTTTAATAAAAACTAATGGTAAATGGGAGGCCAGCATGCTACAAAGCAAAGTGTCATCACTTGTATCGTCTTATTTCCAAGCATTTGCTTGAGTCCCACACAGGATGAAGGACGTTGAAATCCCATGTTTTGCTTGAAAATGGGTGACCCACAAACCAAACCAAACAAAAAGAAAGGAGAATTGAGGCAATAACATTTGAGAAAGCAGAGAATGAGAAGTGTCCTCATAAGTTTGCTGAGGGAAAGACCAAAGAACCCAAGTATCTATTGTCAAGACAGCTTTAGTTGGACATTGTGATAATGTCTGTAGTTGTGATAATGTCTTTAGTTGGGCATTATGCTTTGTCTTACTAATTTGCTAGACACAAGGAGAGTGTATTTATTTCAAAGCCCTGTCCTGGACAGCTTAAACAGACAAGTTAATTTATCTCCTTACTTCTTTGGTGGGCCCAACATTTGCCTTCTGACATTTGCAATTGCTTATCTGCTCCCTACTTTTCCACAAAGAGAGATAAACATCACCACTACCTCTTCTCCTCTGGTAAAGTATGACAAAAGGATAAATCTTCCATTTAGGCACCTCTGATTATTCATGAACAAAGCTTAGCCAAACAATATATTTTCAGCAGAAACATCTGCTAGCAGTTTGTATCTCTTACAATTAGAAGGACTCTTCAGAGTGAAAGCTCTGGAGGATAGTTCAAACGTATCAATGCAGTGTAGTAAAAATGTTTGAAAGTAAAATATTAGCTAGGAATTCTGAAAGATACTAAGATGGAGAACAATGCTTTTGTCAACATACAGCTCAAATTAAAGTGAAAGTATAGGAACCTAGTGCCTTCCAGATGATTTGAACACAAATCCCACCAACGCAGTGAACACAGACAATGTTTTTGGATTTTTCAGTTAAAAGCATCCTGAGGTAACCCACTCATAATTATATAACATAAAGGATGGAAGGAGAAAGAGTGCATGTGATTCTACTATAAAGGTCTTATTATATTATATTATATTATATTATATTATATTATATTATATTATATTATATTATATTATTCCTATAAAGTCAATTATTCCTCATTAACAGACGGATGTTTTGTAGAAACCTTCATATATATGTGACTGCTTAAGTATCAATGTCCACAGTTCACACAGAAGCAGTCCATTGGAGTTGGGTAGCTAATAAATTCAAGTAAATAAAATAAATAATGTGATAGCTTTTTCCAATGCACTGGAATAGTATCAATCTTTTGGAAACAGCTTATGATGTTTCATAAATGTCTTAATCCAGCTGCCATTTGTTCTCTAGTCACACTGTTGAATATACCATACATTCTCTTTCTTCTCATCAACTCCTTTGAGCATAGTTTCTACATTCATAAGTTAATGGTTTTCAGTACTGATGTAAATATCCCCTGCAACTGCCAGCCACAGCCTGTCTGTGTATATTCTCATACATATAGCTTCTAATCAGTCATTTGCATAATTTCTGTTCAAATTTCAATTCTGAATTGCCTTTAGCCATCATCAAACCTTTAATAGATAAAGAGATTAATCATTGGTCTATGTCCTCTTCCCTTAAAATATCTGATGGAATATCAGTTCATTCTCTGAAGAATATTCTACCGATATATCTGAAAGCCTTGGAGTGAAATTGAACAGTATCTTAATTTTGTTTTCCTTAAGGCGATCTCTCAAGATTCAATTCCCATCTGAGTATTCTGATCCATGTTCTTGTTTTCACATTCTAACACATGTTCTAATGTCTCTTGCCTTTATTTTCAGTGGCTGAGCAAATACATCTAATCAATTACTGGAGAATAAAAGTTACAACAATTTGGAGAACATTCTCTTGTTCACATACAAATCCAGCAAGTGAATGAAAGTTAAATTCTTTTCTATGATATTCTCATTATAAGCCCACCTAAACAGAACTATTTCCCATGTGACTTTGAGCTTTTGTTTTTAATTGCCATGTAATCAATGTGTCAAAAACAAGAACAAACATTTTATTCTGTCCTATTCCCTTTACTGGGTGGGACGCGGTGGCGCTGCGGGTTAAACCGCTGAGCTGTCGATCGGAAGGTCGGCGGTTCAAAACCGCGCGGCGGGGTGAGCTCCCGTTGCTCGTCCCAGCTTCTGCACACCAAGCAGTTCGAAAACATGCAAATGTGAGTAGATTAATTGGTACCGCTTCGGCGGGAAGGTAACGGCGTTCCGTGAGTCATACTGGCCACATGACCCGGAAGTGTCTATGACAACGCCGGCTCCAAGGCTTTGAAACGGAGATGAGCACCGCCCCCTAGAGTCGGACACGACTGGACTTTACGTCAAGGGAAACCTTTACCTTTACCTATTCCCTTTACTAGTTGATGTATACACCATTTTATTTACTGTTAATTACTGGTTGAAGTTGAGATCAGGGTTAAGGTTGAACACAGCTTTCACTCCTTCCAGTTGTTCATCAGTAACTTTTATTTTTTCCAGTGATTTTGAATTTTGTTAACTGACTTTTAATTATTCTACAATACATGATGGAATAATGAGTTGCTTGCTGTCAAATACGGCTATCAGTAATGAGTAACATAATTGCTTTTTAAAGCCTGATTTTCACTTTGCATGTGTTTTGCAATTAATGGCTAATTTTTCTCTCTTAAAAATACGTTAATTGTGCTCTAGCATATGCTTGTTATAGTGGAATGTATTTATTTCAATCAATATTTATTATGAATGCTTTTGAGCTGCTTCAATCATCTGACAACAAAACATACAAAACCATAATTGTACAACGATGATTCAAAACTGTCTAATATATCAAATAATAAATACCATTAACATAAATGCAACATAAAACACACTATCATAAAAATCATAATGCTTTATAACACCAAAGCATCAGATTTATCCCAAGCTCAGGTACAGTATATCTTCCATTCTTGCCTCAATCTTCTAATGCACATTTAAATACTGTAATCATAAGTGGGAATGAACTTGGGAGACAGAAGGAAGACTCGCTAATAGGCAACCAACACATAAGAAGGAATGGGAGTATGACAAACATCTCAGAAAGGGCCCTCCCTAGTTTTTTGGATTGTAAAGGCAAGGGGGGAGAGATATAAAAATCAAATCTTTATTATGGTCATAGACCAACATGAGGGAGAGAGTTGTACTTTCAGACTTGCAAAATTCTGTTAATGTAACCTTACAGTAAAGATAGAACTAGTAGTCCTGGATGTGCTTCTTGTCTGAACTACTTCATAAGGCTAACATCAATCTTGCAAGGCCTAGAGTTAGAAGGAATGTAAGCATCCAACAAGAAGCAGCCCCACTTTGGGCTGTGACAGCAGTTTTACAGACAGGTGTGTCTCTTAGTGATATAAGTATGATATCCAGTCGGTCTCTATGCTTCTGATATTACTTCTTCTATGGGTTCTATAGATTCTTCTATGGATATTATTTCAGTGGATTTTCATCAGCTGTTAAGTTACATTCTAAGGCCTACCAATTAAAAGTGACATCATAGCAATAGTTTCTTAGACAAAAATCACTAAACTCAGATTTTATGCTTCTTTCTCACAACTGGACTCTTATAAAATTACCCATTCCAAATTTTATGTCCCTTCTCCCATCAGATTGCCTAGGCCATACTGTACTTTTTACTTGGGAGTCTCAAAAATTCTCTCTTTAGAAGTGAAAAAATGAAAAGCAAAATTCTAATATAACAATATACCAAATAAAGTAAAATATAAAACTATTGTCAGTCATTATGTATTGATTACCACTGATAGTTTGCAAAACTAATCAAAGCTATGCCCATTTTAAGTTACTGGAACTAGATCAAATCATACTTCTATGTTATATTAAAATAAAACTTGTTTTTTCTATGTCAGAGTACCACTTACGGCAGCACTATGCCATAATAACACAAGATTCATAGCAGTATTTCAATCTATTTGTCTTATACAGTAATTTATAACAATTAAATTCCAGTTTTAATTGTCGATATAATTAATATTCTAATGATGAAGACCTTCAGATGTGTTATCTTTGCTCCTTCACTCACGGAAGTAATGCCTGCTGATTGGTGTCAGTCAGTTTAACAGAATAGCATGTGTTTTATAGGAGCATCACTGGCTGCCAGTAGATTTCTGAGTCCAAACCATGAGGCTGGTGATTACTTATAAAGTCTGTTATAACTTGTAAGAAGAAAGTGTGGCATGTAACTGAGACTTCAGGACTGTCTGCTTCAGGTAGAACCTGCCCATCCTACATGGGTTAGCAGATGGAGGTTGCTCTGAGTACCCACCTCAAAAGGGATCAGGGGGCTAAAACCAAGAGAATATTATTCTTAGCAGCAGCCTCCCTCCCTCTGAAATAGCTTACTCCCCTACCCTGACATTTTTTTCTTTGAATGGTAAAGATAATCTTCTTCAAAAGGGGACTATCTTTAGATAGAAAGATACTCCTAACGACAGCAGCACTTTTTATTAATAGTATTTAATTGTTTTAACTGTTGTTTTTATTACTTTTTAATGGATTTTATTTTATTTTATTAAGCTAAGCCACCTAGAAGAATGAGCATAGCATGACAAGAGACTTTTATATATGTGATAATAAAGAATGGAATAATCCAATCCATCCAAAATCATATGGATCTCTCTCTTTACTGAATGTTGATTATAAACATTTTATAGCTATCCTGACAGAAAGACTAAATAATCTCCTAGTAGACATAATCCATTCTGATCCAGCAGGATTTGTCCTGAAGATATATATGAAAGACAATATAAGATACATTTTGAATGCTATTGATATTAATCAGAAAAACAGGTAAGCAGCAATGATTTTTTTTGAAGTACAAAAAGTTTTTGACAATTTGGAATAGTCTTTTATGTTTTTCGTTTTGAAGAAGATAAACTATGCCCCAAACTTTTTATGATGGATTCAAAGTATTTATCAGGAACGAACAACAAAGATATATGGAACTTTATCAAAAACATGCTTTATTACAAAAGAGACAAGACAAGGCTGTCCTCTTTCTCCCTCTCTTTTTTTACTGGCATTAGAACCATTATCAAGAAACATTAGGTAGGATAGTAAAATTTTCCTAATTAAAACTATATTCTGATTTTGTTGTACTTACTAAAGTGGATAAGGAACATATGCAACAATACAGTATGGACATTGTATCAACAAGAATAAGCCACAGATGATTGCATGGAGTTTATTTAAAGAGGAACAACAATATCTAAGACAAACAACAGAGTTTAACATTAGCGTTAAACCAATTAAATGCTTAGCAATTCACTTAACTAGAAATTATAATTATTTATTAAAAATGAATATTTCCCAGTTTGAAAGAGCATAACGCAGACATTGTTAAATGGAAAACACTGAATTAATCTTGGTTAGGAAGAATATTGAAAGTGAACATTCTTCCAAGGGTTTAATTTACTATTCCAAATGATGCCAAATAAGAATTGCTGAAGAGATGCTGAATGAATGGGAAAGTCAAATAAGCAATTTCATCAGGTTAAATAAATGGCCAGGAATTAAGATTTTACAAAATGTAAAAGAAAGAGATTAGCTGTTCCAAATCTGAAAGTATACTATCAGGTCATCTGTTAGACTTGGATTAAGACTGAACTAGAGAGCCAGTTTGGTGTAGTGGTTAAGGCACCAGGCTAGAAACTGGGAGACTATGAGTTCTAGTCCCGCCTTAGGCACAAAGCCAGCTGGGTGACCTTGGGCCAGTCACTCTCTCTGGCAATGGAGAACCACTTCTGAAAAAGCTTTGTTAGCAATGGCAAACTGCTAACACCTTGCCAAGAAAACTGCAGGGACTAGTCCAGGCAGTTGCCAAGAACCAAAAACTGACTCAAAGGGACCAAGAAAGAAAAAAAAAAGACTGAATTATAGCACAATATAGTGGATTGTATCTGTGGAAGGATCAGGACTCACAAAATGCTTACATAAACATCTTTGGACTGATAATGAAAACAAGTGCCACAAGTATAAGAAATCACTCTACTAGAAGTAGCTTATTAAAGCATAGGATAAATACAAAAAATAAGTACAGACTTATTTTCTCTAATTTCAATATCGAATATAGATTTAGTGAAGAAGAATATGCTAAAAATTGGATCAACAGAGAGAAAACTCTTACAACATGCATGACTTAATTGTAAACAAAACAAAAATTAAATCATTCAACACTCTTTCCTTAGAATGGGCAGAAGTGCCTTTATGGCTTCAATATTTCCAAATGAGCACGCCAGTCCAGAAAGAATTAGAAAAGCAAGGTGGTGAGTTCAGAGGCTTGACTGAATTTGAAATACTTACAACACAAAATACAGAACACTAGCTAGAATTTATGTATAAATTAGCACAGAAATATGAGTCAGATAGCAAACAAGTTAAATATTACATGATGGAATTGATGTAGTACTTAAACAGAACAATTGATATGTATTAATGGAATACAAACATCAAATTCAGTGTGAATAATACACCAAGACAAAATGGGTATAAGGTGTTCTTCTGTGGATACATTACCCAGGAGATTATTGTTAAAATGGACAATACCTATTCAGAAAATTGTAAGAAATTTAAAAATCAAGTTGGAAGATCTTACTGTATCTGGTGGTAATGTCATAAAGCTCAATTATTCTGGAGGATGCTCTACTGCAGAGTGAAGTAAGTCCTAAATGTTTTATTTTCTTTTTCCACCAGTTATTTCTCTGATAAGTATTACTAAATCTTATATACTAACAAAATACTCTGAGTTGGCTTTATATATGATAACTGATGGCAGGATACTTTATGCTTTTTACTAGAAATCACATATAATTCCTTCATTTGAGGACTGGCAGCTTAAACTAAGGGAATACACACCTACATCCAAAATAACTTCACTCTCTCTCTCTCTCTCACACACACACACACACAAACCCAAATCTGATGTTAGTTTCAATTTAATCTGGAAACTTTTTCCAGTGTACAGTTCTGTACATAACTTGCTGCCACATCTGAGATGTGGATTTGCTTAAAATAAGATTCTAAACTCTTTATCTATGATTCTTTATTTTTATTATATAGACCTCTTTTGTTGTTGTTTATTCGTTTAGTCGCTTCCGACTCTTCGTGACTTCATGGAGCAGCCCGCGCCAGAGCTTCCTGTCGGTCGTCGACACCCCCAGCTCCCCCATCACCTCTAGAATCCATCACCTCTAGAATATCATCCATCCATCTTGCCCTTGGTCAGCCCCTCTTCCTTTTGCCTTCCACTCTCCCTAGCATCAGCATCTTCTCCAGGGTGTCCTCTTCTCATTATGTGGCCAAAGTATTTCAGTTTTGCCTTTAATAGTGAGCAGTCTGGCTTTATTTCCTGGAGTATGGACTGGTTTGATCGTCTAGCAGTCCAAGGCACTCTCAGAATTTTCCTACAACACCACAGTTCAAAAGCATCGATCTTCCTTCGCTCAGCCTTCCTTATGGTCCAGCTCTCACAGCCATATGTTACTACGGGGAACACCAATGCTTTAACTATGCGGACCTTTGTTGTCAGTGTGATGTCTCTGCTCTTAACTATTTTATCGAGATTTGTCATTGCTCTTCTCCCAAGGATTAAGCGTCTTCTGATTTCCTGAATGCAGGCAGCATCTGCAGTAATCTTCGCACCTAGGAATACAAAGTCTTTCACTGCTTCTACATTTTCTCACTCTATTTGCCAGTTATCAATCAAGCTGGTTGCCATAATCTTGGTTTTTTTGAGGTTTAGCTGCAAGCCAGCTTTTGCACTTTCTTCTTTCACCTTCATCATAAGGCTCCTCAGTTCCTCTTCGCTTTCAGCCATCGAAGTGGTATCATCTGCATATCTGAGATTGTTAATGTTTCTTCCAGAGATTTTAACTCCAGCCTTGGATTCCTCAAGCCCAGCATGTCGCATGATGTGTTCTGCATACAAGTTGAATAGGTAGGGTGAGAGTATACAGCCCTGCCGTACTCCTTTGCCAATCTTAAACCAGTCCGTTGTTCCGTGGTCTGTTCTTACTGTTGCTACTTGGTCGTTATACAGATTCTTCAGGAGGCAGACAAGATGACTTGGTATCCCCATACCGCTAAGAACTTGCCACAATTTGTTATGGTCCACACAGTCAAAGGCTTTAGAATAGGCAATAAAACAGAAATAGACGTTTTTCTGAAACGCCCTGGCTTTTTCCATTATCCATCGGATATTGGCAATTTGGTCCCTAGTTCCTCTGCCTTTTCTAAATCCAGCTTGTACATCTGGCAATTCTCGCTCCATGAATTGCTGAAGTCTACCTTGCAGGATCTTGAGCATTACCTTACTGGCATGTGAAATGAGTGCCACTGTTCGATAGTTTGAACATTCTTTAGTGTTCCCCTTTTTTGGTATGGGGATATAAGTTGATTTTTTCCAATCTGATGGCCATTCTTGTGTTTTCCAAATTTGCTGACATATAGCATGCATTACCTTGACAGCACCATCTTGCAAGATTTTGAACAGTTCAGCTGGGATGCCGTCGTCTCCTGCTGCCTTGTTATTAGCAATGCTTCTTAAGGCCCATTCAACCTCACTCTTCAGGATGTCTGGCTCTATCTCACTGACCACACCATCAAAGCTATCCCCGATATTGTTATCCTTCCTATACAGGTCTTCCATATATTCCTGCCACCTTTTCTTGATCTCTTCTTCTTCTGTTAGGTCCTTGCCATCTTTGTTTTTGATCTTACCCATTTTGGCCTGGAATTTACCTCCAATGTTTCTAATTTTCTGGAAGAGGTCCTTCCTATTCTATTGTCTTCTTCCATTCCACGCATTGCTTGTTTAAAAATAATTCCTTATCTCTTCTGGCTAACCTCTGGAATTTTGCATTTAATTGGGCATATCTCCCCCTATCACTGTTGCCTTTTGCTTTCCTTCTTTCTTGGGCTACTTCTAGTGTCTCAGCAGACAGCCATTTTGCCTTCTTGGTTTTCTCTTTCTTTGGGATGTATTTTGTTGTCGCCTCCTGAACAATGTTGTGAACTTCTGTCCATAGTTCTTCCGGGACCCTATCTACTAAATCTACTCTCTTAAATCTATTCTTCACCTCCACTGCATATTCCTTAGCAATATTAGTGAGCTCATATCTAGCTGATCTGTGGGTCTTCCCTAATCTCTTTAGTCTGATCCTAAATTGTGCAAGAAGTTCATGATCTGAACTACAGTCAGCTCCAGGTCTTGTTTTTACTGACTGTATAGATGTCCGCCACCTTTGGCTGCAAAGGATGTAGTCAATCTGATTTCGATGTTGTCCATCTGGTGAAGTCCATGTATAAAGCCCTCTCTTAGGTTGTTGGAAGAGAGTGTTTGTTATGCAGAGTGAGTTGTCTTGGCAAAATTCTATCAGCCTATGTCCTGCTTCATTTTGTTCTCCCAGGCCATGCTTACCTGTAATTCCAGGTGTCATTTGACTGCCCACCTTAGCATTCCAGTCTCCTAGGATGAAAATAACATCTCTTTTAGGTGTGTTGTCCAGTAGGTGCTGCAGATCCTCATAGAACTGCTCTACTTCAGCTTCTTCAGCATCTGTGGTTGGGGCGTATATTTGGATCACTGTGGTGTTAGATGGCTTGCCCTGAATTCGAATTGAGATCATTCTGTCATTTTTTGGATTGTATCCAAGCACTGCTTTAGCCACTTTACGATTAATTATGAAGGCTACTCCATTTCTTCTGTGGTCCTCTTGTCCACAGTAGTAGATCTGGTGGTCATTTGATATGAAGTGGCCCATTCCAGTCCATTTCAGTTCACTGACGCCCAAAATGTCTATCTTTAATCTTGACATCTCACCAATAACCACATCCAATTTGCCCTGGCTCATAGATCTTACATTCCAGGTTCCAATGGTGTGTTGATCCTTAGAACATCGGATTCGCCGTTCACCACCAGCACCATCAGCCGCTAGCTGTCCTTTTGGCTTTGAGCTAGCTGTGTCATCACGTCTGGGGCTAGTTGAACTCATCCTCTGTTCCTCCCCAGTAGCATTTTGACCATCTTCCGACCTGGGGGTCTCATCTTCCGATGGTATACCGACATATCTCTGGTCATACTGATCCACTGAGTTTTCACGGCAAGAATACTGGGGTGGGTTTCCATTACCTTCCCCAGGGATCACATTTAGTCTGACCTCTCTGTCATGACCTTCCGTCTTGGGTGGCCCTTCACGGTTTAGCTCATGGCATCATTGAGGTGCTCAAGCTCCAGCACCACGACAAGGTAACGATCCTTTGCTGAAGATAGACCTCTTAGCCAATCTGAAATTTGATTTTACTTATAGTTAAGTACTGTACAACAGATTTGAAAGTACTATGGTGTTAAACTATCATGAAACTATACTATACTAACATGATTTGCATAATCTGTAGACTATTTGGATTTTGGAGTCCTTGGTGCTCTCTGAGCCTTGTTATTTTCTTGCAGACATTTCATTGCCAGATTAGGCAACATCTTCAGTGCGAAGATGTGGCTTGCCCTGCTTGTGTTGGTGGGGGTGTTGTTCTCTCCTTAGGAGTTATTTGATTGGACTGTTATTTGCTGCTTGGTTGATTGCCTGAGTCAACAGTTCCTTGATTAGGGTGTATTGTGCTGTTTGATTGAGTCTGTCCATGTGTTGTGAGATTAAGGAGTTCTCATTGTGTCTTCTGACTGCTAGTTGGTGTTCGTGGATGTGCTCTGCTAGTCTTCTGCCTGACAGAAGTCTTCTGACATCCACGAACACCAACTAGCAGTCAGAAGACACAATGAGATCTCCTTAATCTCACAACACATGGACAGACTCAACCTTCAACTGGGAAACTGTGAGCATCCTAAACCAAGCCAAATTCAAAAACACCAGAGAATTCCTGGAAGCCTGGCACTCAGACAAAGCAGTCATTGACAGGCACATAGAGGTAAACAACATTTACATACCATTCAAGAGAGACAATAGAAAAGTCAAAAGACCAGTACACTCCCTTGCCAGCAATCAACACCCAGATATGCAAAAATCAACACCAGATGAACCATCAAACAGCACAATACACCCTAATCAAGGAACTATTGACTCAGGCAATCAACCAAGCAGCAAACAACAGCCCAATCAAAGAACTCCCAAGGATAGATCAACACCCCCACCAACACAAGCAGGGCAAGCCACGGTATATAAACTGAGAGCAAGGCCCACTCCTTCTTTGCACTGAAGATGTTGCCTAATCTGGCAATGAAATGTCTGCAAGAAAACAGCAAGGCTCAGAGAGCACCAAGGACTCCAAAATCCGAATAGTCTACAGATTATGCCCATCATGTTAGTATAATCTATAGAAATATATATGATGGTAAAATGGTTAAAGATGGAAACCAAAATATCATTTAATACTTTGACATTCGGATGAACTTAATTAAAGTGAACAACAAAGGAATGAAGAGTTACCAATCCATATACATATAACTGAATAAAGATGTTTGTGTAACATAATCCTTAGCAAGGTTTTCTTCACAATCCACCTGTAAATCTGAAAGAAAGTTATCACTTCTTTCTTACTAATAATTTTCTTTGCTGCAATGACTGGGATTGTTAGAATGATTGCTTATACAACAATTCCAGCAGAAAACATTGGAAAATAATAATCACTTATTATCTTACCTGGTAAACAGGACCACTTTCTCTTTTTCAGCACTGTTGCAGAAGTTTTTCCTAGCCTTTCAACATCTGAGAACAAGAATCATTCAGTCTCTGGAAAACTGAATTATGGGAGGAAAGATGGGTTCCAAAGTGGAGTTGCAGCCAGATGTCAGCCCTGTTTTTGGATGCACGTCAAGTCTAAGGATAGAAATAAAGCAGAACCAGAAAAACTTTCTGTCTGTCAAGAACTCCATGAGCAGTCTGAGTAGGTGGGACATTCAGTCAAAGAATGCTTTGTTACCAAAAGTTTCAAAGTTCACAAAGGGCAGTCAAAGGTTCAAATTAAAACCATCAGCCAAGGTATGCTGTAGTGATACAGTAAAAGGGCTTCTCCTTCATGACATAAGTTGAGGACCAAATTCCTTATGCTGCTTGTTCTTATGAAGCAAACAACCTGAAACTATATAAATATTTTTATGAGCGAGCATATTTCAGTGTAAAAAGATTAATAAAATTTAATAAGCAGAACAAAACTTAGAAAATAACTTTTTCCTTCAGCAATCTGGCATAGACAAAAATGATATGCAATAAAATGTGCTTATTTTACAGCCAGGCATGAGAAAATAAGCACACCTTTACAGCACCCACCCCATTTTTTTTTTTTACATTTGCTTAATCAGTCAGAAATAATTATAGTAGAAGAGTACTTTGGGAAAAATCTAAGGAAACCTGTAAAGGCAGAAATAAAATGGCACTAGCTCAAAAAGTTAAACTCATATAAATTTCTACAATGTATCACCCTGGGCTTGTTATATTGAAGTGACTCACCAAAATGAAACAGTGATATGTTTTTTCAAGTATTGTTTCTGTGTTTTATTTATAATTCATCAGTACTGGGTGTCTGCCTTTGGTCAACTCTGGTTGCTTTTAAGTAAAACAAGCTGGTTGTTTTGTAACACTCAGCGAAGCCTGACTTTCAAAATAATGCACAAGATCCATGCAAACAACAATAGAACATAAATTCCTTGAATTGAATGAGTAATCTGAACCCCTGCCAATACTGGCAAACCAGGATTAGTCTGACTTTTTTTTTCCATTTGGATTATACACCAGCTATCACTCTCTCTCAATACAGTCTCCTTGGAGGAATATCAACATATTTCAGAAACTGATGCCTCTATTTCCCAACTGTTAAAATACTTTTGAGCAAATCTCCCTAATATTTAGCCCAAACCATTTCCCACTGCTGGTTTTGCCAACTCCTTCTGGATTACATTTTCCATTTCAATACATTTTGATCTATAAGTATATAGTAATTTTTAACCTGCAGTGGTCACAGAAGAGTTTCTCCATAATAAGAATAACGGCAGATTCCTTTCCCACTCTTTCTGCGATGTTCAAGACAAGGACATTAGCTTTGATAATTTTCAGTGTTACAATTGCTCCTATTAAAAATGCTGTTTGTATGGGTAAGTGGGTGGGGATGGGGGTGAAAAGAATCCTTACCCATTTCAGTGCACAGCTACACCATTTCAGGATAGGTGATCCTCAAAAGAAGAAAAGAAAAGAACCTTTTCCCCAACTTTAACAAGAAATGGAGACCTATGGTTCCAAGTATTCAAGCCAAGTATCCCAGACTGACTGAGTTGACTATATGGTCCAGCAATTCTGTATGCCTTACAAAGTCAGTTTCACCTAGGATTTATGCTGTAGGGCTTTTCTTATAAAGATGTCTGCCAGAGGAATAGAATGTCCTCTGAAAGGAGGCACACAGTAATTGCAACTCTTTCAGGTTCGGTCAAGTGTGTTTTACAACAACTTCTCTATATTTGATTTTGGTTGGTTTTTTTTTAAAACTTGCTGTCTATTAACAATTGCAATAAAGTTGCTTCTACACTCTTCAGGAGTATTTTTCATTCAGCTTGATATATATATAAAAAAGCAACAATTAGAACAGAACTAAGATTGACTTTCCATTGATCTCATTTCGGTGTTCAACTTTCCCTGAGCTGTAGAGGTGACTTAATTCAGTTCTTTTCACACCAGCTCCTGGCCTAATCATTGTTTATGTTCAATATGTGTGTGTGTGTGTGTGTGTGTGCATGTGTGTACACACACATACATACATATACATATATACACATATATATTCACACACACATACATACATATACATATATACACATATATATTCACACACACACACACATACATATACATATATACATGCACACACAGACACACATATATCCATATCCATATACACCGAAAAAGATGAACATGGATACTTCTTTGGAATTTTAAAAAAAGAAATTGCTTTATTTCATTTTGCTGTGGGATTATTTTTTAACTGCTTGGATTGTTTTAAAATGATCACAGAACATATATTGTTATTATTAATGCCTGATGCATTTTAAGACTCACTCTGAAGTAAATTTTATGAATTCTGTAATTTTCATCTAAAAATAAATAAAAGGATTCCCAACAGGGGAATCTCCCCCCACATAAATCTCTAACAATGGAAAATTATAGGTATTTACATACTAGCTACCCTCCAGTGTAAAACTGAAAGCTTTTGTAAATAATTCCAATTATTTATGTTTTATTCATTCTGTATGCACAATGATTTCTGTTCTCACAAATCTTAATATTCCATTTTGTATTCCTATAAAAAACACAATATATACTAGTTGTGATTATCAGCTAAATGCACAAATCATGTTCCAATCTAAGTTCCTTATTAATAGTACAAAACAGAGTAAAATAAAATAGCATTTATTACAGCTCAATTTACGTGTTCTAGCCCAGAAGCAAATTGATCACAGACACAAAAAGAGTATTGTAACTTTTTTTTTCAATACCATACTGTCCTAACTGCCAGGAAACACGCTGAGACAAGGAACTGGTCTCTAATGTTTTATTGCTTGTACATAACAGGAATCCTAACAAACTGAAGAAGCATGGGAAAAACCCAGCCATATAAACCCCAAAGGTTAAGGCGGTCCCGATCTGTGTCTCTTTGAATGGCTGAACAATTCCTCAGTGCTACGCATGCGCTTGACAGTCTGGATGGGAGCCCCCTGCTCGCCATCCTTACTCATGACACATACCATGAAAAAAAAATCTTGTTTAAAAGTTATATTTTCCTGTATTTAAACATGTTTTGAGTATGTTTATCTATTCAGTGAGATATTTTTATAATGCCTTTCATGGGCAAAATCCTCTCAGGATAATTTACAATACAAAAACATAAAAAATCCTAATTTTCTAATACAAAATTCACAATAATTCACTCTAAAACTGACAGTTAAATCCATTGATTAAAATGCTGATTTTCAAACATAGGATTGGTATTAATGAAAACAGACATAAACAATCGGATCTTTACAGTCTGTTTAAAACCAAGTTAATATGGCAATCAAAAGAATCTGTCCTTAAATGTCAGGATGATGTAATGAGGAATTCAAACACATCAGAGCTGTAATTGGTATATGTCTTAAATCAGCAAACATTTACAGAACAGTATTGTTATGTCATATGAAGAGACAAACTACTAGAGTAGCATAGATTGCCTGTGAATCAGTTATTTAAAAAGTTATCATAACACGCTGATGTTTATTTGAATAGAAAAGTCAGTTTGGTCGAGTGGTTAAGGCAACGGGCTAGAAACCAGGAGACCGAGAGTTCTAGTCCCGCCTTGAGCATGAAAGCCAGCTGGGTGACTTTGGGCCAGTCACTCTCTCTCAGCCCAACTCACCTCACAGGGTTGCTGTTGTGGGGAAAATAGGAGGAGGAAGGCGTATTTGGTATGTTCACTACCTTGAGTTATTTATAAAAATAATAAAGGCGGGATAGAAAATAAATAAATATAAATAAACTAAATAAACTTGGAATGCACATCCTGAATGTATGTCAGTGTGGTACATGTACCTTCAAGCTGATGAATGAGGGAAATAGTATGCTGGCTTGCAAGATAGTGTCTAGATTAGAGATCCTAGCTTGTAGATAATAGCATGACAATGCTTTGGATAAAATCAAATTTGGTTGTGCTTTGGCATACTGGCCAAAATCTGCCAAAACTGACTGGTGATACTGTTAGTAGGAAAGGGTAGATGTGACACAGGTATAACTAAGGCTGACAAATTAGTCTTTATCTTTTCTGTTTTACCAGAAAGTGTTATGTGAAAGCATTAATTGACCAAAACAATGATGGGCAGTGGAGGTCAATATCTATGGGCTCGTCTGCTGAAGACCATGGCATATGGCAAACTGTGACTTGGAATATAAGAAAAGCAAATGGTGAAATGCATGAATTAACTAATTAAGTGAAAGAAGAACACAGTTATGCTGTGTGCCCATGAAGAATGTAATTAATTTGCTAAATATAGTCTGATCTTATGGAGTAGAAATGGTGAATATATGCAGCAAAATGAAGGTGTAAGCTTAATTACTATATGAAGGAAACAGCTAAAATATATTTCACAAAGTATGAATTTTCTGAAACGATGAGTTGTTATGGATGTGGATGAAAGGAGGAATCCATAGGTTAGTGATATGTGCATGTTATTCTCCAGTGTATGGCAATAACTGAAGAAAAATAACCCACACTAACCGAGTGTTCCATTACCAAATAACAACCCTACCTCCCACAAGAGGAGCTGTGTAAGGACGTTATTCTGACAAACCCAAACACACTGCAGCAACCTGAAACCCCAGAAAAAGGAAACAGGCTGCCTATACAACATCTTCCAATAAAATGGATACCCACGCAACTTTATCAAAAAGTACCTGACCACTCAACTCACAATAGCACAATCAACACAAGCTATGAAAAGGATGACACTACCATATATCAAAAACATCTCAAAAACAACCAACAGACTATTACAACCACATGGCATCACCATAGCACACAAACCAACTCAAGTCCTCCAAAACATCTTAAGTAAACCAAAAGACCCAGTAGCCCAAGAAGAAAAACAGGAGTCATCTACAACATACAGGGTAAGGACTGTAACAGCCACTATGTAGGACAGATGAGCAGAAGACTAGGGGAGCACAACCATGAACATCAACTAGCAGTCAGAAGACACGATGGAAACTCCTTAATCTCACAATGCATGGACAGACTCAACCACAGTTTTAACTGGGAAACTGTGAACGCCCTAGGTAAAGGTAAAGGTTTCCCTTGACATTAAGTCCAGTCGTGTCTGATTCTAGGGGGCAGTGCTCATCTCCGTTTCAAAGCTGAAGAGCCGGCGTTTGTCCGTAGACACTTCCGTGGTCATGTGGCCGGCATGACTAAACGGAATGCTGTTGCCTGCCCGCCGAAGCGGTACCTATTAATCTACTCACATTTGCATGTTTTCCAACTGCTAGGTTGGCAGGAGCTGGGACTAGCAATGGGAACTCACCCCATCAGGCGGATTCGAACTGCCAACCTTCCAATCGGCAAGCTCAGCAGCTCAGCAGTTTAACCGGCAGCACCACCCTATATCCAAAAATGCTAGGGAATTCCTGGAAGCTTGGCATTCAGACAAATCAGCCATTAAAATACACATAGAAACAAGCCGTATTTACACACCATTCAAAAGAGTCAACAACAAGCTAAGAAGAAAAAAGACCAGAACACATCCCCTCCAGCAGCCAACACCCAGATAAGCAGAGATTAACACCAATCAATACCCCAATAAAAGAACTACCAAGGAGAAAACCACACCCCCACCAACAATGGTAGGGCAAGCTACTGTATATAAATCGGTAGCAAACCCAACACTCGCTTGCACTGATGATGTTACCTAGTTGGGTAATGAAACATCTGCATGCAAACTGCCAAGCTCAGAGAGCATAAAGGACTCCACAGTTCAACCCTGAGCTACATATATTCCCTTCTATTGGAATAACTGAAGAACCAAGAAGAGTTTTGCAGAAAATTATCCAATGTTCTGAATGAAAGAGTTCTAAGGGAAAAATTATTGGGTTAGATAACATGAATGGATGGCTGAAAACAAGATGAGAGAATGTAGAAAAGTGTTTTGGCTATTTGGAAACCCAAGAATGAATGAGAATGATATTGTGATTATCTGCTTACAAAATGTCTGCTTCAAATACATGATAAGCATAAGTAATATTTTGTGCAAACATGGAATTGAAGGTTAGTTGCTGAATGTGATAAGAGTGATATATTATAGAAGTAGAACCCACATTAAGAATAAATGCAATATTTACTGAATGGTTCAGCGCTACGGATAGAGTAAAACAAGGATGTGTGATGTCTCCTTGGTTGCTTAATGTATGAATGTATAAGGAACGTGTGCGCTGATGCAGTGAGTTGGTTAGAAATGTGAATCTAATTTTGTACACAGGCTGAAAACCTGTAGGATTTTCAGCAAATGCTAGATAGATTTCAATGTTACAAGAAGTATGGATCTAAAAACTAATGTATTGAAGACCAAGGTGGTTGTATTTGATATAGAAAATGGAATAAACACTGAAGTTATATATAAATGGCAAAAAAAACTAAGACAAGTAGATCAATTTGTGAATCTCATTAGAACATTTATTAAAAATGGGAGTACATATGAAAAATATTTTGATATGCAAATGCCAATAGAAAGATAGTAAGGACCATGCAGTCTGTTGCAAGAAATCACTGTATTGAAAGAAAGTGGAAATAACTAGCGTAACAACAAGCTTTGGCTCACCTGGTTATGTCAAACTATAAAAGTAAGTTAAATGAAATGGAAAAGGGATACTAGCAAACTAGTAAACCAAAAATAAATAGGGTCAATAAGAAATGAGTGTCACTTACTTTTGTATTCAACCTCTACAAAAGAAATATGAAATGCTTTTTATGCTGGTCTATGACCATAATAAAGATTTGATTTGATTTGATTTGATTTGATTTGATTTGATTTGATTTGATTTGACTTGATTTGATTTGATTTGAAGTACTTTTGTCATATAGAGTGAATGAATGAGGATCAAATCATAAAACAAATATATGAGTGAATGGTGTGACAGGGGAAGATCAGTAAGACTGATCAGATCCTGAAAAAGACAGAGGCAAGAAGTGTAAAGAACCAAAGTCTGAATCTATGAATCAGTATAGAGATATAGTGGAAGCAAAAATAGAAAAGTATGTAGTAGTATAGCGAATGGTATATACCAGATTTTGCTGTATTTCCTTTTATTACCTCATGCCTTCACTTTATCTCCTTCTCTCTTTCCCTCTTTAGCGTAGTGCTGCTTACCCTGAAAGCAAACAGAATGAATATATAAGTATATAACTTGAGATGAATTTTGTTTAAAATGATACTTAAAGATCTGGCTTTAAGTATTGTATTGTTGAGCATGAACAGGGCTCTAGGCAGGATTTAAAAGCAAGTTTAATACTTTACTCAACATAATACGCTATCAACCAGAGATCAGCTGACAGCTTCATACTTTTTGGAAATGTCATAAGACTGTACCATCCCATAAAGCACATTTAAATAACACTGGAGGCTGGTCTGGTCTTAAATTCTGGAGTTCTTAGCAAAGTGTATTCCGCAAGTTGGCCATGCATGCAATTTGACCAAGGGCAATTCACTTTACTCACCATCTATCTGAAAGGTTTCCCAATCCAAATCTGTTACAAGATAAAGAACCTTAAGGAGAGAGGAAGCCTGGAAATTGCCTATTAACACCTACAGTATATGGAACCATCACAGCTTTTTCGCTATGGCAAGACATGGTTATTTAACTTTAAAATGCAGCAATTATTTTTCTGATTATTTGCCTTTATAATCATAAATTGCACATTTAATGTAAAAACATGTGCCATCAGGCTGTTGTTTTGTTGATGATGTAGAAGTAGCTACCTGAATCTGGTAGGCTCCCTTGTTAATAGCCATCCATATGGGTCAGCCCTGTTACAGTTATTTGGTAACAGCAGTATAGATTGCAGTGATGGATATTGATAACAGCAGTACAAGCTTTTGTTTACATTTTCCACAAAGGCCCTGACTGATATCATTCCAAAATACACTTGGCTGGGCACATTTCATTTTGACTTAAAGAATATATACCTAAGCTCAAAGTGAACCTGAGGTTTCCCTCTCTGGTCTCCTGCCAGTCCCTTCTGACCTTCACGAGCCCTCCATTCTCCATCTCTTGCCTATTTTCTGTCTGCTGAGAGGCACAGAGGGAAGAAAGGAAAAAAGATCTGGGAGTCCTGGCACTTAGATGAGTTCCCTTTGCACCACTTTTTTTCCAGGACACTGAGCAGCACTGCTTACAGGGAAGAAGCTTAAGCTTACTGGAAATCAATAAAAATAATTAGATTTATCAAAATGACTTATAATGTTCAACTATCTCTATTTAATAACAAAAAAAAAAGCCTGTTGTTTGATTCTTTAAAGTAACTACCAAGTCGTTTTGCTGTGTCATCCATTTCATTCTCATTTACCAGTAAAAATTAGAATTGTAATTGGCTGCTAGACAAATTGAATCTATGCCCTTTACTGTCCTATCGTTTAATCTGTACCTTCATCTCTAATCTACACATCTACTTCAGGATTTTGGTGGCCTCCTCTCTGTGAAGTTGACCAAAGGTTACTGCCCCTGAAAATGCCCAGCCATTTTGCCCATGGTATAGAACTTGAAGTATATCTGTCATTCTATATGCAGTTCCTGAGGTGGTCACAAGCAAGCATTGGAAGAACTGTACAATGTGAAATTGCAGTCTCAGGGTTTATCTATACGGCAGAGACTGCAAACGCTTTGTGGTCTCAATAGAATTTTGAAAGTTCAGAAGGGAAAGTTAAAGGATCAGAACCTTATAAGTAAGTCACTATACACACAGCCATCAAGCATGTATTTGATGTAGTCATTTGCTTATTAAGTCATCTTGCACATTCAAGGTAGGGTAGCCATCCTTTATTAATATACTGAACTACTGTATTCCTAATAAATTTTCTGATACTTCAATGCCCTTTATAAAGATAGAGATAAATCCATCACATTCTGTTAATTTTAATGGATTAAAGCACATATCAATTCAAATATATTGAAAAGAAACTGAATTCAATGTGATACACATGTGTAGACACTGAGTAGTTGAAGGGCCATAAGACGGATAGAACACATGTTTTGCAAGCAAAATGTCCAAGTTTCAACCCACATTATTTTTAACCTACAACGAAGAGCCATTGCCAGTCAGCGTAGGTAAATATTGTTCTAGACAACAATTGGTTTAACTTGATATAATGCAGTTTTCCTTACTGTCTTATATAGAACCATTATCATGAATCCAGTTAGCTGTTTATGACTATCTAACAGTCTATAGTAGCTGCTCAGAAGAAAGTTAATATTGTGCAAGTAGGAAATGCCTAACAACTTCCCCATAACAAATCTAAGCTGCGTGTTATTTCAAGGTCCCTAAAGTGCCATTAAATGCTGTTCCAGATCTAGCTCTTTATAAATGTTCATTGCCAGGTCTTCAAGGAAAAAAATGAAACTGCAGGCTCATAATCTGTTTTCTTATGAGATATAATGGCTTTATGTCATCCCTGTAGTCAAGCAAAATATTTGATGTTTTGCAGCTTGGAAGAATAGTAGGTCAGCCTTTTTGTAAATTAAATCTAGGAGCTAAAAATACTGTCAATTATATCTGGATTAAGCATTATCCCTGAAGAGAAAGGAGATACATACATTTATGTGGAACTGGCAAAGTTACCTCTAAACATCAGCATTGCTGAATGTATAGAGGAAAATACATGTAATTTCAGAAGCTTGTGATTTTGCTACATTGTCTCCTAAAACACAGATGCAGCCAAAAGTATTGGTACCCCTCCAGTTTTTTCCAAAGAATCCCAATTTGCGTGAAATAAGTTGAAACAGACCCAAGTAAACAGCATCCACCATTCTTTATGCCATAGTCCATAGAGCAGACATTTTGGTTTTGATGTATGACTTAACATATTCCTGTAAATAATACAACAAATGAAAATGGGCATGGATTTGTATGGTTTTCACCCTTGTGAGGTTTAGCGAACTGTTAAAAACCTGATTGTTCCCCCAGGCCTTGGGATAGGGTGGGGGTGGGTGGGCTTTTTGTTATGTTTATCTGGTCTGCAGAATGGCCCGGTGTAGTGTTTTCCAGTCCTCCAGTGTCATTTTTTATTTGTATCTCTGCATGTTGTTTTTCTTCTTTATTGGTAAGCTATTCAGAGCTGTGAAGGAATAGGGCAACCTCTCTATAAAATAAAATAACAAAATAAATAAAAATCAAATATATAAATATAGCGTGGGGGGTATCTGGCTTGACAATAACACCTGTGAAAAAATATCTTGGAACAGTAGTTGGTTACAAACTGAGCATGTGTCAGCAGTGTGATGTGACAGTAAAAAAAGAAAAAGCATCTGTGACTTTATACTGTATCATCCAAGGTATAGTCTCTTAATCAAAGGAAGAAATCATTCTTTATTATTTTACATTGATTATACTCCACATTAAATATTATATCTGGATATGAATGATTCAGACAAACTGAAACAGGTTCAGAAACAGGGAACAGAGGATCAGGAAACTAGAAATTAAATCCTCCAAAGAAATATTGAAAGGAAGGAATATTGAAAGTTTACCTTTGAGAAGAGAATATTAAGGAGGAATATGATTACAGTCTTCAAATATCTGAAAGGTTGTCACACAGATCATGATCTGTTCTACCATCCCAGAGGACTGGACACAGAATAATGGATTCAATTATAGGATACGTTTTGTAATAGCAATTCAGCCATGGAACTAATCACCAAGGGGGTGGTGAGGTTCCTTTCTCTGGATGTGATCATGTGAAATCTGGACACCCATTTATTACTCTATGATTCTAAGATTGTTTGCCATATATTAAATATATTGAATTGATTGAATGGCCACAATTCTTTTAAAGTTCCCCAAATCTCAGTTCATGTTGTGCCTGAACTAGATTTTTGCGAATCATTGAGTTTTTATTACAGGCAGTCCTCACTTAGCAACTGCCTCGTACAGCAACCGTTTGCAGTTACAGCAGTGATGAAAAAGTAACTTTGCGACCAATCCTTGAATTTAAGACTTTCGCAGGTCTGTAAAGCAAAGGAAAGCTGAAGTAAGATCATAAGCACAGTCATGGTTTCATTTCACGACCACTTTGCTTAATGACTGAGTTGCCAGTCCCAACTGTGGTCACTAAATGAAAATTACCTGTAATATACACAAGTGGTGGCCTCAAAATAAAAGGTTGCTTATGCAGGTAGTGGTCAAAGCCTTCTAACCTTTACTTTCTGAGATAAGAAAACTCTCTAGGATAGGAAACATTGCCACCTTATTTGTATTTTCAAATGCCCTTTGGCTTCTTCCCTCCAAAAACAATGACCTTTAAACTGAAAATTCAAAATGAGCTGATCCATGAGTTTAAATTTATTCCTTATGCTTAAATACCATTTGCCAGTGGTTTCACAACTTCCACATGTTCTTTTACCTGCCTTAACATGCTTTCATATGTACAGCCTGAAATCTCCTGTTTCTTTTTAAATAATCTACTTCAGGACTACCATATATCTGATGATATCTCCTCTTTGTAATATACTATTTATATATAAACTATTTATAAAACAGACCACTTTCATTCAAAAATAATTCCAAAATGAAGGACAATAAAACAAACTCACAAAATAATATGTAACAATAGCTAAAATCATAAAATAATGTAATAAAAACAGTATGCATTAAATGGAACAACTGTATAAATTCAAGTGAAAGCCTGGGTAAATGGATAAATCTTCAGTAAACACCAAATGATAAGGAGCCTTGATGCCAACCAAAATAGCACAAACAGATGCAAATATTTGGGTAAGGTGTAACACATAGGTTAAAAACTAATCAGGCTGTTTGATCAGCTGTATGAATTGACTTTCTAAAATATTCTATGGCTGGTATATGTCAGTCCCTTATATTCTATAAACAGTTCTGGCTTGCCATAACTTCCAAAGAATAATAAATAAATAAAATAGAAAGTAGAATTTCACGAGAGAAGCCATCCTTCTCTCTATGTCATATAAATACATTTGGTTACCTTGAGCTCATTTTAAGTTATTCACTCCTATTTCTTCAAGAAAAAGTTAGTTATTGATAGTCAGATAACTTCATTAAGTTCTAAGGATAGTGGCAAATGTATGCCCGAAAAGATCAGTTTCTTATAATTGAATACTGATGCTAACTGTATTAGTGAACTAATGAACAGAAATTGAGAAAGCGTGTTATGCGTATTACTGATTACTTATAGATGGAAGGCAAATAAAAGTGCATTTCTTTTCCACTGGAAAATACCAACCAAAAGGCCTATTAATATCGGGAATTTTAAAATATTGGTAATTTATGCTAGTGCAGAAAACAAATATATCTGAAACTGTGTGATACCACTTTCTCCACTAGATGTCAGAGTTATATAGCAATGTTTTTAGTTTTGCAATGTTGTAGCAAAACTACCTCTCACTAATTACATGTTCAGGGGTGCAAATGCATGTACTAAAGTTGCTTCATTAAGATAAAGTACCTTCAGGAAGAGCTACAAAAGAGGGAATGTTCCCTTCATGTTTTCTCTCTCCACTGTATTTCTCACTTCAGGATTTTAAAAAGTGTACATTTTGTAATAAAAAAAGAGCAGGATTTGGGGGGACTCATTAATTTTGTAATTGCATGTCAGATATTTTGTTGTTTATTCGTTTAGTCACTTCCGACTCTTCGTGACTTCATGGACCAGCCCACGCCAGAGCTTTCTGTCGGTCCTCAACACCCCGAGCTCCCCCAGGCATAAATCCATCACCTAAGGTGCTTGTTTCATGTATTTTTCACCAAGATCCTTAAGGATGCATAGACTTCCACATTCAGCTCCTAAGTGCCTTATGGTATGACCCCCAAGCCCCTCCAAAATTGTTGCCACGTCATTTCTTTAAATGTGAAAAAAATATTAAATACTTGGGGAGTTTATATTAATTGGGCAAATTACAAATTCATTTCATTTCAGTCATGGTATCTACTTCTTTATCCTGACTTGCCCACTTTTGGAAGTGTAGTCCCTGACAATCCCTGGCAAGGTTGAGCGTAGCCCTGTGCACCTCTTCCTTAGAATTTCTCCAAAACAGACAAATAACATAAAATAAAATAAAATGCTAATTATAAGTCAGAGGGTTAATGAAAACTGTCCACTGAAATTTGGCCCTTGGTAAGCCGAATGAAACAACCTTGTTCTTTTTTCTTCACTTCTGGAGCAGCTGAGAAAAGGTGATATTATGTGATACTAACGTGCTGGATTTAACTTATGCAACTAGTTCCATTTAGTAGATTTGTGCATGATTTCCCATTGCTCTAAGAGTACAAAATGGAACATGAGAAGCTTCCCTAAGAAAGCTCATAGATACTATCAGTATAATGGCAGGAGTTTAACTGGTCATTTCATAGCACTGCATTATATGAAATTATTGTGCTTGGTTTATTTTGAATTGCTTGTAGATGATAAAGCTTGCTCAACTCAACATTACACTGGAATTCATCTAAGGGACTAACATAAAATATGTTCAAAGTCCAAGCACTTTTTATCTTTTCTACTCCCCTCTCCCAGCAGTGATAAGGGTAAAACTTGTTGCTGCACACCTATCTTGATCCAAGTATTCTGTTCACTGGTGACCTCTACAATACCTTTCCACTATGGTGGCAAACAGCCCAGAAAGAGCAGCTGGTTTACTCTGACTGCAATCTGGAGTCCATATGTAGGAAAGCAGGAATTTTATCAAACTGCAGAATACAAGTTATCTGTAATAATAAATACCCTTCAAGTAGCAAATCAAATGACATATAGAAAGAAATTGCCTGACTAGCTTAACATTACAACTGACTAGCATTCTACTCAATATTCAATGTGGTGCTCATTTGAAACTGTACTATTAAAGATTTCTGTGCTAATAAAAATTATCTATGATCATATCATTGGTCTGAAAACATCAATCTGATCATGCTGATCAAATTAATGGTCTAATTTTCAGATCCAGCCAGGGTCAGCTTATTTCTTGTCATGGTTACATCACTTGGCCATCAAATAGTTTTAGAGAAATAATTGGCATATATCAGTAACTTCCTTTCCTTAATCTTTCCAGACACATTTGTCTAAATATTTGATTGATTATGTGGTATCAAGTCATTTTTGACTACTAGCAACCACATAGATTTTCTCCATGACAATCTATTCAGGTCTTACAATAGTGCACTCATCACCACTTTAACTAAGTCCATCCATCTTGCTGCTAGTCGTTCATCTCCAGTATTACAGCCTTTTCCAGGGAGCTAGGTCGTCACATAATGAATTCAAAGTAGTATAAGTTGAACCTGGTCATTTGTGCTTTGAGTGAGAACTCTGGGTTGATTTGTTTGATGATCCATTAGTTTGTTTTCTTGGCTGACCACAGTATTCTCAGGAGTTTCTCCAACACCAAAGTTCAAAAGTGTTAATACTCTTCCTAACCTGCTTCTTTAAAGTCCAACTTTCATTTCCACAATGTGTCACAGGGAATACCATGGCTTGCATGATTCTGATCTTTGTAGGTATACAGACATCATGGCATTTGAATATCTTTTCCAAAGCATTCATGGCTACTCTACCAAGTGCTAGTCTATGACAAATGTCTTGACTGTTTGTTCCTTTACCATTGTTGGTTAATCATAAAAGACAGAACCTATCCACCACTTCAATATCTTCATTGCCAATTATAAGGCTGGTTGTTCTACCTGTTGTTATTAGTTTGGTCTTTATATTTAATTTTAGTCCAATTTTTTTCACTTTGCTCCTTAACTTTTATTACTAGAGCTTGCAGATCCTTTACATTTTCGGCTATCAGTGTAGCATCATCAGCATAGTGTAGGTTATTGATGTTTCTTCTGCCAATTTTAAAACCACACTCATTTTTTTCCAATCCAGCTTCCCTTAATATATATTCAGCCTATATGCTGAATAAATAATAATAAGGGGAGAGTATACAGCCTTATTGCACCCCTTTGTCAACCTGGACCCAGTCTGTTTCATCATGTTCTGTCTGTACTGTGGCTTCCTGACCTGTATATAATGAACACAATGAAATGTTCTGGGATTCCCATTTTTCTGAGCACATTTCACAGCTTGACTTGATTGACACAAAGCCAAGTACTGTCCTTGCTATACCTTTCCTAACTATAAAAGCAACACTATTCCTTGTTTTTCGTATCCTAATAAAAAGTGTCCAATCTCAGTCCATCTCAATTCACTAATGCCTAAGATGTAAATCTGTAATCATTTCAACTTCCACAGTGTTGAGCTTTCCTGTGTTCATACTTCTTACTTTCCATGTTCTTGCTGTAATTCTATCTTTGCAGCTTCAGATTTTCTTTTCCTATATGGCAACATCAGCAACTGGATGTCCTGAAGGCTTTAATCTAGCCACACCTCTAGTATTCCAAAAGATCCTCAGTAGTATATTGAGTGCCTTCCAGCTTGAGGGGCCTGTTATCCAGCACTATATTGTCAATCATTTTATATATTCTATACATCTGGTTTTCTTGATAAAAATACAGGAGTAGTTTACCATTACCTTCTCTTGCACAGTATGGACCTGATGCCTTTGCAACTGTCACTAAAGTGATCATCTGCCTCCAGAATCTTCCTATATTGCTGTTGACCGATATAGGTTCCTGCTTGCTTTAGCTGGGTAGCTGGGATGACCTTCATGCCTTGGGTGACCCTGCTGGGAATATATGTTCTTGGCATACACTCCCAACGTTCTTTGTTCATCCCTCCTAGGAACACCCACAATTATCCAGCACAGCAGGATTTGGGGTGGGGTTGGGGGAAAACATCTTATCTATCCAGTAATAAGTAAAATGAATTAGGGCTGGCTTCACCACTGACTAACTCTGGCCTTCTGGCCTTCATGCACATCCTCCGACTTTGCCTGGACACATGTGCTTCCACGTGTTTGGATAGACAGTTTTTAAATAGTTGGGTGGAAAGAAAGGATAAATAGTCAGTCCTAGGATAGTGAGACAAAACTGCAGTCAAAGACTACAAGAAATTGTTGGAAAAGAAAAAGGACAATTTGGATGGAAATAAAAATAGGTTTAGAAGTAGGAAAAGGGGCTAAAGAAGGAGCTCCAGCAGAAGAAATGGAATTAAAAATAAAAGTGATGGAAGTGATGATTTTAGATAAAACTGAAGCGAAAGGAATGCTGAAAGTATTTTAGAGATTTATATGGGAATAATAGTTATATGTTTATGAATGGAATTGAAACAATATAATTCTTAGTATCTAAGAAAAATGATGAAGAAAGTCATAAATGCTCTAAGATTATTGAAAAAATGGTAAAAGTGAAGGTGGAGATGATATAACTGGAGAAATACTTAAAATACAAATTTATTTATCTAATGGTTGTGTGATTTAATATATGTGTGAAGGCTGCATCTTTCTGATTGATAAGTTACAACAGGTGGTAGTGAAAAAAAACCTGAGAAGTGCTGTGTGTTTTATGCCATGCAGGGGGTGGACAAACTAGAATTTTTCCCTTGAGAAATGTACAACTGCAAGAAAGTTTATTGTACGTTTGTTGATTTGGAGAGTGTATGATAAAGTGAATAGGCTTGAATTACAGGATGTTTTGTATGAATACAGAGTTGAAGATTGGTTGCAGAATGAGATGAGAACAGTATATGCTTCAAATAAAGTATGCACAAGAACAAATGGAATATTTAGCAACCAGCTCAGCACTGAGCAGGCAGCAATGGCATGTTCAAGAATCTGATAAACATTCCCATTCTGGGGATTTGAATGTTCTTCCCTTATCAGTTAAAAGACCAGCCTCTTTGTTGCTTCACACAGAAACCATGGTTATGCTGAGAAAGTTCCTGGTTTAACAGATGGGAGATCATATGGCTTTTGAAAGTGAAAACAATCCACTTCAGATTTCTGTAACCTAATTTCTCTTGCCTTTCAATAAATCTGGTAAAAGGAGCCTCTGTGAGAATCTTGCTTTTGGATGTAATAGGCTGTCAAGAAGAGCATAACATAAAAATATAGAGAATCCTTGTGGTGATGCTAGAGGTGTGTTAACTGGAGGTGTGAATGGCCATGTGATTTTTGTATTCAAATGATACACAATGTTGGTTGAGAACCCAAAGGATTTCCAATAAATGATGTAATGTGGGCCTGATGTAACATGGAGTACAGATCTGAAAATTAACGTATCAAAGATCATGATACAGTAGTTGCATTTGACAAAAAAAACCAGAGTGAACGACTGACTGCAAATTACACAAATGATAAAAAATGAGAGAAAGCAGATGAATTTGGGTACCTTGGCAGATTGTTTAATTAAAAAAAAAGAGAAAACTGAAAAATTTTAAGATGTGCAAATACTAGAAGGAAGATAGTGGGTAGTAAGTGTTGGTTAATCATAAAAGACAGGAATGTTGTAGAAAAAGGCTACCTAGACAGTTTTCTTTCTTTGCCTCTCTTTAACCCTATGGACAAAATTGCTATGTAGACAGCCGAAGGATAAGTGTCCAAACTTTCATAGTTTGGCTCAATAACTTGGATATAACATTATTTCAATGATCTCTCTCATAAAATAAAGAGTTTTTCCCATCTTGAGTAAAGAGCCACAGTTCAGTAACGGAGAGGGAGGAAAGCTGGACAAGCTCATGGACTCTCCTGAAAACCCAGAGAGAAAGCAGAAATTATGGTAGCCCCCCAGAACCAGCCAGACTAGATAGTGATACATCTGAGATTAATATAACTATCTCAAAGAGAATAAAGATTTGAATTAATGAAAACCTTAGAGTCTAAAGAGATGGACTGAAGATTTACAGGTCTGGAAACTGGCATATCTGGGATCCATGGAGGTTAAAACTATGAAAACCCAAGCTTTTAATTGATAATGATTTGGAAACATTGAAGAGAATTATTATTTCCCATGAATCCAGAACTAAGACTTTGGAAGAGAAGGAATCTCATGAAAAACTTGTTACAGATCTGCAAACTGAATTAAAGTACACCAGCAGCTCACCAGAAAAAAACTTAAAAATGATTCCACCTTTGAATGTAGAATAGCAGAACCTCTGTTAATTTACATAGAACTGACATGCATTCAGGAAATCTCATTGCCAACTGCTTTTATACTTTAGATACTGAATGCTAACAGATTAAGAGAGGCAATGCCTCACCGAGAACTTCTTCTATAACTGTTACATTTCTAAAGTCTAGCACCAGAGGCCAACTTCTACAACCTTCAGGACAGACTACAAATTGAAATATTATGGAAATAAAATAATGAATTACCCAGACCTGCCTTTGCTGGAGCGAAGTCTCAAAAAAGCTTTGACTTGACACGTACATTAGAAGGAACAAGGAAGTTAAATACTTTTTTTCCCCTATCCAGCAAACATCTGCTTTTCTCCTGAAGAACAGATCAAAGGATTTAGAGGTCTATCTGATGTTGCAAAATGTTTAGAGGCTCTGTACTTACCTGATCAGTAACAATCTTGCTTTTTATTTCTCAGTTTGGTCCCTTGTCAATACTACTATACTAGCATAAAACCTTTCTTTTTGTATCTTTATTCCAGATTAGCCAAACCAGAGGTTTAAAATGGTTATTTTTATCTCTTTTTTATGTTAATAAAGTTGGGGATGGTATTTTCTTCTTTTATCACATTTTAGCATTACATTTAATATTTTGAGGCTAGAAAGGGCAACAAACTTTCGAAGAAGAAAACACAGGTATGTTTTGGAGAACTGGACTAGGATCCAACAATTTAAACCGCAAACATCTTTATGAAGATGTCAATTATTATTAATTATTATTGGTTGCAAACAACATTATTCAGGAAAGGTTTTAGTTTGGGGTGTTTAATACTTGCATGGAACCGTTACAAAACTGTGTTTGGATAAAAGCGACTGATAACACGTTGAATGCGGAGCTGCAGCTCTCCCCACTGACAATCCGGAACAAACTGAGAAATAACTTTTGGTACTGATCTACATGCTTTTGAACTGTGGTGTTGGAGGAAAATTCTGAGAGTGCCTTGGACTGCAAGAAGATCAAACCAGTCCATCCTCCAGGAAATAAAGCCAGACTGCTCACTTGAGGGAATGGTATTAAAGGCAAAACTGAAATACTTTGGCCACATAATGAGAAGACAGGACACCCTGGAGAAGATGCTGATGCTAGGGAGAGTGGAGGGCAAAAGGAAGAGGGGCCGACCACGGGCAAGGTGGATGGATGATATTCTAGAGGTGACAGACTCGACCTTGGGGGAGCTGGGGGTGTTGACTACCGACAGGAAGCTCTGGCGTGGGCTGGTCCATGAAGTCACGAAGAGTCGGAAGCGACTAAACGAATAAACAACAACAACACTGATCTACAAGGTTATGAAGTTTCCTGAGCTGCATGCAATAAGCTCGAAGACGAGACTGGTATGCGCCAAACTTTTGGGTGCAATCTATTTTGCAGCCCCTTCACTAATTTCACGGCTGTCGGGCTGACTACAACTGCCATCGTTATTTTCACCAAATCTCAACCGTTTTCCCAACTTGCCCAGAAAACGAAACTCAGGGACGCAGGAATGACGGAAGACGATCGCGCCTGCGCCTTCTTACGCAACATGGTGGCGCGCAGGGAAAAAAGTTTGAGCACGCATGCGCAATCCCACCCTGGGAAGCCGTTGCCTTGACTACAGCTCTCTAGCTTGCCCTCTCCTCTTCCCTCGCTCTGACGCCGTAGAATCGGTGCCCGCGACTGCTTGGATGGGACGCCCCGTTTCAACTGCCGTCGCTCGGCCGGAGCCTGTGGCCGGCCTTGACTGCGTCAGGCGTCCATGCCGCTCCCCAGCGGGATCATGGGCGCAGGAGTGACTTGGTGGCGGCGACTGCCACGGCCCACGCCGTGACTCAACGGCTTCCTCCCCTTCCACGTCCTCGCCGAGGAGGATGAAGAAGATGAAGAAAATCTTGGGGCTGGGGAGGAAGAAGAAGGAGCAACAGTCTCCGTCGCGGAGCCGCGTGGTGGCTTCTGCCTCGGCCCCAGCCGCTCTGGGCTGTAGCGGCGGCGACAGCTATCAGGTGCGGGGCAGAGACCTAAATAAGCTGCACCGAGCGGCGGCCGAAGGAGACCTCGGGGAACTCCGGCACCTCCTACAGAAACACGACCTCAACGAACAGGATAAAGCCGACAGGTGGGAAGAATCAGACCTGGGTTCGACTCTCGCCTCGTGTTCACACGAACACCCTCCCTCCTCCCCTTCCTCCCTCGCTGGTTACTTGGCCGAGTGAAGGGGCGCCGGAGATGGGATTTCCCCCAGTAAGGCCCGTCACGTGTTCAAAACATGCCCACGTGGCTGACGGTGGGAATTTCATGGGTGGCCGAGCGGGGAATTGGTTCTTGGGCGTCTCTTGGTCAAAGTCTGGCGCTGAAGCTCGCTATGGCACTGAGGTTAAGTGCATGTTTTCACCCAGCACTTCCTCACTGTGTTGGAAGGTGACTTTATGACTTCTTGATGGCATGAGGCGCTAAACTAGATTGAGGCCCACCTTGTGTGCTTAAAAGAAACTCTTAAAGAATAAATAGTAACCTATGGTAGGAAGTTTGTAATGTGTATAATGTGAAAGTTTTCAGTCCTTTTATGATCCATAAATGAGGATAGATTCCATCCCAATTTACACGGGACATACTATAACTAGAGTTATATTATACTTAATACTGTGCAATTGCTTTCAAATGCCCACCTTATACTATATCTCTAATAGAAAGAATGACATCGTTCCTATTAACTTCTACTGTTCAAGCATTCTTTTTCATATATCACCATTTTATACGTTGACCTCTACCGCTAGTTCCTGTATTATTTAAATAATGTCACAGTGAAAGCTATTTATTGAGGAAAGGCAAAATAGAAATAATGCATAGTAATGCATGTGTTTAGAATCCTGGAAACAGCTCAGTATGTAAATATCAGTGTTGGATAGGGAGTTTTGCAGGTGTTTAAATTTTTAAAAAGCATACTTTAATTAAGAGAAAATTTAGATGAGCCATTGCTATAATGGGAATGTTCTCTTTCCCCTCATCTGTAGCCATTACATTAATATCTATCAGTAACAGGGAAATAGTGGCTGGATTATTTTAGAATTTGTAATAAACTGTCATCAGTTATTATTTCAACTGCATTGTATCAAAATATTTGTATTTGAAATGAAGCAAATGATATTCATTTTTACTGTATCTTAAGCTTTATTCTTTCTTGCAAAGTGTAATTTATTTCCTGAAATGGGAAGAACTGATTAACTAAGCCTGCAATTTTATACACAGTAGAATTTACTTCTGAGTATACAAACAGAGCACATGGGTGCATTCCAGTTCATCATATATTAACACTCATTTTGAAATATATGTCAAAGATACAAAATCAAAGGGTGCTTAGGGGAAAGAAAGCCCTACCCTATTCTTAATTACATATTGACTGAATCTAAAGTATTTCTTCTAGAACACCTTTGCATTTTGCCTGTGCTAATGGATATACAGACATTGTTACTTTCTTGGTGGACAACAAATGCCAACTAGATATCTATGATAATTGCAAGAGATCTCCATTAATGAAGGTATGCATTTAAAACAGTACAAATTTACTAGTAGTATAAAGCCAGATTTTTATAATTTCTGTGCTAATCAAAAACTCAGTGCTAATCAAAAACTTATCAGTATATAAATTGTTATTACTATTTATAATCAAAAGGGACCAAGAAAAAGTTTTAATTTTGTGTTGTTTAAAATACAGACAATATTAATTAGGTGTATGAAAATAAGTTGTAGACTTAACATCTTATTAAATGTTTCAGGCTGTGCAATGCCAGCAAGAATTCTGTGCTGTTTATCTGCTTGAACATGGAGCAGACTCTAATCCAAAGGATATACACAACAACACTGCCCTCCACTTTGCTGCTTTTAATTCTAATATTTCTATAGCAAAATATCTGCTTGCACATAAAGCTCACATTGAAGCACAAAATGAGGTAAAATTCCAGTTGTTCATTTAATTAATATATAATTTTGTATAAACAAATAAGTATTTTATTCTGTAATTTTTTTGAATGTTTAAATCATTCATGGAAGAAAAACACTGCATTATTTACTGGGAGACTAATACATATTAATAAACATATATCTGTGGCCTAATAAACTGGGGCTTGAGACTCTTCACTCCTTATTTTGCTTGAACAAGTTGACTACAATTTGTAATCTACCTTTGAATAAACTTGTGCTAGCATTTAGATATGGGTTTGTTTGGGCATACTTAACCATAATCTCAGGTTCAAATGTTGCTCCAGCTCTCTTCCTAGACGACTATTAGAATAAATGAAGTGGGAGCAACTTAGTATATATGCCCTGCATGTAGCTTTTTCATCTCAGCTCATTTACCTCATTTACTAGATGATTTGGCTTCATGTGTGAGCCTGAGCACTTTCATCATGAATGAAATATTTATTTCCAAATATAAATTAGCTTTTGTCTCTTTTTCCTTCCCTTTTCTCATCAATTTCGATAACATACAAACTGCCCATTATCCATGTGCAAACAAAATGTACCGTACTTGTTCTTTGTGGGATTGTGAGATTGTTAAAATGACTGTATCTTCAACAGGAGTAAATGGTAGAAAACAAAAAAGCCAGTTTGGTATAGTGGTTAAAGGCACTGGGCTAGAAGCCAGGAGACTGTGTTCTAGTCCCTCCATCTAGGCACAAAACCATCTGGATGACTTTGGAGCAGTCACTCACTCTCTCAGCCTTAGTAAGAAGGCAAGGGCAAACCACTTCCAAAAAACATTGCCAAGAAAACTATGTGGAATTGTCTAGACAGTTGCCAGGAGTCAAGACTGGCTTGAAGGCACTACATGTAGCACTACTTTAGATTTGCAGTTATGCAGTTCTCCTTTTTCCAATATAAAATTCGTAGTTATAATGGTCAAATCTGATGTATTGCACAAATGTATGAAATTATATGAGACTTTAAAGCCAAATAGGAATACAGAAAATATATTTCCAAGATGTTTAACTCACACTGAACCCCATCTAGAAGCAGTTGAAAACAGTGAAAAGCTCTGAACATCCTTTTTGTCTGGATAAAGGACAGATTGCATTTCGTTGTATTTGTTGAATGGTAAATAGAAACTATATTTGCACATAAGTATTTCTTTTTTTTTTTTCCTTGCAGGATGGGAGTACACCTTTAATGGTTGCCGTAGCTGAAAATAATCGAGAAATGGTAGAGTTTCTTCTTAAAAATGGAGCATCTGTACATGCCACAGATAAATTGGGAAGGTACAGTTTGGCTCATTTAGCTGATACCTCTCCCAGGATTTGAGGACTGTTTTTAAGTATTCATGCCCCTGAACATGGATAATCAGTCTGCTAGAATAACATTTCCTGAATGTAAAAACTCCTTATCAATGGCTTGTTACTATTATTAAGACTACATTGTAGTCGTCTCTAAAAAGTTTGTTTCCAGGTGTGTTGTAAACTGCCTTTAGGATCAAAAGATCAATCCTTGAAAATAAAAAAAAATGCAGGTTGGTTAAGGTGGTTTACATTGTATGGGAGATAGTGATGTTTCTTATTGTTCAATACCATTTTCAGTTTGTTTTCAGTAAAAAAAAAAGTACAGCTGAATAGCTTTTATGTTTAGTTTGCTTTTTTATTACAAACAAGTCTTCGTGTCCTTTCTCCCCCCCCCACCTTTTGGGGGGGGTCTTTCTATTATCATTAATTTAAGTGATCCATCTAATGCATCTGCAATGGCAGTTGCTTCCTAATAGAAAACTGCATTTGCTGGATTCCTCTGATAAAAAGGGAAGAGATTTATTCAGTTAAAAGTTATTTTAAAAGGCAGTGACCTTTCTGACTCTTATACACAGAACAAAAAACACTTCATTTGACCTTACTGCACAGATCTTCTGTCTTTGTATAGATACATTTTGCTCCTTAAACAAAAAGTACTGGAAACGGGTAGCTTTGTATAATGTGAAAACTCATAAGTGTAGTTCTAAAATGTTTAAACTTTTATTAACTGTATTAGAAAATGTATTAAAGAGATCTTTTTCCTATCTTTTTGCAAGAGGGAATAATGTTGAATGAATCCAGGGAGTTAAAGCATTAGTAAAGGTTGATGATATGCAGTAATTTTTGGGTTTTTTCCTCCTGTTTCAGAACTCCGCTATTGATTTCTGCCTCTAATAAAATACGTGACTTAACGAATGTTCTCCTTCGTCATGGATCAGATGTTTCCCACAGAGATGAAAGTGGATGGTCAGCAAAAGATTATGCTATCATCAGTGATGATCCCATGTAAGCTCAAACTTTTGCCTTTTTCAGTGTCACTTAGCAAGAAACAAAGCTATCCTGTCTGGGAAAAAAACCCCTAAGGATGGATTAGATAGCATGTTAGTACGCTGCTAAAGTAGCATGCAAATAACTAAGTCATTGGTTTTGATTTAACATTGTTCTTCTGGCTTGAGATTCATTTTATTTGCTTTAAATATTGTGATAATATTTAATAAATGTACTTTTTCCTTCAGGCTTATTGATAGTATTGCTGAATATTCCAACTGGAAAAATAGAGAAGAAGACTCCTTTGATGGTCAAAAAGTCCTATCTATATTAAGCAGTCCAGGAAAGGTTGGAGATACTGGTATTACACTAGGTGCTCCTGCTACAAATAAAGAAGGTACAGTTTTATATAGTAAAAATGGCTAGTCAGATAGTACAGCCCTGCCCCCCTCCACCCCCCAAGTGGAAGTAGATATTCCTGCTATTGTTTGTAGAAACTGTTTACTTTGTGCTATCAGGTTGCAGAATATTTCCAACACAGCATGAAGTGGACAAGGATGCTTCATAAGAAGCAGGTTGAATTTATGCTGCCCCAACACCAAATTCCACAGGATGTCACCAAATTATAGTGAAATTCTATTTACCAGTTATTTAAGCAGCTGATTGAACAAGAGTTGCTGATGTGTAACATAGCAAAGCAAACAGATGCATTTTCTTGACCACTGGAAGCTCATCTCCAAAGCGGTCTTGGCATCTAAGCTATTTGATATTGCAAAAAAACTTCTGAATACCAAGAAAGTCTTGATTTCCTGCATTTTTATTTATCTGTTTGGGTTTTTTTACAGTTTTTGATAACCACTCTTCTGGAGATTCAGTAAGGTAAGATTCAAATTTGATTTAAATTCAGGAAGTTCTGTAAAACTGGAAAGAGGTAGATTATTATTTTTATACATATGCATCTATGTTGAAGGCATTCTGAAAAAACAGATGACGATAGCTGGCTTTCTTCAGAAGAGGAGGAACTAGGCTTCAGTCCCAAGGTAGGGTTTTGCACTGTGTACACTCAGAACTTCTAACAATGAGAGGCTTGTTATGATACTAATTAATACTTGTTTGGATGGAAGGAAAATATGAACCACAATTCAAAACTTAACTTTAATGCAATGTATGCAGCTTGATTTTTACAGCTAATCACTATTCAGACTTTAGAGATGAGCTGCTAAATTAGAATTACTGGAAACTGAAGCAAAATCTTTTAATCTGCTATTCAAGGGCAGCCATGGAATAAGGGGACAGGTAGAGTAGTCTGAATATCCTATCCTCTAGTTTCAAGAATTTGGATGCTAAAATGCCTTCTGAGGGAGTTCCTGGATCAGAAAACATATTTTGACCTGCAATCAGAGCAAAACAGCTCCTTTCAGGATGGTTCCATCAGAAAGATTCATGTGCCTTGTTTTTGACGAAGAAAAACTCAAAATATTTTAAATATTTCATGTGAAAGAAAATATTCAGAGTGTTCCACTGTGAGGAATGATGAGAATTTGAAACAAACCCTTTGCTTTTTGTCCTAGTTTCACAAAAATAAGAGGGGCAGCAGGCTATGCTGAGTTCCAGCTATACCCATCCTATAGGAAAAGAGGTTAAAACATTAAAAAGAATTCCCACAGCAAACAATGGAAACTGCAGTTAAGCCCATATTTTGCATTGTGGCAGGCCTGTACAAACAGCACCCACGTGCCCTCGACCCACACTGCACCCTCGCACATCCTCCCTGGCTTGCGTGGCACCTCTCATGCACCCATGTGCACTCTTCCTGACCTGCTCAGCACCTTGTGCACTGAGTACTGAGCCCAGAGAAGAAACAGGCAACAGTGGTAGATTCAGTTCAAGAAAGCCGATTAACAACATAATAGCAAAAGTATACTTAACCACTTGCAAAGTGCAATAAATAAAGCAAGGCTGCATTTGCAACCTTGAAAACTTAATATCACAAGGATGTTTGTAATGCAATGCATACTTTTGCAGTTGGATAACTGCTTAAAAAAAAAAGCACACAAATCTCATAAAGACAATGACATTACAGTATAATCCATGAACTGGAACTTCTTCATAACTAATAATTCCAAAATTGTTTCCATTCTCTAAATATGTGCTTTTAATTGCTCTTCCTCACTCCAGCCCTTCTCCCTTTAACTAGTTCTATCCAATAGCAGCAAGGATAGAATTTAAACCTGTTTTATTGATTTATAATTCTACCACTTGTCATGACTTGGAAGTATTTAAAACAAGCCAGTTACTATATTTAAAACTACATAGAACAAAATACCCCAAGCTTAGAACAAACACTAAATGTTTGGTTCTGAAATTGGGACAAAAATATTGGAACGTAAAGTATTTTCTAAGCTGAGACCACTTGAAATAGCTTAGAATATGAGTGAGATTTTCAGGTAGTCCTTGACTTACGACCATTTGTTCAGTGACTGTTCGAAGTTACAAAGGTGCTAAACGAAGGGACTTAAAACCGATTCCTGAGATTACGGCCATTGCAGCACTCCCATGGTCACATGATTGCAATCTGGGTGCTTGGCAATCTGTTCACACTTAGGATGGGTTGCCAAGCGTGCGGCAATCCTGTGATCACCATTTGCAAACTCCCCTGCTGGCTTTCCCAGAAAGTCAGTGGGAAGGCTGTCAGGGAAGGTCGCAGGTCGCTGGGGTAAGTCTCCCCAATCCATGCACTATCCCCAGCCCCTCTGTGCTTATGCTGCACCAGCCACTCACACATCCCGTGCACCCTTCCCAATCCACACAGCACCCCTGTGTGCCCTACCCGAGCTGCACAGCACCTCTTGCTGACTCCCACATGCCCTCAACCCATGCCGCACCCCCGCACATCCTCCCTGGCCTGCGTGGCACCTCTCGTGCACCCCTGCTCACCCTTCCTGACCTGCTCGGCACCTTGTACACCCCACTCACCTTCCCCACCCTGCACAGCACCCCCATGCACCCTCTCAGACTCACACGGCATCTCTCGCACACCGTCCCCGACCGCAACACACCCCCATGCACCCTTCCCAACCCGCACGGCTCCTCTTGTGCACCCCAGCACACCCCTTCATTCCCTTCCCCACCCAGCAGCAGCCAGTTACCTGCCAGCCTGGGACTTACAACTTTCTTCTGGCTTTCTCACTGACTCTGGTTGTGGGAAGCCTGCAGGAAGTTGCCTTGCCTAATGACAATGGAATTCAGTTAACGACAGCAACCAGGTCTCAGGGATTACTGACGCTAAATGATGCAGTCGCACTTTACGACAGCATTGCTTAGCAACAGACATTCTGGTCCCAGTTGCTGTAGTTAACTTGTGGACTGCCTGTACTAGTATTTGGATCACCTTTTTTTCATTTGAAAGACACATAGAATCAGAATTGGAATGGGCTATTTATGTCATAATTTCAATCCCCTGCTTAATGCAGGAACCCAAATTAAAGCACTGCAGACAGATGGCTGGAATTAAAATAATACGTTTTTATCAGTGTGGTATTACACTGGATAGAAGTTTGGACTAGGACCAGAAAGACCCAAGTTCCACGCTGTTTAAGTCTCACTTATCTTATATGCTTTTTGAGGATAAAATAGGGAAGGGGTGGGTTGGTACATTTATCAACCTAGGTTTTTTGGGAAAAGAGGAAAAAATAAAGGTAATATATCAATGACTACTACAGTGAAAACTTTGTATGCTTAAACTTTTCTTCTTAGAAAGCAGAAAAACCAAGTTTGGCTCAGCTAATGAAAGTTGCACATGACTTCAAGAAAAAATGTAAGTTGCTTGAAAAACAAGTTATGACTATACTGCTTGTCTACAGAAAATATTAATTATGTTTTTAATCTGTGTTTGTGTTTATATTTTGATGCAATAGATGAGAAAGATTGCGCTATCCAAATAGAATGTTTAGGCAGTTCACAGCAAAATAAAGCAGATTGTGAATTTGAAGATTGCAATGAGTCCCTTCCTAAGCCTTTGTTCCAAGTCAAAACCTCCCCTCGTTCTGTCCATTCCTCACCTGGCTCCTTTTCCAAATGTTCCCAGATGGCTTCATATTCTAAACAGGTAATAAGTTGCAATTAATCCATTTTGTTGTATTGTTTATCATATTTTTTTATACCCACATGTGATTTTGTGAAGACAATGAAAACGAAAATCAGTCAAAAGAAAATATTAATATATATATGCAAAAAAAGATTAATCCCATTAAGGAAGATTTAAATGATTCAGATACTTCTTTTGCAAGCAGTGAAGAAGAATTTTATGGGAAGAAGGGAGAGGAGAAGAAAAATGAAGAAGGGGAGGAGGAGGAGGAAATAAAAGAAATGGAGGAAAACTTTAGTACAGAAAGGGAGGACGAAAACATAAAAGAAATTTGGAGCAAGGCAGAAGATACGGAAGATGAATATGTTGACAAATCAAGAGGGAAAGAACATTCCACAGAAAATGAACATGAGAGGAAAGCAAATCTGTTTAAAAGCAATAATGGAATATGCAATGTAGGAAATGAAGAGATGCAAGTTGGTACTAATATTCCTGAATCTTTTATTCCTCGGCATTCTGAATCTTCACATGACCATGCAATTATTAAGAAGGTAAATAAGGAACTGCTTGAACAGTCAATTGAAAAAGAATATAGTTATGAAGATCAGTTTCAGAATTTACAGAAAGTCCAGGACACTGAAAACAGTAATAAAATGTATGAGAATCAAAAAGAGTTTTGCAAAAATGTCTTTTCTTTGGAGAATGTTGCAAAAGCTACACCCTTTACTTTCTCAGCTAACTCTCATGACAATGGCATGGATTCCATTCTGGATGATACTATTGAAAGTTATGATGATTCTGGATTAGAAGCAGAACTTAGAAAAAACACAAGTATGCAACAGAATATTAGGAATCCTGATTTTGCAGAATATCAGAACATTGGAGAAAAGCAGTATGTGGATTCAAAAGAACTGGAAGAAGCAATATATGAGCCAACAATATATAAACTTTATAGTGAGGATGAAAATCTGAAAACTTTCCAATCTGGTTTGAAAGTAAGTGAATCTAATGTAAAGGGAAAATATTTTCAATAAAATTGGACTTCATAAATAAAAAATATCTACTTTAGCAAACTTGTTTATGAATTACACTTTAATGGCACAGGAAAATAAAATCCATGCCTGATCATTTAGAACACAGAAGCCAGATTGTTAACTAATTTGATAATATTTTGTCAGTGAAAATATCCAAACTGGCTTGATAGTTCACTTCTGTATACAGTTCAAGCTGCTGCCTTTATTCTATGAAGCCAAAATTACTTATGGCTAGAATAGCCACATTTGCGCACCCAATCTTTAACGATCTTTAATTTTTTGTCAAAATTAATTTTATAATTGTTAGCTTGTCTTTAACTGTAAATTGCTGGGAAGAAAGTACAAGGAAAAAAAGGCATACAGATTCTTATTATAAAACAGTGATCTGTTTTTGTATTGGCTAATTTGATTAATAATTGTTTTATTATTAGTTAATAAAATAATGGTAATTATAACTAGAAATGTACATAATGAAAGTGTATAATTTATGTTTTGGTAATTTTAAAGAAATATTCAGCATTTCTACTATTATAACATGACACACTTTACATAACACTGAGGATGCCCTAGTTCAGTGTTCCTTAAACTCTTTTCTCTCAGGACCCTTTCCCGCTTTTAAAAATTATGGAGGATCCCAAAAGAACTTTTATTTGTATGGGTTATATTTATTGATATTTACCATATTAAAAATTAAAATTAATGCATTTGCTGCTGCTTCTACTTCTCATGATTGTTCGATAGAATTTTAATATTGCATTATTTTTCAACATATGCTGGCAAATATTTTTGATTTTTTTGGACCCCTGAGAGGGTGCTGGGGGACCCCCAGTCCTAGACCATTGTCCTAGTTTATTATTTACAGCACATATGTGAACATACATTCTTGACAATGTCCCATTCCGTTTATGATTCCCTGATGAACTATTTATTTATTTTCTGTCAATCATGTCCAGTTCTTGGAGATAGCCTGGACTAGTCCCTACAGTTTTCTTGGCAAGATTTCAGAAGTGGTTTGCCGTTGCTTGCTTCCTAGGGCTGAGAGAGAGAGACTGGCCCAGGGTCACCCAGCTGGCTTTGTGCCCAAGATGGGTCTAGAACTCCCAGTTTCTAGCCTGATGCCTTAACCACTACACCAAACTGGCTCTCACTTGATAAACTTACGTAGGATTATAATCTTAGTAATTAAGTAAATAAACATTTTATTTAAAGTAATAACTGGACATTACAATTTTGCTATATACAGTAAATACTGAATTGTTCTTTATGTTAGGAGAAATCTTCAAAAGTTGAAGAAGATAGTGAACAGGAAGATCAAGGCATTTCAGATGTTACCAATAAAAAAATTACTGTTAATAGGCAGTCTTGGAATCTCTCACCAAAAGGTATAAAATTCCAGTTTTATTAACCAGACTGTATCGCACACAAATTAGAAATTTAGTCTATTTTCAAAATTTTCATTAGTTCATGCATTACAGTTTCATGAAGCTAGTAAGAAGTTATTTTACATTGTTGGATATACTTACTCTTCGTAAGTATGTTTCATTGTGCAGACATCTTTAACATACTAGTTGAAAAAACTTGCTGTGATTGGTTATTACCATGAATTTTAATACAGTTTAGTATTATAAGATTAAAATGTATAAATAAAATTGTAAATAGGCTGTTTGTAAATAAATGATTTACTATGAACTGGACATCTACTATGATGCTATCATTGTTTAGAGTGTTATATTTCAGTTTTCATGGTCCGTGCTTAAAAAGTGCTGTAGCTGGCTTTTGAGAGTCTGTGTCAGGAGAAGGTTGTTTGTTTGTTTGTTTGTTTTTTACGAAAACGAAAAAGTTTTGTTCAAACTTGGAGGCTCAATTAATTTTGCTTTAGCTCCTCAGAAATATAGTGTGCATCACTGATGGCAGAATGGAGCTGTGAAATGTATTTAAATAATTGCATTATAATCAAGTTAAGTAACTTACCAAGGTATGAGTACATGATGGGACTGAGAAGAGATTAAGTTGTAGGGCCAATCAAGCATGGGGTGGAGGAATGAATAGCAGCTGAAAATACTTCTCACACCTGAATTGCCACAGTCTCAGATTCTGAAAATTGAATACTGAGTATTTTGTAAAGAGTTTAATCTTAATATTTTATAGCTAAATCAACATTGGGCATGAGCAAAGATGAAGAAGAGAAGGGTACCGAATCTCCATGGGATTCAGAAGTAGGTTTTTAAAATTTCTTTGTGCTTGATGGCTTCAAAGAAACTGGTTCTACTTTAAAATCTTTCTTGATATATTATTTATTGTATTAATCAGTTTTGGCTTCTAGTGCCTACAGATATATCATTCATTTGCTAAGCACAGAACATTTCTTGTAAAATCAGAACAACTATTTCAAGCTCAAAAGGTTTTAAATTTGAGGTATTTTCCACACCACTAGTCATAAGCATTACCCATTGTGTACTCTCAAAGTGGCCAATGACAATCTCAGGCAAAATATTTTTTTCCATTTCTGACCATTTGTTTGTATATAGGATTCTAGGAATTCATCTGCTTATATAGATAATATCACTTTTTTCCATGTAATTAACCACAATATATACTGTGTGTGTGTATGTGTAGGGATAAAAATAATAATAAAATGCAGTGTAGTTAATGACAATTAAGACACCTTTTTTGAAATAAATTATGTTTGAGGAAGTATATGGACATGCTCTGTCTATACATTTAATTCTTAAAAGGTCCTTCAATAAAGATTTAGGTGAAGCATCCCCTTGAAGTTGCTTGCAGAGGATATAGCACCCTTGTTGTTAAAGGCAAAGTGAACTTACTACTTCGCTTTGCCTCTCTTTTCCAATATCCTGCAAGTGCTGGTTGACTTAGGCAAAGCAATCCGAAGTGCCTCATTGAGATACATCATTTTATCTTTTGCCTAAGTAAAGGGAATCACCTCCATGACATTAAGTTCTTTGTTGATGTGAATTGAAACCAGTACATAGGCATAATAGATATAAGTGTTGTCATTGGAGTAATCAATAGCATTTAATATTGCTCAGTTGAATATCCTGCCCATGGAGCTAAATAGAAGAATAATTTTCTAACTTTATGAAGCATATATTAATATAGGGACCATAGTCAGAGCTGTGGCCAATATCGAAGGTGTGCTCTCATGTTACATAGTTTTGTATTATGAAATTGTCTTTATGGTTAAAGGCTGGTTTTGTCATTCATACATTCATTTTATGTTAAATAAAATGTTTCCTTGTTTCATATCATAGTGGCTCCTCTTATGTGGTGCGTGAGAATAGTGATAACCGATGCTGACAGTTTTGGAATGCTAGTAGTTTACTTTGGCGTTTGGCCCTGAGGTATAGCTAACACATTCTAGTGTCGATTTTTGATGGAACTAGGTTTCAAGGTTCTTTAGGAAAGGGGATTTGAAAAATAGTGTGCTGCTCAGATCAAATTTTCTGAAATAAAAAAAAAATCACATTCTTTCCAGCTATCTGGATACCTTCTCTACTCTAGCAAATTGAAACGAGAACAGTTCCAATCCATAATATGAATGTCTTTTCAGGTATTTCAGCTATAAGTAAATGCAAATTAACTGTTTCTTAGACGCTAAACTCAAGAATCAAAATGCTTTTATGTTCTCTGTAATTATAAAGCTTTGATAATCATTTCTGTCTTACAGGAATGTATTTCTTTTCTGTAGAAAAATAAAGATAAACAAGATGGGTATCTGAGTATATTTGTATATATGTATCTCACATGTGTGTGTTTCCAATAGTGTACTTCAGAAAGCCCCAGGAAACCAACTATTAGCCCCAGGAAACCAACTATTAGTTCTTTGCCTACATCTCCTGCCAAAACTGGAATACACATGCACAGTATTATGGAAGAGCCATGTAATGGTAAATTCATCATAAATTATCCCTTTTTGTTATGTTAATATATATAAATACTTTAAAAGTTTATGAATGATTTAGATATGGAAGATGTAGTGGAGTGACTAAGGTACATGTGTATCTAAGACTGTTTCTCAACCTTGGCAACTTTAAGATATATGGACTTCAACTCCCAGAATTCCCAGACAGCCTGCTAATCTAAGGTATAACTTGAATCAGGCAGACCCAGAATAAAGTCCTACTCAGCTATGGAAATTTGCTGACAACTTTGTGCCTGTTAATGTCTCTCAGACCAACTTAATTCATAGGGTTATTGTAGGAGGAAAATGGAATGAGGACTGCTGTGTATGATGCCTTGAAATGCTACAAGAAAGGCAGATACAGATCAAATAAATGCTTTTTTATTACTCAAGAGGCCAGTATTACAGTCATGGAAATTTACACCAAAGTGTCATTTTGTCACTGTTTCAAATTTTCAGATAAATTTGAACAGAATATTCTTAGTCCCTTAAAATATATAGTATTGTGTTTTTGTATGTTATATTTCTTTTTTTATATAATAATTTTATTAAAGATTACAATTTACAATAATAAACACCAATACAAACTAAAAAAAATAGAATAAAAAAATAGAAGGTGCAGAAAATAAAAAATAGAAAGAAGAATAGAAAAGAAATAAAAATAAGAATATAGGAAAGAAAAAGAAAAGAAATATATAGAGAAATTACTTCCCCCTTCATCACAAGTATATACAATTTTAGTACCTTATCACCTTCTCTTAAAATACAACAAATGATCTCTTCTTCCCATATCCCATCATTTATCTATAAACAAATCCATAAAACCTCATCATTTCAGTCGTGATGCCAGCAAAAGTCCATTAAGGGTTACGAGATAACAACATACCTACTTTAATCTTGATCAGATAAACCAACTTTATATTCCTTCCTTTTACTTCTAACAATCTTAATCTTTAGTCCCCTCAAATAATGTTTATTTATTTATTTACTATCCTGCATTTTTATTTTATAAATAACTCAACGTGGCAAACTTACCTAATACTCCTTCCTCCTCCTACTTTTCCCACAACAATATGTCCTAGAACTTGATTTCTTTTCATTTTTTCTTTGTCCCTTCTCACAAAATTCTTCAAAACTTTAACAAGCCTCTTTTGTAAATCCAATACAGGAAAATTATCCAGGTCACTCTCTTGGTTTGTTATTTGTATTTTTTTAATTATTAAGGCATCAGCCAGTGTCTTTTGTATGTCCAGTGTAATGTCTTTTTCCATGTCGTTCTTGTAGCCTGTCATTTTTAAATGCACTTTCAAATCAGTCTCAGTCTTGTCAGGTAAAACTTGTTCCTCTTCCATGACATCTTTTAAACACAGTCTGTCTATAGAGGCAGACACTCTTAAAATTAATTTCTGGGTCCATTTTTCAAAAATATCCTTCAATACATCCAACGTTAAAATATTTTGCTTCATTCTGTATTTGTAAGCCAAATTTAAGTGTTCTCCTTTAATTGTAATCTTTACTTCCTTCTAGTTCCCTCTAGTGTCCAATTTTTAAAGTCTTGTTTTTTTTAAAATAGTTCAAAACAAAAGCATTTTCCCACAGGAAGGATTCTTTATAATTAATTCCAAAATCTTATTTCAAATTTATTTGGACCTGTCCATTTGTAACTTTCTAGAATCAAACCCTTTTGCTGTTTATTCCAGAAAAAATAATTAAGTCCTTAAACTTGTAATTAAAACGGTACTATAAAACATGTCAATCCAAAGGTTCCTAATAGCTGAAAAATAGTTAACAAGCAATTTCCAAAAATTATTAGAAAAGGTAGTATGCAAACCAGTATCCTTTTAAATGTGCCGACCATGGTTTGAGCAAAGATGGCTATTTCCTCGTCTCTCTCAGCTCTAAATCCGCCAGAGTCTGCTGTCTTGTGACGAGCAACTGTCTGGAACACTTGTAGGTTATCTCAAGTCCTCTCCTTGAGGAATTCCAAAGAGCCAGTCTACTCTCTGGCTCTTCATTCTTCCGCAGTCGTCGGCTCCACTTTTCGTAGAGCCGTCTTCAGTTCGCCATTTTTTCCCTGGAAGTTCTGTTTGTTATATTTCTAATACAGGAGCAGGATTCACACCCATAGATGTTTAGTACACTGAATAAAGTTTAAAAATTGCAAAATATTATCTAGATAACTTGTTTCCTTGTTTTCATTTCCTAGGGAAATCAAGTTTGCAGGTAAGTACTACTTTTGAATTACGTTATAGAAAATATTATTTAAATATTTTTTGATTACATTATGGTATCTTATTTCATTCTTTGCTGGATTATCTTTATAGCCAAGGATCACAAAAGAAAATTTGGTACGTGAATCTCCTGCTCCTGTTTTAAAGCAGGCAATCAGAGAAAAGCGAAAATCTGGTAATTTTTGCTACAATAAATTATTTGAGGGATAAAATGTTATATTGTACATATTGTTACATATCTTGTATTTTAACATCACTATTTTCTCCTTTCAGATTTAATGGAAGAACTTGGTTTGGATGATGCAGACGATATTGAAGGTTCTCAAATATTTTATGCATATTTATGTATCATACATAGAAAAGTATTTAAGGCCATCAAATTTTACCATGTATTGCAAAAAAAATAAAAGTCAAATTTTACTTATGGAACTAAATGTGCTATCCCGTCAAAAAAAGACAAACTACATAACTTCTGTCTTAAACTGTAGAAGATTGAATTCCTTTTCACTTGGGAGATGTGTAGACAAATAAATGTAATTTTTAAGTGGAAATATTTTCCAATACCTATCAGTATTTTTAAGAGCCTAGTGCTGATATATTACAGGTGTGGGAATGTTTCATTGTTGTTAATGCTAGCAGCCTAATAGATCTTTCTGTTAATTGGTTTTAAAATACATTGCATTAACATTTGCTAGAATAAATTATTATATGCTGTTGTTTTTACTGCATTGACCTTTTTTAATGTCTTATGTTGTCAGATGCATCTGATTGGGATTCTGCCAGCATTTCTCTTAAGAGCACTCCATATGCTAAACCAGCAAAAATACTGATGTTGGAGGATCATGCATCTCCACAATTAGCAAAAACAAATGTTACATCTGAAATCCCAGTTCCTGTGAAAGAAGACTCAGATACTCATACAATAATTTCTTCAAAAGGTAGTTGATGTCATTTTTAACAAAATCAAGATGTGAGAATTTTTGCAAGGAAGGGAAGAATAATTCTGATCCCAAATTAGATAAGCCTAATCCTAAATAAATAATTATTTGTTTCTTCCACTCTTCTACTGGAAACATTTTGACAGTCTTAAGTGATTCAGAATGGTAGTCTATTATACTATTTTATTTATTAGAAGGCAGCTTTTTTTCTTTTGGTGTAGAAAAGGGTTCCTTTCCTTCCTAGAGAGGACAAAAATCTAAAAAGCCTCCTATTGGATGCAGAGGAAGATAGAGGAAGAAGTTTTTGTTGATTCTTCCTTCTTAACATTCTGTGTTATTCCACAGGCAGTAGTAGTTGGAAGGAAAAATAGATAAAGCAGTCTGTCCCTTCTTGGGTGGAATTCTGCACACAAGTACAATGGGTCCAGTCACTTGTTTCTTCATTCCAAAGTCGGTAACCAGAGCACCCATCAGACTGCATAGGTTAAATGCAGTGGCAAAATATTTGTATTTGTATTTAATTTCAATAAAGGTTTAAGCAAAGGATTCCCTTGAAGCTGCCTTCCAAAGCAAAATGACCACTTTTGCAACTCCTCCCATTTTTTTCAGCAATACTAGCCAAGTTTGGTGTGTGCTGCTAGAAGAGGCTTCTCTGGTCAGCTCACCAAAAACTTTGGCAACTTGTGCCAAAGAACATACCTTTCTGCTCTCTCCAGCATGCTCTCATGACCCAGAGAGGTCTCTAGTCAACCAAAATGCTTGCAGAGAAGGTTTTTCTGGCTTTGGCTAGTTACAGTGATACAAGGAGAACTTTTAAGGCAACACAAAGTGTATTGTCAAAGCAAATTCCATTGCCTCTTTGCTTTGACAAAGAGACTCGACATTTGTGTTCACTCACAAATCTCTTTATCAAGGCAAATCTGAATTGCCTTGCATAAACCTAATGGATATCTATATAAACCTGGGACTGAAGCTGTTTAAACAAATGAAACCAGACCTTATGCTCCCTTAAGAAATCAGAAGTAATGTAGGATTTTGAATTGCCTGTAGTTATTTTAACTCCTAGAATCCTCTGGTATCGTTTCTTTGACTGAAATAACTTCAGTTAACATTTAAAATACTCCATGCTAAATTGGCCTATGTGTAGAACAGAATGAACACAAAATAGTATCCTGTGATGATTGAATGAGCTGTAAAACCTCAAACAAAATGTATATCAAATATATATACAAATAAACCTGTGGCCACTCTTTCCGAGTGCCTGGGGGCTGTGGGGGCCTGGATGGGGTGACAACAGGTTGCGGCTGAACCCAGGGAAGATGGAGTGGCTGTGGATTAATGGCTCCTCGATTTCTGGGAAATTGTCATTGTTAGTTCTGGATGGGGTTGCACTGCCCCAGGCAGACCCGGTGCGTAACTTGGGGGTCCTCCTGGACTCACAGCTCCTGCTCAAAGAGCAGGTGGCAGCCGTGGCTAGGAGGGCCTTTGTGCAACTTCGTGTTGTGTACCAGTTACGCCCCTTCTTGGAGTGAGAGGCCCTTCGAATGATCACTCATGCCCGTATATCTCCCATATAGACTACTGCAATGCGCTCTACATGGGGCTACTCTTGAAAAGTATCTGGAAGCTACAGCTGGTGCAAAATGCAGCTGCATGGGCGATCTTGGGTTTCCCAAGATCAGCACATGTCACCCCTTTGTTCTGCGAGCTACATTGGTTGCCAGTATGCTTCCGGGTCCAATTCAAGGTGTTGGTTACCACCTTTAAAGCCCTATATGGCACGGGTCCAGGTTACCTAAGGGACCGTCTCCTCCCCATCACATCAATCCGTCCCACCCGGTCGTGCAGAGAGGGCATGCTACAGACCCTGTCTGCAAGACAATTCCATCTGGCGAGGTCCAGGAGGCAGGCCTTCTCTGCAATAGCACCTGCTCTTTGGAATATCCTTCCCCCGGAAGTGAGATTGGCTCCCTCCCTCCTTGACTTTAGGAAACAGCTAAAGACCTGGTTTTGTAATTACGCCTGGGGCGGGAGAGAAAGTAGCCATTCCTGGGGATGGTTAGTTTCTTAGAAGGACCCAGCTCTGCCTGCAAATCATAAAGAACTCCCAGCCACCGAGGTTTTTATTATATTTATTGTATTACGTAGTATAGTGTTTTACAGTTTTATATTTTTATTTATTTTAAACCGCCCAGAGTCCCTTTTGGGAAATGGGCGGTGATAAATTTGATTAATAAATAAAATAAATATCAGGAGTTAGATACATGAAACTAAGCTGGAGAAACCAGTTTCCTGCCTTTTTTTGTTATCTGGTTTTCGGCATCCTAAAATGCTATTGAGAGGACTAAAGACTATAGTATATGAGGAAAGTATGGAACTGCAGAATTAGGCAGAAATACGTTATACTAGACTTTAGGCATATGCCAAAGTTGATCCACCTCAGTATTTTTTAATGCTTTTCTTTGTAAAACAAACCTGAGTAGAAAATTAACAGATAAAAAGTATTGGGCTAGATTTTTTATTCCTTATATGCTAGGTTCACTTGCTGTGCTGGGAATTTTTAATTTGGAGAATATTCAAAATGCAACGTCACTTTGAAATGATGCTTATCTATATACAACATCATTTTAAATCAAACGTATCTTGGAAATGTTTTCAGATTGCAGTGTAACTAACAAAACAGTTACAAGTGTTCCATCCAATGTTTTTACAGGTCAGGAATATAACGAACACAAAAGCATCAAAGAATTTGAAAGTAACAGCCAGGTATGTGAGCAAGGTTCATCTGAATATTGGTATAGAATATTTCTTTGTATTATGTGACTGAAACAAATTTTTACATTTTGTTTATAATTACATTCTGAAATTAAAGACACATTTTTACTGTTCTGTTTCCAGTCTCAGTATTGTTAGTTCTTCTATCCATTTACTTCTATTGGATTAATCATCCCTATCTGCATCATTCAACATTTTTCTACACGCTTCAAGGATTCTTTTTATATATATGCATAAAAATGAATGATGTACGGTATAACTGAGAATGATCTCATTTTTTATAAACCTAGATTAAAGAAACTACTAAGCTGTTTTTAAGGGACGCGGTGGCGCTGCGGGTTAAACCGCTGAGCTGCTGAACTTGCCGATCGGAAGGTCGGCGGTTCGAATCCGTGTGATGGGGTGAGCTCCTGTTGCTAGTCCCAGCTCCTGCCAAACCTAGCAGTTCGAAAACATGCAAATGTGAGTAGGTTAATAGGTACCGCTTCGGCGGGCAGGTAACGGTGTTCCGTGTAGTCATGCTGCCCACATGACCATGGAAGTGTCTACGGACAAACGCCGGCTCTTGGCTTTGAAACAGAGATGAGCACCGCCCCCTCGAGTCGGACACGACTGGACTTAATGTCAAGGGAAACCTTTACCTTTACCTTAAGCTGTTTTTAGCTGAATGGGAACTTCCTTAAACACTTTTGGATTCTATTGTCCTAAAACAAGTTTTCCTTTACAGAAATATAAATGAACAGGAGAAATACCAGCTACTTTTGAAAATAACTTTAAAATGCAATGAAGGAAAATTAATCCTACACCATTAACCTTTAATTCTGTAGTTGTGTATTATAGAATGCTCAACAGCATACATATAAAGGAAGGATTAAAAGATGTGCTTTTGGCACAAAAGTGGTATCAGAAGGGCCTTCTGCTTCTTGTAACAATACTATTCAATTCAGTTTATAGATAGAATAATATAGCCTTAACTCACATTCATATGATTCCCTGCATGTTAAACCATCAAGATATATTACTTTCTTACATGTTTCTTGTTTCACATTTTATCACCAAAGCATGTAGTTTTGATTTTCTTATTTAATTCAAATATATGGTCTTTTTTTCCCCAATCTATGATTCATGATGTAAAAACAAATTAATAAAATTCATTATATAAATAGGAAATATAAGAAGATATCTCTCTTCTTTCTATGCCCAGACCCAAATTTAATAAAGATTCCTTCTTAGCATGATAGGTGGCCTTCCTCAATCTTAGCATTCCAAATGCATGGACTTAATTCTCAGACTTCTCAGCAATGGGAATTCAGTAGAATCCTGAGAGTGGAAGTCTATACATCTGAAGTTTATCCAAATTAGGAAAGTCTATGATGAAGTGTTAACTGCTTAGAAATTACAGAACCTATTAGATTCAATGAATCTTACTTTTACCAAATGTCTTCACCCACATTCATGAGCCAACAGATCCCTCTGGGAGCTTTATTCATTCAGATGTTCCTGGGAAGAACCTGTTAGTCACTTGCCCTGAAACTACCCTACTCAAACCAGGCAGCTTCCAGCTTGCAGACCGAATTTTAGGAGCTTCCATTGGGAGCTATTTCCATGGAGTTACTTTTCTGTGGAACCAAACTGAACTAACCCCTCCCCTAGGAGGGCTGAGCTGGGAAATTGGCATCTTGTAAGGTTTTAGCAATACTATGAAATTATATCGGATTGTTTTGAGTTACGCTTTGCTGTGCTGTATAACAGTGCTGCTAAAGTAAGTGTACTGTAGCTGTCAGGCTAGAATTGGAAATTAATGATTTCAAATTCAAGAATTTAAATAACTTGGTGCCAGGATACGGGAGAGAAATTTTTCTCCCACACAGACCAGCCTCACATCTACCACCCTCATTATTAAAGATTATGCTGTTGCTTGATTGTGCCACTATTATGGACATTAATTTGATATCCGCTCTGAAAAATCTTCTTTCTTGTGTTGCCCATTCTCTGGAGTACCCTCTAACCTTACCCCATCCCAGATGTACTGTACCTTGTTCAATCTCAAATTAAAATTCTTATTGTTCTATGCATTTGACGATTTAGTAGAATTACTGTTTTTTTAATAAGTAATCTGATTATGATACATGATTATGCTTGGTATTTATAGTCTGTATTGGTCATAGTGGTTTTTTTATACACTGACATGATTAATAACATGTACTTGATAGGGTGACCTTGGGCCACTCACTCTCTCTGAGCCCAACTCACCTCACAGGGTGGTTGTTGGGAAAATAGAAGGAGAAAGGAGCATTAGATATGTTCGCCACCTTGAGTTATTTATAAAAAATAATAAAGGTGGGATAGCAAATAAATAAATGTCAAAATCATGTTTAAATATAATTTTAATAAAATTTCTACATATCTGTACAGGTATGCTCAGCAGTTGCAAAATGTGACTTCCATAGAGTCCCAGTATTGCTACCACTTCTAGTCCATTTGCACAGGATTGTGGTCAGTTTGGGAGGGCCAACAGTGAGATATTGGTTGAATTGAGAAGATGTTATTGGATGCTCCTATCCCATGGAAGGTAGCAGATATGTAGAGTGCTTATTATTGATTTGAGGATTATAACTTCCAATTTGTAGTGGAGAATCTGGCTCTGCTTTTTTCCAATTGCTCAATACTAATTTCTATAAAAAAATTAGAGGGACACTGCTAGTTAGGATTTGACAAGCTATTATTTATGAATATGCCATAACAAGTAGGAAAGCTATTTCAAGTTTAATTATGCTATCTTGTAGTGAAATTCTCTGAACATTTAAATTATGTATTTAATAAAAATATACAGTTGAAAAAAGATTTAAACCAAAAACATTTTTGTTACTCTTAAAATATTCTCAGACTCAAACCCTTTATGACATTTATAACATAATTTTAATACACTGGTTTTTGTTTGTTAATTTTTCTCTATCCATACTTGCTTGCATAAGGAAAAATGTCTGTTAGACACATCCAACTCTGTAGGAAAATCAACACATGAAAAGCAGACTGACAAGGCTGAGATTGAATATGCTCATGATGAAAAGACAACTGAAGCCCTCATTCACAGTGAAGAATCACATAATGAATGCAATCATTTTGATTCAACACACTGGGAAGAAAGATATGAAAAAATGTGGGTTGGAAATGAAAAAAAGGAAGTCAAAGCAAATTTTAAGAGCATTACAGCAGAACTAAAACAGATGTTTGGTGAAATTAATGTTTATGAGAAAATCAGTAACACTTCAAGCAAAGGAAGATCGCAAGATGGTTTCTGTTGTGCAATAGAAGGCGTAAAAGAAACATCACTTCATCTGCAAAAAATAAAAATGGATATTCAAGGAAAGGGTGATATTGGAGATGTGAGATCTGTCATTGCAGAAAGGGAAGTAAATACTGATGACTGGAACACAAATAAGAACTTACTGTCCAATAATGCAAAAGGAACAAAAGTAAATATCAGTGAAGAAAGGAGTAACAGTACAATTACACAGTTGAAATCAAATGTGGATGAAACTACTACAACTTCAGAAAAATGTCTTGAACGTTCAGTGCAAAGTCATGAAGACATTACTAAAGATACAACTTTTAAAACTAGTAAAACTATAGATGCCAAACAACCAATTATAACCAACAACTTATACAAACATTTTAGTGTAACAAAAAATTCACGCGAAGAAACTCAATACCATTTTAATAACAGTATCAACAGTTGTAATGATACTGATACTGAAAGTGGAAATAAAGTGAAAAATAAACAAGTATGTCCTCAAATATCCAAAAAAGGTCTGGATGAAGAATTAGAAGGTGATGTTGCAAGATTTAAGAAAGAGGTAGGAATACTGCATTCAGTTTTCCTCGCTTTGGAGAAAGAAAAGGCCCGGCTGCAAAAAGAGGTAGACAAGTACCTGCTGCTTTTCATTCTTTCATCTTTCTTGCACTTCAGCCATCCTGTTCATTTCAGCTCTTCAGCATTTTTTTAAAAAGCCCTTATGTGTTGGCTTTATGTGATAATGCTAATGTGAATGGGGGAAAGAAATTACCTGTTTTCTTGCATTTCCTTTTTATTTTAAGAGCATTCAGAAACTAAAACATGATACGACTATTATAACAAAGACTCAAATAGCTCAGTTTACATAGGTGCAACTTCATTAACAAATGAACTGCACCACTTTTATACTAATTATAAATTTGATCCAAAATGTGAAAGTAGCTTCTGAACGAGTTCTTGATTGATCTCCCCATTTCCTATCATGCTTACCTAACACTTCTTTGCTCTGTGTGAAACATTTCTGTCTTAGATTTGGCTTCTATGGTACAATATTGTTGATCACTTTTTAAAATAATACCTGTTCTGTTAATAATAAAAATGTGTGTTTCTAATGCATTTTGTCCTGTCACTAATATATACGATTTTCCATTATTTCTGGTTAGACCATACTAATTTTTATTAATTTGCAACCATAATGATGAGTGATTATTTTCTTTTCTAGGGCTTTCTGGAATATTAAGCAAAAATCTGTAATAGAACAAATAATTTCTTATTGATATTTTGTTGCCATTCTTAAAATAATATTGCAATATATCACTGTTTTAGATTGAAGAGGAAAAAATAAAAAAGGAATTGGAATCTGAAGGGATAAGAATTGCTAGTGCTGAGAAGTTGGCTGTGAGTAGTGATGAGATGGTAGAGCAAAAACATGCAATAAGTGAAATCCAGCATATTACAGCAGAAAGTGTTTTCTCAGCAGATAGAAAGGAAGTAATTTGTCCAGGGTGAGTATAATAATAAAATTAAGTTGAATCTCTTTGTATACGAACTGGCTTGTCTAATTTTTATACACTATTGCAATATACTAACTTCTTTTGAAACTTTGCTGTGTTTTCAGCTATTTAAGGCATACAATATTACAAATGTTTTAATTACAAAGAGAACATTCTTTGTGTAATGTTCATTCTGCTACAAAGATTTGTCTGGGCTCATCTTTTTGTCTTCTGGCTTTATTTCATGTCAAGTTTAGTCCTCTTATTTTCTTTTGGAATATTTCTCTTTTAACTGTAACTCCAGTTTTGTCATAGAACAGGAAGAGGATCTTGAGGTAAACCAGAATTCATTCTGTGATCATGTAAAGGATAGTTACCAGTTACGTAGATGCCAACATTACAGTAGTCAAATTAATACAAACTATAAAAATAACTATCCAGTTTCCTTCATTTGTGGCTCAAAGTCTTAAAGCATATTGTAATCAATCTGGTATAATTTAATCCATATGACACTGTATCTGTGTATCTGCTTTGCTGTGATGCCATTTGATCTATGTACAGTATCTTGCTTTCCATGAGGTTCTTCAGTCTTTAATGAAAGATATGCCTGTTCCAGATGAGAAGGATCTCTCTTGTTCTCTCATTATTCCAATAAGAATTCTAATGTGGGATTCATTTAAGATTTTCGCCAAATACATACAGTTATATCTCATTACATTGGTACAGTTAACCCTTTATTCATTAGAACTTTGCATTCTTAAATCCAGTACACTATCAGAGATTAGAAACTTTGCCATTCTTTGATTTGGTATATTTTTATTTATTAATGATATGTCTTCGTTTTATTTTTGTTTTTCTACTTTTAGGGGAATAAGGTTACATTAAAAGAATGGTGTCCAGTTATTTAACTTTTATTTTTATTTTGTAAAAATCCTCCAGTTTAAAAGATTCAAGAAAAACTGAAAATAAAAGGCGGAATTCAAAGCAGAGAGTCAATCAACAGCTTAGTAATAGTCTACATCAACCACAAGATGACAGCAGTTTGAGTGAAGCGTCTCTTGAAGAAAGGTACAGGTTTTTTGTTTTTGTTTTTTAATGAATATAAAGATCTGTCTCACTTGGAATTAGGCCAGTGATGTTCTTAGCCAATTACTTATGAAAGTTCTATAAGAATGCACCTTTGATCTACGTCCTCAATGCTCTATACAATAGCTGTGCTTGCATATTTGTTTCAGCTTACAGGAAGCCAGCACATCATACATAAACTGCAAAGAATTAAAAAAAGACAACTCTGACCAATCAGTTTCTTAAAGGAGTCATGCTGGAAGTCTGCTTGGTAGTGGGAAGCCCCACAGAGATCTAGGTTGCACTTGTGCTGCGTTCTTAAGCTCATTAGATTCAGAATGGATGATCTAGGATTAGCAGTTCTAAATTTTCAGAACTTTAGAATCAAATACACTAAAATCTATCGTAATATAAGTTTTATATTTATTTTCTAGATCTCCAGCCAAATCTCTGAATGGAAAAAATAAGGTAGGATAAAACAAGCTTGCAAAATGTTGCGTCAAATTACTAATATTATTATTAATATTATTACTGATTTTATTGTAAACAGCCCAGAGTCCCTCTTTTGGGGGGAGATGGGCGGTAATTAAATTTGAATAATAAATAAATAAATAATATCTCTAAAACTTTGAAGTGAAAAGCATAGTAGGCCAGTTTAGATTTGAGATTAATGACTAAGGTTTTTAGCAAAGCTTTGATATGATGTATAATTTGATAAATAATGATTTGTCAATCAGCTCAAGCTACTACCCAAAACTGTAGATTGTATATTTTGATTAGCTACTACATGAAGATTAGTAAGCTGTGGTTTGTTGTACCTCCACTGTCACAAGCACTGAAAAGAGTGAAAATAGAATTACAGAGTAAGTTCTCATTAGTGTTTTTTAAGTATTTTTAAAATACTTTATCCCTCTAAACTACCTACCACAATTTCTGCCTTATTCCTAATTTTTATTGGTAAATATCTGTAGCGGAGATTGTCAGAGTGGTTCACAAAACCAAAGTGCAATAGAATTAATACTGGAATTAATTTCAAAATTATAATATAATAATATTGAAATGAACAGAATTAAGTGATACAGTTCCTGCTTAAAATGTTCTTCAATCATAAAAAAACAAAACTGTCTTTGGTCTCTGGCCCATCTTAGTGACATTGTTTCCATTACCTTTTTTCCAGATAAAGATGGGGATATTTCTAGGTGCTGCAGAAACATGAAATATTCATGTGTCTCCTGCTTTATATCTAGATATCAGAAATCAAAATCTATTGATTTCTAGTGATAATGGTATCGGAATTGTCCAGTTTCTAACTGTGGTCCAGGATTGAACTTAGCACATTTTCTTCCTTATATTCCTAAGTCTTGGACAGAGTTCTTTTGAATACTGTATGCAAATCTTATTGTGCTTACATCATTGAATGGAAGCAGATAATAGAGAATGAAGAAGCATAAAGTTTTGGGGAAAGAAATGAAGGATTTTGGAAAGCAGGAACAATTATATATCTGCCTACATGAATGTATGCTGCTGTACAGCTATAAAAAAGATGGAACGAGGGAGCAAGTTATGGAATTAGATAACATATTTTGGTAATAATTCTATAGAAATAAAGAACTATATGGGGCCATAACAGATATTGGGGCCTTGGGGATACTCTGCAACTGATACCCCCTGAAAAAATAGAAATGTGCATATCTGTCCTAACAACCAGGAAACACACTGAGACAATGAACTGGTCTCTAATATTTATTGCTAGTACTTAACAGGAATCCTAACAAACTGAAGAAGCGTGGGAAAAACCCAGACATATAACCCCCAAGGGTTAAGGCGGTCCCGATCTGTGTCTCTTTGAATGGCTGAACAATTCCTCAGTGCTACGCATGCGCTTGACAGTCTGGATGGGAGCCCCCTGCTCGCCATCCTTACTCATGACAATATCTGTCTGAAAATTGTTGAATAGGCAAGCCCTACCTTGGAATAGTCAGTACAAGGTAACAGTACCTGTACATGATACCACTTCACTATCAAGCCAGAAAGAGAACATAGCTTAAATATGGAAGCTTCCACAGAAAGCGACACATTAACTGCTTTGTATACTTCACTATAAATGGTTTAGGGGTAAAGTGTAGTCCTTTTTGCAGACTGAGATGCTGGTTGTTTATGTCTCCTGGCTATGATGCAGGGGCAGTCATAACTCTTAACGTTTAGTGGATTTATTAGAAAAACCACTTTGTGAGCTATCTGAAAATCATGACTTGATGTGACATCTAATTAAGCCAATTCCACATATCTAAAATGTTGCTAGTAGAATTATAAGTTAATAAAAGAGAAATGAAGGACTATTTTATTTAGAATACAATTGTGTTTAATTCTGCTTATGTGTTTCATTATAGCTTTATAGAGCATTGAGTATTACTAATGATCTGGATGACTTAACTCCATCTTCAGATTCAACTACAGAGGATAGTGAGTTGCCTTCTTCCCTTTACAAGGAAGCTATAGTGCTGATAGAACAACTTAGTTTTGATAGTAAAGGTGAGCACATTTGTTATTGTCAAACATAATTGTTTTGTTATGAATACAAAATATATAATGTTTCTTGGATATCTGCATTTTATCAAGATTTATCAAGATTTTTGTCTCACCAGGACCTTCCAGATATATTCAGTTACATTATAGACATAATGAAAGTTAATGTCAGGATATATATTGATGTTGGCTATCACAGCTTCAAACATCTGGTTTTCCCATGTGTGCTGGCTGATCTTTCTGTTGGCATACCAGGAAATAACCAGTAGTTGTGGAAATAAATGGTGGTAGAGCAGCACTGCAGTTTAGAATCGCATTCTTAAGAAATGGCATTATGTACTCCAACTGATTTGATTGTTTTTGTTTTGTTATATATTGATTATTTACTGTGAATGTTTTATACATGTTGCTATGACACATAGGATTTTTTTTCACATTTTATGTGTTGTGACCCCCTAAAACAACAAATAAATTTATATAATCATCCCCAGGAATAATAGTACTTTAACTGATAATTAATTGTATGTATGCTTCTATGCATGCATATATTGGATATCAATAGATGCTGTAAAAAAATAATTTTCAGTTATGTAAGACTTTCTGTATTGCACTTTAGAAGCTTGAGGTGCCAAGGTTCCTTACTCCTTTATAGCTAGGTAGGATTGATGGGATCTGAGTTCCTCACACACCTGGAAGGTAACTGATCAGGGGAAGAACTGCTATTGAAGCCACAATCCTGAGCACACTTTTGATAGTGCAGAAGCTGGCAAACAGCCCTCAAGAAGTGACCTCTTCAGCTGTGCACACCCTGCTGGGATGGGTAGCTGGACTTTTGGACAGAGCTCTCTCATTTCATGTTTATGCTTGGCAACTTTGAGTTTACTTTAGCAAAAGCCTCCAAAGCAGGGAGGGAAAGGCAATGAGATGGGGAAAGCATCTTGGAAAAGGCCAAGGGAAGGAGAGAGGGAAAGAAGGGGCCGAAGGAAGATACGCAAATCTGAAAGTTTGAATATGGAGCTTGTTTTCATCCTAGGCTATCTGGTAGGCCTAGTCCTTTTAACAGATTTGAGCATCATGGTGACCTGACAGATCCCCTGGAACTGATCCTGCAGTGACTTTTCTGGACAGCCTTTCTATATTCTTGGGTTCCAAGGACTTCCTGAAACAGGATTTCGATGCTCTTTGCTATTGTAGGAAGGTGGCTTTGTCAACTTTGGGTTCCTCCAGAATGTCTGAAGAGCCCTGCAGTTTGAATATCTCCAAATACGTCCAAATTTGCTCATGATTTCCCCAGAGATTGTAATCCACATTTTGAGTAAGTTTGTCCTAAAGCTAAATAAACTTGTCCATGTAGTTTTTAAAAAAGTAATTGGAACCTGCTTCTTTCTTTGTGACAGAACCATTGGCTATTCCTTAGCTACTGCTAAGGAAAACCTTTGAGCATTTTTTCAGGAGATGGTATGTGTCATTCTTTTTTTTAATCAAATAACATTTTGGATAAATAATACTAACACATGGTATTTTTTTCCAAAGCAGATTCTGTAAGTCTCCTGAAAATTCAGAATATATTTCATGGATATGAACGGCTAATTGAACATGAGAAGGGTCGTTATTCTCAATTGCTTGAAAAAGTTAAAAAACTTGAAAATGAGAGAAATGAATGGCAAAAAATTCGGGAAGAAATGAGAGAACTGAAATCTATATTGGATCATCAAAAAGTAGAATATGAAAGTGATATCACCAATCTCAAGTAAGAGCTTTTAAATGAATAGTTGATTCTTGTATAATTTAGCCAACATTTTCTTAAAGTTAAAGAAACATTAAAGCAAATTGAATCAATTAAATTATATGCTTCATTTTTAAAAAGGAATAATATTATAAGACTGCATAACAACATTTTGATGTTTAGAATTACTTCTGCTGAACGATTTGTCTTCGTTTGGAGCAAGGTGTAACAATAGCCCAGCATTCTGTTTGGTTGTTAAACCATGCAGCATTGGCTGAAATAAAAGAAAGTTTGAAATTGTGATGAAAAAAAATGTACCCATTGGAAATTAAATGAGAGAAAAAAAGACTGTATTTAAATTCTTTTGTCATAGTCCATGTATCAAGTTTTTTCAAGTATTACGTATTTTTTATCTGCAACTAGCATATTAGGCTTCTTATAGCTTGAGAAAGGCTTTTATAAAACAAGTCTAGAATATCTGCACAGCTTCCTTTCTCAGGAAAACCCAACAGTGCATGGTTAGCAATAGGATCAAGACATCCGGACCCTAAAAAACTCAGAGGTAAATTGGGTACTAAACTAAACATAGCCACTTGTCAAGACTTCTGTAACATAATTTCCCTTTCAATAATTATGGTTAAAGACTCTGAAAATCTTGCTTTTAGCTGCTAAAATCAGCAGTTTCCATTGTATAAAGGTTACTGGAAGTCTTCAGAATAACTGTTAGCTTCAACATATACACTTCAATTTGTCATATTTTCACTGTACTGATAATACTTTGGCCAAATTGTGCAATCTCTGATTTTACATATGTGGTTGTGTATGTATTGTATATGTGCAAATTGCTAGTTCAGTGTAGATATTGGAGCCCGAGCAAGTAAGCAGTCCTAGTTCCATTTTAAACATACGTATCCTAGCTTTTTATATATTTATTGCTCAAATGTATCTTAAATGTTTACTCACGTATTCCAGATTTTCTTTGAAACAAGAAGAAGAAAAAAGAATGGGTACTGAAATGCTATATGAGAAAAACCAAGAACAGTTAAGGAAGAAAGAGGAGCAGTACTGTACACAGATGGAAGAAAAACAACAGCTTGAATTAATGCTGAGAAGCCTAGAAATGGAGTTAAAAACACTCAAAACCCACCTGAAACAGGTTAGGTTAAATCAAAGCATTTTTTTAAATTATGAAAATATTTTCATATATTTTCTAATAATCAACTTTTCTTAAATAAACTTAATGCACTTTTTAGAGCTTCTTGAACAGCATACTTCCTAAAAAGGCCAGGGCTATCCTTCATAGGAGACGGTCCTTATCTGGGTAAATCCTTTGCTGGCAGTTCCTTGAGAAAACTTACAGCCACTCCAGGACAGCAGCACCTTCATGGCTACCCTGCTAATAGAAGGGGAGTGAAAAAGGGACCATGAAGAAAGGGAATTAAGGCAAATGTTTTGTGAGAGTCCTAAAGTAGTCTACATTTGTGGGAAATATTGCTTGGGACTCATATTGATTGACAGAAATACATTTTGTGGTAAGAGTCTTACACTTTTTTTCCTTCATTTTAATATAAACTGACTTATACAGGTGGTCCTCGTTTAATGACCACTTGTTCAGTGACTGTTCAAACTTACAACGGCACTGAATGAGTGGTGGTTACGACTGGTCCTCGGAGTTCCAGCCATTGCAGCATCTCCATGGTCACGTAATCACAATTCAGACAGTCGGTGCCCGTCTCGCAATTTGAATGTCACAGCTGCAGTCACATGATCACAATTTTCCACATTCCCTGCCACAAGCAAAATCAACTGGGAAGCTGGCAGGAAGTTGGAAGTTGCATTCACATGAGGTCCTCACTTAGCAATGGCAATCGGGACTGCTGGAACTGCTGGAACTGCTGTCACTAACCAACATGCATCATGTGATGTCATGCTTTATGACTGTTGCTTAGTGACAGCAATTCTGGTCGCAATTGCCATAGTTAACTGAGGACTACTGTAATGTGATTTTCAGAAGTAAGTCCCCTTTATTTGAGTATTTTATACTTGAATAAATAACATTTTTATTTGTTGATTTGTTTTAGTTTTTTTTATAAATAACTCAAGGAAGCGAACATACCTAATACTCTTTTCTCCTCCTATTTTCCCCACAACAAACAACCCTGTGAGGTGAGTTGGGCTGAGAGAGCATGACTGGCGCAAAGTCACCCAGCCAGCATTATGGTTGAAATTTTAGAAAAACCAGGTAAATGTAAAAAATCTACATATACAAAAACACAACTTAGGATTAGTTTTTTTTTAATTCTGTGGTGATCTGCCTTTTTTACTTCGAAAGACTTTAGGGGGGATATTTTTCCCTTAATCTATTATGTGATGGCTCTCAGGCTTTCTGTCCCAGATTGATTTTTTGCTATAACTAGTTAGCTAGTTGGCTGCTTATTTATCTATATCTTTCTTTTTCTCATAAGAACCTAAGGATTAGCAGTGGATCAGACCCCTGGCCCAGCAGTCTGTTCTCACAGTGGCCAACCAACTGCACAAGGAAGCCCACTAGTTTCCCAGCAGATGGCTTTCAGCGGCAGTTACACTATCAAGGCTAACAGCCATTGATCCCTGTGACTTCCATAAATTGGTCCAGCCTGTTTTTTTGAAGCAAGCCAGTCTAGTAGCCAGCACCACATCTTGTGGCTGCAAATTCCTAAATTTAATGATGTGTTGTGTAAAAAAACATTTCCTTTTGTCTGTCCTGATTCTTCTAGGTTTCAATTTCATTGGGTAACCTCTAGTATTTTGGGAAAGGAAAAATAGCTTTTCCTTGTCCACTTTATCTACACCATGCATAATTTTGAACACCTCAGTCACGTCCAGTCTGATTTACCTCCTTTCTAGACTAAAAAGCCCCAAATGTTACAACCTTTCCTCATAGGAAAGCTATTCCACCTCTTGATCATCTTAGTTCCCCTCATCTGAACCTTCTCTAGTTCCACTATATCCTTTTTGAGGTGCAGCAGCCAGAACTGCACACAATATTCCAGATGCAGTTACACCATTGCATTATAATATTGGCATATCTCTTTTCAGTGCTGTTTCTTATTATGCCTAACATGCTGTTGGCCTACACTGCGTGTCAACACCTTCATTGAAATGTTTACCATTACTCCCAAGATCTCTTTTCTTCATCAGTCACTGCTAGTTCTGATCTGATTTTTGGCACCAGTATGCATTACTTTACACTTGCTCATGTTGAATGACAATTACCATTTTGACAGCCAATCCCCAGTCCCGTAATGTGCAGATAACTCTTTGGAGCTCTTTGCAACCCATTATTGTTTTTACTGCTCTGAACAATTTAATGTCTTCAGCAAATTTTGCTGTTTCACTAGTCACACCCACTTCCAGATCATTTATATATGTTAAAAAGCACCAGCCGTAGGACAGAACCCTGGGGAACACCACTTGTCATATCCCTCCATTGTGAGAAATGTCGGTTTACTCCTACTCATTGTTTGCTATTCTTTACCCAGTTGCTCATCCAAAAGAGGACCTGCCCTTTATATTCCATGGCTGTTAAGCTTACTGAGAAGTCTTTGATGAGGGACTTTATCAAAGGCTTTTTGAAAACCTAAGTAAATTATGTTTGCTGGCTCACCCTTATCCACATGTTTATTAACATCCTAAAAAAAACTTCAATAAATTTTGGTAGACAGGACCTTTCCTTAGTGAAGCCATGTTGGATATCCTTGAGCAAGGCCCGTGTCAACAGTGCTTGCTAATTTTATCTTTAAAGTTTCTGTCTTCCTCAGAACAGATGTTAAGATGACAGACCTACAATTTCCTGGATCTCCCCATGAGCTATTCTTAAAACTTGGAGTTATGCTAGCCAACTTCCAGTTCTCAACAACAGTGGCTGAGTATGGAGATAGGTTGCATATTTTAGTTAGGAGTTTCACAGTCTCAGCATTAAGGTCCTTAATAACCCTTGGGTGGATGCCATCAAGGTCTGGTGATTCGTCTGTGTTCAATTTGTTAGTAAGGCCTAGAATAAATAAAAGCACACAATCGAGCACCCAGGAGGATACATCAAAGATGTGGCAGAATGTCCCCAGAACAAAAGTGAGCCTTTTGATGGAAGTTTTCTTGTCACCTTGAGACAAACACTGCAGAGATTTAATCAGCCAAGGAAATAAATGTGAATAGTGAAGAAAATACCCATCTTTTTATCACAGCTGCCCTATGACATCCATTCTATGACAATATCCTATTCTCAGTGAAACTCTTATTCTGGGACACTTTCTGTTTGGTAGACCCAGCATCACGTTAGGTAGGGTCTTACACCAGCCGGCACAAGCATGAAAGCAAGATAAAGGGCTTTTGCCTTATCCATGATTTACTTAGTATGTGGCAAAAAATAATGCTCCTGCGAATAAGAAGTATTCCATTACAATGCAGTTGACCAAAGTTACAAGTTTTGATTTAGGAGAAACATTAGAGGGGCTAAAAGTAGAAGTTAAGCCAGAATGGGATTTATGAATTTTATTATGGCCTCATACCCATTCTGTCATATTTTGAAGTATGACTGATACAGTTACCAATTTTATACTGAATTCATTGCCCCTTTGAGAGTCTTAGTACTGCCATATATAGCCAAAAATATTTATGAAATTTTATTCAAATATTTATGAAATTTTATTTATCTATTTATATTTATCTGAAGGGCTTCCTCTCCTTGATTACATCAGCCCACCCCATTAGATCTGGCAGGAAAAGCATGTGGAGGTTCCATTGGCCAGGGACTTATCTTTTGACAGGAGTAAATGCAAGGAACTACTCCATTACACTTGCTATGTCAAGGAGGGACCCTAGTGATTTGACTTGTTGCTTTTTCAAGGTTTTTGGAAGGGTCTAGACTGTTTAGAAATTGGTAAATTATGTGGAAAAAATAACAGTTAATCATAGAGCTGAACTGCATACTTCTGAGTTTATTACAAATTGCTGTTCACCCATTATATAATTTTTTTTAATCTGCTATTTAACCATGTTTCTTTGATCAGTCAGATATCAAGTTGGCCGAAAATTAAGTAGGCACTTCATTTTTATCCTTTTTTCCCTTTTAAAAAACTAATTAAAAAATTAAGCAAATGTTGTTTATTTGGAAATGCAGATCTTTCTGATGCATTTTGCTTTTAATCAAGAAAAAGCTTTGAGAACGAAAAGAAAATAGACTTAAAAGAACTTTAGTGACCTCATAATTACATAGAGACATTATGTTGTTTATGATGTCAGCTGAAGCAAGGAGATGTGGATATGGCAGTTCTGTAATAAGCAGTTTTGCAGCATTTATCCACATTTTAATGTTTTCACTCCTTAAACAACAGCAGGGGCATACTCTGCATGAATTCAATTTTAATAATTTTTTTTTGTCCGTTTCTTCTTTTGATACTGAGGAAGCAGCAAATTTGAGGGTCTTTTGCTTGATATCTTGTCTGTTAAAGTGAGCAATAACTGCCTTGGTAGGGTAGCATAATGAAGAATATTCAGGCGGCTCAAAAAATACATGGGCAACACCAAATCAAATTACTAAAAATGACAAATTGTTCAGATTACTTATAGAAGTATCATAATGGAGGCTGAGGCTAACTACCAACTATATCCTGAGTTTTATATAATGAAAAATTCTGATCAGCCTAATCAGGAATTGAGCTCTTTATTCTCCAGTCCTCCTTTGGGAAGCTCTAATGCTTATAATCCTTTGGTCAGAAAAAACATACCTACTAGTTATCAGAGAAGTTTGCTTCCTAGCTTTTCCTTCTCCGTTCCGCCTGTGAAAGAAAATGGTTTAAAGATTAATTTCCCACCAAGTGCAATAGATGTAGGTTTTACTAAAACCCCTCAAGAGTTACAAAGCCTTGTGAATGCTGTTCGACAAATGGTAAGCTTGTTCTAAAATCAATATACAATCTTTCTTTTGTGATTTATTCAGAAGAATAAATACTGGAAAAAAATCTCATCAGAAGATTGTGTTTTTTTCTTCTAAATGAAGGTGCTACATAAGATTGAAACTATTATTTTTTATAAAATATAAGAAGATTAGGCCTTCATCTTATACTCAATTATTTATATACAGTTTCTACCCATATTGTTAGCATGAATAAATACTTTGTCAATTATTTTCATGGTTAAGATGACTTTATGTTCATAAGGTATCTGTATAGAACAGCCCCAGGACTAAAGTGACTAGAAAAATTCAGGCCCTCATTTTATTAAGCTGCAGATGATGACTATCATATTGCTGCCAAAATGACTTGTTTATTAAGAGTTTTTCCAATCTTCCTAGTAATTACATTACACAGTATGTCTAACAGTGTTATTTATCTGTTTATTTAGTTGGTCTGTATAGTTGGTTTCTCAAAACAGCCTGTCAGTATATTACATTGTGTTCTCCTCTGATTTAATATAACTTCGTTTCCTGTGTCTATGGCTGTATACACAGAAACAATCTGTCAGCTCAGCTTAATAGTTAGATTGCATCTAATTTAATGGCTTCTGGTCCATGAAAATGTATACCATAATAAATTGATTCATGTGTTAGTTTGCTACAAGACTGATATTTTTGTAGGTTGAAGAAGAACGTAATGAAACACAGAGACAACTCTGTCAAGAACAAAATGCCAGAGCTCTACAAGAAGATATTTTAAATACCCATTTCTGGAGGCAGAAGGAATTAGAAGAAGAATCAAAGAAAGTAGCTACTAAACACTCAGAGGTATCCACTTTGCCAAATATTTGAAAATATTGAAGTGCATGTCAAGTATTTTCAATTGCGTTGGCTACCAATCTGCTTCTGTGCCCAAATCAAAGTTCTGGTCATTACATAAAGCTTTATGTGGTTCAGCTCCCAGATACTACATAGGGTGGGACTATCTCTGCCATTTTCAACCCATCCTGTGTCCAGGGAAGAGATGCTAAGGGTTCTCATTCTACATGAGGGGAAGGGGTTGGAGGCCTTCTCAGTGCCTGCTTCATGCTTTAGAACACCTTGCCTCTTAAGTTATGTGATCCCTCCAACCTAATGACTGTTAAGAAGGCTCATAGGATTTTTTTTTGGCACAAAATGTATAGACACTAAGGGTGACAGGACTGCTTCATTGATTGATTCCATTAATTGGTTAATTTGGGGGGTTGTCCTTAAATTTATATATTTGCATGTACTGTGTATTGTGGGGGGTGGAGAGATTGTAAACTACCTGAATATCTGAAGTATCTGAATATGTGAAGCAGGATATAATTTTATAAATAAATAAAACTTAAATTGTAGTTTTTATTTAAACCTGTAAATCAAGGAGGATCAGCATTCATAATTGAAACTAATCAAATTATTTGTTTATATGCAAAATTCTCCTGTACTCCATCTGTTTTGATGATGATGTAATTTAGGGAACAGTATTTATAAGATACTGTAATATATTTTTCAATTATTTAAGAGAAGAGCTGTTTGTTTTATGGCCTCATTAGGTAAAAGCATGTGGCTGAATTTGTTCAGTCTTGGAAGACAAGCTGAGTCAACCTTGATGAACCTTTGGATGTGAGACAGAGAATATTAACCATAGACTAGATTAGGGAATTAGAAAACATCTCAGTAGATAACAGTAGCAAACGTTTCTTCACATTATTGCCAAGATAACTGCATAGATGTCACCATGAATTCACTAGGAGTCAAGCTTGACTCAAAGGAGACTTTTTCTTACCCTACAGTTAATTTTAATCATTTTTTTTAAAATATTCATCCTAGCTATTTAAAACTTTGTGAGTATAATCTGCATGGAACACATTTCACATAAATGTTAAAGAAAAAGGCACAATATAAGAGGAATTTGTTACTTGCTTTTTTGTAGTTCAGTTCTCTCTCAAAATCTGTAGACAGATTATGAGGTGGCTGGCCTTATAAATGTGGTTTATAAATAAATAAATAAAACTTTGGTTGAGATTCTGAGAGGATTTTGTTTAAAAACAGCCTCTCATTAGTTAAATTAATGCATTTTCCCATGAATGTATTTTTGAAATATAGCAGTGGAAGATATCCAATTGTTGAAGATTTTAAAAATTATGCTGCTAGTTCTGGACACATAGTGGCTTTGGCCCTCTGTAACAAATAGCAGGTTCCAAAACTCATGGAATATCATTTTTGGAAATTAGTTTTAATGTGAAACATAACTTTGTTGGCCTTATGAACTTACCTTCACTATCTTGTACTTTTTTTTTTCAAAAAAAATTATAAGTTAGAAGATAAGGACTGATATCTTATTATGATATAGGTTTGTTTATATAATATAAAATATGCACTGAGTTAGTGCAAGTATGTTCCTAAAAGAGAAATTAGAATGTTTGCATGTATAATAAACATTTAAAACATTCTAAAAAAAGCTGCTATAATATTTGTAACCTCATCTTTTGTGCGAAATTTATTACAGGTCTTCAATTGGTGGTTTCTAGATCAGTTCTCATTGCTTCTTTTGTGCAAGGGATGATTTTTTGTTCACTTCATCTGTTTTCTCAATTGCATGAAGAATGTATGTGGAAAAGTATTTTTGGATGAAGTTCTATTGTTAGTTCCCATATGGGTAAATGTCAGAGGAAGTTGGGTCCAAGTGGGTGTTTCCTATGACACATTGCCTGTATTGCAACAATATAATTTTAACATCCTCTTTTTGATACATACAATACGGATACATGTCACAGGCCCTTTTAAAGAGACTTAAAAATAATGAAAGGTTCTTGTAACCTTTTCGCTTTAAATGACCTCAATGATATACTAAAATTGATTAAAATTAGGAAAATTTGTAAGTATATTATTTTGGGAAAAAAAATACATAGTTGTCATACTATGGCATATCTGTTGTGCCATATAATAATAAGCAGTTATCGTTCAGGCAAAACACTATTTATCCGTATTTCTGTTCTCAAGGTGTCTGATGAAAAGGCTAGAAAGCCACAAGCAGGATGCAAGTATATCAGCAACTTTCACATCATCTCTTGAAGGAACTGGTACTGAGAGACATAATGTGTCCATTACTGGAGGTTATATTTAGCCATTCTGAATAGTTTTATCCAGCGTAAATTTGTCTGATCTCCTAGAATATACTAACATCTCTGGATTCTATGAATTTATTTATTTATTCTTCTGCTTATTAATTATTCAGATGACTGATAATCATGACCATGAAAAAGAATTATTACATAGAAATCTAATACTCCAAGATGAACTTGCTGTATTAAAATTAGAACTTGATCATATAAGGATTCGGCATCAGGAGGAAGAAAGCAAATATTTAGAAGAAAATGAAACTTTGAAAGAAAAAAACGAAGAACTTAAAAAAGAACTGAAACTAAATGAAGAAGCTTTGACTCAAACAGTTTTTCAGTACAATGGACAGATGAATGTATCGAAAACAGAGGTTGCAATGGTAGCATCCAAATTGGAACATATAAAAGAAAATAAAGAAAGATTGGAAATAGAACTTGATTCACTGCGCTCTCGTTTGGGTTCTACTGTTCAGGAACTTGACCGTTGTCAGGTAACAAAAAATGATCTTGAACGATTGCTTCAGCGAGAACGTGATGAATGGCTCCGCTTAAAAGACAAATTGAATCATGATATATGTACTCTGCGAGAAATAAATAGTAGCATGTCTCAACAGTTAGGGAAAGCTGAAAGTAAAACTAATAGTCTAGAAAATGAGCTTCACCACGTAACTCACAATCTCAGAGAAAAGAACTTGCTGTTAGATAATACTCAAAGAGATCTAAACCAGGCACAGTGCCAAGTGAAAGAACTTGAAAATGCACAGCAAGTTGCAAAGGATCAAATAAGCAAATACATAATAAAACAGGAATCTATGCAAGAACGTTTAGCACAGCTCCAAAGTGAAAACCTCTTATTTCGACAACAATTTGAGGACTTTCAGAACAAGGGCATTATCAAAGAAAAAGTTGTGACTGATGTTCAAGACAAATTCAATGATATTTTTAATAAACTCAGAGCTGATACTGAAAAGCAAGTTCAGATGATGGAAGAGAGAAATAAGGAATTAATCACAAAATGTAATAATTTAAAGGACCAAGTCATTAAATATGAAACAGACAAAATAGACAGAGAGGTAAGCATAATTTATGTTCTGTCAGTTCCGTTGATGCAATCATTTTTCAAGATACAGATCTCTAAATTAAGCTCAGTTTTCTGTCAGAGACACTATATTATTTGAATATGGTAATGATGGACTTTAAAAGGAAGTGAAATATTGCAGTTTTATACCACAGCTATTGGATTGTGTATGTAAAATTGAGCACTCTGCAAAGTTATTTTAAATCTTTGCATTCCTTCAGCTAGTAAATGGCTGTTCATTGCTCCAGCTGATATGATTAGGAAAGAAATCTATACCCATATACAGGTATATATACACAGAGACATATACAGACATGCACAAACCCATATAAGTATATGTAATTGAACATTCTTGTATCTATTATAAATATTACTTAGTTAAATTAAAATGCAGTCATTTCAGTTTATTTGGTATGAATTATTTTATTAAAAAAATCTTTTTAGAGTGTAATAAGGCAACTGCAGCAAGAACTTGCAGATTCTCTTAAAAAGCAATCCATGTCAGAAGCTTCGCTGGAAGTTTCAACACGTTATCGTATTGACTTGGAGGACGATAAACAGCAACTCCTGAAGGAAATAGAAAGGATAAAATGTAAGGTATGCTTAGAGTAGTTTACTAAATGCTTTATATCTTCAACTACGGGAGCAGAACAGATCACATCTAAGACGTTGTGATGGAGTAGCTTTTGAAATAGCTTTGCCATGGTTCTGTTCCTACATTGAGAGTAGCTTCCAGAGAGTAGAATACTGTTCTGCTCTGTGGCTTTTACAGTGTGAGATGCATAAAGGTTATGTTGTCCCCATGCTATTCAGCATCTTTATGCAGTCAGTGGGAGTGATTATCAAGAATTGTGGGTCTGGGTGCCCTCTCTATGCAGATAATATCCAGGTTTCTTCTCTTTTCCATCCTCAAGTATGCGGAGCTTACTGAGTTCCTGCTTGAGCCAGATTGTGGACTAAGTCTTGAAAAGTTTGAGGACATTCTGGTTGGAGGAGATCTCAGCAGATGGGAAGGGACCTTTCCGACTTCGTTCTTCCCCTAAAGGATCAGATATGGATATGCTGTTTGACAAGAAGTGCCTATTGCCTTTTGTGCATGATTTATGAGCTGCGTCCCTTCCTGGACGCATCTAATCTTGCTTCTATGATCCATGTGCTAGTTACCTCCTGATAAGATTATTGCAGTGTGCCCTGTATAGGGATGCCCTTGAAGGAGATTTAGAAACTACAGGAGTCCATTATGAGGTGACTAGACTTTGGTAGGATATGTCATGGAAGGAGCACATTGCACCTATTCTGGCTAAGAATTGGCTCTCAAATTTTACAGCTGCAAGATTCAGAAGAACAGAATATCCACTGTGAAAGATCTGCTCATGAACTAAGACATGCTTTGGATGCTAAGGAGCGTGAAGCAAGTGTGGCATCTCAGAAACTACAGGATCTTCTATTAGCATCATCAGGAGCAAGTAATGCTATAAAACAATTAGAAGAGCACATACAGAGGTAAAACATGCTGAAATTTAAATATACTAAATTATGAGAATTAATACAAAATTCTTCTGCAATTTATGCTACTATATGGTATAGAAACTTAGAAACACATAAATGAAGAAATATAGTTACATTGTATCCTGTTTTGAGGCTGTGTGTTTTTATTTTAAGACTTGAAATAGAAAATGCCAGATTGGAAGCTACAACGAACCAGCAAACTAATAGAATTGAGATACTTCAAAAAGACCTACAGGATAGTGCTTCTGTAAGTTAGCCATAATATTTTGGGGAAAGAAGATTTCATCTGTGATTCCTTTACTGTGTTTTATAATTTATAAAAATACAGTATTTCAGACAGCTATTACAGCATGGTGAATTAGTTTCCTTCATTTTCAGAGGTCATATATAAATTAAAGGATTATTGAAATCGTGAATGTAACAAAAATAAAGAATGTAAATAAGTAAAAAGATCCTTAGAGAATTTTTTTAGTCTGAAGACTTTTACAACTTACATAATGACTCTTAATTACTTTTGGGGTGATCTAGGTTCATAATCGTCTTGAGGAATTAATAACTGGCTTACAAACAGCAAAGGTCAGTCTAGAGGAACAACTAAATCACCAGGTAGTCTGAATATTTTTTTTATTATACCAGTAAAGATAAAATGAAGAGAGGTATTTTCAAGACAGTGAAAATTCACATATAAGAAAATTGACACATTTCACTTGTAGATCATTCCCTTTGATTTCTGCTAATCATTATATAGATAAAATGCTCAAGAAGGATCAGTACTAGAATCATAAGATATCAGAGAGTTTGATTAAGAGAACTGCACTGGCTGTGCAGTTTGGGTGTCTCATATGGACATAAAGTATAGCTTTCAGTTTTTTTTTCACAAATACAGGGAACTAAAATGAACTTGAAGCAAGATTATTATAGGCATTCAGAATGTGTGAACGAGCACAGGAAACAAAGGATTAGTAGCTGATGGTTCCTGGATTCCTAAGAGCTTCAGTGCTCTTGGGAGCACTTTCTGCATAAGGGCCATGCAGAATAAAGAGGGAACATGGGTGTGCATATATTTATTATCAGTAATTTCTGGGAAAGTGGTGTAGCTGGTGTAGCATAGTCAGAACTACCTGCTTTGAATGTCATCAGACATGGAGGAAAGCAGCAGCCATGCAGTGTTATTTTATTATTATTGTTTTAATTGTGATTATTAATTAAATATACTTTTTAGACTTGCTTTACTATTTTAAAAATCTCTTTTGAGGACTTGGAGTTTTTTTTAACTACATTCCTTGCCAACTTTTAAATTCCATTTTTTGTGAAAAACAGTTTCTTACTAGTTTTATTTTGCATTCAGTGAAACATATATAGCTTAGGAAATAAAGTAGGGATGTAAATTCTCTTTCAAATTAGTATTAGCCATTTCTTCCTCAGAAGTGCACTCTTTGTTATCTGAATTGGATTCTGTTTCTACATAACAGTGTCTTGGCTATTTCAAGGGTTCCTCTGTAATATTTTTTATTCAGAAGCAATTCAATTGCTCCACAGGTCCAGAAGGAAAATATGCTTTCAGTAACTGCACAAGATGCTCACAATATGTGGGAAGAAGAACTGAAACTGAAATCAAAACTTGGGATTCGCCTTTCTGAGCTTGATAGGGAAAAGACAGAAATAATATCTCAGGTAGGTTCAGTATCAGCAATTCACTGTGTTGGAAATGATGAAAAAACAATTGGTGTTATGGCTGAGGTATCAGACTAGGACTGGGGAAAGTGAAGTTTAATTCCACCTTCAGCCATGGGAAACTCACTGGGTGATTTTGGTCGTCGCTGTCTCTCAGCCCAAACTATCTCACAGGATTGTTGTGGTAGGGAAAATTGGAGGAAGGAAATACTATATGAGCTCCTGAGGAGGGTATAAATCTAACCAACAAGCAATAAATAAGGCCCAAATACCTTAGTTCCAGAATGCATTAGGGATTTCTGTCTATATCTCCCTGTATGCATAAGATTAGAACTAGAAGTTCATCTGTATCTCATTTAATATGGAAGCATTCTTGAGCTGGAGGAAACAAGCAATCACAACTGACTCAGATTGTGGGACATCATGCCCTAAAAGTGTGGCTAGTCTTTTCTCTCATTGATTGTACCAGCTGGTAGGGATTTATATTTTTATAGGGCAGTTAATGTTTCTTTTTTTATATTTTCATATTATCTGCTTACCCTGCCTAGTTGATAGGTTCATACTGCTTTTATTTTTAAATAATTTAATGTGTTTGTACTGGGAAATTTGAAAGATCATAAATAAGTAAAACAATATTTAATAAGGTTCAGATAAATACAATACAATACAGTTACTTCTGCAGGAACTGAAAGAAGTTGAGAATAGTTTCCTTCACTCCTTATCCTTTGTGACTTCTCCCAAAGACACAGTACTAACAAAACACAGGGAAACGTTAATGCAGGGGCTAGACTCCTTTAAATTCTTGCCTTTAAATCAAATCAAGAAAATAAATAAAGGTCTAGATGCCTGAATTTTGCAGTTTGGGGACGAATCTGATAAAATTTGCATTGTTGTACAAAATTGATAAGAAATTACACTTCATTCTGAATTTGACACATAAGTGTAAAAGAAATATCTGGAGTTGAGACAGATATCTAAGTGCCTTTGACATTAAATATTTCAATCACCTGCCCAAGTCATTTAGGTAATGCAGTTTGCAAAACATGGGCACAAAACTATTTAGGGCAAGAGCTGGGTGAAGCAAAAGTAAAACTAAGATCTGTCCCAATTCCCAAGATTTCTCTATCTCCTAAAATACTGTAATTGCAACAAGCATTAGTAATTTGGTCTCAAGGGTCACTGATGGATAGTAAAAGGGATTTTAATCCTTTTTGGCATGGGTTGGCATGCTATTAGCCTTTACAGCTCAATGTATTTCAAAAAAACTTAACTGAAAATGTAGCTCATGAAAACCCAAAATATTGTTCCAAATTATCTTATTTTCTTCATAATACAAGCTTTAGCCTCTTGGCAGAGCTGATATTTTCCAGGCAATTTTACCAACACTGGAACTTTCTTAGAGATTGTTGCTACACAATTGCATCAGGATGCTCATTTAAAACCTGGAGAAATCTGGTAGTAAGGCTGTAATTTTGAAAATTATGGGAACAAATAGGAACGTTAATATATTTCAGTATAGTCACCTTTTTTCACAAAGCTCAAAGTCAAGGTGAAATACCCTCTCCAAGAGATTCATCTGTGCATCAGAACATACATTGTTTAAATGTTGTCAGGTCTGGAAGTTATATTCTTATTCTTTTACAGTTTGAGAATGAAAAGAAAAAAGTAAAGAAGGTACTAGAATTGAAACGATCAGTGGAAATGCGACTAGAACAAGAAATGAAAAGGAACAGCGAATTACAAAAAGAATATCATGGGTAAGATTTTCACTGTTGTGAAAATAGTAGATGTTTTCTGTTCATAGAATTTTTATTTTAAATATGTTTAAGATTATTGTGATTGAAATAGTCTTATATCTAAAAGCTAATATCCTTGTTTCTGTTGCTTTTTTTCCTGCATGTTATGTACTACATCTTGACTTATACTAGCTTTTATGCGTGGTGTTAAAAAATAAATGAATAGATACTGAGTTCTACATTAGTAGAATTATAATCCCAAAATGAATTAACTACAGTGGTAGTAATGGTAGTTTTGCTGCAAAATGGATGCAATACCACAGTTGATAGAAACATGAAGAGAATATTGTTTGCTTTAGCAGTACAGACTATTATGTGAATTACTAATTAATTAATGCATGTACAGTATCTGAAAAACTAAGTCAAACCAAACTTTTGGTAATTTTGCAGTGGCTATTTGTAGAGTAATGAACAAGATCTGAAAATAACAAGTCATTCCTTTTCACATTTTTTGCAGTTGCTCAGCCAGGTAGAATTCTTTCTTGGTGAGGTAAAAATAGCATCTATAGAATGTTTTAAACAATTGCTGTAAAATTTATTTTCCTTTACAGAATCAAAAAACTTCTAAAAACAGCTAAAAAGAAGTTAAAAGAGTATGAAAGTGGAGAGAGTTCATCTCAAATCAGCTTACATGGAGAAATGAAGAATAAATATTCAGAAATTGACATTGAAATTGGAAAACTAAGAAAAAAGGTATGTCCAGCTATTACTTTAATTCATTTGAATCCCACTCTTACATGATAACCCCTGTATGGTCATTGCAGTAGTGAATGATAAGCTCCAAGCCTAATTCATAGTACTGGTCATCAGCTATAAAAAACTATGGTGTGAAACTGGATTATTTGAGAGACTCCCCCTTTAAAATGCTTCTTCTGTGAGGCGCTGCTTAGGCTTGGACCTGGAGGCAGTCTTTTTCCATGGGAGCCCCAAGGTTTTAGAACAACTCGCTCTGAGCCTACACTGGGCTCCTTGGTTTTTGGCCTTCTATAATGAGTCAAAACCTTTCATTTAGGTGGGTAGTGGTGATTTGGGCTGCCTTTTTTAGAGTTCCATTTGGTTTGCTGTTGTTGTTTCTTATTATTATTATGTTTTAATTTGTTCTACAAACTATCCGGTGACCTGAGATAGAGATGGTCTGCAAACCTTTATTTATTCAGTGGGAAGAAGGATAGATATATCAGCTTGATTTCCTTTTTCTGCTTCAGTTCATAAAAGCTTTTGGTGAATATAAGTCTGTTCCATAAATGGAAGGATACTGTTTTTTAAATTAATTTTTATTAAATAAGGTTTTTTTAAGTAAAAACAATACAACTTTAAAGAACAAAGAAGGAAAGGGAATAAAAGGAAAAAATGATAAGTAAATAGAAAAAGAAAAAAGATGAAGGAAGGAAGGAAAAAAAGATAAAAAGAAGTGGCTTCTGATCTTAACAGAGGCTAGAAATGCATTTATATGTTACTCTCATTCTCTAAAGTTACATCGTAATTTCCTTCTTTCCATAATCTACCCTTTCTAATTATCAAATCCAAAAAACACAAGTTCAGTTTTTTCTATTTTCAGCAAAAAGTCCATAAGCAGTTTCCAGTCACTAATAAATATAGTAGTTGATCTTTCTCTAAGCAAACAAGTTAATTTAGCCATCTCTGCTAGTTCCATCATTTTTACCAAACATTCCTCGATTGTGGGTATTTCAAAGTCTTTCCATTTTTCTGCATGTAACAATTTTGCAGCAGTAATCATATATAAGAACAGTCTTCAATGGCTCTTTTCTAATTGTCTATCCATTAATCCCAGCAAAAAATGGTCTGGTGTCAGTTGAATATTAATTTTTCAGATTCTTTGTAATACTGTTGTTATTTGAATCCAAAATTTTCTGGCTTTTTTAGAAGTCCATCAGGCATGATAAAATGACCATGTTGTCCACATTTCCACGTAAATTTGAAGTACCTTTATGCATTCTAGACAATATTTTTGGAGTCATATACCGACAGTACATCATCTTATAAAAATTCTCTTTTAAGTTATAATGTAAATATCAGTCCTTCTAACCATGTATTTTCCCACTGTTCCATCAATATGTTATGTCCAAAGTTCTTAGCCCATTTTATCATACACTCTGTCACTTGTTCTTCCGTTTCAAATTTCAATAAAAGTTTATACATTTTAGCAATTACATGTTCATCATTTATACATACTTCAACTTGTTTTGTGCTGCCCAATTCCAAATGTCCTTTTATCGACCTTAACTATTTCTCTTAACTTTTGTGCATACAAAAACCACTGAAAACTAAATCCCTGTTTCCAGCTGTTCTTTTGACTTTATCTTACATTCTCCATGCTCTTGTTCTAACAACTCTTGATAAGTTAACCATTGCTCTTTACCTGCTGTTTCTTTCCTATAAAATGCTTTTGCTGAGATCCATAAATGCATTTTCGTGCACAGTCTGGGTTTATATCTATTCCATATTCTCAATATGGCACTTCTGATATAATGATTCTTAAAATCTACATTAATCTTAAGTTTATCATACCATAAGAAACCATGTCATCCAAACCTTAAATCATGCCCTTGTAGTTCTAAATTTCTCTTATTTCTCAGCAGAACGCACTCTTTCATCCAAAACAAGCAGCAGCCTTCAAAATACAATTTCAAGTCAGGCAATCCCATTCCTCCTCATTCATTTGCATCTTGGAGTATTTTATATTTAACCCTTGGCTTTTTCCCTTGCCATACAAACCTAGATACATCTTTCTGCCATTGCTTAAATGGTACATCAGTTGTCATAACAGGTACTGTTTGAAACAAAAACATCATTTAAATTCATTTTTATCACAGAAATTCTCCCCAACAATGACAGTTGTAATTTCTCCCATCTTAATATTTCCTTCTTAATTTCATTCTGTGTCTTAACATAATTATTCTGGTATAAGATACAGTACAATTCATATTAGTCATAGTGTTACCCAAGTATTTCACTTTTTTCTCAATCTTAAAACCATTTTTTTCAATCTTAAAACCAGTTCCATTTCTTTTTCTATTTTTCTATTCTTTGTTAATATCTCCATCTTTTGCTTATTAATTTTAAAATGAGCTACTACCCCAAAATTCTTTAATTTTTCCATTAATATTTCTATTCCTTCCAGGGGATCTTCCAAAATTATCACAAAATCATCAGCAAATGCCCTTAATTTATATGTTTTTCTTTTAATCCTCACTCCAGCAGTTCTCTCATCACATCTCATGTCTCTATTCAATACCTTGAAAACTAAAATAAATAACAGTGGTGCAAGGGGCCCTTTCTATATCTCACAAGGTTTGTTACTTTCCCATTCACAATTACGTGGGCCTTTTGTGATGTGTAAATCGATTTTACCCATTTAATAAAAGTCTCACCAAAATCCATATCTTCCAAAATTTTAAACAAAAAAGTCCAGTTCAAATTGACAAAGGCTTTTGCTGCATCAAGAACAATGCTGTTTGTTTTTCAATATGTTCTAACTATTCCAAAATGCCCAATACATTTCTAACTTTGTCCCTCAGCTGTCTTTTAGTTAAAACCCCCCACTGATCTTTATGAATAAAGTCCTGTATGGCCATCTTCATTCTCTTACCTAAAATCATCATAAATAACTTAGTATCATTAGTCAGTAATGATATCAGGTAGTAATTTTTTGGTAAAGTCAAGTCTTGACCTCCTTTAGGTATTAGTGTTATATTAGCCTCTATCCAACTATCTGGTATCTTTATAGTCTAGAAAATAGAGTTCAGGATAATTTTAGATGCAAGCCATTCTGTTAAAATTAGGGCTCCTTGACATAAAGATACCTTAGTTGAATAAGTGTGAGTTTCATTTTTAGGTTGAATCTGTTTAAACCTCCATATGAGAAAAAATATGGAAGGTGCATATTCGATTTTAAATGGTGTGTGTATATGTGTATGTATGTATGTACAGTATGTGTGTGTGTAGCTATAGCTATAGATATAGATGCAGATATAGATATAGATATATTAATTCCATTAGTCATTCTAGGTAAAACCTTCACCTCCTGTTTTCTCACAGAGGAGTAAGAGATGCTTTTATAATAGTATTTGGTCTTTTGTTTGGAATATTTTTTAGATTGTTTTAATCATTTGAACATAAAGGTTTAGTTAATATCCTTTCGGTTAACTTATCCCTTACCTCTCTAAATCTGTCACCAAATTTGATAGGACTGTCTGTATCCCTGAGCAGATACGTAACTATTTCTGGGCTTTATTTTGAAGAGCTGTTAGTCTTTTGCTTTAAATATTACTTGCTTCTTCAGGTCGATGAACTTTCTCGCCACTTGGAGGTTGAGTCAGTAAGATGCACCCAGCTGGAGTCTACAAATTGTGAACTACATGAACAATTATCTTCTATGAAGATACTCCATAAGAATCATGAAAAACTAGAAAAAAGCAAATTGCAGCTAGAAGAAGAAGTAGCTAACCTCAAACGCCAAGTACAGGGTAATTTAATAGACCTCAGCCAAGTGGAACAGTATAAGAGAGAGATCGAAGAACGAGCTAGACAAGAAATAAGACAAAAACTGGAAGAAGTCAATTTCTTTTTGCAGGTAACTAAATTATAAATAATTAACAAATATTAATTATATTACTACATTGACAAAATTACTTACCATTTTTATTTCATCAGGTTGTTACACCCAGGCAATATATTCTCAGTTAATGCTCTAATTAACATTTGAGTATACAGCAAGGATTTTTCTTCTAAATTAATAAATTTTGTGTCTTAGACACAGGCTGCCTCTCAAGAAACTTTGGAACAGATAAGAGCTACTAGTAATGCTTCTTTGAGAAATCAATTGGAGAACAGAATTAGAGATTTAGAATCAGAGTTGACCAAACTTAAAAACAGCCAGCAAGATAACAAATTACAAAAAGAATCTACACATTCAGAATTGGAAAGATATAAAGAACTGTATTCAGAAGAACTAAAAATACGGAAGTCTTTCGGGAGCAAATTGGATCGGTAAGTAAAAAAAGGTTCACATTCTTGTAAACTTTTTCTGCATTTTTTTATTTTAGATCAGATAATGTCCAGTATGAAAAGACAACTTCAGTGTTGCAATCTGACTATGATAGAGAAACCTGTTCAATGCAAAACATTCAGCTCAATGATTTCAAAAGTATTATATTGTAGCAGCAGTATTTCTTGAAATAACTGTTTAAATAATGTTAGGAAAATAACCTTTCCTTTTGTACTCTTTTTGTATTCTGAGAATACAGTTCTTCTACAAGTATGAAGTTCCTTTTGACATATTTATATTCCTAAAATTATAAATTCCAGTAGGTCTGTCATTTCTGTTACCTCTTCTAATACTAAATTGGTGGTTCTGTACTATCATCCAAATAACAGAATGGAGAAACCACATACTCTGGAAAGATTCTCCAGTTACATATAAAAATATGTATGTGTAAGCTTATTAAAAGAAAACAAATCTGGTAAAGATGTAAATATCCAGTTAACTCTGTTTAGCCTATAGAAATAAAAAAAACAACCTGAATTGAGATAGAGTGGCCTAAATAAGTCCCCAATATTTTATCATCTTTTAGATGGATTTTATTCACATACAGGATTAGGACCAGGGGATGCACACTAAGGCTTGTATCTTTCAGACATACTGTTTCCTCCAAAGCAAGGATACTACTTGATTTTAGACTCCTATCATCTTTGAGGGAGAGAGGTTTACTATAACTACAATTGGAGAGAAGGTGTTTTATGTAATCAACGCCGGCTCCAAGGCTTTGAAACGGAGATGAGCACCGCCCCCTAGAGTCGGACACGACTGGACTTTACGTCAAGGGAAACCTTTACCTTTACTAGTTAATGTATGAAAAGAACAGAATCTTGCTGTTTCCATGCAGTGAATGAGAGAGAGGTAAATAGATTTCATCTACCTTATATAGTGGTGGTTAGGTTTGAGTTAGCATAACATTATCCACCCCCATTATTGAGCAGTCCTCTACTAATTTTATTACCCTTTCCACTTGAAGGGTCTAAATGTATAATTTCTAATGCCAAATTTGGAAATCTAACTGTCAGGAAAACTGGAACATCCACATGCATGATTGATTTCTGTACAATTGCATAAATTATTGATTTCTACCTATTTAAAATTTGCACAGGTATGCAGAAGAATATTTTGTTTTGAAAATTAAATGGAAAAACTAACATTGACATTACAAACTTGAACATTAATTGAAAAAGAGAAAAAAATAGAAGGGAAAGAAATTGCTACATTAAGGACTTTTAATAGGTTTTGATTAGGATTTGTGGGGGAGGGGATACATTCTATTAAGGATAAAAATGTCTCTCCTTGTGCTTTGTTGATAAATTTATTAGCTATGTATCCTGCCTTTCCTCCAGGAATTCAAAAGGCAGTGTACATAGCACTCCCTCTTTTTTTTTTTCTCCATGACTGAGGTAGATTGAGCTGCAGGAGAGTGATGGCCTAAAGTCACAGAGAGTGATAGCCTAGGTAAGCTTGTATAGGTAAGGGTGCTCTTAAGCATGGGTTTGCCCAGTCCTGGTCCACCCTTGCTCTTCAATCGTTTGAGATTTCAAATCAAGGAAAAGGAAGACTTCCTATTCTGCTTTCCAGAAATCCTCCCTTAAGTACCAGTCAAGCTTCAGACTAATAAGTATACCTGGACGTTTAGCTTATTTTAGCACAGATGGCTCAAACTGTCAGGTGGATAGAGAAAAAACAAGGTTTGCTTTTATAATTACCATTCCAGAACTTAGAACCAGGATAATGAAGCCTCTGGCTGGGCTGGTTAGAGCCCTGGATAGAGATACATTACATTTTGTTTGGAGTTCTGACATCTTAGGAAATTAAGTGTATTGTTATTTTAAGATGATACCTTGTTTAACTGCTGATTTGCTGCTGAACCTTTTGCAGAGCTAATGAGAAATTAGCAGAAGCCAATGCTAAACTCTTTCAGGAGCGTCACAAAAGCAAGTCATTACTTGCCAACAGCTTTATAAGTGGCAGCCTTTCTTCAAATCCTGTCTTGGAAACAGTTCAGATTGGAAATCTTGGCAGCAATTTAGCATTAAATAGATCTCCTAGCCTTGGAGGAGGAATCCTGAACACAAGTGGAACTGCATTAGCCTCAAAAAACAGAGTGGAAGCTTACTTAGCAAAGGTTAGTAATTGTGAATGTCATTCTAAGCTGTAATTTCTGCTCTAACTTTAAGTTATATTTAAGTGAACGGTTATTTCATTTTGCAAACGATCTTTAACTCCTTACCTTGTCTTAGGCTTGGTGCTTTTTTAAGAAAAACAATGCAAGCCCCCCCCAAATACGTAACATCTTAATTTATGTTGTTCTTTTATGGAAGTTTAACAATAAAATTATGCATAGACAGCAGGTTCTGGTGGAATACTGAAATATTGATTGAATTTTTGAATAATTTTTAAAAAGTCAAATTTGATTGATCTGTGGTCAACCAGTTAAATTTAGAGCCAAATCTGTAGCAAATTTTAGAAATAGAATTCTTGTCCCATCTTTAGCAACTCATATGCAAAATTTACAAATAACAGGAACTTTTAAACATTTTTTTTGCAACAGCAGTAATAGAAAGAAATGTTTGTAGCTTCATAGACTAGACTGAAAACATGAAGTGTCAAATTTTACTTAAGAAGGCACAAAATGCCTGCCTCTTTTAAAGTGCATGCAGCTCTTCTGTTGCCAGATATAATTCCCCTTTTGATAGAAATAAAGACTCCAACTCTGAGACAAATGTTTCTGTGAAAGATGACTGTTTACTGCTGTTCCTTCCTATAAATACTACATGCTAACTTTTGTAAGCTATGTTGCTGCTCAGTTTGTTCGCTTGTTTGTTTATTTAAAACATTTGCATAGCCACCTATCTTAAAACAATTCTGGGCAGCTTACAACCAGTAAAACAATATGAAACCTACAGCGATAAAAACAGAAAAAGGTGGCTTCACAGCCACACTTCCCTGATACAACCCACATTCTCATCCCAGCCTGACCTCACCCTATCCCAGAGCTTGGGGGAAGAGCCCGGTTTTAACTGCTCTCCTGAAGGATAGAAGGGATGGGGCCTATCGGATTTCAGGGGAGAGGGCATTCCATAGAGCAGAGAATGCAACAGAAAAGGTATGCTTCTGAGGACCCACAATATGGCACTGTTTAAGGGAAGGGACCTGGAGTGTGCCTACCCTATCCCCTCTGGTGGGGTGGGCAGATAGGAAGAGGCAGTTCCACAGTTTACTTCAATGATGATGAATGAAGATGATAATGATAGCAGCACCAATGCCTTTAATTCTCTCCACTAGTTTGTCATCACCATAAACTGGTAATAAAATGTACTGTAGTTTAACACTTAATTTAGCAGTAAGAAAAGAACAATGAAACAAAACAGTGAAGTGTATAAAAAATTGCTCACACATAATGAATTAAAAAATGAATAGCAGATTCTTGACTCTAAAATGTCCTACAGCAAGTTCAGTAATGAACAAATTAGTCCAAAATAAGGGAAGGAAAGGAAGTAGCAGTAATAAAGGAAAAGTCTTTAAAAGGGATCTGAATGTAAATGAATGGGATTTGAAGGGAAAAGGAAGGATGGCAGAAAATGAACTGGGAAATTGGAATAAGGATTGGTTGAAAAGGTAAGGGAACAAGGAAGTAGTATGCAAATCACTGCTTTTTCATTCCCACACTGCTTTTTTAAATATTACAGTTTGGTTAAAATAGAACTAATAGCAAAAAACAGAGGACTACAAAGCATTTTATAAAGTCCAACATTCTTCCCAAAATATTCTAATCGGAGACCCCCAAGTAAAGTATTGCTTGTGATAAACATGATCTCTCAATTACTGATTTTTCTGACCATGGTGCTTTCAAACTCAAAAAAAAGAGAGTAGGTGTTTTTACAAGCTGGTTGGCTGGTTTTCTGCAGTCTTCTGAAGCATTAAATTTCTCACTTAAACTACTTCATGTTAGTCTGGATTCAGGTCTGGTTTATGCCTTATGAACCCACAGAATCTGTGCAAAGCAGACATGTTGATTTTGCTAGTCCATTCTACCTAATGTTGTTTGCATCTGTTAATGTGACTACTAAATAAGTTACCCTTCCCTGCTCTAGCTCTCCCCTCCCCCCCACACACACAGACAGTTACTACACAACACACTTAACCAAACTTCATTTCAAAGTTGGGGGCTTTCTGGAGCAGATTGGACAGATGCACTGAAATCGATGTCTGTTTGAATGATGTCGCCTGTTAGTCAAGGTTTTAGAAATACTGAAGACCAAAATGAAGCAATTCCTGCTCTAAGTTGTTATTCTTGTAGACTTGTAGTTTCAATGTAATGCACTGTTTTAAGTTTCAAAAGATTTTGTCTTACAATTTTGCTTCTTCCTTGTTTTGTATTCTTTTTCTTTCTATCAATTGATTATCCCATGCCTACTATTCAATTTACCTTAGAAATTCTTAGACCTTTTATAAATTGAGAATATATCTGCTTAATAATCTTTTTAAAATGAAAACTTAACAAAGATATATTAGATGTATCAATACCCTAAAAAAGCTGCTTACTTTTAAATCATGACTTCAACATGATGTTAGTAAATTGTACAGCTATAAAGTACAATTTCTTTCTCTGTCTTATGTCACAGCACAGTTACTACCTTGATAAATGTATGTAACCTTGCCACTGACATTTAAATTATACTAATATGTGCCATAAAAATTAAGCTTTTTTGCCACAGAATATAATTTGAAACAAAGAACAGATGAGGTAATAATACAGTTTTTAATATTTTATTATATTGTAGAAGTTTTTTAATTGTATATTAGTATGTTCTAAGCCACTGTGAGTCTAGAAGATTTAGGAGCATACAAAGGAGGGAGGGAAGGAAGGAAGGAAATATATGTACGTGTGTATATATAGATATAGATATAATATATAAAGCTAGGTTAGAAAAAATCAGGAAAAGATATTTGAAGATCACATAAACTCAGTTTCCATGTGTGAACCATCTAAATTGGAGTCCTTAAGGACTAAGATACCTGGCTGATGCCTTGATAACAGTAAGAGGCACATTTCCAATTTTTCTAGTTATCTTCCTGTGTCCTTAGTACATTGCACAATATGCTCTTATTAGAAATTATTATTATTAGATTTTACTATGAAATGTGTTCTAGTTTCAGTTTGTAATTTTGTTTTTCCTTCCCTACTCTAAAGCCAATTTTGCTATTTAAAGGAGGCTGATACAATAATATGAGAGAAATTATTAAAAGATATACCTTCTTTTTGATTAATTTCAAGGTTCAGTCCTGCCTCATTCATTGACATTGGCTATGAATAATGACAATTATATCATTCTGTATTATTTTGTTCAGTACAGTTAAATGCATGTTGAGATCTGCAGTAGTACCTAATAATCTATCTTCTCCTCAAGAAGAGAGAAAAGATGAAGGGCAAAAACAAAAAGAAAAGAATTATTCTTCAAAACCATGAGAAATTCAATAGCATGTGAATTGGTTTTTCTGTTTATTTTGTATAAATAAATTTTCTTTATTTTAGCTCAGTATTCCATTATTCAGTTTTAATAATGAACAGTGTTCCAAATAGAGCAATACTGTACTGTTTTTATAAGCACTGGGTTGGATTCAGATGTGTGTGTGTGATACTGGATTGGCATAAGCAGACTTTTCTGCTCCCTCCTAAAGCATTCTCTTCAGCTCCCTTCCCACAAAATGCAACGTAGAGCATCAAGGGACTTGAAATGAAATGGAGTGTTGTTTGGGCATCCCCTTCCCCTTTCCCTGCTCATCGAGTAGGGGCACTTTGTACTCTTCAGTCCTCTGTGCAGCATTTTCAGTGGGCTGAAGATAGTCATGCAGTAGGTTCAGTCTGCTGTGGGTAGTATCATAAATTATTGATATTACTCTCTAGAGAAAGTTAAAATGTCACCTACCTAGAAAACTGGCAGTCAGCATAAAAACTAAGTTATATTAATTCTTTGTGCAGTTGTGCATATGAGTTCTATCTTTGCACAAATAAATATTCTGGCATTTTCCAAAGTTAGAAAATGGGAGCAGGCCCTTAATTCTTGTCTTTAAGTAGACAGAACCAGATGTTTGCATTCAAATTAAGGCCGTTTAATTCATGCTTTCTTGGTGAAATGAAGTCAAATGGAGCACAATTCCACTTGCATAACTTCAGTAAGATGGTTTTTGTGTCCTTCAGTCATGGGCCTTCCTCTTCTCAGAGGCTTCCCTGACTGAAAAAAACAATACAGTGCTATATAAACATATACTGTAATATTTTTTTTCCTAGGGGTTTGGTAGTCACCAACCCAATAACAATACAATGAAATCTTAATTTGGTAAAGATAGCATATTGCTGCAGATAGCCAAGCAAGTGCTTATTTCTGGTAATTCTGCCAAGTGAAGCTCACAATTACCTTATGGAAAGCATTTTTTCTTCTATTTTTTTTTAACTTGGAACAAGCTTCAAACATATTAACCTAATTAGAGCTAGTCATCTATTAATCTTCAACCTGTAAAATCTGGACAGGAAGGCATTGAGCTGTGCACATAGTCTAGACCCTTCTGCACTCAGAGAAAGGGGTGGAATGTCCAGCTGCCCTTTCTAACATTCTAGACCGTTTCAACACAGTCTGTGCCGGTTCTGACCACTTGGCAGTGTTCATTACAGGTAAGCAATCTGTCTTAAAAGCTTGTACTCCAAACAAGCCAAACAATAATGAAGATACATAAGGAGAAAAGTGAAAACAGTGAATAATGGAAAAGAAGGAGATGATGGGGAAAATACTTGCTTTTAGGATAGACAAAATAGGTAAGCTTCTTACTTTGTTTTAAAGAAATCGATAAAGAGAGACAGAGAAGGTAAAGAAAAACTAGACATGAGTGAGGAAGAAACTGGAAGTGGAAGGAGGCAGAATGAGAATAAGGCATGTAAAGAGGGAGAGAAAAAGCAAGTAGGTTAGTAATTTTTAAATTTCATTATGTATGTATTTATAAAGGGGTTTAAATTCATGTTTGCTGAATTCACCTTATTACCAAACTGTGCAGTTTTGGTGGGAGGAAATTCATAAAAATACTATGATAGTTTAGTGTAAAGTTGCTCAAGTTTGTGCTAGTAAAGTGGTTTGAAATTCAGTGTGTTCAGGCTTCTCTGTTGTTCACAATAACAATTCTCAAATTATAACTTGATCTATTAATCAGGAAGATTGTGTTCAGTAGTTGAATGCAATTTTTTGCCTGTAGCATCAGGTGCATTCACATAAACTTGCCTTAACTTACCAAGTTAGGCTGTATGTGAGCCTTTCTCATACACATATGCAGTATTCTTTCTTCTTTAGCTTAAGAGATAATTACTTCAAACCATGGTTTTTAAAGAAAATAGGAAAAATGCAGACTTTTATTTTTGTAATTTTATATGTGTTTGTTGATGGAATAATTTTCCTGTGAATTTTGGGAAGATCTGCAGACCACCTTGTCCAAATTTCTGCCACACCTATGCTCACAGGATGGCAGAAAAAACAGAAGCATCTTTCTCTGTTCTATTCTGACCTTTATTTATATTGTGAACAGTTTTGCTTCCATTGTAATTAGTGGGACAGTTTAATACCAGCTCCAAAGCTAGTATTCATTTCCTTCCTCCAAAGCTAGTACACATTTCCATTGTGCTCCACACCTATTACAAATTAAGATGTTAGTGTTGATCATTAAAGCTCTGAATGGCTTAGGGCCTCACTATTTGTAGTGAGTATGAGCCTGCCCAGTTGTTTGGATCAGTAGGATCTTTTATCCGTTTGAACGTGCCCATATGGCTAGGAGGTTGCCTATCTTGTACTATTGATAGTTATTATTTGATCTGTCGACTTCATAATATACAAGGAAATATTTGTTTGCAAAGCTGAATTGTAATGAAACATTTAGAAAAATAATAGTTTGCTGCAACATAAATATTTAATTTCTGGATTTTTTTTAATATATATTTATTCATGATACTGCCCAGTGACAGTTACAGTACAGCATGAATTGTGTATTTTTCACCATTTGTACAAGGGAAGTGGTATTATATTTCAGATTCTCACTATTGCATAGTGCATGTGGGTATATAATAGTGATGTTAAAAACATTTTGATTCAGAGTGTAAACATTTCATCTGAGATTCAAAATATTCTTTTGTATTTTGAAATAGCTGTTCAAAATATGAGTATTCAGAACATTTTGCAAGAGGGTATTTTTTATTTCAAAGCAGTTTGAATCCGAGGTTGTATACATCACCTATGTATGGGTTTACAAAACCAACCTTCAACTGATAACCACATGTTACTGAATGGAAGCTACTTCAGGATGAATTTTATTTAGTACCTGTTTTAAGAATAATGTGACAATTGACAACAATTGTTGAAATGAAGTTTGCTCCAGATTGGTTAAATACTAATTAAATAGAATACAATAAAATAGATTATTACACTATTTTTGTGGTAGATTTGAGCCCAAATATCAGTGTTTTACTGTATTGTAGTAGAACTTCTGAATTGTATCAGATTATCAGTTTGGATGTATTTTATGTAGAGGTATAGTTTTCAAACCTTTCCAATGTGAAGTCCCCTCTTGTTGTTGTTTATTCGTTTAGTCGCTTCCGACTCTTCGTGACTTCATGGACCAGCCCACGCCAGAGCTTCCTGTCGGTCGTCAACACCCCCAGCTCCCCCAGGGACAAGTCCGTCACCTCTAGAATATCATCCATCCATCTTGCCCTTGGTCGGCCCCTCTTCCTTTTGCCTTCCACTCTCCCTAGCATCAGCATCTTCTCCAGGGTGTCCTGTCTTCTCATTATGTGGCCAAAGTATTTCAGTTTTGCCTTTAATATCATTCCCTCAAGTGAGCAGTCTGGCTTTATTTCCTGGAGGATGGACTGGTTGGATCTTCTTGCAGTCCAAGGCACTCTCAGAATTTTCCTCCAACACCACAGTTCAAAAGCATCGATCTTCCTTCGCTCAGCTTTCCTTATGGTCCAGCTCTCGCAGCCATATGTTACTACGGGGAACACCATTGCTTTAACTATTCGGGCCTTTGTTGTCAGTGTGATGTCTCTGCTCTTAACTATTTTATCGAGATTTGTCATTGCTCTTCTTCCAAGGATTAAGCGTCTTCTGATTTCCTGACTGCAGTCAGCATCTGCAGTAATCTTTGCACCTAGGAATACAAAGTCTTTCACTGCTTCTACATTTTCTCCCTCTATTTGCCAGTTATCAATCAAGCTGGTTGCCATAATCTTGGTTTTTTTGAGGTTTAGCTGCAAACCAGCTTTTGCACTTTCTTCTTTCACCTTCATCATAAGGCTCCTCAGTTCCTCTTCACTTTCAGCCATCAAAGTGGTATCATCTGCATATCTGAGATTGTTAATGTTTCTTCCAGAGATTTTAACTCCAGCCTTGGATTCCTCAAGGCCAGCTTGTTGCATGATGTGTTCTGCATACAAGTTGAATAGGTAGGGTGAGAGGATACAGCCCTGCCGTACTCCTTTCCCAATCTTAAACCAGTCTGTTGTTCCATGGTCTGTTCTTACTGTTGCTACTTGGTCGTTATACAGATTCTTCAGGAGGCATACAAGATGACTTGGTATCCCCATACCACTAAGAACTTGCCACAATTTGTTATGGTCCACACAGTCAAAGGCTTTAGAATAGTCAATAAAACAGAAATAGATGTTTTTCTGAAACTCCCTGGCTTTTTCCATTATCCAGCGGATATTGGCAATTTGGTCTCTAGTTCCTCTGCCTTTTCTAAACCCAGCTTGTACGTCTGGCAATTCTCGCTCCATGAACTGCTGAAGTCTACCTTGCAGGATCTTGAGCATTACCTTACTGGCATGTGAAATGAGTGCCACTGTTCGATAGTTTGAACATTCTTTAGTGTTTCCCTTTTTTGGTATGGGGATATAAGTTGATTTTTTCCAGTCTGATGGCCATTCTTGTGTTTTCCAAATTTGCTGGCATATAGCATGCATTACCTTGACAGCATCATCTTGCAAGGTTTTGAACAGTTCAGCTGGGATGCCGTCGTCTCCTGTTGCCTTGTTATTAGCAATGCTTCTTAAGGCCCACTCAACCTCACTCTTCAGGATGTCTGGCTCTAGCTCACCGACCACACTGTCAAAGCTATCCCCGATATTGTTATCCTTCCTATACAGGTTTTCTGTATATTCTTGCCACCTTTTCTTGATCTCTTCTTCTTCTGTTAGGTCCTTGCCATCTTTGTTTTTGATCATACCCATTTTTGCCTGGAATTTACCTCCAATGTTTCTAATTTTCTGGAAGAGGTCTCTTGTCCTTCCTATTCTATTGTCTTCTTCCACTTCTGCGCATTGCTTGTTTAAAAATAATTCCTTATCTCTTCTGGCTAACCTCTGGAATTTTGCATTTAATTGGGCATATCTCTCCCTATCACTGTTGCCTTTTGCTTTCCTTCTTTCTTGGGCTACTTCTAGTGTCTCAGCAGACAGCCATTTTGCCTTCTTGGTTTTCTCTTTCTTTGGGATGTATTTTGTTGCCGCCTCCTGAACAATGCTGCCAACTTCTGTCCAGAGTTCTTCCGGGACCCTATCTACTAAGTCCAGTCCCTTAAATCTATTCTTCACCTCCACTGCATATTCCTTAGGAATATTAGTGAGCTCATATCTAGCTGATCTGTGGGTCTTCCCTAATCTCTTTAGTCTGATCCTAAATTGTGCAAGAAGAAGTTCGTGATCTGAACTACAGTCAGCTCCAGGCCTTGTTTTTACCGACTGTACAGATGTCCGCCACCTTTGGCTGCAAAGGATGTAATCAATCTGATTTCGGTGTTGTCCATCTGGTGAAGTCCATGTATAAAGCCGTCTCTTAGGTTGTTGGAAGAGAGTGTTTGTTATGCAGAGTGAATTGTCTTGGCAAAATTCTATCAGCCTGTGTCCTGCTTCGTTTTGTTCTCCCAGGCCATACTTACCTGTAATTCGAGGTGTCATTTGACTGCCCACCTTAGCATTCCAGTCTCCTGTGATGAAAATAACATCTCTTTTAGGCGTGTTGTCCAGTAGGTGCTGCAGATCCTCATAGAACTGCTCTACTTCAGCTTCTTCAGCATTTGTGGTTGGGGCGTATATTTGGATCACTGTGATGTTAGATGGCTTGCCCTGAATTCGAATTGAGATCATTCTATCATTTTTTGGGTTGTATCCAAGCACTGCTTTAGCCACTTTACTATTAATTATGAAGGCTACTCCATTTCTTCTGTGGTCCTCTTGTCCACAGTAGTAGATCTGGTGGTCATTTGATGTTAAGTGGCCCATTCCAGTCCATTTCAGTTCACTGACGCCCAGAATGTCTATCTTTAATCTTGACATCTCACCAATAACCACATCCAATTTGCCCTGGCTCATAGATCTTACATTCCAGGTTCCGATGGTGTGTTGATCCTTAGAACATCGGATTCGCCGTTCACCACCAGCACCGTCGGCCGCTAGCCGTCCTTTCGGCTTTGAGCTAGCTGCGTCATCACGTCTGGGGCTAGTTGAGCTCATCCTCTGTTCCTCCCCAGTAGCATTTTGACCATCTTCCGACCTGGGGGTCTCATCTTCCGATGGTATACCGACATATCTCTGGTTGTACTGATCCATTTAGTTTTCACGGCAAGAATACTGAGGTGGGTTGCCATTACCTTCCCCAGGGATCGCATTTAGTCTGACCTCTCTGTCATGACCTTCCCGTCTTGGGTGGCCCTTCACGGTTTAGCTCATGGCATCATTGAGGTGCTCAAGCTCCAGCACCACGACAAGGTAACGATCCTTTGCTGTAGGAAGTCCCCTCTAAAGACCAAAAATAATATTGTGCTTCTGCCTAGAGCAGCTGTCTATATCTGGGATGCCAGGCAGTCTGGCAGGATTTGCAATTGAGAAAAAGTACAAAAAGCAAAGTACTAAATGTGCACTGGAGAAGATCCCAGTGAGTGGTACATGATAAGATCACATCACGTATAGGGATATATGGGTCTCCCACTGCATAACATAAACATAGTTTATTACTATAATGTAATCTGGTAACCTATATAATTTGATGAATAAAATTTAAGTAACCAAAGAAAAGATATGCATGTGCAAGCTAAAAACACAGCAAAAGTAATTCAGAAGTTAATAAACATTTAACGTTAATAAACAAATGTACTTTATTAATATTATTTATGGGGAAGGGGAATTCTATTTTATATTTAGTGATCTCTAAAAATGATCAGAGACCATGTTAATGTAACTCAAACATGGTAGACGAGTTTTCTTCAGTTTCATCTTTAATTTGTTCAGAACTTGGTTTTGTGCCTGAGCGTGGAGCCCTGGACACATGACTGAGCTCACCTCCTGGCTGTGTGGATAATTAGTTGGATGATGCCTGTCTGCCAAGTGTTTTATTTTTTATTTTTTGTTTTTTATCTATTTTATTGTAAGCCTCCTAGAGTCACATATGTGAGAGGGGAAGCTATATAAATCAAATACATAAATAAATCAGAATACACCTGAAATTTACATACATTACAGCTTTCTGACATATACTTCACAATATTGATGGGAAAGGGTACATATTTTTAATATAACTGGATTCTTAAACTAAGCTTCTTATAATTATTCTCCACTATTCCCTTTAGATAACAAATCAAAGAAAAATCCATATTATGGTCATTGACCACCATAATGCAACATATCCTATGAGATTTACAATCATTATAGTGTAAACAATCTAGCTAAAGGTTAGAATTATGGCCACAAATGTCAGAACTCATTGTAACACTAACCTCGGGTAACAACAGAGATTTAGGAACATAAACTGCAATTTGCTGTCTACTTCTCATGACAGTTCCACAAAATACTGTACAGAATTCAGCGGGCCCTTCTGAATGGGGATGGGCCATAATAAAGGGTCATAAAATTTACACAATGGATGTCTTCGTCTATTTATTTAGCAAGTCTGATATTTTCACATGGGTGAAGAAGCTGTTATGGGAGAAGGGGCAAGGAATTCTTCTTCCACCACCCAGTTGTATGCAGCTACAGTAAATCTGGGTTTAGTTCATAAGCTCAAGGAAAAATCATAAAAGATGGGCCTAGGTTACTCTTCAAAAGAACAGAATTTCTTTTGGTACAAATCAGTGTACCTATAAGTACATTGATGTGTACAAAGACTTTAAATTGATTGGTAAATATTTTAATAGTTGTATACTAAATTGAGTACTACAGACAGTTACATTTTTCATTTACTTTTACAAATGATATTTCAGGATTATGTAGTAAATTACATTTTCCAACTACCTTATTTGTAGGTTTCATTTCCTGATCTATCCATGTTTTTGTCAGAATGCAGATCTTAATAAATAATGAAAAGCTACCATAAACATTACATAAACATTAAAGCAATGCAAACCATGTATTTTATATCAAGATATTTTTATTTTTATACCATTTATATAATAACCTCAAGAACCCTTAAAGTTGTTTGGGGGGGGGGTTCCTCTTTCCGCAACTCTATGAACTTGTATCAACTTTTAGCAAAATTATTGCTGAGCTGTTGCCATTTGAAAGGTGATAAAACATTCAAATGGAGAGCTTAGAGTTCTTTATGAAGTTTATTGCTGCCTATTTCTCAGTAGAAATTCTAGCTAGAATCTAGAGGAAGTTAGCCATGTTTTCGTCTCATTGAAGTTTGAAATAGTTAACAGTAATCTTGACTAACGTACCATATTGATTTTATTAGGACCAGTATGAGTAATTTCTTTTGAAGTCAGCTTTCTAGGTAGAGCAGGCAGATGCTTTGTATGTTTGTTTAGAAATAAGTCACACTGAATTGTCTTGGACCTAATTAAGTGTGCATAATTGGATCGTCCAGAGTAGTTTACCATTTCTTTTCACAAAGCAGATAACACTTCTCTTTTCTGATGCTCCTTTGTAGGTTAGTCACTTTCATTTCTGTCATCAAATACTATACACTTATGGCTTGTTCTTTACTTCTTCAGCTCCTTGATCAAAAGTCTTAATTCTCCCTTGTCTTCTCTGCAACCAGATTCTTAACAAGGTGTGTAGTCAGTATTGCTTTATAACATGTGATTTCTTGTACTAAGCTATTACGTCTGTTCTGTGTCTGATAAACACTGCGCACTATACCATGAGTAAATAATGTAATGAAAACTATAGTTATGGGTAAAATAATTACAAATAAGCTATTTATGTTGTATGTATTTAACTGCTAGGCATTATTGAAAACTATAGTCATTTTACTAATTCAGTATGGTTCATATTTAGCTTTTTAATTAGTAATCTCCTTGTTCATAGTACCTCAATAATCTAAATTGCAAATCAATCTGATTTGAAAATATGGCTGTTCTAAGTGGAGGTCTGTAGAACTATGTTCCAGGTTAGATATCATGGCTAGTTTCCTAGGCAAATTTACCAGAACTAAACTCATTGTAGTGAAGCATAATACCTGTTGTAGAAATATCCAAGACATCTTCAAACTTCATGGACCTTCAGCTGTTTCCATTTCAGTTTTCTATGCCACACATATTCAAGAATTTCAGAGAAATTAAATGACATGACCTATGACTCAACAACTGAAAGGACTTTCATTTTAATCATGAGTATCTACAGGGGAAAGCAGTTACACTCTGTTTATCCCCCATGTACCACAGATAGCAATTTTCCCTAGATTTCAAACGTTCCAAATTTATTTTCATTCCAGATAAGAGTTTTTAAAAAATCTAGTGGAAAAACTCTTAAATCTAGTGGAAACTCTCTTTAAAAAAAATCAGAATTCTAGGAAGGATTTTAATGGAGCTGTAACAGCACTGTTAGTGTGTCTGCTATGCTTCCTCTGTTATCTTTTCCCTTTCCCTGTCCTCATATCAATAAATTTAAGAGTTCATAAAGATTTTTATTTAACTTTTCAATATTTCAAAGTCGCTGAGAGTTGGACAGCATATAAATTTAATAAATCACTAAATTATAAATTATATTTATAAATTATATAAATTATACATTAATATGCATTGTTATTATTTTGTAGAGTTCCTCTTCATTATAGATATATTTCAGGAGGAAAGGGCAATGATTGAGCAGGCAAGAGTAAGCAGTTCAATTATTAAGGACTGAAGTAGTTTTTTATGTAGCATTAACTCATACTGCAAATTTTGGTTTCTTTTTCTTTCTGGACAGGCTTTCTCTCTTTCATTCACATAATACAGGCCTTGGAGCTGAGGCACTCTTGACAATCTGGCTACTCAGAAACAACCTTTTTGTCATGCATTGTAGTAATAAATAACTTTTTCAAGAATATATTAATCTTTTGTGAGTGTTCCCTTACAGTCCAGTGTTAAGATTGCAGTCTGAGACTAAGAACCATTATGAATTGGAAAAAAAAGCCAGGGAAAGTATTTATTAGAATTATATACTATCTTTCAGTGTGGTTAACAATTATTAATAATAAATAAAAATGGCAAAACCTAGCACTTAATTAATTAAAACCATCATAGTAAACAAAGCAGCTTATATATAGAACAGATAGATTTGTTCCTTTGAATCCGTGTTGACTCCTAGCGACTGCCTGGACTGGTCCCTGCAGCTTTCTTGGCAAGGTTTTTCAGAAGTGGTTTGCCACTGCCTGCTTCCTAGGGCTGAGAGAAAGTGACCAGCCCCAGGTCACCCAGCTAGCTTTGTGCCTAAGGCAGCTCATGGTCTCCCAGTTTCTAGCCTGATGTCTTCACCATTACACCATACTGGCTCCCTTGCAAAAATTTCTAATAAATAAATATAGAATATTTGCCTAAATAAAAATATATTTGTCTACTGGCAGAAATATAATAAAGGACAAGATATCAGGGAATTCCAAACCTGAGAATGCATGTTTCACATTAAACCATATATGATTGTGATGATGCCAAGACAGAAGTGTTTTTAATAGTTTGAGTAAATTCAAATATAGGAGAATGTAGCATTTCACTTAGCTTTGTCTCAACATGTGTAAGATTTTATAGGTCATAACCAGTATTCTTATTTATTAGAGTACTTTATAGTAAGACCACATGGGATAGAACAATGGCATGTTTCATCATGACCAGGTAAGACATCTTCAGAATGATGTAGTTGGCACACTAATCTTCACTGTGCAAGTGCACTCTTCGTTTTTAAGATTCTGTGGGTAAGCTTGGACCCAAGTTGTGACTCTTATGTCTTCAAAGAGAATAACAATATTCAATCTATCAAGTTCCTATTAGTTAATCTTCCTTCTCTTCTCTAGATTAATCTGCAGTTTCTTTACCTTCATTCAACCCATTATTGGCCTAATTCAGTGAAAGTGTGGTGCTGATACTGTGAGATGTGGTGCTGCCTACCAGCATGGCTGGCTTCAAAAAAGGGTTGGACCAATTCATGGAACTCAATGGGGATTAATGACTACTAGCCTTGAGGGCAGTACTGCCTCTGAAGGCCATCTGCTGGGAGACTAGCAGGCTTCCTTGTGCAATTGGTTCACTGTGAGAACAGACTTGGACTAGATGGGCCATGGACCAATCCTGCAGGGCACTTATATTCTTATGTACTTGAACAACTTCTCTAGTTTTCAGCCACCAGTAGAAATTGTAGTGGATTCCAGATTAGCAGGCCTAGATTTCCAAATTCCTTTGAAGATCTGGTGCTCAGGTTGTTCAGTCACCAGATAGGCCAGACTAGCTACTATTCAGATGGTTCCAGATAGTTTCATTAAATGTGCAATCAATCAGGCACAAAATCTGCAGCTCCATATGGTACTTCATGCACAAAGTACTTCGTGCAATTTCCAATTAAAATAATGCATGTTTTATTATGTCAGCTGATGGAATAGTAACTAATCAACGTTGTGAAAATAACGTGTACTTCAAACCCTAGTCAAATATGCACCTCTCTTTTTACCTCCATGGCAAGTACAGCCTCCACAGGCTCTTCTGTTATTCTCTATAGGATATTTGCCAGTGTTTCTAAGCTGAATGAAATCATTCTAGTACTGGATTTCCCTTGTCCTGACAAATCATGTGAAGTGATCAGCGCATGAAAATGCGTTGCCAGAAACTAAGACTTCTGTATAGATTGCTTTACTGTCTGTCTTTTTCAGAATGTATCTTGGAATATAGCAATAAATAACAAAGCATACAAATAAGAAAAAAAACATGAGTGTATTTTTATAGTGCATATTGTAGATAAATTGCCATCACAACCAGTGTTGAAACTCCACCTGCAAAAAATATGTACTCTTGCATGGTTAATGTTTTAAAATTACATGTCTGCACTTCTCCTTAGTTATCTTTGATATTATACACAAACACAAACTTGTAGTTTAGTCCTTAAAACATTTTGATTTTGCATTTTAAGCTACCTACGAAGTGTACCTTTAATTGGATATTATCATGCTATCAATGCTAACTCATAAAATTGTAGTAAAGTTTTGATCAAACTAGTTGAAAGCTGGGATATTTTTTTAAAAAAATAAGAGATGAACCCATATGAAATTTGCTAAAATATCTCATAACTGATACTATGCTTACATTTTTAGTTTAGTAATGTTTCAATCATAATCTAAATTTAATTTCAGATGCAGATGGAATTAGAAAAAAATATCACCAAAGAACTGGATCAAGGTAAGTGCAAACTATATGCTGACAATTTAAAACTCATCCTATTTGTTTTGTTTTAAGAAAAGGATACTAATACTACTATTTCAATACACTGTACCACAGCAGTTGCATGTTTTAGAACCTAAATGTAGGCACAGGAAAACCTTTAGCAAAGATTTTTTATGAACATAAAAATACAAAACCCATTATCTGTTGATAAATAATTAGACTAATCTACTTGATAGGATGATTATTCTAATGTATAATATACACAGTAATGTAAGTTAAGAAGCAAACAGTCTATTTAATATTTTTAGATACAGTATTTGAGCATAAAAAATATTATGAGTAATTGTTTTGTAGAGCTGCAAAAATACTAACACAAACTAATATAAAGAAAAGAGAAGGGGAAAAGAAGGAAATCAAAGAAAAAGCAGAAAGTACAAGAAAGGAAAAAGGTTAAATAGAAAAGAAATATATGAGAAGTGGCTTCCAATATTCTTCACAGAAGTTATAAGTACAGTATTTTTTTTAACCTAACAATACATCATATTACTTTCTATAATCTATCCTGTCCAATCATCAAAACCATAAATCACAAATTCATTTTTGCGCAAAAAGTCCGTAAGGGGTTTCCAGTCAGCAAAAAACATAGTTTTTTCTCTAATCAAAGAAATTGATTTATTCATTTCCACAAAATCTGTCAACTTCGCCAACCATTCTTCCATAGCGGGTAGTGCTGAATTTTTCCAACTCTGCATATAGTAATCTCGCCATAGTAATCTAATATTGAAACCATCTTCCATGGCTTTTTTCTAACTGTTCTTACTCCATTGATTTTAGACACAATAGCATGCTAATTTACCATAGATGAATTACTTTAATAAACTAATCCATACAAACTCAGTTTTGAGATGGAATTTGAACCTGTTACAAGTTGCTTACTCATATATCCACTTTGTTGCATATTGGAAAGTGTCTAAATCAATCTGTATGCGTTCCATTTTGAATTAATCAAATGAAATTATTTATTAACTAGAAAAATTAATAGATAAAATTAATCTAAACTAAAAATCTGACTTTAACATTCCTCCCATTTCTCCTAAGCAAGCACACAATTTTCAGTGCTTTCATCAAATAACCATGCCAATTTTTGGACCACAGAAAATTTCTCCATTAAAAGCATTCCAGAAAGCCTACATTATTGGGTTTATTGCAGTTTGTAACCTGTTTCTGCTATATATAATTTCAAAGCATTCCTTCTGACTGTTCCAGTATGATTTATTCTGTATGGATAACATTGGTAATTTGGGTTAAAACTGTTGCCCTTATTTCTAAAGTGTGTAGTGTTTGCAAAGATGTACACCATAGCTAGAAAGTTCTATCAGTGTTTTGTTCTTCCATAGCAAAATAAGCAGTTTTTAAAGTTTTCATAATGCATTCTGATACCATTGTCTGTTACCAGATATTATAAAATCTCTAAAAAACATGTGCTCTTCTTGTTTTTCAGCTAAAGTTGAACTTGATGCTGGATCTGTTAGAGTCTCCCCTGTAGGATCAGTTGATGGATCTTCAAAAAACCCAAATAAAGACCAAGATCAAGTTTCCAAGGCAACACAGCAGTATCTAGATGTTTTAAAGAAAAACTATATGATTTGAATAAACTCTGCAAACTTGTAGATTTGACTTTGTTGCATAACTTTTCAATGGGACACTTATCAGGCACAGTGCACTTGTATCTGGAAAAATACTTCATAGTCCTGAAGACCCCCCTTTGTAATATGTCCTCCCCGCCCCCATATTTTTTCTTTGGCAAATTCATACTAGTCTACGTCTTACAGAACCGCTTGTTACTCTTTCAAGTTTTGTAAGTATATGTAAATTATAACCAAAGCCCTTCCTGAAATATTTACATACACCTGCTTGTATTCATTAATTTGCATGTTGTCAGGTAAGATACTGTGCTTTTCTGATACATTTACTTTATGCCCTCAATTGCATTCCATACACTGGCAATTCCTACTTTTGTTATTAATCACTTTCACATAGGTACAGCATTAAGCATTCCATACTGATAATATGCCATGCCAGCAGTAGCACCAAGAGACTTCTGATTTGTATTTTTAAGTAGTGCTGAAAATGCACTGATGATTTAATTGTAACAGGAGAACTAGCAGCATTTTGTATATCCTGAACTAGTGGTTATCTTCTACCTCCAGGTTGTTGTGTTTTTTTAATTTTTCAGGGGTGGTGCTACAAGGTATCTGGTGTCCTTTAGATAGAAAACGTTCAGTGATACAGCGTGTGCAGAGTTTAGAGTTTCTGGAAATTCTATTAATTTTGAAAGTCAGCAAGTAAAAAGCTTCCATAAAAACCAGATAAACCACAACTTTAAGCATCCCCATTCATTAGAAGAATAGTAGCTGGTAGCAGAATGAATTCTGTTTCTTAATTGTCCTGACCCAGCCGAAGGAGTGGAAGGATCTTCCACACTAAACCTCAGAAGGGGGATGGAAAGGGAAGTTTCATTCATAAAGTTGGAAATCATCCTCACTATATGATTACATTCCATTATTTAAAATGGAATAGTAAACTACAGTGGCACAAAGCCCGTCATTTTTTTAAGAAATTAAAAATATTTTTCATTATTTATGCAGTGTATTTAATGTGACTTATTTAATAAAATTTAAAAATCACTGATGTTTCTGAATGTTTTTCCCAGTTTCAAATTTTCATTTTCCTATGTTCTAAGCTATAACTTTCTTCTAGATAATAGCATTTTAAAGTTGTTTTTTCCCATTGCTTATTTACAGTTCTAAATACTTCATGAGTCAGTAATAAAATGTATACTTTAATGTACATAAAGCTATAACAGTAAAAAATAAGTATAAATGATCTAAATTACATGAACTTTAAAAAGGAGCCATGTCATTGTATAAATAATTCTGTACAGCGGTCCTTGTCTTTTTTCTTTCAATGTACAACTGAGTTCAAAGGTTCTGCTCGAATATTTCCCAAGTCAAGGGCTGAATCTGTTTCTTCATCTATTTCTCCAATTACAGCCCTGAAAAAGAAATTTTGACTGCTCTAGTAAATACATTTTTTAAATTAAACACTGATAGAAATTGCAAGCCATTCTATCACAAAAATAATTATTTCTACTTAATATTCTTTTCATACTTCGCAGCAAACTGAAAAGTTTTAATGAAATTCTACAAAAGAAGGGTATAATATCTAGCCTGAAGAAGTGGATTGCACTGAAGTACTTTCACATTAAAAAAAATAGAAACAATAGCTTCCACCAGCAAATACAGAGAAAAGTATTTTGTTCAAAATATATGAGTTTAAAAAAAAAACTAAGCAAACTGGGCAATTGTTTTTCTCCTTTAGATTGCAGTCATATACATATACACAAAAGTAAGTTGAAGGAGACATACAAAAGATGAAGAGGGAGTATCGAACTCTGACATGACCTGGGTACATAAGAGACAAAGCCCGATTGTGAACATTAGAGAAGAGGTGGTCTTAACAAACAGAGGACTAGAGAAAAAACACTGGTGGGATTATAAAAGGAATTCTATGCAAATATTAGTGTGTAAGCTGGAAGGGGCAAAGGAAAGTGAATTTTCATCAATGAGTACATGAAAAGCTTTAGAGCAGAATTTCCCAAATTGTGAGGTGTACCTCCCTTGGGGAAGTATAGACAGTCCATGGGAGGTCCGAAGAACATTTTAGTTACATAGTTACAATTTGTGTTCATTATGGTGTTTGGATTTTTAGGGGAGGTGTGTACATTAAAATTACACTAAAGGGAGGTGTGATGGCAGAAAGTTTAGGAACTCCTGCCTTAGAAGGATACCAATAACCCTGTTTCCAGATAGGTGCTCAAATGATGGGTGGTCTCATACCTTAACTGCAGCTGGGATAACATTATCTTCAAAATCAAAAAAACTTACACATTATCTCCTCTTACAATGTATAACCCTAATACTACTTGTTCCACTCCTTGTGAAGAACTGAATACTCTTTCATGGCTCTCATCCAAAATCAAGTTGATTGTCTGATCAAAGCCCTTGAGAGTTCCCTAAAAATAGATACATAAATTAATGCAATGTACCAAATTCTCAAATCTTCATTCTTAAAACAAATTTGTCACAATACTTGTTTCTCAGCCTTAAAAAAATCTCCCCACAACCCATATTTAGATGGATTAGAATAAATTATATATCAACACTAAAGCATGAGGTTTGAATAATTATACCCAGGTCTGGGCTCTTGTTTTTTTTGTTTTGCCCACCAGCAAGTTTTGTGCACCAATCAATTACATCCACTTATTTCAGCTCACACTTTTTCTCCCACCAAATGAGTTAAGGTTTTCGATTGATGGCTGACAGCTAACTGCAAATTTAGATGCCCATGCTGTAATCACAATAAGGACATCACACCAATCGATTATCTCCACAATGGGCAAAAAGTTCCTGAACAAGAGATTTTAACACTAATGGCAGGCAAAAAAGGCACAAGAGCCCACTTCTGATCTAAGTCAAACATTTTAGAAAAGAACAAGAGTTTAAGAGGAAATCTTACCACAATCATTCGACCATCTGAAGTAATCACAGCAACAGTACCTGAAACTCATGTCAAGGAATAATCTTAAAGTAGGCTGTGTGCGCGCACACATATACACACAGCCAATAAGGATAAGCTTACTCTTGCTAATGTGGTAGAGCACTTTAAGAAACTAGATCTCCCCCATTCAAAACCAATACTCTGGCAATTTTAATGCCACCTTTTCCTTGTACAAAAAATTGATGTTTGTGCATGCATGCATGCATGTAGTGTGTGTGTTTCTGTATCTGTCTATATCAGATTATACCTGCTGCTTCAAAGTAGCAATATCTAGTCTGATTTCAGAACTTAGTAAAATCAGCTCTAGTGAGCACTTGGACAGACGATTTAGGCATTCCAAGGTGATAAACAAGATTATGTAGTTTTAAAAAATCCTAGAAGGCAGCAACAGGAAACACCTCAAAAACTGCAACAATGCAACCACCAGAGATTGAGCTCCATCTGAGTGCATGTTTCTGTACGTTGCTGAATTAAAAAAAAAAGGGTTGGATAAACCTTCCCTAACAATATGTAAGGAGCTAATCTTAATTCATGTAACTCGCATTTGGGCAAGCTTGACTTAACCTTACACATGTACTTCGCAATTCCCCATACAACCCAAATTTGCTGATCCAGCAAACCTCGCTCGTAATAGGAAACCACCACTTGAGAAGATTGCAGGGAACTCCTTTCTTCCCTACCTCATCCCTTTCGGCCAGTGGTTGCCAGCTGGCTGGGGATGATAGGACTGTAGCCCCACCCCCATTGCAGATGAGCAACGCAATACCTTTTTCAAGAAAGCCCCCCTCCCCGCAGGTGAGATGCACCGCCCAGGGCGTCGCTTTCATCCCACAGGAAAAGCCCGCCCCTTCCCGCGAGAAATCGAATCATCCAAGCGGAGCCGATTTTGAAAAAAAGAGAATGGCAGAGCTTGCAGCCAATCGCAACCCGCCGAACGTCCCCTCGCGCGCGCGGCGCGAGGGCGAAGACTGACGAAATACGAAATTAGGCCGGAGCCCCTGAAAGCCTTAATTTCACATCCCATTCCTGCTTCGCCATTTCACCACTCGCGTAGTTTCGCCGCAAACCTAGCAACGGAAGGATACGGTTGATGTAGTTTTCCAGCGCGGAGGTCATAGCGACGGTTCCTGTTGTAATCCTACGGTCTGTAGCCCAAGATAAGCTATCGCGAGATCTCCCGATCTCAAGCGAGAAACTAAGTCCTGTCACGTGGCATCCGGGCATGAGCTTTGATCAGTGCGCGCGCGCGACGTTACAGTTTCGCGGAGCATGCGTCGGACCTGTTCCCAAGATGTAGAATAGATGTAGAATAGCCGTCTCTTCGCTGAGAAAGGTCTCTTAGGTTCCATATTCTTAAGGAAAATTACAGTTCCCCATACAAAAGAATGGTTATGATTAGCTGACCTATATTTTGACACACCTCTCTACAAACTGAAAAGAAAGCCTCAGAAGGTTCATTAAATACGGAGTTCATTTAAAAATGACTTTGAGGATACCCGGAAGCAGCATTCCTACAGAATTAAAGGTCAAAGCAGAGACTTATAGAGAGAGGATTGGCCTTCGGGCGAGTCTATGGTGGCCGGATGTTATCGGCCTTTCTCGCGATCATTCGCGATGGGCGGAGCAGGAGTGGGGGATGTTCGAGCGCGGCTGTGACCGAGTTCTCTGCTGTTCAGAGGTGGGCGAGTGCCCGATCTGGGCTGCAAAAATCCGGACTAGGGAAGGTAGCGGGGTCCGTTTTGCCGCTATTCAGTGCTTGTCCGGATTTTTGCAGCTCGGATTTGTTAGTTCTCATCTCTCTCTTCCCAAGTCCAGGGCTTAGTGGTCTATTTGAGTGGGGAGAAATGGTTCAGTGCAAGAAAGCGTCTGTCGCCGCAGAATTACGCACAAAATCAGCCCACCGTCAATTTACTTCAGTTGCATTTCAGAAGCACAGGTAATAGGTCTTCCTAGCCTGGCTGACATAGAAATAAAATCCGTGTGTTTCAAGACGCAGTGGAAAAATGATTTTGTTCCACGCAAGCCCCCGTCCAATACACACCCGCATTCTGGCAGTATCCTGGCACCACCTTCACTCCCAGATGCATTTGCACAGCATGCTAGGTTTGCTTGGTTTTAACCTTGCGGGGATGGGAGTTTGAGGTGTACCATATTAAGTGAAAGTGGCCCGTTATTGTATAGTTTACTGTGCGAATGGAAAAAAGGGATTCATTCAGTAAGCAAGGCGTGTACGAATACAATCTGTCTCAAGCTGAAAAGCTCATTAGAACAAAAAAGGCATTAGTAAGGGGCTGAAGCAGTTTGCCACTGAAGAAATTCGTATTAGTAGCCATGCCATACTCCATGTTGGTTTAACAGAAATCTGAATGCAACACTGGGAAACTAGACTCAGTTCCTCCTTCTACAGAGCACAAAGCCTCCTTTACAAAGTCATCCAAAACAGTAAATGTGTGCCTGACATAAATTTGGCTATTGCTTCAGGGGGCATCTTGGTGGCATACCCAAAGTAGGAATTCGTCAGATCCCCCAGTAGTTTGGCTAGTAGACACATGTTGAATTTTGAGAACAAATTGTGAATGCTTTGGCTGCCATGGGGAGGCAGGTTGCAGTCACAAAACAAAAGAGAGAGATAAAACAGAATGTTAAGAGGGAGATCTGTGGGTGTGTTGATTCCTGCAAGTGTTACATTGGGGATCTTGGCTGAAATTGTTCACATTCTAAACACTGGTAACTGAAGAATCCTTTTTTCTTGATCAGCAATATTCAGTAAATACTAAAAAAAGGGCTTTCCGTATTTTAGCACACTAACTTGGAAATAGAGTATATAATCCAAAATACATCATTTATGTGGAAAGGGTGGAATGCAGGCAGGAACGGATGCATGCTCTTTTCTCGATATCAGCAATGTATACTGTACATGCATATTTAGAAACAAATTCCATTGAGCTCAGTAGGCCTTATTTCCAAATATCTGTGGAGTCCTTGGTGCTCTCTTAGCTTGGTTGTTTGCTTGCAGACGTTTCATTACCCAACTAGGTAACTCTTGTTTATATATAGTAGCTTGTCCTGCCAGTGTTATTAGAATTAAAATTTGTTTTTAGCAGAGGACATGATATGCTATAGTAATTATTAACCTTAGTATTAAAACATTTATTTTTAATTTCTTAACCAAGTGAATCTTCTTGTGCAGTTTCTGAATGCAGAGATATATCCTTTTAAAAGCAGTAATTCAAAAGGAATTATTGGTTTCCATCAACTCTTGAATGGAAATAATGTATTCAATGAATGATGCCAATCAAAATCAGTCAAGCTTTCCCCTTGAATGAGAAATAATGGAGTGTCATTTGTTTTTATGGTTTATTTTCTTTCTAAGTCTATAATACAGAAATATGTTTCCTTGGGATCAAGGGCCAATGCAATAAATTGCTTTCCCCCCCAAAGCTTTTCAATTTATAGAACTCTGGGAAATTATTTTATTCTCACTTGCATACATAGCTGAGAATTCTTTGCTGAAGTTTTCTTTTAGAATAGGATGTGTCTGTTTTTCCAGTTTCTGGCATGACTTCCCATAACACCCAACCTGTGCGGGGACTTTTCTGGTAGCCATAACGAAGTAGGGGTCTGGTTTAGAAAAGGTTTATTTATGCTTCTAAATTAATGCCCATTAAATATCGAAGCAGCTATCACTAGAAACATCTTTCATATAAGGCTAACAAAATCATGCAATCAAGCACGATTCTACAATCGTTGAAGTAATTGGTAATGTAGTAAAATCTAATATTAACATTAAAATATGTGATGGATCATACTACAGAGAAATACTACTGTCATCCTGCTGAAGTTTTTGTTGAAAATTAAACAACCACAGTATTGGACTTTCAGAGTAGCTCTCAGTTTAACTTTGGGCAATTCTAGTTACAACATGAAAACTACCCTTCTGTAGCCTTGGGCAGATTTCAAGGTGAGGAAGACCTTCAGTGCGATGGATTGATACAGTTACCACAACAATGGATGCAAACATTGGAACAGTCAGGCATATGGCACAAGACCGAACAGCATTTTGTTCTGTTATACATAGGTTCGCTGTGAGTTGTAAACGACTCGACGGCAACTAACAACAACAACAACAACAACATTGCTTATGCCCAAAATAAAAGAACATCCACGCAGAGTCTTAAGTATTATAAACAGTTTCTGAATTGAGCAGAATTATTCAGTAACAAAATCATGGGGTTTTGGGGAGTGGGGAAAGGATCATTTACTACAGTTATATGAACATGCAGCCCTGGGGACAAGATAGGTAGCTATGTTTCTATATGGACTGTGCTCACTATCAAAACTGCATTCACTTGCTTTTTTCTGCATATTTAAATTTAAACACATTCACACAGAATACCAATACAGAACACTTTGTGTAGAGGTGTACTGTTGTTTCATAGGTTCCAAAATAAATTAATACTTAGAAAGAAAAATAATGTAACTGCATGTACATATTTACAAGATTTAGTATGTTATTAACACTAAAATAACTTTTTTTAAAAAATCTTTAAGATATTGCATGTTCCAGTTCAGTTCACTCAGCTTGTGTAAAGGATGCTGAAAAGTAATAAAGATTCCTGAAAATATAAAGGGATCTAAGTTTTTGAAGAATTTTGTGGTAATCCAGGACTAGTTCTTTATCAGCAAAAGAATAAAATTCCACTTAGATCATTCTTTTAAAGAAAAGGAATGCCATCATCTGATTTAGGCACAAAAACTCTGTGTGGATATTGTGTGTGTGTGTGTGTTTTCTTTCTCGAATATTATAAAAGAGCAAAATGACAAATGGAATTATTGGTGGTCAATTTGTGATGAATTAATGCTAATTTTGAGCTGGGGACTTAGAAATCCTAAATAGCAAGGCAATGTTGGGATTCTGATACTTTTGTTGAATTACTGACCTGAGATTCCAAATCAAGGAAATATGTATCTGTGGAGTCCTTGGTGCTCTCTTAGCTTGGTTGTTTGCTTGCTGACATCTCATTACCCAGGTAGGCAATATTATCAGTGTAAGTAAGTGTGGGGTTTGCTCCCTATTTATATACAGTAGCTTGTATTCCAGTTTTGGTGGGGGGTTGGTTTTCTCCTTGGTAATTCCTTGATTAAGGTATTGTTTTCTGCTTGATTGTTTGTTGGGTGTTAATCCCTGTTTATCTGGGTGTTGGCTGCTGGAGGGGATGTGTTCTGGTCTTTTTGTTTCCTTCTTAGCTTTTTTTATTGTCTTTTTTGAATGGTGTGTCAGTATGGTTTATCTTTATGTGTCTATTGATGGCTGATTTGTCTGAATGCCAAGCTTCCAGGAATTCCCTAACGTTTTTGGATTTGGCTTGGTCTAGGATGCTCACTGTTTCTCAGTTAAAACTGTGGTTGAGTCTGTCCAGGTGTTGTGAGATTAAGGAGTTTTCATAATGTCTTCTGACTGCTAGTTGGTGTTCATGGATGTGCTCTGCTAGTCTTCTGTCTGTCGTACATAGTGGCTGTTGCAGTCCTTACCCTGTATGTTGTAGATGACTCCTTTTTTTCTTTTCTTGGGCTACTGGGCCTTTTGGTTTACTTAAGATGTTTTGGAGGACTTTAATTAGTTTGTGTGCTACAGTGGTGCCGTGTGGTTGTAACAGTATGTTAGATGTTATATAGGCAGTCCGTTTCCTTTTTCTGGTGTTCAGAGTTGCTGCAATGCATTTGTGCTCATCTGAATAATGTTCTTACACAGCTCCTATTGTGAGAGGTTGGGTTGTTACTTTGTTGTTTCTCAATAGACCGTAAAGTATTTTGCCATATGTTGTCAAGTGTCTCTCAGTTATCATCTCTTTCTCACTGTTCACCTCCAGTGGATGTGAAACATTTTTATGGTAGTTGATAGATAATATTGTATTTTAGTTGTCATTAGCTATCTTGACATTTCCTGTTCAGTAAAAAGGCCTGTTATCACTGTAATAATAATAAAAACATGACATTGACAGAAGACTTGAGGGGAAAAGGGGGCAAAAATGGTTGCATAATATATTCTGCTCCAGGCCAACACTTAAAACTCATTCCAGAAATTAAAATTCATAAAAGTTGATATGATGCTAAAGTTATATGATGCATAATTTTATCTGGTCAGTCTCTACTGAGTCTATGAAGGCAGCCCTGTGCTGAGCAGAGCTTATCACTCTGGGGCGTCTCAGTGAACTCACCAATATTTTTACTACTTAATGAACAGAACTCTTAGTTTGCTGCAGCACACAGTTTGGGAACCACTAGGGGCACCATGAACTGAGAAACTTTGGAACCCTCTGCTCTAAAGGTAGCTCAAGTTGGAAAACAGTTTTGAATCAAAGCTGGAAAATGCGGGAGTAGCATGCATTTCCAATGGGTTGGGAGGGGGAAGGGGACATTGCCCTGTCCTAAACTCAGGAAGCAATGAGTAGCCTGTACTGGCAATGGGTCAAGTATAAAATGCAGATCAAAGTCTGATGAAGCTGTTTTCTCAGCGGAGTTGATCATGGCCCTCTTTTATCCTGTCTCATATCACATGTTTATGTGGACTAATTCTAGAAATGTTGTTCCTGTGTATCTGAAGCAATTGGGACAGATGATTCTGTCCTCATCCATCATTCCCTATATGGAGAAATCCAGAAAAAATGCATACCTCTGATTCAAGGCAAAGGGTCATTTTTGGTATGTGGCCAAGTTATTTAAAAAGAATGGCTGTTTAATATGTTTTTCTGAAGTAGTGCTATTTTTTTATCTTCTCTCTGTTTGTACCTTAATGTTTTAACTTGCTGATCACTGGTCATGACTGAAAATAAAAGTAAATCTTGAATTTTTTTAACCTTACATAGTTTTTCTTGGCTTAGTACCAAGGATCAGGATCAACATTATCTGTTTCCATAAACAGCACAATTTGCAGCTGAGATATACAGCAGTTTGCCCATTTTGCACATAGACCATATGATTAAATTTAATTCAAGTTTTCTGATTCAGAAAACAGCCCATTTCACTTCTGAGGGTTCAGAGAACTGAATTTTGTCTTAAAGGCCCACCCTATGTAAATCATTGTTTTTAATGGAATAGTTAGTGCTGTTGTCTTTATTGCCAAGGATTTTTGCTGACAATAACCAGGTGATTTTGGGGCAGTTTCTCTCTCTCAGCCTAGCCTACCCCACAGGCTTGATAGGAGGAGGGAAAAACAGGAAGATGGGGTTTTATGTACACCACTTTTAGCTCCTGGAGGAAAGGTGAGATAAATCTAACAAAGTAAATAAACTAACTGCAGGGTACTTCCTATATTCTTTCCTTAGCAGTTACCTTTGTTCTTCATTATACTCCCAAGCATGTTGACCTCGGTGGTCTTTTTTTAATGCTGTGATCTTGAACATTTCACTGGAATGTATTAAAAAAAGTTTTGCAACTTTTTGGTGAGTTGAGGTGCAGTGATTTAATCTTCCTTGTTGCACTTGGAAACAGAGTTTACAAATTAAATGTTACTCTCAACCTAAATAAGGAATTTCCAAGTAGCAATAATGTATCACAGTAGCATTTCTGAGAATGACAAGTATATTGATTTCACATGCCTGATAACACTGGTACTGCCAGCTGTTAGTCAAAATGAATGATCAGGAACCAGTGCAGCTTTGTCTATATGGACCTATCTTTAAAAAGTGTCCAGAAGTTGCATTTATGCAAAATATTGCAATGAGCTTACTAACCAGTGCAAGATACAGAGATCCTATGATGCTGTTATATTCAATGGTTGCCAGTTGCTTTCTGAACACAGTTTAAAACATTAATGTTAACCTTTAATGCTCTGAGCAGCCTAGGCTCTGTCTGAGGAACTGTTTCTCCTATTAGAACACACCTGTCTGACCATTAAGGTCTTTAAGAAAAAGAAATGGGTCTCTGAGGCCCATTTATACAGCAGTTGGAAAAAGCCTTGTACTCTGTTGTCCCCTTGGGTGTTGTGTTTAAACCCCACTTTCTCTGCATTTAGAATAGCAGCCAAGATGCACTGCTTTTGGCAGTTTTTAAATGTAATGCTTCCATTTGATTTATGTTCTTATTTTATATAGTTTTCATATTTGCTACTGTAAGTACTTGACTAAGTAGAAAGCTGGTGGTAAATAAAATCCTCCTCCTCATCATCATCATCTGCCTTCAGTTTAAACTCAGTACACAAAAGGCTGTTTTACATCTCTGTTGTTGATTATTGAAAGTAACTTCTTCACAAAGATTAAGACTATGTAAGAAAGCAAGTGAATCATCTCAAATGTGTTTATAGCTGCTGGCTATTCATTAGAGTCACTATACCCTTACAGTATTGATGCTGTTATTCAGTTCTGTTCGTCAGTCCTGTTTTCCCTACCCTGCCATTGCTTGTTTTAAACTGTTTCTACAATGATGTATTAGACCAAATACACAGAAAAAAGCTAATTTGCCAATCCTGATTTAAAAAAAAAAAGATAGCTGACTAAAGCACAGTTTCTTATTTTAAACTCAAATCATAACTCCCTTATGACTACAGAATAAAACAGAATTTGCTTCTGCTGTCCTGGGAACACAGAATATTTAACTGGGAATAAGGATCATTTAGCAGTACAGGAGAATATGTTTTTAAAATAACAATATTGATGACCATTTGTATTCTTCGCTGGATGTCCAAGCGCACGTGTGTGTCTGTGTGTGTGTGTGAAGGTGTTCTGGGCAAACAGAACTCTTCCTGATCTGGCATGCCTGCACCAGCCCAAAGTGTTGAAGCCACCCTTATTTAACGCTACCCCATCATCTGCTGCTCTCAGATGTTTATGTAACCCTGCTGGGACACAAAGCCCAGAAAGTGAAGCTTGTTTCCATCTTGAGTAAAATATCACTTCTATCCTTTGTCAGTACAGTGTTAGCTGTTTTTAGAAACAAAATGTTGCATTAAAATACTCTCTAATAATGGAGATTGCTTTTTCCATTCCATGTTGGGGAAGGCTGCTATAGGGGTTAGATAGTAAACATTTACTCTTTCTATTTTGGCAACCCCTGCTAACATCATACCTTTGCTTCATTTTAAATGAGGATTCAGTTATAACAGTTGCTCAGAAAGTAACTGAGCAGGTGTATCTTTCAAAACAAAGCAAGCAATGGTTATTATATAGTATGTTAAGAAAATGCTTTCTCTCTTGTCCATGTTGAGATATGCTAAATAAACCTGGGATCAGTACAGAGGGATATATCTCAACTTCTGGCCTAACACTTGAAGTCTCAAGAAATTAACTCAGTCCCAACATCTTCTAGCCATATTTGAGCATCAAACCATGTCCTTAAGCCCAGTGGGAATCTAAGGCAGTGTCTGCAGTTCTGTTCAGAGCCAGTAACAGCTAGAGAGTAGAGTGACTTAATGCACAGAAAATATTCAAAACTTTCTCTCTCAAGAATGCTTCTTTCTTTTCTTTTTAATAATTGGCTCAGCAATAACAAGTAGAAACTCCTACGCAACACCAGGACTCCTGTACACCAACAAAAACGTGTTCAATATAAATTCACTTCTTTACAGGGGTAGTTTTTTAGTCTTACTTTTTTCTTTAAACTACAATGATCTCTGAAGGTTTTAATTAACCACTATATAAGTTTGGTGGTGACTGCATTGCTGCTGTTAAATTGCATATATAAAGCAATTCATATGTGTTAACGCCCTTCATGGTCTTGTTTATCCTCACAACGGTAGTCCTATTTTTAAAAGACCATGCCGAGAGCTAGTAATGGATCAAAATCAGGAGATGGTAGAATTCCAAATAAAAAGGATTTGTTCATTTATGTAACATTCCATTTTAATCTTTGCCATCTTTTGTGTCATTAAGATTTTCTAATACCTGCCTCCTCAATGGACATTGCAATCAGTCCATCAGTCAACAAGCCTTTATTATGACCATCAGGCCACCAAAGTAAAACAGATTAAAATAAAAATAATAGAAGGCTAAAAAGACAAAAAAATAATACACATTTTCAGATCGAAGAGAAGTAGATAGTCCATATAGTGATGCAGAACTGGGCAAGCCAGAAAGATCTCTCAGAACAATAGTTAATCAGGAGAAGTCACACTCTCTGCCAGGGAATTTCTTCAGGATAGGATAAATAAAAGTCATCTGAAATTACCTGTAGAGAGAGCAGTGAAAGAGCATGTTGCCCCAGGTTTCTACTGAGTGGTCTCCACAAGGACATATACACTGATACAGGGAAATATTATTGGAGCACCCCAACAAGAGAGTGGAAGGCAATCCTGCCTGGGCAAAGTGAAAGCCTGGTAGAATTTCAGAACTGTGAGGTATAAGTTATGAGGCTAGCAGGTACTTATGCCGTTTAAGTGGTGTTCTCAAAGCCTATTGGGCAAAGACTCTATGACAAGAATCCTTTGGAGTGCCAATAACTTTTTTTAACCAGGCAGACTTAATGTGCTCGTTAAGAACTTGTGGGGGCAGATGCTTTGAGAAGAAAATTTTAGCTTCGATAAGCCTCTCTTTCAGAATGGGAACAATAGCATCTGACAATAGAAAACTGAGTTCATCATAGTTTGTTTTCCTTCCTTCCTTCCTTCCAAGTTAAGTGTTGGATGATCCTGAATTTTCTTCAATAATCTTCCTCACGTAATTGAGAATTTAGTGTGGATAAGTGTCGACTGGAGGATTATTGCAGTTGACTTTACTTCATTTCTGTTATTTCTATAAAATATTTCATGCAAATATATTCCAATATTACAGTAGTATATATAATAAATATGGCAAAGCACACACACAATTAAAACAAAAGCATTTTCAGAATTCTGATTTATTATTAATAAGCAGCAAGCTGGTGTACATCACATGATTTCCTCTTTGATGTCACCTGCCAGCAGGAACACTCAAACCATGGCAATTCCAGCTTGTTCTACTCTTAAGAACACAGCTAGAAGTTATGCTTTGTTTTTCTGTTAACATTTCTGGTTTGTTGGAAGAACTGACGTCTCAGTTTGAACATCATGGTAAATCATGGAAAAAACTTCAGTTTGTGTAAGCACTCCTGTCAAGAAAAACCAAGCAGGGATAACTGAAACATTCTTTCACTGAAGTTCAAGAATACATCATACTATATATTCAAATCCATAGCCTTTTAAGATGCTGTGAATTAGAATGAAACAAAAAATACTTGAGTCTTTGCATATGGAAGATTATTCCTCCATTATGCTGATGGTTTCAAAGAACAAGTAGTAATGGATCAAAGTATGCTAAAGTGGTGTAGGTGCTGAATCGTCCTACTCAGAGCTATTTTGAGTGTATGAGTCAACGCTTCTGACAAATGCTTTTTCAATTGCTTTTGAAATACACATGGTAAAGGAGTTTAATAGAATTATATTAGTCTTCGAACTATAAAAACACTATTAATGCATAAGTAGAAAAGCCATAAAGTTATGGAAGTGATTTATAACGTAAGATTAATACTAGCAAAAGACTTCGGTTTATGAACTTTTGATCATGCACACATGTTTTCCTGAAGTTTGTAATCTTGATAGCAGATATAATGTTCTGATCTTTGATATAAAACAATACTGGATTTTCACAAAATCTATAGAACAAATTCAGTTTCAGATGTTAATTTACACTGCTGGATATAGAGGCAGTTCTTTCCCTAAAGATCTTGCTACCAAATGATTCATCTCATGAGGGGAAAAAAAAACACAAATTACTTGCTTAATATTCATCTTAGGGAGAGAGAGAGCGCGCGCCAGTTTGGTGTAGTGGTAAAGGCACCAGTCTAGAAACTGGGAGAATGTGAGTTGTAGTCCCACTTTAGGCATGAAGCCAGCTGGATGACCTTGGACCAATCACTCACTCTCAGTCCTAGGAAGGAGGCAAGGGCAAAACACTTCTGAAAAACCTTGCCAAGAAAACTGAAGGGATTAGTCCAGGCAGTCACCAGGAGTCAAGACTAATGTGTTTTCTGCCACATGAACTTTTCCCTAATCCATTAAAATCTTTAGATTAGACCTGAATTTCATATTTTAAAGAGTTTTAAACTTCAGCTATTTAGAGTAGAACCTCTTCTGTATTAACATGGAACATTTGGAATACAGCTGAAGGGCACTAAGTGTGTATGTACTGTATGTACAGTATATGTGTGTGTATATATGTGTGTGAGAGAGACTCTGTGTGAGACTCGCTGTGTGTGTGTATTTCTGCTAATCACTGTAGAAGATATTTACAGCATAAGCCTCATAATATATTTCTCTTTCAGCGTGTTCTGGAATTTTATAACAGTTTCACTAAGTTAGAAAGGGGAAGTCTGTGGCCTCCAGATATCAGTGAAGTATAATTCCAGCCGGCATGGTCATGGCCACTGGAGAGGAGTGCTGGGAACTGTAATTCTACAATTCCTGGAGCACCATAAGTTCACCACTTAATCCACTGGGCAGAAGCAGAAGAGGTCCAATGGGAAGTGCCAACTTCTCTCCACCAGCACCACTGCAGACATCTGCAGAAGGATGCCTCCTTCTATTTGTATGGGTTTCCCCAAAATTAGGATCCCTAGAACAGCAGTAAAATTACTTTTAATATTAATATAAAGCGTATATTTGGTAGAATATGTATTTGCACAAGAAATATATCCTCTCGGTTTTCTCTCTTACATAGTTACAAAGAGTATTTGTGATCTGGTATAAGTATAGCCTTGCATGTGAACATACAGAAAAGCTGAAGAAATCAACCTTTTTCTACAAGTGTTTTTGAGGATGCGAAATTATTTCTTACCTCTGCATTGTCACTTTTTCTAGAAGAACCTGTGTGAATTTGATTTGCTTTTATAAATGTGAATTCTTTACTTGCTGGTTTTCTGCTTAACAGAATGAGACAGGAGCTTAATTTGCAGATGTGACATCTGTTTATTCTGTTGCCTGATACAATTTACGCTGTCTAGTTAGAGTTATCATCTTGATCTCTGAAGAGGGTTCCCCCCCCCAGTGTGGTTCGTCTTGCTCTTCCCCCACCCTTCCCACAGCATGCGTTATGTCTGTCCAGTCCTAAAGGGACAGACCCAATAAAACAAGATATTAATAACTCAGCTAAAGCACTTTTGCCACTGGGCTCCTGTTCCTAAACCAAAATATACTTCTGCATAATGCCAGCTAATGACTACCAGTTTACTACACAATACAAATATACAATAACTACATACTACAAATGAAGCTGCAGTAAAAATGAAAAGAAAGAAACCTATTTTCCTATGCTTGGTGGTGTCTGTGTCACTTTTTACATAATGAATCCCACCATGGGGTTATGAGAAACAGAGGCACATATTTCACAAAAGCCATTTTTCGTCTTTTTCAGGAAAGCTTTACAAACCCCTGCTCTGTGCCAGATATGAGGAACTGAATGTTACTTCATGTTTTTGCTGGGATTTCTGTTTAGCGATAGTGCAAGAGTAAGATATTGTGAGGAAAAACTCTCTTCTGTGTCAGAGGATCCTTGACTTAATCAGCAGTGCTTCACAGAAAAAGAAAGCAGGAATGGTTTTAAAACATAAAACAGTTTGATATACTCATAAAAGGGCTGTCCCCTCATTCTCCCATTGTCCTATCACTACTGCAGCCAGTGAGGCATCAACACTCAAGATTTTACCAGGGTGTCTCTGAAATGTTTAGATTTTTTTTAAAAACTCCCCACTGGATGGAGATTTAACACCTGAAAAGTGAGATATATCTGAGAAAACCCAGGCATATGGTAACCTTACTCTAGTTGCAGTCTTGTCTTTTCTTAAATACAAGACAATCCTCATATCTAATAGGTACTGGAAAATGTGTTTTTTATTCTGACTCCAGTCTTCGTGCCATTTAAACATGAATCTTGGTTGTGGCTGAATCATGTTCAAGTTTTACTATAAATATCTAATATGAGCATTGATTGCTTCAGATGCTTTACTGAAAGCTATTCTTTCTTGTGGTTCACCATTCATGCTGCTTTGCTGACAATAGATACACTCCTCCTGAGAGAGATGCCCAATAAGATGAATAAAACTCTGGCCAGTGGCATCCACAGAAAACTACAATGACACCAATGGGAGGGAATCAGAAATACACTGAATTGATTTTAACAAATAGCACAGGAGAAAGACTCATAGAGCTAATTAATAATTGTAGAGCTGGAGCATTCTTCTTGACTGCTTGTAAGACAGCTTGTGAGAAATGTAGATAATGAGAAGATGTGTGAAAGATGCAACTTAATTGGAAATCTTAAGATTTGGGCGGGCCTTCCTGCAACTGCCAAGCACCAGGACCTAGACAGCTCCTACAGCTAATGCACTGAATAGTTATCTAAAATGCAGTGATCCATGAGTTCAGATCCCAGCAACACCATGCCTCCTGGTGGTCACTGAAACTGAAAACACTACATGGAATATACATTGTAAAGAAATAGAAAAATTCTCCCCCTCCAAGAAGTGGAGGGGTGGAAGTCATACCAAACCCCATACATGAGGGTATGACATAACATTTGCATCTCTCTGCTCTGACAGCTTAAAGGAAGGTGGACTGTATATACCATTCTGATGGTGCTTCTAAGATATCCCTTCCTGGATGCTGAGCTCTGGAACTCCTGGATAGCTGCTAAAGCTAATGTACTGTATATAGTATGGTTATCTAAAGTACAACGATCCATGAGTTCAACCCCTGGTAGAGAGTTTGAACCCCATCAAATAACATCTGAAGATTCCCAGTAAGGATGAAACTGGTGATGTGGTGCCTCCTGCTCTATGTATGAAAATATCAACCTCTGAAGGAGAGACATTCGAAGATTCCAATATCAAGTGTGTGGACATTGGCAAAAGGTCCAAGAAAGAAAATATATTGCACTGGCCATGTTACATGGCTTTTAGGAAAATTCACACCAATCACATGTGCAGCCGTTTTTTTTAATCCATTTGCATGCATGCATTTAAAAAGAAAGAAATGCATATATATTCCTGAGTGATTTTTTTTTTTCCTGCCCTGTATATAAGTGTTTGTCTGGATTAGGCCACCATGCGTTTATTTGAGCAAAACAAATGCATGGAAACAAAACCAGAAGGATTTATGTCTGCTGTTGGCTCTACATCAGCTCCATTGTTCACCCACCCATCCACCCACCCACCCACCCCTAATAACTTTTTTAAAATATTGTCTGGTTTGGGATATAGAAAGTGATCTCCTCTGAACTAGGCAGCCTGGATAGCTTTCTTTAGTTGTCGAGTATCAGAAGGTTCCACTCAATCCACCCTTATCAATGGAAATTCACTAGACGATTTGGGCCAGTCACCCTCTCTCAGCCCAACCTACCCCACAGGAGCACCACTGTGGGAGGAAGAAGCACTGTGTATGCTGCTATGAGCTACTAGAGAATTTATCTATCCCACTGTTTCCACCTTTCATGGACACGATCTGTTTTCTTTCTTTATTGTACTTGCATCTTGACTTATACTCCCAATATAAACCAGCCCCCCTGCTTGATTTCTACTGCGCTTTCTTAATATTTTAGATTAAGTATCGTTTTTGCTTAATATGTATTTGAACCAAATTTTGAAGCCCCCTTGCTTGTGTATGCTTGCTCATCATCATAAAAATCAGCGCTGGTGCTGATCAGATGCTGATGTCCTCTGCAGACTTTTTTAGCAGGGGAACAAGGTGGTTAGATATTAATATTCCAATCTCTGTGGAACAGGTTTTTTTATGAATTTAAAGTACCTATTACTGTTTAATTCTTTCAAGAACTAACTTGGAGGCATTTCCCACTAGAGGCTGCTATGGCAGCTGAGTTAGTTGAACTTCAAAGCTTCTACTTACTTATTCATTAACTTAGGGAAGCAATTTCCATTGAACTCACCGGTGCAGAATCAGGCCAGAATAGGCTTGTTTATATCACTGTTACAGTAATAGGAAATCTCAAATTTTAAAGTTTTGTTTAAAACAGTTTTATACATACTCTTAATAGCACAGTGCTTAATTGTTCTAGTATTATATTTGCTTTTTAGTATTGTTTGGGGAATACTAATATCATTGGATCTTAAACGGTGATTTAAAAGTAGGATTAAAGCAGCTGAATTTGTATTTTCAAAAATGCAGCCTTGATTTTGTTCATTTGTAAATCTGTTGTAAACACTTATGTTTAGGGCTTAGAAAAAGTATCTTTTGTCCATTTTTCTTCTCAAATAGATTTTTAAAATTTAGATCTCCTTGTCTCAGGTTACAGTCTGTTTACTTGGAAGTTTGTCAGATTGAAACAGCGATGCACTATTGATCCTTTTAAATGCGTAGGACAATTACGGCAGTAGTGACGAGAAGCTGGAATATCACACTTGATTATTCAAATTGCAGATTTATTAGAAAAAACTGAAATTGATCTCCCCATTGCTTCTACTATTTACTAGCTAACATATCTAAAACACATGTACTTCAGTTGAATAACATAATGCAAGATTTATCTGCTTCAGTTAAGAAAATGTTCCTTTTAGAATTCTACTGCTCAAAATTTAAGATTACCTCTAGTTATGCAACCAAAATAACCACTATCCTGTATGCTTACTCTGAGTTTAACACAAAATAATTGCCTAAATGTCTTTACCAATGCAATACTTAGATATGGTAGTTTTCACAGCTGTGAAGGTTTTATAACATTGGCTGGGCTGCTGGGCTACTTGGTTACTATTGCTTTGAAACCTAAAGCTTTGTTATTTCACATCTAAATGTTTGTTTGGCTGAAAAGAGACTCATAGAAATTACTTTATCATCATTTCTCCCCCTCTAATATTTTAAGTGATAAAGTAGAAAATAGGCATAATTCTAGAAACTGCATTGGAGAAGTGACATTGTCCAGATAGCAATAGACAAGCACCTGGGTTAAATGCTTAGCTCTTGTTCCTTCAGGTGGTATAATGATTAATACAAAGATTCTGGCTTCATACCAAAACTCCTTGTTATATTTGGACTGCAGAGCTCTTGAAACAACATATGATGAGATTTACAACCAATAAAAGCAAGTAATTCTTTGCATAGCACATTGTATTTGCTGACCCTGAATGTGGCAGTGACCACCAATTTAGATGGTTTTAAAAGAAGACTAGACAAATTCATGATGACAGAGCTATCAGTTGTTACTAGCCATGATGGCCACACGCATATCTTAAATTTTGCTGTTTCAGGGGAGCAAAGCCATCATTCATGTTCCACTTGGGAGCTTCCTGTGTGCATCTTGTTGCCCTTCGTATGGGTCTTTCCCCATTGCTGAGTTGAAGTGCTCTCCATCCATCCTAAACTCAGCAGAAAACTATACCGGCATGAAATTGGTTGTCCCCATGGCTGACCCCTATGCTCGGTTATTGCCTCTGTTTCAAGTCACTGCAGCCATCGAACTGCCCTCCAAAGTAATGGATGATACAGTGCAATACATTCTATATGCCTAGAGGCTGCCCTTGGACAGTGCTGGAATAATAAATGATTTAATACCAATGCAGCTAAAGACCACTGAAGCCTATCTCCATTCATGACTGGGGATGAGATGAAGGCTGGAAGATGGAAAAAAAAAGGCCATGTTTTTGCCATGGTTAGGTGCAAGTTGGGAAAGACCCCATCACATACGCTGCCCAACCAGATGGGCCTTTGGCCCCAACCCTACAAAATTATTTTCTGATTAGGTGATTCTGTAAGCTGAACTTACCATACTTTATGAACCTCTTAGCAACTGCCAAGCAAAGACTCTGAGTAAAACTTCAACAATTAAGAAATTATTTCTTTAACTCTTAGAGTGGCCAATGTCATTTCTTAAAAATTAATGTTTGCATTTTAGCGGCTTTCTAGATTAAGTGCTTTCAGTAATACTTCACTGCAACAAACATGGAATTTAGATACAAACTATGTTTTGGGTAATTGTCACAAACATCGTAAAATATGGCAAAGTGTGCAACTTGCTTCTGACTGGTGTTTGTCAATGCAGAGAAATATAGCTTTGATGATAGCCACTTAAGTCTTTCACTTAGGCAAGGATTCAGTTACAATTTGATTAAACTTAAAATGTCCTTAATAGTTGGTTGGATACAAAGCAACATCCATTCATTCAGGGAAGAACTAAAGGACTAAAGCTTCCGTTCAGAAGCTACTGCAAGTGATGTGGTGGTGGTGGTGGTGGTGGTACCAATTTTCCTTTAATACTCCCATACCACTTTCCCTTGCTGTTTCAACTCTTGTAAAGAGATGTTCAGAAACAGAAAGGAGTAGTGAAGAATGCCACTACTTTATTTTGAAGTGTGGGAATAGAGAGTATATTTCCTGTGGAAAGAAACATGCTCAGATTAAGGCTACCATTTCTGTGCTCCCAAAATCTAGACCAGTATTTTTCAAACTTGGCAACTTTAAGATGTGTGGACTTCTGGCAACCCCTGGTTACTGTTGTTAAGCAAATCACTTCAGGTTGTTAAGCGAGGACATCACATGACTGCAACTTCTGACTTCCTGCTGACTTTCCCATTGATTTTGCTTGAGGGTAGCTGGCAGGGAAGGTCACAGATTGTGATCATGTGACCACAGGATGCTGCAATGGTCAGAATTTTGAGGACCAGTCATAAGTACCACTTGTTCAGCACCATGGTAAGTTTGAACAGTTGCTGAATGAGTAATCATTAACTGAGGACCACCTGTGTGACAATACCAGCTTGACCTGGTTAATACATAGGCCATTGCAGTTTGCATTAGTTGCAGTTTCTGGGTGGTCTTCAAGGACTTCTACTTGGACTAGTACAGTCCTATTTTGGACAGAATGTATGAGCCAGGTGGGACAGGAATCAAGCGTACAAATGGCAGAATCTCCTGAAGGGCTCTGTCTACTTCCTCAGGAACTTTCCTAGTTTACATTGTTAAGTGTTACTCCTGGCACTTCATGAATTCCAGAAGATCCTGATATCTTAAGTGATGAAAAATTATCCCATGGGAGAAACGTTGTTAAAGCCAAAGATGACTGTATCTGTTCCACAATAAATGCTTGAGTGGATGTTTCACAGAAAGAGATAACTGCTTGCAAAACTGATGAAAGAAATTTGCCTGTTTATTGTGAACTGTTCATCTGTGTAATTTTACAGTTTGTTTTTAAACCATGATTTTATTGAAAACTTCATACATGCTCTATAACTTATATAAACAGTTATTATGGTACAGTAAGCTGCTCCGTTTCAGGAATAATCATAAATTAATAACAATAATGACACTCGTTTTTATAATACATATACTCACTCATATTTTATCACACATTTTTTTCCACAATAAATATTTTTGGATGATAGTAAATACCTTTGGATCTCATTACCATTTACTTCCAACAGTTTTATAAAATGCAGTAGAATAAAGGAAATACAGCTATTGGACCATAATGTAATATTTAGTGATGCAAGTCTTAAGTGATGTTTCCATAGCAACTCTGCTTGGACACCAGAAGCTCTGAAAACTTCCCTGAAATAGAAAAGTACCAAACCATAAAACATTGCATTTTGTGGGGAGGGATTAAGTAGCTTTTTAAGTTAAGAAGAGATTCATATTTGCATATCTAGCTTCATTATATCATACAAATCTTGGCTTTGGTGTCAGTAGAGCCAGTGGATTATTTTAAAACCCTGCCTGATGTTTCTTTGGTTGAAGCTTGGTGCATGCTGACTTACTAATCATAATGGGGTTTAGTTCTGAGCAATGCAAAACCAATCAACTGGATTTGAGAAAGTAGAACAAAGCAATATCGATTTTTATTCTTCCCATGGTGGATATAATATTCAATAACTGCAGAGTAGTAGAAAGAAAGGTGCTGGGGAGAGATGTTGAATGATTGGTGAAGCAATGAGTTTGAAATGTGGGAAAGGAATGGAGGGAAATGTACTCAGCAAAGATGGCTGGAAGGAGGAGATGATGCACATGGTATAAGCTTGTAGTGGCAAGGTAAAGATAAATTTGGGGGTAACTTAAGTGCAGAGCCACAACTATCCTTTATACAGAGTGGAAGGACTTTTACAGTTTTTTCTCTAGTGCATATAAATCCCATCAATATAGATTATTAATCTATCTTTAGTTTTGGGTTCTGTATTTTTTATGGCCAAATTAGATACATACTGTCATGAGTGCCGTTGAGCTGAAGTCATCAGCGCAATGGCACACATGACAATAGCAAGGAAATAGGTGAAGGGGTGCAAGATAAGTAGCCATCAACCCACAACGACTAACGGCCAACAAACAATAACTAAACGGATCACGGAGCACACCCAAGCCATCAGCGCCAATACAACGGAGATCGCCCAGCTGACAGCAATCAGCAGAGGAATAGAAAACCTGATGATGGGCGATCCCGGAACCCCTCACCCACCGGCAGGGCAACGTATTGGACAAAGGGGGGTGATGTGACCGCGAGTGAGGGGGCGCTGACTGGCGCGGGGTATTTAAACCCCGCACCGGCGCGCTCCTGTCACTCTCAGCTTTTTTTCTTCCAACGCTGTAACTGCGCTGTGAATAAATCAGAGCCTGATCCACGAACCAGTGTCTGAGTATTATTCAGAGGCAGGCAGCGCATGACATAAAGCTGAGAGTCATAAACTCAGCCTCGCCGAGCCCCACCGGACGACAACGAGCCGCGGGAGGAGTAGACGGCGAGAAGACCAGCAAGATGAGGCCGGAGCGGCGCGGGCAAGGAGGGCGAGCCGCGCGGCAAGAGACAGAGGAGGACCGACCAAGGCCAGAGGCACCGCGGACTCCCGGAGCCATGGACGCCCACCCCACCCGACCCGAGCCTCAGCTCCAACCCCAAGGGGAGATGGCGACGGAGGCAACCCGACCGCGGGAGGGAGCAGCACGACTTCCGAAACCAGCGGAGGACCCCGCGCCCCACATCGCACCCCAGCAACGGGCGTGGAGCGACAGCCCAACGGCGGTCAACACGGAGGAGGACGACGGAGACACCCAGCAGACGGCGGAGGAAGCGGACCCGCGGCAGAGGGACGATGAACCCCGCCGGCAACCCACCCCCGAGGACGCGCCAACGGAACCGGCCCCAGCGGCGGCGCGGGCTGTGGACGAGGAGGCACGAGCTGAACTCGCGGCCATGCGGGCTCAACTGACGGAACTCCGGACCATGCTCCAGTCGCTTATGCCCCCCGCGCCACCCAACGACGTCCCCGCACAGGCCCACACCCCGAGCAAAGCACCGAACCCCCACGGGCCAGCGGAGGGTCAGCAGACGGCACAGGCGGACGACACCACACACCGGGAAGCGAGAGGCGGGGCCGCGCAAAACGCCCGGGCCCCAAAGGACTTCCCCATCTTCTTCGATGGGACCCCCACGAAACTCTCGTTTTTCGTCACGAACGCTAGGGAGTTCATGGGGAGGCACGGACACTCCTACGACTCCGAGGCCGACAAGATCGCCGCCGTGGCGATCAAACTCCAAGACAGGGCGGCGGACTGGTACGTCCAACTGTACGAGTCCAGCTCCCCCGCCCTCGCCACCTTCCCTGCTTTCATCAATGAGATGAAAAACTACTTCGAAGACCCCCTAGCCAAAGTAAGGGCGAAAAGCGCACTCCAAAGACTTAAACAGGGCACACGCACGGTCCCTGACTACGCCCTGGAGTTCAAAGCCCTCGCGGGGAAGGTCAGCGACTGGTCCGAGACCACCCTGCTGGAAATGTTCAAAAGGGGGCTCAACCGCGACGTTCTCCAATGGGCCCTCTACCGCGACGACCCAGAAACGCTACACGGGTGGATCCACCTCGCGGGGAAAGCCGAACACGCGCACCGCACCTTCCTCATGACAACCACGGAAGACACAAACTATGCCGGAAAAATGTACCCGCACCACACGTGGGGATGGCCGGCCCCATATACCCAAAAAAGAAATTCAACCGGGAGCCCTGCGGGAGGTGTAGCAAATTAGGGCACAAGACGGTGGATTGCTTCGCCAACCGACCGCCGACCAGTGCGCCCAAACCCACCCCGAAAATTAGCCCCAAACCACCCAACCAAGCCGAATGACCGTGGCCACAGCGACACCAGAGGAAGGCTGGGACGCTTACTGGGGGGAAGAGGATAACGCAGACCCCGACCAGCCGGCGGGAAAAGCTCTCCGCCTGCCCTGAAACGCGTGGCGAGGCAGGCGGTGGGACAGCAGCGCGGACCACCTCGACGGAATGACGAAAGCCCCGTAATAATGGCAGCAATCAAACTCTCTGCCGGCAACGGAGCCACCACGGCCGCGGCACTAGTGGACTCGGGGTGCTCAAAAAACCTCATCCACCCTGACCTAGTCGCCAAACTCGACCTCCGCTGCTTCCCCCTCCCCACGCCGCTGGCATTCCACCAGCTGGACGGCTCCACAGCGGGAGGGAAACCAGCCACGCTACAAACCGAGCCGGTCACCCTGCAAATGGGCACTCACACCGAGCGCACATCGTTCGTCGTCACGCACATCGGACGGCCCATTGCAGTCCTGGGGATGCCATGGCTCGCGACAAACAACCCGCGGATCAACTGGGAGACCCGCACCTTCACATTCGGCGACGGCGAGTATCGAGCACCAGTTCCAGCGGGCAGAACCAACCCCACGGTAGGACGAGCGGAGGCGACCACACAAGACAACGCCGCTACCACAGCAGACTTACCAGAACAATACGCCGACTTCTCCGAGGTCTTCGGAGAGGCAGAAGCTGACCAACTACCCCCCCACCGCAAGACGGATTGCCGGATCGACCTACTGCCTGACGTCCCCTTACCTAGACAGGGGATTCATAGAGCCAGCATGCTCACCGGTCGGAGCCCCCGTCTTATTCCGGGAGAAGAAAGACGGGACCCTACGGCTCTGCACCGACTACCGGGGCCTAAACGCGGCTTCCCTGTCCAACAAATACCCCTTACCCCTGGTGAAGGACATGCTCGCCCACCTGTCCACGGGCAAAGTCTTTTCCAAACTGGACCTTCGCGAGGCGTACTATCGCATCCGAATCAGGGAGGGGGACGAATGGAAGACGGCGTTCAACTGCCCCCTAGGCGCCTTCCAGTACAAAGTACTGCCCTTCGGACTCGCGGGGGGCCCTGGGGTGTTCATGCAGCTCATCAATGAGGTACTGCATGAACATCTGTTCAAAGGGGTCCTGGTCTACATCGACGACGTCCTTATTTACACAAAAACGCACGAGGAACATGTGACCCTAGTCAGGCAAGTCCTCGACAAGCTCAGAAGGGCGCAGCTCTATGCCAAGCCTACAAAGTGCGAGTTTCACAAAGAGCGCCTAGACTATCTGGGGTACCGAATCTCCGGGGACGGCATCGAAATGGACCCCGCAAAAGTCGAAGCGGTGCTAAACTGGGAGCGCCCCCGCAACAGACGCCAACTACAGAGCTTCCTCGGATTCGCGAATTTTTACAGGTCATTCGCCCGGGGGTTCGCAGAGATAGCCCTCCCCCTAACGGACCTCCTCAAAACCAAAGGGGTGGGGGACACCCGACGCGCCAAGAACCCAGGCACAGTGCTGAATTGGACTCCCGCGTGCCAGACCGCATTCAACAAGCTGAAAGCGCTGTTCACTACGGAGCCAATCCTCGCGCACCCGGACCCAGAACGGCCGTTCGTGGTCCAAGCCGACGCCTCAGACTTCTCCCTGGGAGCCATCCTGCTACAGAAAGACCCCACGGGACTCCTGAAACCATGCGCCTACCTGTCAAGGAAGTTCTCCGAGACAGAAAGGCGATGGCACGTCTGGGAGAAAGAAGCCTTCGCGGTGAAATCAGCGCTAGAGACATGGCGACACCTACTCGAGGGAGCCACCCAACCATTCGAGGTCTGGACTGACCACCGGAACCTCGAGGCCCTACGAACGCCTAGACGCCTTAGCCCAAAACAGGTCCGATGGGCCCAATTCTTCAGCCGCTTTAATTTCCAGCTGAAGTTCATGCCGGGCAAAAAGAACTTCCTGGCCGACGCCCTCTCCCGACTGCCCCAAGACGAAGAGCCCGCCCCAGACACCATTGGGACGGTCCTATCCGCCTCACAACTGGGGATGGCCGTGACCACCCGAAGCGGCGCGCGGAGGCAGCTCGACTCTACGGCGCAGCCGACGGCGGGACAACCGGCGACCGGAAGAAGCCAACCGCAACTACCAGGGGGAATGCGCACGGACCTCGCCGCCGCCCTCAAAACCGACCCCTGGTTCCTGGCAAACCCCGACAAGGTAACGATGGCACAGGACCTGGCATGGGGGGAAGGCAGAATCTACGTCCCGGACTCGCAACGCCAGGCGATCTTGCATAGGTCACACGACGCCAAACAAGCGGGACACTTTGGGTTCCTCAAGACCCTACACCTAACACGGCGTCAATTCTGGTGGCCCGCGCTCAGGCGAGACGTAAAAACCTACGTAGCGTCCTGCCCAATGTGCGCTAGGGCCAAACGGGTACCAGGCAAACCCGCGGGGCTATTACAACGGGTGGCAGAACCCTCCCGCCCATGGGAGGAAATCTCTATGGATTTTATAGTGGACCTCCCACCCAGCCAGAAGAAAACGGCCATTTGGGTGGTGAAGGACTACTTCTCAAAGCAGGCCCACTTCATCCCCTGCACGTCGGTCCCATCCTCACAACAGCTAGCCAAACTCTTCCTCATCCACGTGTACAGGCTACACGGATGTCCCGCACGTGTGGTGACTGAGAGGGGCACACAGTTCACCTCCAAATTCTGGCGGGCCTTCCTAAAGCTGACGGGGACCCAACAGGCCCTATCTACGGCTTGGCACCCCCAGACGGACGGAGCCACAGAGGTTCTTAATGCCACCTTAGAGCAATTCATACGATCATATACTAACTACCACCAAGACGACTGGGCTGAACTGCTCCCGTTCGCCGAAGTCGCATACAACAACGCCGTCCACACGAGCACGGGGAAAACTCCGTTTGAAGTAGTCTCGGGGCGCAACTTCGTCCCCATACCGGAGCTACCTCAACCCCCGGAACCCCAGGTGGACGCTAGCGACTGGGGACGGAAGATCGCAGAAGCATGGCCAGTAATCACGGCGGCGCTGAAGGATGCACAGGCAGCCTACAAAGAGCAGGCCGACAAGCACCGGCGCCAACAACCGACGTTCCAAGCGGGGGATATGGCCTACCTATCCACCAAGTTCCTAAAGTCAACCCAACCCTCGAAAAAACTGGGGCCTAAGTACATCGGGCCGTTCCGAGTCACGCAAATAGTGAACCCGGTAGCAATACGCTTGGACCTGCCACACAACCTACGGAGACTCCACCCGGTGTTCCACACCAGCCTCCTGAAACCGGCAACCACCTCCCGATGGCACCCAAGCACGCCACAGCCCGCACCGGTGATGATCGACGGGCAACACCACTTCGAGATAAGGGACATTCTCGACTCCCGCAAGCAACGAGGAACTCTACACTATCTGGTCAGGTGGAAACACTTCCCCCACCCGGAATGGGTGGCGGCGCACAACGTTAACGCGCCTGACCTGACCAGAGCATTTCACTGGGCATACCCCGACAAACCACAACCAAGGTCAGCAAGCCAAACCCCCCCCCCGCAGGCCCCCCCCGCCTCCCGTGCCCCAAGGGAAAGGGCCCCCCCAAGCCCGCGACTTGGGTGGACCTCCCCCCCCCGGGACTCACTCCCCCCGCCCCGGGCCCACGGGGTGGTGACAAGCGTTCGCCAGCACCCTCCCCCCGCCCCCCCGGCCGCGGGGGAGTGGCAAGCAAGTCAACAGGACAACCTGGGGGCAACGCCCAGGAGATACAACAAAGGCGACGCACTTTAAATGAGAAAACAGAAGGGCCCTACCTGGAGCTGATAAGCACCCGACCAGCCACGCCTCTCTCCTCGCCGAACTGAGCCAAACAAACAGGGTGTGGCTGGAGCATGCGTACGCCAGGACAGGACCCGAGCATGCGCACCATGGACACACCCTGGGAAGGCACGTGGTAGAGGGAGGAGCAAAGGGAGGGGCGACAACTACTCCGGCGGGAATTTTGAAAAAAAAAAAAAAAAAAAAGTGCCGTTTTGACAGCTCACCCAGAAAACCGGGGGGGAACACTATTCGGAAAGGGGGCAGTATGTCATGAGTGCCGTTGAGCTGAAGTCATCAGCGCAATGGCACACATGACAATAGCAAGGAAATAGGTGAAGGGGTGCAAGATAAGTAGCCATCAACCCACAACGACTAACGGCCAACAAACAATAACTAAACGGATCACGGAGCACACCCAAGCCATCAGCGCCAATACAACGGAGATCGCCCAGCTGACAGCAATCAGCAGAGGAATAGAAAACCTGATGATGGGCGATCCCGGAACCCCTCACCCACCGGCAGGGCAACGTATTGGACAAAGGGGGGTGACGTGACCGCGAGTGAGGGGGCGCTGACCGGCGCGGGGTATTTAAACCCCGCACCGGCGCGCTCCTGTCACTCTCAGCTTTTTTTCTTCCAACGCTGTAACTGCGCTGTGAATAAATCAGAGCCTGATCCACGAACCAGTGTCTGAGTATTATTCAGAGGCAGGCAGCGCATGACACATACCCCGATTAGATGCAGTTAATAGCCAGAGGATAGACTGTATATCTAGGTTTTGAATCAGTCAGCTAAGGTATCTCCAATCCTGGAGTCTACAGTACTCCTTTTGATCTCCCACCCCATCAACCTTAGGACATTAGAGTGGTATTGCTGATGGCCCCAAACTGAAGCTCAGCTACACCAATTCAGGCTTCAGTTAGAATCCAAACCTCTCTTCCATCTGTACTATGCAGAAGGTGAAGGCAGGACCAATATCTTTGACTTTGCAGCTAAAACAAAGGTGAGGCTATTGATGAAGTTGTCAGAACCCCCAGTCCGTCTGCTAACTTCTTACACAAAACCTTTTTGAGGTAGCTTCTCCCCAACTGCAGCTGGGGGAGCAGCCCCTTCCCCTATTTTTTTCTGAGTAAATGGTAAGGCCCAGGTTGAATCAGACAAGAAACTGCCCAGAGCTTGCTCTTCTATGTGATTGGTAGTTGTTGTCCAGTGACTCCAGTTCCGTATCTCTTCCTGTTTGTGGCTAAACTCATACTTGAAGTAGGACCTTGCCTCACATTGCTGCAATAAGCTTTCCTGGGACTTGGAGTTTAATTCATGGAGTAGTGACTTTTAAAAGACATGGCTTCTTTTGTGGCAAAGAGGTAGGTTTGATTTAATATTGGGGATTGAGAGGGAAGAAGAACCTGGAAGCCAACAGAGAGTAATACGGTTCCACTATTTTTGGGAAGCCATATTCTCTACACCTAGAAGTGTTTCCAGAGGGTACTTAGACTAGAGGCCAGACTGACTAGTATAAAAACAAGATCTTGGCCACTAATTATATCTTATTAGCTTAGAATCTATTTATCTCCCAAGAGGCTTTTGCCTCTTGCAGTATGTGATAACTTTACATTTAGATAGCATAAAATAATAACTAACAAATGGTTTCACCTTAGAAGGTCCTCTGGTTTCGTCCTAAATATGAGTCATGGAGCTTGCTAAACAAAGATTAGAAGCATAACTTAGCAGCAAACCCTAGGTTATATTGTCTCCTTAGTGAATTAAGGGCTTTGTCCAAGCACATTTCAATACCAACCCCTCTGCAGTTATGGATAGCAGATATAATGGAATCCCCATAGCACTTAGGCAATGCTATGGTGAATCTGAAATGCTAGAACGTGTTTGTTTGAGGTATAAAGTCTATGCAGAATTGTGTTCTCAATTCATTCATCTCCTAATGGAAAATCTGCCTGGTCATCCTGATCAATGTTACTTAAATATTTTCTTAAATGACAAATGTCCTGAAACCACTTTTTAATTTGCAAGTTTTGTGTCTTAGCCACAAGGCAATGTCAAATCCAGATTTGTCAATTGAAACATACCATGTATTAAATTGCTGTAATGCTATTATATTTTTGGATTATATAGGGTTGCTTTTATTTATTTTCTGGTCTTGGACCGTATTAAAGATTATGTATGTACATATGTAATGGTTTGTTTTTGTTCGCTATGTGTGTCACCCAATCCATCCAGTTGCTCCTGACAACTGAAAAAAAAAAGATAATCTAAGTGTAGAATATTAATTGGCTCAATCTTTTATTAATGACAGACCATAATTGATGCAGTTTTCAAATGACTTCACAAAATATAGATCAACATTCCTTGAGATTAATATTTTAGTTGATGTTGAATCAACAATTCTGAATAGAACTGCAACAGTTCAATGTTGTTGTTTTTCTCATATAAAATCAGTTTTCCCATCCTCAGAGATTGTCAATGCTCCATCAATATTAAGCTGACCTTATTCTTTGTCTAAGATACAGTAAATACAAAGATTACTAGAACATTAAAAATGATTGAACTTGTTCTTACTTTTGCAGCATGAAAGTTCAGAAGATTTGTGTTACAATGGCAGTTTAAGACGCCAATTATCCAAAGTGCCTCTCACTTTGTAAACTGTCTATAACTTATTCTTTACAATCACCATTGAATGCAGTTTCAAGTGTTCAACTGATGGTGAGTAACTGTTTGAAATCTATTTTATGTGAGCTTAGTTCCTGATGACAATTCTGTTAACATGAGAACCATCTAATCACACTTCCTGGAAAATAGAGCTGTTTACTCAAGTGTACTGGCTTGGAAAATGTTTTATATTTTTTGTTAATTGGTTAACAAGAGATTTCAATGCAACTCCAAAGTATAATGCCACGAGCGAAAGTCTTTTATTGTAAACCTCCCAGAGTCCCTTTTGGGAGATGGGTGGTGATAAATTTGATTAATAAATAAATAAATAAATAAACTACAACTCTTTAAAGACCTAAGTTGCAATATAGTTGCAAAAATAAGAGTTTAAAAAGTGTACATATCTTCAGACTAGATAGTAAGTAGAAGCACACACACTACACTCTTTTCCCCCCTTGTTATCAGAAGATCATAATATTGGAGTAGATTGTAAATAGATGATGATGGACAGGAAGCAGTATGTTTCTTATTTTTGGTACACTCCTACTGGTTGGCTGGAGACAACATGGCTGGTTCACGGTAGCAGTGTTTATGGACCTTTGGATGGTAGCACAAGATTGCTGTTGTCTGTTTGGGTGGCAAAGCTCTCATGGTGCAGAAGGTAAGTGTAGAAATGCCCTTCATTTCTATAGGCCTAGAGGCAAGGCCCAAAATCTCAGAAATGGTACATGTGCACACTAATAAAGTTCCAGTAGGCATCTCCGCAAATTATCTCAAAATGCAAATTACAGTGAATGATTTGCCACTGACAATTACCAAGGAATAAGGTTTGTCCACGTAAACAAGGCATAGTTAGACCATATATGATATAGCAGTCCTCAGCATTCATTTGAAGCACAGGACAAATAATGCACTCTTTACAAACCTACAGTACATAGTTTCTAGCCCAGTGCCTTAACCAGTGCACCAAACTGGCTCTCAGTTTTATAGACTTTACTATGCAATAAAAAAACGGGTCACTGATTAGGAAGCCAACTTCTTTCCTATATGTGATTTAAAGCAAATCTGTTCGCTCCCCACCCCTTATTCAGTAGAAAGATGACTGTTGTTTTGAAAGTTCAAATGCTAATTGGATTAAAAATAGCACGCAAGGTCAAAATGTGATTTGTGTGCTAAATTGATTCTTAAATTACTTTGTCATGCATTGTTCCCATAAGACACAAATTAAATGGGTTGAAGAAATGTCAAATATAGAAACTGGGTCCTTTTTTCCCCTTCTCTGTGTTCTTATGCCAGTTTTCCAAAAAGCCTTGGGGATGAAGCCAATTTAGTGGCCTGCTAGAACCACTGAAATGGAGCAGAGCTTATAACACAGCTGAGGAGCTGGCACAGGAAAAGATTGTCTTTAAAGTAGCTTCAATGAGCATGTCAGGGAAACACAGGTTATTAATTTTACACACTCAGCCCTCCCAAGCATAAAGAATCACATGCTTAGACAGATTAGGTTAAGATAAGTAAAATAATTTCTCACTGACTTTATTGTTGCTTCTGCTACATCCATCTTGGTGGAAAAGATGAAGTTACTTTGTTCTTCTTTTCTTTCTAAATACATGTTTGCCCTAAACTCTCAGCCCTACAGCTTCCAAGAGCTGCATGGAAGAAAGGGGAATTCCAGGCCCACCTCATGGTGCCCAGAATGGAGGAGAGCAGCACACATCCGTGTGCTTGCTTCTGGTGGAGAAGAAGGAAGAGAGGGAAAGGAAGTGGGAGTGGCAACAAACAGCTTCCTCAGAGTTGCATTGTGGGACAACTCAATTTACATGTTAATTCACATGCAAATGAGGCATGCTGGATTTGCCAGAACTTCCAACAGGGGAGACCTGGAAAGTTAGCAACTACCAGCAGTCACCAAGTGAAAGGAACCCAGACCATAGGAGTAAATGCTCAAGGACGGTGGGAGGTTTTCTAAACTTTTTCAGGCTAGCCCACTCAAAGCTAAGAAGCGTTTCACTTGTAATGATTTAAAGGAACCTCGGCTGCACTGCTTGTCATTAAAGACAAATATATTTGCAGGGCTTTTAAAATACCATGTTTTAATGTGACAACTTACACTTCCTTAAAGACTGGAGGTATTAAAAATTAGCTTGAGTACTCTTCCTCTATGTGTACAATATGGCTTCATGAACTTTTTTAGTTTTAAGTCTGTGATGCCAACACCACAGGGTTTTTTTTAAGTTATTCATCCCAGGCAAGAAATATATTCATGTTATTACAATGAAACAGCAGTATTGTCCTTGAATTTTTCCAACTTCCCCTCTCCTTTTATAGGTGTTTTGCTCACGCAGAGCTATTTCTAGTTTATTTCCTCATGTGGATTCACAGAATGAATGAAAAAGGGCATGTGTGAAGTTCTAATTAAAAGGTCACCTAGCTATTGAAAGACTGACTAGCAAAGGGGTTGTGGTGTTCTTGCGTATTTTGTGATGACTCAGGAACTATCAAATGAATAAACACCTCTAATTTGGTCTGGATATATTCTGCAGGTAGCTTCAATAACAATTCTATGAAAGGACATGTATTTTCTTTTGATATTTTTTTTTAAGAAGTATTCCTCAAGTGATCTATAAATGAGTTGGAAGTATAATGCCACGAGTGAAATGCCTCTTTTCGCTAATTTGATACATCTGGGACACTGAAATCATATTGTAAGGGAGAGATGAGAAACAAGGTATTCCTTTGGCATTCACCAGGCTCCCTACCCTATCTGGCTTTATTTTTGCTTTAACTTCAGAAATTAGATGAGAAAGTGCAACGCAGATCCATTTCTAAAATCCGAGTCCACCACAGCCCTTTCCCAGCTGGTGGCTTCTTCAGTTCAGCTCTTTTCTTCTTTTTCCTGCAGTGATCTAGCATATCTACACAAAGTCTTTGCAGTAGTTCAGAAGAAGCTCCAGACTTGTCCAATCTCATGACATTAGAGCAGGATCAATTTATTTCCAGCTCTATACTAGTTTATTTGAAACATGAACAAAGCTGGCTTTTCTCCTTGCAATGTTGTGCCTCTGCAGAACTTTCCATGTTTTCCCTCTGGCAGGAACTCTTGCTTCACTCTGCTTTTGGATTCAAGATAATCATTATTCTCTTCCCCATCCCCAGAAAGCTTCAGAATGATTATTCACAGGTGTTGTTTAGAATCTTTCTCTCCCCCCACCCTCCATTCTAGTAACCGCTGCAATAACTAACCATGGTTATAGCCTTTGGAGAAAGCAACTGTTAGCAAAAGTGTCAATATGCTTTTTGGCAGAGGTAATTTGGCAATCAGGAAGCTTCCCCTTAAAATTATTTTTGGGGTGGTGATAAACAACCAAATAAATGTATATAAAATGTGGAATTGGGGAAGTCCAGCATGTTATTTTATTTCCCTTTTTTGTGGAAGAGAGGGTGAGGGGATTTTTGGTGCTTTGGGTCCAGAGATGGCTTGAGGTAGGCCACTGATTGAAAGATGTTGTTTGGGGTCTCCTAATAGTCTGTTGGAGGGACCACTGATTAAATCATGATGTTTTTAACGTGTTGGGTTAGGAAGAAGTGACAATAATCATAGGTCAACTTCAAACTGTCTGATTGTTTAGGGGTGAAATGGCAAAATAAACTCCATGTGGAGCAGTGCCCTAAATCTAGTTACATTCTGCCATTACCTCAACTTTCCTTTCCTTCCAAGATTTTGTCATAAATCTATTTTTTCATAATACTGAAAACAGCTATACTTCTAAATCTAGGAGGAATTAATTTTATATTTACTTGCTAATCTCTTGAACAGCTCCAGTGGAATATTCTTGACCATCTGGACCAAAAGAGCCTACAGTTCAATACTGGCATTTTAATTTTCATCTTTCTTTCAAGTAGTATATTCTGGGTAAGCATGTCTTGAATCAAGGATCTTACTAAAGCTATAATGTCCCTCAGATCCTGAAATCATCACTTCCAGTGGTACTCAACCAAAACCATATCTGAATTTCATTGCTTTACTAATGCAAAAGCATCAGTGCCTGCCCATCCTAAAATAATAATGCTGCACCAAAGTAATTTAGCTCTCTTGTTGAAAAAAAAAACAGGTTCTGCAACCTCTATTATATCTTCCCTGTTCCAATTAAGTATATCACTAGAGATTTCGTGTAATATTTCTTAGTCTTCTCTAATTGGTATGGAAGCTGTGTAGGGTAGAGAAAAGTTATCTGTCGTCACTGAAAATTCAGCTTAACCTTTTGCTTCTGAGATTTCATTGAGCACTAGTCATTCTGTTTTGTTATTAAAACTTTGAGAAATATGTCTGAAGGTGCTAAATGAGTTTACAGAATTTGATTAGAAAACAGGAATATAATAAACTTCTAAAAAGTTGTTCATAAATCATAGCTTTATGGAGTAGAACAGGCTCTTGAGATTGACCGCTTTGAAATTTTTTTGCTAAAGAGCTTCAGAAAATTTTGATAGCATTAGATTTTCAAAGAAACAGCCTGGTCAACTGAGTTAAGCATTACTTGCATATGCTGGTTGCTATGGTAAAGTGAAACTTTTATTTATATTTAAGTAAAATCTCCCCCCATCTACCAGATTTTTCTGTTGCCATTAATAAATTTTCCTGAGTCACAGTGAAGGAAACAATATTACTGTTAATAGAGTATCTCAATAAATCTTCTACTTATACAATAATTATATTCTATGAATAATGAATAGGATTGTTTGTGTGCCTTTGAGTCAGCCTTGACTCCTGGTGACTGCCTAGACAAGCCCCTACAGTTTTCTTGCAAAGATTTTCAGAAGTGGTTTGCCACTGCCTGCTTCCTAGGGCTAAGAGAAAGTGATTGGCTCAAGGTCACCCAGCTGGCTTTGTGCCTAAGGCAGGACTAGAACTCATGGTCTCCTGGTTTCTAGCCTGGTGCCTTAACTACTACACCAAACTGGCTCTCATTTAAAGGATATCATATGTCAATAGCAAACCTATGTTCTCTACATAGATTGTCGATTCATCTAAACTAGTAGATATCAGCAGGGGAAGCTCGAGGTTTTCAGAAGACTAAAACATTTTAGGGAAAGGACAGCACACATCCAGTAGACAGAATAATCACTTTGTTCAAAGGTGAAAAAACAGAAAACCAGGAGAGGGGAAAAATCATCTTCTGAAAAAGAGCTGGATAGGTTGGCTGCCCAAAAGGGAATATTCTATTGAAGTATTTCCATTAAAACATTTGTTGCAAGTACCACTTACTTTCTACTATGTTATTATCATGCTCTTAATAACAGGAAGAACAGGCTTTATATACTCCCCTGGATATTAATTAATGTTAATTTTTGAACTTAACGTTTCTACGAATGTTATCATCAGATGTAATTACATTCTGACCTGTCTGCCATTTAGAAATCCAACTTTAGTTCTTGCTGTACTTCAAACAACCCTGAGAATGAGAACAAACATCTTCTGTCTGTTTGATGTTCAAGATTCCTTTTCAGAACACCATGTGGTTCTGACATACGTAAAAGAGTAACTGATATTACAAGGAATATTTATTTTCCTCCTACAGGCCCTTATCCTGGAAAGCAAATTTTGTGCAGGAGAGAAAAACCACAAGGATGATTTTTATACAGTATTGTAAGTCAAGCTATATGTACCTGTTTTCTTTCAGTAGAGCTCACACAGCTTTTGCTATGCAAGAAGCAGTTTCTGTGTTGGAGCATACGATTTCTGATAATTGGTTTTCATATGATTTATTAAAGAGTCCATCCAGTTAATTTCTTTCACTAAGGAAGATGCTTCCATCAGCAGAAAAAAGAAGTCTGCTTGAAAAGAGTGGGAGATCCATTGGAGCAGATTGTGTTTATTTATTTGTTAGATTTATATACCGCCTGTTGTAGAGGAGCTCAAGGTAGCATAGCGTTCCTGCTTCCTATTTTTCTGCACAACAACAATCCTGTGAAGTATTCTAGGCTGAGTAAGTCTAGCCCAAAGTCATCCAGTTAGCTTCTGTGGCTGAAGGTGGACCCTACACTCTCTGAACTTTATCTGTCACAGAACCCTATGAAAGTTGTATGGAACCCTACGGTTCTGCAGAGCACAGTTTGAAAAACCCAGATTTAGATTTGGTTGATTTGCCCACAAGTTAGCTTCTTATCTTAAGTGACTGTATAAATGAAAAGCAAGCAAACACCTGGGAAGACTTGGATGAAGCTACAGTATGTATCACCTGTAGCAAGCCTGGGTTTAAAGACTGTAGGCAAATTAAACCACTATAGCTTGTGACCTTTCTCCCCTAGAGGGCGGTTGGGCTGATAATAAAATAAGTCACAATCGCTATGTCCTCAAAAAGCAAACAGATAATTAAAGGATTAATTCCTAGACTGATTCCAGAGAAAGGCATTAATGGCTTGAAGACGATTCAAGATTTGAGAAAGGTAAAGATGGGGGATAGATCACTGGCTAATTCTCTTGTTTCAGTGCTGGAGACTAAGATGGAGGAAGAGTTTAGCAAATCCTGTATATGGATGGTAAATTCTGTTGAAATATAACACAGAAATCACAAGTATAAAAGTGCCAATTCTCTTAGGAGTAGAAAGAAAAGGCTCAGTAATATTTAAAACTTTAAATTAAATGGCTTCTCAACCCAGCTGCATTGCAAGCAGAGGATGTTGTCTTTCTGTGACTGCACATCACTCTTTTTATATTTATATATTCAACCCTGTCAGGCCAGTCTGTTCAATCGGCAAGGCATTCCCAAGACACTATAAATACAGCCTATCTTTTGTTTGTCCTCATCAATGTCATATTGCAGATGCTTTCAAGAGCTCCCTGAAGCTGACTGAGGGAGTGTGAAATGTGAGCTGGCAGACAGTGGGAACAGTGTGCATTCTCTGACCAATGGAAAAGCTAAAACAGGAAAAACATGTTGGCTTGTTAATTCCATCTCTCGCAGAGGCAAAGGAGAAGACGAAGAAAAAAAGCTGGTGTCCTGAGGTTGTGGAGCAGACCTTTTTCCTGCTTTCAAGAAAGCAACCCTAGTTTACAATAGGTGCCATGTATTGAAAAGGGTGTGTCGTGCAGCAAGTGCATGATGGAGTATAGACCTGACCTTGGGAAGGAAGAAGGGAGCAATGAACCGTTAAGGGAGGTAAAAAGATTACTCAGTCCTGAAAAAGTGGAAAGCGTGAGAAAGAAACTCAAAATAATCCCACCTTGGTTTTGTCTGGTATAAAATGGGACAGAGAGAAACTCTAGCAGGCTTTCAAGATTCTGTTTCTCTACCCTACGACAATAAAGAGCATCCCTGCTATGCCTGTTTCTTCACCTTCTGTACCTCAAAGGGCTGACAAAATGTGAGGAATTACATTTACTGAGGGAGAGAGCAGTAGTGTCCCATAACAGCAGTTCTGCAGGCACTGCATTGACTTCCAGGAACCTTCAGAGTACAATTCAAGGTTTTAACCTTTATAGCTTGGTGCCTAGGTATCTGCAAGACCACCTCATTTAAGTAGAACAGCCCTGAATATGTTCAGCCCAGATGGACATGTTGAGAACTTATCCCCTAAGTCAGATCAGATCAGATCAGAGCAGAGAGGGCTGAAGGACATTGTTTCTCAGGCTTTGCCCCTACTCTACAGAACATATTATCTCGAGAAGACTGGATGGAATTTAGGACAGAACCCTTCTATAGAGTTTTTGACTGTTCAAGAACGTTGTAGTTGCTAAGACGTTGTTTTGTTGGAGGGGTGGAACTGTTTTAGGATTTTATGGAATTCATCTGGTTGTAGAGTGCCAAGAGACTGTATGATGTCAGCAGTATAGGAATACTGTATATAAATCATGCCACAGACATCATGGAGTGAATACACTAAATGTAGTGTAGCATTAGTGCCATGACATATTAAATCAACTTGTAATTCTGCTTCTAACTGACAACACAAAACATACTAAATGGAAGTATGATTAGGATGTTAATTTATGTAGAATGAAGTATGCAGCTTCCAGCGTGTGGATTGAATCCTGCTTTTCAGAGCCATAGGTTCAGCTCCCCAAGTCTTATGTTCCCCCACAGTGTGCTAGGCAGCATCCCACCCATCATTTGCAAGAAACCATTTTTCATGGGGAAGAAGGGATAAGACGATTATCACTGTTCTGATTTTACTGTCTTGGTTAGCAATATATATATACAGTGTGTGTGTGCGTGTGTGTGTGTGTATGTATACACACACACACACATATACACACACGTGATATATATCAAGTGTATATATATATATCAAGTGTCCATCAGTAGGCAGAAAAAAACAGACTTATTCATGAAGCTAGTCTATCCTTCCCAGTGAACAAATATGTAAGTGTCTATGTGAAGAGGAGTTGTGTGTGTCTCCATGTGCATGTATTGAGTGGCGAGAAGATTTGTATGTGTGTTTGTACAATCATGACTCTTTGCAGGTGTTCCTGCATATGTGTCAGTATTTCCATGAAGAGGTTGGTGTGTGTGTTGGGAGATGCAGCCCCAGACCCCCAGTCTACCATCTTTGTTGCTTGAAAATACACATAGGAGCTAAAGGGAACAAAAAAGAATAATTTAGATATTTCATTTATGAAATGAATCATGGAAGAACAGACAATCTTAGTATTGCTCCCCATGCCACAAGTCTTCTACCTGTGGTTAGGAATATCATATAATTATGTATCTCAGAAATTTTCTCTAAAATATCTCTTAAAAATTTAGGGAAGTTGGTTTTAGCAAGATCTTATCTGCTATGCTGTCATGATTGTTATTACTGTAGTTCTTATTATTTTTTGGAATTTTATTACTGGTTACAGGATTGCTGGATTATTATATATTATATTCTAATATTGTATTCTAGATGTTATGCAGTATTGCATTTTATTATTTTGTTAACATGCATGTGTACTGAAAGAAGAGCTATTGCTGATGGGTGGTTGAAAAATCCAAGAAATGAAGTATATCAATATAAAATACGTCAGATTATGTATTATGTTGGCTGAATACAAAACACTGGGAACTACAACAATCAGAATAGCCAGCTATATACCATTTTTTGGACAGAGCCTGTGATTGAGAGTTTAAAATCATAAACTCTCTGAATGTTTCTCAATGCTAATCAGAAGTGAAATACTTAAGATATCAATAGTATTTGCAGGATTTTTTCCTCAAAAAAAGCTGTTTCAGTGATTCCATGTCTATTTCCAATTAGAACAGTCAACAAACTTGAATATTATAACTAAAAACTAGTTAGATCTAGGGTTTATACATTATGTACTTTATGCCCAACATCATAGATCTAAACCATCTGCTTCATTTTTTTCTATTTTTTGGATAAATCCTATGATATATATTGTAATATCTAATCCTTTTCCTTGACTATAGAAATCTCTAAGATCTGTTTGAACTTAGATCTTCCTTAGACGTCAGCCATACTGTGGTTTGATGCAATTCAGAAAGGGGGATTTTCATTTTTATTTTTTTTAATCTCTAATATACTTGGCATGTATATTACACACATCTCTTTGTGCTTTACTGTATATTTATTAATAAAAACTTATCAACTTGAAAAATATTGTAGGCCCAAACTGTGTCTGCAAAATACATGTAAAGTAAGGCTATCATATCTGGGCTGCACAAATCCACATGATCACTAGATGGCAGCAAAACATCAAGAATTTTTGGTATATCTATGCTGCCATTGAGTGGCCATCTGGGTTTTTGTAACCCAGATTGGATAGCTGCTGAAGCAATGTTTCCCAGTTGGTGTTCTTCAAATATTATGCTAGCTGGGGATTTGAGGAGTCCAGTATATTTGGAGAGAATCAGATTGGAGAAAGCTGGTACTGTGGATTAGAGGAGACAGAAGTATCCTTACTAGTTTGGCTTGTGCTAAATGGGAATTTTGTAGCTAACCACACCCATGATGGCAACTATTTTGTGAAATGGAAGCATTAGGGTGAAGTAATTTCAGGTAGCCCACAATATGCTCTTGAAATTCTGTAACTGCTCACTAGCCCCACTACTTACTAATCCTTGCCTAATTCTGGGCTAAAATCTGCCATGTATCATGCACACAGCAGAAGACTCATTCCTTTGTGTGGCCAATTCAGTAACCCAAGAATATTATTCTTGGCACTATTTTTTTTTAATATCTGTTTAGAACAACAGTGTTAGAGACCAGGGCCTGGTGCTTGTAGAGATGGCAGATAGATGGCTATACTTGGGGACAGGATGACCCCATTTTTTTTAAAGTACTAAGGAGTTGTAAGGTTACTCTAAAGACTTTATGGAATGTAACACTAAAAAAAAACAGGCAGGGAGAATGTTTCTGATAACACAATTTATCATTTGAACTTCCCTTGTATGCCTGAAGCTTGAAAAGATACTAATTTATCTTTTGTTTCATTGTTCCTGTTGAAGTTTCTCAGAAACTGATGCAGTCCCTATCTGTGCTAGCTCTTTATGACTTCAGATGTGAAGACTGCCTATGACAATGGCATTTCTATTGCTTCAGGCATTGGTTGTTAAGGAAGGATGGAGAGATACCGTTGAGCATAAGGGTGAAGGAGGAACAAGAGGGTGCACATGAGAAAATGACAAGCCATATAGAAGCTTAGCTGGCTGGCCAGCTCTTGAGTCAGTCATTGTTATGAACTGGGCGGAAGGATGATTTAAAACCTCTCTGACAGGTGAGAGAACATCTTTTTCTGAGGGCAGGAAACAGAAGCTGAATTCCATTTATTCAGGTCTCTCAGCATGGGGTCAGCTTACCAGATTCTGTAGGAGAATAGTTGTGTTATAACAGAGATTTGTTATGGTCATAAAGTACAACTAGTTGGGATCCCAATGAAGAAAGGACCAATTGTACAGGTTTCCCAACATGGTGTGCCTATCAGGTAGAGGCTTGGACCTGCCAAGCAGTACACTGGAGTTTGTGAAACATCAGGTTAGACTAGTAGGTAAGAGTGTTCTTGTATCTAGCAACCTGTCAGTTCCTTGAACATAAACCACTTACCATTCAGTACATTTGAGTAATGGTGACATATAATGTCACAGAAAAGAATCCACCTAAATCTTATCTGCAAGTGCCAAATTATGACATTAATGAACATTTGTAACTGAATTGGCACACAGTATCATGCTCCTTTAAAATTAATTGGGTGCACTGAATTTAATTGAGGACTTTTGGGGAAAATTTTATATTAACTGAATGGGCTAACTATTAAATCAGTTATTTAGTAAAGTAGGTAGATTAAATATTACAAGTTTCATTGCTGAGATAAGGCTTTGTGGGTTTTCCCCCTTTTTGGAGCTGAATATTATTTTAAAAAAATCAATTAAAACAAGATAGGGCTATAAGAACTGAGCAGCAAAGATCTGGATAACCACTATATGGCAGCAAAAGGAAGCATTTCTGAAGCTCTTCACTGCCATCTAATGGTTGTTTTGATTCCTCAAGGTAACTATGATAAGCCTTGGTTGAGGTAAAGAGAGGAGAAAGAGAAAGAAAGATAGAGAAAGAGAAAGAGAAAGAAACTGTTTTTGTGAGACATCAGAACATTTTTTCTAATACTGATGCTTCAGTGGAATATTGTTCAGTTCTCTTCTATATATATAAACTATTTTGTATACCATATTTGAAAACCTAAACGGTATGAACAGCCGCCTCCACCCAACTGATCTCTTCCTATCCAGCCTCTTTCAAGAACTATGAGCCACTTCAAGGAACCAGTTAGTTTCTTTATGTACATGAGTTCAAGTAAAGAAGGAACCTGAAATCCATGCATCGCCTTCCAATACACTTTAAAGCCACTGCACAAACTTGTACTTTGCTCCTCAGACTAGTAAGCTCCTATCTATTATTGCTATGTGTATACTTCTGTCATTTATCAATAGTTGTATTGGCCAGCTTAAGTTCCACAGCTTCTAGAAATGCGCACCAGAATTTACTTTCTTTCTCTCCCCGCACTGGCAGATCCATACCTTATTGAAAGATACACTTACATCATGCTGACTTTGGCAGAGAATTTAAAGCTAACCTAGTCATACTGTGTTTATTTAATAGAAAGTTGAGTTGATTTTCATGAACAGCTGAACATTGGGTGGACAACATACAAAGACTGAAAGAAGGGCAAGCTGCCACTATTCAAATCTCATTTTCAATATGAGTCTTGATTGAATGCATTGAGACTATGGTAAGAAGCAGATTGAATTTAGATTCCACTGTCTTTAAAGCTATATAGAAATCAATCTGGCATAATCTATTGGCTATTTGAGTCATCTGTTCAACCAGTGAGTGTTACCACATCCAACTTCTTTTACTTAGTTCCACTCATTAAATTTCCATTACTATACTGCTATGAGATTTTGGATGTAGCATGATTCCCCGTTTTATTATAAAGAAAAATAAATGTTCTTATATCACAATATATTTTATGATTACTATTTGTTTCTCCTTATTGATGTTGCTTGCTTTTTTACTACTTTGCATAATTTAATAATATCCTATAAATCAGCCCATCATTAGCACGAATAGATAAGCTTTAATTCTAATAAGAAGATTATGTAGTTTCCTGCTGGGACTAATCTGGAAAAAGGAATTACTAGGGAGAATCAGTGTTCATCTATTTCCTTTCCTGTTAATTAATGCATGAAGGTTCCCAATGTAGATTTTCTTTATACTAGATTTTAAAAACCATCATATTTAACTTCTGCCATGGTACATAGTGTCACAAGTACTACATAATTTGGGACACCAGGGTAGAAAGATTTTCTTATGTAAACTAGATGGAGCCTTAAGTCTAAATATTTTGAGTACAGTTCACATACAGAGATAGTGTTTATTTGTTGGCTTATTTGTGTTTTTTAATTCATACCCCACCTTATTTCTCAGTTCTCTTTTTTGTTAATTTAACAATTAAAAATAGCCCTCCCATTTAAATAAAACACAGAAATGACGACAGCTACAAAACAGCAATAATCAAACTGACAAGATGAAAAAAAAATCAGTTCTAGACCTGTGTTTTTAATTGTGTGCTGGCCACAAACAAGCTGGCCCTGAAGTAGTTTGCTGAGATGATCTAGCCCAGTGTTTCTCAACCCTGGCAACTTTAAGATGTGTGGATTTCAATTCCCAGCATTCCCCAGCCAGCTACTGAATCCTACTGAATCCTCTTGAGGGGGCAAGAAAGTTATTCTCAGGTAGAAAAAAAGCAAGAGTATGATCTTCAGTGAAAGTGAGGATGAGCATGTGAACATAGCCCGCTTGCTTCGGTTGCCCAGAGTGGAGGACAGCCTGATAAAGCAAACAACCACATGGAAATGTTGCACAGATGAAGGAAGCTCTTCACTGTGAGCACTTGTTCATGGAGAGGATTTTTGCTCTCATGTTCATTCCTCCTCACTTGGCTGTCTCTGCTTTTAGTAATGCCTGAGGAGGGTCATAGGAGTTTCCAGGTGACTAAGCAAAAATTGCTTTTAGCAGTGTTGTATATGTCACTTTGTAAGGCTTGATGTCTACTATTGAACCACCTTGCCGGAATTCCTATGGAACAGTGTCTTCCTATACCATCTGGATCTAATGTCACTTTCCTTTGGTGCCTGCTGTCTTTCTTTTTTCATCACGTGACACTGAATCACTGTTTGATACAGACCTGCACTTTAGAGAGGATTGATCAGGCTCCAGATTGCAAGCAATCTGTTCCTCATTAACTTGATTAATGAGAGATCATGAAAAATCACACTGTGCAGTTCTGTCAAAAGCTAGAGTATTTCCTTGTCTGTACTTCCTAGTGGTCAATCCTTCAGGAATTTTGCAGTCCAGATGTTTGAGATGTGACAGTTGTATATAAAAGAAACCCTGTGTAAATATGTGCCACTCATTTCAAATGAGGAATACATCTAGGAATTGGGCAATTAATATGCTAAACGTTTATGCATATAAAACATATGGTTTTGGGTAAAAATGCCCACCTTCTTTGAAAGAGCTATATGATGCTGTGGAATTTAGGGTGCTCTGGAATAGCAAAATTTTATACTTTCTCTGTTTCAGGCCTGTATCTCTGGTGTTTGGAAGATACAGAAATCACCACCCTAAATGCCTTTAACAAAAGTTACGGTTATTCTTTTGAAATCTAATCTTGAAGATATCATCAGTCAGTTATCAGTCCTGTTATACTCAAATCTCTCTCTCATGTGATAAACATGGGACAGTTTAAATTTGTTGGCCATGACAATAGTTTGATTCTTAGAATATCCATTTGTGACATTTTGGCTGGGCCTAATGAATTTATTATTTTTTAAAGAACTACCAGCTTTTTCTTTTCAGTGAAAGTATATCAAGTGTATGAATGCCATGCCAACGAATTTTCTACATTATAAAAATGACACATTATGACCTTCAATCCTAATGACTATAACAAAGGTGGTCAAATATGTCAATTACAGGTAAAAATATTAAGGAAGGTAAAACTGAGAAAATAAATATTTTAAAAGATGAACGTGGAAAGAATTGAACACCCACCTTCTCATAATTGCCAAGCAACCTGACACAAAAACCTGTCCAAGTAAGAAGGGTTTTGTTCTAAATCTGATGGGTTTAGAACATAGCAATCTGTTGTAAAATTGCAGCCTCCAAGAAAGATGATACTCCCACATTGGAATAGCAGGTTGGATTTTTTTTTTCTTCTTATAAAGAAAGCTGTTCAGGAAGGACAAAAAAAAAAAAATCACCTCCCACCCTGGCTTAAACAACAGGACACTTGTACCCAGATCAATCCATCAATGAGCACCACCTGGTTTCCCCTACATAATAGTACATTTTGGCAACTGGCAAAGAAAGTTTAGCTCAGAAAACTTCTAGATTGCTTCTCCCCCATCTTCATTTAAAGGCCCAAACTGAAGAGCTGGATCTTGCATTTAAAGGTTTAATCTATTTTCTTTCTCTGTTCCTTCTCAAATATTTTATTTAACATATACATTCTATGGGATACTAAGAAATGGCAGGTATCTCTAAGAACAGGATCTTTTCAGTGATGGCACAATCCATGTGGAATAGCCTTTTTAGAGAAGCCCAGATAGATCCAACACCAACTTTAGATGCCAGTTGAAAAATAAAATATATTGGCCTTATTTTTAACAAAAAAATTAAAGAGTTAAAAGTCATGGTAGGTTACATGAATGGATAAATATGAATGACACAAAACAGTGATGACCTGGCTATTTTGAGACACAACAGTCAATGAGAATGGTGATTGTTTGGTGAGTATCTGCATCAAATAATGTCTGCTTGTTTCAGATATGTGATTTAAATATATGTTTGCTCGTGGGTACTCATACCAAAAGAATGCATCTAAAATTATTATTGATTTGATTGTTGTTTGTGAAAGTTTGAGAGAATTAGTGAAGGATAACAGCTGACAAGATGTTCTGAATGTGGGAAAAATATTTTTGATAGTCTCAAGAATGAAGCTAGAATAAAATGGACATGGAACAAAAAGAAAGAATGGGAAGAAACAGGAGTGAATGCAGAACAACTGCAGGAAGCGAAAGTATGATTCCTGTATGAAGTATGAGAAAATAAGTATCACAACAGAATGAATAGGAAATGAACATTGGAAAGATAATGTGAAAGTACTTGGAACATAGTGAAGAGGATTATGTTACGGTGCTACAGAAGCATTTTTGTTATGCTAATGGTAAGTGTGAAAAAAGATGCATTAGGTAGAATAATATTAATCCTGAAATAATTCACAGTGGAGCCAAGTTCTTTGTGGCTGCATATAAAATAAGGCATATGGTAACTAAGAGCAGCCAAATCTATTTAAGCCATGTTAGCCAGATACATCTTATTCTCAATATTAGGTCTAAGATTTATTTTCTGTTAGTCTTTTAGGTGGAATTCGTCTTATATTGTATTCTTGCTGGGTTTGTCAGATGTTTAAATCCTTTTTAGTTTGTTTACTGCTTTATTTAGCGGCACCTCATTCTTTTAGTTTTATTTTTAAGTGTATTCTTACATTATTCTGACTTAAGACTTAAGTCTTAACGTTTTTTATTGCTGATATTTTTTAGGTAAAATTCCTTGTATGTACCTTTTATTTGTTTTAATCCTATTTATCTAGCCTACAGTTCTATTGTTATATGTGCTCCATGATTTGCTTTGTGCTGGTTAATGACCATAAAGATGATGGTGGTGGTGATGATGAAGGTAAAGTAAAAGATTCTGTGAATAAGAAAAATGCATATAAAAATGAATACTGCAAAAATTGAAGAAGAGTGTTATATATAAAATATCTCAAACTTACTCCAAATTTCTTTTTATTATGATTTTTTAAATTAATCACCATATGATTATTAGCAGAGGTAGAAACCAAAATCTGGGTTGAAATCAGGGCTGGATTAAGGCCAACTGATGCCTTAAGCACAGCCCGACAGTGGTGCCCCTTGACCCTTCCATTGTTTAACTGACAAGGCATTAAGACTTAGTAAGTGCTGAAAACTGAAGTTGAGTGTGGCAGTGAAAGAGTTAAGGGCATGATAGCTAGGGGAAAAGACTTTCTGGTGCCTCCTTCCATTGGTGCCCTAAGCACATGCTTACGTTGCTTAATGGTTAATCTAGGGTTGGTTGAAATGGAAGGCCCAGAAGAATACCACTGATATTAAAAACTCCTTATTCCTACCAGACACTGTTAAAAAGTTTAAGGCCATTGACAATCCTTTTTGGAGTGCTAATTTTAAAAACTGGGCAAAATGGCTAAAAAAATTAGCTCTCCCTTATTCTCCTCTTTTTTCTAATTTTTAGCCATCCTAAATTCTCTATCTCTCTTACCGCTTTTTTAAAACCAAAGATCAGTCAGAAATTATATAGACTGAAGGGTTGTTGTCATTCCTGCAATCCTAATAATTTTGAGTTAACAATTAATGAGTTAACTTCTTCAAAATGTGCTTGGCTATTTCAATTCCAGTTCGGATCCTTTCTTAATTCAGAATTAAAAACTCAAGCAAACAGACTCTTGACAAACTTTGAAGCAGTGGAATTGAATTTTTCAGATTCCTCTAAAGGACTTATCTCTAAATTATGTAATACTATCACAGAACAAACATACCAGCCTCTAACTGGTTTGCAAATGGCTTGGGGAAAAGATTTCCAGCAAGAAATTAAGAATCAAGAGTGGAATAAAATATGGAAATGGAAACCAGTGTCATTATCCTCATCATAAATTAAAAGAAAAAATTCTTAAACTATTCCATATATAGTGTATGACTCCTTATAAACTAGCATGCATAAAGAAAAAAAGCTTCTCTTTTTGTTGGAATGGTTGTGAAGAAAAGGGAACTTATTTCCACTTGTGGTGGTCATGTCCCCGTGTCTTTTCCTTCTGATCTGAGGTGTTTTGAGAGACTGGCGATGTTATAAATCAAAGAATTAATATGTGTCTGCAACTTGCTTTGCTGAATATATTTTAGGGTCTAATGCAAATATTTTACTCTAAAGAATTAATGATATTTTTATTGACTGCTGCTAGAATGTCCATAGCTAAATACTGGAAAGATGGTACCAAAATCTTTGGCATGTTCCACAGCTGGAAAATTGACCTGCACTCTTCACCTGTCTTCTGGTCAAGTTAAAGTCAAAGCCTTCTCAAACATATGGCCCGATTTTATTTCTTATGGTAATCAGGAGTACCATAATTGTTTTATGCCAGATGACAATATGAATGTGTTGGAGGAATATTAAAGAATTCTTTATGTAGTTTTATTATTTTTTCTTGTCTCTCTTTTTAATCCATAGATGTATGCCTTGAGTTTTATTACACTGTTTATAGTTACTGTAATTTTTTTTAGAAATAAAATAAAATACAATAAATAAAAAGAATGGGATTTAAAATAAAATTGATGAAATTATTTGAGATGAAACTGACATGAAAGAATGCTGGAAGGAATATTTTAGAGAATTGTATTGGAATTATGTTGATATACCAAAGAGTATAGTTAATTGTGTGCTTTGTGACTGGAACTGTTAGTTTTTGAGGCCGCCTTACTGTAAGCTTAGCAAGCTAAACTCCCTTTAAATTGGCTTATGTAGGGATATTCATGGTTCAGGCAGAGAAATAAAGGTCCTCTGAAGGACAGCAGGGAGCATAAAATCTGTTCTGCTTGACTGGGCTGCCTATGAAATCATTCTTTAGACCTTAGGAATATTTCACAAAATTAATTTTGCGGAATGACTAATAACATAATTGTGCATTTTTGACACCTACTATTTTTCTCACAATTAATCCTCCTCAGTGTCTTCTTTTATATAAAATATCTTCATGTATCAATTTCAAAGGTGAACAAAGTGCAAGTACAAGGAATATATTCTGCAGCTAACAGTATGTTACCTGTAGAACTGAGAATATCACATGCAATAAATGTAAAAGATTACAAATTGTGGCTGATGAATATCTAGCCACACTTGAAATATGACTTAGCTGCCTTTACGTAGTTCTTGCATGCACACAGTCAGGATTTCAGTATCAGTCAGTGGGTCCTTCTTAATCTCCATCTTTCTGGCTCCCAGTTACCAACTGCATGTAGATCTCCATTGCCTGATCTCCTTCCTACAAACTGTAATCCTAAATTCTGTCATTTATAATCACATTTCTGAGCTGTTTTTGTGTCTTCCAGGAACTGCCTTGTTTTTCCCACCTGGTTTATTGTGTTTGCCTCTTATTCATATGCAATTCACTGTCTTTTCAGAATTTCTATAAACCTGCAGAATGCTTGCCAGCAAATTAATGTTTTGAACTGTCAGCTCCTTCTGTGTCTGAGCAGACATTCTCAACATCATCCTGGTTCAGAAGCTAGAAATCTTCCACAGCTGTTTTTCCCATGGATCTGGGGGCATGGAAGAAGGAAAGACTGACCACAGGAGTGATGAGACAGCCAGTCCCAAATGTGACTAAAATGTTTCCTGGGCATGGTATATATTTTTGACAGGGCAGCTTTAACCATCTGTTCTTTTTAACTGTGGTCCCCCAAATTTGTATCTTTCCTGCTTCAATAATAATGTAAAGTTGCAAATATAATACTGTCTTTTTCATATCAAGAAAAAAAAGTAGAGATCCTACTGCTGTACAGCTGAATTTTGTATTTGTGTGAAGAAGAAAAAAACCCTAATTGTTATTCATAGAATGAACAAATGGAATACAGCCATTGGCATGATTTGTGAAAGTCCCTTCCAAACATTTGTTCACACACTTGTAGGTCTTTCCACTGTTCCCTCACTTTTCTTGGCTGAGTGATTTGTGGCTCCTGTTACCAACTGACAATGTGGCCAAATGTTAGGAACTCGGAGGCAGCATAATTTAAAATCTCAGATTAAACTAAATCTACCCCAGGAAAAGATACATGCTTCTCTTTGTCAAAGCACTTCCTATAGCTGGAAAGACCCCTCTGTGTAAATCAGCCCTGGATTAGCCATTAAGCAAAATAAGCACATTTTTAGGGCACCAAGGGAAAGGGGGCACCACAGAGCTTTTTCCCCCATGGCTATCATGCCTTTAACTCTTTTGCTGCCACACTTTACTCAATTTTTTTGTAATTGTTCTTATCTACTATGTTCAATTTTAATCTGCATTGTAAAAAAAACATTTTCTTTGGCATGGTGAGTGACTAAAGTTTAAAAGTTTGGTCTGTAAGTATCATGAGATATCACATTTGTTTCTGCCTCATGGCATTAGAGTTTTGCCACTGTTGAGGAGCACCATTGTTGGGTGGTGCTTAGGGCATCAGTTGGCCTTCATCTGGCCCAGGTGTAAGGGCAGAAGCCCGTTTCATCTAATGAAGCATGTAGACCACTGCAAGACATACAACTTCATAAAGCTGCTTCAAAGCTAATTTATATTAAGTTCATTCATTTGTAGGTGTTTTTAATGATATTTACATGTTGCTTGCTCCCTTAATGTCTCAGGACGGCTTACAGAAATGCAGATAAAACAAGAAGTACAGTTAAACCAGACTTTAAAATGTCATTAAAACAAGACATTTTAAAACAATTTATATATTAAAATAGTTTAAAAGACTAGTAGAAGTCTGGAGTAAACTGGGTTTTTTTTTTTTTAATTGAGAAGGTCTTGCTTCAGCAACAGTGGCAGCTTGTTTCATACTAGGATCCCTCCACAGGAAAAATAGAATTAACCATACATGTCAACTGTATCCCCAGTTAGACTGCAAAGGATGTCCCACTGATGATGGCTACACTGTATGGGAGTAGTTGGTCTTGAAAGTATTTTGGTCCTAAGCCACGTAATCCCCTTGAAATGGGCTTAGAAGGCAAGTGGCAACATTGCTTCAGCATGAGCCTGGCTGCACTGTCCTGACCATCTTCAAGGGATGCTCACTCAAATAGCACATCAACAATAAACAATCAAAATGAAGCACCCTTTGAAAAATTTAAACAGCCCTAATAAGTTCTAAGGATTTCCAGAGATGCTAAGATGAAAAACGTTTGTTTGAATGTCAGCCTATATTCCTGTCTTCTATATATTCCTCAGTCGAATGCATTTCCATTACAAATAGATTCCCGAACATTTTCTTTGGCTGCATAGATCTGTTTGTATATGTCAATCTAACTGGTATTCAAATCTCATTCTAAAATTCTATGATCAAGTTTAGGCTTTGAATCAAATTAAAATATTAACTGGAAGCTTTTTTCCCATGCTTCTCTGGATGAATTGTAATCACCCATCAATCATGGAAAACAACATGATTTGCAAGCACTTAGCTAGTTAGTAGATAATGCTAGAAATTTGCCCACAGCTGGCTTCTACTATTAGCTTAAAACATACTAGAAACTCTGTCAATAATTTTTGTGCTTATAGAGCAATCACAGTTGGACAGGCATCAGCTTGTTTGCTTTCTTTGGCTTTGGTATCCCATTAATTTTTTAATAAACGAAACAGCTACTATTACTGGACCAAGTAAACTTGAATGTAGCTCTGTTGCATAATCACATGACCACTGCTTTGTTTAATGGACATATATCCTTAATGGTTCTTCCATTATCACTGCCATGTGCATGAAGCAATCCTAGATAGGATTGCTCAGAACTAAATCCCACTTGCTCATATTCAGCCACTTCAAAGCATAGATTCGGTGTGGATGACTCCTGAAGTACCTGTGCAATGAATGGAGGAGGTGAGAGATGCATGCAGTGGTGAAGCCAGGTAATTTAGATATAACAGACTGAGGTCAACCTGTGTTACAAGGTGCTCTGCTTTCTCCTTTTTTCCTCCTCTCTGTCTTCCTCTTATATATTCAGACATTTAGAACCCATGAGGTCTGTTGCAGGTCATGCTGGTGTATTCATCTTCCCTGTATGTCATACCAACATAAAAAGGACCATAAATTTGAAACCACCAGCCACAAATCTGGCTATAGCTCCATTTCTATAACATATAAACATGTAAATTTGTCAGCAGCTTTGTATCTGAGCTGTCGATCGGAAGGTCGGCGGTTCGAAACCGCGCGGCGGGGTGAGCTCCCGTTGTTAATCCCAGCTCCTGCTCACCTAGCAGTTCGAAAACATGCAAATGTGAGTAGATCAATAGGTACCGCTTCAGCGGGAAGGTAACGGCGTTCCGAGTTGTCATGCTGGCCACATGACCCGGAAGTGTCTATGACAACGCTGGCTCCAAGGCTTAGAAACGGAGATGAGCACCGCCCCCTAGAGTCGGATTCGACTGGACTTTACGTCAAGGGAAACCTTTACCTTTACCTTGTATCTGATGAATCTGAAACTGATCTTCAAATCAGTTTTTCAGATATGGTTTAAATTGGAAGTTCTTTTTAATTCAATGAGAGCCTGAATTAAATTAAACCAATTTTTCAACAGTGGCTTAAATTAGAAGTGAGTCAAATCTATGAAATATGTTGCATTTAGCAGCTTTTATAGAAATCTATAGCTCTGTTGCTTAATGACAACAGAAAAGTGAGCTGAGAACTGACACAAATAATGCCATCACTCTCTTTGAAAATCAAAGCAACTTTCGTTGATCCTTTTTTCCAGCAATATTTTCAGCCTGCTTCTTATCTACTTATTATATTTAAGAATGAATACCCTATTATTGTTTGCAGAATTAACTTAACTGCAATGTTACTAATGGCTTCTTGGAGCATACACGTTTTTCCTAAATCAAGACAGTTTTATGATAAATCAGTGTACTTATTCCAAGGACTTCCCAATTGATGAACTTTTTTAAAGACTATGGATGCATTTAATCATGTTGCTAAACTATAGCTTATTTTAATCCTTATTGCATCCTTGTTTAATATGGGAGTTGTTCTTTTTTTAGTTATGTTGGTCTTGAATCTCTGTGAGTGGTTAGATTCTTGAACAGGACACAAAACCCAGGAATAATATGAAAACAGGACACAAAACCCAGGAATAATATGAAAACCAGAAACAGATTCTATATTTCCATTTATACATCAATCAATCATGGGGGTAGTTAGCACCTTGAAGAGGCCCCCATGAATTCCATGTATTTAAATTAAGAATTTTTGATATTGCCATCTTGGATTTTATATTTATATTTTTATGAAGAATTCTGTTTTTATTGTATTTTAATCTGTAGTCATTTTAGTTTTATTGTACACTGCCCAGAGTCACTCTTTGAGCGAGATGGGCAATGACAAAATTTGAAATACAAATAAATAAACAAACAAATGGTCATTAAGCGAGGACTACCTGTATACTGCTCTAAACTAAATAATGCATATTACACTAAGCTACAAACATACTGATCATATTTGGGATTAGCACAATATGTGAACCTAGCCAAGCACTGAAATATATCTAGCTGTAGACCATCTTTGCATTATATATATAAAACAGCCCTCCCCCTTTGGAATATCCTTCCCCCGGAAGTGAGATTGGCTCCCTCCCTCCTGGACTTTAGGAAACATCTAAAGTCCTGGTTCTGTCATCATGCCTGGGGCAGGAGGGAAAATAGTCATTCCTAGTCTCTTAGAAGGACCCTCCTCTGCTTGCGAATCATAGAGAACTTTTAGCCATCAGATTCTTATCATATTTATTTTATTATGTATTATATTATTTTATAGCTTTATATTTCTCTTATTTATGTCTTACTGTAAACTGCCCAGAGTCCCTTCTGGGAGATGGGTGGTGACAAATCTGATTAATAAATAAATAAATACATAAATAAATTTACTTTTCCTTTTAATTGTAAAGAAATGTGCCATATAATGTGTACACTAATGGGATTGTTATGGATCATATTAAGTCTTGTTCTGCCACTTTGGCCTGTCTTTCTTCCTACTCATCTCCAACCATGACAGTAGTCAAGAGCAAGCATACAAGCGTATGCAGCCATGAAAAACAATCAAATATTTCATAGTACTCCAAGCTTTCTTCACTTTTGCTGAGTCCTCTTATCATAATACTTGAAGAAGATTCTATAACAGTGAAAAAAAGCTTTTATTTGAGGCCACCTTTGATTATGGCAACCAGCTTGATTGATAACTGGCAAATAGAGGGAGAAAATGTAGAAGCAGTGAAAGACTTTGTATTCCTAGGTGCAAAGATTACTGCAGATGCTGACTGCAGTCAGGAAATCAGAAGACGCTTAATCCTTGGAAGAAGAGCAATGACAAATCTCGATAAAATAGTTAAGAGCAGAGACATCACACTGACAACAAAGGCCCGCATAGTTAAAGCAATGGTGTTCCCTGTAGTAACATATGGCTGCGAGAGCTGGACCATAAGGAAGGCTGAGCGAAGGAAGATCGATGCTTTTGAACTGTGGTGTTGGAGGAAAATTCTGAGAGTGCCTTGGACTGCAAGAAGATCCAACCAGTCCATCCTCCAGGAAATAAAGCCAGACTGCTCACTTGAGGGAATGATATTAAAGGCAAAACTGAAATACTTTGGCCACATAATGAGAAGACAGGACACCCTGGAGAAGATGCTGATGCTAGGGAGAGTGGAAGGCAAAAGGAAGAGGGGCCGACCAAGGGCAAGATGGATGGATGATATTCTAGAGGTGACGGACTCGTCCCTGGGGGAGCTGGGGGTGTTGACGACCGACAGGAAGCTCTGGCGTGGCCTGGTCCATGAAGTCACGAAGAGTCGGAAGCGACTAAACGAATAAACAACAACAACAACCTTTGATTTGGTGGGTTTTGTATTTGTGAACTTTCTAGGCCCTGATTATGTTGATGCCTCCCTTGTCAGCTTCCATCATGCCATCACACTATCTGATATTTGTAATTGGAGGGATATAATATTTGATGCCAGTTCCTAAATATAGATGAACTTTAATTATAAATGTTTATATCTACGTAGCACATCAAGAAAAAGAGAAAAGTTGAGCTGCTTTGCTTACAAGTCAGTTTTGATTCCTGGCAACTGCCTGAACAAATCCATGCAGTTTTCTTGCAAGATTTTTCAGAAGTGGTTTGCCATTTCCTTCTTTCTAGGGCTGAGCGGGAGGGACTGGCCCAAAGTCAACCGGTCAGCTTCTGTGCCTAAGGCTGCATTAAAACTCATAGTCTCTTTAGCATCTAGTGCAGTCTCTTTAAACACTACACCAAATTGGCTCTTCTAATGTAGTACTTCTAATTCATTTCTTCTAATGTAGTAACCAACAAAATAAGCCCAATGTTCTTGACTTTAAAAAGGTATTTTTAGTTGAACAAACAGTGCTTTGGATGGTTTTTAGTTACACATTAGTCTTTTTCAGCAGTTTGTATTTATCCAGGCTTTATATAAGAAAGTCTTTAAAATCTATGGATGTCTTTTTGTTTTAAAGTCCTTTAGCTCAACTCCTACAGAGCAGTTGTTAATCAGCTCAGAAGAGATTTTAGAGCTCTCCATTCACCAGGATCACCTCAAGGTACAGTACGGATGGAGAAACAGACTGCGCCAGGCTGTATCATTTGGGTGGTAAGCAACAACAGAGACCAAGAAAACTGCCATCCCAGAAATGCAGCAGTTGACACTTGTGGCCAACTCTGTAGGTTTTAATCTGAAAACAACAAAAAGACTACAGTATATCACACAACATCATATGATTGACAGGACCTTTGTAAATAATCTATAAAGACAGGTAGTCCCAAAAAAAATAGTTGGAAACCTTTGTGTTTCTGAAATGATGGCTTTGTTGTATGCAAAACCAATTAAAATTGTTGAAGCTTAAACTGATTGCATTGCTGAAGTCACCTTAGGATGTGCTCATGAATAGATTTATATTGATGTTTAATGACCCTGCTGCTGTTTTATTGTAAGCATAATTCCCCAGATAGCTAGATTTCTAAACATAAATACTGTACACTACCTTTGCTAATTCATCTGTATTGGATGCTTGGACTTGAGATGGCTCTTTGGCAGAGATTTGTCTTTTTAATCCCTAGCAAAAAGATGTTGATTTTACAGTACAATGAATGCAGCAGACTCAATATTATGGTCACTGTTTTTATCAAGATAGCTTGAACTGGCAGTATTCCAAGTTATTTTCACTTCAAGTTGTCGCATGTGATTTCTAAAAATTTGGAATCTAAGCAGGGTGATTTCAATGCCTTCTTTGAGAATTACTGTATCTCCAAAGTTTTGAGCTGGAATTTGAAAATCTGTCTCCTTGCAGATTAATATTGATTTAGTTGTAGATTAGTATTGATTTAGCTAAAAGGACCTTTCTAACCCATGTGTCTATTTCTGAAGAATATAAACGTAAGATCTGAGGCTCTCCAATTGCATTCGTTTTAGATAAGTTTGTGGAAGCAGTTTTCCTGTGTATAACTTTTTAAAAATATGTGGAGAAGGACAATGTGAAACTTCAATGTAATTCAGCTTTCAAATAGTATTTCAAGTTGTGTTCATGTAACACATTAGGTCACGGCTTGCTTATTTATGTATTTGCATAATTTATATCCCACCTAATTCTACAAACTCCAGGCAGCTCCTATTAAAATATATATATATGAATGAAAGGGACGCTGTGGTGCTGCAGGTTAAACTGCTGAGCTTGCCGACCAGAAGGTCGGCGGTTCGAATCCGCGTGACGGGGTGAGCTCCTGTTGCTAGTCCCAGCTCCTGCCAACCTAGCAGTTCGAAAACATGCAAATGTGAGTAGATTAATAGGTACCGCTTCGGTGGGCAGGTAACGGTGTTCCGTTTAGTCATGCCGGCCGCGTGACCACGGAAGTGTCTACGGACAAATGCCGGCTCTTCAGCTTTGAAACAGAGATGAGCACCGCCCCCTAGAGTTGGACACGACTGGACTTAATGTCGAGGGAAACCTTTACCTTTACTATATATATACACACACACACATACACACACACACACAATCAATTGAAAACAACTAAAATAACAGCATAAAGCAGGCATCTCCAATTGCAAAAGTCAATGAAATAGGAGCATTTTCACCATCTTTGCAAACTCAAAAATTGTGGGGGCAATCCAGATATTGAAGCTAGAGAATTTAAAAGTGACAGGGCTACCAAAAAGAAAAAAAGTTTACTTCTAAGCTCCCCCTTCACCTGCTGAACAAATAGAAGTCAGAAAATTAAGAGGACTCTCAAATTGTGCATTTGCTCTTTCAGGGGAAGTGCAATTCCATCTAGAGCCAACATAAGGGCCATTTTGAAACCTGATGATATCTGGGCAACTGATATTGCCAGGGTTTAATTTGACTTTGTTTCATCTTACCTCCAGGTACCAGGTAAGAACATTCATTGCTCTTCCTGTCTAGCCTGGGGTGAGTGATGATATTTATATACTGTACTGCTATAATCATAAACTACATGGATTTCATCAGCATATTTATCCTGAATCAACAAGCCACACCCAGGAATTTCATGTGAATGTTGAATCAAGCTCTGTGGCAACACATAACGGAGTGGCCAGCAACTTCATTGCTCTCCCCCCAGTACCACCAGTTGGAACTGCCTGCTCAGGAACGAGTGTAACTACTGTAAAACAATGCCCTCCCAACTCCTACAGGTGGTCCTGAAGGATTTCATTGCAAATGGAATCAAAGGCTGCTGAGAGAACCAGCAGAGCCAGGAGTTCTGCATTCCCTCATCATCTAAATAAGTGACCAATGCAGTTTCAGACCCATACTGGATCTGAAACCAGACTGAAAGGGACCTAGATAACTCACTTCACCAAGAACTCTTTGCAGCTAAGGCTATCATCTTCTCCAAAATGTTCTCCAAGATGGAAAAGTCAGAGACCAGGCAGAAATTATCTATCTACTTCAAGGCAAGAGTTATAATCCCCTCCCTCAAAGAAGCATTTACTGCCTCTTGAATTCAACTGAGTGCTCACAATTTAATTACTCAAAGGAGCCAGATGGAATATGGGTCAGGTGGTGGTACGCATGCTGCCAAGAATCTTATCCATATCCTGAAGAATTCTAATAGCCTGGTAAGTCATTGCCTCAGCAGAAAGTGATCTACCCATGATAAAGGATTGATTATGTCTTCCACCTTCAGATCACAAGCTATCTGGTCAGAGGTGAAAATTACATAAAATATGTATGTTCTTCAGCTGCCCATCTTCCCTCTCCGCAGTGGCTCAGCTGTTCTCTTTTAAGCCCGACCACTGCCAACTGAACAGCTTCCACAAAGGGGCACAGAATGTCTATAATTCAGAGAGTAAACTGATCCATCCTAAGGCAACTGTAGGAAAAGGAAGTGCCAGCTCCATGCTTGCTTCTGTTGCCCATGAGGTAGTTATTATTGGACTCTTGTGGCTGAGGGTGGATGTAAAGTGGGCTTTGTCAGTAAGTGTCAGTGTAGAAAGAAGGGAAATGGGGTATGAAGAGGTAATGAGGATCTGAGATGTTGTCATTCCCTTCTCTCTGTCTCCCTCTTGCAAAACTTGGGGTGTCTCTGTTTTCTTGAGGCCACCCTTCCGTTGGCTTCAATGTCTCAGTCACAGGGTATCCAGGTAGCAGCCATTCTGCCACCTTCATTTTTATACATTTTATCTTCAACTACAACATATGACCTACAGTAATCTCTATGGATTTGATCATAGACATTTATACACTGACATTACATTTCTTCTCCCTGACCAAACAAGGTAAAAAATTCAGTGAGAAGTGAGAGTCAGTCTTCCAAAAGATCCTTGAATAATATGAAGAAGCACAGAGATAACCAATCCAAATTGGAATTTTTTTTCCTTTTGTCTCAGGCTTATAGCCCATACAGAGATGTTTGGGATTCAAACCTTTGGATTCTTGTCTCTTCCTGTTCCCTTCTTTTCTGCAGTCCTGTACCACACTGGTGTCTTTTTCTGAGTTTTGGGTGTAAAGCAAGCACTTTCCCGCTGCCTGGCACAGTTCAGTCAGATCATGTATGGGCCCTCAGCAGCTCTCAAGAAGGGAGAGGCCTGCACCCCTGTCCTCCCTTTGAGAGGGCATATGGGCCTTCCCCTACTCCCAGAGACCGGTGGAAAAATTCTTTCCACGCTCCAGGGCAGGAAATACACATTTTCAGGCATGATTACCAAACTTCAGTAGTTCAACTGTGGTTCTTATGATGCTTCATTAGATTTGCTCTCATACTGATGGTAGGCCCTTCTCTGTTTTCACTCTATTTTCAGTTCAAGTACTCAGGCATGGCTTTCAGAAATTTGGAATCTAAATTAAGTCAGTACCTTCTTTAAAACTATGACATCAGAGTAAATCTCCAAGGTTTTCAGCTGGAAGTAGAAAATGCAGATTAATATTCATTCAGCTACAAGAACCTTTCTTGCTCATGTGCCTATTTCTGAAAAAAGGAGATTTACAACTTGAGTCTTTCCAGTTTCATTAGTTTTAGACCAGTTGAGGGAAAGAGTAATTCAGTTCTCAAAATATCTCAGGCTGTGTTCGTGTATCACACTAAGTCATGCAATAAACTGCAGTGGCTTCATCTGTACAGTGGATTAGGTCACTAATAAATTGCATCATGATTTAGCTTGTGTGAATCCAGCCTCAGAGTCAGGAATTGGATAAATGTGTCAAAAGTGGTATAGAATAGGAATCTTTATGCTGATGTTAAAGTAGGCTGGAATATTAGCTATTTGAATCAAACTATGGCTGACCGACTCAAGCAATGATTATGAAGAAATAGGCAGTCGCCATATTAAAGTTACATTGGCATATACAAGTAGTCCTCATTTAGTGACTACCTCATTTAGTGACCATTCACAGTTACAACAGTGATGAAGAAGTAACTTTGCGACCAATCCTCTCATTCACAACCTTTGCAAGTCTGTAAAGCAAAGGAAAGCTGAAGTAAGATCATGAGCACAGTTACGGTTTCACTTACCAACTGTTTTAACAACCAAGTTGCTGGTCCCAATTGTGGTCACTAATGAGGACTACCTGTATCATTGTCCTTGTTTATTCAACTCTATATTTATAACAAAAAAAAAATCAATTTCCAATTTAAGAAATTTCTTCTCTCAAGTTCTTTCAGTCTAGTTCCAATATTACAGTAGCAGTGTGCTCAATTATACAAGCAAAGTAGCCTATGAAATGCTGTTGTGTTTCATTAGCACTTTAATGTCTGTGCTAAGGCATTTATGGTTAATAGGCCCTTTTATCATATCACTTGGACAATTCGTTGGCCCAGGAGCTAGGAACTATAGAGCAGTCCTTACTAATAAGTAGTAGTGCATGACAAGTTAATCAAGGATAAAAAAACGATCTCATATTCATAGGCTACTGTGGAGTGGCTGCAGATAGCAGCAATCATGGTGCTGTGAAAATTTTCCTGCTTCTTACCCAATATTTTGACTACAGGAATGGTGGTTTAAAGACTAAATGTCTAAAGCTTCAGGACATACACAGTGAGATTGGTGACACAATTTCACACTATTTTGTTGGAGTTCTCCAGAAATATGACTTGTTTCAGAAATGTGTGGGGCTGGCTTTGGTGAGATGAAGAAAAGGTGTTTATTAAGACTATAGCCCACAAAAAGGCTTTAATTAGTCTAGGCTGCTCTGCATATTTTTAAAATAATGCATCCAAGATGGAGCAGACAAATATGGTGTGAACACTGAGAATATCATACTGAGAATCTACCAATGCTTCCAGATAGACATAGTAAGGACCACATTCCTGAAAGCACATTGTGAGGATATAGAAGACTGCCCTCCTACTCTCTGCTTACTCCCTAGCATCATAGGATTTTCATATGTATCCAACTTTGAAGTTTCAGACCAATCTGCCTACTATGCTCAACAACTTTTTCAAGCATGATTTCCATGAGCTATATTTCCAGTATGTGCACTCATTCAAATTCAAAATTTAGATACTGCAGTAATAGGGAAATAACTCCACTGTGAAATGATGAAGATGTTGGACTCCATGTGCACCATCCTGCTTGACTATAGAGCTCAGAGTTTCATGTCCTTAAAAGTTAAGGGAATGCAACTGAGAATGGCCTCAGGCCTGCTCCACTTAGTCTGGGCTATCTAAAAGTATGCAAAAGTGGAGTAGCCTCTTCCATGACTTAATTACATATGAGAGGACAGACCTGGTATCAAGACCACACTGGAGAAGAAAGGGGAATCCTCCTCACTGAGATCGGTCCATCTGGGTTTCAGATATTGCATCAGTCCCAACTTCATAAGAGATGCAACACGCTTGTTGCCAGGAATACCATTCTGCAGGTCTTCAGAGGTGGGGCCAAATTTGAAAGCTGGACCAAAGAGACAAGCTTGGGTGCTATTATTGTAGTGTCCTCTCAGCTGCAGCTGTGGTTGTGTGTGCTTGTGATTCTAGGTGATTTTAATCTCCCCTGTATGGGTTTGGAAATGGCTCAGGAATTCATCCATAGGCCTGTTGAAGGTCATCACTAGACACGTGTGGCTAGATACATACACTAGATGTAGCCTGTGCCTCAGGGTAGATAAAATATGATCTGGTACTGTATGATTTTTCCATCAGTCTCTTGACATGCATAGACCATTTTCCTATGATGATGGAGTTGTCTGGAGCTACCCACCTCCATACAGAGGAAGGGCTGTTTAATACAGCTCACCCAGGCACCCAGTGGATCCAGAGAGTTTTCAGACAGTGCTTTGGGACTTTCACAGCAATCTGTGCAATTCTGTTTGGTGTCTTGATAGCCTTTGGAATACAAGTAGTCCTCGGTTAATGACCATTTGTTCAGTGACCGTCCAAAGTTATGGTGGCACTGAACAAAGGGTACTTATGCCCAGTACCCAAAGTTATGGCCATTGTAGTGCCCACATGATCATGTGATCAAAATTCATGTGCTTGGCAGCCCGCCCACACTTATGACCACAGAGACAGTTCAGCTCCCCACATCTGCCTATCTCCTCCCCCATTTCTGCCCTTTTGGAGAACGATGCTTGATTTGGAGAAAGGTGGGTATGGCCTTCTCGTGCGGTTTTGGAAGGCCTCAGAAGTCTTCCAAAGCATCGCAAGAAGGGTGTGCACAATTTGGGGGAGGGCACGTGTGGCCTTGGGAAGAAGGCCTGGCATAGCCAGCAGCTGCCTTCAACAACAGGAGGAAGAAGACGGCAGAGGTCAGCTGGATGTGGCAGGGCCGGTGGAGCACAGGGCTGAGGGGGCGGCTGGGGCTTTGTGCTGTGGCGCTGGGTTGGCTGGCTGTGGTGCGGGGCTTGAGGCAGCACTCCTTGGTGGTGCTGGTGGCAATGGGGCTGAAGTAGAGGCCTGGGCCCATGTGGCTGGCATAAACTTCTAAAGGCCCTGGCCCTGTACTTCAGTCCCAGTGCCAGCACCACCATGCTGAGGAGTGCTGCTGTGCAGGGTGGCCAAAAGGGCAGAGATAGGGGGAGATAGGCAGGTGGAGGGAGCTCAAGAGGAGGCAATCTCTTACCTTATCAAGGCTGTGGACTGGGAGGGACTAAACTGGGAATGGCTCCTAGGAAGGACTAAACGGGTTGGGGCCTTGCCTAACAACCAGTGCAATTCAGTTAATGATGGCAGTGGGATGTCACGTGATGTCGCACTTTACAGCCACATTGCTTAGTGATGGAAATTCCCTGTCCCAATTACCATTGTAACCTGAGGACTACCTGTATGCAGGCAATCAGAAGATTGGATAGGATTGACCTTGAGTGGCCTCTTCCTCCTCACCAACCTAGAATGGCTCATTGTTTCTGTGAGGAGCTCTAGGAAATGAGGTGGGTGAAGAAATGCCTGGAGTGAGAGTGGCAGAAAGTAAGAAGCAAGTGTGACTGAACATAGGTATGAGCTTAAATTTGAACCTACTCTGTGGGAATAAAGGTGGTGAAGCAAAATTACTTTGTTACTCTTATCTTACTGCATTTTGGAATGCCAGCTATCTGCACTTTTTAGAGCATCCCAACCAGAAGAACCAATTAATGTAAGCTATTATCTAATTTTGTGGATAAAAATCACTTGAATTTACTCTGAGCTGGAAGCCAGATGAACAGAATTCATTGAAATTGCAGGTGGTATCCTGTAATTTTACCTGGCAAATTGCCAAGACCTGGATGCAAAGAGGGAGACTCAGGCTCAACCCAAGAAAGATGGAGCGATTGTTGATTCAGAAGGCTTCTGATTCCAAGACATTTGGTGGGATTGTGCTCGTCTAGAGAGAGCAGGCCTACAACCTGAGGGTTCTTTGGGATTCGTGGTTCCCGCTGAAAAAGCAAATGGAGGCCATGGCTAGGAGGACCTTCGCCCAGTTCTGGCTAGCATGCTTTCATGTTGATTATTATTGCATTGAATTACATTTTATTATAAATTATATCTGTACTTTGCTGAGAATTCATCCTGACTGAAGTAATAGATAAATCTTGTAGAAGGATTTTTTTATTGTTTTGTATGCCTCCTCCATGCTCATACCTAGGTCATTGATGACCTCTGGTTATCTCTGCTTTTGCTTGCCTGTTTAATGTAAAAGTCAAATTATCTAGCTACAATAGCCTTAATTGCTAAACCATCTTGCCATGAATCCTCCCTAATGACATTTATCCTTCTGGAGTTGTAACATTCACTATACGAATGCATGGCTTTGATTCACAAGCTATATGTCTTCATAAACAAGGATACAGATCATGGGTATGTTTATAACTCTTCTTATTCAAAGTGGGATGCGGGGACAAACTGCTACAATAAGTGTTCACTTAATTGGCATTCACACTTCTCACCAGCCTAAAGTAGTCAGAAGCTAGGCAAGTGTAGTAGATCATTCGTACTTCTATAGGGAGAAAAGGGAAGCACTATTTTTTAAAGTGGAACAGCTAGAGATTAATCTAAACTGCCTCTGTGCTGGACTGGGCATGAAGCAAAGGCAATGTCATGAGGACATGTCTTTTAAGAATGGCCTGTGGTACATTTTCACACCACAATTAAAATAATATGAGGATTTTATGATATGAAAGGAAAAGTAATAAGTAAAATTTAGGGCAGAGGTGGGAGCTGAATGTCAAACCACAAAAATCATGAAGGTTAGGAGGCCCAGTCAGCATGAAGGGAGGTGTCTACAGACATATCTACTCATGAGCAGTTTTACGCAGAAATAACTCTAAACTGTTTGTGAGGCAAAGTCTAATCTTCTAAGAAATCTGCCTCAGAACAACTTAACTTTAATTATGCCTTTCACTGTTTTTGCAGAACAGATCTTAAACTGTCTGTAATTTTCTGGATTGTCCCTCTCCTAATTCCTTAAAAAATTATGGTGACTATTGAATGTTCTCTAATTTTCTAATACAGGAGGCAATCTTTATCGCACTTCTTTGTTGAAAGATCAATATCACATTTGCATTCTTTAAGAACTATTTTGTGGATATCATCCAGGCTCAGGTATTTATTAATTTTCAGTTTGTCAATAGACCCCAGAGCCTGTAACAAGTCCTTGCCTCTGTTCTTCAAAATGTCTTGCCAAGAAGTTCAGGCATAGCTATCTGCCCTAAACCTTTATTAGTGAAAACAATGCAAGTAAATTATTCTGCTTTTCTGTGGCTTCCTTATTTGGTTCCATTCTTCTTGACTAGTGGCCCAGTTGCTTTCCTACTTTGGATATATTTAAAGGAGATGTTTATTCTTGGATTTAATGTTCCTTAATTTATTTTTGTTCATAACTTAATTGACTCCATTAACCATCTTTCTGTAATTGACATGAACCTTTTCTGATGTTCTAAAAGACCTTTTGATTTGCTCTTTCAGCTTCCTTTAACAGTCCCTTTGAAGTTTCCTCTTTTGTAGTTTATTGTGGCTATGTCTGACTTTCTTGGCAATGGTCCTCTGATACATATATGCTGAATTTTAAAGCAAGTCAGTTCAGTACTTATCTCACAGTATCATGACATCAGCTAGAAATAAACCCATTGCTGCCTCTCCTCTGATTGGTTCCATGGCACAGTTGCTCATCTATTGCACTTCTGCTGTTAATCAGCATGTTTGGGATTGTTACTTCAGTTTTCTCATTATTCTTTCTTTGAGCAACAGTAAAAAAAAGATTTAATTATTTAATAAACATTTCTTTGATTTGATGATCATGTAGAAGGATAAGGCAAGAAGCAAGAGGATGCCTGTCTTTCCTTTTAATTTTTAGCATGGATGTAAGATTGGTGCCAATTTTCAGATCTTAATTCCCTCTTCATGTTTTCTAGAAGTTAAACTGCCAAGTGAAGTAATGAATGTACATGCATTCACATGGTAAGGTATCTCAAAAGATCCAGCTAGTCATTTTTTCCTCAAACTGAGGTTGTACAAATGTGTTAGACCATAAGTCATATCATTCCCAGATAGCAAGAGTTGGAAGCTATTTTACATTAGTGGATTATGGGAAAGTATAAGAAAACATGTATTTTAAAATATATTTTGAAAATTTTATTCCATTTATATTCCATTCTTCAAGCAGACATTAAAGGCAATATATAATTTCCCCATTTTTATCTTCCCAATAATCTTGTAAAATAGGTTAGGCTGTGGGTTTTTCCCCACCTGCGTCAAACCACACCACAAATATGACCTGGCTTCATCATTTTTCTGCCATGTCCCCATCATCTCATTCCCAGTCCATGAGTGTACTTGTCATATGCTTCCAATGGCATACAAAAATGCAAGAGGGAAATTTCTCTATTGCCTCTAAAAACTAGAGAAAGTTAATAGTTCCTTGCACATTCACAGGACTTTTTGTGTGCTTGTAGAACTTAACTCACTTCATTATCCTAGTCAGTTGTCAAAGGTTAGCCTTTATTTGTTAACAGAAAGTGTGCAGAAGCTCAAAGATGTCAGATTTCATCCTGTCCTTGCAGCACATTGTGATTGGTGGATGTTCTAAGAAACTGGCTGAGGACATTCAGAAGTGGGGGAGTGTAACAAAACTAGAGGGTTAAGCCAGTGGTGTTCCTTAACGTGCCTTGCAGCTGCATAGTCAGGAGATCACCATACAGGGGCAAACCAGAATAGAGGCAATGTGGACAGTTAATTTTATGCCAGAAGAGTTTTCTGCCAGTTTAAGAATAGATGAGAGGACTTCAACTCAGCAGTGTGTGAAGGACCTGAGAGGTAATAAATGGCGAAAGATCACCCAATGTGATTCTTAAAAGGGCATGAAGGGAACATCCCAGTTGTTGGTCTAAAAGCAAATAAAAAATAGATAAATAGATAAATATTCAGGATGGCAGAACACTTCCATGGAGCCCCTTAAGCTATGATTCTAGCTAGAAACGTTTTGGAAAAAAACCCCTAGAAACCAATACTTGCATACATTACTCTGTGCATTCAAGTGTATTTTGGACAGATAACTAGCTGCTTTTTAAATTCCAAGCGTATTTTAGGTTTCTACAATGTTCAGATTGCACCAATGCAGATTGTAGATGAACTTCCCTTTAAGGGAGTGTTTCTTGATCTTGGCAATGTTAAGCTGTGTGTACTTCAACTCTCAGAATTCCCCAGCCCACAGGGGAGTTGAATTCTGGGAGTTGAAATCTACACATCCTAACGTTGCCAAGGTTGAGAAACACTGCTTTGAGGTGACCAAATTGAGAGGATCTTCACCTCCATCTGTGACTACCAAGCAATCAGCTTTACAAAGGATGGGCAGCCAGCAGCTATCATCTAATATTTACAATAATTCACTTTCCCCAACTGAGGTCAATAGAAGTTCACTGCATGTTTGTAGTATGCAATTAAACTGTTATTGCAAAGAAATATGGCATAAAGTCTGCAATAGTCTGAATACCGAACAGTACATTTCCTGAGTAACTTCTGTTTCCATGGAAATAAATGCTATGGGATTTTTCTTTCATTGTTCTAGAGATTTATTAGAACAAGTATTTTTATAATGATGTACAGTATTATGAGCGGTGACATACCATATATGCATCTTTTCCTTCTCTGTAATTGAGGAAAGCATGTCTCAAGTTTTGCCCTGTTCTTGTAACAATCCTGTGAGTTCAGTTAAGTGGAAGAAAAGATGGCCAGAATATCTAGGGCCATCCAGTTTCTTCTGTGGCTGAGCAGAAATTTGAAAGCAAAGCTACCAAGTTCAGGTATAGGTAAAGGTAAAGGTTTCCCTTGACGTAAAGTCCAGTCGTGTCCGACTCTAGGGGGCGGTGCTCATCTCCGTTTCAAAGCCTTGGAGCCGGCGTTGTCCATAGGACACTTCCGGGTCATGTGGCCAGCATGACTCACGGAACGCCGTTACCTTCCCGCCGAAGCGGTACCAATTAATCTACTCACATTTGCATGTTTTCGAACTGCTTGGTGTGCAGGAGCTGGGACGAGCAACGGGAGCTCACCCCGCCGCGCGGTTTCGAACCGCCGACCTTCCGATCGACAGCTCAGCGGTTTAACCCGCAGCGCCACCGCGTCCCAAGTTCAGGTATAACAGTCTCCATATTACAGTTTCCCATCTGACACATTCCAATGCACTGAATACACCTAGGAATTCTGAAAGTTGCAGTCTCCAAATCTCTGAATTCTTAATCAGGTTTGCAATGGATGTACACTATATTAATTTGGTCAATATTCTTTTATCCTTCCCACAACCCTACTTAATAGGTTCAGTTTTATATCATCTCAGTGATGGCTAGATGATGGTATAAAATGATATAAGTCAGTAGGTGGGAAAATGGCCTTAGACATGAGATGGGAGATTCGTGGGACAGTAAGCAATAACTGTCTCCTTTTAGCTTAATACGGATTTGACATGACAAGGGAAACTACATACATTTGCTGATTTTTTTTTTTACATTAGCTACTCAAACAAGAAACTTTCTGTTTGATTGCTCTCCCTGCGGATTGAGTTAATTATTCTGACACAGTTCTTGCAAATATCTTAGTTATGGTAAACTGCTACCCATTTCTGAAATATATTCTTGTTTCCCAGAGTATATACTGTGGTATGAAACCAAATAAATGCTCATGGGCAGTAGGATAATGCTCAAGTAGGCTGTAGCATCTATCAGCACTTGGCTGATCTTGAAAGGCTGAGCAGGGCTGGATCTTGTTTGTACTTGGATGGGACCCTGACATACAGTAGTTTACAAAATCTGTAGGCTAGGTTGGAAATATCACAGAAGAAGTCATGGCAAACCATTTCCATATAGTTGCCAAGAAAACTATATGGAAGTGTCCGTGAGTCACCTGAAGATGAGTACAACTCAAAGGAAACTTTATCTTTGATAGGATAGTTCCAATCAATGGTACCAACATTAGAACTGAAGATGGAAATTGGAAAATAGATCTGGTTTATATATTGCACTAAGCCATAGTTCACTTAATCATAGTTGGTTGAATAGGCTGGGTTCACACAGTATAGTAAGCTATGAAACATAGTTTCTAAATCACAGAGAGGTGTTTGTGTGTATCAATTCAGTTTTCTCTATGAAGTTCTTGTTCAATACCCAAGCTTGAAAGTTCACGCAAAACTGTTGAGTTTTACTTCTTTCTTATAAGTTGCAACACCTTGACTTGGAAAGCTCTAAAAACATGTATTTATTTATTGATTTACTAAAATGTATAGCCCACTCTATTCCCAAGGTTCCAAACAAATAGCATAGAAGTAAGGAAGTAAATAAACCATCAACATACAGTAAATAACAAAGCATCATTAAAATACTTATGACAGATTAAAGCAGGCCATGCTGCAGCTGTGCACTCCAAATGCCCTATTAAAAAGCTAGGTCTTTGTGAAATGGCAGGAGTGAAAGGGCCCTACAAATATTAGGGAGCACAATAGTTCATAAGGAGGGGACTTCCACAGAAAAGGCTTGTTTCTGGGTCCATCCTCCCTTAATTCCAGGGGGAGAGTTGAAATCCAGAGAATCCTTTTCTGTGCAAATCATACAGGATGGATGGTTCTCTGGAGATGATGGTCCCTCGGGTACCCTGGGCTTGAGCCATAGACAGCTTTATAGGTAACAATCAGCACCTTGAAGGGTATTCAGAAACACCCAGACAGTGGAGTACCTGTACTTACTCTGCTAAAGTGGCTCTCACCCACCAGCATGCAATCCACTGCATTTCACACCAGCTGCAGTTTCTAAGCAGCTTCAAAGGCAGCCCCAAGCACAATGTGTTACAGTAATCGAACCAAGAAGTAACAAGGGCATGAGTAAATGTCACTAAGTAAGAAATGAAATACAAAGCAAAACTGTTGGAACATGTATTCTTCTGCCTATGCAATCAGCATTAAATTACACAAGAGCAATATAATTGCTTTCAAAATAAATAGCCTGTAGCCACATCTTAGATGGATACAGTTAATGCCAGCCAGTTAACTAGTTTCTTGACACCAGCAATAATTTTCTGTAACATAGCCTTCCTTTTTTGCCACACGCTAATAGCATCAATCTGCTAATAAATGCTGACTGTTTAATATTGAAAGAGACATAGACTTGTGATGTATAGGATCTGCTACTTGATTATTATCGTACAGAATACATGTTTAGAATTTGAGCAAGCTTTGAAACGTGGTCAACAATGCATTAGATGATTACAGATTTAAAGGTGTGTAAAATTATGAAATATTTATCTCACTACAACCACAGCTATTCAGGCATTCACAACAGACAAGCAAAGTTCCTTACTAATCCAGATGAATTAATCAATTTCTTCTATTCCAGCGGAGTTAAACTCTTCTGTATCAGAATGCAGGGAAGGAGGGGGGGTATTTTATCTTTAAGCTTGCAAGACAGGACAGGTTGCAAGATACCTGATGAATTTTAGGACTCTTTCAAATGGCCAGATAAAAGTGTTATCTGCCAGTCTTTGAGCCAGCAGAAAAGTAGGGCCACATAAATTGTGCTTCCCCCCGCCCCCCGCCCTTGTTGATCCCAAAACTGTAACCGTAATGCAGTAATGGGACTGGTGAAGGACACAGTTTGTTGCATATTCTGTCTGTTGTGAGCATCCTTTTCTTAATGACTTTTCACTTTACAAAATTAAACTGAAATCTCATTAAGTCAAGGAGGTCCCTACAGAATCTGAGGTTCAGTTAATAGAACAGTTTTATGCACTACCCATACTTGCCTTCCCTGGCACTGCCTCTGGCACATTGTGTTTTCCCAAGTTAAGACTCTGAGTTCCATCAGACCCATCCTATTCCATCCTCCCTCTGAAATATAAACTGAGAGGAGGTCCCCTACATTGCCACCAACCAGCCCTCATACTGTCTACAATTGTTGCAGCTTGCAGTCCACGTTAAGGAAAGGGTTTGGGGTTGGGGGTGCCCATTTGGTTGCTCCTCCCCCTTTCTATTTGCCTGCAGGAAAACAGACATCAGACCCTCTCCCTAACAAGGGGTTTGGGGGGCATTGGGCAAATACAGCTGGGTGTTTAGAACAGCAGGCATAGCCACCTGTCAAATTGCCTGGTTAACAGGTTGCAGGTGCAGGGAGAAGAGTGAAGAAGGAAGGGGTGCAGCTGAGGTTCCTACCTGATGCAACCATTCTGTTGTGACTGTGACTTTCAGGCTATTTTTGAATGTAAGTCATGCGCTCTTCTGAAAGAGCACTGAACCCTGTTTTTTTTTTAAAAAAAAGCTCAGCTGATAAGGAACGCGTGCAGAGGAGAGGTGAGGGTGAAGCAGGGAATCACGTTATGAGCTTGGATGCTTCAGCTTGAGGGATCTAACCTATCAAGTTGCCAGCCTCAGGAGCCACCAGGCAGCAGTGGCTGACCCAGCAGAAAGTCAATAGGAGTCTGTGACAAGAGACCCAATACCGACAAAGCAGCTAATCCCACGGCATGTAAGCAGCTTTGGAGAGCTGAGCTGAGGCTCAAGAAGCAAGGGCACCAGCGGCTGTAACTGAGCCACCCCTGCATCCAGCCTGTTGAAGAGCAGCCAGGAGTAGCCAGTCCCTTATTGGGAGCATCTCACCTGTGTTCCTGTGTTTTTGCTTCCTGCTTTGCTTGGCTGCTCAGTTCAGACCGGCTGACTATCCTTTTTGGTGTTTGACCCATAGACTGTGTTTGGTGCTCCGAACTATGCTTCATTGTACCGGATTGAAAACACAGACAAGACCTTGTTCTCCGTTATCTTTTCCAGAGTGTCTCTGCCTGCCTTTGCATTGGACTGCTTGCTATGTGCCAGTAAACCCCTTATAAATCAAGTCATCATGTTTGTGTGAAACATGACAGTCAACAATAACTGTCCTGTCCCCAAGAAGTGCTGCAAGGAAATGGACGCTCTGACAGCAAGTAGCCAGTTCTGACGTCTTGGCCAGCAAGTCCTAACAGGGCCGGAACTAGGGTCTGTGTCACCCGGGGCAAACATGGATTCCGCACCCATTTTGGCACCCCCCCAGCACTCATTTTGGCACCCCACCAGTGCGGCACCCAGGGCACATGCCCCGGTTGCCCTCCCCTAGTTGCGGCCCTGACTCCTAGTATCACCAAAGCCAAGCTGGAGTGGATCAAATAGCGCAGCCCCAACCCCAAAAATTGGGGGGAAAACAAGGATGGCTACACAACCTCACTTGTCAGCAGAAGGAATGGCAAAGCTATAATGTACCCAATGGGAGCAGAAAAGAACTAGCCACTCAGAGCTGGCAGAATTTGGCACTCTTTCCCAGTTTACTGTCTGTGCAGCAGAGAGCACCAGTCATGGTTTGTTTGTTTGTTTAAACACAGGTCTAGTGCTCTTTCAAAAGAGCTCTAAACCCATGTTTATTAAGAGCCTGCATAAGTTCTGACACAGGCTATGGAGATCGACGATCAGGTATTTCATGGGCAGATATGACTGTGGCAGCCACATATTTGCTTTTTCCTTCAGTCCAAGCCAAATGGGCATTGATGACAGTTCCCTGCAATGAGGAGGAGGGGGGAGAGAGAGAATAAGCCTACTGCAGCCTAAACTGACTAGCAGGCGCTGGACAGATCCTAACCCCTAACTGCATCACGGCATTCATTGTCAGTGAGGCATGCCAGATTGTATCTGTGTCCAAAAGTAGTTTAGGGAGAAGTGGGAAAAGACAAGTTTAATCTGGAACTGCGAAGGACAACTTTACTTTCTGGGTTGAGAATGAAACAAAGGCAATGTTATGAGGACATAACAGAAAACAGGAGTTACTTGGGCATGTTCATGTCATGGTTAGAGAGTCATAAGGAAGACCCCTTACAGGTTGTTGCTGTCACCAGCAATGTAATTGAATAACTCTTCCCCAGGATATGCACTGACTAAACCTTACATGCACACTGATAAACACTGGTCTTTTTCCAGAATTCCTTTAGCGCTTTTACATTGGTAAAATGTCTGCCAACCCTGGAGCATGTGAATAAAGCCAGCATCAGCCAGCATCAAAATCCATTTCAGTTGCCATTTTGTATTTAATATATTATTTTATTGTAAAACAACATATATAATGTAAATATAATATAATATAATATAATATAATATAATATAATATAATATAATATAATATAATATAATATAATATAATATAATATAATATATATAGGTTGTACTGACTACAGTAAACAAAAATATGGAAACGCATCAAGGGTATCAACAAAACTGAAATGTTAAACATGTAATGTGTCCACTGTCTGGAAATATTAGTTGCTATTTGCCATAAAAGACATGGAAGAGTGATATGTGACTACAAATCTGAGCAGCCATTTTTGGAGAGAGAAATTCATAGAAAAAGCCATCATTCCAGATGTTAATCACTAGATGCTAAGGGCATCAAACTCACAGCAAGCCTGGAAATTTCAGGTGGCCTATGCACAGCTTTGCTGTAAACACTATGTGTCATCTTTTCTCCATTCTAGAATAGGCCATAACATCTATCATCTTTTTTTCAAAACTAATCCTGCAGGGAAAGGAAATCAAAGGATCTTCTGACATTTTTTTTCCCTGCTGTACAGGACATTTCCACACTATATCCCCAGTAAACCTACTGGATTCTTCAGTTTTACTGCTACCAATCCAGCCTAGGTGAGGAGATATCCTAGTCTTTATCAAAAACATCAGTAACATTATAGGACAAATTAAAGCTAGGAGAAAGACATAGTTATCCACTTCCTTGAACTTTTTAAAATCATAGTCTAACAGAGCCCCTTTCATAGATGTTTCTCAGATATAGCAGGAAAGAATATTGACTTCTACTGTCTAGACTTTAGATGGCCCACTTTTCAGTCCAATACTTCAGAAGTTCCTGAATTTCTCCATACCACAACCTATGTTCCATAACATATCACAGAACTGCTGGTTTTGACATGTCCCCAAAATTGCTTGTCATAAGCTTCATTAGATTTGCTGTGGGCTTCTGTAAGGAGGGTGTAGCTTTCTCAGCAAATGTGCTTGTCATTTTTCCTGGAGAATGAAATCTTTACACATCTTTTTGTATAAATCTAGTATGCACTGAATTTAGAAATATTAATACAAATACAGTTCCAAAAACTGAATCACTTCTTTGGTCTTAAATATAAATACGGAATTTGGGATGAAAAACTTTCCAAACTTTCCTACCACATGCCCCCACAGACGCAAGCATGTACATACACTGACTCTCCTACAGACAATATCAGCTACTATTTCAATTGATGGAAGAAATGGTGTTAGCTTGAAATAATATATTTATCCATAGCAAATTAAGCAAATGACTTTGCAATTTCTAATAAAGTAAGGCTGGTCCTACCAATAGGCAAAGTGAAATAGATGCCTCAGTGGCAGATTTTGTTAGGCAACAACATTGTACTAGAAGAGGGAGACGTATGCAATGTTTTTCACCCCTAAACTTGTATGTGGCTTTCAGGTGCAATGAAAGATGCTGTTCCACTATCAGTATTTAAAAAAAAAAAAAGGTTCAGCTACCAGACCAATCAGCTTTTCTACATGGAACGGAAGAGAGGGACCGTTTTATTGTTTGCCTTTGGTAGCACTGTATTCTAAGCTTGCCCCACAAGATACCCACATCTTATTTCCATAGAAAAGAGTAGATGGCTGAGATATTTTAATGTTTGATGTTAAGCAGAAAGCATTACCTCCACATGATGCACAGCTGCATGAAAAAAGCAGCTGGTTCTGACAGGAACCCTTGTGCAGAAAGAAAAAAAATGGAGGATGAAATGTAGGATCTCAACTGCAGAGGACAGGCAACAGCAAAAGGAATGTTTACAAAATGAAGATCTGTTCTAAGTCTGTGGAGCAAATGAGGAATCCAGATTTTGGGGCATAGAGTTGAACAGAAAAAAAGAAGTAGGACTGTATTGGGGGACAGAATGGCCCAATTTATTTTTAAAAAAGAGCAATGCTTGTTTTAATAATTTTGTGGAAGGCATGTTTTTTTTTAAATCTTACTCAACTGAATAGGAGGGCTTTGAGGGCATTTTAAAAATCACAGTTTATCATATTTGTGCTCCTTCATCTGGTTGAATTTTGAAAAAGCACAGTCTCATCTATCTTTTTTTCCTCCTAAATTTGATGCAAATGGACTCGCTGCCTATTTGCTTTATGCCGCCTTCCATCCTGTGCCTAGTATTTATGCCTTCAAGGGTTTAGTCTGCCTTTGGCAATGACATCTGTGCTGACTAAAGCACATTATTTTGAGAGGATGTTGGTGAAGAAATGTATTTAACATAGTGTGAAGGAGGAATGCAAGGGTACATGCTTGAAAATGGTAATCTCTCTGTCACACAGCCACCTCCCCTTTATTGGAATAAGGCTGTGTAGAGCACTGATTCATATTGCTTTGAACAATGAAGAGAGCATAATTTAAACCTCCCTGGCATACCAGGGAGGTTTTCCAGGGTTTCCTGGTAAATCGTAAAACCAGTAGGCTGCCACCAACCAGGCAGAGTCTGTGACACCCAGAAGTCAATCCAGCCAGACAGTTCTCTACCATTCCATCAAGGAGTTCTCCCTTTATTTTACCTCTAATAAAAAAAAAAATGTTGCTTTGGTGCTTCCTGCCCCAAATCCAGAAATAATGAACTACAATAAACAAATTGTCAGTCCTGAAATATAAGCAGTAGGTACTTTATATGTTGGCAGCATTTTCCTGAGAAATTCTGTTATTAAACCATTGAATAAAAATCTCCAGGGTAGAGGTAAGAAAAGGAGTTTATTGATAGAAATATAAAAAAGTATATTGAGGGAAGGATAGTACAGAAAAACAGGAGACGCTGAATGCAGAATTCCAAATAAAATCAGTGCAGTCAGCATATCTAACTGGCTACTTACAACCTGTTTGAATAAGCTCTTGAGTCTGAGCCCATGTTCAGAGTCTACTGTAGAGAGGATGGTGGGTGAGAAATCATCTGGCTTTCCTTACTAAATGTTGTTAGCAAGGCTTGTTTGCTGTTGCTATTATTCTTCCTCCTCCTATCTTCCTTTTTATAAAATGTGGAGGAAATTCAAGGCTAGCCTGTTTGGCAAGGTTGATTGTTGCTATAAGCGACAAGGTAAAAATGAGGGTTCCCAGCCAGAAATAGCTGTTATGTAAAATGTTTGGCTTCAAGGCCACCAAGTATCCATCCATTCAGAAAGGTAGGAGGAAGAAGCCCAGCGTTTTGTCATGTTCGCCGTTCCAATGTCTCTGAGACATCGTAACGTTTCTCATGTCATTAATTGGATACGTGTTTCATCTTTCATGGGAGGATGGGTGTACTTATCTCTTGGCTTGGCTTTGGAATGTTTTCCTCTTATCTGTTATGTTCAAGGTTAGTTTCCCAGGCTAGCAGGTCTGACGTTTGCTAGCACCTGGACCGGGCGGGGCTGCTGCAACGGGGGCGGGACACGCACGCACTGGAGGAGTCTTAAGTTTGTATTTGGCGCGCTTTTGCTCATTCTCAGCTTTCTCTGTATTTGTCCTAAGTTCCCTAATAAATCAGATTTCATTTAAGCACTTCTTGTGAGTCTGAGTATTTGGGCTGGGCAATCATTACATAAAGCTGAGAATCTAAGATCCCAACTCCGCTGGCCCCTTTCCAGGATTAGGCAAGTGTCTAACCCTGTGAGGGAGAGCGCCGGCGATGACCGAACCCGACATCGTGATGATGGAAGAAGGGGAGCCGGACTCAACCATGAGGCGACCTGACCGACCGTCCCAAGTGGGAGAGCTATCAGCCATCCTGGAAGAGGCGAGCTCTGAGTCGGAGGGTGAAGCTGGAGGCATGAAAACTGCCCCGGAGACCACCGTAACCTCCCCGGGTGAGCTGGTCACCTGGGATGAGACCCAAGGGGATGTCTCGGTGGCAGGAGGTCCGTCCTGGAGGCAGAGGCACCCACTATCCCCCACAGTGGTCCAGGTGCAGCCTAAAGAGGGCTCCCCACCCCGGATCGCATCCGGGTGCTGGAGTCGAAAATGGACTCATTGGAAACCATTCTAAAGCAGCTGAGTCTCGACGTGACTTCGTTGAGGGAAACGCGGGAGGGGTCAAGCCAACGGCATTCGACACCTTCGTCCCACGGGCAGTCCCCGGAGCAGAGACGGATGGTGCGGGTGCGAGAGGGAGACCAGACGGTCCAGATGGAAATTGCCACCTCACCCGTGCGGCCAACCCCCGCCCCGGCGCCGCCGGCGCCCCGGGGAGCGCCACCCGCCGCCGCCCCGGGGTTGGGGCGCAGCCCGGCGGGAGGCGGGATGAGAGACTTCCCTGTCAAGTTTGATGGGGATCCGATGAAACTCTCCTTTTTCCTGACAAATGCAAAAGCCTACATGGAAGAATGGGGGTCGCTTTTTCAATCGGAAAAGGCAAAGATCCTCACCATTGCCACCAAACTGAAAGGGAGGGCGGCAGACTGGTATGTCCAGATGTGCCAGTCGGAAGCGCCTGAATTGGAGAAATTCAGTGAGTTTCTCTGGGCGTTGAGGCAACACTTTGAGGATCCCCTGGCGAAAGAGAGGGCAAAGCGGGCTCTGAAAGAACTCAAGCAGGGGTCAAGATCCGTGGCTGATTACGCGCTAGAGTTCAAAGCGTTGGCTGGGAAGGTGGAGGACTGGTCCCAAGCCACCATCATTGAGTTATTCAAAGACAGCCTGAACACCGAGGTGCTGCGCTGGTCCCTGGGGAGGGACGACCCCTATACCTTATACGAGTGGATCCAGCTCGCGGGAAGAGCTGAGCATGCCCATGAGATTTTCGCACATCGAAGAGCTGCCAAATCGGGGCGGGAGACGAAGCCCAGTCGCCCACCGAGCACTGGGGGGCGACCCGGACAGCGAGCCTGGGACGAGGAGCGCGAGAAGCAGTATGCGAAAGGCCAGTGTCTGCGATGTGGTAAGGAGGGGCATCGAGTAGCGGCGTGCCCGAAGGCAAAGGGGGAAGACCGGCCAGGGAAGCCACCAATGAAATCCCCTTCCCTACCCAGCAAGCAGAAAGCCGCGGTGGCGGAAACCGAGGGGGACGAGGTGATGTTCTTCGAGAACGAGGGGGAGCCCGAACTGCTGCAGCCGGCGGGAAACGGCAGCCACCTGCTTTAAAGGGCGCCGCGGGGCAGGTGGTGGAAGACGGGCGCGAGCCTTCATCGGTGAGTGGCAGTTACCGCATTCTCACAGTGAAGTTGAAATTGGGTTCCCGATCCAAGACGGTGGAAGTGTGGGCCATGATTGATTCGGGGTGTTCCAGGTGTTTGATGCACCCCGATGTGGTAGCAGCTCTGGAACTACCCACATTCCTCTTGCAGCGACCCATCGCCTTTACGCAGCTGGATGGGTCCATGGCAGGGGGCAAACCGGTCACCCACTTCACAGGACATGTGACTTTGCAGCTGGGCAGCCACCAAGAAAGCTTGTCATTTGTCGTGGCTCCGGTGGGGGGGCCCTTGGTGGTTTTGGGAGTACCCTGGTTGGTTCAGCAGAATCCCCAAATAAACTGGGTTTACCGAACTATCACTTTCAGGGATGGCTTCTACCAGGCGCCAGAAGGGAGGGGTACTCCAGAGGAGATGGTGGGGGTAGCGGCAGCTGCGACTCCGCATTGCCCGGCCCCTCCTTTGGAAGGCTTGCTGCTTGAGTACCAGAGGTTTGCTGATGTGTTTGGAGAAAAGGAAGCGGACCAATTGCCCCCTCATCGAAAAACGGATTGTGCCATTGAGCTGGTGCCCAACACCCAATTGCCCAAACCAAAGATTTATTCCATGACCCAAAAGGAACTAACTCTGTTAAGGGATTTTGTGGACAAAAACTTAGCGCGGGGATTCATCGAGCCAGCGAATTCGCCAGTGGGGGCACCAGTCCTTTTCCGCCCAAAAAAGGATGGGACGTTAAGACTCTGTACGGATTTCCGTGGGTTAAATGCAGTCTCAATTTCCAATAAATATCCCTTGCCCTTGATCAAAGACATGTTGTCACACCTGGCAAAGGGCAAAATATTCTCTAAACTCGATTTAAGAGAAGCCTATTACCGTGTACGCATCAAGGAGGGGGATGAGTGGAAAACGGCATTCAATTGCCCGCTGGGAGCGTTCCAGTATAAGGTGTTGCCTTTTGGGTTGGCTGGGGCCCCTGGGGTATTTATGCAACTGATCAATGAAGTACTTCATGAGCATCTGTTTAAGGGGGTATTGGTGTATTTGGATGATGTATTGATTTATACCGAAACCATGGAAGAGCATGTGTCTCTGGTGAAAACGGTGTTGAGTAAACTCAGGTCAGCAGAATTGTATGCCAAACTCTCTAAATGTGCATTTCACCAGACACAAATTGACTATTTGGGGTATAGAATTTCAGATAAAGGCATTGAAATGGACCCTACCAAGGTCCAGGCTATCATGGACTGGGAAAGTCCCCGCACCCGCAGGCAACTTCAAAGTTTCCTGGGGTTCAGTAACTATTACAGATTATTCATAAAGGGGTTCGCCGAAATTGCCTTACCCCTAACCGATTTGCTCCGAACCAAGGGTTTGGGAGACACTCGGAGAGTAAAGAACCCAGGGGCGCTGTTGCGCTGGACGCCCGCTTGTCAAACGGCGTTTGAGCGGCTTAAGGCAGCTTTTGTCAAAGAGCCCATTTTGCAACATCCTGATCCCTCAAAACCTTTTGTGGTTCAGGCTGATGCCTCCGACTACTCCATTGGGGCATTGTTGATGCAACAGGACGAGACAGGATGCCTCAAGCCATGTGCCTACTTATCCCGCAAGTTCTCCGAGACTGAGCGACGTTGGCATGTATGGGAGAAAGAGGCATTCGCAGTAAAAGCCGCGTTGGAAACTTGGCGACATCTGTTAGAGGGGGCGAATCATCCCTTTGAGGTGTGGACTGACCATAAAAATTTGGAAGCTCTTAGCACCCCTCAAAAACTAAGCCCGAAACAAGTTCGTTGGGCTCAATTTTTTAATCGGTTCAATTTTCAATTGAAGTTCATTCCGGGGAAAAAGAATTTCCTGGCTGATGCGTTGTCAAGGCAACCTCAGGACTCTGGGGCAGCGCCAGAGGTGGTTAGCACCCTGTGGACGGCGCCCCAATTGGGCATGCAGGCTGTGACGCGTAGCCAAACGCGCGCGCAGCAACCACCCGCTGCAGACGCCGCCCAGCCGAGCGCTTTGTCAATTCCTTCCCCATTGCAACAAAAGTTTCTAAAGGAATTAAAAACTGACACTTGCTTGGAAATCCGACCGCCTCTACATGCCTGAAAGCTTAAGAAAAGAGGTGTTGCTCCGTTCACACGATGACAAAGTCGCCGGACATTTTGGGTTTGTGAAAACCTTGCATCTGGTTCGGTGGCAGTTCTGGTGGCCTACCTTGCGCAAAGATGTTAAGGAATACATCGCCTCCTGCACTACCTGCGCGATGTCCAAACGCAAAGTGGGTAAACCACAGGGGCTGTTGCAGCCCGTAGCCACCCCGGCTTGCCCTTGGGATGAAATCTCCATGGACTTTATTGTTGAACTACCCCCCAGCCAACGAAAAACGGTCATCTGGGTGGTCAAGGATTTTTTCTCAAAACAAGCCCACTTCATCCCCTGCATGGCCATTCCTTCGGCACGGCAATTGGCCCGCCTCTTTCTTGTACACGTGTACAGGTTACACGGATGTCCCTCTCGCTTAATTTCGGACAGGGGCACGCAATTTACCTCGCAATTTTGGCAGGCATTCCTCAAACTACTAGGCACGAAACAAGCCCTGTCCACGGCATGGCATCCCCAGACGGACGGCGCCACGGAGGCTTTAAATTCTACTCTGGAGCAATACCTCCGAGCTTTTGTGAATTATCAGCAGGATAACTGGGTGGATCTCCTTCCCTTCGCTGAGGTTGCTTACAACAATGCCGTCCACCAAAGCACTGGCCAAACCCCATTTCGTGTGGCGCAGGGCAGAGACTTTGTACCCATCCCGGATTTGCCCCAACCCCCTGCCATATCTACCTCACCGGGAGACTGGGCCACGCAACTGTCAGACTCCTGGCCAGTGATTCAAAGAGCACTGGCTGATGCCCAATTGGATTACAAACATTTTGCTGACAGGAAACGTGCCCCTCAGCCTGGCTTTCAAGTTGGTGATTTGGTTTACCTCTCCACTAAGTTTATCAAGTCATCACAACCTTCTAAAAAATTGGCACCTAAATTTGTGGGTCCTTTCCCTATCGTTGCTCAAATTAACCCTGTAACTTTTAAGCTTGACTTGCCCCATAATCTCAAACGCTTACACCCTGTTTTTCATTGCAGTTTGCTCAAACCGACTATTCGTTCTGACCGCTGGCATGACCAACCTCCGCCTCCAACCCCCATCATGATCGATGGGCAACAACACTTTGAAGTTAAAGACATCTTAGATTCTAGACGCCTTCGCAATACTTTGCAGTATTTAGTTCATTGGAAGCATTTTCCCCATCCCGAATGGGTGGCAGCACCGGATGTGGCTTCTCCTATCCTCGTTGCCCGTTTCCACTCTGCTTATCCAACAAAACCGGGTCCCTGACTTTGCTTTGGGGAGGCGGTATGTCATGTTCGCCGTTCCAATGTCTCTGAGACATCGTAACGTTTCTCATGTCATTAATTGGATACGTGTTTCATCTTTCATGGGAGGATGGGTGTACTTATCTCTTGGCTTGGCTTTGGAATGTTTTCCTCTTATCTGTTATGTTCAAGGTTAGTTTCCCAGGCTAGCAGGTCTGACGTTTGCTAGCACCTGGACCGGGCGGGGCTGCTGCAACGGGGGCGGGACACGCACGCACTGGAGGAGTCTTAAGTTTGTATTTGGTGCGCTTTTGCTCATTCTCAGCTTTCTCTATATTTGTCCTAAGTTCCCTAATAAATCAGATTTCATTTAAGCACTTCTTGTGAGTCTGAGTATTTGGGCTGGGCAATCATTACATGTTTACACCCAAGGTTATAAAAGTTATTTACACCTTCTCATTGGCATTAGACAGTCAGCTGTTCACTATGACTTCATTCTTGTTTACAATTAAGATTCCACTCTAGCCATGCCTTTCCTAAAATCTGGCTAAGGAGTTGAGCCAGACTGTGAAGTGTCAGGAGCTCTGTGATTTACTGCCAAATCATGGTCTGGAGATCAGGACAGCTGCTTTACTTAATTTAAGCAGAATGGTGTTTCTGATGTCATGGATCCAGCCAACAAACAAACAAACAAACAAAGCAACTGAAATCACCTTCCTAACAACCTTTCAATGATAACATGTCTGATTACTTTTTATCAGTTATGCCTTTATAAAAAAGACATTATACAGGAGACACTTGTGGGGGTGGGAGAGAAAGAAAAAAATAAATTGTGTCTATTCAGGCCTTCAGCATGGGTTCAATTTACCAATACTTTGAACCAAAAACTAGAGGTTTTCCATAATGATGGCTACTTACCAAAATTCTCAGAGTTGATTATAGCATTTTTTTTTCTAAAACACAAATACAAAATGTATGAGCAGATGAACATGCAAAATACTTGGGGAGAGGGGGAGTGGGAGGAGAAAAAAGGCAGCCCATCCCATGGGAAGAAAGGTGGAGGTGACAGCATTTAATGAAAAGTTGTTTGTTCTTGAGGAGAAGGAAAGCTGATTAATCTCACCTCTTTTGAAAAGATATCATTATGCAGCCTGATTACTTCTTTTTATTTTCTAGCTTTCTAGCCAGAGGCGGTGAAGAAGAAAATGTTCTGGTAGCTCCACAGACTTCAAAGACTCACAGAGCTACTAGAAACATTGAAAAATCCTCTTTCCCAGCCAGATACCAGAATATAGACACCTAAACTAGGCAGAACAATGAGTTGTGTTTGGCGTTAATTTCATTTCCTGAAAAGAGTTTTCTTACCTCCGCCAGGAAAAGTAGAGCTTTTCTCCACTGCTGGGCTGGTGCCCTTCATCCATCCCTGGGTCAGGAGAAAACAAAACCAGCATGAAATTTGCTGTCCCCATTGCCAAACCCTAATATGCCTCCTATGCCCCTTTTTTTCCAAGTCACTAGTGTCACCTGATTGCCCTTCATAGCAATGGGTGACAAAACCTAACAGATTTTATATACCCTGGACAGCATATAAGTAAGGTGGGAGATGCTACTTTTCAACCAGAGGGGAGGATTTTCTTTGCTATAATATATAATAATGTCTGGGGGGGGGGGGAACTCTCAGCCCTATCTCAAACATAATTCCATATTTTATTTATTTTCAAATTTAAAAGAAGACCAAATATTGTAAGTGAAAACAATGGATGGAAATGGAAACAGCATTTATTGAAATCATCGAATTGGACCATTCAAGCTTTTATAGAGATTAATAGGACTTGTCCACCTTTGCCCAAGTAATTAAAAAAAGGAGGGGAGGATGGAAACCCTAATTGCTCTGGGACAAAATCCTGCATTGCACACCAAAGGGCAATCTTACATTAACTCTGTTTTATGCTGATGCTTGCATCATGTTTTAATAAGGCAATAATCTGCCTGGCTTAATGCATATGTAGTTCTGGAAGACAAACATTGTTCATTTGTTGTGCTTGAAAAAACAGAAAAGAAAATCAAACTGAGGAGCGATATTTCTGTGATTGCAGTATCATTCCAGGAAGCACCAGGGGAGGAGTGAAGCTAAGCTTCTCCGTCAAGAACATTGTATTGTCATAAGAAACCTGGTGTGCTTCAACCATCATGTACTGTACTTAAAACAACAACAATGACAACAGTTACCTGGTCGTTTTTAAGGAAACCTTGGGTTAGGGGAAGAGGACAAGTAGGAGACCAGACCAAAAAGCTGCCCTGTCAAAGTTAGCAGTAGATTTCTAAGCACACCGATACCCATCTCCAAGAATATATTCGATAATATCCAGCTGTTTCCTAGGCATTGTGAGAAGAGCTAGTGGCTATTTACTTTAGAATGTGCCTAACAAAAGAAGATATACTTTAGGCAGACCTAGCCAGAAAGTTTGACCAACTTCAAGCAGTCTTTTGAGTCCTGTTAATAGTCAAAACTGCAAAGCTATTATTTAACCTTACTTCAAACAAACACCTTCTTCTCTTTATTTGTATTGTAAAACCTTTCACATGATATAAACCACTTTGAACTCTGTAAAGGAAGAAGGGATTTAAAACATGCCCATGCAGGTGAGAGTGAGCTGACCTGCCATTTTCAGAGGAGGAGCAGGAGGAATGGAGCATCAGTGTGCAAATACAAGAAGCGCCTCTTGCTTGTGCTACTTGCCTGGCTGCCATTCAAAAGGCAACATGAAGCTGTCTCATCCTTCTCTCCTTCACAGATTATCCCTGATTAAGAAGCAGTATCAGAGAAACAGGGAAAGGTTGCAAATGGAAGTTTCACATGAACAGCTCCCAAACATCCTGAGAAAAATGTAGGACAATGCACAATAAATGACTCAAATAAAACCACCTTTGGGCAGGAGATAGGGAGAGAGCAGAACACAAGAGAACATAATTTGTTCCCAGTTCACAACACTAGAAAGGAAGATTGTGTGTGCTTTTCATTTTACTCAGTGGTTAAGCTCATGCATTGTACACAAAAGTTCTTACAACCACCCCTTAGTATTTTCACATAATGCTCAGGAAAAAAAAAGTATCTTAAATCCTTGGGAACTCTAGTAAGTCTACGTAGGCCCCACTGAGCTGGATGCATCAATGGTCTGAAGGTAGCTTCTTCTGTTCCTATATCCTGTGTTGTCCATTTATCATGCAGGTGGTGCCCATCAACACGTTATTCCATGCCTTCAAATTTCCCACTCGCTCTAGTTTCATTTTTAAGATTCTTTTCATTTTAAAAACAGTTCAGGTCTCCACTTGATCACAGAACTCACTTGGAGAGGGGAGTTAGTTCAATGTTGCACATCAAAGTGGTATTTTTGTATTTGGCCAGATTGTACTGTGCTCCAGTTCAAAAGCGGTTATGTTTTGTTCATGTAAATGTACAAGAGGAGGTTTTTTTTTTTTAATGTTCTGAGCATCATAATCTGCTCTGGGGTATTTCAAAGCTGATGCACTGCTTCAGGCTCATGTTCCCAGACTGACATGTTAATCACTTAATTCAGACCAGAATGGATTAGATTGGGAAAATTTATAAGACTGATGAGAACCGGGAATACGTTTTTAGCACTTAGTGTCACGGCTCCTGAACTGACAAAATCTTTTGTAGCTCTAAAAGATGATAGCAATTATATAAGAAACAATTTTTAGTTCTTAACTAAAATCATGTTTAGGTTATATTTAAGAGGCATTATCCTGTCTGAAGATTACCCTCGCAGATGATTTCTGTATCTCTACTGCTGACAAGCCACATCAGAGCCAGCATTTGTGAGCATTCCCTTAGATATATTTCTGTAATTGCTGGATGCCTTTAAGAAACCCGGTTGCACGGGAGTTATAGTGAAAGATCAGTGTGGAGGGAGGAGCCACTGCTGCTACACCAAATCGTGCTCCAGTGCTGCTCCTAGGTTAGCTGTTATCTCAGTCAGCAGCAGCAGCAGCACAACAGCCAGCCCCACTTTCCTCCTCTAAGCAGCTGAATGCCTGGAAACAGGGCAAAGAGGGGCCAATCCACACAATGGAAAGGGGACCTTTGGGGACTTGGGTGCTCTTGCAGCAATTCTGGCCACTCTTGCCCTCCTCTCTTGAGCAACTCATGGGGCTTATGCCTGTTGTTGGACCAGCAGTGGGGAAATAATAATAATAATAATAATAATAATAATAATAATAATAATAATAATAATATAAGCCACCAGACTCTCAACAACTCTGGGCAGCTCACAACAATCAAAGAAAGACATTTCAATAAAATCAATAAGAAATAAAGATAAAAGTTGGCAAGTGCAATGAAGCAAGGGGTCTCACTGTCCCTCACCAAAGGCCTGGGTAAAGAGCCAGGACTTCACAGCTCTTCTAAACAACAGCAGAGTGGGAGCCATCTTGGGAGGAACCTCATTCCAGACGTCAGGTGCTGCTACAGAGAAGGCATGTTTCCAGGGTCCCAAGAGATGGGATTGTTTAATCGAAGGAACCCAGAGCATGCCAACCCTGCGGGATCAAATTGGCCAGGCAGATATCAAGGGAGAGAGGCAGTCCCTCAAGTTACCAGGGCCCTATATCAGGCCCCTGTGCTTTATTGATAACAACCAGCACCTTGATTTGTACCCAGAAGCACACCAGCAACCAATGCAGCTCGCAAAGCAGAGGTGTTCCATGGGCATACCAAGGCATGCCCATCAAGCTCGCACCACTGCATTCCAGATGGTTTGCAAGGGCAGCCCCATGTAGAGAGAACTGCAGTAGTCAAGCCATGAGTTGACTAGGGCATGAGTGATTGTCTGAAGGGCCCCCTGATCTAGGAAAGGGTGCAGCTGTCGCACCAAATGATGTTGTGCAAAGGCCATATGAATATGCAGCCATGTGAATCTGCTGCTCTCTTTCTTCTACTCACCCTCAACTGCCACAACCCAGAGGGAGGCTTGATACCTGTGCTGTCTTAGCACTGGGAAGTCCATCTGAGTGGTTTGCCTGAGAGGAAAGCTCCACCTCTGGAGAGGATTTAATAACAAACTCCTTAACTGTTGCCAATGCTAATTCTTATACAGCCACAGTGATGCCATCTGTGGGCAAGTAGGAATGTCAAGAGACCTGGAAAAAACCAAGGCTAGCAGAAGAGAAATGGGGGGGGGGACATAAAAGGATGAAAGAAAGTTTGATGTAGCCCAAGAGGAATAAACATACTCAGTATCTGTTGAAAACAACAAGGAAATGGAATATCCTAAAGGAAATCATGGTTGATTGGAACCCTGAACAGGAACATTCCACATTGCAATGTTTTGTTGCAATTCCCATTTTTATCTGTGGTTTCACACTGTACAGAATTTTCTGTGGTGATTTCTGTTTATCATTCTAACTCCATGCTACCTGTTCTGCAAAGAAAATTCTGTTACCTGTGTGGAAGTTTCTCATGCAGAAAGAAAACAGAAAAGGAAATGTAAGTGATGTGCAGGCAGTTTACTCAGTATAATGGGCAGAAGTTTATCCAGTGGAATTTAACCAGTTATAAATCTATGCGCCTGATTGTTTGTTTGTTTTTAAGGAAAGATGCAATTCATATAGCAGTGTTTCTGGCAATGTTTTCTTTATTCTAGTTTTCCTTCTCAGTTACCACATTTGTCAGTTGTCATGATCACCGTTGTGATGCTTGTGACATCGCAACAGCTCGCATGACAATACAGGGAAATGGGTCCCTGGAGGATTAAGGCAAAGGCAACTATGAAACACAAAGGAAAGCAACAGGTGCAGGAAACTAAGTAACAACCGAGACCGGCAGCGCGGAAGACAGCAATACAAAGTTGCCAACAAGCAATTGACTAAAAACAACAAGAGAGGCGTGCCTGAGCTGTCAAAGGATTAAGAGCCTGATCACACGGCAATGAATCATTACTGTTCAGGAAGGCGATCGAGGCAACGCCTGGGGCGCAGGGGGGCTTAATGACCTCTCACCGGACAGGGACGAAACCGGTGGGACTCGTGGGACGCACCTGGAATAAGGTGGGGTGGAGCGCTGACCTGTGCGGGCTATTTAAATCCCATTCCGGCGCGCTCCCCTCACTCTCAGCTTTTTAAAGGCATGCACTCTGTTCCTCAATAAAGCCAGAACCTAAGCCTATGCTAGCGTCTGTGTCTTTACTGGATCGCAGGCAGAGCATGACATAAAGCTGAGCGTCTCAAAAACGAACCTCGCCAGTCTCCACTGGGAAAAAAAATTTTCTGCAGGAGAAAACACCAGCGATGACGGAACCAGGGACGGCCATGGAGTCGGCGCTTCATGCCGGAGGCGCAAAGGATGCAACGCAAGAGGGGGAGACGACCCGACAGCTGCTAGAGTCGGCGCACCCGAGATGGGACATGGCCCAGTATGGACATTGCTTCGAGACGGAAGCATCCAAAATCTCAGCAGTGGCCACGAAACTCAAAGGCAGGGCTGCGGACTGGTACGTCCAGATGTCGGAGTCCGGAGCCCCAGCCCTGGCCACTTTTCACAACTTCCTAGCCGCGCTCAAACATTACTTCAAAGACCCCCTGGCAAAGGAAAGGGCCAAGAGTACCCTTAAAGGTCTTCGCCAAGGGAAAAAAGCGGTGGCAGACTACACTCTCGAGTTCAAGGTCCTAGCAGGTAAAATCCCGGAATGGTCTGAGGCCACCTTGATCGACATGTTCAAGGATGGCCTCAACCGTGAGATGCTACAATGGGCACTCTATAGGGACGACCCAGACTCCCTACACGGGTGGATTTGTCTGGCCGGAAAGGCTGAGCACACCCAGCACACCTTCATGCTAGCAACCACGAACGACAGAACCCCTCCCAGTGGGAGACGACCAGTCCCACAGTCGGGCCCGATCTGGGACACAGAGTGACAATGGCGGTTTGCCCACGGGGAATGTGCCAGGTGTGAGAAGATGGGCCTCTGGGCAGCTGAATGCTTCAAGGACAGGACAACAGATCGCCCGCCCAGACCAACACCAAAGGTGCCGCACAAGCCGCCCAACCCTCCCAGATGGCTGACAGGAGCGCTAGCGACCCCGGACAAGGAAGCGGACGCCTACCTCGCAGGGGACGTGGTTGACGCCCAGAAGCAGCCGGCGGGAAATGCCTCCCACCTGCCCTAAGCAGCGCCGCTGGGAAGGTGGTAAAGGAGGGGCGCGACAACCCCAGGGTGAGTGAAGATTGCTCCATCCTGGCAGGGAAAATCGAACTCACTTACGGCTCTAGAGCCATCACGGTCGAAGCTCTGGTGGACTCTGGGTGCTCCAGAAACCTAATCCACCCAGACATTGTCATCGCACTGAAACTGCCCTGCTCCCCCCTCCCTAAACCACTGGTGTTCCAACAACTCGACAGCTCTACAGCGGAGGGGGGGGGGACCGGCCACCCAGGGTACAAGAAAGGTCACCCTGAAAATGGGCACCCACAGGGAGTCCATAGACTTTGTAGTAACCCCGGTGGGGAAGCCCATAGTGGTGCTGGGGATCCCCTGGCTAGCATGCCACAAACCCTGCATAAATTGGAGGACCCGCTCTATCACATTCGAGGACGGGGTCTACCAAGCACCAACAAAGGAGAAATCCTCTGCTCTGACTGTGGGGAGGGCAGAGATTGTCGACCAAACCCCCCCTCCCAGAAGGACTGCCAGAGCAATACTCGGACTTCACAGATGTCTTCGGGGAGGAGGAGGCGGACCAATTACCGCCCCCCCCATCGCAAGATGGACTGTGCAATCGAACTGCTCCCGGACATCCCCTTACCCAAGCCCAAAATCTACCCCATGACCCAGAGGGAATTGGCGGCGCTGCGAGAATTTTTGGACAAAAACCTCTCCAGGGGCTTCATCGAACCGGCAAACTCGCCGGTTGGAGCGCCCATCCTATTCCAAGAAAAGAAGGATGGCACCCTGAGACTATGCACAGATTACCACGGATTAAATTCCGCCTCCCTATCCAACAAATACCCCCTTCCCCTTGTAAAAGACATGCTGGCACACTTGTCAAAGGGAAGGGTGTTTTCCAAACTCAACCTCCGCGAGGCGTACTACAGAATTCGCATCAGGGAGGGGGACGAGTGGAAAACGGCGTTCAACTGTCCCTTGGGCTCCTTCCAGTACAAGGTACTGCCTTTCGGTCTTGCAGGGGCCCCAGGGGTCTTCATGCAACTCATCAACGAGGTGCTGCATGAACATCTGTTCAAGGGCATACTAGTTTACCTAGATGATGTCCTAATCTACACAAGGACTCAGAGGGAACATGAAAAATTAGTGAGACAAGTTCTCACTAAGCTCCGGAAAGCCAAACTCTACGCTAAGCTGTCCAAGTGCGAATTCCACAAGTCGCGCTTGGACTACTTAGGGTACAGAATCTCTGACAAGGGCATAGAGATGGACCCCGTGAAGGTTCAGGCAGTTTTGAGCTGGGAACGCCCACGCACCAGGCGCCAGCTTCAAAGCTTCCTTGGGTTCGCGAACTTCTATAGGTCCTTCGCGAGGGGGTTTGCGGAAATTGCCCTGCCCTTAACCGATTTACTAAAGACCAAAGGCGTTGGGGAGACGCGCAAGGTCAAAAACCCAGGGGCTGTGCTTAATTGGACTCCCAACTGTCAAACCGCTTTTGACAGGCTAAAAGTGCTGTTCACAGCGGAGCCAATCCTGTCCCACCCGGACCCCGAACGGCCTTTTGTGGTGCAGGCGGACGCCTCTGACTTCTCAATTGGGGCCATCCTACTGCAAAAGGATTCCGCTGGAATCCTGAAGCCATGTGCCTATCTCTCTAGGAAATTTTCAGAGACAGAGAGGCACTGGCACATGTGGGAAAAGGAAGCCTTTGCAGTTAAAGCAGCACTGGAGGCTTGGCGTCACCTTTTGGAAGGGGCGACTTGCCCGTTTGAGGTCTGGACAGACCACCGCAATCTCGAGGCGCTCTGTACGCCCCGGCGCCTCAGTCCCAAACAGATACGCTGGGCTCAATTCTTCAGCCGGTTCAAATTCCAGCTGAAGTTTATCCCAGGAAAGTTGTCCTTATCCTTTTATGTCCCTTCTCTGTTTCTGTGAAATGTGCTTAAAGTGTGGTGCCCAGCATTGGAAACAATTCTCAAGGTGTTATCAGAGCAAAACAAAATATAGTGGAACTGTTATTTCCTGTGATTTGGAAATGGCTTTAATTGATGCAGCCTAAAATTACATTTGTCTTGTTTGTGTTGTCACACTTCTAATTAATTTTCACTTTACGATTACAAGATAATACTACATCTTTCATGCAGTGCATTTTATTTTATCTTAATATGTTTTTTTTTTCAATTAAAATTGTTTCCATGGCAGTTGAAATTCGGAAAAAGACATTTTACATTGTTACGTAGTTATAACTAGAAGCATATTTTATTGTAAACCATCCAGAGTCACTCTTTGAGTGAGATGGGCGATGACTAAATTTGAAATATAAAGAAAATAAAACATTTATACATTATGTAGAATGTTAAGAACATAGTAATATTTACTGAAGTATTCAGTGTTGTTAAACTGTTTATGCCAATTTTTAAAATTAGATCTGTATTTTGTCATTTGGGCTTCTGACTAATAATAATAATAATAATAATAATAAATAGAAGCTATCTCTCAGGTTCATCAAGAGAATTAAGAAAGCTGTACTCTAGTGAACCCAGAGATAAATTGGATTCTAAAAGTAAAGGTATTCAGTTGCTGAGATTTCTGTAACCCTTAATCCCTTTTCCCTTTTAATCAGGTTAGAAAAGCTTCTGTAGGGTTTTTTTTTAAATGTAGTTAGATATCAAAAGTGTGATTAAATAATTAGAAGTGTTTCTTACCTGACTTGTCTAAAAATGCTAATGTCTCTTTGGGGAGAAAGTACTAGCTTTTCTAGTATATGATTTTCTATAAGAACTTGTCTGCTCAAATGGGTTTTGCACATCTTTTTCGCTCTGCCTAAGCCTATTTGCAGCAAGGCATATTCTAACACGATTATCCCATGACAAGCACCATTCAGGCACCGATTCCTGTTCTCATTTGTTTGCTTGCTAATCTTTGCTGTATTACAGGCATATGTAGATGACTATAGCTGAGATGCTAAGCAGACAGCTTACTTATGCTGATAACTGCTCAAGTAGAAAGTCTACTCTTATGAGCAACATAACATGGTTTAAAGGGAATCCATGAAAGATGAGGGAGTATGCACATGGATAAAATGACGGCAAATAACTAGCACAAATTCTAAAGGAGACCCTTGATAGAATCATAGAAATGAATTCTAGCTTTGTAAACAGGAGTAAGATTTCAGTATATCCAAAGATTTCAAGATATCCAAAATCTAAGGTAAACTTAAAATGGATTTCTAGGGATAAAAATAAACCACATTTTAAAAAAAATCTAGAAAGAACCAATAGCTACAAGTCTTTCTGTCAAAAATCTGTTGTTTACTCTTAATGTTAATTGCTCCAAGCTCCTTGTGGAAAGAGATGCCCTTTTATGCAGAGACAGCTGTTAATTCATGGGCTTGTGATCTTTTACTTAGCCATTCTCTGCTGGAGTTGGTTTGTCTCTTTTATCTATAGCAGTAGGATGTTCTCTCTTGGATGCTTTTTTCTTTTTCTTCTGATTTGTATGAAAAAAATGCAGTCTTAATAAATGAACAGATTAAATAAGGAGGGTTTTATCAACTGGGTTGACTAAAACTAATGCAAAGACTGTTGCTAATTTGTTAGTTTATCAAAGCCAGCAGCTTTTAAGAACAATGGAAATAGCATTCTTTTCTGTGCTTTCCATCAACTTTCCCGTTATTGTGGCCCCAATCAATAAGCATGTAAATATAGTAAGAGGAACTGAGCACTGGAATCTACCTGTCCAGTTCCTATATGATTAGATTTACTGGCACCAGCCACCAGTCACCTCTGTGGATCAGGGTTTGGACTGGCTGGGATTAACTGATTCAGTATGTAAAGGGGAGAAAGAGAAGAGGCTTAATTGGTCATATCCTTGAGCATATAGAAAATAGAATCCTAATGTGACTTGGCTGGAATGCACTAAATTATTTTCTGACATGGGGATCAGGGCTGGGGTGGGAATAGCTAAGCCTCAACCAAATCAATTCCAAATTTTCAACCAAATCAATTCCAAGCCTAAAAAGGTTTAACTATCAAACTGGTGGATTATTGGGGGGGGGGTATTGTATACACCTGTTAGTTTTATCATTTATCATTTTCTTTTTGTTATTTTTGATGCTGCTATAACAGTTATAGCAACTGTTCCAATGTTAAGCAGGTTGCATATTATTAGAGCCAGATTGTTAGCTGATACTATCATAGAGTGAACAACTTCTCTGAAGCCCACCTAGGCCTGAAAAGATTCAGTTTCAAATAATGTTTGGGAAGGCAATCTAAGCAAGATGCCCCTGCATTGTTTATAGCAATGAATACTGTATATCTCAGGAACAATGAAGGCAGATCCCTTTGGATGTTGATGTGGATGGTTGGATCTCCCACTGTAATAAGGAAGTGAGGGCAGTCTGGCTGTGACATCTGTCACCCCACTGATCTCCATGTCTGATTCAGCTGATCTGGCTAGCTAGGCGGGTGCCCCCTTTCCACTCCATGTGCGTCTCTTGTGAAGCTGCACACTCGGTGAAAGAGAACGACCATCCCAGAGAGAAGGAGTGTCCTGATCTTGAGTCAAGGGTAGCCGATAGCTGGGCTGCCCTGCTAAACCCTCCAAACAAGCTCAAGGTCCATTCCACTGTAATAAACCCCTAAGTTTTTGGTATGACTCAGCAGTGCCTCCTAAAACATCTGATCAATTGATGCAGAGACCTCAGTAGAATATTTTGTTTTCCATAAGGCCTTTCTCATACAATCCTCTGGCATAATATTTGAAAACAAATCAGCATTAATTAATCAGTCAATCACAGGGTCTTTAGGAAAGTGGGTTCAGCTGCCAGATAATTTTCTTATTTGCAAGTTAGACTCATGACAGCAGAATTTACTGCATAACTGGACAAAGCAATACAAAGTCTTCCCAAGGAAGCTGCTTTCGCATATCTTCTATAAAATTTGGGGATAGTGCTGAAGAGGAGAAGGGCACGCTAACCATACCCAAGCAGAAGACCTAGATGATTTCTCTCCTAGCATTGTCTCTGCCAAGAACCCCAAGCAGGTGCTGAAACCAAAAATCTTATTCAAGCACCCAACAAGCATAATTTAGAATGTTTGTGCACATATATGCACGATGTGCTGGTTTGTTTTCATTATTCTATGGCATCTTTCCAAACCACTGTCTAAGGAATGGAATTGTTGTTTATTCGTTTAGTCGCTTCTGACTCTTCGTGACTTCATGGACCAGCCCATGCCAGAACTTCCTGTCAGTCGTCAACACCCCCAGCTCCCCCAGGGATGAGTCCATCACCTCTAGAATATCATCCATCCACCTTGCCCTTGGTTGGCCCCTCTTCCTTTTGCCCTCCACTCTCCCTAGCATCAGCATCTTCTCCAGGGTCTCCTGTCTTCTCATTATGTGTCCAAAGTATTTCAGTTTTGCCTTTAATATCATTCCCTCAAGTGAGCAGTCTGGCTTTATTTCCTGGAGGATGGACTGGTTGGATCTTCTGGCAGTCCAAGGCACTCTCAGAATTTTCCTCCAACACCACAGTTCCAAAGCATCGATCTTCCTTCTCTCAGCCTTCCTTATGGTCCAGCTCTCGCAGCCATATGTTACTACGGGGAACATCATTGCTTTAACTATGCGGACCTTTGTTGTCAGTGTGATGTCTCTGCTCTTAACTATTTTATCGAGATCTGTCATTGCTCTTCTCCCAAGGATTAAGCGTCTTCTGATTTCCTGACTGCAGTCAGCATCTGCAGTAATCTTTGCACCTAGGAATACAAAGTCTTTCACTGCTTCTACATTTGCTCCCTCTATTTGCCAGTTATCAATCAAGCTGGTTGCCATAATCTTGGTTTTTTTGAGGTTTAGCTGCAAGCCAGCTTTTGCACTTTCTTCTTTCACCTTCATCATAAGGCTCCTCAGTTCCTCTTCACTTTCAGCCATCAAAGTGGTATCATCTGCATATCTGAGATTGTTAATGTTTCTTCCAGCAATTTTAACCCCAGCCTTGGATTCCTCAAGCCCAGCATGTCACATGATGTGTTCTGTGTACAAGTTGAATAGGTAGGGTGAGAGTATACAGCCCTGCCGTACTCCTTTCCCAATCTTAAACCAGTCCGTTGTTCCATAGTCTTTTCTTACTGTTGCTACTTGGTTGTTATACAGATTCTTCAGGAGGCATACAAGATGACTTGGTATCCCCATACTGCTAAGAACTTGCCACAATTTGTTATGGTCCACACAGTCAAAGGCTTTAGAATAGTGAATAAAACAGAAATAGATGTTTTTTCTGAAACTCCCTGGCTTTTTCCATTATCCAGCGGATATTGGCAATTTGGTCCCTAGTTCCTCTGCCTTTTCTAAACCCAGCTCGTACATCTGGCAATTCTCGCTCCATGAATTGCTGAAGTCTACCTTGCAGGACCTTGAGCATTACCTTACTGGCATGTGAAATGAGTGCCACTGTTCGATAGTTTGAACATTCTTTAGTGTTTCCCTTTTTTGGTATGGGGATATAAGTTGATTTTTTCCAGTCTGATGGCCATTCTTGTGTTTTCCAAATTTGCTGGCATATAGCAGGCATTACCCTGACAGCATCATCTTGCAAGATTTTGAACAGTTCAGCTGGGATGCCGTTGTCTCCTGCTGCCTTGTTATTAGCAATGCTTCTTAAGGCCCATTCAACCTCACTCTTCAGGATGTCTGGCTCTAGCTCACTGACCACACCGTCAAAGTTATCCCCGATATTGTTATCCTTCCTATACAGGTCTTCTGTATATTCTTGCCACCTTTTCTTGATCTCTTCTTTTTCTGTTAGGTCCTTGCCATCTTTGTTTTTGATCATACCCATTTTTGCCTGGAATTTACCTCCAATGTTTCTAATTTTCTGGAAGAGGTCTCTTGTCCTTCCTATTCTATTGTCTTCTTCCACTTCCGCGCATTGCTTGTTTAAAAATAATTCCTTATCTCTTCTGGCTAACCTCTGGAATTTTGCATTTAATTGGGCATACCTCCCCCTATCACTGTTGCCTTTTGCTTTCCTTCTTTCTTGGGCTACTTCTAGTGTCTCAGCAGACAGCCATTTTGCCTTCTTGGTTTTCTCTTTCTTTGGGATGTATTTTGTTGCCGCCTCCTGAACAATGTTGCGAACTTCTGTCCAGAGTTCTTCCAGGACCCTATCTACTAAGTCCAGTCCCTTAAATCTATTCTTCACCTCCACTGCATATTCCTTAGGAATATTAGTGAGCTCATATCTAGCTGATCTGTGGGTCTTCCCTAATCTCTTTAGTCTGATCCTAAATTGTGCAAGAAGAAGTTTGTGATCTGAACTACAGTCAGCTCCAGGTCTTGTTTTTACTGACTGTATAGATGTCCGCCATCTTTGGCTGCAAAGGATGTAGTCAATCTGATTTCGGTGTTGTCCATCTGGGGAAGTCCATGTATAAAGCCGTCTCTTAGGTTGTTGGAAGAGAGTGTTTGTTATGCAGAGTGATTGTCTTGGCAAAATTCTATCAGCCTATGTCCTGCTTCATTTTGTTCTCCCAGGCCATGCTTACCTGTAATTCCAGGTGTCATTTGACTGCCCACCTTATCATTCCAGTCTCCCATGATGAAAATAACATCTCTTTTAGGTGTGTTGTCCAGTAGGTGCTGCAGATCCTCATAGAACTGCTCTACTTCAGCTTCTTCAGCATCTGTGGTTGGGGCATATATTTGGATCACTGTGATGTTAGATGGCTTGCCCTGAATTCGAATTGAGATCATTCTATTTTTTTTTGGATTGTATCCAAGCACTGCTTTAGCCACTTTACTATTAATTATGAAGGTTACTCCATTTCTTCTGTGGTCCTCTTGTGCACAGTAGTACATCTGGTGGTCATTTGATGTGAAGTGGCCCATTCCAGTCCAGTTCAGTTCACTGACGCCCAGAATGTCTATCTGTAATCTTGACATCTCACCAATAACCACATCCAATTTGCCCTGGCTCATAGATCTTACATTCCAGATTCCAGTGGTGTGTTGATCCTTAGAACATCGGATTCGCTGTTCACCACCAGCACCATCGGCTGCTAGCCGTACTTTCGGCTTTGAGCCAGCTGCGTCATCACGTCTGGGGCTAGTTGAACTCATCCTCTGTTCTTCCCCAGTAGCATTTTGACCGACCTGGGGGTCTCATCTTCCAATGGTATACCAACATACCTCTGGTTGTACTGATCCATTGAGTTTTCACGGCAAGAATACTGGGGTGGGTTGCCATTACCTTCCCCAGGGATTGCATTTAGTCTGACCTCTCTGTCATGACCTTCCTGTCTTGAGTGGCCCTTCATGGTTTAGCTCATGGCATCATTGAGGTGCTCAAGCTCCAGCATCACAACAAGGTAACGATCCTTTGCTGAAGAAGGAATGGAATACAATCTGCCAAAGGCCATAATGAGTGAATTACACTCTGTTCTACATTAACCTAAAGTTCACACACGACTGATTTTTCTCCTCTCCTAATTGAAAATCAGCCATTTATACTATTTATAATTAATTAATGTGACAAGGATGCATGTGGTAAACAAAAGGGAGATTAAACAGAATAAAGTGGTTCCACAAATAGTAATTATTTTATTAAAAAGAAAGCCCAAACCATTTTAACAAGTTTCAGGATCATTCTGTTAGTTCATTGTTTCTGTGGCTACAGTGATGGTGGGATGGAAGGAGTGCCAGATAAAACTACTGAGGAATTAAAACCATAACAGAATAATGTAAAACAGTTGATAAAACAGTTATCAAGCCAGAATATAGGAAGCATGATACTCATGTGTCCCATTTTTAAGCTTACTCTTTGCTGATCTCATTTGGGCTTGGAAGCTAAGCAGGTCTTGGAAGCATGGTTAGTGTTAAGTAGAGACTGCTATGCAATACCAGCACTGTAGTTTAGACTGGAAATTTGTAAAAACATCCTAAAATAAGGCAATGGAAATCATTTTCATTTTGTTGCCAAGAAGACTATATATCTTACATACTCATGAAGTCCTCAGGAGTGAAGCTCATCTTGAAGAACACTTCATGTTTGCATTATTTAAAGGTTTGTTCAAATCACATCAATTTTAACAATAAAGAATCCCCCAGAAGAAAGTATGAACATAGAAAGTGTCCATCAGTAGTATTGCATAGAGAGATTTCCATTTCCCTTTAGGCAATTTCTAATTGGGGTTTGAAGAACTTGATTATTAATTAATCTTACTTAAAAGATTTGTATGGCTGCCCATCTTAAAACACAACTCTGGGCAGCTCACAACAGTAATATATATATATATATGTGTGTGTGTGTATATATATATATATATATATATATATATATATATATATATACACACACACACACACACACATACATACATACATACATACATACATACTATAGACTGGCCATTCTTACTGTCAAACATTGTTTCTACTAGGGAGGAAGTATATCCTGCTAATCAAAAACAAAGGATAAGAAAGTTATTGATGTAACAAAGACTCCAGCAGTAGTACTGTCAAATGCTATCATTGTCGCCATACAGTTTCTTTCATTTCTTTTATGCACAAAAGGTCCAACATTTTGGTGGCCCCATTGTGCTCTAGGGGCCCTTGGACTACCTCTTCTGGATCTGTCCTTTGGATAGATGTTAGAAGGGATGCCTCCCTTCATACGTATAACCAATACATTTATATCTAATGCATGGTCTGGACTCAGCCATCAATGCAATGTTTCATAGGATACCGCCTCTATGGTTTGGGTTCTTCAGTAGCTGGAGAGCCACCTGCATGTAGGTTCATCTTTCAGATATCGTGCTGAATTCAGAATCAGTAGACATTCATCAGGTTAGTGCAAGCCCACTCTCCCACCTTTGGTTGAACATTATAAACTGAAATCAACAAAGTCATTAAACATGTGCTTCTCTTTAAACTGGGATGGACATAAGTAGTAGTAGTAGTACCTGGCTATTACTACTGGCACCTTTTAATTGAGTCCTTTCAAAATCCCCCAAAATGATTTTTTTAAAAATGATGACAATTCTGGCTCCATGTCATCCTATGTGCATTCTTATCAGCAAGAAAAAAGGGGGGGAGGAGTGGGGAAGGTCTGCTATAAAAAATTACCCTTTTGTGATTTTTGTTAACTTTAATACTGCATTTTGAGCAAACAGAAACTCACAGACAATAAAACACAATTGCTTAATTTAGCATTTGGTCTTGAAAAGGATATTGGTATGCTTATTACATCAAACTGTCTGGATGGTTGAACACTGACTGATTAGTTAATACATTACATTATCATTGTTTTGTCAGAATCTTTCAGGAAGTTAATGTGAGCATGAGAGGACACTCAAACAACAGGAATGCCTGCTGATCTGTTATTAGCATATTAAGTGAATGTTTGAAGTCAGAAACATTGGAAATAGATTGCTCAAAGAGAGAACTGTATAAAACTGTCGGACTTTTAAAATGAATTTTAATCTGTAATGGCTTTCTGGAAAGTTATACAACTCTAAAAATATATATATAAAATAATCCCCATCGCTCCTTCTTGCTTGCTCTTGCTTAGTTTACTAGGTCTGATTATGTGACACATTCAGTATAAAATAGCAGTAAATAGAGATTGGTTGGAATTATATAAATAAGAGGTTAGCGTGGTGTAAATCAAATTTCCATGCATGTATTCAATAAGGCCACAGCAGCTTTGAGTTTTGGTGGATAAAGGGCAGGCACTGGATCTCTTCCACTAATATGAGAAACTAGAGGATGAGAACATTACTCAGATGTCATACAATCATGCCAAAAACATCTGCCAATTATTATATTAGTCTAGGAAGCTGTAGCCCAATGGTAATAATTGCCTGTCTTTTTCAGATGAGGACAATGGTAATCGGTGTTGTTGAACCCAAACAATTTGTTTAAAGCTATTCTTCCGTTTCCTAACACCATTCCAGTAGGCCTCAGGCATATGGTCCATCTTTATAGCCTGTGAACCGGGTTTAAAACTGGTACCTGAATAATGTAGGATTACTTATTTGGCTTGAATCACATAAGCAATCCTGCATATTCCAGTTTTTCAGCCTAAAATTAAATTTGCCTGGGTTTTGTACCTATCCAGAATACTTTCCTGCCTCATGGTCACAAACAGTTTGGATATTTCAGTCTTAAGTATCAGTGATTAGTTCAAGCAAAAAGTGTGGAGAATATGTCCAGAACTATTTTTTCCCACAGTGCTACTCTGAGATGGTCTGCAACCAACTTTTTATTAGCGCAAGTCATGGTTTAGTTGCCTTGGCACAAAGAACGTAGCTTGAACCATCAGAGATCTAGAAAATCTTCAGAGACTATATGAGCTCTCCAGACAACACTGATGTTAAAATGTGTCTTTTCTGAGACTTGGCATCAGATTTGCGTACAATTTTTTTAACAGCACTCTTTCAGCTCAGTGCACATGGGAGTGTATATCCATCTCTCTCTTTCTCACCACTGTCATTTTAAATAAGCCCTTTGCCTTATGAATATTGGTTTAAAGTATTGTTTCTATAAACTATAAAATAATAATTTCATCCCAATAAATATACTTCTGCTGAATATAATCTCTGTGTTATTACGAGAGGCTGGATCAGCAATTACGGCATATTCTTCTTTCTCTTAGTGATTTGCAGTCCTAGAAGATTCCTAGAAAAACTTTCCAGCACAAGTGGTATATCTTGTTTGAGTACAATTGTTTACTAGCATCTGCTAAAATAAATCCCTGTGGCTTTAACAGTATTTTCTTCACAGGAAAGCTTGGAGCCATCTCTTAAGATATATGGAACTCTGAATTTCTTAAGATTTTCAGACATCTGTGAAGTGCAAATCTAGTTTTTAGTATGTCTTATACAATACAGAGCAATTTCTAATCATGTGCAATAGCTCTTGATTCTCATGTAATGTGCTTTTTGACTAACTTGGCTACCTAAACCCATAGTCAAATTTCAGTCAATATCCCCAAACCCATGCCCACTTCCATCCTGAATTGCAGACCCATTTTTCACACTGGATGTAACGCACCTATTTCCTCGTTGAAGCAGTGAAGAAGCAGAAGAAAATGGGAAAGGTCAGGAGCAGGGGGCTGAGTACATGTTATGGTGGTTGAGATGAAGGAGTATTAACAAGTCAGGGCAAGTTAGGATGAACTTTTCTTGGCTGGGCTGGACAACTTAAGTGAGAAGTTGTTAGAACAAAGGTGGGATGCCTGAGCTGTCAGCCAAAGACTGCTGACAACTCTTTGCAGGACTCTTCTTTTGTAGGGTAGAAATAACTAAGGAGGACAAATTGTGATTCTTCTAGTCATCATGTTTCCCAGCAAGTCGAAGAAGAGAATTGGAGGGTTGAGTCCCAGATCTTTATTACTGGACCTTCTGGACTGGCACTGCAGCAGCTGGCGACATTCAGAAGGGAGGAAAGGGAACTGACAGCAGATGTTGTTAAATTAGCTTACATTTTTTCCCCTTAATAACTCTTCCTTTTGATTTGCTACGGTCTGCTTTTCATCTGTTTTATTCATTTTGTGGCCCAGAGACATTTTTTTTAATCTTTCTGTGACATGCACAAAAAGGCAGATTTTTGCTTCTCTTAGTTTTCGATATCAGACATTTTCTCTTAAGTTTGAAGACTAGACTGAGTTTTTAATTTTACAAATGACTCAGTTCAGTCTGTATTCATCAATTTCTTGAATACAATTTCTATTTTATATTTGAATTTACTCTCAGATTGCGCATCTCCTTTCTTACCCTGACCCTGCAGTGCTCCTCAGTAGATTTTCATCAGAGAACTCTTATATTTTTGGAGTCCATTTAGTGGGTGGTAGCTCAGCGATAATCCCTTTGCTGTGGAACCTCTTATCATCACACCATTTCTGGACACTCACTGAAACAATATTTTAGTTGAAGGGATCCCTTTACTATTTATTGCTTGATTTGGTTTTAATAAAGTCTGTTCTCAGTACAGATGATTTGCTGTGCTTTCTTGCTGTACCTGCACGATCCAAAGCCACTGCAGCTATAATGTATCTTCATTCCACAAGAAAGAAAAATTACAGGGAGGAAGAACACAACAAAAATTAAGACCCCAAAAACTTGAGCAGCACATAGCCTATGTGTCTGAATCATTCCAGCTATCTGCAATCCCCCAACGTTTGGGAGAAAGGATGCCTCTGGCTGGAACATTTCCATTACAAAGTTTTCTGCTGTTATGGCTGAAAATATACAAAAGAGTAAAATGGGAAACAGCATTTGGCTTTTCACACTTTCACACTTTGCTTTTCAAAATCTCACATTACTGTATAACAAGCTGAGTATTAGTAAAACAGCAGAAGAATCTACAGGGAAGTTTTGATCTAAGTTTACATTTACTGCATGCCTTGCCTTAGCACCAATGTGTTGTAGGAACCCATGCTATGGGCATATTCTGCAGTGTGATGCAACCCTCTCTGCTATGTACACATACTTCCCCAAACTTTTTCTCCGGCAATATTGCTTGAACCCAATGAAGAACATTTTTTTTTTCTAGACAGACCTCTGCTTGCTATAATATCACCAGAAGCCAGAAAATATTATTCCTGGCCAGCTGGACCATGCAGAGTTTCATGGCCCATTCAGTAACTTTTCCAAGATCCTCTGTAGTTGTGCTTCTGCAGTCCGAACCGATTGCACAGCAAGCCAGGGATGGTTGGCACATGTGGCACAGTTTTCCTTGCATTGCTCTGCAGATATATTGCCATTGAAGGCATCCTCCAGAGCTGGCAAACTATGGGAAGTCCCAGGCTCTTATAGAACAGAATATTTTTACTAGGGACCCCAATGTGCTTCCCAGCAGTTGGTGGATTCTACATTAAGAATAAAAATGAAAAGAGTCACACTTTGGGCGCACATGAAGATTAAAAGCATCAAAGCTCATTTTTGATAGAACACATTGTGCTTTATGAAGTTATACCAGCTGGAACAACTCAGGAGCTGCCAATAGAAATCCATTGAGCTGCATTGTTCCAGCCTGATCATTCTTGTTTGCTTCACATTCAGCAAATTGTCATTTTAAAAGAAGCACAGTATGACATCTCCACAGGGATTTTGTCAAAGGCATTAGAAATCACTAACTACATTGACCTGTTTTGTGAAGTCCATCTGACTTGACTGCTGTCCCCAAAAACAACTTACGCCAGTTCTGTTGTCAAATGTTACCATCTTATTTTTCATACTTCTTATTCCTTAACTTTCTGTGTCATTAGTGTTCCAGGAACTTAAGCCAGCACATGTAAGACATCCTCCATTTTATACCTATAACTGTGTGAGGAAAATTGGGCAGAGATTTGGTGACTGATGCAGAATCACCCAATGAGCTTCCATGGCTCAGTATCAACTGGAACCTGGGTCTCCCCCATTGTAGTCCAACACTGTAAATACAGCGTCACACTGTTGCCAGGGGTTTTGCCATAAAGAAACCCTGAAAAGGAAAGTAGAAGTTTATGGTCTCAATATAGTCCATGTTGGTATTTGTTTTTTTCTGCTTTTGCCCAGACCAAGCCACTAGGTTACCATGGTAATTGAGTACTTTCCTAAGTATCGGCAGGGTGAAGAGGTCGAACTTTATTAACACCCAAACTTAATTAACACCCAAACTTAATTAAGTTTGGGTGTTAATAGCTGCATTGCCTGGGGGAGAGCAGCTTGCCTGGGCTTGTTTAGTTTCGCTTTCGTAGCTTTCCAGCACAGCCTCTCCTCCCAGTCCTCTCTGAGTGCGTGTGAATGCACAGCTTGTAAAATATGTTTTTGTGCTTTCTGTAAATAAATTTATTTTCTATAGAAATGCCTGGTGTGTGTTTTTTCTGATCTCTCGGGCCAAACGCTTTCCAGCATTCTGCTACAGTCCATCCTGTCTGTTGGAAGAAGTTGTATTCATATGTGTTGGCAGGGGTGGATCATGTGATGCTTTTATCCTTTTGAAATATATTCATCTATTATATAGCAAACTTCCCCCAACCTGATGCCATCCAGTCTGTTGAGCCACAAGTCCCAGAATTACCATTCCCCAGGAGTACTGGGTGGGGTGGGGGGTGTTTATAAAATATTACATGAACCAACACAGGTGAATTAATACAACTCCTTCAAACAGCTGATTTCTATTAAGGTCTTTCAGTGTTCCTTCCACTTAGACCTTAGTTCCCTTAATCCATAGCCAACAAAGCAACTAGTAGTGTTGGATAGGGATTACAGGAACTGAAATCTACAGATCTCAGACCAGCAGATTAGAGAAAGCTGGTTTCCCTGGTTACTCAGAATTTGAGTCAGTGCCTTGGCTTGGATAATAAGTTAATCTTATTACAAACCAGCAGATGGTATTTGGCAAATCTACACATGAAGAACTTAATCATATATCCTGATAAAATGACTCTTATGAGAGAAGAGATGACTGAAGAAAAGAATGATTCTGAGTGGAAAGAGCAGTTGTGATTAATCATAGGCTTTTTGGTACTCAAAATGGTAATTTAGGAAAGCCGCACAGGGTGCAGCAGAATCTAAATCAAACTTCTTTTGAACAAAAGCTGAACACAATATTTGTGCCAGATGAACAATGTTGCAGGTTCTTTGGGCTTCCTGAAAAACATGGTGACATTTTAAGTCCATACCACAGACTATGGTCTTGAGCACAATGGTTCACTGTTTATAAAATTACATTTTAGTTAGGAAGTCTTCAACTGATGCTTATGACTGATTACTTTCTGGAATAAGTTATAAAGAATTGATTAACATTTCCCAGGATTTAAGAATACTAGTTTTGCTATATGGGAACACCTTGATCTCTCAGGAAAAAGGAAATATCACACCTTTTTGTTGAAAAAAAAATAGAAGTATTGTTCATTACTTTAGTATAGCATCTACAAAGATCTACTAGTTAAGATTTAGTGCCGTCGCTACTATGGATCAATTTCATTTGTAGTCAATGAATTTCTTTGGAAAGTCCTGTATCTTTGAATCACATACTTTGACTGCAAATTGCCCCAACATACCCAGCATCTCTACCCATGGCTGGGAAAGGTTATATTTCTGAACAGTTGTTGACAAGTCAGCACAGACAGTATTAAGCTAGATGGTTCATAGTATTATGTTGTTTTGTCTAAGAAGTCATACTTCTTACTTTAAAAAAGAAATAAGTTCATTTATTACATGATAGTTTAGTTCTGCAAGGCTTTAAATTCAGTTCAGAAGAATTGCCTTAGCAGCATCTGTTGGTGATTTATTAAAGTAGCCCCACTGTTTTTTGCAAGATCATGCAGTTGGGAAGCTTCTACAATAGCTGCACAATCCTAGAAAAGGTAGCAGCTGTTTTAATAAATCAGCAGTGAGTTGCTATGCTCAGACTCCCAGATAGTCCAAAGGATGTCTCCTAAAAATTGGATTTATTCTTTTTAAAAAATATTTTTGGTTGAAGATTTTAATCACAATAGTAAAAACAAATACAAACTAAACTCAGAGAAAGAAGAAGAAATAGAAAGAATAAAAAGTACAAAGAAAGAAAAAGATAAAGAAAAGAAATATATAAAGAAGTGACTTCCTATCTTCATCACAGTTAGCTAAATTAGCTAATTAGCTAAATTAGATTTATTCTGTTGCACAAGGCTCTCTCTAGAATTGAACTGCAATCAACGTACTTGTTACATCACCCAAAAACTAAAAAGAGGATACTATAATCACATTATAACAGTGTTCTGTGTATCTCTAGTGGCAATGCTCTGGAAACAATCTAACATGTATACTGGTTATTCAAAATAGGAGTAGATGTCATATTGGCATACATGTGATCCCAATCTTGTGGTTATTTTTAGATAACCAGAATCCAAGGAGTAAGGACACTTAGGTACTGGATCAGTGGGCAGTAAAGGACACTCCACCTGACAATTAATTCTACTTTACACACTTACCATTCTCTTATTAGCATTAGCATTAGCATTATTAGCATTATATGAATGTCCTTTATAACAAATGGTGTAAATCTCAGTCTGAAATATCATTTATTAATAATTGTTGTATGTGGAAGTTGTTGTAAGTTGTAGCTGGTTGATAGTTGTAAGTGGAATCTATCTCTAAAAAGATGAGCTTCCTGTTAATGGTAAAACAGATTTTCCACTTGAACATCTGCTCCAGAAATGCTTGTAATTTGCCTGCTTTAAAATGATACTCTGAAAGCAAAACCACCATGTCATTAAGGCCAGTCAAGTATGGGTAAGATTCGTTCTCTGAAGTTAATTTCTGCTAAATATTATTTGTGGTTAACTGATCAGAACAATGCAAAAGATCAGTTTGAGTCTCCATAGAGCATATTAACCCAATCAATCATTTTTCACACTCCAAGACCAGCATATAAGAAAAAACACAATCAAGATAATTGCAGAATGATAAAATATGAATCTAACATTCCAAAAGCCCACACATTCCCATCTGCTGTAGAGTTTCTTTGAGCATTCTCAGTAGCATAAGGTATCTGTGCCCCCCAGGGAGCATTTTGGGGGGGAGATAGCATCTAATTTTTTCCATGTCTTTATTCAGTATCATGGCCACTGATCTGCTACTTATGCTTGATTTGGCTTCTAGGGGAAAAAAAGCCCTTAATTATTTTCTTTATAGTAAGTTTCCTTCTAGGCAATGAATAGCTAAGGCCACAGGGCCCTTCTTAATGAGAATGCTACAAAGGATAGAATAATTGTAGTGTCTGCAAAAAGACACAGGAATGAATGATCTGCCAATTTTGGAAACAAAAACCAGGACCAAAAGTGTTTGAATGTATATAAAATCTAACAACAAGCAAGCCAAAATACACCCTATTTCCTCTGTCTCTGAGATTAAATCTAGTCATGGCAAAATTGCACCTTATCGATAAACAGCTGTTTTTGTGTAATTGATAAATAAGAAAAAGTAATCTGCAATCAGTGGAGGATGCATCCCATTTTTGCTACAGTCCACCTCTGGGTGTACTGTAGAGTCAAGTGCTGATTAAAGTCAAGAAAGGCAGCAAATTTGCCCTTTGTGGTCTGACAATATATATATTTCAGTTATGTGTTGTAGAATTAGGCACTGGTCTACCAGACTGGAAACCTGCTGTGAAGTCTGCCTATTCTTCAGCTAATTTATCTTGATGGTCCATCCATTCCAACTTCAAGTACAAGATGCTTTGAATGAAGTCTACTGCCTGAGCAAATAAATGGTCTCATAGTTAGAGTGTTTGTATGTGGCCCCTTTTGTGGGTGTGGGAATGACAATTGCTTAACTCCAGTCTTTGGGAATCTAAGCAAATTGATTAACCCATGTAAAAAAGAACAGCCAGAATTAGGGTTCACTAGCCAATAGTTTCAGTATGTTCTGGAAAGGGAGGATATGATTCAAGTGACTCAACTATTAAAGTAGAAGATCATAATAATAATGCTCAATAATAATGAGCATTTTCTATGCCAAATCTATGGTTTTGTTCTTCAATTTTTTGAACCATTCACATTTTTATGCATCCTTTTAAGAGATAAAGAAAGAATTGCTCTAGTACATGGTTTTGTTGGTTCTTGTTTGAATTACCAGGGAGAGGGGAAGGGGTCACTTTTTGTGTAGGGACATAGAGCATAAGCCTATGTGAAATCACATAATAATCTTGATATTACCCCACCAGGATTGGGTCCCAGGAGTATCCCTTCTAAGCATCTTATTTATCACCACACTAGTGTGATGCAGTGGTTGAGATGTTGGACTGGGACTGGAGAAACTCAGATTCAAGCCCACCCTCAGCCATGAAGTTCAGTGGGTAACTTTAGCTAGTCATTCTCTCTCTCGGCCCATCTTACCTCACTGGCTTTTTGTGGGGATAATTGGAAAACAGTGTTGTGTATAACAACTCCTGCTACTGGAGTTATGGTACAAAATGAGTGCTGGCAGACAAAACAGACTGCACACTAATTCACAGTTTCCTTAGTCATGGTCTACTAAGGCTAGTAGTCCAACAACCCACTTCATTGGCCTGCCCCAAGGAGCCAGGAAAAGATGGATTACCAAAAACACCATTTTCTCCCATGTACCAATCACAAGGGACATGGATGTAAATCTGAATCCTGCTTCAGAATAGGAGTGTTTCTGCCAGTGCACTGGCCACTGAAAATGCAGACTATGTGGGAGGACACCCCTCTTCAGAATAGAAACAGTGGGTAAAAAAGGCAACTGAGAAGAGGGATGTGAAATGGACAGTGTTCCCCTCCCCCCCTCCCCCAAATCGGGAAACATCAAGAGCTCTTCAGAAAATAGATTGATTGAACAAGATACGGGAGATAGTTGTTAGGCAAGAATGGATTTACTCAGCTCCAGATGCTTACAAGATATAATAATACAAACTGAAAATTGTTTTGATGATTTTTTTTAAAAAAATACAAATGTATAGTATATTTACAACCATATACACTTATTTCTTCTGTTACATACCTCCACCATCCTATTACATAAATTAGAGGAATAAAAAGAAAATAGACCACTAATTGGCCATCTCCAATTCTCTACTGTATAGCATACTGTAATACATCTAATTTCATGGTAATCAGCTTGAATTTTCTTTTAATTATACATCGTTATTCTTAATTACACACTGAATATATTCCTAGGTTCTTCTTCCTTCAAGGTTTATGCTGTTTAGAGAATTGTGTATCTTCTCCTTTTTAGATATGAATGTATCAGAAATAGCATATTTGATATGACTAAATTTCTCTTATTCTTTACAGGTAGTCCTCACTTAGCAACCACTCATTCAGTGGCTGTTTGAAGTTACGACAGCACCAGTCCTCAAAGTTGCGGCTGTTGCAGTGTCCCCACAGGCATGTGATCACAGTTTGGATGCTTGGCAACCGGCTCACGCTTACAACAGTTGCAGCATCCCACAGTCACAGGATCGCCATTTGCAATCTTCCCTACTGGCTTCCCACAAGCAAAGTAAATGGGGAAGCTGGCAGGGAAGGTCACAAGTCACTCCCGCAAGTTGCTCCCACTCCCACCATTTTTTTCCCAAGGAGCCCCTGCAAGCCCACTGCACTCACGCCATGCTGCAGCACCTACTCCTTCACCTGCATTCACGTCACACTATAGTGCCCACTCCCCTGCCTGCCTGCACTTACACTGTGCCACAGCGCCCACACTCACACCATACCACAGCACCCAGTCCCCACCCACCCACACTCCAGAGCACTCTCCCACCTGCTGGCTTGTTTGCAAGCTGCCTATGGAAAAGCTTGCCATGACTGAGATTTGCAACTTGCTTGTTGGAAGCCAGCAGGAAGTCACAAGTTGCAATCACATGAAGTGCTAATTTAACAACCCGTGATCCTTGTTTAACGATAGCAACGGGGACTGCCAGAATTGCCATCGCTAAACAATGCAGTCACGTGATGTCATACTTTACAATTTGCATCACTTAGCAATGGAAATTCCACTTCCAATTACCGTTGTTAAGCGAGGACTACCTGTGCCTGGATATTTTGGGATGTTTACAATGTGGAGTTATATTGCTGAAAGATATATAACTTTTAAACCTTGTAAAACCCATAATTGTACAACACTTTGATTTTACTAAAATCAGAAAAATATTTTTTTTGAATAGAAATTTTAATTTGCAGCTTTGTGCACTAATTAATTTCAACTTATGTTCATTATTTTCCTTTTTATTATATTTATTAATTTGTTTCTTTCTTCAATAAGCTGTACCTGGAATGTATATAATAAATGTTATCTTAATGTAGTATATATATTTGGAGAGGGAAAAGTATATTACTGAAATAAATTACATGTTTTAATTTGATAAAATATGGCTTCATTATACAAAAATATATGTATATTCAGTATTATAAGAATCAGAACCAATCAAATTTTATTTATTAACTATTTTTATATATTATCAACTTCCAGAGATTCATGTAATATATATGCAGAATATATATTATATTAGTCACCTCCCAACTGGATTATTGCAATGTGTTCTACATGGGCTGCCCTGAAGAGCATTTAGAAGCTTTAGCTGGTCCAGAATGCAGTGGCATGTGTGATTTTGGATGCACTGTAATATGCCCACATAACACTGCCACTACATGAGCTGCACTGGCTCCCAGTAGGTTTCCACGTGCAATTCAAGGTGCTGGTTGTCACCTTTAAAGCCATACATGGCATGGGACCAGGTTACTTGTAGGGCTGCCTCTCCCCAGTGGCTTCTGCCTACCCCACCAGATCTGGCAGAGTAGGCATGCTCCAGGTACCATCAATAAAAAGTGTCATCTGGTGGGTCAACAGACAAATGCCTTCACTGTTATGGCACCAGACCTCTGGAACAGCCCCCCTCCTGAAAGACAGAGAGACCCTTCCCTATTGGCCTTTCACAAGGTCATGAAGTGCTGGCTGTTCCCTCAGGTGTTGGGCTTGGGATGTTAGCATGGGGGCTGTGGCATGAGGGTATGTGATTTGTGGTTTTACTGAGCCCTGGTGCAGTTTTACTTGGTGTTTTTTGTGTGTGTATGTGTGGATTGGATTATTTTGGTTTAATGGAATTCTTTGTTTTTATCTTGTACGCCAAGAGTTTCTTGGATAGAGGGGCAGCCATTTAAATCAATCAATCAATCAATCTCTGGCTGTGCCTTGACTGTTCTGTGCCAATATAATTTTGATTTCTGGTGATAGTATGTTTGTAAAAGATGCTTGAGATTTGCAAGCAGCGCATTCTGTATGTAGAGAGATTGTTTATTCATTTGTTTGGAGGTAACAGCATGTCACACTGTAAATGCATATTCAGAGACAGATGTAATTTCTTTATCACCCATGAATTGTTGGGGGAATTATATACACAATATCTTATAACTCCCTTAACTCACTTCAGGAGTTAATTTAAGACTGCCTTGAAGGGTTAAGAGCTCCTAGATAATCTAGGGTTGATACAGATCTCTGTTCCATTTCAGGATAAACTGCCATGCAAACAACAGATATACTGAGATGAATGAAGGGCTTGAATTTTAGAATTCAATACAAGCATTAATTTGGGAATAGCCTAAGACAATAAACAAGAACAAACATCCTATTTAACTAGGGAAATTCTGCTCCATTGCTAGCAATCTTAGGCTCTTATCTTAGTGAGATTCCTGGCCCACATTCACTGGCAATATAACCACAAATGGGTCTGGAATAGAGAGAGGAGTGAATGCAAGTTGCGGAAGATTTTCAGAAGAACAGTGAAGAAGAAATGCGCAACAGCTCCTGATATTCTTCCTTTCTTTAGTGCTTTCCAAGGACAGGAAAATCATTAGACTGAATTATACAAAGGAGTTGTTTCCTGTATGGTATTTTATTTCCCCACCCACCCACCCATTCAATTCAATTAGATGACCCAGACTGGGGGGAAAAAATAGATTTTTGTTGAATATTTACCCATGACCATTGTACTTTCATGGAGAGTGTTTCAACACAAGGAGAAGAAAAAAATGAAGCAGCCTTGGAATTCTTTTTTCAGCATTGCTCACACTTTCTGTTTCTTCATGCCACTACTTTACTGCTGGATCTCCTTCTAATTTTTATCCTCTGTGCCTCAGCACCTGTCAAGGACTGTACAGGAAGTCTGATACATGGCACTGAAAAAGATATAGCTGAGTTGGAATTGACTTAGTGTCCCCGACCCATCTGTGGTGCTATCTAGTCTGCAGCTACTGCCACTCTTAGGAAAGAATATACATTCTAAGACAGTGTTTCTCAGCCTTGGCAACTTGAAGATGTGTGGACTTCAACTGCCAGAAGCTGGCTGGGAAATTCTGGGAGTTGAAGTCCACACATCTTCAAGCTTGCCAAGGTTGAGAAACACTGCTCTAAGACTCTGGTAATAGAACTCCTGCATCATCCTTGTTTGATAGTGTTAATGGGAAAGGAGGAAGATATTCCATATTTCATCCTCAGAAGCCTTTTGAGAAAGTGGCTACATTCTTGGATCAGTTTTCTGAAGAGGAATTCCTCATTTTGGCTCAAACCTAGAGTACATTGTACCAAGAAATATAAATTGATAGCAAGGCCTTACTCTGTATAAGATAGATTCATGTGTCATTTTTAAAATCTGTATGTTTATTGTTAAAATATTGAAATATAAAGAAAATAGAATAAAAAAGCAAGATGGTAGAAAAAAGATTGCTATATTTTAATTTTTAAAACACTGTAAAAAAAAAAGAAAAAATAGATGACTTTTAGTGGTACATCCTCCTTTCCTTTCCATTTGTACCCCCAACCACGAGCCACAGTTTAGATATCCGAACTATTAGTTTCTATATGAGTCCTAAAAACTACATTCCAGATGTCTAAATCTGCCTTACTCTGTGATCATGTGATCATTATTAAGCTTAGAAGAACCTAGCTACATTGTAATTATACTCATGTTGTATCATTGAATCATGAATTATCCAATTACATTTTAGGACAGCAGATTGTATGAACATAGTCTATGCAATTAGTTTATGGGTATGGTGCAAACCCAAACATTGGATTAATTAAGTAAACTATGGTTAAATTAAGTGTACGTAAGTGTCTCATGAGAACAAAGTCTTGGAAATACTCAAAGCAAAGGACATAATAAAACATTGTATATAGCCTTATACAATGAAGAAAACTTACAAAATATTCTCACTTGAATCTAGTATATTTTTTCCAAGTAACAAATTCATCCTTTTTGTTTGAGAGAAACAGGTATTGAACCTAATATTAATTATACATTTCAATATAATAATATTATTAATGAAGTCTTTGCATTTGTTAGTGGCACATCAAAGATACAAGTAGATAAACACAAACACCTATAAATACAGACTGAAAGGATGCTTGATACTTTCCCCTCAGGTGAATTGAATTACTTCTGAAAGTCGATCTGGTTAAATTAACCAGATAAAAGACATGCAATACCAAGAAGCAGAAGACTGGAAAAGTCATTGTTGTTACTGACATACAGTCATCTTTCTCCCATGGATCTGTTAGGCTCTTATTGAAATGCTTTCCCCAAATGCCACTCAAGAAAAATTCAATACACCTGTACCTCCTTACTGCCTTCAACTTAATTCTCCAGATATGTAATACTTCCACATACCAAACTGAGAATGCTTTACACTTGTTGTTTTCAGTATTATTGATATCAGGTGATCCCTAATACAGAATGCTTCCAAAAAAGTTTTTATTCTGCAAATCACCCTATTTCATGGGATCATATCAAGTTCCATGTAATAGCATCTTCTTTCATTCTAGAGAGAAGAATGGATAGAATGCCTTCATATCATCATTACTGTACTCATTCAGTATTACTCCATTCAACACTACTGTTAAATCACAATGGAAATGATGCTGATGCTGGATCTCAGAAAATCCATTTGTTTCTTTTACACTCTCTCTTCTCCATTCCCACCTCTGTATAGCAGCCTTGGAAAGGTTTTATTGTGGTGGTTGCTGCTGCAACTCACAAGGCACATGGCAAACACATGCACTATTGAGTGGGGAACTGGAAAGTTTATTTTTAAGGAGGGGATTGAAGGGCTTTTTGTGAATTTGTCATCTGAAGCTTTGAGGGTTGGACATTCAACTATAGATAGTTTGGAGGCAGCAAAGGAGAGCATTGATTGAGGTTCTTTGTAAGTTCTAGGCTCAGAAAATGTAGATTTGTCTATGATCGCAGAATTTAAATAGAACTAAAAAAAAAACAGAAGTATTCCAAATTGGATTACCCAGATGTATGTTGTGAAAGCTTGGGACATGAAAATGCTGATGATCTGGAAGTACCCAGAGAAGATGCTCTGTTATTTTATTCTGTAAATATCTAGTTTAGCTAATGATTGCACTAAAGCCACAAGGTCCTAAGCAGGTTTGATAAAGTTCAAATTCAGAATGCATATGGCATGTGCACTGCATGTATGCTGTAGAAACTTTGCCCCCATTGTTTAAAGTCAGGAGAACATAGGCAAAGCTTTAGCATAAGAGGAAACCATCTTTTGTGGGGGGCCATGACAGGAAGCAGTAGCATTTAAACCTAGACTCAGAAATATTTATTGGCAAAATGCAAGTGTCCTGGTTTATCAAAGCAAATGGCAGCAATTAGGCAACGTTGGATGATCATGAGAAAGCTTAGCAGCTTTAGCCTTGGTTAGTATTTAGACAGGAGAACACCTGGAAATCCAGGGTTATAAGCTGACCAAAAAAAAAAAAACCACCAACATCCAGGAACAAGGGTCAGCAAATTAGAAAATCGCTATATTGTTGTCAAGAAAACTGTAAGGATGTGTCCAGGTAGCAATAGGGGTGAATTTCAACTTGAGGGAATCTTCATTTTCATGCCATCATATAGATCAAAGTGAGGTTGTTCCCACCAACTAGGGAGATAGGAATACTGTATATACATTAATGTTCAAATGTAATTTCCTTATTTTTGGAACCAGATCTGGACATAAAGCATCCAGTGTGGTTGCCATCTGCAGTGCAAGATGTGAAATGAATAGCAATGCATCCTCCAATCCTTACTGTAAAATGAGAGGGAGATGCATACTGAATTCACAAGTCCAGATCCCATGAGCTAAATTTGGAAGGAAAAATGAGCAGTATATTCAAATGATTTTAAGCATAGAATGAGCAGTATATTCAAACGATTTTAAACTACATGTATTTCTACTACTTTGGGACTTGAAGTAGTGAACGTCAAGCAATTTTGCTTATAGCTCACTTAACTGTTTAACTTCATAATGGGAGCAGCATTAATGAGTTCATAACAATTTTTGAAAACTAAGAAAGTAAAAAAATGGATTTAGCATGATCCACAAATGCCAAAATGCATAGAAAAGAATAATTAAAATGATAACAATACAGTCATCATAATGGTATACACCAGCTGCCTTCCGCAACCCTCACCAGGCACATTCCAGATAGTTTGGACATCGGCTCCTATAATGCCAGGCCAGCATGCAGTTATGTCAGTTAAATGAGTATGAGAGACTGTGGGAAAGTGAGGCTCAAAGTGTTTGGTTTATCTAAGAAGTAGCAACTCAGGCCAGATGTGAAATACGTAGGAAGAAGAAATTTCAAAGAAATTCTGCCTTAATGATTCACTCTAACTGAAGCAGGGATTTAATTACAGTTTTCAAGAGACTAGCATTGAAGATACATTTCTAGAATCCATGTCATTCTTGCTTCCTTGGTTTTGCCAGCTACACAGAGCTTGACAAAGATTGCTGGAGGGCACAAGGTTGAGGAAGGATGCTGTATACAGGCTTCAGATTCTTGCCATATATAAATACAGCTCAGAGCATATGATAACATTAAACTCCTGCAAACTCAACAGAAAACTGATCTACTCACCCATTTCACATATGAATTAAAAAAAGGCATCAGATTCTGCATGGACTTATATATTCATGGGATGTTATTTTATTTGTTTGAAGTTCTTGCCTATCAATGAAGCATAACCAGAAGTCATCAGCTTCTTTCTTCACTTAGGTAGTCATCAGCTGTTGTTAAAATGTGAAGATATGTCCAAAGCTATTCCAGCCAGCTGGAATGAAGCCCAGTAGGAAACCATTCATTCATAGCAATCTCTCTGCTGTAGCCTCAAACTTTCTTAGCCCTTTCCCCCCACCATCCCCAGCAATGATGGAGAGATTGAAATAACAAGCAGTGTCATTGTGCACAGCATGCCATGTCTCACTCTGCAAAATCCTTTCTTTGGTAGACCTAGTGCCACACAAAGACCAATAAAGCCTAGATGGTAAGAGATGTACTGCACTGAGCTCTCCAAAGTGCTGTTTGGAGTGGTTTTTTTTAAAGGGAAAGATATTATCCTTTTTTGGAAAATATATGCAAGAAAAACAGAACAGATTTATTGTAGTCAAAGGCCTTCACCTTTCTGTGTGGGGAGGAGATAGGGATAGCTATTGTTATAATCATCTCCCCATTGCTTACATTCCAAGCATTTATGTTGCCACTTAGCTCTAATTGAAGGATGCATTCATAGTGAAATTACTAGACAAGGGCTGGCAATAAGGATTTAATTCTTTTTTGCTCAATGCCTTTGTGAGCTTGGGCAAGTTATTTAATTGTACTGGCCCTAATCCAGCACTCAATTGGGAAGACATCAGCACCTTCTAATCAAAACACTTCAATGAGCTCAGCTCAGCTATCAACAGCATTGTTGTGTTCATACAGATTATCATCATCACCATCATCGTCATCATCATCATGCCCATCATCCACTGCTAACCTATTGACTCTCTGCATGCAAACAGAGCAAAAAAGGCAGATGTAGGAATCATTACTGGCTTGCTTGTTTCAACAGCACTCTATTATATCACTGACATTCATTGGTAAATAATTTATGGTACTTCTCTAGCTGATAATATTTGGCATTTACTTATAGGTTTTTATCCAGCTTCAAAATTAAGTGAGGTTCTGAGTATTCATGCTCAGGAGAAAACAGATCTGGAGCTGCTGCTTTTTGGACATACAGTGTGTACGGAAGTATTGTAGCATAGTAATTAAAATCCTGGACTTGGACTGAGGAGACAAACATCAAATCCCCACTGGGTGACTTTGGGCCAGTTTATTCTATCCCCTGGTTGTGGGGATAACATGGGAACTTTCACTTTGAGGTCTCTGAGAAATAAACACTGTTGTCATCATCAGCAGCTATCACATATTTAATGTTAATCATTTCCCTTGATTAAATTGCTAGAGATTGCTGAACACCTAATAAGCCACTTTTTGATGTTGGATGTGATCATTTTCTTCTGTCCAAATCAAAACTATTTTCTCACTCCTTGTATTTATTTTATATGATAAGGAAGATTTTATTTTAACTGGTTCTCTGTGAGTTAACAAAATGAGATGGACAAAAAATATGTGTGGATCATATTCTTTTTAACTGCTCATGGAATTTTGAGACCCATATTCTTCAGCTGCATTGCCCTGTAGTGAACAGTGGCCATTGCTGTTGTCAATAAAATTGTGTAAATATCCTTGTGTCTTTCCCTGATTGCTGGATCTAGTAAAGAAAAAATGAAAAGAAATCAAGTTCTAGGACATTTTTGAAGGGACTAAAGATCAAGATTTTTAGAAGTAAAAAGAAGGAATATTAAGTTGGTTTATCTGATCAAGGTTAAAATAGATATGTTGTTATCTCTGGTAATCCTTAATGGACTTTTGCTGACATCAGGACTGAAATGCCAAGGCTTTAAGGATTTGTTTATAGATAAGAGATAGGATATTAGAAGAAAAGATCATTTGTTGTATTTTAAGAGAAGGTGATAAGTTACTAAAATTGTTTATACTTGTGATGAAGGGGGAAGTCATTTCTTTATATCTTTCTTTTCTTTTTCTTTACTATATTCTTTTTTTCTTGTTCTTTTCTTTCTATTTTTTCTGCACCTTCTATTTTTCTTTTTATTCTTTTATATTTTTTTTAGTTTGCATTCATTTTTACTGTTGTAATTGTATTTTTTAATAAAATTTCTATTAAAAATAAAATATTTAAGTACTTGTTAACTAAAATGGAAATCCCAGTTTTTTATTTATAAAGGCAATTGCATCTGCACTGAATAAATGAATATGTTCCCATTCTAAGCAGGATTGTTTCTTATTTCTACCGGAAGAAAAAAAACCTGCTTAATTTCCTTCCCAACAACAAGTAATTCACTGGGGATCTATTTTGCATTTCTAGCTATTGAATAACAGAGCAGTCCATATGTCTCACAGCAACTGTTATGGTTGTGTTTCCTTCTGGTCCAGCATAGAACTCAGTGAATCTCTCCAGTTTTCTAAGTAATGCAGAATGTCTTAAATTTGGAAGAAGTCTGGACTCATTCATTTTGGTTTCTAGCTGCCTATGATGGACTTAAAGGTATATTGAGTTCAGAAATGTTTCTTCATGGCATTCTGACTTTTGAGAATATTCTATCAGGACAACAAAGTGGTCTTTTGTTATCACAATTTAACTTTGATTGTTTTTACACTTTATATATGTGAAATGTATTATACTGTCAGTAACTAAGGAATGCAAGCACTAGAAAATGCTGACTCTACTTCAGAATTATTATTGTTTATGTCAAGAACACTAACATTCCTCCTTCTCTTTTAGGAAATCATTTATACTGCCAAATGATGTATTTATATTTAAGGTTGAGAGGCACAGCAGCTATATATGCATTGACTAAATAAAGCAATATGCAATTAATATAACCCTTCCTGTGTAACTGGAGAGCCATGTCCTTCTTAACCAAATAAGGCTACCCCTGTTGAAGCTCCTGCAGAACCCAGCGCACTGTGTAATTCTTCCTGCAGAAGGGTAGCAGAATGGGGGAGAAACTTATTATGGCACATCAATTATTTCTCTGTGTGAGTCTCTCTGTGTGTGGAGGGAGACAGAGAGGGAGAGAGAGAGCTTTAAAATCACTCCCATCCAAATCCAGCAACAAGAATACTTGGCATGCAAAATAAATAAACCTCTCTGAGTCAGTGTGGATTGTTGCATTGTTTGAATACAGGAAAATGGGGCATTCTCGAGGATGAATGTTATCTTATGTTCAAATACAAATTTAAATACTAGGATCTGTTCTTAGGAAAAAGCAGACTGGGGTTCAGAGCATTTTCAGGGGGGAGGGTGCGTGTGCTTGTATCTATGGTGCTTAACTTCTTGCCTCCCTTCTGATTCTCTGCTAATATTCCCTTCAAGTACACATCTCCTCTCTAAAGGCATATGTCCTTTTACAGACATATCTAGCACTCTATAGAGAGAAAAATAGCTGGTAGGACAGCCATGGGCAACTAGCAGTAGGACTTTATGGAGCCCTTAGCCTAATTTCATGTGGTTGTTAGCCTAATTTTAAATCTCTCTTCAAGAAACTAGGTCAGGCTGGATATCAAAACATATCTGCCCTTTCCCTGCAGGCTGCTGCTTGAAACAGAGAGAGAAGGATGCCTTAAAGAGAATGGGAAAAAAGGAAAAAAATATGTCAGAGAAAAAGGGGATATCAGAGGAAATAAATATTCCAATCCGCTTTTGTCTCTGTCCCACTTCCTACTTGCTATTTCTCTGCCTACCATACAACCCCCAACAGATCATCGCTGGGTCAATGTGGCCTCAGTGGGAAAAGGATTTGCAGAAGGAAAGAGATGAATGGAAGGAAATGTTCCCCACTATGTATATATATACGTATGTGTTTGTGTGCGTTGTTGTGTTGTGTTGTGTTGTATTATAAGAGAGACACAGAAAATAATAATTTTAGTCTCAGGATGGAGCCAATTGCCCAGGTTCGTCCTATTCAGCTTGTCAGTGTGCTTGTGTTGTATACCCTCCCTCCCTCCCTTCCTTCCTTTTTCTTCCACAGATTATAATCACAGTGGTAAAGCCAGTTTTGTGTAGCTTGGTGAAGAGAGATATAGATTTAAATTTTATTTAAATTTTATTTATTTATTTAAATTTTATCTTATTTTTAAGATAGCCCTTTAAATTAAATTTAAAGGGCTATCTTAAAAATAATTTTAAAAATTGAAACAGTTCCTACTTGCTTAGTCATGCTTATTATTGATATGGAAAGCAGCCACACAAATCATGTGAATTTGGAATAATTTAATATCCAGCAATTCTTAAAACTGTATGTCTTGTGGTTATAGTACTAGTCATTTCCTCACTCTCTCTTAATCCAGCTTTGTTTTTTCTACTGAATATGTAAAGTCCTTTGGCTGTTTACTACTTAAATTCCAAATTTGAAAGCCATTCCGGACAGCTATGAATAGGAATGGGGAGCTCTTGTGGCCATGCGGTAGCAGGGACCGCCCACTTCTCCTGCCACCCGACATCATTGGCAGCTGACTTCCAAGTTGCCAGGGCTGAGAGAAATGGCAGGAGCTGGTCTGCCAATTGTTGGCAGCAAATTGGGTTCTCCCCCTTAACCACCAGTTTCTGACTGACCACATGCACTTAGTGTCTGTCAGCTATTTTTCAAGCTACTTAAAAATATGAGTTTAGCGCTCTTCTGAAAAAGTCCTAAACCCATTTAGTCCGGTTCTGAACATGGTTTTATTGCTCTTTTACAAAAGTGCTGACAGACAAGGGAGTGATTGCTTGTAGTGTGAGAGCTCCTTCACTTGACCTCACAACTGTTTTTTCTCTCAGCTGTTTTTCAGGCTATTTTTAAACAATGGGTGATCATCCTTTTGAAGGCTGTAAACCTTTATCAGCTGATCCTGGTCTTAAATTCAAAGTTGACTAACCCTAGTAGTTAGCTGGCATTTTGAAGCCTAAACAGAATAAGCCTGTTTTTCAAGGATAGAATATACCCATGACTAGTGTGCAAGATACTTTTGTACACTTCTTTCAACTCATTTCCCTATCTGTATCAGCCTGCTCACAGAACCCTTTATGGATCCAGAGACAAGTTAAAGTAGGCACATTCAGCCTGAGAACCCAGGGTTGTATCTGCCCCCCCACCACGATACCCCTCCTAAAAGTCACCAACATTTAACTTTTAATGTAAAAGATGCAGATAAATTCATGGGAAATAATCACATTGGCTGTATGTAATGTAATTCAATTTGAATGTAGTTTAAACAGAAAATAGTATTGTCTTGGCCCTATCACTTCTTTGCCCTGCTCTTTGGTCTGTACTCCCAACATGGACCAAATGTCCTCCTTAGCCTATATCCTTAATTTAAACCATGAGTGGTTTATCAATTCAGCAGAGCTACAATGATACATTTTTCCCAAAGGCAGGAAAACTTCATTTATAAACTTTCTCAACTATTATAATATTGTTTCCTATCATGCATGACAGAGAAGCTTACTGCCTGAGGATAGACTTGGTTAGTAAACGAGATGGGATGTCTAATAGGACTTTTGAGCAACTATCACAATTTTGATAACCATATACTCAAGATTTCTGATCATACAGTATGACTTTCAAGCTGGACAGAGGGTCTTTTGAATCACTGGGAGCAGTTTCCTAGCAAAAGCACAGAATAAGAGAATTGGAAACAACCTTATACAGTAATCAAGTTATTGTGTGATATCTTCTTAATAGGACTCCTATTAAACCACTTGGTTGTCAATCTCCAAGGATAGGTGGATAGGATTAGAGGTTACCATCAAATACACTGGGTCAAATATTTAAATTTATCCACTGGAGATGTTTGCCCAGCTTCCTTTCTGAAGTTTCCAGAATCAACTTAGCTACATGCTGAATTCTTAATATACCAATTTGCTAATCATACTACATCCATTTAAAGTAATTTAGAAATCAGTAAGTCAACAACTGTTTTACTCAGTCCTACTATTGATAACTACAGCCTCACGTGGCGCAGAGTGGTAGGTGGCAGTATTGCAACCAAAACTCTCCCCACGACCCAAGTTCGATCCCAGCGGAAGCTGGATTATCAGGTAGCCGGCTCAGGTCAACAAAGTGTTCCATCCTTCCAAGGTCGGTAAAATGAGTACCCAGCTTACTGGGGAAGGTGATGACTGGGGAAGGCAATGGCAAACCACCCTGCTCTATAGTCTGCCAAGAAAACGTCGTGAAACCAGCAGCATCGCCCCAAAGGGTCAGACATGACTCAGTGCTTGTACAGGGGACCTTTCACCTTTTCACTATAGATAACTAATTGTCACTTTTTGTTTGTTCACTCTCTTACTATTCCCTCCAGGTGGCAGCATCTGGACAACCTTGCCTAGGCTTGGGAACTGTGTGGGCTCAGTTCTGGTTAGGACTTCTCTGGGAGATCAGGGGGAAGTTTTAGGGTAGTAGGTTAGCCTGGGAACTCAAGAAAGCATTCCAAGAAAAGGCAGTGGCAAACTACTTCCATAATGTTGCAAGAAAATTGCATGTGTCCATGAAACCACCAGGAGCTGAGCTTGATTTGGGGGTTATTCCTCTTTCAGGACAATACTACATGTTATGAGTCAAGTGAAATGGAATCTTATGCTATTTTTAGGCACTACAAGGCTATAACTGACCTATACATCTACCTCTCTGGACTCTGAATCTGATAAACAGATATTTATTGTACTGGAAATGCAATTGTCCTGCAACCCTTTCTTTTTGCCTCAAGTTTGTTAAAATACAGATTGTCTTTATGCACAAGCAAGTAAATGACTAGTAAGTGCTGAATAAAAATGGGAGAACTTAAAGAGATCATGGAAGGAAAAACAAGGGAGGGAAGATGTAAGGGGGAAATGCGTAAAATTGCTTATGAAGTGGTCAGAATCCCATGAAATTGAAAAGCAATGTATCTTTGGGGTGAGATGAATATGTCAGGGCAAGAGAAAACAACTATGGGCTTATAAAAGTGAGAATGTTGTATGTAGTAACCTGGATTATACTTTTATGGAAAAGTCAACAGAAGACTCAACTGAGCTGTATGTGCAAGACTTAGATTCAACATGCTATTATTATATGATTATGTTCTGCGGAGTTCCTCAGGGCACTTTCCAACATTTTCACCCAAGGCTGGGAAAGATCTGCCTGAAATCCTGGATGACACAATACTAGTCAATCTGGATATTATTCATTCAGGAGGTCTAATGTTCTGACTTGGTGTGAGGCACATTTTTATGTTCCATGATGTTAACAGCAGCTTTTGAAATATTCACACTTAATGCCAGTATAAACCCTGCTTTGAAATAAGTAAAAGAAAAAAGTCCTTCAAATGTATAAAGTTCCCCACATTTGTTTATCAAAGGATAAGCATTCTGTAAAAGAATAACTGATTTCTCTGTGAGTTCATCTTCATGTCCCCAATAACTGAAGCATGAACATTCCTTGGTAACTGTTTTTTAATGGCAGGTCCTCCATCTTGTCACCAGCCCACAGGTGATGCAGTTGTCCTCAGCTGTTCCAAGTTAAAGTGCTTTTTTCTTTTCTCCTGACACAATTTTTGCTGTGGTGATTTTTCATTGATGTGTGATTGCTGAGGCAGTCAGAAATGGGATCTTTAGGCTGGCTGGGGAATTCTGGGAGTTGAAGCCCACACATCTTAAAGTTCCCAAGGTTGAGAAACACTCCTCTAGTCCTATGCTGCACGAAGGTTGATTTCAACCAGGAAAGAGGATCAGGATCTTTCAGGTGTGTTGCTGTTCCATCACCCACGGGTGAGTTAGAGGTTTTCCGCTTCTTCTCCTGTATTTTCTACAGTGTTTATTCCTGGGAGGACGGAGTGCCATTTTGCCTACTCCATATGAGTACCATGGCTATTGACAGGTTACGTCCAGTGCTTCCAGCCACACGAATAGAAAAGGACTCACTGCCAAGCACCACCATTCCTCTGCAGCACTAGTGAGGACAGAATGTATTTGTTATCAGTTGATCTCTCCTACTTCACCAGACCCAGTGTTCAGAACTAACTCACAAGTCACAAGCGCCAAGCAGTTCCACACCCATGGTTATGATTATTAGTCAGGCAACTAAACACACCTTTTGAAGCACCTGCCTACATGCACCCAACTCCACCCCTTCCTGGGGGAAGTGATTGGTAGCAGTTTCCCTGCCAGCAGTGCTTGGTGACCGGAGAAATGAAGTCAAGAGACCTCCCAATTGCTTCCCTAGCATATCCCACTTTAAAATAGTAAGGACAGCACCAACTGCTAGCCTTGTAACTAAGGCAGAATAAGACTCAGCAATCAGGGCAGCAAGTTTTATGCCAACATAGTTTGAATGAGGCCATTCAGCTGTGCCATATATTATGCTTAGCACGATGTTGCTGAAACTGATGGATTTAAAACAGTATAGCGTATTAAAATGTGACATACTTGCCATATTAAAGATTATGCTGCTGCCATGGCATCCATCAAGTATCTTGCCTCCCTGACTTGGTGTTTTTTTTTTAATTTATAAAAAATTATGTGGTAAGTTCAGCCTTTAGCATCAGCTTTATTAACAATGATAGGTCCCAAAATTATTCTTGAAATATAAAAATTACAGGAAGGGTTCTATTTGCAACTGCCATGAGGGGAAAAAAAAGGCAAAATAGAATGGCAAAGAACATCCTACAAAGAATGTCAGGGAGTAATGACATGGATTCCAGAATATGTTGTATTAACTGAAAACTATCTGTAATTTCTTTAACCCTGTGTAAGATTTTGTGAAAAGCTGACTTGAAAGCTATGCAGACAGTAATCTAAGCAATCATTGAAGAGGAACATCTTTGCAAAGCAGAGAAAGTTAACATCTAAAATAAGCTGGTAATTTTATCATTCCAGCTGTAGAATAGATAAAAAAGCTCCACAGTATCTTCTTGATGCCTCACACTTATTCATTTAGAAGGTCCATAAATGCTCTGTTTTTATTTTATTCGTCTGCTGTCTTTGTAAGGTAGCAGGGAGTGTTAGAAAGTTAGGAGTGTGGTGCTGTTTTCATTCACAGTTCTGCTGGCAAGTTCTTCCAGCAGTCCTGTCTGAATGGGTCCACACTGTGTCACTGAGAGTATGTAGCAATTTCACACATACACTGTCACTTGAGATGCATGTGTGAGCGCAGACTTTGAAAGAAAGTACTGAAATAACTTCGGAAAAGGAGATCAGAAGTACAGTTTGCCTAGTTACAAAACACAACACAAACCTGGAAGGAATTTGAGAACAGAAGCTCAAGAAATCACAACAATTAATTTCAGCAAAGAGGTGTAAGAGAACTGTGCCTGCACACTGCCAAGCCAGACTTTTGGTCACCTTTAGCACATTTTAACTTGGTTTCACAGATGTTGAAAGAGATGTAAAGCCACCAAAGTTCTTAATTCCTACAGAATTTGTTTTTAGCTTGAGTAGCTTGCCAGGCACATATACCTTGCAACCTGTGTGGTTGATAGAAAAGTTAATGAAGGATTAAAATAAATGAAGAAAACTACACTATTTTCAAAACTATTGCTGTTGTGCTATTTTTTTTTAAAAAATGGGTGAATCACTGAATAGCAAGTCCAACCCTCCCAAAGCATAGAGTTCCATCTGAGAAAACAGGGAACCATATTTAATACATTCAAGAGTGTACATGTTCTTTCTGGACACATCCCCAGATAAGCATGGGAGTATATTTCTTTTCAGAAGTCTCTGCTTTATATTATTGCTGATACGTGTTTGATTTTTAGCTGCTTTGGTGCCTTGTTCTGCCATATAAAAAAGAAATTTCAGTTGTTCCACTTTAAATGGGACTGGGATATTTCCCTTATTCTAGCCTTGTGTGTTGATTCGGTAAGCTGCAAAGGATTTGCCATTCAATGTTTGCAAAGTCACATCTCAGACATTTTACTTTCTGCTCATTCTGTCCTCCCTTTTCTCTCATCTACTTTACAAATGACCTGTTGACTCTTTAGCATCGACATCTCTTTAAGAAAAGAAGTGGAATTTGTAATTATTATTGTTGATACTATACTAGGAAGGCCCAGTGAAATGGTACATCAGGTCTCTATATTTTTATTGTTTTCTCCTTAGGCTACAGGGTCATACTGTATAAATAATGCTATGGACATCAACGGCACATCTAACATTTCCCCTACAAGGAAGCAAGCACAGGGAACTCCTAACTCATGGGCTAACCTGGCACATTTCATCCTTTAAGACAGTGTTTCTCAACCTTGGCAACTTGAAGATGTGTGGACTTCAACTCCCAGAATTCCCCAGCCAGCCATGGTGGCTGGGGAATTCTGGGAGTTGAAGTCCGCACATCTCCAAGTTGCCAAGGTTAAGAAACATTGCTCTAAAATATCAACTCTCTCTGTTCTTCAGTAGGAAAAAAAAATAGCAAGAGAAACCCAAAACTAGTGAAAGATGTACTTGTTGCTCTCCAGCTACAAGTATGATTCTGGTTAAGTAGCCACATGTGTTTAGCTTCTTCTGCCCAAAGTCTTGCCCACATAGTTCCTGTTAAGCTGGAATACATGAAGAAAAGAACACAGTCTTTGACTACATTTAGTTCCTCACTTGTGGTGTACCATGATATGCATTATGTTGACCATGTTTCTTCCCAAAGATACAGATGAAAGTAATTTCTAATTTTTCAGCAGCACGTTCTCTAGCCTTTCACCATGGCTCTTTTGTGGACCATCTGATTTACAACAAATTGCATTTTTCCATGAGATATAGGTATATGCATACCTAAGGATGAAGGGACTGCTAGACTTGAATGGCAGGAAATGACTGATTTTTTTCCTTTCTCAGGGAAACAATTGAAATTGACTTGTTCAGGTAGAAAAGACATGCCAAAGTTGATAGGGGCTCGACAGGTTAATAGCAGCAGTCTCTCCTAATGGTAGAATTCTTTTATAGCAGCTTTCACCAACCTAATGCCTTCAATATGTTTGACCAGGCATGATGGGACCTATAGTCCAACCACACTGAGGAGATGAATTGTGGGAAAGGCTGTTCAACATATTCATCGTGCACTGATGGTTACCAAGTGGAAGTATAAAAAGGCAGGGGCATTTGTTTAGTTTCCCAGCCCACTTTCTATTTGTGGATATGCAAAACTGATGCAAGGATTCTCATTTCAATTTGCAAATTGTAGCACCAAGATTGTTAGTTCTTACAGGTATAATTAAGTGCAAGTATTCTTTCAGAAATAGAATTGAAAAAAAGGACTTGGTGGAATTTTTTTTCTCTTTATATTGAAATACAGAAGCAACTACTCAAAAGCATATTCCTAAAATTCCCTTCCCGTGCACTTTGAGGAGCATGGCTACCCTGAAGCAAGCGCTACTGATTTCAGGGCTTCTTACAGCCAAATAAGACTACTTAGATTACCTGTGAAATCTCAAATAGGAGCATAACGTTGTGGCTACAATGTTTACGAAAATACAAACTTAGAATTGCAGATTAGCTTTAGCTGTTGTCTCAGGGAGGATTGAACTGCCCTTTTTGTTTTTACAGGCCAAACTGTGCTTCGTTTGTATGTTGTAAAATGGAAGCAAGGTGATTCAAACCAGAGTGCCTTTTCAAATTTCCTTCTTAAAAAAGGGTGCATTTAGAAAATTTCAAACATCTGTTTTCATTGTACTTAGGCAGATTTAGAATCCAGTGTTTTTAGTAACCACTGAATCCATGCATCACTGACCTCACTTTTCAAATGTTATCAAAAGTAAAACCAAGCAGCATATTGCCTTCTTAGGAGAGAAGAACGTATAGAGAATATATACTGGTGCAAAATAAACTCTTTCGTGCATCAGTTAATAATAGATCCAGCTAGTAGCTTGAAAGAACACTTTGGATGGTAAGAACTAACTTATACAAATGTAACAAATGTTGTAGAAAGAGTGTTTGTACTGCTTCTCTTTCTACATTTCTTACATTTGTATAAATGTTTGTACCAGTGCCCTCCCTTTTTCTCTATATTACAGCACCACCTACTGTATACCAGCTCATGGGGCATTTCACCATAACCTGTTGCATATCCCAACAACCTTTCTCAACAATTAATGGTTAGTGCACCATATTCATTTTGCCTAAGAGGTTGCAATGCTCTCTCGTATTAGGTGATTTGTGAACAGATCTATTTCCAGTCTTCCATAGGACAGTACTGTAAGTCTGCAAATCCTGGTCCCTGTGAATAGAATGCTATCTTAAATCGATGTGTTTTTGCTTCAGTTTCTGTTTCAGTGTAATACAAAAATGATTGTCATCCAAGGTCTGCATAGGTTGATGTTGTTCTAGACCCAAATCTGCAAGGCTGCCTCAGCAAATTATACAAAGACAAAAAAATTGAATTTTTCAATATAATAAAAGTATACAAAACAAACAAAAAAGATAGAAAGTGGGAAAAAGGAAGGAAATGAAAAAAAGAAAAGAAAACATACAACTATGACGGAATGATATTAAAGGCAAAACTGAAATACTTTGGCCACATAACAAGAAGACAGGACACCCTGGAGAAGATGCTGATGCTAGGAAAAGTGGAAGGCAAAAGGAAGAGGGGCTGACCAAGGGCAAGATGGATAGATGATATTCTAGAGGTGATGGACTCGTCCCTGGGGGAGCTGGGGGTGTCGACGACCGACAGGAAGCTCTGGCATGGGCTGGTCCATGAAGTCATGAAGAGTCGGAAGCGACTAAAGGAATAAACAACAACATGCTTTCCACCCTTCTTTCGGTCAAGTACTTATCTTAATCTTTTCCCCATCCTCTTTGTCCCTTTTTAATCCCCAAATCCCTAAATCATTAATTTGATCTTTTCTTCTTTCAACAAAAAGTCCATGTAAGGTTTCCAGTCTTTCAAAAAAATCTTTGTCATTTTTTTCTCTGACCAAACTGGTCAGCTTCACCATTTCTGCAGGTTCAGTTAATTTTATAATCCAGTCATCCACTGTAGGTATTCCATTGCTTTTCCAGCTCTTTGCATAAACTAAATCAATTCTTGATTAGCTTGCATGGCTGCAAAATACTCTGCTTCTTGTCAAGGAAAGCATGACAGGAATCGGTTTTGTTCTTGTTCTGTTGGGTTCTTTTCCCAACAAAAACAAATACCACTGATAGATGTCCTGTCAGAACTGTCTCCATCCTAGTCTGGTTGTCCTATCTTGGAGCAAAGAACCACACTGAGACGGTTGGTTAAGTCTCTAGTGTTTATTGTTCTACTCTAATAGACAGAAAATCCTGCTAAACTGAAAGGCCGAGGGAAAACCCTCACAGATTAAACCCAGAAATCAAGGCAGGTCTGCTCTGAGTTTCTTTGAAGGGAGATTCAAAGCCTCTAAACTGTGCATGGTTTTCCCCCTGGATAGGGGCCCCCTCCTGTTCACCATCAGTACTCATGACACTGGTTCTATATATCACAATACTTTGCGTTCAAAATTCAGAGGTGCGGTTTGAGGCATGTAGTTGCCTTCAAATACTGCACGAATGTGTTCCATTTCTTTTAAAGTGGCACAGAGACCTTCCCACACAATATTCCTATTGTGCAGGAACCAAATAAAGTGTAACAAGGTAACCACTTAGTAGAGTACAGGTGTGTAATTGGACAACTACTCTACTAAGTGGTTACCTTGTTGCCCTTTACTTTGTTCTTTGATCTCTTTGAGGAAATTGGGCTGCATACAGGCATTCACTGATTAGCATCTTTCATTTTACATGAGCAAAGTGAGAGCATACCTTTTTTATATATAAATTTTATTAAGAATCTTGCAAAGAACATAAAAACTAACACAAACTAATAAAAAGTAAAACAAGCAAAGAAAGAAAAGGAAAAGAAAAAAGCAAAAGTGCAGAAAGAAAAGAAATAGAAAGAAGCTTCCAATTTCCTTTGCAGCAAGTAAAAGTACAGTTACAAAATTGACTCTTACTCTATGATTACAAGTGAGGGCATTTCTTGAAAAATAAACTGGTTCCCTCCAGGCATGGTTCCCTTCATTGGACCAGAACTTTCACTGTGTACGAGGGCCATTGATTTTGAAGCTTTGGCTCATTTGTGGAAGTTTGTGCATGTGAATTTAGTTCAAATACACAGTCATGTTTTATTGTCACAGGGCTTGATAACAGTACCAAGTTCTGTGTTAGTTGCTGTCTCTACAGTTCTATTATGCCTTCTGGATATCTATGACCCATGCTTCTGTGCCATAGGTGAATGCATTTACTGTGTTGCCTATGTGCTGTAAGCTTCACTGCATTTCCCAGCTAACAGGCCCTTTAAGAAGACTTCTGGGAGATGAAGTGCACACATCTGGGGCATACCCAGGGTGAAGAGAACTGGCACATACTGAATTTAGTTGCACTGGCAGTTGAATTTTACAATAACACCAGCAACAGGACAGTATTTGCTGCACGTTTAAGAGCATCATGTTTGTTTAGAAGGACCGAATACTATAGAGAGAGAAATACCTGAGATCTTGACAAGAATAGCCAAGGAATTGCCATCGAGGCTTTGTAGACCCTCCCATGCAGCTCCTATAGCTTCAAGGATATTCTCAATTCTGCCTATTGGTAGGGCTGGCCCTAAACTGCATGCACCAAAAGCAGCTATAAATGTTAATGTTAATGTTATGCCTGGCTATCTAATCTCTCGAGTTTTTACTGTGGTACATAAAGAAGAGATTCTATTTAAACCATGCAAAATATACAACCTTTTTAAGAATACAGCAGAACACCGGCACATACTTAATCAGCTGGCTAATATACATAATATTTTCCTGTTACTCCTATACTGTACAAAAACTTCAACATATTTGTAATTGTTTCTCATCTAGTGTTGAATAATTATCTAATGTACACAATAAAACGTCAATAGTATCACTGGATATCTTACAGACAGATAGAAATTTCCCAAGAATCTTTGCTGTTGCATGTATCAATTGCTCTCTTTCACCAAGCTGTGTCTTGCAAGATGCTTGGATTCAGCGTCCATATTTTCAGAACTTGCAACAGAAAAAAGACCCATGACGATAATTAATACCTAATGGCATTTAAACACTGCTGCTTCCGTTGTTGCATGGCAACCGACAAATCACAGCCCTGTCAGTAGGCACAAAAAGAAAGGAAAGAGACATTTAAACCAAGAGAGGCATTCACCCCATTCCCCATACCAACTGATCCATTTTCCTTTCAAGCAGAAATTTTTTCTCTCTAACAGAAGTCAAGTCCCGGGCTTGTGGAAGAAAAACAAAATAACAAAATAAAGTGGAAAGTCTGAAATATAGAATTCAGTGAAACAAAATGTTTTCCCCACCCACTTTTTCTTTATTTTTAAGATGCACATTGGACTAGAAGCTAGTTAGAGTTTTTACACCATTGCATTTCCAAAACAAAGGCTTTAATGATACCCATTCCTACAGTTCAGACCAGGAAATGCTTTTGAGTTACTTTTTCCTAGATCTTTAATTGAAGTGATAAGTTTTCACTTATCACTATCAATGGTCTCACAAAATATAGGAGAAGATACTGCCTTTATTGAACACCTGCCTCTCCAAAGCTTCCTTCTTCAGTCAGTTTTTACCCCTCTAGGAAATAACCAGCAATTTCCAGTGTAAATTTTGAAGCTTGCTGGCTTTGCAATGTAAATGAGACCAAACAATAGTTCACTTGTCCTCCATCTGAATGAGCAGTGATAATTCCCTTCCATCTGGGTATGAATTCCTGTTGTTTATGTTATAATTAAAGTCAAACTTGGCCCCTCTATTGCCATTCTACTATCCCAAAATTTTAATGGGTTACAGAACTGAAAGAAAAATCCACTTATCTATACTGGGGGAAGACTGCTGTAGTTATCTGAAGCCTGTTGCCTTTTAGATTGGCATGAAAGGCATCCTTTTTGTTCATTTGGAAAAACAAAAGCATAAGATGAGTATTATCAAGAAAGAGATAAAGAAGAAAAAGAGAAGAAAAAACACATTTTCAGCAGAAATCAACTCCAATTTAGAACATTCAATATTATTGGCTTAGTCTATCAGTGGAAAAGGGTGCAGTTTTTGCTGTGGGCCAATCAAAGCAATTAATTTGGAGGTCTGCTGGAGTCCTTCTGGAGAACCTCAAACAGGATTATCCATGAAGGGGTCCACCTTTTTTCCTTTTTTCTGTGGCAGAAACCATTCCTTTGTGTCTGTAATAAAACTAACAACCCAGTGAAATAATTTCATTAGTAAGTAAACCTTTCCCCCATGAAGCTATTTTACTGAAATAGTGCTTCATTATCAATGCAGCTTTCTAGCAGCAAGGTTTAAACTTGGACCTGAGGGAGTTAACTCTTCAGTGGTAAAGAGTTCTCTTTACAGTGGAAATTAACACTGCTGGATATCTTATTTTCCTTAGTAATGGAATTAATTTCCCAATAATGTAGTTTGGGAAGGAACGAAGACCTATTTCCATAGCATCTTGTCACTATCTGCATTACAAGATGGGTACCTCTTCAAATAGTGCAGTTGGGGGTACTTCCTGCCTTGAATAGAGCTGTGCCTTTCTTTTCCAGTTGCAGACACATTGATTCTCAAAGGTAAGAGTTCCCTCTTTGGCAGCAAAGACATTGATTTGGTAATGTCATCCCAGGAGTTTGAAGCCAGCAGCAGGACAGTTCAATAGCACATCTTTGTGAAGATGCAGTAGAATCACAAGTGAGAAACAAAACCTTATTTCACATCACCAGTGTTTCTTCCTGTGAGGTCAGGCATGAAACTAAGTGTAAGTTAGCACCAACTGTCAAGTATGTTAATTAGGTTTGGGTTGGGTTGGTTAATTTAATAAATGAGGTGATTTGTATACCTTTCAATATCTGATAAGTCAGAATACTATGTCTCTACAGTGCTGTTACTAACCTACTCTACCTTTCATGTACCTGCTGAGGTTTGTTTGATTTTGGTTTCATGTGCTGTTTGGATTTGTAAATCGTAATTTATGATTTAGTCTGTTATGAAGCCAATCTCTGTAAACCTAGGTTTAGTGCAATGTTCCTCAGTTGCTCAGTGTTTTCTGATTTTAATTCTTCCACTGAAGCCTCCTTAATCAGCATTTGGCCCATGTGAACCACTTCATAATGGCTGGTTTAACAAATCATGGCTAAAGCAAACCATGCCTAAACATTTTTATTTTGTCTTTAATTAAACAGAACAAAGAGGAAGACAAAAACCATAAAGGAAAAGAAAAGGAAATGTCTGTATGTGTGTGAGATCTCATGCATGGAAAGAGAGAGAGAGAGAGAGAGGTACACAAAAATGTGTAAAGAATTACCATATTTCATTACAGTTGTATATATACAGCCCATGGGTCTTTATTCCATTGAATAACTGGGACAATTAATTTATCTTTCCAATTTTGAAAAACAATAAGTCTCAGCAATAAGAAAGATGTGGATAATCCACTCCTGTTGTCCAGCCCTCAATTTCCATGCAGCAGATATGAAATTCTAAAGAATATGAGTATCTGAAAATATTAAAACCTGTTTGAAAGTTAAATTAATAATGTAATGACTTCTTCCCAGAATGTAACAATATTAGGAATTGCAAAAACATGTGTTTGAGTGAAACATTATTGCACTTTTAACATTATGATGGTTTATTCATTCCTCTTCTGTACAAATGCAACAGGGTACAAAAAGTCTGAAATATTTTCGGTTGAGTAAGCCATAGTTTAAGATCTACTGAAATATTTGAGACAGACATTAAGACAGCCTCCTATTATTTAGATAAAATGGGGGTCTCCTATTCGTTTTTCCATGTAGTCTTTAAAATATGTATTTCAAAACTTTTTAATCATCAGAAAAACATGGTTTAACATGAGGTATAACCAAAACCTTTACTGATACACATAGAATTGCAGCATTAATTTTCTGGATGAAAGGCCTAGCTTAAACTCTAGAGCTAGAGAATTGAATTGAGCCCTGAATCATTTCGGAGGTTCTACTTAATATGCTTCCTTTTTACACAGGTACTGGTGAGTTTGCAACTATGCATGTGAAACATAGTGATAGATATATCTGACTAGTTCATATATGTAATCAAATTTAAATACCCTTAATTAATGGATTTACTGCTTTCCTGAATCTCTTTTCTCTCTTCCTGTCTTTCACATGTTATACAAACCCACAACAAATGGTTAATTTATGGTTCAGTTTGTTGTACAAACTCAGAAAAATGGGTTGAGTAAATCATGGTTAACTATGGGTGTGTTGTGCAAACACAGCCACTAACTTGGGAGTTGGTCTAACTAAATTCAATAGGAATTTCTTCTAGAGCATCTATAGTCTCAAGATGTAGGAGTATAACTCCCATCATCCTTGATAATCTGATGTAATTTTAACAATTTTTAACAAAAGATACAGGTTCATCAACCCTGTTCTATGTAAACCTACATAGTTTGCATGATCTAAAAAAGGATCCCATTTTAAAAAAAATGCGTTGATGAATGTATTGACACAGAAATTTATCTTCTTTCTAGATAAAAATGCCTTTGATTATTTCTGTCACAAGAACAGGTTAAATAACTTCCAACACTTGGATTATACATTTGAAGCAAGTTTTCTGGGGGTGGAATTTAGCTAAAATCCTGCTGGTTCGCCTAGTCTTTTAATGTCTCTTTAGCTAGATTGGAAAATGATGCCTTTCTCTGAATTAGAAATTGTTTTTCTAAATCTGTCTTCTCATGAGAAAGAGAAAAGAACATTTCTGAAGTCTCAGTAATGAGCAGAGAAATGAAATATTCATTTGGATTATGATAGTTGTCATGCACTAAGACTAGCAGTAATTAAAAAAACATTTTTTGGGGGGGTCATCTTCTGCTCTAAGCTATGCATTGTTCAGGGACAGAAAATATATGATGTAGGTAAAGCCGTGGAATGAAACTTGGGGTTAGGCAATTCATTCTGCACTAGCTAGGTTTTAATAGCAATGTTATCCATCATATTTTAATAACTGTAAATTAAAAAAGAATAAAAGATGCAACTTTGAGTTCAGAGAAAGTTAACCATTTATTTGTTTGTTTGTTTATTTATTTTCTGTCCCATCTTTATTATTTTTATAAATAACTCAAGGTGGGGAACTTACCTAATACTTCTTCTTCCTCCTGTTTTCCCCACAACAGCAACCCTGTGAGGTGGGTTGGGCTGAGAGAGAGGGACTGGCCCAAGGTCACCCAGCTGGATTTGTGCCTAAGGCAGGACTAGAACTTTCAGTCTCCTGGTTTCTAGCCCATTGCCTTAACTACTACACTAAACTGGCTCATTTAGTGATTGATGTGTTGAATTGGCATTGGAGAGACCCAGGTTCAAGTCCATCCTTAGTCATGGAGGTCCACTGGATGACTTTGGGCCAGTCACTGTCTCTCAGCCCAACCTGCCTTAAAGGTTTGTTGTTTTGGGGGAAAATGGGAGAACACCACATTGTGCCTTCAGTTCCTGAATAAAAGCTGGTATGTAATCAAGCAAATAAGGGACGTGGTGGCGCTGCGAGTTAAACCACTCAGCTGCTGAGCTTGCCGATCAGAAGGTCAGCGGTTCGAATCCGTGTGATGGGGTGAGCTCCCGTTGCTAGTCCCAGCTCCTGCCAACCTAGCAGTTCGAAAACATGCAAATGTGAGTAGATTAATAGGTACCGCTTCGGCGGGCAGGTAACGGCGTTCCGTGTAGTCATGCCAGCCACATGACCATGGAACAGTCTACAGACAAATGCCGGCTCTTCGGCTTTGAAACGGAGATGAGCACCACCCCCTAGAGTCGGACATGACTGGACTTAATGTCAAGGGAAACCTTTACCTAATCAAGCAAATAACAACAAATAATTGTATATATGTCCTGATATTGATTAAGGGATATTTAATGATTTTTGGAATGCTGCAACAACACTCTACATGCATAACATTAAAGGGCTGTGAAGTTATGGAACTACATACCTTGATTCAAACATACCTTGTACTCTCAGATGGTATGGGAATGTGAAAAACACTCCCAGAGCTATAATATGTAAGTCGTCATCCATCCAAGGCTGATTGGCTGCTTTCCAGGAGACAAACATGAATTTTCATTGCCAATTTTATACCAAATGTCTCTTTAATCTGAAGTTCAAAGGAGATGACCCTTTTCATGGTGCCTTCTTGCCACACTAAGTGGTAAGAGCCAGCTGATCTCCAAAAGCTGAGTAAAATCAGAACTGCTTAGAACTTGGATGGGAAACTACTATGAAATGCTAGGATTATAGCCAAGATTAGTAAGTCAAAAAAATATCCTGGAAGAAGGCAATGGCCAATCAGTTCCATACCGTTGCCAAGAAAACTAGATGTGTTTGTGAAGTCAGCAGGAACTGAACTCCACTCAAGGTAGACTTTTTTTTTTTTTACCTCAGTTAAGATGGCTGTCACCTGGCCCCTTCATTAATGTTGTTTGGAACCAAAGACATTTCTGTTCTCCCATATCTTCTAACATAATTTCTATATTAATATTTTATTAATATTCTGTTTTTATGGTGTTTAGAGTGTGACATAGCAGTCCATTTTGTGAGCAGTCTAGTTTCACTAGATGAAAGATTTGCATGTTTGATACACTTCTCCTTTAGCCCTGTGTGTCCCTTCTAACTCTTCCAAACAACTGGGCGATACTCCAAGCTAGAACTGGGAAGAAAAGGAGGGAGTGTGATTGTGCAAAAGTCTACCTATTTGGATTGTTTCTGTGGAGAAGAAGGCTGGAGAAGAAGAACTGGAGTTAACCCACAGGAAAAGCCTGTTATTGTGGAAGGTATGTGTCACAATAAAGAATTGTGTACAGGTCTGCTATGCTGTGGTGTGTCCAGTCCTTGGAAAGCAAAGAACCCTCTCACATCAGCTGTACTGGAGGGCAAGTTGCAAAAAGGATGAGTCCTTGTCAGACCGTGAGCATCAAATCTCCTCAAAACTCTGTTATATCTTCCACAGAGATAAGGGGAGTGAGCTCTTAATATCCCCCATTCTCCAGCCAACCAAATGATATTTATCAAATTCCCCTTCTGGCAGACAAAGACCCTAAGATGACCCACACCATGGTTAAGTTTGCATTTGCAGCCTGCAGAATTCATTCTTGACTAATGGCAAATTAATTTTAGATTGAGCTTGGATTAGACTACGTCAAGCAAAGTATTGTGTAGAGTTTTAGAAGACTGTATTGATCACTCTTACCTTCTTTTACTGTTATCTTAGTTCTGCCTCTCTGTACATTTTCTTATTTTCCTGTATTTTCTCTTAAGGTTTTTATTCTGGCATGCTTGGTGAAAATAACAATTGATGGTGAACAGATTGAATGTGTGCAAGAATTCACTTTCCTAGGTTCGCAGATTGATCAAAGTAGTAAATACATCCAGAAATAATGGATCAAATTGCACTGGGTCGCACAACAATGATGAGCATGAATCGAGTATGGAAAAGCAAGGAAGTCAGTCTGGCAACTAAATGCAGATTAGTCCACACTATCGTGTTTCCCGTAGCTACCTATGGTTGTGAAAGTTGGACCATGAAAAAACTAGACAGGAGGAAAATCAACTCGTTTGAGCTGTGGTGTTGGAGAAGGCTCCTGCGCATTCCTTGGTCAGCAAAGGTGATAAACAAGCAAGTACTAGAGTGTATAAAACCAGACATATTGCTGGTGGGCAAAATTACAACATTCCGCCTTATTTATTTCAGCCATGTCATGCGATCAAACTCTCTGGAAAAGGCAGTTATGCTCGGAATGGTCAGAGGTAGGAAGGAAACGAGGCCACCAAAAAACACGGTGGCTAGACACTGTCAAAGCTGACACCAGCTAGAGCATAAAACAACTAAAAGAAGCCATACAAGATCAGAAAATGTGGAGAGAGCTGCTGCATAGAATCACCAAGAATCGGACACGACTGAATGGATATCATCATCATCATCATCATCATCGGTGAGTCTGTGACCTACAATAAAGTATTCACAAAGACACTGTGCTTTGTAAGGCATAGGTTATTAAATTTAACATATTTCAGTATCACATCTAGATTGGCATTTAGTCCCAGACCTGATTGATACAGAAAAGGGGTTTGCTTGGGAACCCTAGCCCTAAAAAAATTAAGTAGTTGTTTGGAAAATAGCTAAGTGAAAATCAGACTGAGGAAACAACAGACAAAGTGTTAAAGCCAGATTCCAAACTTTGAAAGGGAAAGCCAATAATTCTAAACTCAGGACTTTCCAATGAAAGTGGATGTTCTGGTTTGTGTGGTGATTTTGTCAACTGATTTACCAGTCTTTGTGCTTCGTGCCTTTGTGGATTTTCTCTATATAAAGGGAAGACACCATACTAATTCCTAACTAAGGCCCAGTTTATTATTAGCAACCAAGTGAATCATTTATTTTGCTATTGCGGTTCAAGCCACCTTCAGTTCAGTGACAGTGAGGAAGCAAGAAGAGTTTATGCTTGCTTAAATAAGTTTAGTGACAATGATAGCATTAGATAAAGTGAGACACTCACGTCAGGTGGCAAATTCTAGGAATAAGCAAAGTGTTGAAGAAAAACACTGCCTACTGGACAGCTTGGTCAATACCTCTAAGTTGGCTACATTCAGGTCCCATGGAGGGCACTGTCCCTTTCTTTGGGTGGCTTCTGAACACAAGTGTCAAAACCCAGTCAATTTTTTTTTCAGGGAATGGAAGAGGGTTACTATCTTGGCCTCAGGCAGCAAAATTCTCTGGGCCAGCCCTGAGGGGTTTAACAAGGTTCCTTATATTATTTCCAAAGTTAGCTGCTCTGTTATAATCCTGTTTACATAGCTTGGCATTTTGGATGCTAAGATTCTTGAGAGCCAACCAGTTTTATGCAAGCATATAGAAAAATCTGTCTCAATCATCTTGAAAAAGAATACAGCCACTAAGAATAAAAAACCTAGGACTGGATCACTAAAGCCCTGTTTATCAGTCTGTAGATCTGACAAGTTGGGGCTGGTGGAAGCCCTAGGAGAAGTAATACGCCATTGGGTACTATGTGCCTGTCCCATTTATATCTAACCACGGTACAGACAGGTCCTGTGAACATCTATCTGTCACATCATCATGACTTGGCCTGCATCTCATCCTCAACCCAAGATTGAGACAGGCGTAAGTCGGCTTTAACCGCACCAGTGGTAGTGTCTCTCCCCACCCCACACCCCACCCCACCCCACCCCGCAGCTAGCAAGATTTGCAAGGTGTATAAAATCTCTTCTGTTGGAGGCAAAGCGGGATGATCAGTCCTGCATGGCATCAGAGACACTTATTGGCTCTTTCAGAGTGATGCAAACATGGTCCCTCTAGTCAGCTTCATCCACCACCATTCTGAAGAGCTGGACACTGAAACCCTGTGCTGATGATCCTTTGGATTTGTGCAGGAGAGAGAGAGCTATACTTTTCTGGCACAGAGATTCTCTTTCTCTTCCTCAGGCATTTCTGCTCTAGCTCCATGCAAATACTTCTCTAATGTAAGAGAATATCTGTAGCTCAGGGTTGAACTGTGGAGTCCTTGGTGCTCTCTGAGCTTGGTTGTTTGCTTGCAGATGTTTCATTACCGGACTAGGTAACATCATCAGTGCGAGTGAGTGTGGGGTTTGCTTCCTGTTTATATACAGTAGCTTGCTCTGCCAGTGTTGGTGGGGGTGGGGGTTTCTCCTTGGTAGCTCCTGATTAGGGTATTTTCCGCTGGATTGTTTGACTGGTGTTAATCCCTGTTTATCTAGGTGTTGGTTGCTCAAGAGGATACATTCTGGTCTTTTTGTTTCCTTCTTAGCTTTTTTTTATTGTCTCTTTTGAATGGTGTGTAAATGTGGTTTATCTTTATGTGTCTATTGATGGCTGATTTGTCTGAATGCCAAGCTTCCAGGAATTCCCTAGTGTTTGGGGATTTAGCTTGGTCTAGGATGCTCACAGTTTCCCAGTTGAAACTATGGTTAAGTCTGTCCATGTGTTGTGAGATTAAGGAGTTTCCATCGTGTCTTCTGACTGCTGGTTGTTGGTCATGGATGCGCTCTGCTAGTCTTCTGCCCGTCTGTCCTACATAGTGGCTCTTACAGTCCTTATCCTGTATGTTGTAGATGACTCCTGTTTTATTTCTTCTTGGGCTACTGGGCCTTTTGGTTTACTTAAGATGTTTTGGAGGGCTTTAATTGGTTTATGTGCTATAGTGATGCCGTGTGGTTGTAACAGTCTGTTGGTAGTTTCTGTGATGTTTTTGTTGTATGGCAGTGTTATCCTTTTCATAGCTTCTGTTGGTTGTGCTGTAGTGGGTTGAGTGGTCAAGTATATAAACAGGGAGCCAACCCCACACTCACTAGCACAGATATTTATTTATTTATTTATTTCTCACATTTTTGCTCCGCCCATCTCGCAAGCGACTCTGGGTGGTTAATACTACCCAGTGGAGTAATGAAATGTCTGCAAGCAAACAACCACGCTCAGAAAGCACCCAGGACTCCACAAATAGTTCTGTGCCATAAGCACACATCTACCTCTGTAGGTATGACACAATGAAGTTGCCATTTTACATTCTCTTCAAAATGGTTGGAATCAATCATCAGCTGGTGAATTTAAACGGTGGCCTATTATGGTAGCACCAGAACCTTCAATGGCTCAACCAGAATAATTATGTTCTAACGCCGTGGTCCATACTGGTTTAGCACAAGGCTGATATAGTGTAATACTGGGACCTGTGTTCCAGACAGAACATGGAGGGCTCTGAATGCCTATATTGGTTGCCTGTATCAAGAAAGGAAAGGAAATCCTAAAAATAAGTGATGTTTCTGATTTCCATGACAACAGTTAAAAAAACCTTTTTTCAATCTGAGCTACAACAAAATGGGGTGTTGGAAGGGGGAAACAGATCAAGAAGGAACCTAGAGCTAAGGGACCACTTACTTCAGGAAGACCCACTTGGTTCTTGCTACGGTGCCTGACTGGCGGATGGTGGTCCACCAGCTAATGAAAGGGAGGCAAAAACAGAAGGATAAATAAATCCTTTTGTTTATTACAGGCTGCACACGCATAATGAGGACAGCAGCCGCTGGCGCCCAGTGGTTCTCAGTGGACGCCCTAGGACACCGACTGGCAAGTGTTCTGTCAGCACTGTTTTGCAGCGACTTAAGCGTGACAGCCTCCCAGTCTTCCGCTTCGTAGCTGCTTTGTAAGTCCCTCTTCTCAAGGCGGCATGTAACATAAGATCACAACACCCGACATGCGGATAATATTATCCGATATTCAAGAGGCCTTTTCAAAGAAAAGCAGGAGGGAAAAAACACCAGCACGGAAAGCACACACCAACGGCTCCACCTCCCGGGCTGCAGCGCGGGGCCGGAGGGAGGCGCTCCGCTCTGGGGCCGAAGGAGTTAAGCGGTGGCGGCGAACGCCGCTGCTGCTGCTGCTGCCGCCGCCGCCGCCGCCGCCGCCGCCGCTGCGGGGGCCGCCGTTCGCTCGGCTCGGCGCCGCTCTCCTCTGCCCTGAGTCGGGGCTTGCTCTGCCAGTGGGAAAATGGCGACGGAGGGAGCGAGAGGGGAGCCCGGCTCCGGCGGTCGTGAGGATCCGACGGCAGCGGTAAGCGAAGGAGAGACGCTGCGGGTGGCGAGCTCGCGTCCTTCTTCCTGGTCGGCCAAGCTCGGTCGACGTGCCGCGGCAGGGCAGGCGTGGAACAAGGCGGGAGGCGGTGTCCGGAGGCTTCGCGCCCAGCGCGCGGGGCTGGGGAGGCAGAGCGCACGGACCGAGGGGAGGCGCGCGGGGCCCAGCTAGGGCTGCGAGGACGGCGTGGGGGCTTGGCTCCCTCCCAGTCCTGGAGGACGTTTTGGGGAGGAGGAGAAGCCGCGGCGAACGCTGAGCTGGGGGTCCGCAGTCGCAGGAGTGCCCCCCCCGCTTCGATCTCGGCAGGGTGGGCGCGGGACCCTGCTCAGAGCCGCTCGGAGAGGCGACTCCGGGCGCTGTAGCACGCGTGGGGAATAGATAGTGCGCTTTGGGAAAGATGGGTGGGCACCTGAAACCTCCCCGGTAACCCTGCCCCGGGTGTCTTTCGATCTCTCCGGCAGTAGGGGCGGCCGGTGAGGGTCTCCTCGGAAGAAAAGGCTAGACCCCGGGCTGTTTCTCCCAGGCGGCTCCCCATTGTTTCTCTGCTGGTGTGTACGTAGGTCTGCCCACGCGACCCCCACGTACTTTCCAATGGGACAGTGCTGTGGGACGTCCCCAACCTGCCGCGCCGCCGGGGTGGATGGGTTAGCGGAGTCCCTCAAGGAGCTGTCAGTGGTAGATCCTCCATAGTCCTGCCTAGGTCGATCGCCCTGCCTTCCCTTTCCATACGTGTTGCCTCTCCCGCCCCATCAAGCCTGGGATATTGTGCGAAGCCTTCCAGGTTTTGGAGCGCGGCGGCGTTGCCTTTGAATTCTTGATCTCTTTGAAGCAGGATCGCTCCACCTGGGAAAGGGTATGTTTAATAGGAGAGAAGGCGCTTCCTGCAGGCAGAGAGGGAATCAGCCTGCTCCGGCTCTCCCTTGTGCTGTTCCCCATGGAGCCTCACGCACACATTTCAAAGTGGCAGAGCAGGAATGATCTATCTTTTTAAATATCTTTGCTAGAGGCTTTCTCTCACGCGAATACAAGCTTACGGTACTCTTTCAAAATCCTCCAAAGTACAGATAATTTTAGGCTTTGTTACTTCATCAAATATCCAGTTTGGCAGTCTTTCCCATCTAATATCCCTCCCCCCACCGCCCCCCCCCAATGTTATAGGCATGCCCTTTATAATTCTATAATTCTTAGGTCAAATTCTAGTTCAGTTGCTTGGCCGATTTAATCTGGTGGTGATTCTGTGGAACTGCACAGAAAAATCCATGCTTTGATTATTCCCCTGAAAGCTGTAAATCAAAACCCTCTTGTCAGCTGAGCAGCCTGTGTTGCTTGTCCATAAGTTCCAAAAGGCATTTCTCACTGGCGTTGCTTGCTAAGCACTTTGACCGGAAGTAACCCAAAGTGAGGCGTATTCCCTGTATGAAGGTTGTCCTTTGGAATTACTATTGCATTTGCTCCAGTTGGTTCTTCTCTTTTCAGTAATTAAAAAAAAAAGCAAAATAACTTTAGAGCAGCCTGGTTCTCTTCAGATGTGTTGGAGAGCAACTTCCCAGATTCCTGTGTGGTCTGGAAATCCTGCCCTTATAGCTCAAGATCTCTGTGGGGGCAGCAAGTTGGGGACATCTGGTGAGAAGATGGTTATAAAGCTTGACCTTTAGACAAAAACTCCAGGGCAGTGATTGAGATTATGAGAAAAGCCGGTCAAAAAGAAATGCAGGTCACACCAGGATTTTCTGTAGAAGCACACAGCATGTGAACATCATGATGTGTATATACTCCTTTGTACTACATCCATGAATTTGAGAAACTAAATTGGAATGTGGAATTCACAACATGTATACACCGATTGTTTAAAAGAATAATTTCTGGAGATGATGTAAAAGAAATCCTTAGTTTAAGTTTTTTTATATAACTCACTGTATATATTTAGTTTTACAATATACATATTTTGATTAAAATGATTTAAACTACTTGAAATCATACTGATCTGCTGAATAGATTCTGGCATGGCAATTGAGAGTAACCCAGCTGAATCAGTTGTTCCTGCATAAAGTGAGGCAAGCTTCGTAAAATAAATATTCAAGTACCTAGGAAAAGAGGAAAATGCCTTACAGTTTTTCAAACTCATGATCCACCTTGTCCAGTCCACCTGGCCCATCACTGCTTATTGTCTCAGGATTAGGTTTCACACAGGATTTATTTTCAAGTCCTATATGGAGATGCTGGTAACTGAACTTGGGATCAAAGCATGTGCCCTATAACTAAACTAAGGTCCCTGCCCAGATTGCAGAATGAATTAAACTTATATGTAGATAAGCATTAGCAATGCGCTTTGAAAAGTAGTTTGTTTAAAATTCTAGTCAAATGCAGGAAACCTGTGTGTGGCTGTTTTTATGCTTTCCATTTTTCAAAAGTCAAGCAACATATTTTATTTGGGAAGCCAAGGTTAAATCCCAAGCTATGGAAATGGATTTCCGCTTGTACAAGGGGGTTTTCCTGCCCCTGCAGCCCACCCACACCCTCCGAGAGCAAGTCTTCTGATCTGTTCTGGAGAAGCTTACCATCCTCTGAAGCCAATGTGGAGGCTGCAAAGAACGGGGAATTTATCTATCAGCAGCCAGGTATCATTAGAGCCAATCCCTGGAAGGCTATTTATAAGCAGTTTCCCTACTAAAAGGTTGATCAGGGAAGACTTTTCATTCTTATAACTGGTGCCTTTATTATGATAAATTAATGTAAGAAGAGGTCCAGCCCCAGCCATAACCACATTTTAGGAAAAGCTGTAGAGAAGTTAACAATTCTCTGCACACGTCTTGGAGTAAGCTCATTGCCACAAGTGGAACTTGCATCTCACTAAATGTGCATAAGGCTGGGCTGTAAAACAGTGATTGGTGCTTTATAAAGAAGAAAAGCTGGTGTCTTTATTAACAGATAGATTTTGCATTATTGCCTAGGTCTCAGATTAATTTGTAATTTAACAGTTAGCTTTCCAGCATTGGGCTTTCAACTGAACTGAAATCTGGCTTAGGTTTTACAGACTCCAAAGGATAGATTAAATCATGTTATAAACAAGGGAACAACAATTGTTAACAGCACCATTCTTTTGCTTTTTAAGTTTTGGGATAAGAATGCCATTTTAAATTTGTCCTTCAATGTTTTATTCTAGCTACTGCTTCAGAGCATATTGCTAAAAGAAAAACAAAACAACTCAGTAAGTTTTAGCAACAATGTTGGCAGGCTTTTGCTGGAAAAATGTATAGAATATTATGAAAAAATAACACTGCCTTTGAATGTCAGCAGGAAATTTATGACTGGGAGAGGAGTGAAGAAGGAAGTTATTTAATAGACATATTTGGAAATGAAGCCAAAATTCTTCCCATTCTATGTTTTCCTGAATTAAGCAAAGCTTAGATGGCATGGGGAGGGGAGGAGGGGGGATGCAAACCTTGGTATCTGCTTTGTTGCCATGGTAATGCTGACAAGGGGAAAACATGAAAGCAGTTGGCATGATTCACCCCTCACACCTACATGAAGCTCCAAGCCACGTTTTCAGAGAAGCATCTCTATAAGCTATCCTAGAGGGTTGATGTACCCATGACATTGAGAAGGCCACAGGTTCAGATTCTGCCTTCTCAAAAGGAACACAGATTGGGTGCCTTCCTGGTGCCTTTTTACAAGACATTAGGGAATCTGCAGGAGAGTGGATCATAAGGAGGTAGATACGGTGGTAACTGGATTTCATCCAAGACTGATTCTGATTTTTACGTATGCAGTAGGCTGTGTGAACAACCTTTGGTGTTTCAGAGGTTTAGGACTTCAGGTCTCACATTCCTTGGCTCTTGGCTGTGCTGGCTGGGGCTGATAGGATAACCTTCATGTGATTCATGAAGTCACATTTCTTGAGTAATAGCCACACTAAATATTGCCCCACTGCACAGGAAAGTTCTTAACTTGTGCTACTGCTGCCTTCAAGGTGAAATTTGTTTCAAAAATTTATATGCCACTGCATTTATTTATTTATTTATTGATTGATTGATTGATTGAACTTCTCGACCACCCAACTCGTATACAACAACTCGGGGCTGTTTACAAATAATAAAAATAACATATCACTAAAAATACATATAATATCCCTTATAGTACATATAAATATACTGTAAATATGTATAAATATAATATAAAAATACAAATACAAATATAAAATATAAAATATGAGTACAAGATGGCGAATCAAGATGTAGTAACTGTGCTATGCACTACAGATTTTTCAAGGAACTTGTTTCTCATGGTTTGTATGTGTATTAAAAATATAATAATCTGCCTGAAGCTACTGGTGAGCCACAGCCCAAGAACTGTTTCAGGCATTATATTACATAACAGCTGCTGCTTTCTGGATTCACAGGCATTGTCAGTTGATGCTAATTAGTTTACATTAGACTGATTCACTATTAGGTTAATATGAGTGTTTCTGGATCTTAACTTTTTTAAGACACTTTTGGAGACAGTACAGATCTGTGAACTGCATTTTTTTTTCAAAGTTTTGTCTTGAGGATCCTTATTTTACAGTCTCACACTTACGGCTTTGTTACAGAATCTGATTGTATTGCAGTAAATTCTAGATGTCTACTAGAACCCGTTTTACTATAGGAACACAAGGGGATTTCTGGTCCTATGTGCTACGTCTCATGATGGTCAATCCGATGCATTTGGAAACTCATAAGAATGAACAGGAGAACGATAGTTCTCCTTGCTGATATTCACCACTAGCTGATATTTAAGACATATTGCCTGTGATTCAGAAGGTGGCACACAGCCATCTAGATTAGGAGTCAATGATTGCCTTTCCCTCATTAATTTGTCTAGTCCCCTTTGAAAAAAATTTAGGGGTAGCCAACATCACATCTGATGGCAGCAAATTCAAGCAAATTCCTGCTTCATGAAGAGCAGAGATCAAGTCTATTGGGGCATTGAACTGAGAAACATAATCTGGACCATACCATATGCTATCCTACAGTTGATCTTTGCAAAAATGTTGTGGTGGGCAAGCTTCTTTTCATGGCATTTATACGCTCATTAGGGAACTTTCGATAAGGGCTTCATGGTTTATTTGAACACAGTTGGTTGCACATGTTAATCTTGCAAATAATATGCATATAACCCCTACTCGTGGGCCATATGGGAAGCAGCAGGAGAGCAGTCAGTCTACTTTAGGAGAAAGCAAGACTTTTCATTCTTGTTTTAAATATAATGACAACAATATTGTGATCTTCTTATTGCCTCCTGCATCAGATATTTCCATAATGTGTACAGTTACAGACTTTGCATATAATGCATCTTGGTTTCATGAAAGGTGGTCTTGACACATTGGTAGTATATTACAGCATACTTGAAGCATCATGCAGACTTGGAGTACATCTGACATCTACTTTGAATTCATTACAGAGTTGCACTATGGAAGAGCAGATGTGCTGTTTTGATTTTGCTCTTGCTTTGAGACACCTAATTAGGTCAATAGCAACAGGGGCTTTATATGTACTTTGTAAGCTTGCGCTGAACAGAGTTGCATTCGCGAGACTTTGGTAGGTTAAACTATGTATCCAATTTCTGATTTATTTTAATACCTGTAAATAGCTACTTAAAGGTTATATTCTTATATTCCACAAGTATAGGGCCACCAGCCTGCCATCTGGTGGTCATCCAGGTTTTTGCAACTCAGATCTGGTAAATATGTTTTTTAGATGACTCACCTGCAAACATGTTCTTGCATATATATGTCACATAAAAATCATGACTGCTGTTTTCTAATACATTGACTGCAGCTATCTGTCCTAATCTAACACCTGCAATTCAGATTAGAGTTTGCCCTTCCCAGGAAGAATGCACTGAAATGCATTTGGGGCTATAGTTATTCATTGCATAGGCATTTTATACGCAAAGGATCCCTGTTTCAGCTACCAGAAACTGCAGATAGGAAACGTCAGCATCCACCAAGATGCTGCATTTGATAGACCAGTGATTTGACTCACTGCACAGCATTTTTTAATGTTCTTAAAAGGAGGGTGGTGCAGGAAGGAAACTCTTTTTTCCTACTTCATTGTGAATATAACAAGAGAGCACAAAGCTTTTAACAGCCAATCTTGAGAGTTCAGTGACCTTGAGAATATATCTGTTTGGTATTATTCATATTCATACATTTATAAATGTAAATAGAACCAGCAGAAGGGTAAAAATGTCTAATAGAACATTTTTATCACATTTTTCTTTTAAAGTCTACTAGCTTTATATGTAGGGTTCTCAGATTTCTTATGAAGACCTTGCAGTGTTAAATTTTTAACATGCGTGGGACTTTCTAGGCAAGTTAATTCTGGCACAGATGTTATCCTTGTGTTATATTGGCACAGTGCTTGCTGCAAACATACTTTGATTTTTTTTTTTTCCTGACACAAGTGAGCTTTTAATGATGTTCAAGAGCAGGAACAGACCTTCCCATAGGGAATAAGAGCTGTTATAAATGCATCTACTTTCCTTTTCAAGAACTTTACCTACCACACATTTCTGGCAGTTTCAAAGCAGCAGCTTCTCTCTTGCCACTTCTGAGGTCCTGGGAACGACCTGTCAAAGAGCTTGGTGGAAGGGGCCAGGAAAAAACGATATCCCGAAAAAGAATAGGTTTGAAAAATGAAGAACTTTTGTTTTATTTTGTTTTCCTTAAGCAACTGACACCTACTGTTCTGAAATTTAGGATGACAGAATAGACTCTGAATTAGAAATGTTGCAATAATTTGCCCTAATCAAGACAATTACAAAATGGAAGCAAAGAAAATAGGAAAACTCTCTTTGCTGTCATACAGTAGTTGTCTGTATGACAACCCAGATCTGGTAGCTATAAGTGCAGTTTCTCCTTATGGATATGCAGACTCTTCACCCATCTGAAACGACTATGTTGTTACAGATTTGTAATGTGCAATGTGTCATTTATGTAGCCAGGGCCGCAACTAGGGTCTGTGTCACCCGGGGCAAACATGGATTCCGCGCCCAATTTGGCACCCCCCAGTGCTCATTTTGGCACCCCCGCAGCACAGCGCCCAGAGCACATGCCCCACTTGCTTGCCCCCCAGTTGCGGCCCTATATGTAGTATATAAAGGGAATTGACCCAGACTTCTCTCCGCTAATAAACTGTGGGCAAATCTAGGTTGCTATGGGAAGAAAGCTCATATTGCCATCCATGTACATGCATGATTGGGATAAACCCATTGAAGTTAATGGACTTTGCTACTGAGCAAACATGAATAAAACTGCTGAGTGAGAGATTTTCAAAGACTGTGATAATCTGCCATTTGAATTATTAACCCTGTCCAATACTTATAGCATGGGCAGGACTTAACTGTCACATGGGTGCAGTTACGTTGTCATAAATTGCTGATGTATTTGTGTATGTTTGTAAGATTTGGCAGTGGTGTCACCAGGAGGCATCAGATTACTAATGAAACCCTATATATATATATATATATATATATATATATATATATATATATATATATATATATATAATATATTGATTGCTTTTCTGAATAGAATATACTATATCACATAAAATGCTGTGACAACTAAAACATAGTAGTACAGAAAATATTATCTAACAGCCCTACATAATACATTTTTATCAAAGAGTGAAATACAACCAGAATTATAGTAGTTACAGTACCACAAATCACCCATTAAAATGTGCTGAAAGACAAGAAGAGCAAATACATGTCCCTGCAGAGAGCAGGCCAGAAATCCTTTGCATTTGTTGATACAGCTGTCTTGGCTCTGAACAAGGCAAGGTGGTGCCCTCTGTATGCTGTGGACTGCAAGTCTGATCATTTCTGTGGCTAATGCATGTAAAATTTTGTGTAGGTTTATTCAGAAGTCAGTTCCACTGAGTTCAACAAAATTTACTCCCGGGTAAGTATGTTTAGGTTTCTAGACATATTAACTTGAGTCCTTGAAATCAAAAGGCTTGTGAAATTTGATCTTTGCAAATTGTGAAATGATTTGATCTACATTTCCAGGGCTAATGTGCAAATCATCTTTAAGTTATCCATCAGCTTTTCCATTTGGTAAATGTTCCAATCGAGTTAAAATGTTCCATTTCATAAATGTTCCAGTGAAAATAAAAGTTAAAGATATCAAAGTATATTTAGAAATGTCAATTTTGAAATGAATGTTTTCAAATACCCAAATAAATGTCTATGTGAATGCAATTTTTTTTCTTCCAGAATTTTAGAAAAGTTGTAGATTCCATGTTTCTGAAGCCCTATAGATTTTTAAGGATCTGTTTTCAATTCTTTTATCACCAACTTGCACACAGCTAAACAATCTTTCTTGTATATAGGAATGATCAGGCCCGCAACTAGGATCTCTGTCACCTGGGCCAAACATGGATTCCGTACCCATTTTGGTGCCCCCCAGCGCTCATTTTGGCACCCCCCCTAGCGCAGCCCCCAGGGCGCATGCCCCACTTGCTCCTCCCTAGTTGCGGCCCTGGGAATGATGCCTCTCAGTTGATTGCTCATTACAGTGCAAAGATGTTAAAGATGCACATATTTTTTTTCCAGAGGATTAAACACTAGGTTTCTTTCTCCCACCCTTCCTAGTTAACAAATATTAAGTAGATCACTTAATGGTCTTGGATGGTTGAGATATTTTAAATAATCACCATCTTTACCCTGGGAATTGTTGGCCTCCTCTCAGCCTCAACCCCCACATTGCCCTTGTGATCAGTTGGGAAGGGGCTGATGATGCCATGAATTCTTAGCAGTACTTCCTTAGTGCAGGAGTTTTTGGGATGTAGATGCTTCCCAGAGAGCGGATAGCAATCTAGTAATTCCAGAAAATGTGATTTTTGACCCACGTATGGTAATTGTGTGCTGCCAAAACCCCTGGCAAGAGGATTTGACTGAATGGGTCATGTGTTATAGGAACAGAGCCAATAAGACTTACTTGTGGGTATACATTGTAAGACTATATTGTTAAACTGTTTATGCAGTTTTCTCATATATGCTCATACTCCTTTACAATAATGCACACACTTTATACTGTTTTACTTAGGGATATAAGCTTCATTCCTAGTGATCTCGCTACTTATTTCTGGATGCCATCCAGTAATGCTAAATAATGCCATCAAGCATGACCAATACAACTGATTTTGTTTTTTGTTTTTTAGATTTTTGACTGTGAAAGCCACCCAGAGTTGTGTATGTGAGATGGGTGGCTATACAAATCAAACAAATAAATTTTTAAGTCCAGTCTAAATGAAAATTGCTAGACAATGTTTTTCAGTAGATTACAAATTTAAAAAAGTAAATAAACTTAATGGAAAACATCTACCCACATTACTTCTTTCTATTTGAACAGAAAATGTATATGTTTGCGAGTGATTAAACTTTGTAAGCTTGCAAATGTCTATCATGTGGTTTTCTCAATTTTCTTGCCAACAAATATATGATCCTTTGGAACAAAGACCCTATGAAGTCTTCATATTTAAAAACATATTTAAACCTAGAATACACTGTTGCTGGATAGTGACTTGGTATATATAATGCTAATCCTAACCAAGATATTATTTCCACACTGTTTCTTCAATAGTGTGCTTGGAAGGATTTTTGTTTCCTGACAAAGTAGACATAACATCAGTAGTAGACTTCTTTATTTTTGAAATTCAGTATCTGTTAAAAATACTCTTTTTAATGTTATCCAGATTCAGCTGCATACCCCCCAAAAGTTAAGCAAAAGACACATTTAAGATATAAAAGATTGCTCAGAGGATGTTCTTCATAAATATGCTTTAAATGTGAACTCTAAAAACTTCATAGCAAATCAGTCCCTGGCTAACTATCTTAACGTTTGCTCCATACTGCTTACCATAAATCTTCTCCATCTCCTCCTCCTTGGATTGGGGAAAGCTGATAAAAAAAAAAAAAAAAAAACCTGATTAATAGATTTAAAAAAAACCCCCAATGGTAGTGAGCAACAGTGGATGTGTGGACAGTTTAAGTTTGAAGATGTGTGATGAAATCGACTTGATAAAATGTAATCTTTATTGTATGTGGTGTACTGATCCTTATGTGAACAAGTAACAGCCAGGAAATCAATCAGTATGAATATGAGATTTAAACCAGTCTACTTAAGAATGTTAAACTACAAATATAAGCAGTGAGAAAATAAAAATACAATCAAAGTTTAATGGAACTGGATTGACTTTATTGAAATTTATAAGTTTATCCATTTGGGCATGCATTTGGGGGAGATGGGCGGTAGCAAAATTTGAATAACAAATAAATAATCTTCTAGCAGTTACAGAATCTTATATTTCGTCTTGAAAAAAAATCTCTTTTATGTTTAACTGAAGGGAAGCTTGGACTTTGATTTACTGCTTCTCCCCAGTGCCCCCCCCAACATTTAAAACAGCATGTTACCAAAATGGTTGAAGGAAGGAGACAAGTCCAGGCAATATATATTAACCAAGTAGTTTTAAATTAGAACAATAAGTAAGAAAGAACTATAATAATAAAAAAATGCCCATCCCATTACAGACTGCTATAGCATTTGTAAAACCCAGGAAATCAAGCAGACAAAAATTCTGGCATTAGTTGCTAATATAAAGAAGGCAGGTACAATGGAAGATGCATTACCACATCTATATCCTTTACAGCCAAGGCAGAAGGTTGGTGAGGCAGAATTTTTTGTTTTCCTATTCAGTGACTCCAACAAATCAAAAGATAAGGTTAGAAGCTGCCTTGAGTGCCTATATAATCAAAATGGTGGAGGTACATATTTAAATAAATATTTCAAGGATAGGCACTCTTTGGGACTGAAGGTACATGGGGTGCCAGGATGCCCCTTTGCTGGCAGCCAAAGTCAGGAACTGCAATATGGGAAATCTATAGGAGGAGGTCTGACCTTTTAGGCACTGCGATTTTGAAAAAGTTGAAACCTTGTCTGTCTTGGATGACCAGCCAAAATATATTGTCACCACTGCTTGCTATGTTTTTTCAACTTTGACATTGTCTTTAGTATGCAGGAAAGCACCTTGAGAGTACACAGAAATCTATTACTTTAGAATATTCTTTAAAACAGAGATGTGCAACATTATCTACGCCAACAGCCCTGTTTACCTTTATAGTAGCATGCCATAGACCTCATGCTCCAAAATGGTGGGTGAGACCAAAAGAAATGTGAATATGAATTCATTTCATTTACATTTAATTAGCATGACACTGTAGTAATATATATATATATATAATGTTTTTCTTCTTCTTTTTCTAAAATTGTAAATTGGTAACATTTGGCAATTACCACTGGGGCTACATCTAAGGATTATGAGATCTTCATGTGGCCATGGGACCTCAAATTGCATACCTATATTTTAGAAACAGGGTGACTTGAAATATATACATATGCCTATACTCTCCTACATGGAAGATGAGCAGAGATAATGCTGTTTCTAGGAGTGTTAAAACCTAGAGGGTAAGATGTTCATAAATCAATCCATGCCTTCCACTGTGGAATGGATAGATGTCAAAAGGAACCCATCAGAATATATGACATTCTCAAAAACATCTGCATCTATGTAGCTACTGTTATTGATGGCTGAACATAAAGAAGGAAAAAGTAAATTATTGTTCAGGTTGAGCTGAACCCCTGGTGAGTTTCTTGATCTTTTGGTACTTTTGTTCAGTTTCTGGCTTGCTGTAGTGCAGTTGTTTGACTCTTATGGAAAACATATTTTTCCTTCCTTACACTAAACTTACAATGAACCGTGTTGCGGGAATAATATTTTAATTTTATTGCTTCATTAGGTGCAACCTCTTCATTGAACCTCACTGATTCATTTTTATTCTGCAGAAAAGAGAGTTCGATGTGGACAGTCTCAGCAAATCAGAATTGAGGATGCTTCTGAGTATTTTAGAAGGGGAGTTGGAAGCACGAGATCTTGTGATTGAAGCTTTGAGGGTATGTTGCTTATTTATTTATTTTGGATAAATTTTTCTATCTAGAACATTAAATGTAAGTGGAAGCTGTTGCTTTTAAAAAGAAAACAAAGCACTGCTCAGATATAGTAATGATTATAGTAATTATAGATGAATAATTTGATTTCAGTATCAGAATGGATGGTACTTGATGAACCCTGCTATCTTTGTTCAGGCTCCAGGGTTGTTGGTATAGCTCCTTGATGGTGTTGGGGCAAGATCTTTCAGACTGTCCAGCAATATGTTTGATTAGACAATGCACTGGTAATTCATACAATGTAGTGGGCAGGTTTTACCATGGTCAAGCCCTTTGAGGCTCAAAGGTCAGGAAATAAGAACCACTTGGATTTCTGGAAAAATCTAGTAAGGTAATCTTGCAAGCCTACCAAAACAATTTTCGCACACAACTTAAATCTCTTTCTCAGAGTCCTCCCATCCTCTGGACTAAAGAATCTCTTCTGTAATGGCTTTGTTTCCTACCTGAACTTAGTGGCCCCTCTATGTTTCCAAGGTCTGTAGGCATTTCATCTCAATCAGGTGAACCCTTTTGTGGGGAGAGGAGTCATTTTTTAATGAATGAATAGAAATCATTCACTCATAGGGAGATAGTTAAGGCTTTACTCAGGTTATTACTAGAATGAGAACTAAACTTGAGGATCCCAACTACTAAGAATTAAGCTGCTTCTATCTGCCTGGATTTGATTGCTCCATCTTGATTGACCATTCTGGACTGTGATTTTTTGTGTGTGTGCCTTTGAGTCCTTGTTGACTCCTGGCAACTGACTGAACTAGTCCCTGCAGTTTTCTTGGCAAGATTTTGGAATTGGTTTGCCATTGCCTGCTTCCTAGGGCTGAGAGAGTATGACTAGCTCAAGATCACCCAGCTGGCGTGGTGTGTAAGGCGGGACTAGAACTCCTGGTCTCCTGGTTTCTAGCCCAGTGCTTTAACCATTACACTAAACTGGCTCTCTATTTTGAGCTGTGATATGATCTGCTAAATGAATAGGGAGAATCCTGTGTAATGTTTCCATCTGCAGAAGTGGATTCTCCTAACAGAACTAAAAGGGCATTTCCTTTCCATTCTTGTAGTCCATCATTTTTGCTTCTGCTTGCATAAAATGGAATGTGTCCCATAGACTGACTGACTGACTGACTGACTGACTGACTGACTGACTGACTGACTGACTGACTATCTATCTATCTATCTATCTATCTATCTATCTATCTATCTATCTATTTTTATTCTATCCCGCCTTTATTATTTTTATAAATAACCCAAGGCAGCAAACATACCTAATACTCCTTCCTCCTCCTATTTTTCCCACAACAGCAACCCTGTGAGGTGAGTTGGGCTGAGAGTGACTGGCCCAAGGTCACCCAGCCAGCTTTCATGCCTAAGGCAGAACTAGAACTCACAGCCTCCTGGTTTCTAGCCCAGCACCTTAACGTATGCACCTTTTGCATAGGAAGATTCTGTTAATTACTTGAAAAGGTTACTCTAAGTTTTTAAATGATATAATACATCATGTGCCTTTAATTTCTTTTCATATCCACTGTGATCTCTGAACTCTCTGCTTCAAGTATCATTATTTCACTTTTCTATACCTGTTAGGTTCAACATAAATATCTTCTAAACTGTAATCCCTATCAGATTGAAATCTTCTATAAGAAATCCTTCCACAGCCTGAACACTTTTGTACAGGAAACAAGTTTTCTTACTTAACAGAGGTGATCACTGACATTATCTGTTTCTCTTCTGTTCTGTTGTGATTTTCTATAGTTTTTATTTTAAATTTTATTTATGCAACCAAAAAGGCCAAACACAAACATCACAATAAATTAATTTAGGAACCAAATTAATGCCAGTGAGAAGAATCATATATGGCAGTTGTTTCAGACCTCAGGATGCTCAAAGTGTGGTAACTGGGTGTAAGCAGTTATCCTGAGTTTATAAATCATTTTAATTGTTTTGGAGTTATATACTATATTTGAGATAAGTCCCATGGAATGTAATGAGATTTCTTCCTGAGTTAATATGGAATTTAATTTAGGGAATTTCTTAAGCAGTTGCTACTTCTATATCCCTCTGTAAAAGAACCATGAAGTACACTCACATGAATCTTCTTTTCATGAAGGTTTCATTTTGAAACAGATTATCAGTAAATGTGAGAGATTTTGTTGAGGTTGAGAGGGGAGAGGAATATCTCTAGACACAAACAATCAGCAGATGGGAGAGGTCCTTTATGGCTTATCAAAGAAACCAATTCTTAGCTTGTCATGCAAACAGCCTGGGAAAAAGAAATGTAAAAGCTTCAAAGAGACCTTAATGAACTCACTAATGAAAGAGAGCTGGAGGTTTTCTGCCTCAATCCTCAGTATTCTGTATTCTACCCGCTAATTCTTGGCAGTAAAACAAATTAAAGAAAGCCTGTGTGGATCTTGCTTCCTTAACTATGTTCTGCAGTAAAGGGTTTGACAGTAAGATTCAGAGGAATTTTGCACTTTGGGGTGACAGTAGTTCAGTCTGAGTCCATATGGGTTGTGAATTATCATTGGTTTAGAAGGCTGTGTAAGGTTTCTCCCATGTTCATACAAGGATACTGTAAAGAAGATGCCAAACTACCCAGTGTGATATCTAGCAGTTTTCCTGTCTCATACACATTAGGATTAGCCTATCATTCTTCATCTTAGATACCCTATGAAGAATGATAGGCTAAGAGTAGACAGATTTTCATAATGCATGCTGTGAATAAAGATCACATGAATGTAATGCATCTAATGTTCCTAAGCTTTATTTATTTTTTTAAAAGACTTATATGGCCATCCATCTTATGTGCCACAACTCTGGGTGGCTGACAAACAACAATAAAAACCAAAGAAACAATAAAACCAGAACCTGGCACCCCAACCAACACTCTCCAATACAGCAACAAATACACTGCCTAGGCTCCAACCTCACCCTATCCCAATGCTAGGGAACAGCCAGCTTTTTATGGCCTTCTCGAAGTCTAAAAGAGGGGTGGGCTGCTGGAGGAAGGGTGTACCACAGGTCAGGGGCTGCTATAGAAAAAGCACCCTGCTAGGTGGCAACATTTAAGGGAAACGACCTGGTGCATGCCCACCCTATCCAACCTGGTAGAATGGGAAGGTACCCTCCAGGAGAGGCAGTGCTGCAAATTGCCTGGACCTGTGCCATGCAGGGCTTTAAAAGTGATAACCAGCACCTTGAATTGTACCCAGAAAGAAACTGGGAGCCAGTGTGGCTCACACAGCAACTCTGGTAGTTAAGTTGGCTGCAGTCTGTACAATTGCAAGCCTAACAGCTTGCTAAGAATTCTGGAATTTGTAGTTTATCCTTTCTAGAGGGCTCCAGGTTGGTAAAAGCTTCTCATGCAATAAGATTCTGTGAGCTACAGCAACTATGTGTTATGGAATCCCCAAGTAGCATGATCAAATCTCATCTCTTCTGCTATCACTGTTGTGAGTAGCCACCAGTCATATCATGCCCGGTATTAGAAATAACAAACATGTGTATATACGTGCCTTCATATATCTAGCTCTTCCCAGTCAATAAGCATGAGCTCCAGTTTGCTTTGGACAGATGGAGGCAGATCAGTGATTTGAGAACATCTCATGCTGAAACCCCAGATTTAATAACTGGTGTCTTTAAATGGAGCTAAAAAACCTTTTGCTGAAACTCTGAAATGCTGCCTCCAATCTGTACAGATGCTACTTTGCTAGATGTGATTTGACTTGCTGCTTCATGTACTTAATGCTTGATATAACCAAGTAGAATTTGGATAGAGAAAATGAAACCATGCATAGACCTTAAATCATGTCTGTCTGACACATACCCCCACACCCCTAATGCCATGGAAAAAGAGGAAGAAACCCAAGGAACTGCCTACATATTATCTTTGGATTGGATTAAGTCATTGTTCTAAGTGTTTATGGTTTATACATACAGTGGATGGTCTTTTTTTTCCTATGAATAATTAAGTCATTAACTACTGTATCTGGGTTTATTTTGACATCCAAGCTTAGATGAGATTGTTTGTTGCTTTTTCATTTCTAACTTCTTTTGCCTTTTTAAAATTCTGGAGGTGGCAAAAAAGGGTTTGTTCCTCCCCAAAATAAATGTTCACTCCTGTTGTGCAAATAATTAGAGGAAAGGAGCTAGACTGCATTGGGCACTCAGTATTACAAGAGCTCATGGACTTAAAATTTATATCAGGTGCCAAGAAATAATGCCATTTATATTGCAGGAATGTAGTGACTGGCTTTAGTGTAAATTGTTTTCTGAAAATAGAAAACCTAGCAGTCTTAATGCTAAGATGGAAAAGAATGTTCATTCTGTTCATAAGTAGCAAATGACTTACTGTTTTATTCCCTTATAAAATAAATCAGTGGGACAACTGCAACTAACTCCTGGTGTTGTTCCAAGAGGGGCTGGTGATGCTTGTGAAGGTCAGATAATAGATCACCTGCCTATTCCAAAGGATTCCTGGAGACAGCAGTGACAGGCAGGCTAGACATAGTTGTTCCTCCTCTCTGGTACCATCACAAGGGAAAATAATGGCTCAATCCCTGAGCTTCCAAATCATCTTTGCTGATCCCATGCCACATTTTAGGACCTTTTCTAAGTCAGCCAAGGGGTACTTCCTTCCTTAAGATGGAATTCTCTAAGAAAGTTAGTATTGTTCTCTCAGCTTGATCCAACTTAGCGTCTGCCATTCAACTTTAGTGATGTTTGTCAGCTGATGGCCCAGATAGAGATGTCCTTTCCCATTTGCATTAAAAACAATCCTCAAGCAATGCTGTAACTTACTTAGGAAGTATTGCAGCGCTTATGTAGACATACATGGAGTTGCACAGCCGTATTCCCACATTCATTGTGTAAATGCAAGTGTTTCCAAATCTCACTCTATTTGCCAGAATTAATAGAAATATTAATACCACCAACTGAGCATAAAAATGAAAATATTATTGTTTAAACATATAGAGCCCTCTGAATTAAAAAGAATAGTTTGTGGCTGACACTGCAGCTTAAAAAATACAAACAGCTTGTCAGAAAATCTGAAGCTTTAGAATGCTGTTTCAGTGTTATACCTGAAGGTCAGTGTCGCCCACTCAAAATACACTGTGTTCCATAATCGGTTATGTTTCTCTAATGAAGTAGCATGTGTGTAATAACATCTAAGAATAAGTAAATGAAAACAATATTGCATATACTGTATAACATACATTGTATATATACTGTACATGATCATCTTCTCTATATAGTACATTCCATGCTTTACAACTAGCTTGCATTTTGTTTAGTGTTTATGGTATGTGGTTAAACAAGAAGAAATGTTTTATGACTACCAATATACTGCTCGGTGGTGGTAGGAATACAAGAAATACTGAACAATTTTATCTTTTTGTTGTTGTTGTTATATTGATTTAAATAAATAGATTTAATCTTTGCATAGTATCTGTCTAAGATATTGTTACCAAGTCTACTTATAAGCTACTCTGAGTCTGCCTTTTGATATAAAGCAGAATCTAATATCAAGACCAAACTGCAAGGAGTTTCAAATACTTTGACCCAAATCCTGAAATCAGATGCATCACCGAAGTAAAAGATATGCACATAAAAACAATCCACACAGACAATTATACAGCCTGTTTCTGGGATAATTTATTGTAATTTAATTGTTTGAAGCATAAGCAAGCTCCAGAACTTTGTCCAATATTAACAGTAAAGTAAAAATGTCGAAGTCTTCAACTTGATTGATTATGTGCAAATTCTGATTTGTAAACTGGGAAATAATCTCAGAAATATATATATATATTTCTCTCTCCAGAGCCCTTCTCGTTTTACTTGCTTGTTTTAACCACACTTCCATGTGCACTGCTGCTAAGTGTGAGAAATGCTGCTCAGATAATTTCCCAAGTCATTGTGTATAAGGATTTTTTTTTTCCCACTTGGAAGTCCAGGTTGAGTTTTCTGTGTTCTACTATTTCCAAATACTAAAAAAAGGCACTTTGCCAAGAAGAAGAAAATAACGAAGTGCTGGTTGAGTAGAAAGAAGAGATGATGAAATTCAATGGAATTTATAAAAAATAAATGCTGAGGGGTAAGATTTCAGGGTTCCAAAAATGGCTTCTTATCTTTTAAAACATGATTTAAAGAGTGATGGGTGTGAACTTCCTACAATTTCATTCAACGTTATGATCATGTTTGTGAAAATCTTTTCAGTTTTCAAGCCAGAGTTCTAAGCAGACTTGTAATATGCACCACTTCTTCTGTAAAAAGCTAGAGAGATGTTGTATATTGCTTTAAAATCCATTAATTCCTCCTCCCTCATGTCTTCCTCCTTATCCAGACTGCATTTGTTGATGCAGTTAGATAATTTATTATGAAGCTGGGTCTTGGGAAAACAGTGATGTATATGAAGAACACTGCTAATTAAATAGGGTAAAATAGGATGCAGGCAGCCTTTATGCAACAGGTTAAAGATACATATAGCTTGAAGTGCAAATCTACTAACATACATACATACATACATACATACATATGTGTGACAATAAAACTGCATCTATTAATTTGCTTCATAGTTGAACAATTTTTTATGAGTCTTTTAGGGTAGCTGGCAAATTTTGAAAGAGCACATTGGGTTACAGCCATCAACCATTTTTATTTTGGGGATAATAATGAATCAGAGGCATTCTTGGTAATACAAGTGACATTTCCAGCATTCTGTCCTCCAAAGGAAAGCCTTTAAAAAACCATCAGGAGGGCTAGAAAGCCATGGAAAGAGAAGTTCCTATGGGCAAGCTGGTGTCCATGGCTCTTGTGTAGGGTTCCCAGACTTAGGTAATCACAAAGGCTGGATGTTATGAGTCTGTCCTCATGGAAGTTACTGCAAATAATAGCATGCTCCTCTTGGTGGACACATTTATTTGTGCAAGTAAACAGTGAAACATTGCCAGTTTTAGGCATTGCTATAGAAAAATAATGGTCATGAATAAATATGGGTGCATATCTGCATGAATGCCAAATGGCACGTTTTGACACAATTTGAACAAGATGGCCCCAAATGTCATGGGCGTAGCCCCATACTGTACCTATGGAGGGTAATTATCAAAATCAGGCCATTTTGTCCTGGTTAGGTTTACATTAAAATATTTTCCCCCCAGCAAGTGGCATTAATTGCAATTATTTTCACTTTCGTTGTTTTTTAGAAATGAAGTGTATGTTATTAAAAATCACAGTGTGTGTGTGCAACAAATCACTGCTGAAACCCAAGCTCTCAAGAACTTGCTCAGAGATAGCACTGTGTTTTAAAACAGCTAGGGAAATTACTTCAAAACTTATTGTTTGATTACTAGAACTGAAAGTTCTCACCTGAGAGTGTTCTATAGCCTACCTAGATATTTGAGTATGTTGACCTTGCTTCCACTGATCTGGTAGCTGGAAATGAGAGGCTTCCCATGGAGATTGTTAAAATAATATGTCAAGTTCCTCTATTGAACTCTTTGAAAGAAGAATAGATCTGCAATGAAGTGTCCCATGGCAACCTAAACTCTAATCCAGGCCTGGGAGAAGGTTTCCAAATAAGTCATCTTCTATAGCACAGGCATAATAAGATTATTCCTCTCTGTTATACCCATTCCACCCCATGCATGTTTCATTCAGGCACAGGATTGCTAGGGAATAGGAAGAAACTTTGACCTCCAACCCAGCACTCAGGATTGCTTTCCTGCTGTTAATAAAGGAGGTACTTCCTTTTTTTCTCCTTTCCTCTCCTTCCCACCTTAGTCATAGAGTGTTTCCTGCTGTTAATAAAGGAGATACTTCCTTTTTTTCTCCTTTCCTCTCCTTCCCACCTTAGTCATAGAGTGTTTTCGGAGCAACTAAGATTCACAGAGCCTGTAGAGGCAGTTGTAGTTGTTTCTTCGGTAGCCCTTCTGAAAGGGCTTCATGGTCAGCCATCAGTCCTCTCAACCGTGGGTATTGCACTGACAACTGATGTTCTCAACCTATCAATGGCTCCACTGGTAGCTTTTGGGGGAGAAGTGCAGTAACAAAATTTGAAAAATAAATAAATATTCTAGGAATAATAGCTACTGCAAAGTAAAGGCAACAAAGTAAGGTGCTGATGATGAAGAGAGAAAATCCTGGCTACAAAAGCAGGCTGCAAAACAGGCCTTCAAAGGGCTGCTTACCAGCTACAGATTATACAGGTAGTCCTCATTTAGCAACCACAAGTGGGACTGGCAACTCGGTCACTAAGTGAAACCATGACTGTGCTTATAATTTTACTTCAACTTTCCTTTGCTTTATAGACCTGCGAAGGTCATAAATGTGAAGGTTGGTTGTAAAGTTACTTTTTCATCACGGTCATAGCTGCAAATGGTTGCTAAACAAAGCAGTTGCTAAATGAGGGCTACCTCTATGTCCATCAACAAATTAGGAAGAAGTAACCTTGTTCATTGTGTTTAATACAGTTTTTAATTTCTTATCAATTACAGATGAATGTACTAAGGTCACAAAATGCTCTAATTGGTTTTATATTTTAGCTGTTCTTTTAAGGAGGGACTGGGGCAACTACCAGAGAGTAAGCATTTCAGTCCCTTTTTAACATTACCAAAATTTAAGAGTACCAAGTTAGAACATTGCTAAATCTGCTTAATAGCTCTCACCTTTGCCAGCCAGTACGTCCTGCCATTCTGGCAAGAGATGATGTCTACCTCTGACAAGCAGACAGGTTTGGAAAACTGCTTTAGACTGACAGGCAGGGGCTTGGTATAGAGGCCAAGAGGGACAGGAGGAAGAGCCTCTAACATGACAACAGTTAGAAAAAAGAGGACTGAGTCCAGGGCAGGAATGTAACATGAGTAAACATCTCAGACAAACCCTTTCCTAGTTCTCAGGAAGATAAAGAGAGGGAAGGGGGAAGTGCCTTCAGACTTGCAAGATTCTGATATTACATCTTTACAATAAAAGTACTGGCCTACATGACATTGGATACCTAGTCTCATCTCCCTTGAGGACTGATACTTGGTCTAGTTTTTCCCAGTCCTGTATGAAGATGCTGAGATTGTACTGGAGATCTACATAGAAAATATGCACTCTTAACTATTTAGATACAGATCTTCAGTTTAAAGTTCAGTATAACTTTAATGTATTTTTGCTAAATTTATGCTGGGATATGTCCCTTTCTGAATAAGAGATCATCCAAAGGCTTAGAATGGGGTAGAAAAGAGGACTAGCCTTGTGCTGGATTATTACACCATGCAAAGAACTGTAGCTGTAGTGGCCGCCAACATTCATATCCCATTGCTTGTTTGTTTGCAAAACTGAAAACCTCTTAATGAACAGTTTAGAAAACTTCTTTCCTGCCTTGAGTAGCTTTGTTTTAAATTTGAAATCGCTCCTTTCTCAAGCATTTCAAAGTATATCTCAATAAATTAATGCATGTACAAATGCAGAATGACTATTGATGCCTTTGTTACAATAACTCTAGAAGACATGCCATGCATTGGTTTTAGGATGCATATAATGCAAAATTAAGGTCTTTGTCAGAGGAAGCCAAGAGTGAAAGGTCTGTCTATTCTTTACAATCTTTCAGAGTACAAAGATTATATCTTGAATATGGTACAGTGGTATCTGTGAGTGAGCATTATCAGCTTTACTGGTTGAAATCAGAATCATGCATTGGATCAGGAAACCAAGAAACAATCACCTGCAGTAGCCCAGATGTTAGATATTCTTGCCTGTTCCTTTGTGTGTGTGTGTGTGTGTGTGTGTCTGTATCAGTAGACAGCTGCTGCTCTGGGAAGCGTTTTATCATATAAGCACTTAACAGGAAATGAAAGGCACTTCTGGATAAAGCTACCATCTAGAGACCTCAAGTGTAGTTTACTATTGTATGATGATATACAGTATATGCAGGCACACACATGCAGGGGTACACTTTCCACATGTATATACATGATCTTCATATAAATCTTAGCACTTCCATGCTATGCCGGCTGAGGCTGACGGGAATTGAGGTCCAAACTATCTGGAGGATATAGGCTTCCTACTTTGCTTTACTTTCACTGATCTGATAATAAAAATAGTCCCTAATTAACCCTGGATCTTTCTTCCTTCCTTGCAATATAAGATAGTCTAGAGGTGCACAACTTGGGCCTGCCAAAAACTTTGGCACAGGCCTCCAGAGACCCCAGAAAGTTGTTACCAAGTTTTAATGTAAAAGAACGTAAATTATGTAGTCATGTAAATACATGATTGGGGAATAATCATATCAACTACATTTAACTGCACTGAACATGTTACCTACTCGGGTAATGAAACATCTGCAAGCTCAAACAGCACCAGGGAGTCCACATTTAACTTTAGTTAAATTTAATGGAAATAATGTGAAATTAAATTTAGTTTTGATCCTGATTATACCTACTCCTTTTTGAAATATGGCCCTGGCATGTCTCAAGGCTGCATACTCTGCTTTAGCCCTTGATTTGAAAAATAATATACAATTCTTATATTTAACTAATTAGGATTTTCATTTTTTTTAATTAAGCAAGGCTATCCTTTTCTTTCATGGACTGCATTTTCTGTTGGCTTCATGAAACCTGACCATGAGCTGTGTCCCAAATACATATTATTTAATGTCATGTTTTCTATAGCTGATTTTTTAAGGCACCTGCTGTAATATAATCTGTCTTCTTGGGCAGCCAAAATTACTCATGAACTTTGCTTTCATTCTCCTCTTCTCATTTCTAACTGGCACCTGCCCTTTGGCAGAAGCAACTACATTGGGGTGGAGGAAATGATTCAAGCAAGATATAGGGTTTTATATGCATATACAGTATTTGAATATTCTTTTTCCAAGGTAGTTGCTACCTGTCTTTCATGGCATATAAATAGGAACTCTTCAGTCAAATTAAATTTGAGGGATAATTGACTCTAGCAAAGTATGCCTAACCATTTTTAGTGTTATCTAGAGGTAAACAGAGCAATTATCTCTTGCAGTAACAAACAAAGATAAAATATAATTGCAACAGTCAAATGGAACTTGAAAATCCCACTGAAATCAATGATACTTCAAGGGGTTTTACTTTTTGTTATAAAAAGTATGTCTGTTTTAAAATCCAGACTGCCTCACACAAGAGCTTGCCAGTAAAAAAGAAAAGTATTAATAAAATTAATTATTATTCAAAACAAAATAGAGGATTCAACTGCAAGTTTAGCAATAAAAAGTTTAGCAATAAAACATATCATTATTCTTTTACTCAATTATTCTTTGGAAGTAATAAAACTGCTTTAACCTAATAAATGAAATTAAGGAATAAGGGAAAGGCAGATCTCCCTAGAGGAATTCTTCAAGCTTTTTTCTGCCTCAGTGATAGTGTTCACCTATTCTACAGCATTTGCCCTGTTCACTGGAGGGAGAAAAAAGAGCAGGGACTCGATAGATAGCTAGGGTCTGTGTCACCCGGGGCAAACATGGATACTGCGCCCATTTTGGCACCCCCCACCAGCACTCATTTTGGCACCCCACCAGCGCAGCGCCCGGGGCACATGCCCCGATTGCCCCCCCCCCAGTTGCGGCCCTGTAGATAGCAGTAGTAATTGGTCTTCTTTGTGTGAAAGCAGGTGATTCTTGACATATGTCGGCCCCACACTCTTTACATACATAATTCCTTGTACTAGTCATAGGTCTTTGGAATTCAGATGAACACATTAATTCCCTCAAGGAATGCACTACAACAAATTCCATTATCATCATCACCATCATCTCATGGTTAGGATGGATAAACAGTATCAACTAGGTAACAAGTCTATTATCTGGGAGGAAGATGTTCCACAGTGCTTACTCTGGTTTCTCTTCAGATTGTATAAATATTTTGCCTTACTTCAAAATAAATAAATTTACTTACTCTGCCCTTGGGCTTTGAGAATGGGTATGCTATGTCTGAGCCGCAGCAATAGGCAACTTTGACCAATTCTGAGATCAGTCAAGCAGAGTTTGTGAATTGGGTGGAGGACTACCAGAGATGTCTGGGCAGTTGAAAAAACTGGTTTGCTATCAAGAAGGCTACATGTAGAGACATGTAGACACCAAAGAGTTGTGCTTGTCTCAAAGAAGTCTTTACTTTTTATTTTAAGTCAGGGAATAAAAATAAAATGATCAACATAGTAGAAACCCATGATGCAGCCCTTTCAGCAATACAGTCAATGATCAAACTCAGAAAAAGATATAGAAACTGCATTGTTCAACCTAAGTTAAAGATAACAGATTGGTGATATGCTAAATATTTAAAATTTATTCATGATGTGGGGAAAGGTAGCCAGGGAGAATATATTTTTCTCTCCCATAACATCAGAGTCCAGGTCATTTAACAGTTTTCAAACTGTTGTCTGTGGATAAGTCCTTGATTTATATTTAACCCAGTATGTGATTTTACTCCTGATTCCTTTGTCTGATCCAGCAGCTCTCTTCTTAGGGTTCTCAGGCACCCCACCCAGTGTGCATGGGATTAGGTGGCTTTCAACATCTGCTTATGAGGAGTAGGAGGGAAAGACTCATAACTGAAGGCTTACCATTGCAGTAAGTCTTCCCTGGTGTATTTTTCTCTGGATACCACAAAGAAGGTGTGGCTGATGACAATATCTCATGAACGACACTGAGTAATGATCTCCTGGATTGGTAGAGGGGAAGGTAGACCCTTGCTCAGATCAGCTCTAAAGCATTTAGAAGCATAGTTTATTGATGCAGGGCAGTGGGTTGAAAGAACGTCTGCAATTCAGCTCCTGAAATGTCAAGCACATATGTAAATGTCTCCTGAATACACGTAAATTACTCACAGTTTATTTTTGGTTCTCTCTGTAGCGTAGCTCTAAATTGCTTTCCAAGAAAACATGATATCAAAGTAGCTCAAATATTGCTTCAAGGCTTGCTATATACACTTTCCCCTCTCAGTAGGAATAATATAAAGACTGAATAGCTAAGAATATTTGACTACTGAATGCCAAACCCTGAGGTGTTTTCAGTGTTAAGTAGGAAACATGGAATTGTTAAAATTAATCTGGTGGACAATGGATAGTAATTTGATAGTCTTGTTGTTTGCTGGCAGGGTTCTTTGTACATTCACTACAGCTCTATACCACATAGATTTTCAGCAAGAGCAATTCCCCATCCCATCCCATCCCATATGCCACCCATTCCTGAAAGCTCTAGGTGGTTAACAATCAAAATCATTTCATAGACTCCTCAAAGTAAGTAAGCCCACGTATAATATAAACAAAATTTTATTTAGTCGTATCATCTAACACATGTTCCATTCCATTCCATTCCCTCCCTCTAGTATTTTTCATCCCACCCCCAACAGTCAGTGCTCTATATCATCTGGTCACATTCAGTCCTGTGTAGGCTATTCTGGACTCTTTCCCTTTTCTTTCTTAAAGAGGTTTTGTTCTTCTGCAAATTTGGTGATTTTTCCAAGCCTGCTGATATTTGCCAGTGCTATATCAACATGTGGATGAGGTTATTTTGGTTATACAGACTTGGATGAATACTGTAGTTGAATTTGCAGCTAGAAGAATGAATTTGCTACTTGATTATAGAATACAGACTTCAATTTATAGGAAAGGGAAAGCAAAGATCTAATAAGGGTAAAAACTGACATACATTCAAGAATAATGAGGCCATCTGTCAAGAACTGGACAAGATTGCAGGAATTATTGTCCTTTCCTTTTCTTTGGTTTGTGTTGTATGAACAGGTGTTGTTCAGGCACTAAGGCCAGTTTGAGTCATTTTTTATTCAGAGTCAAGAGAATAACTTGCCTCCTAATAAATGTTATTGGGACAGGGCAGGGAAGATGAGAGTCTTCTTCTGGATGGTTTACAGGAACACAAGTAAGGAAACAAAATGTTAGAATTGACTTTTCCACTGTGATATCTTACAAGCTTCCTTTAATCTGTTGGCCTCCAGATATATTAGACTTCAGTTCTGATAATTTCCAGCCAACTCAGCCATGCTGAGGAAACTAGAAGGAACTAAAGATTACAATTAAAGGAGAAGAATACTTGAATTTCACTCACTAATACAGAATGGAGCAAAATATTTTCACATTCAACATATTGAAGGATAGTTTTGAACAATGGACCCAGAAGTTAATTTTAAAAGTGTCTGCCTCTATAGATAGTCTGTGTTTCAAAGATGTTATGGAAGAGGAACAAGTTTTACTGGACAAGACTGAGACTGATCTGAAAGTGGATTTAAAAACCTACAAGAATGATATGGGAAAAGATGCTATACTGGACCTACCAAAAAAAAAAACCCCGGCTGATGTCTTAATAATTAAAAGGAATATACAAATAACAAACCAAGAGAGTTACCTGGATAATTTTCCTACAGTATATTAGATTACAAAAGAGGCTTGTTAAAGTTTTGAAGAATTTTGTGAAAAGGGACAAATAAAAAATGAAAAGAAATCAAGTTCTAGGACATTATTTGAAAGAACTGAAGATCAAGATTGTTAGAAGTAAAAGGAAGGAATATGAAGTTGGTTTATTGGATCAAGGTTAAAATAGATAAGTTGTTGTCTCTAGTAACCCTTAATGGACTTTTGCTGATGAGGACTGAAATGATGAGGTTTTATGGGTTTGTTTATAGATAAGAGATGGGATATGGGAAGAAGAGACCATTTGGGCTCAGTTACTGTCAAGATAACACCTGCATTTGTAACTAAAGAGTGATGATTATATATTTCACTGTTTTCCAGTAAAATAGAGGAAACTGCCTCTTGTTATCTCTATTACCTGTGATTAGAAGTATTTATAATTGACACATCCTTCAAAATAGATCCATACAAATTATTAACCCATGACATATTTAGTCTTATTTTAGTCATGAAAAAAGGATCCAGCCCTTGTAGAGACTTTATACCTAGTTACCTGGTAATTTTTGCATGACATACAGGATCAGATTAATGGCTTGTCTAAGACTTGCAGTATCAATGGTCAGTTTAGATAATAATCTTTCTGAATTAGAGTTTGAGGATATGATTTATTTTATGTGGATTATCAATATGGTTCACTACATTGGTTCTTCATGATTCTTTAAGTCCTGCCATCTGTTTTTTAAATTATTTCTTTAAACAGTTAGGCTTTTGTTTCGCATGTCTTGTTCACCATCAGGAATCCCCTAAATGTACTTGACCAGTCATGTCATTCTGTAGTGTTTATTTATTACTTTATCCATGCCTTCTGTAGATGCTAATCTTCACACAGCTCAGATTTCCTTGATCCTGGAGCACTGGAGAACAATTTGCAGGCAGTTCCTACATGTATTAATTTAAATGAAAATTGCTAACTGGCCTGGCTAAATTGAGAAATATGCGGTGTCGTTGATAGTACTGTTAGCTTGCTTGCTTTTAAATATACAATTTTGCTGAAGGAAATGCTACAGTGGATTTGCAGGGTATAAAATTCATATGAGGTGGAAAGCATATATAATATTAGCAAGGTAATGGAGAAGGGAAAGTAACCTGGATGTGGCCAAAATAATTTATTGAATGTTTGACAATTCCTATTAGAAAGTTGATTGATGAAGGCATACTTGATAATTAGAAAAACATTTTACGAGTTTTATTGATGCATGGTTGAAATGCTGATATTATGTTTAAAATACGTTTTTGAAATTCTGAATCTTACTGTTATTGATCATTTACTTTGTTTATTGTGAATTACTTTGAATACTTTTCATTTCTCTAACAATGTTTGTATATTGTGGCATGTATCAATCAAATCTTTATTACAGTCATGTTGTTGTTTATTCGTTCAGTCGCTTCCGACTCTTCATGACTTCATGGACCAGCCCACGCCAGAGCTTCCTAATTGTGGCATGTATGTGTAGATGAAACTGGAATGGATAACCTAGCTCATGTTTAGCCAGAATTCTAATGCCAGAGTCTATAATATTTCTATTCAGCTATTTGCATATTTGCCTGAATATGCAAAATTAAAAGTCTGTAAGGGAAAAATACATGTTCAAATCTTGCCTCCAGTTTCCCCATGAGCTTTTTTTTAGACTTTTGCATGTTGAGTGCAAAGGCTTTGAAAGGGCTTCAATCATATTTGTTGGAATACACATGAGATTTAAATATTTGGGGAATTTGCATGAAAGCTTCCATATTCATTTTTTGCTGTCATGCCTTCAGCTGAATACCCATATTTGGTTAATCAATCAAAACCTGGTTGTATTGGAGATCAGAGGTAAAGCTATGGTGTCATGGTGCCAGTAAGGGCAACCTACCACAGAGCAAAGCTATAATATTTGTGTATATCCTTGTAATAATCACAAACAATATGTTATTTAATAATTATGATTTTAAAAATTCAAAATTAACATTAAGAAAGACATATTAAAGAAACATAACCTGATTTTTCTTACTGCCTCTGTACTTTAAAAAAGCAAACTTTTTGAATTGAGGTTTACTTGGCGACCACTATTCCAGCTAATTCTCCAGTGAAATCATAATTGTATATGTAGCAATATTCTGTTACTATGGAAGCAAATGTGATAAAACATGTGTATTTGTAGAACTTCAGAGCAGTCTTGGCTATGAAAGAGGGAAAACAGCTGAAAAGTGTGCATTTTTTTTCCTTTCTCTTATGCTCGATATCATGGAAATTCATTTCCTTTGATCAACAAGAAAACATTTATTCATGACCAAGACTCCTGTAAAAACATATATTTTAAATCAAATATTCAAAGCAAATAAGTTGACACTGTATGTGATTGTATAATATAATCTCTGGAAAGTGGCCTCTGATTCTGATGCTAACAAAGGAAAATGACAAATACTGAAATCTAGTGTTAGTTATCTTGGACTCACATTTTCTTCAGAAATTTACCTCCTGGCACTTCTTTCTTTATAACTCTGCTTCTTTTGAAATCTCAATTTGATCCTGATTTGATTTATTTTGTAGGTTAAGAACAAATAATAGTTTTTCAAGTTCAGACAAAAATAGGAAACTATGGTTTGTCCTGTCATGGAGACAGAAGTTTTTCTACTTTTCCTTTCCTGTTCAAAGACTGGATCTTCCCACAGCTCATTGCTCATAATTTCAAATATGTGTTGGGCTACAATTCCCAAGGAGTTTGACCTAAATTATCAATGCTAGAATACTATTTTGAGGATAACTCAGTGCAATACTGGTGGCAGGGTGAGGGAGGCAGACCTTCATGAAAGCAGTACAGGCAGTCCTCACTCAGCGACCACTTGTTCAGTGACTGTTCAAAGTTACAACAGCATTGAACAAAGAGACTTTCGACCGGTCCTCAAAGTTGCAGCCGTTGCAGCATCCCCACAGGCACATGATTGCAATTCAGGCACTTGGCAACTGGCACGCAATTGCAACGGTAGCAGCATCCCACGGACACGTGATTGCCATTTGCAGCCTTCACTGCCAGCTTCTGACAAGCAAAGTCAGTGGGTAAGCCAGCAGGAAGTCTCAAATCATGGTCATGTGACATCACACTGAACAACTGCAACTGGAACTGCTTTCATAATTCGGCATGGTCACGAATTTTCTCTTTATAACCATGTCACTTAGCAACAGAGTTGTTGGTCCCAATTACGGTCATTAACTGAGGACTACCTGTATCTGTGAGGCTGATGGAATACAAATTAAGGAGGAATGTAAAATCTTTGTTTTACAAAATTTCTTGTAAGCCTTAAAGATAAAAACTGTGTTCTGTTCTAATTTTTTTTTTTCACATATATGTTTTAATGTCACTTTAGCATGCTACATTTCTGCTAAGTTCATATCCATTTTATTTACATGAAAAATGTAGAAGCAAGATAGGTGAGTGGCCTGGTCCTGTCTTCAGGGAGTAGAAATTGTCGAGGTAGGAGACAGTTTTTCTTTGCTTCATTCCATGGGAAGGTAGTAATAATACTGTTCCTGATGTAAAATGGACAATAGAAAATACTGTATGTTTCTTAGGTCTACTCAGAATAGACCTAGGTCTGTTTCTTCCAGGAATATCTAAGACATAAAACAATTCTGCACTGAGATTCCTAGTTAAATAGGATCAGTTAAGAAGCAATTCAGTAGCTGCTGCCCTCCTCCTCTTTATTTTTTTTTTCTTTTTGTTCTAAAGGGCAATTCTTTACCGAAACTCATATGAACAGTACAGTGGAAAAATACATATATTCAAGTTTATGCATGAATCTGGTACCTTTCTGAACTTGTGTATATTTCTATGCAGTGAATTTCTTATGTCAGAAAGAGGTTGGGCAATTTTTGACGACTCTTCTAACTGTGTAATTCTAACTGCATAATTAAAGCTTCAGCAAGAAAAATGTATTTCTAGCTGTTTGCTTATTCTACGACTGAAACAACTGTGAAATAGCCAGACTACATAAACTAGATATGTGCTTGTATGATTATAAATGTCAGGACCTTTTGGTATAATGCTTTACTGTTCTTACTCTCTTACCATATTTTTGTCTAGTATGTCAGCAACAAAATCAGCATGTGTTCTGGTTGATGGGAAACGTTTTAAGATTTTTGAAACGCAAGGTGCTTGTGAGTCATGTAAAACTGATTTTTTTCTAGAGCCAGCCAAAGATTTTATTACCATAAAAAGACAAACTAAGCATGTTTTCACTAGAAAATGTTCCTTAAGCTATTTGCAGGGACAGTGTTTCAGGAAGTTTCCAGTGAGTTCTAAATTTGTATGTTGATCTTGAAGGAAGCATTGGGTTTAGATGATGGCATTCAAAGAGAGGAACGTTTGAGTATTTTTGAGAAGGCAAGGAGTTTTTAGACTGCAATTTCTCTATTTTTTATGTGCAAAACTCTAACCTGATGAAGTGTGACCTGCTTTTCCTACCCTGTCTCTGCTTGTTAGACTTATATTGTGCCTTTCCTTCAGGAGCTTGAGGTGGTGTATATAGCATTGCTTCCTCCAGTTTTTCCCCACAAGAACCTTGTGAGGTAGGTTGGGTTGAGAGCTAGTGACTGGCCCAAAATAATCCACCATGGCTCAGGATGGACTTGAACTTGGGTGTCCCCAGTCATAGTCCAGCATCTAAATCACTGTACCACATCTGTCAAGCAATTGTTTGGCTGACATCTTTCTTTTATTTTTTTTAAAATAAATATCAAGGAAATATTAAATTTTCTACCATATGTAGAAGGCAAAGCATTCTGGACATGTATTTCATAAATGCAAACAGATGCTGGATTTTCATGTCAAGGTCACAACAATGCTTGTCTCTTGTTTAGCCTTGGGGCTCTGAACAGTTAGTTCAGGATGCTTTTCAAATAAGGTGTAGTTCTTTATGGCCCAGGTTGATCCTATGGTTACCAGAAAAATCCATCTTTGTAGAGTGCACAGCCCATGGTGTTCCTGGCAGCTGTGTGATCTTCTTTAATTCTGGCCAGTCTAAGAGTTCATAGAATACTAGAAAAAGTCTGGAGAATAGAGCTTGAAGCAGAATGACTAACACTACAAAGTGGGAGTAGGGACTGGGTCTTAGATTCCAGAAACTGCATTTGGTTATTGCTTTCTGCAGATATGAGGAGAATTCCAAGGCTATGAAAAGTCCAAATGTTGGCATTAAAATTCTGATTTTTACTTAAAAGTCCCACCATGTCCTTTTGGATTTATTAAAAATCTTGTAAGATTGGGGTTGGCCAACTGTCTGGGCATTCCACGGGGGCTATTCCATAGAGAGGAACTACATGTGTAAACTCCTTGGATTTAGATCCTGATTAGACATGGTTGTAGATATTGAGAGAATCCTATGCATTTTGAATGTGGGAAGCATCCTGGTTCCCTATAGTTGTTTTGGATGACATATCCATTAGCTCCTAGACAGCACAGTTAGTAGAAATGGTTTGTTTGAATTGTAGTTCATAAGGAAGGCTTATTCGATGTAGTTCCAGGTTGTCTACCCAATTGTGGAAAAATGGGGACATGTGTCTGCTATCTCTTTACTTCACAACATCATGGGTAATAGCAATACCCAAACAGTGTTTATGCTCAACTCTGCCAATCCACTATCCTGCCATGTCCAAATCTAAGCCATCCTAGCGCCACCACACCTTTTCCCAACAACCTCCTCACCAGTCCTAGTTTTTAAATGCTGACACCACACTGGCATTATATCTCCCTAATTCACTCATTCTGGAGAACCAGGAAGTTCAGCAGATCTTTTGTGAAAGTGAAGATGCCTGCTACATGCAGACTGATCTGCAGACTTACATGCAGACTGATCTGTATTTGTCCGTTTTTGGTGTGTGTGTGTGCTCTCTGTGTGCTCTCTCTCTCTCTCTCTCTCTCTTTGTGTGTGTGTGTGTTATGCATGTAAAAAATAATTTGCCTGCAGTGAGTTTACTGAAGAGGAGCAGAGTTGACCTTGGAGAAGATATGTGGCAACCTTTAGTAAAACATGAGCTTAGCCCAGGGAAACAAGAAAGTGTGAGAAGGAAACTAAAGATTGCCCCACCTTGACTCTCTTTGGTATACCAATCGAAGAGATCTTTAGTATAAGAGGGAAGGAAGGGAAAATGCTGCCAAGCTTTCAAGATTCTGTTATTAAAGTCTATATTAATAGAATTTAGTATTGCTTGTGGTTTCAATTTCCTGACCTGGCCTACCTTGAAGGGCTGACATATACTTACATATTGCTTGTCCTACACTGAATGTTACATATCCTAATAGCATTTGATTCCATTCCTCATATTTTGAAATTACTAATTGGAGAACAATTATTTTTATATCCATAAGACTGATTAAAAAACACTGCTGACTCCAACTGAAATATGCTTATCCTTTCTTCATGAACACTCTTAAAAATCTTGGTTCTACAAGGATACAGGAATGCAAGTGGTGCAGGAGTGACTGGTCATTCCCTGTGATGTTAGCCAAAGACCTTGGTTTGCACAATTTTTTTTAAAAATGAAGAAAATGATTAGCATTTTTATTTGAAGATTATGCAGAAAGGGATGAAAATCTATTTGCCTTAGGAGCAATCAGACATTCACAAGCATTACTTTAACAATCTTGAGAATTTGTGAGCACTTTTTATTGATACTTTAAAAAATCCTATTTACAAAATAGTGACTGTCTCTCTGTTAATAGCTATTTTTACTTTCTAGTATTACTTAGCATGCTTCAAAGGAATGACCTGTCATAGAGATAACTGTCCTAAAACCTACATATTCTAAAACGCATTGACTTATTGTTAAAGACACTGAGATAATTTGTAGTCATCTGAATGTGTAATTGTTGATTGCCCTATAGTAGCAGGTATATACGATTCTTGAGTCTGTGAACATATCATTTAACTATCCTCTAATTATTTGTGTTTATCTCTCTATTTAATACTTCAGGCACGGAGGAAGGAGGTTTTTATCCAGGAACGGTACGGCAGATTTAATCTTAGTGACCCATTTTTGGCTCTGCAGCGAGATTATGAAGCAGGGGCTGGTGCTAAAGAGAAGAAGTCCATCTGTACCAATCCACTCTCTATTTTGGAAGCTATTATGGCGCACTGCAGAAAAATGCAAGAAAGGATGGCAGCTCAGTTGGTTACTGCAGAAAATAGGCAAAAGAAGGTATCCTTTCTGCTGTCTTCTTTTCTGGTTGCTTACTAGGAAAAATAGGTGTGGTTTTTTTTTACTTACATCAAAATAAACTTCCTTTTTAGTGATATTACATGTATTTTATTATTGATGGTGAAATGTTAATGGAAAAGTATGGTCTAATTTACAGCTAAGAAAATAATTCTACTGAGATAATTTTAGAACTACTATCATTCACAATTATAGATGGCATATTAGTGTACCCCTTCAAAATCTTTCAGATGTAATTTTGTTGTACAGCATTCCTATTTAGTAGATCATAGCAGATGTACTACATCTGAGAGACAAAAAGTATCTTCTTAAAGGCCACCTTTTTGTAAATGTACAGGTAGTCCTTGCTTACCGAATGCCTTGTAAAGCGACTATTCAAAGTTATGAAAGTTGAAAAAAAAAAAAAGCTTTGTGACCAATCATCACATTTATGGACATTGAAGCATCCCATGGTCACATGACTGCTATTCAGGCACTTCGCAACCGGCATGCATTTACAACCAGCACAGTGTCCCAGAGTCACATGATCACCATTTGCGTGCTTCACAACTGGCTTCCAAAAGCAGAATTAATGGAGAACCTGGAAGTGAAATTGCGAGTTGTGGTCATGTGATGTCTTGCTTAACAACCGAAGCAGAAGTGAGGTTGTAGGTCCATTGTGGTCACATGATGTTTTGCTTAGCAACTGTGGTGCTTAGCGGTGGAGTTGTCAGTTCCAATTGTGGTCGCTAAGTGAGGACTACCTGTATAGCACATTGGAAGTAAAAATTTCTTGGCTTATAGCCTGATATGGGATGGCATTATAGTGTTCCTCTGCTATAAAAGAACAAATCACATTTCCAACCTGTTGGCCTTTAGATGTGTTGGATTACAACTCCAGATAACAACTTTGATTGATTATGTGCCATCAAGTTGGTGTTGAATCTTAGCAATCACATAGATATATAGATTTTCTCCATGAAATTGCCAACTACTGACTCACAAATCCCAGTATCACTCATCATTGACCATTAGGCTAAGGCTGATGGAATTAGTTCAAAAACATCTGGACAGCCATTGTTTCATCAGTTCTGCTCTAAATTTTAGGAAATTATTGTTCTAAGTGTTAGTACTTCCATGTCCAGATACCTTACCAAAAAGATGCAGAAAAGCAAATACCTCAAGCTGTCAAGATGTTTCTTCTGCATTAGAGATCATGGAAGGCCTTAACTTCCCATTTTCCCACTCCCATTATCAAAGGGAACATTAATGCACAAAAAGGAAGATCCTCCATTCGTTAATGTGCCTTTTCGTAATGCAGAGGGGAAGAGAGTGGAGATGATAGTTTGTGACTGACATCCAACCTTTAATTTAATAAATTGAATGTTGAAGGAACTAACATTATTTCTTTTTAATCTAAGTATTACCTCTCAAAAAAGATATTCTCCCTTCTCTTATTCCCATCCTAAGGTTCTGCCATCATCTAAAGCAAATTTAATTATGCTTCTTGCTGCATTTTTCACCCTTTCACAAATGGAATTCATGTACAGCACATGATTATTGAACTCATAATCTGTAGTCAAGTTGCAGCCCTCAATTCAAGAACAGTGTTGAAAGGCAGGCAGAAGGCAAAGTGACCACTTTTTGAACCTGGCTAAGGTCATAGCTTTGCTACAAGCTAAGAACTAACAATAACACAATCTGTCTGATATAGCTGCTGATGGTTGACAGCTCAACGAAATTAGATCAGTTGTGTGATACCTGAAGCCAAACTATCTTTGGACTTTATGTATGTATATTTTGCCAAGTTATTAAAGATAAACATGCTTAATACACTGTTTTGTATACTTGCAGATAGCTGCATTGCAGTTCTACTAATAAAGCAAAGACTCAAATGGCTAACATTTAAAATATAACACTCTGCTATGCTTCTCTGGATTAGAGAGATTAAACAAGCATGAACCAAATATAGGGTTTCCAAGGTTTGATCTAGAAAGATGGTTAATATTAGCACTGGATTATATGAAAGCAGGAAGTTTGAGCATCCTCAACTGAAAGTCTGATAATGGGTTGATAGGTAAGAAAAGATCCAGAACTTACTAAATCAGTCTTTTCCAAGCTGTTTAGAACTGCAACCCCTATATACATTGATTATGCTATATAAAGATACTTGGAATTGTATCAAAACATCTGGAAGATCCAGGTTGGAAAGAATTGTCCTTGATGGGATCAGTTATCTGGGATCAAAACTCTCTGTGACAGAGAAGAATAGAATTAGATCTATAAAAAAAATGGTTCAATCATACAGAAGATCAGGCAACTGGCAAGGTTACTTCATGTGTAATGCAAAATCTGTATAAGGTAAAATAGAAGAAATGGCCACTTGCCCATTTCACAAACCCACCTTTCCTCCTGTAATGTAATCTAGTAGGTGAATGTAAGGTGGTATAGTATTACAAACACTTATTTGTGATCTATGATCCTTTTGGATACATGTATTTAGTTTAGACTCAACAATATAGGTTAAAAGGGGATAAAATTGACTCTTGGGTTAGATCTTCTTGTTATTTTTCATATAATCTAATTTTCATTCTCAATCCAGTTACAAGACACATATAAAAATGTGGTCAACCCAGTCTGTAACAATCTCACAATATAGTATGTTAAAAACCATCAAACCATTGAAAAAAGGCAAAACTAAAGTAGATCAATCAGGCAGCCTACCACTGTAAACACCTTAATGGGGACTAAGGAATCTTTCAATTTTTCCTTCTGAGTTTCATTTTTTAAATAAATTGTTTAAAAATTATCAAAAGCTATCTGTCCTCTTTTCTTTTTCACCTTACTCAACATTTGTGTAGTACAATATGATTTTAATACATTTAAGTGGCTTAGTGTGTGTAATGTAGACATTTTTGAGGGGTTACTTTTCTACACATGAGAAAGCTGCTGGGCTGGGGTGGCTGTGGCTTCACTCTGTGCTGCAGCTCAGGGACTTCTTGCAGCCCCAGAGCCACAGCGTGCCAAGAAGTCCGTGAGCCACAGTGTGGCAAGCAGCCCCAGAGCTGTGCAGTTCTGGGGCTGCTTGCCGCCCCACACAGCAGGGTGCAGAGTGGCCAAAAGGGCAGAGGTGGGGGAGAATAGGTGGTTGGGGGGAGCTGAAGGGGTGGCAGTCCCTTACCTTGGAAGAACCAAGGCTCGGAGCTGGGAAGGACCAGCCCAGGAATGGCTTGGATTGGAGTGGGTCCTCGGCTAATGACTGGTGAGATTCAATTAACAACAGCAATGGGGAGTGCTGGGATTGCTGTCACTAAGTGATGCAATCATGTGATGTTGTGCTTTATGACCACATTGCTTAGCAACAGAAATTCCAGTCCCAATTGCTGTCATAACTTGAAGACTACCTGTACTTTTATTTGTGTCCCTGTCACACTTATTAATGTGGTCTTGCACTTGTGAAGGCTGATACCTCAGAGAACCTGTCACCTACCACAACAGACTAAAAGGAAATTGATGTGCCCCTCAAAGAGTGCAGGGCTAGGAATCTGTTACCAAGCCTCAGTGCTGAAAATACTGTTAATGTCAGCCAGTATTTCCACATAATGGCACCATGATTCCTATTATGATGATGGCATTGTGAGAACTGGAGTAGCCATGTACACACCATCTTATCTGGAGGTATAACTTGATAGTCCTGGGCAAACTACTCTACCTAGGAGACTTCTGGTAACTGCTAGCAATCCTGAGGTACAGTTACTCCTTAGGGAGAGAGGTATACATTTGAGACACAACTGAAAATATAGGTTCATAGTATTGGGTTGAATAGTACATTTTTAATATTTACTAAATCAAAATAGTAAGAGAGCACAGAGAGAGCACTGAGACATTTTTATAAGCGTTTTCCTTACTTATTTGTTTGAACATTCTGGAAAACCAGCATAACAAAATCTTCCATCCTCATTGAAAACGGAGTATAGCAAATTTTTAATTCAAGTTCCATTAATGTTTATGAGTATGCACCCAAAATACCTCGAATCTTTCTTGTGGTAACAAGGCTCTTCTGCCTTTCTTCGTAGTTGGAAATGGAGAAATTGCAGTTACAAGCACTTGAGATGGAACACAAGAAGCTCTGTGCTCAGCTGGAGGAGGAGCGTGGCAAGAACAAGCACGTTGTATTAATGCTAGTGAAAGAATGCAAACAATTATCCAGCAAAATGGTAGAAGAGGCCCAGAAGTTAGAAGAAGTCATGGCCAAATTTGAGGAAGAGAAAAAGAAAGCCCGGGAGCTGGAGGAATCTCTTGCCATGGAGAAACAACGGAGCACGCAGATGGAAGCCCAGATGGAAAAGCAGCTCTCTGAGTTTGACACAGAACGGGAGCAGCTGCACTCCCGCCTTAGCAGAGAAGAAGCTCACACGAGTGACCTCAAAGAAGAGAGGGAGAGGATGAGGAAGACAATTGAGCAGCTGAATAAGGAAAGTGATGCGAAACTCCACCTTTCGCTTCCACGGAGGACTAAAGAGAGAGGCTTCGTTTCTGTCTCCATTGGAACAGAGGGACCAATTTTGAGGACGCTTTCCTGCCAGACAGATGCAGTGTTAATAGACAGTGGAATTGAAAGTGTTAGAAAGTTGCCTTTAACAGTACCCATAAAGCCTTCAACCATCCACCCTTTGCTTTCGGGGCACACAAAAGTGAATGTATCCTCCAATGCAGCATTTGTGAAGCCCATCATTGACAGGCATTCTTCCTGCAGTGACCTGCTCCTATCCCCCGTAACTTCTAGCCTATCTCATGGTCAAACCCGAATTGAGGAGAATGGACCAATGGCTTCGCCCGACTTAGCAAGTCTGCCTTCCCCATTTCTGGATCACGTTGCATCCACTCCCAGTGTTGCACCTCAAAGCTACCTGCAAGCATCATCTGTTCCTTCTCCACATTCTCCGTCCACCAGCGCTACTGGGCATCAAGGTCTGAACCCACGGGTCCAGGCTGCCAGATTTCGATTTCAAACCAATGCTAATGATCAAGACCAAAATGGAAACACGACTCAAAGCCCTACATCAAGAGATGCCTCACCCACAAGTCGAGACAACCTAGTTGCCAAGCAGCTGGCTCGGAATACAGTCACCCAAGTCCTTTCAAGATTCACTAGTCCTCAGGGTGTGGCACCTGGACGTCCAGGAATGTCACATTCAATAGATGTTGGCACTTATCCTCCCCCAGTTAGTAGAATGAGTTTAAAGACTCCCAGTGTTTCAAGGATTGACAGAGGAAACCCCCCGCCTATTCCTCCCAAAAAGCCAGGCCTTTCACAGACTCCTTCTCCGCCGCACCCACAGCTTAAAGTAATTAACCCTAATGTAGGTGCCAAAACTGAGGGCAAAATCCTGGTTTCACCTTCTTCCTGTTCACCTCAAGGAATCAGGGTAATAAATGAAGAGGTTATGTCTAGGTCCTCGCCACAGCTGCCACCAAAACCAACAATAGATTTATCTGTGGCATCTGCAGGCTGTGCCATACCATCCATGGACATGCCTCAGGTGGGTGCCTGGCCTTCCCAGTCCCCTGGACTGAGCCAACCTGCATGTTCCGAAAGCTCCTTTGTCATTCCCACCACCATTGCCTGTAGTTCTTCCATAAACCCTCTTAGTGCTTCATCCTGTAGACCATGTGATTCAGACAGCCTCCTGGTAACAGCATCAGGTAAAGGGTGATACACCCTCTAAACGCCTTCCTTTTTTTTTACATTGTCATATAAATATATATTTTTCCATAGATTCATTTTCCCTAAGATTCTCTTTTGCCTTTGCCTTTGTCTTCTTTTTTTTTTTTTTCCTTTTCCTGTGTCATGTTGCACTTCCACTTAATGCCTTTCTAAGTTTCAGGGGTATGGGAAATTCATTTGCTTTCATAGATTCTGGTTATTTTGTGTGGCCAAACTTTTTCTTTTTTCAAAGAAGTTGAAGGAATGTTTTAGAGGCATTGTCTTAAAATTAGAAGTATTCTTCATGTGTTGCTTGGTGTTGGAACATGGGTGGAGGTCCGGCTGTTTAATCCTTTGTAGTTCTTTCCTCCCTAAGAATTGAGGGTACAGGCCATTCTTAAAAAACCTCTCCCTGAAAAAAAACGGACCAAATGAAGAGAAAGGTCAGAAAACCCTTTATTGCTCCTCACCAATCTTTGCTTCATCTTCCTTAACTGCTTTATCTGATAAAAGAAAGCTGCCAAGAAACATAATGATGTTTTAACTATGATTGAAGCATTTACACCTTGCCCTTTTGGGAAAGAAGTACTGCTCCTGAGTCAGTTATAGCATTTAAAAATGACAATTTCATAACAGTAACAATACAAAACAAATTGGCGAAAGAGAATAGGTCAACTGTTCTCTGTTGTCTGCAATAAATCTTTAGCAACTGTTTTAAAACAGCAAAGGAAGGGAAGACTACATTCCCTGAGTGGGATAAGGTAGGGATATTTTTTAATGAAAATACCTTGTTGGTTTTATTTATGGTGTGTTTTCTCTACTTTTCTGTAATGCCATAGATTTAATTTATTTCTATATCATTACACAGTCAGTGCAGTTTCCAAGGGAGATTTGCATTAAGGGGAATGAGGGCAACCAGGCCACATTTACATCATATATTCTTAGTGGCTTGAAAGATTTCTGAAAGATACTGTGAACACCAGGTATTTGATTGGTGGCAAGCATCTTATAGGTTGAGCCCTGCTTTATTCTTTGGGCAGGGCACTGATAGGATCATGCAGCCTGTGTTTCATAACAGTGTCTGCTTTAATGAGCCTCCCTTGGCTTTGAACTGAAAGTCAAGTTTGCAATAGCTAGCATCCTTACTGAGTGTGTCCAGAAGAGTCACATGGGGATTTTTGTAAAATAGAAGCTATCCCACAAATATTTGTCATGAGGAAACCTTTCTTTTCTCTTATCAGTGCTGTATTAATGTAATTTTCTGAATGAAGTTTTACAATTTTAAGAATAAATATAGTTCTGTAGTTTAGCATGATATGCATATAACTAATTTGATCATGCTTACTGCACATCTAGCCCCTATTCCTCAAAATTTTGAAATATCAATTCAAAGGTCAAAAAATTATCACTCCTCTTATGAAGAGCACGTTCTAATTGTAATCTGGAAAGTGATGCTGCACAGCAAATCTTGGGCAGCATGACTCTTAAGTGCCTAGGGTCTGATACGACTGGAGAATAATCTCTAAAATATTCAGGATTGCTCTAATATTTGGGTAATGTATATGGAAATAGGGACATATAAGAAAGTATTCAGTGGCTTTGTTGTAATTACACACCTTTTTCATGGTGGGACTTTTAGAGGCATTGCAAGGCTTTTTAATATCAACCAGTTTTTGGTTGACTGGAAATGAAGCAGGAAAGCACTTCATTTTCCAACAATTTTTACTGATAATTTAATGTCATATTTACATTTTCTGTAAGGACAGACCAGGAGAGGGCATGTGCTTTTCTTGCATAAGGCTTCTACTTCCACCTTTCTGGTTGGAGAATTGCTGCAGTTAAGATAGAACTGAGTGAATTGAATCCATGGTCTGATTCAGTGTATTATGCATTTGGTTTCTTATAAACTCTTTGGGAAGATAGAAACAATAAGGTAAATAAAATTAAGTAACAGTTTGTTAAAGTTTTCTTCTGTGTGATAAGATAGATCACATTTGGGGTCCCTGTCAAGATTTAGTAACATTTAGAACAAGTCATAAATGGGTTGTATTATTTTTATGAATCACTGTATACAGTACTTAGTACTATAATATAGTACTTATGGAAATTTACTAATAGATCTATAGAGCAGTCTGCTGTAGTGCAACTGAAAATGGCTATAGGGTTGTAGCCATAATTATTCTTTGCCACTTTATTCACAAAATCCTTACACTCCCACACATTTTTTTTAGTGTGCAATATTCTGAGAAAATGCTGTTTTTGTTTGCCTGCCATATATTTCATGCTTCTGGAAATCAGCTAACCAGATAGTTATCTGGTTAGTTTGCGACTTATTAATGGTAACTGCTGGCTTCAATTAAGCACAATTATTTTTTCAGTCTAAAATGGTTTACAGTTCAGTCCCAAACTGTTGAAACTCAGTGTAAAGTTCTAGCGCTTCATTACATGTCAGGTGTTTTTCAACTGAAGGTAAGTTAATCATTCTGAAAGGATTCATTAGATTAATCAGCTAGCCATAAAGGAATTTACTGTAGTTATGGTTGGGTTTAATGTTTTGCCATATTTTTATTTATGAATGTGATAGGAATTAATAAGTCAAACATGTTTTTGAGCAATTGCTTCTCAGTGGTAAAATCAGACTTCAAAATTAGTTATGAGTCTGTTTAGTTTTGATAAAGCCAGAATTATGTAACTTTTAAAATGCCTCTTCATCAATTAATAACCAAATGGTTCACATATTAACTGGCCCTCTGGGGGTGTGAAATACCATTGTTGCATTTTCACCCTAATACTATATTTACTTTTCATGTGATGATTGTAATTCCACATGGTTTGAGGCATTGTGATCCATTCCCACACTTGTGATGTCACAGGAGCTGAGGGTTTCACCCAACTTCATGAGATGGTTGGTCCTGTCCTATATTGTTCTTTTAAGATAGTTTTTTTCCCCCCTGCAGTTTGAGAAAAAGAAAGAAGAGAATGTCAGACAGTGAAAATGAGTTACCAGAGAAATAATGGCTATTCCCATTCACTTTGAGCTCTGGCTTCATAAACTATGGAATTTTCTACCTCTGAGAAAATGAGACTTGGCAGAATAAAGATTGTCCATTGGTGCTTTAGCTTAAGTTATTAAAGTGTCCAGAAAAAAAAAGTGGGATGCTGTGTTTTGGACACTCTGCATTTAAGCAATACTACTTGCTTACAGGAGTGCATTTTGGCTGCTTTTTCATCCATGCAAAGTCTCAGGAAAAGGTTTTCCATATCACCAGCCATTTGTTCCTTTTAGCTCAAATTACCAGAGATTGAATATGAGACCTACTGCATGCAGATCATATGCTCTGTCCTTGTGCTAAATGATTGCTTCCTTAGGCCTGGGTCAGCTAAAACCAAAAGTGTACATTGTGGGATAAGACAGAAATATATTTTATTATTAATATATTATTATAATAATATTATTATATATTATATAATAATAATATTATTATTATTTTGAAGAAGGATTAAAATGAGTGCACTTGTCTTTCTAAAGTGCTACCATGATCCCAACAATCACCATAGCCCCGTGTAGTCCATGTACTCATGTAGTTGATCTTAGTACAGGGATTCAGCATTGCCCTATGCACATAAGCTCAAGATTATCACAAAAAAAGGATGGAGAGATACCCATCAGTGTACATGTAAACTGATCCTGAATGCATTCAGATAAAAGTTTTGAGGCATGACTGTCACAAGTAGGTATGTGCCACCTATTCCCAGCTCTGAATTCAAGATAAATTACTTACATAAAAAAGCAGCCAACCCTTAGATTTGTTACAATCAAGGTGAAAATTTGATAGACTTATGGGTATGATATTTCCACATGCTGTCCAAGATACTTTTTTTCAGTGTTAAGGGTACTGTATATCTGAACGCAACTGAGTATTCTCAGTGATAATTTAAAATGAAGTTGGCAATAGGACCACATTTTCTCTTTATGTTGGGTGTGTCCAGTAGCATTTCTCTGCACCACCAAAAATTGTACATGAAGTTGCTGGAGGATTGGCTTCACTGATCTGGAATAAATGAATTTTCTTTGTCCTCCAGTCTTCACCAAAACTATTAGTATTCAAGAAGAAAATGGAGAATTGTGGGGCAGAGAAAAAAAAGAATTTGTACTTCTTTACACCTTTATGAACAGACTATCACCTTAGTACTTTAGTACTAATTATCTTTAGTAATAAGTACCTTTAGTACTTATTGCCTACGACTTTTTATGGAAGTTGTTTTGAAGATTAGCATAAACTTTCTTAAAGCCAGTGGACAGCCATTGGGCTTATAATCTAGAAACAGAACTTTTATAATACTCTGACCAATTGAATTTCCCATGCCCCTGAGCTTATATTTTTCTTCTTCTTTTTTTTTTAAATCCTTTCAATCAATCTATATGATTCCATGTGATTTGTTTGTAATGTGAATGGGTACACGAGAGTTTGGTAATGAATTCTTTATTAACCATCTCTACAAACTGAAGCTGATGCCAGAAGCTGTTTTTTTCTCCCTTGTTCCTTCCATTCTTCATCACTGCATGCCCAATTCTCTTTTCCAGATGCTTCATGCTTACTAACTTTTGCATATGAAACCACAAAGCTTATTTGTGTTTCCTAATGTTATTAGACAGCTCCCTCAGTGAATTCAAAGCTCCTGCTTGTTTATAAGATCTTTGAAATCAGTATGGATTAAACATTATGCTTAATGAATATGCAGTGCAACTATTACTGCTTAATTTGTATATGCTGTTTTAGAAGACTTTCTAAGGCCCCTAATGGGGGTGCTTCATTCATGCATCCCTACAGTGCCCTTGGGTTCCCTATACAAAATATATTCGTGCTCAATTTTGCATACAGCAAACTACCTGTGGGGTTTCATGGTTTTTCAGAGATACTGCTTTCTACTATAGAATCCTGATAATTGCAAATGAGGTTATAAAGAAGATGAAATGTAAGCACTGATAAAAAGAACAATGTAATAGCATTAATAACCAGATAGTCCACAGTGCTCACTTGATCTTTAATGAATAGCTGTACTCCTGAAATAGAAATCTTTTCCAGACCTTTACTCTCAAAATGGTTTTCTGTGTTGCCACTATTACAAAGCCCATGCTATCATTTGATTGCTACAGTCCAAAATAGTGCTAAGTAAGATATTAATTGTTGAAAGTTCATTTCCTTCTTCTCCCCTTTCTGATACCTAAAGAAAAAAAGTATCATTCAGAATTGTAGGTATGAATTCATGATTAAATCCAGTTCATAACAAATAAAGTCTTTAATTAAGTCTGTGGCAGAATGTGAAATGGGCTGATCTATTCTTCTACTGCACCTGCTTTGATTTACCGATAAGAATATAAGAATATAAGAATATCACCATAACAAGCATGGTTTGCTTCCACAATAACCATGGTACCTAGAATACTCCATCCCCTTTTTGTTCATGTTTAAGAAAAAAATCAAATTATGTAATTGTCAATTCAGTACCCGCCACCATGTTTTCAGAACCAAACTGGAGTGTTTTGAGAAGAGGATAATAAATCCAATGACTGCGCAGATCTGTCAGTTACAAACAGGCAAAACATTGTTGGGGAATTTTAGACTCTTATGCCTTTAATAATTTCCAGTATCATGTTCAGTCCATTTTGTTTCATGAAGAATACAGATGGGGGTTGTGGTGAGAAGGATAAAAGCTTTCTTAATTACTTCTTGAAGAGTCTACCCTCATTGTGCCAATATAATTTGAGAAAGTGGAGAATAGTTGCAATTATTCTATAACTGTTTCTATTATTTGTATTTTAAAGAAAGAGGACATGAATTCTATTTTGATATTAAAATGAAGGAAATAACTCTGTCTCTCCACATAACTGGCCTCAATCAAACTAAACTATTCAATGAAAAATTGAGAGATACTCATCAAACTTCTAGTTAGTGATCTATCAAGGGAAGCAACCTAGGTTAAACTACAAAGGTTTTTCACCTGGGTTTTGGGTGTATATTCTGTTTCATACTGTTTTCAGTTATGGTTAATAATGATTCTGACTTTTTAAAAATAAATATGATAGAAGCTTTCAACAATTGCTTGTAGTTCTGTAGATAAAAGACAGATTGTGGAATTCATATGATACAGTTCTTTATTGTTTCCTCTCCTTGATGAAACACCAAACTTTCTTTAAAAAGGCCTTTAAAATCCTGATATTTCAAATGAAGAAAATAACTCTCTCTCTCCACAACACTGGCTTCAGTCAATCCAGCTAAACTACTCAATGAAAAATTGAGAGATATTCTAGTTAGTGATCTATCAAGGGAAGCAACCTAGGTTAAACTACACGATGGCCTGCTCTGCATAAACTTGGTGCTTCAGAAACATGTTCATCAGAATTCCTTGGCAAGGGATTCATTTGTGGCTTGCCATAAATGCCGCAAGCAAGTAGCCAACTATCCTGTGCTACTGAGAAGTCTAAGCTGGTGGTCTTCTGCTTCCACCATCAATCACTAGCCTGACCTTGAAGCCTCTGTTGGAATCTTGGCTTGGGGATAGATCTATTCTCGTTCATTTTTTTCTAGAAATTGCTTTCTCTTCTAGAAGGAGCCGCATGATGGCATAGATTAATTAGGAACAAAAATAATATTTGTGGTTGTAAGTAAGAAACTAATGCTGTCAATGTGTCAAAACATTGATCCCAAGGTAAAGATCAGGGGGCTGATGGCCTTCTTTCTCATTTCCTACCCCTCCTTTATCACTTTCTCCTTTGTTGTATTTGTTGTATCTTCTTTTTCATCCTTTAATGAGCCTTGTTGTCTGTTTAAGCTTTCAGTGCCTCCCTTTTGGCCCACTAAATATTATCCAAGGCCAAGGGGGCCTACTATAACTCCACTATCTAGAGGCTGATCAGGCTGTGATGCTGCTATAACTACTTTTTTATATGCATTTTGGATGTATATATTTCACATTATTTTTCCAAGCCCAATATCTTTTTTCTCTGTTGTAGCCACTGTAAACATGCCACCTTTAATGAAATTTACTAATCTTTTGTAATGGAATGGCAGCCTAAGTATAAATACATTGAAAAAGCTTTACCTGGAAATTGATTAATAATGAATATGGATAAAGTTGTACTTTATTTTCTACACTGAAAGTTAATAGTATAAATGCCAATTTGCAGGGCAACGTTACTGTAAACCCTCCTTTCCCATCCTGGTACTCTCCAGATGTTTGCTAGGAATTATGGTAATTCAAGTTCAATGTGTATGGAAGGCATCCAGTTGTGGAAGGCTGCCGTACATGATGCTTTACTCAAAGAATTCATGACCTCTTTGGTATAGAATAGGAACAGTTAATATGTAATGAATATTCTTCAATAAGGGGCAAACATTCCTTTGTGCTTACTCATTTTTTAGTCAGCCATTCACAGTTCCAAACTTCTTTATCTTCAACCCTCTTCTCTATTTCCTTTTGCAGCCTTTTGATCAAGGAAGAGTTCACAAAGTTTTCCGCACCATATACAGCAAACTTCATGTCCTTAATAAGCTGTCCTCTAAAGCTGCTAACATCTGATACCTGGAATGTCTAACCAAGATAACCTTTATGATTTTCTAAAGTTCTGCTCTGTCAGTTGCCTTTCTTAAAGGATGATGTGGCGCTTTGCCCAGTAATGTTTTATGACATTTACTAATTGCTGCTCTGTAGCCTTCTATTTAAAAACACTGGCAGAAAATGCATCAGTGCCATTAAAAATGACACTGTAAAGTGATTAGACCAGTGGAAAAACAAGTACGCATCAACTGCAGGGCTTTCAGCCATTTCTTTTAAAATGCACTTTCAGTTAAAATGTCCTTTACATTGGTATGGATCTAAAGTGGAATTTCTTTAAATGTTGTTGATAAGACATGACATTTCAGAGTTTTTAAGGAGGGGCATAATCCTGTATGAAACATATCAAAGTCCTCCTGCTAAATTTGGCTAACTTTAAAGCCAGAGAAACTTTGAATTGGCTATTCAATGAAAAAAAAATGTAGGAATTGGCTTGATTGTTTCCTTGTGCTCACAGAGGATAAGTATCTTTTCAGTTTTAATAAACAGTGAATATAACTTTTCATAGCTGAGTGTGACTTTAATTCTCTTGAGATGCAGGATTTCAAATAACACAGAGCTGTGCTCAGTTTTTACAGTGCAAAAATGGCAGAGTTTTCATTTTGTTGAGCTTAATAAGTTTAATAACTTGCAAAGTGTGCAGCTTTAACGCCTTCTTGTGTGTTCTCTCTAATTGATGTTGCTTTTAACTCACAGGCTGGTCTTCCTCCCTAACCCCTTTATTAATGAGTGGTGGTCCTGTTCCCCTGGGTGGCAGGCCCACCCTTCTTCACCAAGCTGCTGCCCAGGGAAATGTCACTTTATTGTCAATGCTGCTTAATGAAGAAGGTCTGAACATTAATGATTCCTGTGAAGATGGCTGTTCTGCCTTGTATTCTGCTGCTAGGAATGGACATACAGGTATAGAATTTCTCAGATATTTTATTTTATTGCCCATTTCTATATACTATTTTCAAATTGATGTAATTAATATTGCAGTTCTAAATATTAGGAGTAGGTAACCTATAACCCGTAGGCAACATATGCACACAGACTGGTTTTTGCAGCCCTCAAAACCACCAACATTACATTGCTGAGATCGGTGACTGATTATGAACAGTGTGATTTTTTACTGTGTATTTGTAAAAAAAAAAACCCAACCAGGTGCATTAAGCTTCCAGCATAAGCATTATTCTGTGATCCTGCTAAAAAAAGGCATGATAAAATCTTATATGACCATGTAGAGCAGTGTCTCTCAACCTTGGCAACTTTAAGATGTGTGGACTTCAACTCCTAGAATTCCCCAGCCAGCACTGGCTGGGGAATTCTGGGAGTTGAAGTCCACACACCTTAAAAGTTACCAAGATTGAGAGACACTGATGTAGAGGTTGTGTAGCTTCCACTTCTAGTACCAAGAACAGCTCCTGCTATTTAGCAACACAAATTTTGTACAGGAACAAGACGTGAGAACTCTTAACGCTAAAAGCTTTTGCGCTTGGCATAGGACACGTCACACAGAGATTTGTTTCAAAACGTTGTAGCCTCTAATTCCGACTGCTGTGAACTCTTCATCAGCACTGAATAAAGAAGGCTTAGAAAGTAATTTAGTGGTTCAATAAGAACGCAGGGGCTAAGAGAGTAACTGCCATGACAACCAAAATGGAGATTTGTTGGGCCAGATCAACAATCCATCTAATCCAGTATCCTGTTTCCCATAAAGGCCGGTTCTGATGTCTCTCCCAGACATCAGAATTTTGGTTTAAGCAAAACCAAAACACAGTAATCAGCAAGAACTCTGAATGTTGGGAGCTCTATTCAGCCATTATAACTAGTAATCGTCTGTTATACTTTTTCTTTATGCATTTGTCTAATGTCTAAAGCTAAAGGTCACTATTACATCTTGTGGCAGAAAATTTAATTGTCAGGAAATCTCCAATTCATGTTGCTGATGCATAAATTCTTGTGGCAGTGCCCCTGCCCCTACTTCATTGAGGCTGCTACAAAGCAATGTATATATTTACTTATTTCATGAATTTATATGGCTGCCCATCTACCAAATGGAACTCTGGGTGGGACAGCTCCAATTTACCTAGGAGTAAGCCTGTTAAACTTATTTCTCAAAAACATTTGTAGAATTACACTGCAGGAGATTTTAAAAATTGCTTTCATATGGAAAGACTTTTGGAATTTGTATTAAACTTAATTGTAATCTTTTCCCCCTTTCCCATTTTTCCTGCTCTGTACATTTCGATTCATAGATTGCGTGAGATTGCTGCTGACTTCAGAAGCACAAGTTGACCTTATTGATAAAAACGGCTTTACTCCCTTGTGTTCAGCAGTCGCTCAGGGACATTGCAAGTAAGTAATTTGCCAATTATGTGTTGCTTTCCTGCCAAGCAAAATGGCATATATTCTTTAAGTTTCAGCTTTGGAATGTATAAATTACGAGAGGTGATTAATGCAGTGAAAGGCTTGGCCCTGCCTATAATTCTTTCTTGCAGTATACATTATTGTGATGATTTAGGATTTTTCTTTTTATGATTATGTTCCGGGGAATGCATGCTTACAATTGTTTTCATTAGAAGTGTATAACATTTGGGCAAAGGGGCTTTGGATACCTCTTTCTATCTGTCAGCTTCTCCTTAAAGAAGTTGTACCTTTTCCTGGGCTTATGCCATGACCTCATGGAATCAGAGAAATTGCATTTGAGTTAAGCAGATGGTAACAGGGTGCAACCATATCACTCTTCTCTTAGTCCCTCATTAACTCAAATATGTATTTTCCTGAGCATCTCTATCCCCACATGGGTACCCTGTAAGCCAAGGACAAGTCATGGCTTCTTTAAGGAGCAGCCGAAAATAGAAACTAGGGGCCCATGCTGGATCTAGATACTGCACACCATTAGTTTTCATGTATAAGTGCAGAGGTACATTTGAGGTTGTAGTCCCCTCCCCCAGTCACATATTTCATATTCTTGCTTTCATATTTATGTAGAAGAGAGAAAATTGGGGTTCTGTGCCTCGTTTTCTTCAAGTATGTCTCTTAAATGGGGCTTTGAACTGATTTATGGTTCAATTTTTCTTGAGAGCTTTATCAGACATTTCTTTGCAGGTACAAATTAAGATTAAATGGAAAGCATTGGTGGTTACTGGCAGCCAGCAAAGAAATCACATGCATAGAGATTTTCCCTTTGAACCTTCAAAACTGATATGCTTAGAAGACAGAATCTGCCATCAACTCCACTTAACTGTGGAGAGTTAGAATAGAACAGAGTGGGATATTTCATTTTTCACAACACCTGCGAGAAATTGCATAAAGGTATAAGCTGCTTGCAAGAGTGACCGAATGAAGAAATATTTAACCTTTTAAAGAAATTCATGAAGATGAATATTTGATATCACCATGCTCAAGTTGTTATTGGTCTGCTTGCATGTGTACATGTGTTATATTTAAAACAGCTTATGCCCTAATTATCCATTATAAACTACTGATTTCTAAAACACACAGGCAACTTCCCATAAAGGTCACTATTAAGTTTATGAGACATGATAACCATCCTGTGCATATTTATTTAGTCATCAACTCCATTAAACTCAGTGAAGCTTCCCTGCCTGTATTGGTTTTACTTCTAAAACACACAAAAGGTTGTTGCCTAGGTGAATGGAACCTATTCATTAAAATCAAACATTATTCTGGACAAGTTAAATAAATAAGAGTTGTTTATTCAATTTGCATCCTGCCACCTTGCCCAGAGAGCACTCAGTGTTGCTATCCGTCGTCATCATCATCATCCATAAACAGTTACAATCTAATAACATCTAAAATGCTCTGTTTACCGAAAGCCAATCGTAAGAGAAAAATCTTCACTCCCTTTCTAAAAGAGCAAGGGCTGAGCACAGCTCTTGAGAAAGAATCTGGCATAAATTGAAAGTAAAAGAGGAGTAGAGTTCTCCTGTGAGCACTGGAGAGAAACATTGAAAGGCGAGGGCATCTTTAAAATGCTTCCTTTTCTGCTTCATCAATGTCCAGATAAATTTATTTTGAGATAGATGAGATAGGTTACCTAGGCCACAAGCAATATGCAGCCTGAAAGTCAAACTGACGCCTTGAACTCTGCCTGATTGACAAACAGGTGTCACACATTCCCATGCTGTATAGCAGTTAGCAGCCTGTGCACCAATTAAGGTTCTGAACATGTCTCAAGGACAGCCTCTAGGCAGAGTGCAGCATAGCAGTCAAGGGAGCATGTAATTAAGGCATGGGTAACTGTAGCTGGATGTTTAGGTTTCTAGAGGGCAGTAAGAAAAGAAAAGGAAGTCACGATCTAGCCTCATTGACCATTTTCCTTGATTTCCTCTGTATCAGATTTTTCCAGATGTTTTGAACTATAATTCCCAGAATTTCCCCCCATGAAGGGCATCAGTTAAGGGAAGTGTTCCTGTTTACAGTGAAACAGAATGGAAACCTCATGATACCACATTTGCCAAAGCAGGCACCGTCTGTCACCCATTATAGCTTCCTGTCAGATGGCATCTTCGCTCCTGCTCCTAAAAAACAAATAATGAGAGCTGGGGGTTGAGTGGAGTTGTGCTTGTTTGTTTTTCTCTTTAATTTTGATTAAACTTCAAAAACACTGCAATTAACATTAAAAACGTCCTGTTACCTCTCTTAAGGCTGATGCCTTACAAATGTTTAAACTAGAATACCCATAAGCCCCAGCCAGCATGACTAAAGGTCAAGGATTATTGGAATTGTAGACTAAAATATCTAGGAGCACAGAATTTGTGTGTGTGTGCGTGTATTAGAAGGATCACTTCTAGCAACAAAATGAAAGACCATTTACACATCGTTCAGGCAGTCTCTAGCTTTGACATAAATAGGAGAAATCCTTCTCACATCACATTACAATTATTGTAGTAGGTATTTTAGAAGTCTCTCTTCCTAAACTAAAATTATAACACTCAAAGGTAGTTGCTGTATGTTTTGTCAACTGCTTCTGTAGTCAAATTGCAACCCATTTTTATTTGCTTTCAGAACACTTATTGTAGCAATAGAAATGCTTACTTGCTCCCATTCCATGTGAACTACTCTAAGCTTTAAAAAAAAAAAAGGCGGGGGTGTGTAGCACTGCAGAGCAGTGTATATGGCTGCTACTGTCAGTGGCAACAAGTGACATTAGACTTGCTTTTCTCATCAGAAAGTGTTAGCCTTCTTGCTCAATGGATTTCTCAATCACTTTTTAAATAACGGATTATAGAAAAATAGAACTGGTATCTGCTCGTTTTCAGTACTCCGATATCCATTGACCAAGATTTTAATAAACCTTACAGTTTTGCAAAGATCTGCTTTTTATTGATAATTCAATCACATCATGCATAAATTCAGACTGATGCCCATTTTCCTCAACATCTCTCCACAATAGTTGGCCTTGCTGCTTTATTCAAACCACAGATCCTGGGTTGTCCAATTCTGCACCTGTATTTGTTCTATTCATCCCACCTACGACTGAAGATTAGTGCTAACCTTGGTGATCGCCACTATCATTTGTATTACGTTAATATTATTATGGAATGTTGCTGTCTTTTATGCCTACATTTTACTTACATCTATCTTGTAAGATGTATGTGTTCTGTGTAGCCTTTTCTATCCTTCTGGCCATAATAAAGGTTTGTAATCACAAATCATTGAGAGGCGGTAAATATTGGCTGCAATTGTGCATAGTTCAGAGAGGTGTGGTGCAGGTTTTTCTGTGGAGCTGTTTTACCAGCCTGATTCCTGACCTGTGACAACCCTGTTTATATTCCAGTTATGGATGATGGCCTGTTAGCAGAGATTGTCACTTCTATTAGAGTTCAGCACAAAATTATAAAAAGATTTTGAATTAATTTCTGCCTCCCATCAGTTTAGATGTAATCTCCTTTTCAGCTGCTTCCCAAAACTCCCCATATGTTCATTTTTATTACTTTCATTGCTTTTCCTCTTATCTCCATTCTCTGATAATTCGAAAGCTCCTCCCCCATTCTGAAAAAATTCTTGTACTTCTTTAGGATATTGGAAATTGTCTTGCTGTAATAGATATCCCTTTCTCTGCTTCATACATGATTATTATCTCATCTTAAACTTCTTAATTCAGATTGGTTCTGCTTGTTCTCTCTCTGCCCAATCCTATTCTGCAGACTCACACTTAAGTTACTCTTTAGTTCATGGTATTCAGTTCTTTATGACTGAATCAAAGAAGGGAGCTGCAGTGTGTGTGTGTGTGTGTGTGTGTGCACACGCGTACGTATCACCAGTAACCAGGGGTCCATGGACCCCTGGGAGTCCATGGATAGATTTCAGGGGATCCATGAACTAGGATGGGAAAAAATTACAACATAATTTTCATTATTTTACTTTATGTATTTAAATACATTTTTCTGAAAAGGGGTCTGGAAAAGGGGTCTGGAAATTACCAGATTTTCAAAGGGGTCCATGGCAGAAAAAGGTTAAGAACCCTGCCCCAGTGGATCCATGTAACTAAAAGGAGTCTTTGAGGAGGACAAAAATTACAAATACAGAGCTGAAATGGATTCCAGCCATTTGAAATTTATTTAACAATAGTTCTTATGGAGCATAATCTGAAAACGGTGCATTTATTTAACTAGTCTTTGTGGATTCTTACCCAGTGTCTCAGTTGTAGTCAGTTCAGGCTGAGAGACCAGGTAATAAAGCTGAAGTGTTAGAGCTTGTACTGAGAAGGTTCTGGAGAGGGTTTTGCTTAGGCTTCAGAGCTAACTAGGATTGCCATATTTGGAGCCAGAGTGAGATTTTCCTCTGTGCCAGAGGGATTTGTTTTTGTGTCTCTAACTTGTGCTTTATCATGCCTACTTTAACTAACAGTTGCTTATAGGCACAACTTTTCCATTCTGCACTTTCATATTTGATACTCTCATACTGAGCATTGTCTGAGAAAGACATGCAAACAGCAGAACCACTATCTCTCAGAAAACTCTCTTTAATCCGGCTTAATTTATTTTTGAAATTCAGTCCTTAATTTGCTGTTAGATATTTTTGTTTTCAATGTTTCTTGCTTTTCAAGACCAAGATCAGTAATTGTGAAGTTGGCGTAGTGTTCCTATCCTTACCATTATGGTGGTCATAATGAAGCAAGAGACAGTTGAACGTTAACTGGGTTACATTTCTCTTTGTCTCTGCCTTTTGGTCGTGCATCTATAGCTAAGACTTTTGTTTGTTTGTTTGTTTTTTGGGAGGCACTGCAGTTTTAAGCTGCTGGGCTTTCCTGCTAGAAGTGAAGCCAACTTAAGAAAGATGTCAACTCCTTTCTGTGCTCTGGGCTACAGAGATGGTGTGATGTTCTGCCTGGACTGCAGACCTTATTGGTGGCTTCCCCTGCTTGTTTACCGCAGAAGGGAGGGAGGAAAGGAAGGAACAGTTTTACCATTTTCCCTGTGGTTTGGGCTTGAAGGGAAAAGTGGCAGAGCTCTTGTCAATTTCACTGTTTGGGTATTTATTTATTTTTTTAAAAAAAGGTCCATACTTTTCTTCCACTGTTCCATAAATAAATTTATTTTTTTAAAAAGAGGGATCCATCATTTCCTTCTTCCCCCAGCAAACTTGAAAGAAAAATAAATAAGTAGGCACCACTTCAACCTAGGTTTCCACTGTTCCACTAGTGGACTTGTAAAATAAAATAGCCATTGAGGACAGCAACCGGCAACTGGAGGGAAGGGGGCCTTCCTTCCAGCTCTGATTAACTATTAAGTAAAATAAGCATGTGCTTAGAGTACCAAGGGAAGGGAGGCCCCACAGAGTTTTCCCCCCTAACTATCATGCTCTTAACTCTTTCACTGTCACACTCAACTTCAGTTTCCAATACATTTTGGTATTTGCATTTTTCCCTTAAAACTATTTTTGTCTTTTAAAAATGCATTAGAAATGTTGAAAATTTGCATTTTTTTCTATTGTCCTAGTTATAAGTAAATAATTTGCTAATATTGCTTACTGCTGTTTAGTGTTAAATATTTTTTTAAAAAAGTTTATATTTAATATGGTTGTAGGGTCCAGTGTGAGAGACGGCCTGGAAGAAAACTGAATTTTTAACTCTTATTTCACCTTCAGCACTTAATGAGTCATAATGTCTTGTCAGTTAAGCAATGGAAGGGCCAAGGGGCACCATTGTTAGGCTGTGCTTAGGGCCTTATTCGGCCTTAATGCAGCCCTGCTTCCTGCCATAGGGCATAGTAACCAGTTGGAATGGAGAGGCTTGCCTACAATGAAATGTAATTCAAGAGATGAACCAGACAGCACTGCTTGAGCCAGCTCAAGTAAAAAAATATTATTTTTGATCCATAGCAGAAAGAGATTGCTTTCCTGGTGGGCTGGGTACAAACCAAGGATGATGCTGTGCAAACCTGCACAGTGGCCCATTCTTGCAGAGGAACAAGCTGGCTGTGTGAACTATCCCTAAGACTTCCTAAGTCTGGTTGAGGGAGCCAGGCTATTTCCAATATTCTTACATTACAGCCGCCCAGAGTCGTTACTGAATGAGATTGGGTGGTGGATAAATTCAGTAAATAAATTCAATAAATAAATAACTTATTGAAAGGAAACCTATTTTTGCTGATTATATTTTGTAGAGGAATTGGTCAAAAATTCCTTCCTTCTTAGCTTATGAGGTCTCCTCAGTCTTCTTAAGCTTATGAGATCTTAACCAGCCAAGAATATTCCCAATATGTAAAGCACAGTTTGGTCTAGTGGTCAAGGCAACAGGCTAGAAACCAGGAGACTGTGAGTTCTAGTCTTGCCTTAGGCACGGAAGCAGACTGGGTGACCTTGGGCCGGTCGCTCTCTCTCAGCCCAACTCACCTCACAGGGTGGTTGTTGTGGGTAAAATAGGAGGAGGAAGGAATATTAGGTATGCTCACCACCTTGAGTTATTTATAAAAATAATAAAAGTGGGATAGAAAACAAACAAACAAACAAACAAGCAAATAAATAACATCACTATCATTTAGTGAGTGAGATTGGCGATGACTAACTCTGAACTATAAATAGATTTAAAATCAAAGGAATCTCCTCAATATTTTGCAAAACTCATATTCAGTATAACAGGGTGTCTCAAAAGTTTAAAAAATATGGGAGGAGAACCTGTGATTTAAACACAGTGAGTAAGCTTGGAACTATTTATGGCATAATATTTCCTTCAAATCTATTTTGGCCTGTCATCTAGGATTCTGCAGAAAAATAATTCATAGGTGGAACTACTTCCTTGAAACTGCATTTTCTCAAAGTCTGCTATTTCTCTTGAACCAGTGTGGTTGAAAGTTTTTAAGGAAATTAGAAAAAGCACACAATGAATGAGTGGTAATTAATTATAGTGTGGCTTACTTTCTATTCTTCTCCAAACTTATAAAATAGTGCAACCTAGTACATTAATTTAATTGTAATCTTTGCTTACAGAGGTGGAACAGCAATGAAACAGCAAAGAGTCTTGAATTAAGGACTGTTTTACTCTCATCTACTCCTGGCCAGAAACCAGGAGACCTTGGGCCAGTCACTCCCTCTCAGCCCTAGGAAGGAGGCAATGGCAAACCACTTCTGAAAAACCTTGCCAAGAAAACTGCAGGGACTTGTCCAGGCAGTCTCTGAGAATTGGACACGGTTGAACAGATTAAAAAAAATACTCCACTTATATTAAGTTACTTCTGTCTATACAAATGTTTTTGTAGACAGAAATATTGAATATGGATGTTTAAAACTCCGTATCTGCTTTTAAGATTACAAATGTCCTTATATATTCTTGCAAACAATGCTTTTTTAAATATTTGCTCTCATGTAGGTTTTTGTTTTGTTTTGTTTTGAGTTCTTTATTTATGCTTGCTTTTTATATCTTCTGGATGCACTGGTTTTTTTGAGACTGAATTGTTCCATGCCATGATTTATTTATTTATTGAATTTATATAGCCAGTTTATATAAACTAATTGACCCAGATTAAATGTGTGAATGCTTAAAAGGGATTGTAGCTGAATGACATTATAAAGGTCAGGTATTTTCCAGATCTTTTCTTTTTCCTAACCTGCTTTTGCCAATTTTTCCATCCTTAGATCTGCAGAATTATTAATCATGTATCATGCCAACGTTAATCATGCTGCTGAAAGAGGAGAGACTCCTTTACATTTGGCCTGTGGAAATGGAAATATTGAATGTGTCAAACTCTTGCTGGAAGCTGGAGCAGATAGAAGTGCAAATACCCATGTAAGTTTGAACTCTTTTTCAGTCAACATTTCTGTTGAGATGTATCTTATTTTTTGGTTGGTTCATTTGTTAGACTTATATCCTTCCTTTTGTTCAGGAGTTCAAGGCACATCTACATAGTGCTCTTATTCCCCTTAACAGTAGCCCTGCAAGATATGTTGGGCTGAGAGAGAGTAACTGCTAATAATTATAACTACCTAATCCATGAAAGTTTTGGAATAAAAGAAAGATTTCATTTGTATATGGCCGGTTATTGTTGTAACAAATTTTAAACAACATTCAATTGGTTATTTCCCCCCAAGATTCCTGAGATAACTATCTTTCTTATTCTCACACTTGACAGCCATAAGATGAGAAGTGACACTGTTCCCGGTGTTCTTCTGTCACCTTTGTTTGCATGATCTCAGTGTGGTTAAGACAGTTTTGTCTTAACTCTGAAGCAAAATCTTGGACACCTTGCTCATCAGTAAGACAAGGGGTGGGCCTTTTACTGATAAGGTTGCTCTCCCCCACCTTGCTGTATGATTTCAGTTATTCAAGGCAGAGAAATAAGAGTTGCAACTTGAATTTCAAATCCTATTCATGTTTCCTTTAGATGTTCAGTGAGTGTTGCCTAGAAGAAGGGAATCCTTTTCTTCTTTTTTCTTCAACATTCAAGTGCAATTCAGTGAATCCAGGGATATTTCTAAAGGATCTGTTTTTGTTTCTGCCACCATCATTTTTCTTCTCTATTTCCATAAACATGTATGTGCGCATACACACACAAACTTACATGTATACATATATACATATATATACACATACACCAAATAATATGACTGGGTAGAACATGGGGAAGGTATAGAACAGTATAGTCATGCTGTTGACAAGGAATCAAATTAACTTTTATTACTTAAGGTAAAATGAGTTGTAAATAGGTTTCCTTACTATTTTATAACATATCTATAGACTGTAAATCCTTGCTTTTCCTGACCCTAAAGTTATACTCATGAACACATCACTATGACAGATAGATGTTTTCCAAGGGCAAGGATTCCAGAGTTCCCTCATATCCATCCTTCCCCACCACACCTCCCAAATCTCTTTCTCCTCAGTTCCCCCTCCCTCCAGAATATAAACTGGAAGTACCCTATGTTACCTTGCTTTGATTGACATTTCTAATGCTCAACCATCACACTGAGTAAACATGGATAGAATTTCACTCTAAATTTGCTCCCTAGAGTATATTCTTTAACAGATACTGTGGTATGAGCTATTTAATCTGTTGTAAGTGAACCACAGATAGTAAATCAAAAATATCCTGAGTGCTTTAGTACGCAGCATATACCTCCTATTTGGTAGGCTATGAGCAGCAGTATATTAGCTACATGGTAATCTCTGGATCAGAGATCCTATCTTGCATGATCATGCTCAGGATAAAATTGCCTTTGGTTGCACTTGTAGCATATTATTCAAAATATGCCAAAAGTGGCCATTACTGTACTTAGACATTAGTTGGGAATGCTGCAGGTGGCCCTGGTATAAGTAAGCCTGCTAATCCAGTCTGCATCTTCTTTATCTTACTAAAAAGCATATGAAAACTTCAGTTGATCAAAGCCATGTTGGATGGCAAAGGTAACTGGAGAAATGTTAAAATTTGGATGTGACTTTGTTTGTCAAATAGCTTTGTGACTTGTTTAACCTGTGTTTGAAGACTATCTGTGTTTGATTATTGGAATAATAGGGTTATAGAGGGAAAGGTTGCAAGGGTGAATGCAAAATCTACATGGGATTGGTGCGCTTAGTGTGCCTGGGAAGATATTGTGCAGAATTCTTACTGAAAGTCTACAGAGATAAAAATGACCAGAATTTGGGAAGTGCAATGTGGCAAAAGCGCAATCCTATGATTCAAACAACAGGCAGTGTATTTTCATAGCAAGATTCCCCCTCCCTCCCTCCCTTCCTCCCTTCCTTCCTTCCTTCCTTCCTCTCTTTAAATAATCTCTAAATAATCCAGTTCCTGTTGTCTCATTTAGACCTTTTTGTTTACCTATTGTTTTTCTTAATTTCCTGTCCTCCGTCTCAAAACTTGAGTATTCTTTCTAAAGCCTCTGTGGTATAATCAAATACATATTGATCAGTAGATTAATTTGCACAAGCACAATTTCACAGCAAAATCCTTTTACAATTAGCAAGCCTGCCAATTATCATAAGGTAAAGGTTTCCCTTGACATTAAGTCCAGTCGTGTCCGACTCTAGGGGGCGGTGCTCATCTCCGTTTTCAAAGCCAAAGAGCCGGCATTTGTCCGTAGACACTTCCGTGGTCATGTGGCCAGCATGACTACACGGAATGCCATTACCTGCCCACCGAAGCGGTACCTATTAATCTACTCACATTTGCATGTTTTCGAACTGCTAGGTTGGCAGGAGCTGGGACTAGCAACGGGAGCTCACCCCGTCATGCGGATTCAAACCGCCAACCTTCCGATCGGCAAGCTCAGCAGCTCGGCGGTTTAACCCGCAGTGCCACCGCGTCCCTAAAGCAACAAACTGTTAATTATTTCTTTTGTTTTTATTGAACATTTAATGTCCAGGGAAAGGAGAGAGGTGTTGGTAGTTTATGCTGCAGATATTAAAACAGTGATGACATGGGAAATGGTGTTCAGGCAGCAAGATGTATTTGGTCAGTCATGCTGTTAAAACATGGTATTGTGTTTTTTATTCACTTCCACTGAATTTCAGTCAAATGATAATAGTTTTAATTACTTTGGGAGCATAATCCACAAGGCATAAAGAACTGGTTTGAAATGGATCTTTAAAAGTAATATCAATAGTATTCTATTTTCTCCATTATTTATAATTGCCTTTGTGACAGGAGAAAAAAGCTAGTTGGCAAAATTTTTGCCTAATTGATCTTGACCATTTGACCATTGACCTTAGCTGAAACACAAATTGGTCCAGGCAGTTGACTTTTGAAGAAGCAGGCTGCATTTTTCTTTTTTCAGAATAAGGAATAATGGAAAATTATAATTACATGCTTATAATTTGCCATTTAAGGGCAGAGAAGCCTTGTTCTGTCAGCTGAAATGTACTAATCAGGGAAGGGGGAGGGATTAGTAATAAAAAGTGGAAGATTTACATAACTTGAAGAGAACCCAGAGTATAGTAATAAAGTAAATAGATGGATTCAGATGTTGGCTGTTTAAAAGAATTAAATCAAACAAAATTAAGATTTGAAAATTATTTTCCAGAGGAGCTGTGCTTCCTTTGTTATGCTAATATAGAAGAACACTTTTGGCACTGTATAGTGCCAGAAAATAAGCACATACTTCTATACATGTTTTTGCAATAATAATAACAATAACAGTAATAAATATCTGACAAGGATCCACTAATGACTATAATTGTCTTACCAGTGAGCTACACTGTGGAGGTATTTACATACCTGGCAATGAACAATTCCCAAAAGTTGTTCTGCTATCAAGAACAATATGGTCCAAACAGCAGAACTTTGCAAGATGGTTTCTTTTATCCAATACAGAGCAGTAAGTTGGAAATCTGCCCCAAATACATGTGATCTATAGCAACCCTTCTCAAACTGGTATTCTCCAGAGATTAAAATGCAGTTCCTAAAATTTCCAGCCAGCATGGTGAGGAATCATCCAGAGCTTTATCCCTAGATCTAGCTCTACTTTTGCCCAAATGGAAGTGTCTGTTTTTCCTATGAAACTACTACAAAATTGGAAAGAAAAAAATCAAGCCAAATAGGGAGCTTCCAGGTGGCCTTCTTATACTTTGTTATCACTTCAGTCTTGTTGTAGCTGGGTAGTAGAGGTGAATCAGTAGAGTTACAATGTTTTTTGTGGGGGAATTGCACATTTATGTCTAAGAGAAGGCAGGAATTAAAATACTTGTTTTGGTCCTAAGAATTGGCTTTAAAAAAATAGAACCAGCACAGATGTTATGAAACTAATTGTAATAGCTGCTACAATTTTTCGTTTACTTGCAGGAGCAAGCTAAAGTGCATTATATGCAGGGGCATATGAAAGACCATAGCCCCTGTTCCTAGAGGTTGGGGGAGGGTGCATCAAAATAAAGTTGAAGCTGAGGGGAAGAAAATGGAAAATGCATTTCTCCAAACAACAGAAATTGCTATAGTAAGCATGTATTTATAATTGCATCAATGTTCCCATGTGGTGGTATTTTTTCTACATTTGCTAGGAAGTCAAGACATTCTTATCAATGAGCTTTCTGTGAGGTGAAAGGTGGAAGGTCCGCTGTGCAAGCACTGAGTCATGTCTGACCCTTTGGGGGGATGCTGCTGCTTTTGCAACTTTTTTGGCAGACTGTAGCGGGTGGTTTGCCAATGCCTTCCCCAGTCGTCACCTTCCCCAGCAAGCTGAGTGCTCATTTCACCGACCTTGGAAGGATGGAAGGCTGAGTTGACCTGAGCCGGCTACCCGAGAATCCAGCTTCTGCTGGGATCAAACTCGGGTCGTGGGGAGAGTTTTGGATGCGATACTGCCGCCTATCACTCTGCGCCACACAAGGCTGGAGCTTTCTGTACCATGCCCTTTTTATGATTTAGCTTCATACAGCTAAAAGCATCCTTTGCAGATGATTGATTCCACTCATTTTTGCCCTATCCCCTAATTTATGGTCTCTTTCTCTCTTTCTAAAACAGCAATTTTTACCACTAGGGTTAAAAAGTCAGATAAAGTATTTTATTTCCTTATTAGATCCTGATATATGGAAGGTAGCCGTAGGCGATCTTTACCAAAATTATAGCAAAACACTTCCAGATGCATCAGATATTTAGAAGACAGCAGGTTTAAGAGAATGTTTGCTCATTCATTCATTCATTCATTCGTGGTACTAATTCATATATCTGGGGTTCTGAGCTTGTTTTTATTTGATTTTAATTGACCTAGGACGGCTGGACTCCATTTCATGCTGCTGTTGATGCTGATAATGTTGACTGCCTAAAGTTTTTGATGTATTATGGAAAGTCAAGAGGTGGAAGCTTTGTGAATGAAGTAGATGCTAATGAGTACATCTGTAACTTAGAGAGTGAAGTAGACATCTTTAGCCATAAAGCAAAGCCCGTTGTTTCTGCAGATCTCATCAACCGTGTGAACAAAGATGGCTGGACTGCAGCCCACATAGCAGCATCAAAAGGCTTTAAGGTCAGTTTGTCTCTCTAGCACATTGTTTATCATAATGAGTGATCAGATTTAAATGACAATTGCATTTGTATGTGCGGCTGATACATTTGAGGCCAAATTTTACTTTCATTTAGGGTGTTATTTAAAAAAGGGGCAAGGCTAGTTTTGAGGATAAAAAAATACAAATGAAGATGAAGGAGAATATGATACAGTTTTCAGATCAGAATGAAGGTTCAGATAAATACCCTGTATTATAGAATTCAAATTTATCTTGCCAAAAGACAAACATGAAAATTCTTTTTCACATAATGCATATAAAATTCATTGCCACCAAAGGAAGATAAAGCAACTAGTATTAGCCTAATTCACAGTTGTGTTTTAACAGTCATGGCCTGTATTGTACCTTGTGGAACCAAAAATAGAGACTGCTGGTTTCCCAATTGTTGGCTTCATAACATATTTTCTTACATTCCACAACTTGGTGGGTTCTTCCCATGCCATCATTCCACCTCTGTTAGACTGCTGCTGGTGAAGTGGGAAGCATCTGTGTGAGGATTCGCATTTATTTATTTATTTGTTTGTTTGTTTGTTTGCCATATTTATATAGCCGCCCATCTCACAAAACATGATTCGTATAAACAGCATGAAACCGTATCATAGAATAAGTTTGCCCAGACACAATTTTGTTAACTATTCTTTATTGAATAAGCCACAATTAGCTAGGTTCCCTCAGTACAGTACGACATAATCCGTGGTTTTCAAATCTCAGTGGATGGCTTCATTGACTATATTAACACTCACTGTAGCACGTGGATGCATGCATTAGATGGTTTTGTGATGGATTCTGTATAACTGAAGAAACAGATGGAGCCTTGAATACTTTTTAAAAAGAAAACACAAAATCATGGAAGATGTGACAAGTGTATTAAAGAAATCATAGTTATGGATTACTCTTAGCCATATAGTTAAAAATATAACCTATTTATTTAGAATGAATACATACCAGATACTGGGATGAAATCTTACAAAATTACTATCTAAATATTCTGTGGTATTCCTTATCTTCTAACAGATGTAAGTAGAAGCTTTTTTAGGTGAGCATAGTTGGAAAGAGGGCACTAAATTAGATGGACCTTTGGCCTGCAAAGTCATAGATCTTGTATCCCTGTTGCCCCTTCATATACAGTAGCCCTGGAAAAGAGACAACTCAAACTGGAGGACTGCTTTGCTGATTATATAAACTGCAGTGGATCCTGCAGTAGTAATGGTTATCTGTGTAGCCAGTAGAAAATGGCCTGGTTATAAACTGCCTGGTTTCTACCTTAAAGCAATATTCTTCTTAGACTTTTAAGTTGATAAATATTGACCAGGTTTATTACAATCAACTCACTGGGCTTTTGGCAAGGAGATACATAGCTACATCAACAAATCATCTTTCTGCTCTAAAGTGAATGAATGTAGACAATCGTTTTTTCAAATATGGGTTCTGTGACATATTCTTCCTATTCAATTGTGCCATAAAAAGCCTATGCCATAGTCTTCCTCAACCCAGTGCCTTTAGGTAAAGTACTACAATTTCCACCATTCTACAAAGTTCACCCGGTATATTCACTCATTAGGGATAATGAGGTTTGTAATCTAATCCAGTCTATTTATTATCTACGTAAGCATTAGGTATGTTTTGCTTGTAATCGTATGTAATTTTGTTCTACATATCTGAATTTCAAGGTATTGCCAGATACTTGTTCGAATAAACTCATGGAATCTCATGGTAAAAATTGTCTGAAGGAAAGCCAGCTCTTTCTACATACAATTTGTTTCAGTGATGAGAAGCATTTATTTTAAAAGGTTGTAAAAGCTGAATCCAGTTCATACTGATTCCTTGTAACCTTCCAACTATATTATTATTATCTTTCCAGAGCTGCCTAGAAGTCTTATGTAGCCATGAGGGTCTGGAGGCTGAAAGAAAAGATAAGTGCAACCGAACGCTACATGATGTTGCTACTGATGATTGTAAACATCTTCTAGAGAACTTGAGTAAGTTATCATGGGTACCTGAATGTTTCTGTAAAACCCACAAATTCAGTGCAATTCTCAAGTGTTGCTGAAAATCCTACTAATTACAGATTTTAAGACTTCTCCCTATTTCTTTGTAATAGGAGAATAGAGAATGTATTGTGGTATAAAGCCTGTACAGTATAGTGGTTATGGTATTGTCCAAGGATGGGGAAACCCAGATCCAGGTCCATTCTCAACCATGGACATTCACTGGCCCTATTCATTTCCTGTAAAGTTGGCCTAAAAATATTTTAAAAATAAGGGCTGCTTTTGTAACTAGGAGGTAAAATGACCTGTTACATTTCAGGCATTCACCATGTAACTCTTTTTATGGTATTTGCACTCATTTCTCTTGAGTCATTTTTGTCAAAGATTTTCAGACTTGCCTTGTCATAATTTTTAGCCATATATAGTACAGACATTTGAGCACTGTTGATTATTCCTCATATTTAATAACTTTAGCACTAATCACTTAGTTCTTGACATGAAAGAAAAGTGAATAAATCACTCTTACTATTTCACATGCCATATATTTGTCTCTTCTCAAAATAATCCTGCAAGATTATTCCAGTTTTGCAGACCAATCTAATAGTTGTTCAGGGTTTCCCACTGAGATCATTCTCAACTGCATTGCTCATGGCTTCCTGCCAGTTTGTAATCATGGTACTCAGCTGCAAGCATGAGTTGTGTCCTTTGAAGAGACTGGCACTTCTCCTTTCCCAAGGGTACTCTTTTTCTGTTATCTGGAAATTGGACATTGGAAGCCAGTCATGGAGAATTCACCATACACACTCTTTCTGTAGTCACCCTTGTGAGCACTGAGGTCTGGCAGAGCTCCAGTATTAATCACTCTGTCTCCTCACTTGAGGGAATGATATTAAAGGCAAAACTGAAGTACTTTGCCCACATAATGAGAAGACAGGACACCCTGGAGAAGATGCTGATGCTAGGGAGAGTGGAGGGCAAAAGGAAGAGGGGCCGACCAAGGGCAAGATGGATGGATGATATTCTAGAGGTGACGGACTTGTCCCTGGGGGAGCTGGGGGTGTTGACGACCGACAGGAAGGTCTGGCGTGGGCTGGTCCATGAAGTCACGAAGAGTCGGAAGCGACTAAACGAATAAACAACAACAACCCATTTAAAGACTGAGCTTAGTGAAGTAGCATATCTAGACCCCTAAATTAACATGGCATGGATTTTTCCCCAAGGCGCTCTCACATGGAATTTAAATGGAAGGCTTAATTAAGCTGAACCTTTTAACAGCAATTGAGAAGTTGGCTTATGCAGCAGCAAAGTATCTTCAAGCTTCTACCAGAGCATCTATTGTAGCAAACCACAGTCAACATTTTAAATGATGGCATAAAATAGATTTTCCCCACTAATCAGAAAAAAAAAAACAATGTGCAGAATATGGGCTGTGTTGGAGAAAACAGTTTAGAGGTATTTACCTTTGCCATCTGTTGCAACTTTCTTTCCTAAACCATATACATATACAAAGTATTTCCAATCAGTTGCACTGCCCCACATTAACATGGCTGTGAGGAATAGCCCACACTCTCTTCATTTCTGATTGAAACAGCACCTGAAGCATGAAATGAAAATACAAATGTATTTCACCCTTTTGTCAAATTTAAATAAAATTTGCATTTGATATACCCAGCCATGTTTCTAAAGTGCAGTGCAAATGGCTACTGTACTCTCTATTATTACTTGAGGCATTTTAGACATATTTTATTTATTTTTATTTATTCATCAAATTTTGTCACTGCCCATCTCCCCCAAAAGAGGGACTCTGAGTGGTTATTAGATATTAGATGTTCATTTAATTAAACAAAAGGATCATATAATAATCTGTGGTTATGAAAGTAGATCCGAGACCTGTGTTGAGTAAGCTTTTTTTGTAAAGTGAAATAATTTTATTTCACTTGATGTGAAAATTTTATTCCAGCTTTATGCCGTTATGGTTTGAATTAGATCTGCCATGGCTTGAATTTTTATTGCATTTTATGCTGACTGACTAATGGTTGTATTTATGATTTTATTGAAATTTTAATTGTTTTTATTGTGAACTGCCCAGGGTTCCCCATGTGGGGGAGATGGGCGGTGATAAAAATTTGATAAATAACATAAATAAATAATTTTTGAAAAGCAATCATTGTTTCTCTTGGATCCATATTTTAATGTATCTGTAGAGCTATCTCTTGGATCCAGGAATGCGAAGCATTTGAAAATGTACAGTACAAGTGAATGCTATGCCACTGTTGCAGACTTGATATATTCCAGTTTTCTAATTCTACTTAAACAGATGCTTTTAAAATCCCTTTACGGATTGCCGTTACCCAGATCGAGCAAGCTTGCTATGGTACAGATGATCTTGAAATGGAAAATATTGTATGCATGTTAAATATACGGAAACAGACAACCTGGGATGATTTTTCAAAAGGGGTGACTCAGGCAGTGACAAACCATTTCCAAGCAATCACCTCTGATGAGTGGAGAAGCCTGGAAGACCTGACAGTTAATAAGACCACAGACTTCAGCATCGGCCTCACTGCAAGCAGTATATTATCCATCAAACTGGGTAAGCACTGTTGTTTTGCAGTTCTTTCACATGTAAAAAGTACCTTGGTTAAATCTAAGCCAGTTGCAAGAAGCTGGTAGAATATAAAGATGGTCTTCAGATTTAACACTCACCTAAGAACTCAAGCAAAACTTGGCATTATGCATTCCTTCCTGCTTCTGAGTGATAATGGAACTACAATATAACATCACATTCAGCTATCATATTCGGCTTTTGTTCGATTGTTCGGCTTTTTTTTTTCGATTTAGTGTCTTGTATTAACCCAGTTGTGTGATTTGTAAAGCATGATTCATGTCTTAGGGTGATATATGAACCCAACTGTGATTTATTCAGTACACCATGTTTTAACATGATGTATGAACCTCGATGTGTGATTAATTCCTTTTTTTCCTCCAATTTCTGGCTTATTGGCTTACTTGGCAGTTGATTTGAGCTCATTCCTGGTGAGCATATCAGGCAAATTAGGAGTTGGAGAGACTGAAATGGAGTCATAGTTTATTTTGTTTTCTTACCTCAGCGAAGGAGAAAGAGTTGACAGGAGTGCATGAGTCTAAAACTTCACTTGAACTATAACAGAAGTGATATCTTGGCTTTGAATTACATATGCAAAGGACAGTGAAGCTTCTTTACTTACCTTTTACTCCAAAAATCAAACTTACACCTTTAGGATCTAACTAAATAAATGGCATCAAACACTGCATCAAACAAAGGCATATTCCTTCCATCCAAACATTCTTTATGGAAAGGTATAGGAATGGGTGCACACTTATTCTTTTCATCTAAAAGGCTGAACAAGTTTCAGTTTGATTAGCTACTCATATCTGCATGTTAGGGGCCTAAATACTTTCTCAAGTATTATTTATCTGTTACAGCAAATTTGGAACAACATATTATGTATCATAAATTACAGCCCAGTTTACCTTTTTTTTAGATTTTTTTATCCTGCCTTTATTATTTGTATATACCTAATAATGCTTCCTGCTCCTATTTTCCTCACAACAACAACCCTGTGAGGCGAGTTAGGCTGAGAGAGAGCAACCGGCTCAAGGTCACCCAGCCGGCTTTCATGCCTAAGGCAGGACTAGAACTCTCCTGCTACACCTGATTGGCTCTTGGGCTGAGAGAGAGGGACTGGCCCAAGGTCACCCAGCCAGCTTTCATGCCTAAGGCGGGACTAGAACTCACAGACTCCTGGTTTCTAGCCCAGCACCTTAACCAGTAGATCAAACTGGTCTACTGTAGGAGTCAGGTTGTCAGTGATAATGCAAGTGGAATGTACACATAATCTATACAACTCATGTGGTCTATGTTTGTACACACTGATGTGGGAAATCAGCATTGCAAAAGTCTTTTGCCCCAGCTGCAAAGCTGTAAGAACAATATGCAAACTGGATTTATATGTATTGTCTCCAGCTCATGACTATAATTCAATCAATAATTTTCTTTGGTCTTTATTAATCTTTGCATAATAAGAGAGATGAATGCCAATTTATGAATCAATAATAGTTACGGTAAAAGGCAGGGTAGAAACTATACCTTTATTTGCAGAAATCTAACAAGTTCAATCATCATTTTTTTACATGAACTTTATTTCATTGTTCAAATATGATGGGCAAAATAATGGACCATTTAGTCCCCCAAATGGGTTATACTGCAGTCTCTATGGTAAAATATAAAAGCTTGTGATTTATTGCATAAGTTGCATCATAATAGAACTATTACATGCTCTTTGTATGCCTCTGAACTCTTTTTCCTCTTTTTAACAGGCAATGTTTCATGGTCAGTGGGTCAGACTTTTCACCAGCCGCCTTGGGAATTTTTGAAAAGAAATGAGGTGGAACGTATAATCATATTTTTACTTGGTAAATTCATTTACTTCCGTCTGGCGTTGTATATTACGTAAACGTGTTGATGAAAAGTTATATGAGTCCCTCCAGTGGGAGAAGATAGGCAGTGACAAATTTGATAAATAAATAAATAAATAAAAATATGGATTGTCATCTTCAGTAATATGCATTATATTTGCAAATTATTTGCAATGATTTGTTTTGAGCTACTATTTAATATGTCTTTCTGCTACAAATAAAATGTGCTACGTGAAAGTTTTATCCCCACTGTCATCATACGGGTGGCCTTCTCACTTTTAGCCATACCTCCCTTTGAAATATGGATATAACAGTCCAGCCCTACATTACAGATAGATTATAATCATTATAAAGGTGAATCATGTACCTAAAGAGCTTTGGGTTTTTCAGAATGCTACCTAAAGCACTCACAGAATTTTATGGGTTTTCATTGTTGTCCAGTACACCCGGAATACCTTGGAGAGATTTTCAAGACAGTTGGGATTAATTAATGTGTAATTTAATACTTAGCCCCTTCCAAACTTGGAATAGCACTCATTATCCTTTCTCTTATAGGTCCCCAAGAAGGATGTCTGCACAGTGTGACTTATGCATCTATGATCCATCTTCAAACTTTACAGAATTATCTCAGGCTGGTAAGGAGATGCTTAATTCTTCTTAACTGTATTTTATCCCTTTCTGACATGTCGCTTCTATAAATATGCTGAAGTTAAATTCTGTAAAGTGCTTTCATGTCCTATCTAAGCATTTGGGAAAGGTCTACTGATATCTGCTCCTGTTCAAGACTCCCTGATGTAATTGAGGAAAAGAAAATCAGTGGCTTAGCCACTGCAACAGACTAATTTTTTCCCTCTAGGGTATCATTTATTGTATTAGGAAGCAGCTTATTCATAACAAAAAGTAACGGCAAAATTCTCTTTAGCTGTAATTGTTTGAACAACTGTGGCTGGAATATGTAAAATTATTTTGAGGTCAGAAGGTGGTTGTCTATTTCTCTCCCTTACAATCTTTGGCTATGGAAACTTTATTTTCCTTCCTAGTTCCATTTCAGTTACGCCCCTTCCTGGATTGGGAGGCCCTTCAAACAGTCATTCATGCCCTTGTTATCTCTCATATAGACTATTGCAATGCAGTGTACATGGGGCTACCCTTGAAAAATATCCAGAAGCTTCAGCTGGTCCAGAATGCAGCCACGCGGGCTGTTTTTGGTGCCCCTAGAAGGGCACATGTAAGACCACTGCTGCGTGAGCTACATTGGGTACCAGTTTGCTTCTGGGTCCAATTCAAGGTCTTGGTTATCACCTTTAAAGCCCTACATGGCATGGGGCCAGGTTATCTGCAGGGCCGCCTCTTCCCCATTACATCAGCCCATCACACCCAATCGTGCAGAGAAGGCATGTTGTGGACCCCACCTGTAAGAGAATTCCATTTGGCAGGGTCCAGGAAGTGGGCTTCCCTGTGGAACATGCTGCCCCCGGAGATGAGATTGGCCCCATCGTTCCTGGCCTTCATGCATGAGACATGGTGGATTTTAAACAGATCTTCTCTGACTTCCACCAAGATTTTAAAGAGATTCTTTCTGACTCCTACCAAGTTTTTATGCAAGACGTTCAGGACATTGTGGAAAATATGAGGCTAAAATGTGTCATCTGGTTGAGGATGTCATGGATGAAACTGAGGAATTTAACAGTGATAGAAAGGTTTTTTCTAAGAGTGAGATCGGGATTTCTGTTGAAATGCTGGATGAAGATCAGATAGTCAAGTTGGAGAAGTTTAAGGGAGAGAGCAAGTTGCAAGCCACAAGTGAAATTGATCTTCTGATGGAGTGCCATGGAAAAGAAGGGGTTAATATGTATGGGAGGTCTCCTGAACAGAAGTTGGAGTTTTTGAGGGGGGCAGTTGGGCTGTTCAATTTTTTAAAGAAAAACAATCTGTGCACATTGTGGGGATATGTAAATGCTCTGGTTTATTTTGAAGTGGGATAAGAGTTAAAGAATATTTATCTGGATTGCTTTTAGGGTTTGGCTGATTTCATTATCTTTAACAATTTGGATTAAGATTATTAAAGTATAATAAAAAATAAATTCTATTTGGATGGTTTGGGGTTTAATATGATTAAGATTATTAAAATTGTTGTATTATCAAGTATAATGACAGACAATTTATGTTTCTTAGTTTGATTTTTATTATAGTAGACAGAAATGTATAGAATAGTAGTAGGAAGGAAATAAATAAATAAATGTTATCTTTTGGGGGGGAAGTCGTTTAGGAGGTTTATATGTAATTTTTTCTTTTTTTCTTTTAATATAAGGGGAGGGAATAACTGTATTTGGTGGTTTTTACAATGTGCCAATGGAATGATTTATAGAAATAATGGGATTTTGGTTTTAATATAGAATAAGGGATTGATTATAGAAATTTTTATATATCCTTGCTGTTAAAAGTCGGAAGTCACCTCTTTTTAAAACTTTAAAAAAAAAATTATCTTGTGTTTTTACACTTTTTAGGTTTTTTTTCCTTTGTAGTGTTTTGTTTTTCTGTAGCTTTTATCTTTGCTTGAAACTTTATACATATATATATATACGCACACGCACATGCACACACATACATATACATATACATATAAAAAATTGGGTCTCTCCGTAGGTGGAGCAGTATCGCAATATTATCTTTCATGGTCCAGAAGGAAGTTTGCAAGATTATGTGGCTTATCAGATAGCCCTCTGTCTGAAGGTAGGAAGATAAAACGGTACAGCATTTGGAAAAATGAAAGAACGTGTTATAAACATTTATTAAATTTGTCAATTTTTGAAATAGCACAAGCAACTGGCTGCAGGATTCTGCTCTGATATAGTCCAAGTGAAGATAGATGCTGATTTATCCAAGGAGCAACTTGCAGAAGTATTCATCAACAGCGGTATGATTATATTAATAAATCAATGAAGAATGATTTCTGACTTTAAGCCACATGTTTAATGGTGCTTATACTGGCAGAGCTAGTGCTCAACTCAGAAAATCTCTGAAATATCTAAAGCGTGACAAAGTGGAAGGGAAGCCTTTTTTTTTAGCCAGGATTGTTCCACTTTCTCACTGGAGACACTGATCCTTTACACTGTTTCCAAGACTGGCATAATTGTTTTTCTAATGATAGAGGTGTGCCCAGGGTCTGGAAGAGACTAAGTCAGTGGATTCATGGCTTGTCCCTAGGATGTTTTCTTGTGTTCCCCCACCCCCTGCATGAGAAATGATCTGCCATGGAGATATGTGGGGCAAGGAGAGTTATTCATTGTTAGGTTCTCCTCTCTATGATCAGAACTTTTCCCACACCATTTTCTCCCTGATACTGATAGGCCAACTCTGAAAAACCCAGTCATCTCAAGGGGACCTCCTAACAATCAGATTATGGCAGACCATGGAAGCAGACACATAGCTATATGAGAGTATGTTCCATTGAACATTATGGGACTTATTTCTGGATTATATTGTTTTTTTGTTGTTTATTTGTTTAGTCGCTTCCGACTCTTCGTGACTTCATGGACCAGCCCACGCCAGAGCTTCCTGTCAGTCGTCAACACCCCCAGCTCCCCCAGGGACCAGTCCGTCACCTCTAGAATATCATCCATCCATCTTGCCCTTGGTCGGCCCCTCTTCCTTTTGCCTTCCACTCTCCCTAGCATCAGCATCTTCTCCAGGGTGTCCTGTCTTCTCATTACGTGGCCAAAGTATTTCAGTTTTGCCTTTAATATCATTCCCTCAAGTGAGCAGTCTGGCTTTATTTCCTGGAGGATGGACTGGTTGGATCTTCTTGCAGTCCAAGGCACTCTCAGAATTTTCCTCCAACACCACAGTTCCAAAGCATCGATCTTCCTTCGCTCAGCCTTCCTTATGGTCCAGCTCTCGCAGCCATATGTTACTACAGGGAACACCATTGCTTTAACTATGCAGGCCTTTGTTGTCAGTGTGATGTCTCTGCTCTTAACTATTTTATCGAGATTTGTCATTGCTCTTCTCCCAAGGATTAAGCGTCTTCTGATTTCCTGACTGCAGTCAGCATCTGCAGTAATCTTTGCACCTAGGAATACAAAGTCTTTCACTGCTTCTACATTTTCTCCCTCTATTTGCCAGTTATCAATCAAGCTGGTTGCCATAATCTTGGTTTTTTTGAGGTTTAGCTGCAAACCAGCTTTTGCACTTTCTTCTTTCACCTTCATCATAAGGCTCCTCAGTTCCTCTTCACTTTCAGCCATCAAAGTGGTATCATCTGCATATCTGAGATTGTTAATGTTTCTTCCAGAGATTTTAACTCCAGCCTTGGATTCCTCAAGGCCAGCTTGTCGCATGATGTGTTCTGCATACAAGTTGAATGGGTAGGGAGAGAGTATACAGCCCTGCCGTACTCCTTTCCCAATCTTAAACCAGTCCGTTGTTCCGTGGTCTGTTCTTACTGTTGCTACTTGGTCGTTATACAGATTCTTCAGGAGGCATACAAGATGACTTGGTATCCCCATGCCACTAAGAACTTGCCACAATTTGTTATGGTCCACACAGTCAAAGGCTTTAGAATAGTGAATAAAACAGAAATAGATGTTTTTCTGAAACTCCCTGGCTTTTTCCATTATCCAGTGGATACTGGCAATTTGGTCCCTAGTTCTTTTCTAAACCCAGCTTGTACATCTGGCAATTCTCGCTCCATGAACTGCTGAAGTCTACCTTGCAGGATCTTGAGCATTACCTTACTGGCATGTGAAATGAGTGCCACTGTTCGATAGTTTGAACATTCTTTAGTGTTCCCCTTTTTTGGTATGGGGATATAAGTTGATTATATTGTAAATATATTATATTATATTTACATTATATTATATTGTTTATATTGATTATATTGTAAAGCACTATTTTTATCAGAATATTAAAAAAAAATTAAAAAGGAGGGGACAATGAGAGCTATTAGTACCTTTTCATGGATTGCCACTTATCTATTAAATGTAATACTTCTAACTGTTTGAGTGTAATGTTGAAAACATTTATTTATTTATTTATTTATTTATCAGATTTATTTCCCACCCATCTCAGAGAGCAACCATATATTAAAATTATATGGACATTAACCTTCTGAGTCCTCTATGTTTCTTTTCCTGACAGTAATTCATCATAATTAGAATAAATGACATTTTTTTCAGCCTCTGGACCCTGTAATTTTGTTTGTTTATGTGTTACCTTTGAAGCAATCATCTATCCCTCCCTTTTTTGCCCATCATTAAACAGTCATTAAATAGAGCCAGTTTGGTCCAGTGGTTAAGGCAACGGGCTAGAAACCAGGAGACTGAGAGTTCTAGTCCCGCCTTAGGCATGAAAGCCACCTGGGTGACCTTGTGCCAGTCCCTGTCTCTCAGCCCAAGAGCCAATGAGGCATAGTAGGAGAGTTCTAGTCCCGCCTTAGGCATGAAAGCCGGTTGGGTGACCTTGTGCCAGTCCCCCTCTCTCAGCCCAAGAGCCAATGAGGCATAGTAGGAGAGTTCTAGTCCCGCCTTAGGCATGAAAGCCGGTTGGGTGACCTTGTGCCAGTCCCCCTCTCTCAGCCCAAGAGCCAATCAGGCATAGTAGGAGAGTTCTAGTCCCGCCTTAGGCATGAAAGCTGGCTGGGTGACCTTGGGCCAGTCCCCCTCTCTCAGCCCAAGAGCCAATCAGGCATAGTAGGAAAGTTCTAGTCCCGCCTTAGGCATGAAAGCCAGCTGGGTGACCTTGGGCCAGTCACTCTCTCTCAGCCCAACTCACCTCACAGGTTTGCTATTGTGGGGAAAATAGGAGGAGGAAGGAGTATTTGGCATGTTCACTGCCTTGAGTTATTTATAAAAATAAAAATAATGAAGGCGGGGTAGAAAATTTTTAAAAAATGGATTTTGGACCCGGAATTTCTTTTATCAGCCACAATGATCTATCACTCTGTATTTCCAGGTTGCTTGATTCCAGTGAAACAGCCTTCAGTAAGCAACAGAATCATCATCATCTTAGAAAATTTAGAAAAGGCCTCATTATCAGAATTACTCGGGGAGTTTCTTCAACCCCTTGAAAATCGTGGCTTGGATAACCTTTACACTATAAAAAAAGGTATACTGATTTCATTTGGATTGGTTGTAGTCAGGAGTTGAAGAGAAAATAAACATTAAAAGCATAGGATTCCATTTTGTCCTTTTTTCTTTCCACTGAAAGTCCTATAGTGATTTTTTAATTCATTTAAATGATTTATATTTTGATTGTGATTCTTTACATTAGAACAATATAAAATATATATTTCTATTTTTTCTTACATTTTAAAATTATTTTTAGCCAATGGAGTATCATATGCGTATTACTTCCATGAGAACTGTTTTCTTATGGGGACCATTGCAAAGTCTCGGCTTCAGGGCTCTGACCTGATGATTCAGCAACATTTCCTCTGGGTTCAGCTAAGATGGGATGGAGAACCAATACATGGCCTCCTGCAAAGATTCTTGCGAAGGAAGGTTTTAAGCAAGGTAGGAACCTTACATGTTTGAGTTTGAGACAATTGTTCACAACCAAATATATCTGACATTAGTAAAGTCAACTCCCCTTTAAGTCAAGCTTGACTCCTAGTGATATTATGAATACATCATTATGCCCAAGAAAATTGTTGTAGAAATAAACTTTTATTTTTAATGGATAAATTTTAGTAGTAATTGCCATCATCAGCTGGAGATTTTCTAGGACCTAGCAGCAGAGTAGTACTTTTTCATACACCATGCTTTATTGTTTTTGAATAGCATAGCTGCAGGCCAATATTGGATTATGGATCATCAGTGTTGTTGTCAAGCTATGTTAAGCTGACACTTTCTGTCTTCTTGGATTGTTTCCAGTTGTTGTTGCTTTTAAAACAATTCCATGCTGGCTTATCTTTTATCTTGATTGATACTAAAACCACAGGATAAAAGACAGTCTCCAGGCAATAAGTCAGAACCTACTGCAGTGCAGTAGGTTTTTTTTCAAATAGAAGAGAATATATGTAGCTCTGGGTTGAACTCCACAGTATGTTTTTTGCTGACTGCAGACCTTTCACAAGTACGGAGCGCTCCAAATCCTCGGGTCTAGCCGGTGAGAGGCGATGCATCGTCTTTTCTTCAACATATAGTCATAAATATCGCTGCTTAATAGAGTTAGTGGGAATGCCAGCACGTAGTACAAAAAGGAGCTTGCATTATTGATCTGACTTGTTCCACAAAAAGAGGGTAGGTAGCCATGCTTGCAATTGTTAAGAAGGACATCTGCTCAGCTATGAAAACATGGCAACTCCAAGGTTGTCTCTTCATTGCAACTGAAAGCTACTTATAAATCGGTGCTTGGCTATTTAAAAAAGCTAAGCTTATTGTGATTATAACATTTACATTTTCCACTTTAGAACGTTCAAAGCACAAATATTATTACAATATATCATTACCATAGTCTGTATAAAGTAGGCTCAATTCGAGTAATTGCAATAATTGGCAGTTTGAGACTGAAACTGAAACCTCCTAGGTCTCAATTCAGTTTCTTGCAGAAGGTGGTAAAAAAAAAATTCTTAATGTGAAATTAAAAATGTTGGGGCTTCACAATGCTTGCTTCAAATGTGGGACAAGGATTGCAATGCTGCAGTAGTTGTTGGTGTTGTATTTGGTCTTGAGCCAAAAAAACCAAGCCAGTTTGTTCTTCCCTTTCCCGAATCTGATTAACAACTATCTTCCAACCTCTCCCTTTTTGTCCCTTGTACTCCTTTAACTGAAAATGAAGTAAATGGGGGTGGAAAGTTGCAGGACAACTATGTGCAGGGAGAGGGAGAGGGAGTACCTGCACTCCTCTCCTGGCTGGGTTGTTGAAGTAGCAATACTCAGATAATTGAGCAGGAGATAAAGGATAACTGAAGGGGAGGTAAGAGCTTTCTTGGATAAAACCCAATTTTTGTTGAGCAAATGCAGACAAAACTAGATGCTTTCCAAAACCAGCATATGCAATGGCATCCCAGGAATTACTAGATATAGGAGTCAGGCCTCACAGCCCAGAAGACTCTCCACATGTTATTGCCATATTTATTTTTACAAGCATTTACAGTAGAGTTGGCTGCACTGTGGGATAAAGTTACAGCTGTACCTGAAGTCTTGCTATCCTATAGGGTCTTTAGCCTGCAGAGGACCCAGAGATGCTTTGGGGAAATCGAGATTTTAAGTTAACAAGAAAGGAAAAAAATAGTTCTGTCTTAGCCTCTGCCTAGAAGGAATGGGAGAGCAAGGAAAGAAACATTGAAGAATCAAGTTGGGATTGAATTCTTCCCCAACTTAGTGCTTTTTGTGAGTATTGGACCACACTTCCCATCATACTCAACAGTATGGCTGTAGTTCAGTACCTATGCAGGGTATATATTTGGTCACATCACAGTAAATCATAATATGCTTCTGTTTGGTCTTAGTTGAACATGATGTGTCTGACCAACCACTGTGGGTGGTTTACCATATTTTGTGTCTTGTGGTAGGTTTCTGTTCACATTCAGGCAAAGACAAACCACATACAGTTTAATATTAAATGTGAGCCAAGCTATTGTTAGCTAAGGACTCCAAAACCAGAGGCTGCTTTGCAGGATTTGCCATGGCGGAGCTCTGCATCACTTATATTATTTTCCCTTCAATAAGATCAGTTTGAATAAATTGTGTGTCTGTGTCTGTGTGTTTTAAAAAAGCGAATCTCTTTAATTTACAAGGTTCATTCATGGTGCTGCCTTGCTGCAGAATTATATGTATTTTAAGCCCAAATACACACAACAATGCTAAGTACGTTATCTTTTAAAGAGCAGTCTCACTAAAATTCCAACAGCAAATTAACTTGGTACTAAAAAATAAAAATCTTTCTACAGTTGGTCTTCCCAGTCTGACTGTGGGCTATAAAACACTGTCTAACTTGAGATTAGAATTTTTTTTCCTCCTTTTTTTGAAAGGATTTTCCTTTGTAGCTCTTGCTTCAAATCATGGCATTATACCTTAACTGAAGACTTATGTCAGGTTCTTCTGTCACATTTTGGACTTTGTTTCTATCTTTGTTATCTGTCTCAAGTGCTCTCAATTTTGTACAAATGTTATCACTGAAAATGAGCCAAATCAGGCAAGTGTATACACATGCCTATCACTGCAGCAGATTAATAAACCAGCACATTCAAAACTGAATGAATAATTTTAAGTTGTTAATAGCAGCCAGCTGACAATATGTGAAAATGTGAGTTCCTGGCAGCTTCTTTATAGTGTTGTAACAGATTTAAGAGGACTCAGTTTTGTAGGAGACATAAGATTATTTACTTTGAAAGTAATAGTGCTTTTAGGTGCAAGCTAATTGAATTACATGGTGGAATTTTCACTTAAATTATTACAGCTGACTAATTAGGGAGATATCACCAGAAGGTGCAGAGGAAGGAATTTAATTCTTTATTGATAATAATGTAAATCTGAGATCTGAGCTTCAGAGTTCTCTTTATTGGGCTTTCTTACCCTTCACACTAATTTGCTTTTATCACTATAAAAATACTTATCAGCAGGACTGGCCCAAATTTGAGGGAAGCTTTAGGCAATAGTGCATGATAACTGGCCTTCCATAGTACTCTTGAGTAGTTGAGTCCTTGTGAGAAATTTAGAAGGGCCTAGAGGTAAGGATGGCCTTAGGATGACTATTGTCTGTGGCCTTGAGGAGTTCTGGAACCCTGGAAATTGACCATACCTGCCAGATGCTGAGGCTGATCATATATCCTCAGTATTTGGAGAAGGCCTTCTGGAAGCAGGGGTCTAGAATCTTCTGTTAGTAATGTTTACAAGTTCATATTTCTTCTCTAGTAAAAATGCTATGGATTTGTACACTTTTAAAATTGACAATTCTCAACAATTGAGCCAATGTAGTATATTCCACACTGCGATATAAGTAGCTTGACTCTCCCGCTACACTGAAGCAACCTAACCTTCCTAGTTAAATGACTTGATTTTTTTTTCTTTTTGCATTAAACCATTTTTTTCCGTATTTTGACTATTGTCTTTAGAAGTTAGCCCATTTGGGCTAACTCTGACCCAAGCTCATTTGGGATCTGATCAAATGATTTTACAACTCGACATATTAATGTCATGAGAACTTTCCACATCATTAAGTATTTTTGCCAGCAATATTATAATAAATGTGAATAGACAAAAGGGTCATTGAGAAGAATGTTTCTATCCCAAATACCTTTTATTTTTGCATAAAGCTTGATGTGCAACAATCACTTTCTCCAAGATCATCTCAACAAGATGATTTAAACAGCACATTCTGCAAGTTATCATTTGGGTAAATATATTTGCTTCTTACTGTGTGTAATATTGTATCCTCTTTCCTCTTGTGATGGCGTGTCAGTTGTAGGAAATCTACATAGCAAACATTTCGGTAATGGTTCTACTGGGAATTTAGCACAATAGTTTCAAATATTGTTGACACTGTGTGTTTATTACATTGTGTTGTTTCTGGATACAAACCAGTCCAGTGGGAAAAAGACTCCTACTGAAATGAGCAAGAATCTATCTCTTGTACAAATTCAGGCGCTTGGCAGCTCACCCGCATTTACAACTGCAGTGTGTGATGCAATTCCCCCCACCCCTCTCTGCCCTTTTGGCTACCCTGTACTCTGCCCTGCCTCTGCTGCCCCCAGCTGACCTTCACCATCTTCTTCCTCCTGCTGCTGATGAGGCATGCCCGGCAAGGCAGCTCTGGCCCTTCGTGAGGTGGAGTGCAGGGTGGCCAAATAGGCAGAATTGGGGGAAGCATAGGTGGGCAGGGGGAGTTAAGGCAGAGGTGAGCGCAGCTTGTCAGGAAAAGTGTGAATGTTAGTCTTCCCAGGTAGACAGGAAACATGACCAGATGAGCCAATTCTAGTTTATTGTAAGGCTACCTTAACAGAATCTTGCAAGTCTGAAAGTACAAATCTCCCGCTGCGTCCTTTATGGCCTGAGAAGGTAGGGAGGCTCCCTTCTGAGCCTCTTTCTCTTCCCAATATGCAGCTGCAGGCTATGCACTCTCATATCTAACTGTTTCCTAGGCAGCATCTCTTCACCCCGTTTCTCAGGGTCTTTATCACACACCATTATGCTTAACGGCGGGGCAGTCCTCACCTAAGGACACAACTGGGACTACCAGAACTGCCATCGCTAAGTGGTGCAGTCACATGATGTTTTGCCTAATGAACTCTTCACTTAGCAACAGAAATTCCAGTCCCAATTAGGGTTGTTAAGCAAGGACTACATTAAGTAAGTTTATATCACATTAACATCTACATTATCAAAATTATATTGTAAATTTTGAGCTGAATTTGCATTACCTTAAAAGAAAAACCCAGGAGTCAGGGGTTTTGGAATCACAGTTGCCTGGCCTCCAACCTGGTTGTGTGAGAAAACTCCAAAAGGATCATATTTCCATACAAGTAGTCCTCGGGTTACATCCATTCATTCAGCGACCGTTCAAAGTTATGATGGTGATGAAAAAATGGACTTACAATCAGTCCTTAAAGTTACACTAGGGTAGTCAAAAATCAGAAATCTTGTAGCATCTTTACAGGATAATATATTCTGTTAAAAGGAATAAGCCTTTGTGAACTTTATGAGATGCATGGAGTGCCAGCAGGCAGGCATTGCCTAACATTTCATCCATCCATCCATTCCAAAATAAAAAGACTCAAAGCAGTTTATAGCAATCCAATAAAACATTCAGATAATTAAAACATCCATAATAAATATAATTAAAATCAAAACTGTAAGCAACCCAGAGTAGCAGCAGCAGCAGCAGCAGTAGTAGTTACTTGATAACACAACAAAAATACAACCATGGACAAAGTTGAATTAAAATTAAAAAATAGCAACAATTATCTATTCACCAAACTCTCTATGAAAGGGAGAGCTTATGGAACATTAAGAAGGATTATGCTAGACTTGGTCGGAGGGAAGGCTATTCCATAAGGACAAAGCAGTCACAGAAACAGCACCTTGTGTGTGAGTCTTAAATTCTGTTTTGTCTTTCTTCGCATTGCGGAGGGGGCAGATAGAGAATCATTTTAAATTTAGGCTCATCTTCCTTTGGGATAAATACAGTACTTGTAACAATTTAAATCCAAACTGTAATTCAAAGGAGACTGTTTATACAAGCAGTCACAACTTGAAGCTAATTATCAAACAGTAAACATCCAGGTGTTAAATGGCCCTCAATCTCTCTCCCTTCTTTAAAATTGTTATTTTCTGAAACCTACCATTTATTTGCAATGTATGCAATTGGAAATTGTTTCCTTTCTTCAAAGAGATACGTAAGATTTCCAAAGTAACCGTTTGTTCTATTCTGTGCAGTTCAGGGGACAAATGCCGCCTCCATCTGATCCAGTGTGCAAGATGGTTGAGTGGATTCTTGCAGTTTGGGATCAACTGAACTCATGTTTATCACGGCTTGGTGCACCTGAAGCTCTTGTTGGGCCCAGGCATTTTCTTTCTTGTCCAGTGGTGCCTGGTCACAGTCACGCAACAGTGAAGTATGTCTTTTATTTAATTCTTTTTAATGCCATCACACCCTTTAAAACTCTTCCATCTCCAGTATGTTCCAGTCATCTATTTAATCATCCATTGCCCAATCATTTCCCCGGTATATAACCTTTGCACAGAAATATTTGGCAATAATAAATGTTGAAGAACAATCTTAGACATATTCCCTGAAATATAAACCCCATAGAACAGAACACTTCTGATGCAGCTATACAATAAGAATTCATTGGACTTACATCCACTAAGGACATATAAAGTGCCAGATCCTGTTTCTTAAATTACTATCCTATGTATACACTTATCAGACAGTAAGGGTAGATCCACTCTTTCTTTCTGCTCACTCCATCACAACTATGGGCTACTTATTGCTTCCTGAGTTCATGAAAAGATGATGTCATCTCTTACCCATCCCCAGCCCGTTGCAAATAGATTACTTGCCTAAGTTTTGCAAAACTGCTGCTTCATTCCTTTCAATCTAGTGACAGCCCCAACTCAGATCAGCTGCCTACCCCTACCCCCACCCCCACCCCCCTTACATCTACTGGCTGGTTGCTGCCCTGTGTAGCCATTACATTCTGGGCTGCCAGGCTGCTGATTGGGAGCTGCACCCTCATTCTTCATTGCTACAATGTTTCTGCAGACCTACAGGGACATAGGAATGAAGGAACAACCTGTTTCCTTTGTTTGATCATTGTAGCATTACAGCAGGGTCTGCATCAGTGTCCATGAACAGTGGAAAGGGGTATCCATATAAACATCTGGGAAAGCAAAGGAAAAGGGAATAATCCCCCCCCCCAAAAAAAAACAGGCACTGGGACACGCACCCACATAGGACCAGACAACAAAGTTTGCCTCCCCTGCACTGACAGGAAGGGCAAAAAGCAGATGAATGACCAATCAGGTCTGCAGTGGGATAGTCCAGACTGAGCACCAACGCATTGCCAAACACTGCAATCTGGATAGTATTTTTAAAAATCAGCTTCAGGAATAACTGGGAGAAACAGGAGAGACCAACAGCTTAGCCTGGCATGTGGAATTGCCCTGAGTCCAATCAAACGTGGGGAGGGGGCAGGTGGGGAGGGAACAAACACAATAGGACTACTCTCTTAATTTAGATAGGTCTTCTTTCTAAGGTAATTACATACTATATGCTCTTTTGTTGAGGGAACAAAAAAAAGCCTGAGATTATATGGCCTAATCATACTAATGGCAGCCAGTTTGGTGTACTAGTTAAAGGGACTAGTTAGAAGCCCAGACACTGTGAGTTCTAGTCCTGCCTTGGGCATGGAAGTCAGTGGGTGGGTGGCTTTGGGCTGGTCACTCTCTGAGCCCTAGGAAGAGTCCATGGTAAACCACTTCCAAAAATATTACCAAGAAACTGGATGGACTTATCCAGAAAGTCACCAGGAGTCAAGACTGGCTCAAAGGTACCCCTCAAAAAAAGTACTAATGCTTGTCGCTAAATATTATTAAGAGAAGTATATTAATCAGCAACAGGTATCCTAAGAGCACCATTCAGTATATATTCATATGACATGTGTAAAAGAGAAGGAAATATTAAATTTCAACTTATATGTCTAATCCTATTTTCAGAAGTTAGGGACTCATAGCATTTGTGGTAAATAGAAGAAATAATAGGTCTGCTCATCAGTACATCAATTCTTTCTAAGTGGAGGAGCCCCAGTGTACACAGGGATATGACCAACACCAAGGTCTTTGTTCACGTCTCCTTGGGAAGGGATTCCTCTCTTCAATATTATTCAACATTTAGAAAAAGATATTTGAAAGTAGATAATGAAAAAAGACTTGTGTGGTGTTTGTTCATACTTTCTATCAACAAATAGTCTACAATCTAACTACAAATACAAAACTATTTCCTATTTTTTTATTAGGAAATTGGGACTATTTTTGTATTTGTAGTTATTTGTTTTATGTTCATTATAGCATAAATTTTATATATAATTTTATGTATAGTATGGTTTGGGTTGTAATGTCAAACTGAAAGATTATTCCAGATGATTATTGCAGAAATGCATATAAACTGACATTACATATATGGATATATTAAACTAACATTATTCTAATGAGGGACTGAGGAGAATTCCTGAGTCCCGAGTACATGAAGGGCTGGTTGTGCTGACACCGACAGATTGTAGTATCTCTTGGCTGCAATGTGTATTTAATTTCTTTTTGTTCTGTGTTAATTGTTTAATTGTTTTTATGATTGTTGGCCACCCAGAGTCACTGGTTTGAGATGGGCGGCTATACTAAATAAATAAATAAATAAATAAATTCCATGTTTGTTGTCCTGAACATGTTCTGTATATCAGGCACAAAGAAAGCTACCTTCTCCCACATCCAGCTAGACCAGTGTTCTATCCTCTTGATTTGCAGCTGCTGTCTAGAATCTTAAGTGAAGTCCTTCCCACAACTCAATCCTTCTAAACAAAAGTGCTAAAGAACTGCCTGCCATCATTCAGTTAACACATGATGGCTCTGTGGATATAAGTTGTATCTTTTTTAGAATCTAAAAAATTGTAAATATTTTTTTTTCATCACTTTTTGTCATTGATTAATATCTTCTCACTGGTTTTTCAGCTCTGTGCCAATGCAGCTATAGGCCCCTTAGACAAAATTCAGCACACCACAAATCTCAGCTTCTTCATTAAGAGTTTTTTAAAGCCCTTACAGCAGAGTACACCGTCTGTGGCCCCAGAGCCATATGCAGGTCCTCAAATCCAGTAATCCAGAGCATCTAAATGTTGCTGCTGAATTTTATCATTTATTTTTATCCCACCATTTTTTATCCTTACAAACAATCCCAAAATATTAAACTCATTAAACCAGTATATGATTTTTAAAACATTATTTAATAGAATTCAATAAAACATGTTATTTATTACAAATGCTTCTATGCTGCTTCCGTCATACGAGACTAAGCAGCTTTCAATGCAATTACAATACATCAAAATTATTAGATATATTAAAATATTAAATAACTTTTTAAAAAAAATAGAACCACTGTGCCAGACTGGACCAGATGGGCAGGGCAGAGATAAGCTTAACCAAAGCTCTGAGGGAACAGATGTTTCTTAAGCTGCTACTTTTTAATGTTCTCAAAGGGAAGACATAAAATACGTAGGAAGTAATCATATTAAATACATTTAATTACTTTAAATCAAATTCTAGCTTTTGCCTGACCTTGTCCACTCAGAGATGAGTTGCAGTCCTTTGCTCCAAAGTGCTGGGCATTCCTGCCTTCCATCAGTAAGACGGATGGTGCTGGTGAGAAAGTCTTGCTTAGTTTTGGCCATTACTCATGACTAACACTGCTTTTAAGACTTCCCAATAGTATTAATAGCCTAACTGCCTAGTGTGTAGGTGGCTGTCATCAGAACCCTATCTGTCAGCCTCAATTCTCAGTCTTTAAATTTGGGAATAAGGATGGAACTGTTGAGAGATACTGCTCTGAAGATGAAAAATTGTATTATATTTAATTCTCAATGTGTTACAGAAGAAAGAAGGTGAAAAAATAATCAGTAGGGATTTTTTTAAAGGTGGTCAGAGTCTACAAGGCATGAATAGCTCTGTTTAAATATTCATTTGCTGGATAAATAAAACAAGACACTAAAAATAAACAGGCAGCAAAATTGCTAAGCATATGTTTGTCTCACAAATGTCAGCATTGCTGATATACTGTGCTTTGATTTTCAAAGGAAGAAGCATTCAGCTTTTCCATGGGAGGGGGGGGGAAGTGTCTGTGTGTGTGTGTGTGTTGAACAAACTGAAGAACAACAAAATGTGAAGTCTGTGGGTGATAATATTAAAGATACAGTATATCACAGTTTCCTTACTCCCTTTCTAGTTTCTCAGTTCTAATACCTCAGTGCTCCTCTTTCTGGCTTTAATTCAAACTTCTTCTTCAATCTCAATTTATAAGCTGGTCATAAGGAATATTTTGAAACACAGCCAAAAGGAGCTTTCTTATAGGGCCAGTTAATGTAATCGTTTGCTTCTACCTGAAGGAGGCTTCTGGCACCCTAAAGACTAGTAAATCTATCACAGCATAAGCTTACAGCAGCGCACTTCATCAAATGTTTAACATTTTAGCCCAAAGTATCTGTTATAATGATCCACAAGCTTAGTTGGGAAACTTGTAAACACTGAGGTTGGGGGAAAATTAAATGCAGGAAGTACAGTGTTCACTTTAACTGTTCTCTTTTATTTGCCCTATTTGTGAATTAAACAAAAGAAATGGAAATGGGGAAGGGGAAGGGAAGGGAAATTTGTTCAAGATACAGTACAAACTAGTACTTCCCCCTAATTTTAACTGAAATTCTTTAATACTCTTCTCCCCAAAAAAGTGGGGGGGGGGTAATTTACATTACTGTAAATTATTTAACAAATCCTAAATGCAGGAGCCAAGAGCTGGCCAGCAGTAGTAGGAAAGTGCGAACCATAGTGAAATGTATCTTCTCTGGTACTTAAGCAGTGAAAAACTTTTGACTTCATTAAAACTTTCATTGGTACTTTTACTCCAGATATTCAGGAGATTATTACTGACCTACTTTTCTAGCTTGGAAAGCTATTTTTAAATATTTCCTTATATTTGAAGTAATTCACTAAAGTAGGAAAGAAGGTGAATAAATGTTTTGTTTGTATTAGAATATATTAACTGTGTATATTGCTATTCTGATGCTGATAAATGATTTGCTTTTAACATGGCTTATGTGGGAACTTCCCATCTGTTATTTGGGAGTAATCATTTGTTGTAGGAACCATTACTTTAGTCTTCTTTGAAGTCTGCATTCTCGTACTTTTCCACCTGCTGCATAAGCTGAAATCTTCCTGAGCAATTCTTTGTTTCTTTGGGTCTGGTCTGAGTAGGTCTCATGTCTTTCCAACATACTCATTTATACAAATTTATGACATAAAGCTATATGTTGTTATAACATAGCATTATATAATGATTGATAGAATATACCTGTGACACTATACTGGCATTAATATGCTGATAATCATTAATTAATGTGATTATATGGTTAGCATTAAGTTTGGTGATTTTTTTTCTCTCTCTCTTTCTCCAGACCTTGCTTTCTGTTTCAGAAATTCTACTTTTGTGAAGTTTTGGGGAACATGGTTAACATTTTCTGGAGCTTTTTGAATCTTTTAAATAAAAGTCATAATCTGGTGTTGAAAACCAGTGTGGTGGAGCAGTTAAGGTGTTGAACTAGGAGTGAGGAGTCTCAGATTTGGGCCTACTTTCACCACAGAAGTCCTCTGACCAGGCCCGCACCTGGAGTCTGTGTCACCTGGGGCAAACATGGATTCCTCATCCATTTTGGCATCCCCCCAGTGCTCATTTTGGCGTCCCCCAGTGCAGCACCAGGGGCACATGCCCCGCTTGCCCCAGTTGCGGCCCTGGCTCTAACTTTGGCCCAATCACTCTTTCTTTGACCCCACCCAGGTTTATTGTTCACAGGTTTATTGTTACACAAAAATCAACAACGGAGCACTACGTATATGGCCCTGAGCTCCTGAATAAAAGTTGGAATATAATTCAAACAAATAAAAGATGAGCAACATCTTTCCCCCCCCCCCCCCAACAGCTTTGGGCAATTAAGAGCTTAGCGTTTTGAAGGAAATCAATGCTTTGAGTCAGGTAATATTCTGGTGCTGATTTATGCCCCCAAACTGCAACTACTATTGTGTCAGAATTAAGCTGCTTCTTTGAGTCCCCCTTACTGTGTTTTATTTTTAGTGATTATCACTGTTGTTGGGAATCATATCTGGAAGTAGATACGCTTTGAAAGAACTACTATAGATGAAACTATTGTAATTTGAACAGCAGACTGGTGGCCAGATCTTTCTTAGCACTACTTTTTCTTTCATATTTGCCTCAGTGTCCGGAAATGATAATTATCTCTTCATCCTGTTTCTTTTTTCCTCCTGCTTCAAGATGGATGTCAAAATTGTGGAATGCTGTCATTGCTCCCCTTGTTCAAGAAGCAATTCTCTCCCGAGCTTCTCTGAAAAGAGCACCCATGTTTGGACAAATGGCAGTCAAAAAAAGTCCAAGCCAAGGGCAGCAAGCAGTGGTGAAAGCTGCACTCAGTATCCTGTTAAATAAAGCAGTTCTGCATGGATGTCCTCTTCCCAGAGCAGGTAGGTTGTGGCAAATGTGTAGATCTCCAGAACATTTCCTTTTGCTGTTGTGATCTTTAATTTTGTTTGCACAAGGGATTTTTGTTGTTGCTGTTAATTCCTGGGATCATGAGCTTAGAGTGAAACTACGATCAGAATGAAACTAAGTGGGAAAAATACTCTTTTAAACAAAAGATTTAATAACTTGGCAACCACACTGCACCTCCTTAATAACTTGGCAACCACATCACACCACTGTATTGTCATCTGCTTCTTTCATTTCCATTGTTACAGAAATGGATCGGTACATTGCAGATTTTAAAGGAGGAAGCTTTCCTCTCTCCATGGTGTCAAACTACAAGAATTGCCCCAAGAAAAAAGAAGAAAATGCTGCTTGGAGAAAAGCAAGCACAAGTCCACGTAAGAAGTCGAACCACGCATCAGCCCAGTCCTGGAGTAAGGCAGAGGGAAATGCAGAAGGTAACGACTGGTGTCATGAGTGAGGATGGCGAGCAGGGGGCTCCCATCCAGCCTGTCAAGCGCATGCGTAGCACTGGGGAATTGGTCAGCCATTCAAAGAGACACAGATCGGGACCGCCTTAACCCTTGGGGGTTATATGTCTGGGTTTTCCCATGCTTCTTCAGTTTGTTAGGATTCCTGTTAAGTACTAGCAATAAATATTAGAGACCAGTCCCTTGTCTCAGCGTGTTTCCTGGCTGTTAGGATATCAATCCTAACAAACTCCTACTCCCATCGAAAGAGGGAGGAACAAGCAATTAAAGAGATACGTTTGGAATGTCTTCAGAAAACCAAGAAATGCTGCTCGCCATCCTTACTCATGACAACTGGTGGAAATTGGAAGGCAACAGGGATAATTTATTTGGTGACTTGAAATCACCCTAATGACATTAAAAAAAAAACCCAGTCAAGGACTTTCATTTCTTAACTTTTTTACCAACTGCACGACAATCCACTAAACAGTGTTGGAGCATAAATTTTCTTACTTTTCCAGGGATAGTTGCAGAACCTTGTTCAAAGGTAGAAAAGATGGGCATAAAAGATGACTTTCTGACTTACCATCCTTTCTCTCCTGTAGGTATTAAGTCAAATAATATATTGAAGGAAACTGAGAATAAAATGGCTTCCTTAGAGAAAAAGTAAGTTACATGTTTATGTGTAATCTCTCAAGATTTCAGATTATAATTTTGTAGCCATTGAATAAATCATTACATGGTAGTTATCAGCCAGCATGTGTTTCTCCATTATTGCATAGGAATTATGACAGCAAACACATCTTACCCAACTTACAGTATGATGGCTAGATTCTGTAACCAAAACCATGGTTTCTGTGCCTTTTGCAAATATCATAAAAATCTTTGCAATATATGCCAAAATATTGCACAGATGAAAAAAACATAACCAGTGGAAGAAATGCAGGGATTTTACTGTGAATGGTCATATTGGAAAACTCTATTAAAATCCCAGAAGTGGTTGAAAATAACGTGAGTTTTATTAGGGATAGTCCATGTCTGTAAGAATATTCCATAATTTTCTTTTCTTGTCATATAAAGGACATCTTTCTTTTAAATGGTTTACAGGAAGGAGTTATGCAGAATGGAAATTTAGAATGGAAGTCCCTTTGATAAGTTCCAGTATTTCTTCAGTGTATGCCATTAGGAAAACAACTAGAAGAATTCAAATCTCAACTGCAGTTTAGGTTTAGATCTCCAGAGGATTTGAAGTTTGAGAACTAAACAGTTTTAGATACTGAGCGAAGAATGTGCAATCTCCCTATTCCAAAATATTCCATTTGGATTGATAACTAACTACGTGATATTTCTGTCTGAAAACTCTAATCGGTATTTGTGCATTACTTAATGCCTTATATTTTGAAACTTGTTTAGAAAAAAATGAACCCTTAGTGTTGAGATACTTCTGGCCATCTGAAAATAGATTGGGATTAATTTTTTATTGCATGAATTGAACTTGCCCTGCTTCCATGTATATTTCCTCTATTCAACTGCAAGAAATAAATAGCCTTTCCGTAGCTCCATCTTATAGATTGCCATCTGTTAATTATGTTGAAGAACATAATTTTGTTTTCCTTTCCAAGGTCTCTGGAAGATGATCCCTTCAGTGTGTTAAACCTGGAACAGAGACTATCCGTTGGTTCAGATGATGAAGTGGACCTTCTGCAGGAACTTCAGAGTATTTGTTTAAGCAAATCAGAATCTGACATCAGTAAGGTAAATACTGCCTACTCTTTTTCACAAGGTAGTCAGCCCTGAGTTTCTTCACCAATTTCTCTATATTCCATTTTCTTTTCCCTTCTATTTTCTCCAACTCTTGCAACTATTTTCCAGCTTTCTTCTTCTATTCATCTTTTGACTCACACCGTTATAGTGTGTATCTGGTATCCTGTTTTGCCCTGGACTTCAGCCTGCCTTTCTCTTTTCATCTGCTGTGGAAGCTCTTTTCAAACTACCGTATCTCGCATACAATATGCGTTAACACAAAAGGATCATTCCCTATTATATTGTCCCATAGAACTCTGACCAGCACTGAGTTTATTAGATATTTAGCATATTTGGTTAAAAATATTGTTTGTTCAGACCACATTACCAGCTAGTGTTCTTTTATGGTACTGCTTTTTCAGTTATATTGTGACTATTCTGTTTTGTTTTGTTTTAAATGTATTTTAGGACTATATGACAATTTTGAGTATCACCCTCATATCTTTGAATGAAGGACAGCTGATAAACTTTTCATTACCATCAGAATCATGTCAAATTCAATGTGCCCAACAGTGTATTTCTCATCTTTCATCTTTCATCTTCCATTCTTTTCTTCATATATTTTGCATATTCATCAATAGCTTTGCCCTTTTCCTTTTTAGACTTAGCTTTGATATCTTTCTCTCATTTTGCTCTGATAGTTAAGCCCTTTCTGAAGAGCTTACTGGATTCACTCCCCCCAGCCCAACTATAAGCAACATTTCTGTACTGCTGGGCACTGCCAGCTAGCTGATACTCTACCCCTTTCTTGTTCTTCCCTCACTGCCTTTATTTTTACCACAAGTAAACAGATAGTTTAAATTGAGAGCCAGTTTGGTGTAGTGGTTAAAGATATCAGGCTAGAAACTGGGAGGCCATGAGTTCCCACTTTAGGCACAAAGCCAACTGGGGGACCTTGGACCTTTCACTCTCTCACAGCCCAAGGAAGCAGACAATGGCAAACCACTTCTGAAGACTTGTTAAGAGGTGACGGACTCGTCCCTGGGGGAGCTGGGGGTGTTGACGACCGACAGGAAGCTCTGGCGTGGGCTGGTCCATGAAGTCACGAAGAGTCGGAAGTGACTAAACAAATAAACAACAATTGTTATTAAAAACCACCTCTGCTTTACATTATTGTAGTACTGACCCTCCCCTCTTCTTGTCTTATCCATTTTTCATAGATAATAGACTCAAAGGACGAGTTGCTTCTGACAATCAGCACTCCTCAGAAGGATCCGGTGTTTTCGGCAAACGTCATGAATGCAGCCACATCAGCATCGCAGCAGGTACCTGAGAAGCTGCAGGGCATGTGATAGAGGTTTGCAGTGCACACTCAGAAAGTTACACTTAAGAAAGTTGGTATAGTTCTGGGTTTGTTGACCATAACTGCTGAACCTATATTATGGGTGCAGTCAGGGTCCAAACCTAGTTATTAACCTAATCATCCTATTCTGGATTAACTGCTGTTTTCAAGCTGTTTTAAAGGCAGATCTCTGCCATAGCACTTTATTGCAATAATTTAATACAAGATTATCTACGTTTTGATAATTGAGGCCAAGCTATCTCCATCCCGGAACCACTTAGCATCTTGTATCTATTACAAAATGATGGAAGAATGAGATGAGATTGGCCTCATACCTTAGATGTTTTCCAGCAAGGAGACTAGAAAAGGAATTTCAAAAAGAACACCCTCTGGAGAAAAACAGTTGAGCAGCTAGCATTTGGAGGAGAGCACTGGGTTTTGGCCATTGAGATTCAGGCTGTCATGCACTCCAGATGGCCGCTATTGCCATGGAAACCAAGCAAACATAAAGGAAGTGACTGCCTGAAATAGAACCAAGAAGGGAGCTTGCTAGAAGATGCTGAGTTGCTGAAGGGCTTCTCTCTTTCCTCTCCTCTCCCCGCCCCCCCCCCACCCGCCATTTGCCATTTCTTTCTCTTTGGAAGAAGAGGGCAGAAGGAGACAAGAGGAGCATCCAGTTTAGAAGTGTTTGCAAAAAACAAAAAAACCTCTGAAAGGCTGAGGCCCTTGTGATCTTCCCATTCCTGAGCAACAGCAGGAGAAATGGAGGAGAGAAGGGCTGCAATTAGAAAGGCAAGCAATCTTCAGGAATTTTCAGCAATGGCTGAGCTGGTGGTTGAATTCTGGAAGTTTATGTTATTGATTTGTCTATTTACTTACTTAGCTTGCAAGCTGCTTTGGTTGCAAATAACTCTAAGCAGCAAGTACTCCCATGCAATGAAAGGATGAAAACAAGAGTAATATTTCTATAATGCAAGAACCCAATGGTATCATTCCCATCTCACCACATAGAGGCATACAGTTCCCAAACAACATATTCTGTTGTTTCCTGTGGTGGAGAGACGCCATCTCTCAAGTCAGTTCCTAAGGATTTCTGGAATAGCCAGGTCAGGGGACTTTTCTACACCCTGCAGGCTGGGTGGTGATGTCATCTCACAGTTCCAAAGGTACCAATGGAAAAGTAGGGATTCCCTTCCTGCAAATCAGCATGTCAGTGGCTAGGAAGCTGATTGTTATTGGATGGGGGAAGGATTCCTTTTAATTCTTTCTATTCCACTTCTGTATTGTTTGTGAGCTGCTGAGAGCCTTTGGGAATCAAGCAGCATATACATTAGACAGGTAGAGATTGTTGGGACAGGAAGTCCTACACGGGTCCTTAGCCATGTGGGACTTTAAAGATGACAGCGAGCACTCTGAATTGCACTAAGAAGCCAACTGCCCTTTAGTACAGCTCCAGATAAAATGCGAAGCATCTGTGACTACTGGACCAATTATAGCTTCTTAGCAGTCTTCAAGGGCAGCCCCATGTACAATGCATTGCAATAATCTGAGAGGTGATCAAGGCATGAGTGACTGCAAGCAGAGTCTTCTGATGCAGCGCTGGTCATAACTGGTGGGAGTAATGCAAAGGCCCTACTGGCTCCAGTTGTACCTGCTCCTCAGGGCTAGAGCTGTGAGTCCAGAAGGAATGTGCAGGTCAGGGAAATCTGTAGCATCTGACTGGAGAGTGATTTTCTAGAATTTTTGACAGAATTGCCTGCTGTCTTTTTTTTTTTAATCTCTCTCTCTCTCTCCCTTTAAACTGAAGAAATTAGAGCTTGACAACAGAATCCTTTACATACAAAGAAAATTCCTCAGGGATAGCCACAATACTCCAATCACTGCTGCTTATCTCAAGAAAATAGAATATTTGTGTTCAGTTTGGGGAAAAGGTGTGCTCCCAATGCAATATCTGAAAGATTTCTTGCCCTAACAACATGAGATTGATGTAATTTCATATTTAACTTACAGTTGTCATGATCTCATAATAATGAGGTGACAACTATATAAATTTTGTTTATATTTAATTACTACTGCAGTAGTGCTTCTGACTACTATAGATCAAAATTAGTTTCTAAACAACAGTAATATAATAATGTGAGAAAACTGGTGAACCATGTCTTGCCTTCTCTCTAAATCTATCTTTACAATGGCTTGACTTGTTTAAAAGGAAATAAATAAAATCTGCCTCAGTCATATCCAGAATTGTGCTCTGTGGCAAAGAAATCTCAGCAGCATTTAGCAGCTTTCAGCTTCTCCTTGTGAAGGTCATGCATTTATTAGCAGGTTCCTGTATCCAAATTAGAAAGCTGCAGGCGAGCTTTGAAAGAATCACAGATATAGAAAGCAGATGGCTGTACCTAGTTATGTCTTCCATCTTGCTTCTCAAAACATATTCGGTACTCACAAGATGGCAAAAGAGGAGAAGAAGAGACATCTTTTCAAAAATAGAAATAGGAATATTATCCTCATTTCTAAACTTCTAGGTACGGTGGAAAGGGGAATCGACATTGCCAAAAATCAGTCAGCAGAAATCCTGTTCATTTTCTAATCATTTCCATATAGAGCCAAGCAAAATGTATTGCAATTCTTTAAAGCACAGGTTTAAAGAACTTATGCCTCCTAGATGTTGCTGGACTACAACTCCCATCAAATCATGTAAGTTAGAATATAATGTACAGTTCAACTTGACTCATTGCTGCCATTCATGTTTTCCTATAATTCCTTTTTCCATAGTGTTGCTACCATTGGTAGTAGTGGTAACATGACAAGCATTATAATACAAAGACATTAAGGTGGACTGTGAAGTATGGAGTGGGAGAAGAAGAAACGTGATTTGAGCTGCCATAAAAGTCTTGCCCACATGGCACTAACCTGTTGGATCCCTATTGTCACTTCCCTCACAATCACAAAACTCAAAGTCTTATAACTCTTAAGTTATAAGACAATGTGAATTTCAGTCCGTTTATCCACATTCTTTCCTATTACATGTTCTATACCTGGTAGCTTTTTATCCATATTAAACCTTTCCCTTAGCTGTGTGTATGAAAACCATTAAAAGTAAATCCCTCTGCAGTCAGCCGTTCTCTTGATTGCATCTTAAGTTCTCCATTTTCCTGTACTATTAAATCTTGATATATTAACCATTTTTCTTTGCCTGCTGACCTATCCTGAAGGTTGAAATTCTAAGTACACTTGCTTATAAGTTCTGCTGGATACAATGGTATTTGCTTCCAAGTACACATTTCTGATGCTTTGCAAAACAGAAGACCCTGAATGTCTGCCACACTGGAGCCCTTACCATCATTTGCTTGCTATCACCAAGGAAATCCCTCACATTTCCCTCATTCAGAGCATCTGTCACAAATGACAACTTTGTGTCAACTCAGGCTGCTCAATCACAGACTGATGTTGCTATTGTTTGGGCAAATGCATGTTATGCTATAAAACATTACTCTGTTCACAGGATGGTATTCCGGGGACCTGTCCTCTCAGCAGCAGTCAATCTATGGAATGCAGCGACCGTAAATCAAAAACGGAGTCTTTCAAGAGCGGCGTTTCAAGAATGAAATCGTTTCTTCCTGTGCCCAGAAATAAAGTCAGCCAGTCTTCTCAGAACACTAAACGCAGCAGCAGCAGCAATACAAGGCGAACAGAGGCAATCTGTGATTGGAAAGAAGAAATTTGGAACATGCACCCAAAAAAATCAAATTGAAAAATGCAAATAAAGATACCCATCTGTTCATTTCTTTTTCTGTCTTTCCTGAATTAGTTATCTTGGAAAACAAAATACATTTACAACTGTAAATATTTTTTACATGTTTTTCTCAGTTCTAATATATCCATGGGACCACAGTTTTACTTTTATGTGAACAGGCTGTTTATAATGAAAATATTATATTGTATTATACTTGTTGATCTTTAGAAGTGAACGGTGATAGCTTCATAAATGCTTTTTTAATCTGAAAATGTTTTTCTGTTTAGTTATAATCAGGAGATCACCACAGAAAGTGTGTGTGGGTATGGGTATGTGTGATAAAAATATAAATAAATATATTGGACTTGAATCCAGAGATACCTGTATATAAAAGAACTAGTACTATATGTAATGCTTCAGGGGAGATGTGTTGGTTTCCACTGAATACAGATGCAGATAACTGGTTTGAAACAAAAGGCTGTCTATCAATATTGCATTGCTAGTGTAGCCAGTTGTAAATGTGCATCACTTTACATATTGCAAGGTCATGCAGGTCCATTTTGCTAGTCTGTATGGGATTTCCATGCAGTAGGATCCGATGCGGATTCCTCTGTGTGGAAAGCTAAGCAGTGGATCTGCTTCTTCTTCTTCTTTTTTTTCCTATATATCATGAGAACCTGCAAGGTGTTTCTCATGAATAACGTATACTCTATGTATGTAACATCCCAGTTGCCTACAGAACAGGATCACTGGATTAGGACAATAAAGTTTTATCTAGTTATATATTGAATTTTCTGTGTTAAATTTCATACATTGGGTTGCACCGTTCTGTACAGTACTGACTTAAAGTTAATATATATGTCAAGGCAAAAACAAAACAAAAAAAAACCATTTTCACTTTCTGAAAAGTGAATGGAATGTGGCAATAATGGGAAGAATTGGGGGTATTGTCCGGTTATTTTCAGTGATGAACTGCATTAAATATTCCAGTTACCTGTCTTATTGGGTAGTTTCATTTATTTTTGTTGTTTTGATTTTGCATCGTTTTTGTTAAAAGTAAGACTCCCAAAGCCATCCTAACGAGCAATCTCTGGTTATTTTTATGATAATCCAGGGGGAGGGGATAGAGGGAAATCCCCCTGCTAAACTCACCTCTAATTATATCATTTACTATAATTGCCATAGAAGGTTTCTCCTATTTCATCAGTATTGATCTGCTAGGACTTTATGGCATTTTACCCTGAAATTTCTTTCTTGTCAGCAATACAGCTACCCACAATAGATAACCAGGAGTGAAAGGAGCAGCAATAACGTGGGAAAGGAAGAACTTACCTCTTTCTTATATGCTGTCTGAAATGACATTTCACCTTGGGGAAAACTGCTTCTGTCTCCTATCCTGCATTCTTTTCCCATAGAGAAGAGTGTAGCTTTTCAGTATTCATGGTGGACCCTACTGTTCCTTCTTCCTGAGACATTTTTATGAAAGACACAAATGCCTTAAGAAAAGGGTTCTTGATCACCTGAAAAATTGCTAGATACTGACTGACAATGCTGTAAAGCTATTCAACCCAATATCTTTGCAAGAGAATATGTAAAAGTCAAGCAGTTAAGTTAAATAATCTGGAATTTCACCTGTCATGCCAATAAAACCTTTTGTACTACAGTTTCTGCAATATCTTTGTTTCTGTCTTACGTGGGTTTGTGTAGTCAGCTGTTTTCTGTCTCTGTGCTAAAGCTGAAATCTGACTCTTAACTTTAGAGTTTAGTTCTTGCATGCAGCTGCTTTCTTATTTTAAAACAGATGGAAACAATCTCATGCCCCAAAGGCTATACGGTGTGGTTAGTTAGGGACTGCATGCTGCTGAGTGAGGCTTGGACTAGTGGGGAGAGATGCTCAGACACTGAGCTTTCCTATTTCTACAGCCACATTCTTTCATACACACATGCCCCACTTGATAGTCAAATGCATTCCTGGGGACACTTGGCACATGGAAAAGAAGAAGAATACTATAATTCCTACATTAAGAAGATAGACATGTAGCAGAATTGCTACCATGCTGAATGAATGAAATTGTCTTCCCCAAGTGCTGATCCATTGCTTTGGGGAAAATGCATAAACAATTTTGGCAAGTACATGAACTAGCTTCTGAAGCCCACATGTGTGCTGGAAGTGACCCATAGGTGTTTCTCTGCTATATCTTTTTACACCTTGGTGTTCCAGGGTTAGATATTCAAGATAATTTCTAATAAAAAAAACATTTTATTTCTACAAGGGTACATCATTAAATCAATACAATTTGGTTAGATGAGTGGAAAGTTGCTTTTGGGTACAACTTCACACAATCCATGCATTTTGAAGAATTAAGCTTCTTAGTAGGTTCCTTAAAAACAATCAGCATGAAATAATATAATTGTTTGGAAAATGTAGCAAGAAAATAGATGAAATGAAAAATTAATTAAAACTCGACCTCTATTAATGACATGGAAATGGCTGGTGTCATACAGCCAAGATTTTAACAGCTCAGTCATTAGCCCTAATGCATCCACCGTTCATTTAAATTCCTGTGAAAAAGAGGAGCAGCTTTCTCTGTGTGCCAGCCTGAAATTCAATCCAGTCATTTTCTTGAGTAAGTTTATGGTATCACTGGAAATAAGTAGTTTTTATAAGTTGTGCTACTCAGCACTATTATTGACCTGGGAGACTAAGTAGCCATTAAATCACTGCTACTTGTCAACAGCCCATACCAGTTTAAAAGAGCTGAGGCTGTCGCAATTCAAGGCAATGTGCTTCTATTAACATCCAGTAAGACCTATAAATGCAAAAATGCAGTTTCAGTCAATGTTGTGGGAAAGACGTCAGAAGTCTGAACCACATTGCAGGTAATAGTTACGTAGGATGCTGCCATGGATCTCTGAAAATAAAAAGGCAGTGTTGTGGTCATCACTGGATGGTAAGGAACCTGATGCTCTTCAAACAACATAACATCTTCCATAATCCCATGCAATTGGTCCTGGCAGCTGGGTCTGATGGGAATGGTCCAGACATTTGGAACGCACAAGCGGTTTATCCTGGGTCTAACTGAACACAGCCTTGATGTGATCTCCATTCTCCATTCTAGGCTGAATGTTTTTTAAAATTAGCTTACCTCTCATGCAGGCTTTGTCAGAATGTGAAGCTCAAATGTTTGAATGCACACTGTGTTTTCAAAATAAATCATTGGTGCGAACAGAATCAGTACATTGTGTCTCTGCTCCCAAAAGCTACTGTTGTTCAGAAATCTCTACGCTCTGGCAATCTAAATTCCTGAGAATACGAGAGACTAGCTGACTTTTGTTTTTCCCATATAGCTGGATAAGAAATGATGTATTTGATTTTAAAATGTGCCATGCAGTTCGTTCCCCAAATAGGTAGAAATGAGCATCACTGGGCAAAAGGAGTTGGAGTGCTTCCAGAGTAGGCTTACATTATGCTGTCCCTCTGCCTCGTGCATGGGAACTAACGCGAGGGCCATCGTATTTGGCCTGTATCCTTCCTGTGAAAACAGCAGCACTTGATCAATTCTTTGTGATTAGTGGTGGGCATCCTTCATCCAAAAGCAGCTTATTCACAGGGAGGTAAGGCTTAGAATTGCTGTTCCAATTTTAATTATACCCTTTCCATTTCTGTTACTTTTGCTGTTTTAAATTTTTAAAATAAATTTTTCACCTTGAAAGAAAAAGGGCATTCCCCTTGTCTCATTGTGCATTTGGGATTATTTTTCATAGGGCAAAATTCAACATTGTGCATTTGTTTCACTGCTAACAGTGGTATTGTTGCTGAAAATAACTGTCATAGTTTAGGTTTGTTCTCAGGGTCTTTTCCCCGTTTCCTGATTCTTGCAAATATTTCTCGCACGCGCGCACGCACACACACGTGTCACAAGAATAATCGTATGGCACTTTATTCAATCATATCCGCAGGGTATGGTTAAAAAAAGTGAAAATGGCAGCCACTATGGTGTGACTGAAGCTTTGCCCAATTTTTATGTGTGACACACATAAAAAAGGTGGAGCTTCAGTCACAACATTGTGGCTGACATTTTCACTTTTTTTACTATACCCTGTGGATACCTCTGCACATGGTTTGTTTCAGAGCAATTCAGCTGTAGTAAAATCTCTCTCTCTGTTCCACCTCAACCACTAAGTGTTACCTCATCTTTCAAACTGAATACAGGTAGTCCTTGTTTAGCAACTGCCTTGTTTAGTGACTGTTCACAGTTATTATGGTGATGAAAAAGTAACTTTACAACCAATCCTCACATTTACAAGCTTTGCAGGTCTGTAAAGCAAAGGAAACTGAAGTAAGATCATAAGCACAGTCACGGTTTCACTTAGTGACTGCTTCATTTAATGACCAAGTTGCAGGTCCCAGTCATGGTCACTAAATGGAGACTATCTGTAGATTAAATGGGATCTCATATCTTTTGTCTAAAGAAAATTTTTTCTCCAAGAGAAGATGCTTAGCGTCATTATGATTTTTACAACTATATTTCTATTATATCATGGCTGGAACAGTGCAAATATGAGCACACTATAGATTTTAATTTTCTTGTTCTTTATCAATCACTGATTTTATCACTTACTACAATCCTCTGTGTTATGAAGACCTGTATATGTATGAAGTTTCAATTTTTTTTCTTTTTGTTTTTACAGTGTATTACTTCATATTATGCAATATTTTTATCACTTTGCTGGCTGAACAGATGCACAGTTTGACTCCCCTTTCCTTTGATTGGGTCCATGAATGAAGAAATTATTTCTCTCCAAAATTTGAATAAAATCCTGTATGCAGTTTCTTACAGCTTTCAGATCATTTTTTTTATCCTCACTGCATCGTCAACAAATCCCTGAATGAAACATATAAAAATCCTTGTGATTATATAGCTGATGAGATCAATATTTTTAAACAGAGGTATTACGAATGGATACCCATTTTCCACTGTGGGTGGAGGTGCACAGTGACAAACCTGACATTATAAAAGAGCATGCTCCAGTTGTGAATTAATTTTAGAACATGTCCTAGTGAAACGGGAACGCCAAAGATGCATTTTGGCACAGCAAGCCAAAATGAGAGAATACAACAGGAGATCCTCTTGTGCCTTATTAAATTTGCTGGCAATGTTACTCAGCATCTTCTCAGAGCCTGAAAATATCCTAAACGACTGAATATTCAGTTCCAAAGAAAGGCTTTAGATGGATTACTTAAGCTGGTCTTTAGGATATAATTATCCTTCTGAAAACACACATGGGACTTGTTCTGCGTGCTGCTTGGTTCAGGCTGGGCCTGAATTGGCTGCTTTTGCTTCAGATAACTGCTTCCTTTACCTTGTCCTTGGCTGCTTGATTTCTCCCAACTGCCTCTATTACAGGGACAGGTATGGGCTCCTGGTAACCAAAATTTCTTTGATAGCTGCTTTCCATATCAAAGCCTGCATCCCATGGTGATGCTCCAGAGATTCTGAACAAGATCTCCTAGCAGCTGCAGCCAATAGTTCAACAGCATCAGGAAAACACATGCTTCACACATCAAGTCTTTCTTTTCAGTACTATAGGCATAATAAAAAGTAAGACTTCCTGTCTCAGTGAGGAAGACTTCCAAATTTTGCATAAGTATATTAGAAATCTTGTTTCTTTTTTGTTCTAGGAAACTGTGCAAATAAACATAAATCATGCATTGTTTAGATTGTAGAGTATGAAACAATGAAACCATTTTCTAGATTGAATCTTTATAAGCTTTTGTGTTGCAAAGTTCCTTTGCCACATCAAATGCCCAGGTATTAAAGAGCTGCCACATCTGGGCTACAAAAACAGATACAGAATACTCTCATTCTAGGGGTCATCCAGAATCTTTTAAACTCAGGCCTATTAGTCTTTGGAGTAAATATATAATGAGATTATGGTTGAAAAGTATTTTTCCAAAGATAAATAGACTGTGTGACCAAGTTTGCCTAAAAAGATACAAAACTGTTGCGCTAATAAGTATCTGGAACAAATAAAAATGTACCAACTCTCTAGCACCATCTAGTGACCAGAAAGCAAAAGGTTACTACTCTGCAACTTTATCGAAATAATCTTTATATAAGGTTTTAGTGTTCATACATTGGATGTTAGTAGACTGACAATTCAAGAATTTGCATTTAGCTCTGTTCACTTGAACAGCCTCTCATTTAATCTGTATTATGACCCTATAGCAGAGGTTGTATACAAAGCTTTCACTTTATTAACATGTAATGCACAATAGTGTCAGTGAACCATGGCAATCAATATTTTTATAAGAAGTGCCAGTAGTTATTCTGGATGGAGCTGTGCTTCTCTGAAAGTGATAATCTATTACTTGGGGACCCTCCTGGATTTAAGGTTCTTCTGAAGGAGCAGATGGAGGCCCTGGTGTACAGCTCTGGCTGGTTATAGATGTTATAGATGTTTCTGGATTAGGATGCCCTGGCAATAGTAAATCATATCCTGATGTCCACTGTAATGCACCCAACATGGGGCTGCCTCTGAGGATGACTCGGAAGCTGCAGATTGTACAGAATATGGTGGCCAGCATGTTGCAAAACAGATCAGCAGCGGAACACCAATTTTGAAGTCATTGCGGTGGTTGCTGGTAGGCTTTTGGGTCCAATTCAACTGCTGGTGATTACCTACAAAGGCCTATACAGAACAGCACAAGGATACCTCAGGAACAGCCTTGCCAAATGTGATGCTGCTCATTTGATCTGAGCCCCAGCTACCAAATCAGGACTAGGACTAAATTCACTGTAGAAATAAGGAGAAAACCGATCTCAGGATGTTGCATTACACAGCCTCACACTCTAGATCAGGACAATGTCACTACTGCACATTAAAAAATCAAGACAACAAAAATAAGTGAAATATGTAATGCAGCAGTTAGTACCCAGGGTCTTCATTACAGATTTTTCTCTAAATTGTATAAAAAATTTAAAATAAGAATATTTTTCAGATATATGGCAGTCCTTTGCATTCAAATACGGTCTTTATGTTATACATTTTATTTCCAAAATATAGAACTGTCATAATAAAGGAGTGTTGAAGTAACTTTTAATAAAGTTATTAAATAAATATGTCAGAAAAATTTCAGTTAACTGTAAAACAGACTGGTATAAAAGATGGTTATCACAAAAGTCAAGTTATTTTTTTCCACTAGAAACTACAAATTCTAAAAAAAATAAAAACAATGCCAGGTCTCAAAGAAATGTTGCTCTTAACAAGTTGGCTAGAACCAACGAAGAAGTTGTCTGAAATACTCAAATCCTTACTATCATTCTTGACCTCCTAAAAGATGCCTGTGTTGGATAGTTCTCTTCATCATAATTTACTGGGGCTGCGCCTCCCAAGACATTTTGCATTTGCCTAAAAAATCCATAAAGTTTTACCTTCTCCTGGTCTGTAAATAGAGCACAAATAGACTAGCTGCTAACTCCTTCTTCTACAATGTTTCTGGAGCATCAGCCACTGTGTCTTACAGGAGCAGTCTAGCATAAAGGGTACACAGCACATGGAATGCTACGTAGTCCTCCCTCCTTCAATATCTTGTTGCCACACCCTGACATTTTCTACTTAGGCGATCTGCATATTCTAAGTTTCTGTCCTTGCTTGCAATTGCTGAAATGCAGTCCCTGACAAATAATGATGCTTTTGTATCTTTCTACTAAGCCAGACTTCAACATAAAAAAAAAGATCTTTTCATGCTTGGTGCCTTGTTTGTCAGAGATTAATCTGACAAGCAGAATGGACAAAATGCCAAAAAGGTTGAATTATTTCAGGCCAAGACAAATGCTGCAATTCATTAATTCCACCTTCCTACTTTTTAAATCTTATTTTCCTGGCTATTATAACAGATAATCTATTTGAAATTAAACATAATTTCTGTTGCATGAATTAGCATAATCCCAATTTTTTGGTCATGCAGCTCCCATGCATTTGCACTACAAAAACCATATAAATTTCAATCACATCTTTCCCTTGTCTTTTCCTGCATAGGAAGAAAAACTTAAAAATCTCTAATTAAAGAGATCTTTTGTTTTTTAAGACTTAAATGCTCAAACTTGTCAAAACTAAGCACTGGCAGTTCTTCCATTTTTCTTAATACAGAGAATAAATGTTCAGTTTGGCTGACAGTCTACATATCTATAATTTGCACAATAATAAATACAGTTCATGACCTCTTCTGCCATGATCTCAAAAGGCACATACTTTTGTCCCTGGTTTGTTCTCTTATGTAGAAAACCAGGTCTTTAGAATCAGGGCTGCTTATGGATTTACTGTAGTTTTAAGAGATGATGAGTGTGAACTATGCTTGTTTTGTATTATATTCACATACTGTAAAAAGGACCCTAACGTAGTGGTAATATTTAAAAATCCTGTTTGAAACTTAAAAACCTAATTATCCATCCTTATCATCCCATGTCTGTAAAAAGAAGACATTTCTGAAGAATTTCTGTGGGATTGGGTCTAATGTACATGTCCTTGATACCTAATTTGACCCTTGCAGTGAAGCTTTTTATGCAGATAGAGTACACATTCATTAGGTAATTTAAATTCTTAATCTGTTCTGGTTTCTGCATTTTTAGTGGTGTTCTTTCTATGCTCATTTGTTCTGGTATCTGTCTCAGAACAATTCTGGGAAACTGTATGAGAAAGTATCTCAAGGCATCTTCACAGCCGAGTTTCTTGAACTTCTTCTTCTGTTTCCTCTTGCAAGGCACTGATTTTAGGCCTTGACCTTCGCTTGCTTGAGTTCCTAGGATATATTGAGAAGAGTTTGGCTCGATCAGAGTAGCTGATTGCTTGCCGAAAAGAATTCTTTTCTTTCAGGAGTTTCTGGATTGATTCATATTGTCTGACCTTATTCTCTTCTATTACCTAATAAATCAGAATGAAAGAATAAACTTTATTTATGAATTGATATTTTCAGGAAGCAACTGCCATCCTACAGAATGACAATGATCAATGAATTATTTACTGTATTTGTATTCTTCCCTTTGTGCAAGAATATTATTTCATATCTCTAGAAAACTTAAATTTAGATATTGCACAAGACCAATTAATAACTGCCATAAATAAATATTTTGGGCTACAATTCTATACTTAATTACTAGGAAATAAGTAACATTAAAATCAATGATTTTTAAATAGACATTTCTATGACTCCATTTACAACTATCTTCAGATTATTTCCAAGAGCCAGACACAGCATTTCTTCCGTTCAGCCTGTTGCCTTCTAGATAGTGTGCTGAGATAAAAATCAATTCTTCATCATCATCATCATCATCATCATCATCATCATCTTATACCTTGTAAGCAAAGAGTTTTATGGCACTTGAATGATTACCAGATTTTAGTATGTCATGAACTTTTGAATACAAGAACCCACTTTATTAACAGTATATGCAAGAGTATTAGTTTTTCAAAGATGTATAGACAGAACAGTCTTGCCTATTTGATGGAATCCTCAAGTGCCTAAATCTCCGAGACCTATCCTTTGCAGACTATGGACCAACAAAGCAGAAGGGAGGAAAAAATAGCATTCATAGTCCTACCAGATATTTTTCTGGAGGATGAGTCCTCTCATTGTTCATGGCTGGACTGTTTTCTTCCAGATCAGATTACAGTCTGAAATTGCTTCAGATCACATCATGATACAACACCAATCAATTCTCTTTTAATCTGTCCCAGTGATGGGACAACTGATAGCTGCTCTACTTCTTATGGTGGCTATAAAGGATCTAAAATTGAATCTCCTCAAAGAAGGAAACTCTCTCTCTAAGCTTAGAGCTTATTTATTATAGTATTTGTTCAATTGTCCAGAGGTCACATGGTTGCAACTGTATTTTATTTGAGCATGTTACCTACCTCGTGCATAAGCTGAAAAATATTAATATTTAGTAGACCCAATCTTCAGAAGGACCTACTGGTCTATAACATACTATTTTCCCATTTCCCCAAAACATTGAATCTCACATAAATTGTGGGTTGTGTACATAGCAGAACTGCATAATAAGGAAACTAGGTTTACTAGGTTTTACTGCAGCTAGTGCCAACATGCTTCAAGGGAAGGGGAAAAAAATACAAACAGGAAGGCTTTGTTAGCTCTCTGGCTTTCTCAGTGCTACTCATGAAGAAAATTTCTGCAAGATTTTCTGTTGATGTCACCTTCAAGGAGCGACTCTGCCACCTGACAGGTGGGCAGCTGAGAACCTCATCTGGAGAAGACTGGTGAAGGCCCTGACAAACTTGGTATCATTGCTGAATATTAGTTATGAAATTATGGGCAATTCTTCCCCTTTTCTGCCAAAAATACCCTTCTGTGTTTGTCAGCATGATAAAAGAAGAAGAAGAATGGAGAACTAGAAATAAAAACTTGGAATATGTATATAATCAAAGCATTCTTCCTGCAGAGTAACCTGGTTCAGGCAGAGGGATGTATACTAGGAAAGTCTGCAGTTTACATGACAGGCAGCCAGCAATCTGGAGTACTATAAAAGCAGGTTGGCTTCACAACAATTGTACTGATAAATGTAAAGGCATTAGAAGGGTACTGTAATAGGGTAAAAAAATATGGCTGATTAGGTCTTTGAGAGGCCCAACCCCAAAGCTCCTTCTTTGACTATCAGTGTTGACAACCCCATTGGCAAAGCCAGCTTCACCTTCCTCTTGTTCTTCCATTTGGAGGGGGAAAGACAGGATGAAGGCAAAGGTAGCAAATTCAACTTACTTGATTTATAATGCTTTTGCTGTGAATAAAAGTATGCATAAAACAAGTTCATGAAACAATCTGTGCTTTTTCTGACTTAGAAATAACATGTTCTTGCTAGCATAATTTGCAGTAGAACTATGACTTTTTTTTAAGGAAAGTTGTGTTCAGGACAGTTAGTGCTTTAATACATAAGTTGGTGTTTCTTTCTACATATTACTTTTTATAAAAACAAAAGCATTTTGAAGACCATCAGTTTCAAGCCAGCAAACCGTGGCATTCAAAATTGTCAGCTATTTCACTCTATGTTCCAGAATTTCAGTTCTTAGCATGCCGAGATTTAGAAATGGTTGTTTAAACAAAATTGTTTTGAAAGAATGCCTAGTTAGTTTGCCAGGTAAACTTTAGAGGGAGCAGGAAACAGAATACTGTGTAGTTTCCTATTGTTACTCTTGGTCATATTCTCCAGTTTGTTCTTCTACCCTGAATTCAAGAATCCTTCAGATTTTGTCTAGAATCTACTTGTGTGCAATTGGCTTCTGCCACCTTTGCCTTCACCCTGTCTTTCCCCCTCCAAATGGAAGAACAAGAGGAAGGTGAAGCTGGCTTTGCCAATGGGGTTGTCAACACTGATAGTCAAAGAAGGAGCTTTGGGGTTGGGCCTCTCAAAGACCTAATCAGCCATATTTTTTTACCCTATTACAGTACCCTTCTAATGCCTTTACATTTATCAGTACAATTGTTGTGAAGCCAACCTGCTTTCATAGTACTCCAGATTGCTGGCTGCCTGTCATGTAAACTGCAGACTTTCCTAGTATACACCCCTCTGCCTGAACTAGGTTACTCTGCAGGAAGGACGCTTACCTCAGCACATAGGAAAAGGAGTTTCCCTCCCAGTTCTTCCCCTCCTGTGCAGGACCAGCTTTTATCTTTTAAACATCTAGGGGAGAAGCAGTGTATTGGGGCTAGCAAAAGGAGCTAAGTTACATTGTTCTTGAGCCTCTGATTAAAAGATGGAATGTATTAGAAACTGGAAAATCCGAGGAAGAAAAAGAATATATTTACTGCAGAGACCCATTTATCTCTAAGGATTGGGTAACAAATTTAAGCTAGAAATACTATTTCAGATAACTTTTATTTTGGAATGTGTGTCCCTGATTTCTGTTGTTTTTGATGTATATTTCCTTTACACAAATTCAGTGATTGTAAGCCTTAGGTAACAGACTAATCTTATGGTTAGCTCACACCTTTCTTTCTTCCTTCTGCATCATCCCACTGGAGATTCCTTTGCAATGCTACCTGAAATGTTCATGGCTCTCTGTCTTTAGCTCCTCTGCCATTTATCTGCTTGCCTGTGAGTACTGTATTTAAAGTTCAAAAGAGAGTTTATTTTTCTCTTTCGTTTTCATTCTTTAAGTTAATTTTGTCTGTATGTTGTAAGATTGATCTATTTCCCAAGCAAGTGGAGATTGATTTCCCTAGTCACATGCTCATGTTACAAAGCCAGGAGGTAGATATAAAATTTATTTTACTTTTATTGCCTTCTTTTTCTTTACTTGCTAGTAAAAAGATGTCATGGGATTCCTATCTATCTTACACACCAGGGTTAGGAAGGAGGATACTAAGCAAAGGTATGTCCCTGGAAGAGTGGTAGTGGCAGCAATTCCTATTAAGTAGCTATACCAAGGCAGGAAATTGAGCCCAGGGTGTATAGACCCAGAAGGCTTCTGAGAGAGGAAATTTAAGGCCTCCAGCCATTCATCCTAGAGGCCCAGCTATGCCGCTTCAACAACCTTCACCACAAGGCATTTTCCAGATATATTGGATCCATACACCTAGGAATTCTGGAAATTCTAAAACAAAATATCTAGAGGGTGCCATGTTGTGGACTGCTATCTTACTGTTTTGTTATTAGTTGGAGCCCAAACAAGAATGAGTTTCTCAAACTGGCAGCTATATATATCTTTACAAAACATGGTAAGCCACTTTAGAGATTGAGAGGACTATACAATGTAGCTTCTGACGACATTGCAGAGGTAGTGGTCAGCTGTAAAAATAAAATGAGGTAAAAATCTATTGGATGCACTAAATTCTTTGATAGCTCTTAGGTTTTACTTTTTGAAAGACACTCACCAAATATCGCTGGCATTCTAATAGAGCTTCTAATCTATGTTCTGACAATATCACTGTACAATTTGCAAATGCTTGCTTGAGTGTCTTTTTGATGACTTGGAAGGTCCTGAAAGAGAAACAATTTTTAATATGTGAACAAATGCAATATAAAAATGTGGGCTTGATGCCAAGATTTTTAACAGACATTTTTACAATGTTTGCCCACTTTTATTATATTGTTCTAAGGTGGCTAAAGTTCAGGTGCAATATCATAATGATGCATACTATAGTTACTTTCACGGCAATACAAACTGCAGTTAAGTGTGTGCTTATTTTATGCTGCCTTAACCAGAGAAAGTTAGAGAAAGCTACAGTTAGAAAATCTGCTACAGCCAGGAAAAACTGACATTTGGTTGAACTGGTTTAATAGTTATCTTTTCTCCTAAAGCAATCTCAAGGACTATAGTTATAGGCACAAGATTACAAGTATCAAACTGTTATCAGTATCATTACCAAGCTGATATTTCCCAGAGTTCAGTGGAGAAGCTTCAATACTTAAACTAGCTTAAACCACTGTACATCAGTAGTGTTTTTATAACAAGAGAATATTGCATACTGTCCTTTATTTGTTGGAAATTATTACACTGTTGTAAAGCTTGAAGAGTACCAAAGATCAGTTCTGTAGTTCTCAGCCTAAATAAGTCGAAGTTCTGCTTTTTTAGCCTTAAGAAGATATTGTTCAACTTCTGCCTATCATCTAAATGTTAAGGGTGCAATAATCCTGTGGTTACCAGCAGCAAGGTGAATAGACACAATTAGAGTGATGATGGGTACATCATTGGAAGATTGGAAGAACCAGGTTGGTGACAGATTATCCTGAAGACAGTCTATCTGCGTGATTGTTAAGATCAGCGCCAACTTGATGGTACATAAGAAATCAAAACTCCTCCAGCCTGATGGCAAGAGACCAATTTAGCTAGCAAGAAGTGAAAAATTAATACATAACAAAATATAGTACTTCTCTTTATGGTAGAGGTAACTTACAAGGACTTTGTATATATAATGACAAAAACTGTTCACTTCCTGGGCCTGAGATGCTGTTTTGGCTATGATGCATTTTCAGGTCCTGCTCTTTTGAAGACTTCATGCTGATTACAGGGAAGAATACTTTTTCTTCCATGCCATATGTGTGCTAAATTTATAAAACAGAATCCCTACATCACCCATCTGTTACAATGCCTTTAGGCAAACAGCTTCAGTCCAGTGGCACTCGGCTTTCTATTCCAAATCATGGCAATGCAGTATTAAGTCAAAGTACTGCATGCTCTGTAGGTTGGCATTCAGACTATAATAAAATTTGTTCCATTAGCCTTTATTTAAGATGCAGCTTTGGATAATGTCAAAAGCATGATTATCTTTGCAAAGGGCTGCCATGTATTTTGTATTTATTCTATAAATCTTTTGAGAGCAGGCATTCCATATATAATGAAATCAATGCTAGAGGAAGGAATTGCAAAATAGTATCCAAACTGTTGAAAGCAATTTTTGCATTTGACTATAAATAGGGCAAAGCATAGATAAACTTTTTGATAAATTAAGTAAGTATATTTTGTAGCATAAAAGTCTAAACCCAGGCAAATCAGAATTATGTCACTATAGCAAATATAAATGAGTACAGTATTTTTGCAGTGCTTACATTGGATCAAGATGAGCACTTGGTTCATCAAGAAGAAGAATTTTAGCTTTACTGAGAATTGATCTGGCAAGACACATCAACTGCTTATGGCCATGGCTGAGGACACAGCCGCCGTCGATAAGAACAAAATCAAGCTGGCCTGGGAATTGCTGTATTACAGATTTCAGTCCAACCTGAAAGCATAACAATTGGAAAAAGTGAGGGGGAAAAAGGCACATTATAAATCATGTAAGTGGCTTTGTTTTGCTTCAGCAATTAAAGCCCTGGAGCATTATTCATAGCGCAATGTAATGCTTCATATGCCCCATGAGATAAAGCTAGTACATGATACTGACCTCAAAACCTTGGGGGCATCTGGAACTCATTTAGCATGTTTGGAAATTAACACAAGCTATGATTTGTTATCTTAATTTTGACTTGTTTGAACAACTATACTCACTAACAAGTTGATTTGTGCTTTACACTGTGGAGTTTAACAATATATCTGGACTTAGTATCCAGAGTTAATTCTATTTTACATTACTGCTTCCTTCTATTGCCTGCCTAACTATAAAAAAAAATAACAGTGGCTTGAAACAGAAGTACTGTCACAGCTAGGAAATTTTTGCTGCTGGTGCTTTTACAGTTTCCCCCTTTCTGATTGGCTTCTTTGCATCTCTCCTCATGGAGTCATTTCCCTCTTCTGCTCAGTCACCTCCCTTGCAGTTTTACCATGTTTTTTAAAGAGACATAAGGGACTTGTACCTGTATCTAACAAGGGATACATGTTAAGTGCAAATCTTTAGTCTAAGCAACTTATGACAATAATTCAATAGATGCAATAACATTGCTTAAAACTGCAATTACACAACTACAGCACTACCATGTTATCATTTCCTGCTAAAATCTGTTTTGCAACACTCCACCCACCCACTTCTATATCTTAAGGAACCAAGTATTATACTCAACAGTTCTTCTGTTTCCCATGCTAATAAAGTTTTAGTACTGAAAAAAGTGAGTCTTAACTGAAAGGGCAACAGAGAAAAGGACATTTATACAGGGGGGTTTGGAGGAAAGGCTTACAAAGTTGAGTTAACAAGCCTTTGTGGGGAATCTTAGCAATGAGAGGAGGGATGCTTCAAGATATTCTTTGTTCATGCTGACAGCAGCCAAATATTTCAAAGGACAGGTGTGTCCATTTTTCCCTGCCCCATTTTGGTTGTGAGTGGTGTCTGTGTGGGGTCAAAAAAGTCAAAATGTTGGCCATGACCACCCAATGCACAAAAAAGAGTTTCAGCCACCCTCTTGACTTTTTTGACTCCCTTGCAGATGCTCCTGCTGCTATTGAATGGTAAGGGAATTGTTGATGTTGGGATTCCCTTGGCAGTCCTCAGACAATACACAGTTCTTCAGTGGGCCAACTGAATATGCACAGAAGAGGCCATGTGAAGAACAGGTTGACAGCCAGCCATAGAAACTGGGGGGACTTGGAAAGACCCATATTGGCTGCTCAAAAGTCACATGCAGCTCCTTCTCCTATCCTAGATAAAAGGGGGATATACAATAAATCCCACAAACAAAATAAAGAAAATCTGTCCTAACTGGAATTTTTTTTTTAAAGTTCATATGTCACCGTTTTTTAATGTTTAAGAATCCTGTTTGATTACCACAGAAACTCTGGTAATTCTGAGTTTCAACTTCAACTGTAATTTGAAGTTTGCTTCAATTTTAATAAAATACTGGGAAATAACTTTCTTCTTTATTTCCTTTGTTCCATCCATCCATTCAAATTTACTTGGATTTCTCGGTAGTAGCATATCTGAATGATAGACCTATGGTATCTGTTTTCATGGTTATCTGTTCACCTATGCAGCCTGAGGATATGGACCAGCTGCTTAAGGCCAGATATATATGCTCTCAACACTTGTTGAATTGTGTATTTCTGATACCTCTCCAAATGGCTATTCTTCGGATGATGCTTGACTCTGTGGGGGCTCTTCAACTCCAGTTGCTCTTGAATAAGGAATACTAATGCAAACGATGCAAAAAAGGAACCTGCCAGTATCATTTCTGGCAGAAATACTCCAGAGAGGATGACACTGGAAATTTTGGTATCTTTTTTAAAAGTATACTTTTATTTTTATTTATTTATTTATTTATCAAATGTCATCACCGCCCATCTCCCCCAAAAGTGGGACTCTGGGTGGTTTACAATAAAGCTAAAAAGATTAAAATACAATACTGTGAGTTCCAATCCCGCCTTAGGCATGAAAGCTGGCTGGGTGACCTTGGGCCAGTCCCTCTTTCTCAGCCCAACTCGGTGCAATGTAGACTAGCCTCCTCACGGTGCACCCCGGGCAACGTGACTTGTCATGGCTAAATAGTCTACACATCTGGCTGCTGGACCTCACAAGGACTTCCCAACAAGAAAAAGCAGCATGAACACCGAACTGCTATGCCATATGATTAAAAAATAAATAAAAATTAAAATACAATAAAAACAAGATATATTACATAACATATAAAGTATAAAATAGCATCCAAGTTGGCAATCAGATTCATAAATACATGGGGACCACTTTAAGGCAGTAGCCACCCCCAGGATTGACTACCCCCCCCTTCCTGCCCCAAACGAGACAGCAGAGCCAGGTCTGCAACTTTAACTTTGAGATGGGATAATAGGTGAACTGTGCCTCTTAAAAGATACCATTCCAGCCCTTTATTATCCCCCCACATTGGACTCAAACCCACCCCAAGGCCCCAAAAACAAAAAAGGCCTATTCATCTGTTTCAGAAGAAAAACGATTGTTATGTTTTTGTTATCACCAGAGGGAGCCATTACAATGTAAAATATTTTATCCTCTATTGATAAAGAAAACAGTTGTAGCTTTTTGTCTGTTTGTGTGATTTTATTCTCACTTCCCTAAAACAATAACATTAAAATTAAAACATATAATTAAATAAGGAAAAGTGAACATATCAGTATGCCCCACAAAACCTTGCAGCCTTCAAGCCAATATAGTTGTACATCCCTGGTCTAATTTCTATTTTTTTTCATGCTTGGTTTTAGGACAGAAACACCTTTGATAGCCCTGTTAAATTATCTCCATGAAGACCTAGATAGGGCATTCACCTCCTATTGGTTATTCTGAATCTCAGTAGCATTCTGTGTTCTGAACTATGTTATTTGTGGGACTGCTGGATGGGAATAGACTGGGACATTCTTTTTTACAGTGGTTTCAGTTCTTCTCATTTCAGAAAGTGATGCTGGTAGATGAAAGTTGAACCATATGTACAGTGCTCAGGGTCTGACCTTGTCTCCCATGTTATTCAAACTCTACATGAAACCATAAGAGGAATTAATCAGGGATTAGAGCAAGCTGTCCTCATATGAGTGAAGTGCAGTTCTGTTTCTTTTTATCTACCGTAAGGCAAACTGTTGATATTTTGGATCAGTATCTGCTAGGAAGAAAAAAAAATCTGCTGACAGTGATGAGCTGGATGATGGTCAGTAAACTGAGACTTAATCCTGGTCAGACAGTGGATCTTCTGATAAAAAAAACAAAAAAACAGACAGACTGTGGAATAGGAATTCAACCTATTTTGGATGGGTACTACTCAACCCAAAGAATAAGGTTTCCAGTTTAGGAGTGCTTAGAGATTTAGCTTTGCATCTGAGGGCTTTAAGTAGCAGCTGTAGCCAGGGGTGCCTTTACTCAGTTTAGATTTATTTATACTACTTTTTGCATTTACGTACCACCTTTCCTCTGAGAATTCAAAACCTCATAAATCTGTGAAGATGAGTAAAGTTTCCTTTCAGTCACACTGCATGTGATTACTTAATAACTATGTCATTGTAGTTTTTTTTTTGGCAACAATGCAGAAATGCTTTGCCACTTCCTTCTTATGGGATTTTTCTTTAATTCCCAGTCTATAGCCCTGGTGTACCCTGGAAATTTCCTACTGAAGTACTAACTAAGCCTGGTTCTGCTTAGCTTCCAAGCCCAGTCAAGGTCCCCCTAACCCTAATCCTTCTGAGACACATGAAAGGAATCCTTTAATTTCATCCTTACCACAACTGTATAAAATAGATTGGGTTGAGACAGAATGATTACTTCAAAGCCATCTAGTAAGCTGACCAATTGAATAAGGACTGAATCAGTGCCTGATCCAATTCCAAAATCTTAACGACTACACTATACTACACATATGTCTGTTTCTGATGTGGTCAGCGCCAGCAATACTAACCTTAGGACCTTTCTCCACTTGCAGCTAACCTGGGTATGCTACAAATATGCCCCAACAATGTCTTTTTTCTGCTGGTCCTCCTTAGGATGCTTTTATTTCATCCCCAAACACTGGCTAAGGCACACTTAAGTTGTCCTAGGCTATTCTGAAAGTAATGTTTTCCCATTAAGACAACAACATCTAACAACTGCTGCAAGTTATGTAAAATCTATTATGCTTCCCCACCCATCATACTGGAAGTGAAGTAGTTAGTCGGTGAGATCAGTAGCCAATGGATCACAGCAGTGCTTTCTGGCCATTTCAGACTGAGGCAGGAACACACCCACATACTACTCTGTGGCCATTCTGATATTGTCTCCCTAAAGAGCTCAACAAAGAAGAGCTGTGTGGGTGATCTATCGGAATTGGCAGCTCAGCAAACATACTGCAAGTGCTGTAACTCTTCGGACCTTACTGATTTAGCACAAGATTGAAATAAGAAAACAATGGACAAATGGGAACCCCCCCCCCACAAGTGCATCCCCAGCAGAGTATGGAGGAATCTGGAAATCAGCATTTAATGCCTGCATAAAGAAAGGAAGGGAAGGGAAGATAAATTCTAAATAAAGTGCTGTTTGATTCAGATCCCTTTTCTAAAACAAACAAAAAATAATGTTATCAGCTTGGCTTATGGTAGAATGAGTTATAAGGGGAAAGGAATAAGAAGCTTAAAGATGATGAACAGAATCCTACAGCCAGAACTGCTCCATTCTTGTCCAGCACAATAATTGGCAGATGGTTTCCCTGCCAGCTAGTAGTGTGCAGAACTCAGAGGCAACAAAGCCAGGAGAATCAACCAGTCAGTTTGCTTATCATGTGCCTCACATTCAGAAACTGGACAGCACCATTCAGCAGATAGTCAGAACAGAGGCAAGAGGGAGTGGCAAGAGGGGTTGCCTATACACCATTCCTGGTAGCAAGGGTGGCACATCTGCACCAGAAGAATAAGCTTTAATTTCTAATTAATAAATGAACATAATTTTGAGTCTCGCAAAACAGGATAGAGTATTCAATTCCTAATTAGCCAAACTTGCAAGATATGCAGCCTCTATAAGCAATATGCACTTCCCAAACCTGATGGGTTTTTTCCCCCCAATTTGATAAGATGTATATTTAAAAACCATCTGGCATAACAGGTTTTAAGAAATGCTTCAGTAAACAGGTTGCTGTCAATGTTTGAGATTTCTCTTACTGCTTTATTTGTCAGCAGTGATTCACATTTTCTTCCATCCATGCAAAAATATTTCAAAATAGCATTAAGCACAACACCTGAACAGCAGACATTCAGCCAGATGCTTTAACTGAAAAGTGCTGTGCAAATATTGAATGCTTTTGAAAAGCCAAAGTGAACATTATAAGAGGTCTGCAAATCAAGACTGGGGGATAATGCATAGCTGAGGATGGCGTGTATAGACCTTGAAGCAAAGGAAAGTGATAAAGGTAACAAAACAATATTGCAAAACAATGGTGTCTGCATGACGTATTTATATCATTGGCAACTATTTTATTGTGGGTTTCTTATTCTTTATATCAGCATATTAAAGATACAGCTTAACTGCAGTTTCAGATTATTCAGTTTTAATCTCCTTTGTCAAGAAATATTGACAGACTTGGGCAGAACATTAAATTCTTGCTAAGACACACCCTGAAAATAGTTATATTTATGACCACTCAGTTTCAGTCATAGAAGGAACAAAAATTTCACATGAATAATCTGTTTTCATGATGAATATAATGCCAGGCCTGGAAACTGTCGCAACATTATCGCACTGTTCCACTCCTTAGAAAATGATTAAGAAATTATAATCAGTTCAGATTACCAACTAAGTTTGTGCTATGGTACCTGTTGACTTCCACTCTATTTTGAGCCCGAACAAAAAATGCCGAGGGCTTTAAAAAAAATGTTTGAAGCCTTTATATTTGAAGGGCCGCCTGTCTACATCCACCTGTCTGAACACTAAATTCTTTGGCAAAGGACTATTTGTGAACTGCCATCAGCCTGGCACATTAAGGGGTCAAGAGAGAAAGGTTCTCTGCTGTGATGCCCTAATTATGGAAGGTGTATATAAGTGTGTGTGTGTGTTCTTATTTTCCAAAGCCTTTTAAGTGTCTTTTAAACTCCCTATTTTTTAATGAAATTTGATGCCTTTTGAAAATGTAGCATGTTAGCACTCTTTTTTTTAAATGTTTCATAGCTTTACAGAACACTCATATGTATAACTCCATGTGAAGCCAAAGAATGATATAAAACATATTAGAAAATAAATATTACAAAATAAAATAAATATATTAGAAAACGCAAGAAAATGTCATTTTGAATATATTTTGTCTTTCTAACATTATACTGGTCATGGAAGCAGTAACCAAAGTCTAATATAATTCTGATACCTAGGAGTGCTTAAATGTTTTAAAATCCTCCTTTTTCAGCTTCCACTGAACAGTATCTGATGAGGACAAAAATAAACACTTTTCATTTGGTATAATTTGGGTATGTTCAGCAAAATACTCTTTGTTAAAATTCAGATTTTGAAATAAAAGCTTCCTCTAACTATCCTCCTTGTACATTTTCTTATTTTTTCAGATTCAGAAGTTCTTGGGTGACAAAGTTCTTCTGCTATTTATATGTTTGCTTATTTATATAAAAATCATGCACCATGTTTCTAATATAGATTCCTCACTCATCTGTACATTATAAAGATCTTGCTGAAGACTTAAAGAACAAAGGTGGGAATTTCTACCTCTTCAGTAACATTCCATAGTTCTTCATCACTCCATTGTCCATAAGGATCCAAGTTTTTTCTAAAAGATCCAGAGAATATGAACACTTTCTGTAGAAGTAGAAAACAAAAAAACAAAAATATTGTTTAAAAGAATGTCACAAGCTATAAATAAGAAATTTAACACAAGTTTTTAATTTTCTCTAAATGAACAAATCAGATACTTGAAATTGTTACAGTTTTTCATTTTCCCAAGCAGTGATAATTTTCAAAAAAGTGCAACCAGGGATTTGTTTCCTTGGATGACAAAAATACTATAGATAAACAGTATGAAATTTATCTAATAAGTCCCACTGAATTCAGTGGTGCTTATTCAATGATTTTGCTATTCTCAATATAAATTAGGATGTTTCATCCCTCTGTAGTTTTATTTTTGTATTAATTTTATTATACTGACTTCTATTGCAGGGCCTGGCTGATCTTCTTTAGACCTGGAAGCTAATCAGAGTCAGGATTCATAACTACCTTTAGGAAAGGGATAGACTCAGAAGAGAAACGAAGCACAGAAGGTGGCAAAAGGAAGCCACTGTAGCCAAGACAACTACACAGGCATGCCCAACAAGTCACAAAAGGCTCAAGTTACCTATTCAATCTTAGTGATGCTTGATCATAATAAATTACTTCCTTAATTATTATAAGCAGTAAATAATTAACAATCCAGTTGACATCTACTACTGGGTCACTTTGTGATACAGTAAGGATTTACTTTGATTTCTCAAGTTTTATCTTCCCTGCTGAAACTACTGAGGCTGTCCCTGGCGGCTGCAATGGAAGCTGAAACCTTGGCTTCTTCTTTGCCCCACCTAACAGCAATTAGAAGTGGATGGGGTTACACAATGCACATTCAGTACTTGCTTAATTTCTTAAAATTTTAGAATGACCTGTATCAAACTGATGGGAAATGATTTATTCTGTTCTTTCACAACTCTTCCGGCAAGGTGAAACAGTGGCAACACTTTGCATGGCATCAGAGGTACTTGGCAGGCATTTCCTTCGCAGAATATGGTTTTTAAATTGCTTTTCCTCCATTTGGCATGTTGAATAGCCTATGAGCTGTTACTTCCTCTACAGCAAAAATATCACAGCTAGAATCCATGGACATAACACAGTACTATCTTTGTAATTCTGTTGTGCTTAATATGGGTTGGGTTTCCACAGATTTAATGGCTTTTCCTGTGCCTGAGACAATGAATGATTGGCAACCATAACTTCCAGTCAGATCACCTTCCCAACTCTGCTCAGCATTAGAGGCACTGACCTACTACTCTCAGCATAGAGGTAGGGCCTTCTCTACAGTGGTACCTAGACTATGGCATTAGATCCCCCAAGAGGTGTCCAACAGCTCCTTTCAAACTTCAGGTGAGTTGCTATGATCATTTTATTTTGCTAAGCATTTGTTTTGATCTTTTGTCATTCCTGTTGCTTAAGCTGTGGCTGTTTTATTCTGTTCTTTTGCTAACTGATTTTACTGCATTTTAGTTGTTCTTTTGGATACTGAGGGGCTGGGTGGGATGAAAGCAGCATGTAAATAATTATATACTAAATATAAATAATACATAAATAAAATGGTAGATTTTACTAAGGAGGGAAGTATGTTTGTATTTGTCACTTCAACATTTGCCATTTGAGGATGTTCTTTAATCAAACATACTATGTATGTATTCAAAGCACTCATTTGCAATAGCACACTTGCAAATCCATCTATGAATGTTGACTTAATTTAATGAGACTTATTTTTTCAAGTACAGATGCATAGAACTGCAGTCTTAGATTAAAGTGGTACTCCAAAACAATTTTTAAATTCTCCTCAAGATAAAAGGAATGGTTGGAGACCCACTGCCCCTGCTCAGCCAATATCATATACCTGTGGTGGATTCTGGCAGTTCCGCTGGTTCTCAGGACTGAAGGAGTGCATTTGAAGAAGGTGGAAGAGATAAGAGGAGACACAATCTGGGAAGTGATGGTGCGAAAACTAAGAGGTTCAGAATAGTCCGCCCTAGAATTCTTATTTCCCCTTAGTTTAGGTAGAGCAGCTTTAGTCTGGCAAGATTCTGTCTATACAGTGTGAGCAAATAAAGAATCGAAGTTTGAATGGACTGATTCTTCATTGTTCTTGGGCTGGGTCTGAAAATACCTTTTCAACACCAAAAACCCAGAGCTTCATGAAATGATGGTAGGAAAGCCTTTCTCTGGTCTCTGCAGGAAATCCAAATAATCCTATGGTTCCTGGGAATATGTCCTAAGAACTACAGAACTGCAGCATTGGTAACATAAGATAAATTCTTGAAACAAAAGAGCCCATGTTTTGCTTTATCAAGTTTGTGTGGAGCATTATTTGAAAATCTACTCCTGGGTAGATAAAAATAACTTCTCTGAGGCAGGGCCTGTCCATTAAGATGGTTGTTTTCTTATGTTTCTTATGCTTCTGCAGGTTTCTTAAACTTAATGGAACTAGCCGGGTTCTTTGTGGGATTAGTTTCTTGAGATTAGTGGGTGTGGTGGTACTAATACAATAGAGAAACTATGTCTGGCATAGTTATGTTTACACTTGGCTGGCTCTGTGTTAATCAATTAAATAGTTTGGAATCCTGTGATAGCCAAGAAATTTAAGTGAACAAACCAGTTTTCACAAAAGAAAGCAAGAGCTTCATAACACCTACAGTATCTCTGACCAATAGCTATCTAGCATGCATGATGTGATGTATTTTGATGTCCTAAAATAGCTGACTTTCCTAATAGCATTGCTCAGTTTGCAAAAGGTGGCCTTGTAAAATATTCCTTTGCTATTCTGAATTCAGAACATAATTCTTCCATTTAGTTTCTTAATCTGGTAAAATCTATTACTAACTTCTGTTTTGAACATTTTATATTTCCATATTTTTACACTTAAGTTATATGTTAGATTTTGTTGCATTTGTTACACTTTACTCTTGCTACAATAGTTTTAAGAAGAAAACCCTCTTCGAATTTCCTTTATTTTACTCAAGGCTATTTGGAAAGGGCCAAGTCTACCTCCATATTTTCTTCCTTCTTGTTCCTCTTCCCTTGAATTTACCTCCCTGCTTTTTCATTGCTATTCCAATGTAACTCAGCATTACTGGGACTTTCTCCAGCCACAGCAGAGATTAAGTCTCTCAGATGTAGCTCGACTAAGATTGACCATTATCTCAACACAAGCATACATTGTTTAAAATTCTTCCTGTCTATGCTCTTCAAGAATTTTGTTAAGTGCCTATATCTCCTACATTCTGTGAATATAATATCTAGCCCTGTCCCTAATTGCTGTTAATATTTCAACCACTTAACCACTAAAATCTCAGCACGATGTGCCCCCTATCATTATTGCTATGATTTCCTCTCCTTTGTTTACATTGCCTATTTGATTTAAAGTTTGTTTGTTTATTAATAAATTTCTAGGCTGCCCAACTCCAAATGTCACTGGGTGGCTTAACATATGCAAGAGCTATGAAATAAACAATAACATCCGATAGATAGCATCAACCTGAGGGAACAACAACCAAACTCTTCTCACCAAAATAGCCCGAAAGGCCCACAGAACCGTACTGACTCAGAACCTGGGAGAAGAGTCATGTTTCCAATGGCCTTTTAAAGGCCAGTAAGGTAGAAATACGTAAAAACCTGTATTGGTATGCTGTAGGGAGGAGAGGTAGCAAGTTAAAGAGAAATGCCTATGCTATGCTTCTCCCAATTCCAGAATGTAAAATAAAGTATTATTACTTTTTGCTTTATCTGCAAATTTCCTTAACACTTAACAAATTTCCTTAACACAGCAAATAAACCCTAATCCTAACCCAAGGCTTTGTAACTTTTGAGTTACATAAAGTTTATCAAAATTAAAATGCCATATTTTTACATCCCTGTACCTGTACCATAATTGCATTTCAATCTGTAGGAAAAAAAAATAAGTGTAGTATATTTAATCAGCTGCAAAACTAAATAATGTCACCATGTAACTCATATCAAGCTAATTATCCACTAATATTGGAATCACAATATTTTGAACTGTTTGTCCATGATGGCAAATCTTTAGCGCTGCAGGTGAGAAATTCAGATCAGTCATTCATGCTGGCATAAAATTCCATTAGAAACCATGATGCATCAAAATGACATCAGACATGTTATGACACAATCATATCATTTGTGCAGTGATGACGTAATGTGTGTGACATCATTCCCCTGTCCCCTGGACTCCTAGGCTTGCTGATTTGATATAAACTAGAGCTCAGCAGATGAAAACCCAAAGTTTCTCCACCTATTTTTCTCAATTGCTGACAGATTAACTTGGATCCAGCTATAGTGATGGATCTAACTATCACCTCTATCTCTATCCATCCATCCATCCATCCATCCATCCTCTATCACTGGAATTCCTAAAACTGTAAGCAGTTACCAAAGCCTGTGGCCAGTCTAGCGCTTTGGCTGTGCTTTGTGAATTTTTGTAGGAGAGAAAGGAAAAATATAGAAATGGAGAGAGTAATATTAATATTACTAACTGTGCTAATTGAAAGCAGTTAGCTATATTAACAGTATTTAATTAAATAAATCTAAATTAAAATAAATAATTCTTTTTTCTTTGTCCACTCACTTTTTTGTTTTTGGCCATGCCCTTTAATATTAGAATGAGTTAATCAGGACCACTTTAAATCCTTTGGATTTCATAGAAACTCTTTATTTCACTATGTCTGTATTTACAATGAGAAAATTATAATGAAATATAGCTTGTATGTGAAAATACACTTTTTCACTCCTAAAGTCAAATACCTGTTTTATCCCTTCAAGACATGAAGAAAGCATTACTTTAATTATTCACACAAGGAAGTGAAAAGGCTAAATCAAACTATTAATAAAAGATTAGAAATATATCTTCCTTTTTCAATACACTGAATAAACAATAAGAAAACAACAGTTAACATGGAACAGGGTATGTTATTAAATGAATACATCTTAAAAGACATCAATTCTGCCTGTCATTTAGTAACTTTAATTACTTAATGATATGCAGAATTGGGAAAGATTCAGTAGTTAAGGAAACTAAAGGTCAGGCAGAATTGGGAAATAATCACTAAACTAAAACTGCATACCTGTTCAAACTGAATGGTAATGTCTAACTAGATTGGCAACACGTGCAACAGAATAGACTGCAGTGTAGTTGTGGTGTAGGAAAACTAAAATAACTAGACACAAATAATTCTGTTTTGGGTAGGAGAATGGAAGCTATGATCTCCATTGTTATTGGATTGCACCTCCTATTATTCTTGACCATTGGAGATACTTGCTGGAGCCAGTGGAAGTTGGGCCATGTGTCTGCTATTACAGAGAAAAGCCTACTATGTACAGCCCATTTCTTCAATGAATCCTGAGAGATTTCTTAAAAGCAGTTCAATAATTAATCTCATCAGATCTAGGAATGGACCAGCTGATGAAAAATCAACCCCTTCCTAATCCAAAATCAAATAGAGGATCAGAAAATAAGCTACCAGGAATAATAAAGAGAGAGAGAGAGAAAACTAATGAAAGACTGACTTGCAGGAAGGGAATTTTTATATATTCTCTAAAGATTAGAATAAACAAAGTTTAACTCCTGAAGTTAAAGAAGGTTCTCTCTGTTGTGTTGTTCTGAAGTGAACGTGACAATTCACACACCAGTTCAGTCTATGTTCAGTTGCCATTATCGGAATGAGCCAGTATTAGGAGCACCTGGCTACCATGAACAAATTTAAGTCAGCAGTACCAGATCAATTACATCCAAGAATATTGAACGGGCTTGTGGATGTCTTTTGGAGGCTCTTTCGTGATCATGGAGAAATTATCAACAACAAGTGAAGTACCAGGGGATTGGAGAAGGACAAATATTGTTCTTATATATTTTTTTTAAAAGATGGTGGGAAGGATCCTGGTAATTACAGATCAGTCAGCTTGGCATTGATGCTAGACAAAATTTTTGAACAGATTTTTAAGCAGGAATGAGTTTATCAAGAATAAATCATGCCAAACCAACCCAATTTCCTTTTTTGATAAAGCAATCGATTTAGTTGACCACAGGAACGTGGTGAACATAATGTACTCTGACTTCAGCAAAGTCTTCCATGAGATTCTAGTAAAAAAGATGATAAAATGTGGATTGGACTATGCTATTATAAGATGGATACCAAGCTGGTTCAGCCATCCCAACTCTACAAGAAGTCAGTTGCTCTCTGTCAAGCTGGAGGGAAATGTTCAGTGACATACTATAAGATTCCATAATAGGCCCTTTATTGTTCAACATATTTATAAATTGTTTGGATGAGGGATTAGAAAATATTATCAAACTGGCAGATGACACAAAGTTGTGGGGATGGCAAACTTGTTGGAGGCCAGTATCAAGATTCAGGAGGATCCCTATGAGCTGGACCAATGAGGAAAAACCACAAGATCAGTTCCAACAGAGAGAAATGCAAAACTGTATTTTTCTTTTAACATTAATCTTGCTCCCTGAAATATAGAATCCTGAAGATTCTAGGGCCTTATTGTTCATTGCTTCATAGTTCCGCCTGGTTTCCTTACCATTACATAATTTAACTACATTTAAAGCAATACTACATATGCCTGCTCAAAAATATTCTATGAAGTTTGATTGTATCTTCCACCCCCCTTTTTAAGTGACTCCTGTATCTGAGCATTTCCTCTCACTTCCAGGTTTAATTATTATACTAATGCTGCCACCTATATTAATCACCATCTTAGGTGGTCTCGAAAAGCTAAGCAGGGTTGAACTAGGTGATTACTTTGAAGGGGATCACCAGGAAATCCCACAGCTTTACAGCTGGAAAATTGAAAAAAAACACCCTAGAAGAATGGAGTGGCAAAGCACACTATACTGTTGCCAAGAAACTATGCAGAATGTCCTTTAAACCCTCAGAGGTTGAACTCAACTAGGAAGACCTTTTTTTTTTTTACTCCTATTACACTGAAGAAGGTACAAACATTTTCCAGTTTCTAGGAAATCTTTACTCAAGGATAGTCAAACTACACTTTGTGGTTCAGCTGCCCTTAATTTTATTTTAGAAATACTGTAATTTCCAAATGTAACTGTAACTTATACACAATTGCACACTTACCAGTTTGAAAGTTCAAGTTCATAGTCAGTTTTCCTACTGCATTTTGTGAGGGGAGGGAGTACCTCTGAATGGACCTTTACTCTATTAAAGTCCATAATCCTAGTATGTTTAGGATTAACATGTAAATCATATCACTTACACACACACACACACACACACACTTAATGGGAAGCTTTAGTAGTTTAGAATTATTAATATACACAATATACTTCACCGTGTAGAGTTAAATTATATCCTATTAATTTATATCGTGTCAAACTGGAGGGGGAGGATTACTGAGGATTAAAAAATCCTTCAGAGCCACTGCCCAGAGATGGAGAGAGTGATGTTGGAAGTAGTTTATGAAATTATTAATGGAATCTTATATAATGCATCTTTGCATTATATATTTTTACTAAAGTTTTATTCCGAATTTTCATCTGGTTCAAAGGAAACATGCAAACTACACCTCCATGAAAGAGTGACATTCTTGTGTGCTTCCTTCTCCAGTCACATACTTCAGTTTGTTCACTAATTTTCTAGTCTGTCATGATTTCTGAATTGGGCAAATAATAATTTGCATACATATTTGCCTTACAAATAGATTTAATTTGAACTGCATTTCATGTTCTTCTTTGTCAACAAAATATGTACAATTATTGTCCACTCTGAAGCCATAGTGAACTGTGATTTCCTCAAACTCAGGCATGTATGAGGGAACAATGAGGGAAACGGCCCTGCAAATTCACAACTGTATCCAAGCAACTTATGTTCTCTCCCTGGTATGTTTCACTTCTATCTTAAAGCTTAAAACTTTAAGCTTGAAATGTATCTGAAGGTTTTATATGAATGAAATACATTGCTAGGTATGGTTATTTACAGCAAATCTAATTTCACAAACCCATACAGATTTACCTGGAGTATTACTCCAAAGGCTTTCCTCCACTGCTGTACAGGGACTGTGTTCCAGGAAACACCATCTATCTTGATATCTCCTTCTGTATTTAAGAGTCTTAAAAAAGCAAAGAGCAAAGTACTTTTCCCTGAGCCAGTTCTTCCTAAAAGGCCCACCTGCAATATTGATAAACATGAATTACTGAAGGTACCGGTATTCATAAACTGAAGATGATATACTCTTCAGAAATTAACAAAAGGGAAGCTCAAGAGAGAATGCTTTTGTGTTAAAATATATTTGAAAACCACTAATATAACAACAGAAGCAGGCAGAAGCTCTGCAATTCACATAATTCTTCCCTCAACTTATCAATAGTACAGTAGAATTAGTCTTTTGATTCTTTCTCTATCACCTTAAAGGAGATTAACTTTAATTTGCACAAACCATACTCAGACCAAAACCAGAAACTATGGGCATCCATGAGGAAGGGAACAGGGGTTTAAAAAATTCAAGATGGTGGCTGCAACTGTGCAATCAAAACTCTTCCCCCTTTTTTATGAGTGTCACAACTGTAGCCACAATCTTGATTTTTAGACACACATACACACCATACACACATGGATGCCTTTGCCACAAAATCAGTTGTAGAAACACCAATAATATATTAGTGATATTCAATGCCATCTTTATTTTGCTATTATTTAAATATTAAATGGCAATTATTTTAGTTTTTAAGCCTTTCTCATGAGGATGTTGTTTGTATAGCCTAGTAACTTATTCTCAATATATTGCTCTGAGCATATCTAATTTTAATCTTCCAGCATTTTCTCTCAAGGTAACATACAACAGTATTTTTTTCTACATTAACTTCCTCAAAGGAAAAAATCAAAACATCAGCCTAAATTTCTCCAATGTAGCATCCCCAGATATTTTGGATTATGATTGTCATTAGCTCAAACCAATAGGTCTATATACCCAGATATCAGCTAGGCTTATGGGAACGTCAAACTTTATGACTTTCTACAAACTGCATCTATCTATTATTAAAACATCTATAAACTGCCTTATGCCCTTCTGACCAGGAATTATTTAATTATTGTCATTTTTTGTTGGATCTTCTGTTGCATAGTTTTTGGCTTGGAAGCAGTTTAAATATTCTCACCCTTTGTCCCGAACTTATTGAAAAGGAAATATTTTCTAATACTGCCAATCCTCCATCTACATATTTAGCAGTAAGATCCTTCACTGTCATTTGCCCACCAGATGGCCAGATATTTTCTTTCTTTACATGCTTATTCTCAATTATGACAGCATGAGACAGTTCCTTATTTTTTGATGCCGGTAAAGTTTTGGATTCTTCTGTTGGTAAATCAATGAATTTAAATACTCTACTCACAGACCGCATCTGAAAATCAGAGCAAATTCATGTTAAAAGCTATGCTTTCCTTAACATATCTGTTGGTCAAACAAATACAAACTGATATCACAGAGAAAGAAAGTATGGTTGAGAACATCTGATGTTAATACATTTATCTCTATACTTTGTTATTCAAACTGTGAGTGCAGACTATTTGGAGATTATCTTCATCTTCTGGCTTGGAGATGCTGACTAAGAAGAATGAAAGTCACTGTCCAGCTGCAGCCAACCAATAGCTTGGCACTTTGCACACTGGCAAATTTAGTGCTAAAGAGGGAAACTGGTAAAACTTCTCAATTTCTCCCCCATCTTTTAGCCTGGGATACAAAGAAAGACCTTCAGAGTTGTCAAAGTTAACAATTCCATACAGGACCTGAAATTTAGGATTGGCAAAAGGAGTTCCCTACAATGAAATTTCCCCCAACCGCTACTCTCCACTTAGCTTTTCAATGTTTTCAGTTATACTGCAGCTCTAAAGGAGATCTCTAGCACCTTAGCTCTCAAGTATCAGCTCTCCAACATTGCTGAAAGGCCAGAACACAGATATCTGGTGCTCCTTTCAAATTAGCAAAAAATCTTTGAGGAAGTGCTCGTATGTCATTGTGAAAATAATTAACTGAGGACCAAATAAACTATATTTTCTGTCATATAATACAAAATGCATGCATAATATAAGAAAATTTAAGGTGTAAATGTTCTTTTAAATTTGATTAAAATAATTCCAGGGATTGCTACAATACTTAGAGGTGTTGCATTGCCAGAATTGATGAAAATAGTATACACTGATGTATGCTTGTACTTCCTCACAGGTAAACAAGGAGTACAGAACCTACAGCATTACATGGAAAGAATCATTACTGAAAGAGAGACCTGAATTTTTCTGTGGATAAAATTACTAGAAATACGTGGCATTTCAAAGCAGGAGGTAGTTCCAAAGATGTTTCAAAGGCACAAACCATGTTGCACCTGTCTGAAACAACTGTTTTTTAAATTATTTTTTAATTAATCGTTTTTTGGAAAATGTTAGTAAAGGAGAATACAGAACCTATAAAAAGATAAAAAGATAAAATACAGGGAGTGAAGTATAGTTAGATATGCAACAAATCTAGAGTATCATAAGGACTACTATATTACAGTATATCATTAGAGACTAATGATATATTATGAAATATATTGTATTTGTTTTCTAAACAAAATCTGAACGTCCCTTTGGAGCTTTAAGCTGAAAATTTGGTCAACAAAGTACAAGTCGCTAGCAAAAACTATAATACATTAATATTGAAAGTAATACAACAAGTTAAAGCATAAACACTATACATCAAAAAACCCAAATTTTGGATGTGGCACAAATCTGTATATAAAATTTTAATCAAGGAATGATTTCCAATTAGAATTAAATTCAACATCAAATTTGCTTTTTATGAAGTTATTTTGGATACAGGACATATTCCCACAATTTAGTCATTCTTCCAAAGGTGGGATCAAATAACTTTTCCAATAAAAACCATAGAGAATCTTTGTCACCATTAGTGACATGACAAGACAATGCCAATTCAGTATATTTGAAAGGAATGTATAGTGAAAATGTAATAAAAATATCTCAGATTACAATGAAATTACAGCTTTCAAAATTTCTCATGCTCTACAGCAGAGTTCCTCAACGTCGGCAACTTCAAGATGTGTGGACTTCAATTCCCAGAATTCCCCAGCATGGCTGGCTGGGGAATTTTGGGAATTGAAGTCCACACATCTTAAAGTTGCCAACGTTGAGGAACCTTGCTCTACAGTGAACAATTTTTCAGAATTGTTGAGATTTGGAACATTGTCACCACATATGGAAAAATGTTTATCATCTTTTATTCATTGATAAAATATGCAGATGTCATATTTGTACTGTATTTAATTCAGAAGCTAAACTGATGACACTTTCTTAAACACAGTTATTATGCTGACCTTTTAAATTCTAAGACAACAATGTGAGCAGTTCTCCGTGGGAAAGCAAATTTTATGAGAAAGAATCTCTTAATGGTGGGAAAATAGAGGAAGATTTCGTGGTTAGCTAGTTATTTTTCTGCTAGTCTGTTTCTCATGCAATGGAACCTGAAAATAGTGGGTTGGATATGGATTTAGATCCAAGATTTAGAACAGGCCTACTCAAATCACTGGAGCTTGATTGTAACCTTAAAGTCCTACATGGCTTGTCGTAAGGTGTCATGAGTAAGGATGGCGAGCAGGGGGCTCCCTTCCAGACTGTTAAGCGCATGAGTAGCACTGAGGAATTGGTGAGCCATTCCAAGAGGCACAGAGTGGGACCGCCTTAACCTGCGAGGTTTATATGGCTGGGTTTTTCCCACGCTTGTTCAGTTTGTTAGGATTACTGTTATGTATTAGCAATAAAACATTAGAGACCGGTTCCCTGTCTCAGAGTGTTTCCTGGGAGTCAGGACACAAGGCACCTCCAAGACCACCTCTTTCAGTCTGAATCAACTCATCCGACACAGTCAACTTGGGAAAACCTGTTGGTAACATCCAGCTTGAGAGATCAAATGGCCCAAGGGTAGGAGAAGATATGTTTCAGCTATGACCCTCTTGTGGGAATAATTTACTATCAGAGATTAGGTTTGCTCTGATACTCTCCACCTTCTGCAAACAAATAAAAACGGAGCTGTTCTGAAAGACTTTTTGAATTACTTCTGATAGCATTGTACAATTGTTTATGTGCTCCAGTTCTAAGATAATTTAATATTGTCATGATTATTTTTATTATTGTATTATGGATTTTTTTCTCTGTAAATTGCTGAGAGTTGCATGAATGCGGCAGTTTAAAAATCTAATAAATAATTAAAAATAAATTGTGGCTTAGTTTCTTTCTCTGTGCAAGCAATTTGCATGATAACACTAAGGCGAACAAGAACAGCAATATCCAGAAAATAAAATATGGGCACAAAGCTATCCCTAAATGTTTATGGAGAAAAGACAGTTGAATTAGCTTGACAAAAGTTGACTAAGTTCAAAATATAAATGTGTTTTTGGAATGAGAAAATTTTATATAAGAAATAATATATTGTTATAGAGTATAAGTCAGCTGTAAAGCACAATTATTAAATACAATGTACAAAATATCTTTTTTTTAATTACATGTAAACATTTATCCAACTCCAGGCCTTTTATTATTATTTTTTTGTGCCAATAGTACTACGAGGTACAGTATTATATTTCAGGATCATCCAGATATTTGTACAACTCAGGAATTCAAAATATGTTTTTGAATTCCTGAGTTGTTTATACATTCATTCATCTAAGAAGCATTTTAATGAGCAATATGGATACACTAATGATCAGACCTGGACATTATCATAATCCTGAAAAAAAATCAATTTCTTTAGCAATTAACTCCAGAGTCCTGTAGAGCTTCCTGTATTACTGGAAACAGTGAGGCTGCATTGAGGCATCTGAATATATCTACCCACTCAAGTTCTCCAGGAGACTGAAACAAGGCATCCAACTGAAAAGGTACTCAAAGAAGCAAAACATATTAAGGAATTAAAAATTAGTCAAAATGATCACTCAGAATTCCTTGCACCTCGGTAATTCCTATCACTAAGGTTTCTGTAAGTAGAACTTTCTCTGCCCACACAGGTGATTCATTCACTAAACAATGGAAGGGTAGAAGTTATATTTGTGAGTAAGAGACAAAGAAGAAATTGGCAGTTCTGAGAGACTGGAAGGAGACACAGGTGAGTTCTATGAAAGACCTGATATCTCTAAGATCTGGTATGGGTTAAACTGGAGCTTCCAACTCACACATTCAACCTGTAGGTATGCGTAAATGAAACCACATACCGTAAGAACATTGCTGCTATCCAGTAATCACACTCTAAAGAAAATTGGATAAATATTTGCAGTTTCCCTCTGAATTCTCATATCCCAGAGAAGCGAGGTAGAAATTCAAACCAATATGCCTTTTTCTTTTAGAAGCTACGCAAATATATAGGGGAATGGATTGCACATTCAGGACTATTAACTGTACTGGATGTAATGTAATAGCAGAGTAGTGACAATAGATAATAGTTGCACAATACTAACTGTCTGCAGTGTTGGTAATGATGGCTGCAATGGACATCTGCAGAAATATTTATTAATTTCTTCCACTGAGAAAGCCATTTCTCTGTGCACCAATGCAGTAGTCAGTTTATTGGCAGGCAAGAGCTACTTCAGGTCTATGATTCCTTTGTTGCAGACCCTGCATTGGCTTCCAGGTTCATTTAAAGTGCTGGTTTTAACTTATTGAGTCCTACATGGCTTGGCTCCCTGGGACCTTCAGCAGTGCCTCTTCCAAGTGGAATTGACTAATCCAATATGCTCTTGAATTTTTAAATAGTCCCTCAGTTTTGTGAGGTGAAGGGTCTGGGGGTCTGCAACCAGTAGCTTTTAATATGATGTCCTCTATTCTATGGAACATCTCCCTCTAAAGTGAAGTTAGCATCTACTCTAATGGTTTTCCAAAGGTGGTAAAGCCAGAATTGTTCAGGAGGGCTTTCAGGGAAGACAGGAAGAAGATTTTCTTGTGTGGTGGAAGGTCTAGCAGTCCTGGGGAATCCAGAGGAGGAAGGACTGCTATGAAAAAGATTTCTTAGTTCAGGGCAGGGAACAAGCATGAGAAAGAGGCTCAGAGTAACTCTGACTAGAGAATTGCTTTGGCAGCATCAGCCCTTTAAGGTAGGCCAGGTAAGGAAGAGACTCCAGAAGGAATAGTGGAACTGTATTTTATAGTTGCGGAGTATAATAATAGAATCTTGAAAGCCTGATAGAATTTCTCTCTTGCCTTCTTATCCCCAAGAGAATCAAGACATTCTGAGCCTCTTCCCTTTCAGGGCTAAGTTGGTGTTTATGTAACTGTTCTTACATTTCTTCTTCAAGGCCATTTCTGTACTCAGTGATAGGCAGGCCTTCAAGATTCAGATTCATTGCTCTACTAAGGATGAAGATCATTCCAAAAATTCAACTGAATTTTCTTTCCTGTCTTTGCTGGCCTTGTAAGGCTTGAAATCTTGGTTTGGTAGATAGGTTATTGTTATATTCTGAGTTTTAATTAACTGTTGTGTTTTATTACTTATTTATTTACTCAATTTGTATGGCTGCCCATCTCACCTAAGTCACTCTGAGCAGCTCACAACAGTTAAAAACAACAATGATTTTAAATTTGGTGTATTATTAACTGCTAAGGAGTCTATTATGTGCTTACGGCAGTATACTAAATATATCAATACATCTTGAAACTTTCCAATTTGAAACAGTTCCTGACATGCAAACTAATCATTTCCAGCACTGCTCTAAACTGCAGCTGTGCAGATTTGCACATTGATGCTTGTAAAAAGAAACTTCTGAGGTACAAGAGACTGAAGATGTGCTAGAAACAGTATATGCAATGTTGGGGAAGCAAATTTGAAGGAAAAAAAATGGTTTACAAATCATATATCAATACATTCTTACCTACAATCATAAAATTAATATCAAATGCATATTCTACAATGTAAGATATTTTATAAGCTTGCTAAATTAACAAAAGAATAAAATAAAATGTTTATTTTCAAAGAAATGTTTGAGGTTCTTACCAGACTATCCACATCGATACTTGTGTTTACAGCCCACTGCAATGTTCCCATAATGTTCATGGCTAATGTAAGAATAATACCAACTTTTCCTTCCCCATTACCTGTAGGTGAAAGACTTGTATAAAATCCTAGCATATAATATAGTATGCATATGTATGCTGTGATAGCTTGTAATTATATACACATATAAAATACATATGCATACATACCCACATTCATATATAGGTACTATAAATCTTCACAGAGGTAAAGAGAAGTGATATCTCAGTTAACTGTTGTCAGCTCACTAGGGCAACACTTAAATTCAGGGCAATCGCTCTTTTGCACCGGCAAATTACAAGTAAGAACTTCAGACACATGTAATCAGAAAAAATCAAGTACCTCCTTTGTCAAAGCTCCTGCCTTTTGGAACAGCCTCCCCCACCCCCAGATATGGCAAATTCTGATGCTCCTGGCCCTCTGGAAGTCCATGAAGACCTAGCTCTTCCCCCAGGTACCATGCTGGGATGTCAGATGAGCCCATTAAGAGTTGTGGCTTGCATCATGGGTTTGTTATATGGTGCCTCAGTTATTGTATTATGATTATTTTAATTTTGTTTTGGTGTTTTCTTGATAAATATTTCATTATATTGTTATTTTGCATTGTTGTTAGCCACCCAGGTTTATGTATGTAATATAGGCAGCCATAACTCTTCTATGTAAACATGTAAAATAAAATAAAAAATACATTCATCTCTGTCGTTCTTGATTAAAGCACACTGATTAAACCACTATCAATGTACAATGTCCATTAATTATTCAGATCTATATATGTTTATATAGGTAACATGTCTTGCTCTCTCTCTTTTTCTCTTTTTAATACAAAAGCAAAGCTATATACCTGTAGTAGCAACAGAAACAAAAGTCACAATGATGAAGAAGATGACAAAAATAATTTCTATCCTCATCTGGAACCATCGTAATGTAGATAGATACAGGAACCAGTTTGCTGTGTGCAAATTTAGAGTTTTATGGAATAATGTTTCAAAATACGGTTGCCGTCCAAAAGCTCTCAATGTCCAGAGTCCCTTTAAGCTTGTAACAAGATGTGTGAAAATTGGACTTCTAGCTATAAGGAGTGTAAATATGAAAATAAAAATAATACATCTTTATTATTTTTAAAAAATGAATTGCATGAATATTGAAACATAACTAGTACTTGTATTTCCGTTACATATATTCTTGTTTTCTTTTCTAGTTGCATCAGATCCCAGAACATTAAAAATGGTGTGTAATCATCAGGTGAATATCTATTGTTTTGATACTACTTGATAATACAGTTTTTGATGAATTATTTTAACTTGTTAGGATTTCATTGTATTATGTATTTGAGACTATTCCATTGTAAGTTGCTTCCGAGATTGTTGACGAAAGTTGAGCATTCTTAATCATATTTATTAACAGCATCTGGACAAGCACTGAATATTTCTATAGAACATTATTCATAGAGAATAGGATCTTAAAATAGGAATTGGATGAAAAGCAACAGAGAAAATCTGTTTTCATTTTATTTGTTAAGGCTCCAGGCTAGAAACCAGGAGACTGTGAGTTCTAGTCCTGCCTTAGGCATGAAAGCCGGCTGGGTGACTCTGGGCCAGTCACTCTCTCTCAGCCCACGATGTGAAGCTCAGGCAACAAGCCTGTTGGTCAATTCCTGTGGCAACCAATGGATCAACATTCTGTTAATCTGGAAAAAGTGGAAAAAGTTTCCTGCAACTATGGGGAAAACACTAGGAAGAAAAAAAAAAGATCATACCTTCAGATTCCAGTTGCTTCAGCTGCTGAGATGTGTGCAGGAAGTATGCCCTTAACATAATGAAGGCTCCTATCACAGGCACAGATGCCAGGAAGATGTAAGGTTGTATAACAGAGACTACTACTATAGCACCAATCACAATGAGCATTAACTGCAAGTTGAAAGAAAAATACTACTGATATAGGAAACTTCACACAATTTTACATGTTATAAGGAAGTAATTTCCCTAAGGTTGCTATCGTATGAGTATCCTTCTTCCATATGGTGCCATTCAGAGGGTTTGAATCACAGTTCTAGTTTCCTCAGTCAAATCAGTAATTGTAGTCCAAAATATCTGAAGAGCAACAACAGATATTTAGCAATTTGAGATTGTTTTCAATGTCCATTCCCTTGAAATCTAAATTGGTCACTGTAACTGAGAGTTACAACATTCTGAAATATGTTATCTTGGCATAACTCCTAATGATATATTTCTACCCTGCAAAATTACACAATTTGCAATCTTGTTGACACAAGATTTTGATAGCCTAGTCATCATATTTTATTATGTTCAAGGTCACCTACAGAATTCCTGGAATTATTGAACTGAAAAAGATTGCTTTCACATATACCAAATCGAAAGAACCATGAATTTATTTCAAATTAGAGATTTATTTTTGTAAAAAGGCAAACGATTTACATGATTTGAGGAGAACCAGAGATGAGCTGCTGCTAAACAGTGAGACACTGGTTTGCAAAATGGTATCTCCTGGCTAGTTTACTGTATGAGGTGAGATGACATGCATTGTTGCTAAATTATGGCTTCTGACCAACATAGAATTGGTTATAACCAAAGCTAAGCTAGTAGCTGGAAGATGCAATTTAAAAATAATAATAATTGAATTTTATTGAAATATTAATTCTTAATATTAGATTATTTTATTCAGCCAAATATGCCCCTAGATAAAAACCCCGTTCAATAGTAGCATCTCAGCAAGTCACAATGATGGAAAAATGGCATGCATGGTGAAATCATGACCCAGACTCTGCTCTTACATACTTTTGTTTCAATGTGTCACATAAATATATAAATCATGCTATTTGTATTATGGTACATGTTTCCCCTCACCCCAGTAGAGGTGCCATCCTACTGCATCACTCCAAATTTTACCCAATTCAGTATCCTTGGACAACCAGATCTTCTAAAAGCCCCGGAATGAAGACAGTAGTTGTCTTTAATTTTTGTCTAAGAAGCTACTGTTCAGTGATTTACTGAAAGGTATTTTTAGGGACAAAAAACTGAGGATAATCCTACTGTAACAGAAGAACCATAATTTCTGTTGTTTCTTGTGTTACCAGAAATTCTGTTTTGATTTCTAGAAAACAACTTCCAATTTTTGCAATATTTATTTTTATTTTACAAACCTGAATGAAGTCAAATATTGTAAGTGGCAATAAGTCATCCAGTATTGCTATATCCTTTGAAAACCTGTTAAGAATTCCACCTATATGTTGAATGATAAAAAAGGAGTAAGTTATTTTACCAACTGAATATTTCATTAGTATTGGTTAAACTGAACAAATGGCCTTTTTAAGTAATTGACATGCTGAAGGTCTACCGTAACATTCCTGAGCTTATCTGCAGTATATTTAAGCATGTAGCACTGATTGGCTTACATTCAGATTAGCTGTAGGAAGAATAGACTGATGTATACACTAATTCAGGGTGGTGAGAGGACATGTGCCTAGTATATACATTTAGGCTTTTCACACATGGGGTAACAATTCATACACTTTTTAGTTATGTTATATATTTTTAAACTTTATTTTGTTACTTATGCTGCTCAGAGTCCTTCAAGCTTGAGGCAGGTTATAAACAGTATAAAATAAATATTTAGACATCATGGATGAGTTTTAGCAAGCATCAGATTCACCAGTTGTCTCCTCCTCACCTAGCATGGCTACAATAGAGTTCAGAAAAATTTTCTTCCATTTTTATTGAACCTCACTTGTTGTGAATAGTGTGCTGTGCAGTGAAGTTCTATTTACTTTATTTTTTTTTTTTTTTTTTTACTAAACTTGCAAAAATTGGGAATCATCAGTAGGAAAATTTCATATATAGTAGAATTTATATTTATTAGACAATTAAGTATTTAAGCCTTACATGAGCAAATTAAACTGAAAGACTAAGATTGCTGGATATTTCTATTCTCCCCTTCAGGGATGATCCCTACAGACAAAGGTTTTGTGAGAACACTGCCAAAATATATTTTGTTCCCCCTCACATTTACATTATTCTTAGCTATGTTCTTAGAATGTTAACATAAATAATCTCAAATCAAAATATTTTAGATCTGTAGCCCGTTAGTCAGACTAATGGGTAAAACAAAAACTAGACTTTTCACATGTCTTGGATTATCCGGGTGGTGCAATGCGTCCAAAAATCAGGGACAGACATCTGGTTGGATAAATTTGCGACTGTAGATATATCATATTTGCAAATTCAAAATGAGGTGGCAAGTGGGATTTGTCCTCATTTGCTTTTTTCTATCCTTTAAATGTGCTGCTGCCTGGCACACTTTTTTTTTTCATGTAGTGCCCTAGAAGGAATATCCAGATGACTTTTGTGATGCCCCAGTCAAAAAGCACAGCAGCTTTTGAGTAATAACTGTTCCATCAGTCAAAAGCAGAGAAGAGTCTTTTTAAAAAGTGACAACCTTTAAGCCTACTTCATAATTAACTTCATAAATATCCTACCCTTTCCATCCTCTCTAATGTCTGGCCATCCAGTCAGCCTACGATTTGAAGACTTTGGTTCTGCCAAAATACTGGAGAACATTTTTTATTGGCCTGAACTAATGTCCTTTCATTTGCTCTGCTACAGGGAAACATGAAGTTTATTACAGCCAGAGAACAGCATGGTTCAATACACTTTAAGAGATAAGAAAACAACAGAATGAAGAGGGGCAGACAATATAAAACCAGCCAAGGAATAGTCAGGACTGCTCCAGCAGGTACTAAAAATTATAAGGATATATAATAGGCAAACAAAGCCTATATAAAAATAAGATGAATAAAGTACAGGTAAAAATAATTCCATTATAAAATTATCCTATGTAGAATATACTAGAGGAAGTATTGGTACATAAAACAAGTATAAAAAGGAACACAGGGGGAAAATATATATATAAAGCAATTAACCATTATGGAAAAAAATACCACTACAATCTGAGGAGAAAAACAATTATTGCCAATATTTTGTGGGAACCAGCTTCTTCCTGATCTTGCATGTCACCCCACAGAATGTTGCCACATTATACATTGTGGCAAAGCTCTTATCAGACAATAGGAAAGGTGTATAAAAATGCCGGGGTGACCTGAGAAGTCTACTAGCAATGGTAGTAATAGGTGTTACATAGGAATAGACCCTTTCATGAATGTACTTGTCCCTATGGATCAGGAGCAGTTGAAACCATTTGACAGGTCTTATACTGCTACTTCCATGGGGATTTTCACATGGGAATAATTTCACCTCTACCTACTGTAATTTCCTTGCTATGCTTCTTTCCTTTTAGATTACAAGCAGCTTGATATCACCCGCAAAATAAATCAAATTTTGGATCCCGGCTTGTAGAATCCATTGGGGCCCCCTAAAGGAACCCATGTCTTTGCTATAAATGCAATATTTTATTTTATTTTAAATTTGTCACACTTACGCAAACAAGTGTAAAAGCTGGTAATGGATTGTAATTAACAGTTGAACTTTTCTATTCTTGAATATCCAGAGTACTTCCTCTCTGTCTTTATCAAAGACTGTTGCTGAATATCTACCTCAATACCTTTGGATTTTTAAAATTGATTGTTGTAACTTGTTCTGAGAGCTTTTACAAATTCTGAATGAATGAATGAATGAATGAATGTGAATGAATGAATGAATGAATGATGGAAGGAAGGAAGGAAGGAAGGAAGGAAGGAAGGAAGGAAGGAAGGAAGGAAGGAAGGAAGGAATCACAAATGTCTCTTTTGCCAAAACTCCATAGTACCTAGGCATATAAGAACTATTGCAAATTGAGTTGGTTCTAGTTACCTGCTTTCAGTTTGTTGAAGGAAGACATAGGTGCCTGAAGTACTGCATGAAGCATCTTGCGGTGAAGAGTTTTAGAAATTGTTATAAGCGTATGTACCAGGGGTATGCCTCTAAATATGCCCATGGCTAGCAAGGTATCTGCCACCCCCACATAAATGTAGAAAATATAAAAGCTGCTTGTATTAGTTACAATAACTGCAGTGTTCTCCGATCCATCAGAGGAACTGTTTTTTATTGACACTGTTGTATTTGGATGAGATGAAACAGCTGAACTATAAAACACACACAAAAGCATGTGATTATAAGTTTACAGTCACTTTTAAGTTTACAGTCACAGACTAAGTTTCATTTTTTTAAAAAACATGATATCTTATACTAGCATTGAAATCACAGTTTAATAGTTTCTGAGAATGCAGTTTTGATTAAAATGATTGTTTTAAAGGAACATGCTTTGAATTTCTTATGATTAGGTATTTGAAATGAGGCATATTATTTCAACTGTATAAGGAAGGCATCAAAAATTGTTGTTTTTGTTATTCCTCATTTATTATTATATTACTGCACTTTATAAAAAATATCCCTGCCCAAAGAAGACAACGGGGGAAAGCATATGAGCATATCCTATACACATTTACATAGGAGTAAGTCCCATTGAATTCAAATAACATATTGCTTAGTAGACATCTGCAGGGCATATTTGAGCATAAACACAAATGGACTGAAAATAATTTTTAAAAGTGCAGAATTGGGCTGTAGCACATAACAGTGAATTCTGCTTGTAGGGCCAAGCAAGGGCTGGACTGAAAGTGTTACCAATTAATATATGTGTTTTAAATGTAAGCAGCAGCAAAAGGAAAATTTGAAATGCAGGAATAAATTAGAGGGAACCCAACTGGTGTTAGTGGAGAGTCTTGAAATACAAATAGCAGTTACCTCATTTTCAGGCAGGGAGAGAAAGAGAGAAATTGTTTTCTTCCAATACCCTTGTTCTGTTCAACTTTCTCAAAAGCATTATTGATATGACAGAAAAAGCTGCCCATTAATTGCACTCATTATTATGGCTAAATTTAAAAACTCCTTCGAGCGGAGCTTAACTCCTGATGACTCCATGGGACATCTGTGTGGTTCTCTTGACAACAATACGGAAATGGTTTCCCATTATCTTCTGGTGGAATGTCTTTTTCAACTTCCCTGTATAGCCTGTTCTTGGCATTTCCTGGCAGACCAACTAAGTAGACACTGCTTAGCTTGTTGAGATAAACCATCATCAACTAAGTGCTGCCTCCTAACTGAGCATGCCATAATTAGTTTGACTTTAAATATTAAAACCTATTGCTATTAAAATGTTACAGTTATGTAACATATATAAATCTTCAATTAATATTGTGCAAAAATACTCACTGATTAATATACCATACCCCAACCAGGGAAGCAGCCACCTAAAAATAGGAAATGGATAGTTAATTCATTATAGCTGTTGTTACTGTATTATCACTACTACTGCCATTAATATTACTTGTTTTGAATTTCTTTCAGGGATATTTTCTACCTCTGTCTCTTCCCACTTTATTTTGCAACAATTCTGTGAAACAAGATGATTAACTAACATTCTCCAGTGAGTACATAAAAAGGTAAAGATTTTTGAGTCAAGCTCAAGTTACGGTGATTATACCCATGAAGGTTTCATGGCAGCATTACAGAAGTAGCTTGTCTTCTTTGAGACACCCTACTGTAATCTAAACTCCCAGAATTCTGAGGAGGTCCCCAGTCCAAACACTGTTAAGGGCTGATCCTCTCAGCTTCTAAGCACAGCCAAATCTATCTAGATGCTTTCACCTGCTGAGCCAAAAATATATAAAGCCTAACAAACATATAGCAGCTTTCATTTCTGCTTAAAGTCTAATTTTAAGTAGCCACATCTACTAAGCGGTTAAAGTAAAATACATGGTTTTAATATAGTTTCCATCTTGATTACCTAACTTCCATTGCTAGAATAAATATGGAATATTCTGCACCTGATGTAGTAAATGTTTTAAAAAGTAATAGACATGGATGTAGCTTATACATAAAGTCAGCCAAAGGTTTTATGTCCAGTGTTACTCTATAAAAAGTGATTACTCTATAAAAGTAACAAATTGTAAAAGAGAACTTCCAAACTACAATTTAATAATTTTGCACAAGAAAATATTTCAGGTGCTGCAATTCTATTATCTACAGGCCCATTGAAGTACTCCTTCAAAATTGGACAGATCTGTCAATTTCTATTTCTCTCATTTTCCCAATCTTATTTTATCCTGTTTCCACATTAGTTTGCTGGGTTTCTTGAAAAGCCAGCATCAAAACTTATATATGTTTCCACATATGCTTCTCCCAACGTATATACTTCTGTATGCAATTTTGTTCAGTAAATGTGTTTTGTAAGCAGTTCTGTATGCATTTTATTGGAGATCGCTCATTTAATAAGTGAGACTATCAAAATATATTGGTGTCTAGGTTAACATAGTGAAATGTATAGTCAAGGTGCCCGATTTTTACTTTTTATATGTTTTTATGGTTTTTATAGTTGTACAGGTGGGAGCTATCCAGAGTTGTTTTAACATGGAAGACCATACAAATCTTTTAAAATAAATAAATAAATAATCTGTAAAATAATACAAGAAACAATACATTTGGTAAGTTTTCATCATGCAGGTAGCCCTTGCTTAATGACCATTTGTTCAGCAACCATTTGAAGTTACAACAGCGCTGAATGATTGGTAGTTACAGTCAGTCCTCAAAGTTACAGCTATTGCAGTAGCCCTGCATTCACATGAGGGGATGCCACATGGGGCTTTGGCGGGGCCTTAGCTGGGTGCACCTCAACAGCAGGAGGAAGAAGACGGCAAAGGTCAGGTGGGGGTGGCAGAGTGCACAGCAGCCAAAGGGCAGAGATGGGGGGGGGCAAGATAGGTGGGTGGGGGGAGTTGAAGCAGAGGCGAGCACAGCTATTTCTTTCATTTACAATTGTTGTACAAGCAGTTTGTTTCATACTGGAATTTATGATTACAATATTCTTACCTCAATTAAAAAAATAACAACACACATAATTAACACAACAATCAATTTTTTGTGGACGGTTATATATCTGAAGTATGTATTCCATGTAGTGACTGTATTCAAGGTGTCTGAATCATCAAAGAAACATTCCTGGTAAAAGAATCGAGAACACAATTAGAACATTCTAAATAATTACTTGTTATTTGTACCCTACTGGAATTTCCACCATCCGTTTTCATGAGAACTCCTTCTGTTATTGAGATATGCTTAAAATTCTGGTTCCCAGCTTTCCTTTAGACAATAAGATGCTTAAGAATTTTATAGTGTTTACCCCCTTATTCTTTCCTATTCATAGCTCCTTAAAAGAAAGAGGGAGACTTCCCTTTGAGACTTCTCTTGAAGTATTGCTATTGTGATTGAAACAGTGTGTCCCATTCTATTCCAGGAACACTTATTCTTAAAATGACAGCACACTTCCACATGCAATTTCCCCTAATGTATGCCTTTTTGTACACACGTTTCCTTCATAAGCATATTAAAATAAAAGCTAATGATACTTTGAATTTGAAATATTATCTCGCAATACCATGCTTTGGTTATCAGTGGCTCTGTCCAATAAACAGAGCCACTGATAACCATTTAGCTACATTAATTTGAGATATATACCTTTAAATCATCTTCATTAAGTTCTTCAGTTATTTCTACCACACTGTCCCGAGACAAGCGCCTTGCATAAATGTCTATTTCAGAAGATTGATGGATGACTGATATGCTGCCTTTTTTGTAAATACTTTGACCCGGATGAATTGAGGTTCTGGTCATTAAGTTAAGTACAGATTGTCTTCTCGGCCTTCTGAATGTGGGTCCTGGATTTAATATGTTGCTGCGAGGCAGAATTGCCTCTCCTTGTTCAGAATCTGGCACTAAAGACAACTTTCTTTCTACTGGTTCTCCTAGACCATCTTCCTTACCATTGACTTGCAGGGATGTTTTTTGCATTAGAGAAATCTTGCGGCTAGAATTTAGTGCATTCATTACAGAGTTCTTCCTTTTTTCAGTAAAATCTGAGGTTTGTTTAAAAGATGTTTTTTTCATATCATTTCGTGAGCCCGTGCCATCATTATCAATAGAGAGACGTCGCAATGTTTCAGTAAGAATGGAGTTTCTTCTTTCTGTGCTATAGTGGTCAAAAGCATCAAATCCCATCAGCTCAGAACTGAAGTTGGGTCGCTGACCCTGAAGTTCAGAAAAAGTTCCATAGAAATAACAGCTTCCTTCATGGAGAATCAATATCTTGTCTGCTATCTTTAAATGTTCCAGCTTTGAAGTGACAAGTATTCTAGTTTTATTGACAATAAGCTTGCAAACACAACTTCAGAAAAAGAAAGAAAAATGCAGATTTAAAATTAGGTTTTACATATTGACTGAATACTTTATTATTTGAGTGCTTTCCAATTTAAGAAAGCTATCCTTCACTCATTTAGTTGAGAATAAAATTAGGGGATTGGGAAAGAACATACTTCTAGGCAGATCATATAATTGTGCTGGCTATCTAACTATTATAATTCCCAATCTAGTTTTGCATTTCCCATTGAAGAATTCCTCTAGTGGCTCTTCAGGCATATATGAAGGGCACCATTAACTTGCTCCTTTCTTATGTTCCTTATGACATTGTTTTAAATTGGCTTAAGAACATCCTATCTAGAGTGAAGTGCATCTTGCAAATCCTGATTGCACGTTATCACAGCACCCCATTGGACAATTCTTCCACTGCTGTTAAAGGATCAAAATGTACATACGTACAGAGACAAACACTTAGGCTGTATCTGGCCCTTGGTTTACACCCTCAGTGCCTTGCTACTGGATCCTCAGTTGCCATGGGCTCAGCTTTGCCCTTGAACGCCAGGTTGGTGTTTAATAAAACTGTCCTCATTCATGATCTTATCATGAATGAGGGTGCTAAGTTTGCATGCCTAACTGAGGCCTAGCTGGACTCAGAAGGGGATGTTCCTCTCTTGGAACTGTGGCCACCCAAATTTTGAGTTTTGTATCAGCTGAGACTTCAGGGGAGGGACAAGGCTGTTGTCATCCATGAGCCCTTGAAGCCTCTCAGAGGCTCTGCAGATGTGAGATGGTCTGATTGAAGTTGGGCCCTAGGAAACAGTCAGGATTGCTGCTGGAGTACTGCCCTCCAACGCCATCCCTGCCTGACTTGCTGGATTCCATGGTTTGATTTCAGTCCTATGAGGCAGACAGACCAAGAAATAGATTCTGTGGAAGACTAAAAACTATTTTTATTTAGACTGCCATTGTAATATAATCTTGCAAGTCTGATTGTGCTTCCCCTCCTCCCTCTTTTATATTCATGTGAACTGCAGGGGGAGGGGGTGTCTGTCTAAGACATTATTGTAATCCTCCCAGGATGGAGGTGGTACAGAAAACACCACTTTCAAAAAGGGAGAGGAAAACAAACCTGGTAATCACATTCATGGGTGGAGGGTGAGTTCAGGATAATGACATCCATTCCTGCTCTCCAAAAATGATTGCTGGCCTGTTCTGGAGATGGGACAACCTGGCCATGAGGATAATAAGCCCCCTGTAGCTCTGTTTTCTATTTTGGCTCCCTAAGACCATAGGAGAGTCCTCCAAAGGTGATCAACAAAAGATTGTGTTTTAACTATACTTTGAAAAATTAATAAAGTTCTAAATAAAAAAAATGTGATCAACAAAAGAAGCCATAATATACAAGTAGGATTAATAGATCTTCAATTATCTTTTTCAGGCCAGTTACACAAGCATTTGTAAAGGATGGTGTTCATTTAAATTCCATAATATACTTGATTATAATATACTAAATATACTAAATATTTAAGTAAATATATAATATACTAAATTATGAAGAAAGTTCAACAAGCAGAAAATGTTATCATGCTTACTGGAATGGCTAATATATACATATTAATATAACTAAAACATTAATATTCATATTGGAATAATAAAGTAGAAATTAGTATAAAGATTTATTAGAATTGGAGTAGTTTGCTCTTATTTTTAGGCTCTAAAATTATTTAAAAAGTACAAATGGCAGAAATTGAAATTCTGTATGTTTTTAGTGAATGCCAACACTGCTATGCATAAATTATTTGCTATCTCATTGGTATAATATCCAATATCATTTTATCTAGTGATTAATTATTTATTTATTATTCAAATTTCTATCACCACCCATCTCCCCCCCAAACAGAGGGACTTCCCTTCAAGAACAATTAACCAAATATATAAAAATATATCATACCTTTCAAATATTTCTTTCTCTGTTAACATGTCTAAATAACCAAAAGGAGAATCCAAGAGATATAAATCAGCATCTTTATACACTGCCCTAAATAAATGACAAAGAAATGAAGTTAGTTTTCATTAAAATATACATTAAAACTTAAACGCTGTTTTGATTAATTATTTTGATTTTATTTCAATCTTGTATAAATGTTATATATGATAAAACATTTCCAGCAAATCCATGATTTTTATCCCAAATGCTTATATAATATCCCACATTATCATTTAGTTCTGAAGGTTTACAGCCTGAGTACTTCAGCTGACTATATAAAACATTATGATTTGCTGGAGGTATTGCTTCAATTACAGCTTCTATGGACTTCTATGCTTGTGATAATGAAGGGTAGCTGTTTATTTATTTGAAAAGAGACCAAAACAGAGTAGATGCCAGTCGAAAAATTGAAACATTCTTCCAGCTATCCACTTTATCCTTTATTAAAGGATAGCAGACCATATACCCTAATAAAAAAAAATAAACCACTTGACCTCCATTGAAAGAGATCCATCAACTTTATTTTCAGTTGAATTTAAAAAGAAGCATTCCTGTTGAGTGGAAAGGCCATATTCTCATGTGCTTGCACTCACCTGTTCAAATAAATGTTTATAGTACAGCTGGAAATCAGTGGCCCTTCAAAATTCTTAACTGATTTTGTGGACAGAGAATTAGAGTGGACAATGTATCTGAACTTCTCTAAGGAAAGAGATATTCTTCCACAGTTTTTCTTCTAAAAGAGTTTCTAAAGCAAATTCTCTTTCATTGAACTAAGTAAGAAATCGTAGGCAAAATGCAGGAATTGGCATTATGAAACTCTGAAATACAGGAATAATCTTATATATCCATTCACCAGAAAGTAAGCTCCATTAAACTAAATGGTACAATTATATTCTCAGTTTAGAAATCAAAATATTTAATGTGTATGAAAGGTCACTTCCCTTCAAGAACAAGTAAAATTTCATGCTATTTATTTAAAAACAACATACCATTATTTCAACTCACCTAGCTAAAGAAATTCTGGCTCGTTGACCTCCACTGAGAGTTATTCCACCTTCTCCTAAAACTGTGTCATCTTTCTCTGGAAACTTTGAAATGTCCTATCAAAATATTTTATAAAGATGTTAATTTTCCATTTTCAGAACATCATTACTTTTCAATATACAGCATCTTAAGTCAAGAAAACCATAATTAATAGTAAGTTTTCATAACAATGCTCTTGTTTTAAACTAAGAAGATAAATTTTGTTTATCTGGCAAGGCAAGCTACTATATAGAAACAGGGAGCAAACCCCATTCCCTTCGAGCACTGAAGATGTTGCCTAGTTGGGCAACGAAATGTCTGCAAGCAAACAACCAAGCACAGGGAGTACAAGGACTCCACACTTCAACCCTGAGCTACATATACTCTCTTCTATTGGAAATATTTTATTCACATGATTGATCAAGAGGTCAATGTCAATATATATAAAAACTCCTAGAGCCCACTAAAATTTCACAAACGAACAAAAAGTATATGAAATCAAGATGAAAAGAAGTAATTCAGCTTTAAATTATTATACATATGTTTCCAGCTATATGGGTCATAAGTAGGCTGCATGAGCCATGGCTACTAATGAAATAGTAGCAAGTATAAGGCAATCATTATGGGAAAATTCATGTTCAAACTCTTTTCTAATAACTGATAGCATGACATTTGTTTTGCTTAAAGATCCAGCATACCAGACAGTGGCATCCTTGGATTTTTCATAACAATAGAACACTATTTAGTTAGCAGTTGTAAATCTGAACATTATCAGTACATTCAATAATTATTTCATTTTGTCAACATTTGCATCATTTTATATTTGCATCAGCCTTTAACAAATTACTTGTATTCAAAATTCAGATAATTGGGCCCCACATAGTATTTGACTCCTGAACTTTTTCGAATAGGACTCCAGTCCTATTGAAATAGGACTCATATTGAATATGAGTCATATTGAATATGACTCCAGTCCTACTTATGAGACTATCTGGGACCTACTAATTCCTTCCTTTCATTACAATAATAACTTATTTTTGACCTTTGTTTTCTAGTAATTCACAATTTCTAAACCAGAGAAGGAATCGTTCATTTCTCCCACAATGCTTAGTTTATTACGTAGCCTGGCATGAAGCCTGGCAGATATTCTTGGCAATATGCTTATGTATAATAGCTAATGAATCACCCCAAGGCATATTCGGTTTGAGACTTCCAAGGCATCCCAAAGGGCTGATGAATCAGAACTTTCCTTTGAAAAAGCCATGGACTTCTTCCTCTGGACCTACTGGACCTACTGAATGGTTTTCCCTTTAATTACACTTTCCCACTGATTTGTGATATTTCCTGAATCCTTTTATTCTAGCTGACATTACGCTGATTACATTTAACTGTGCTGTAAAGCACCATTTTCATCTAGTGATGAAGTCAGTAATTTCACATGAGGTTTTTAGAGAAAAAACTCTGTTCTTAAGTGATTGGTTTTCATTAAACTCTAGAACTGTGTTCCCTCTCAAGTCCTGCTATGTTGCAGTGACAGAATGTATGAATGTAGGTTGTTTTTCAATAGACTTGCATTTCTAATTTGCCATTTTTTCCTCTGCTGATGAGGATATCCAGGAAGGGTAGTGTATTGTTGTTTCCTTCTTCTCTTGTGAATTGTATTCCTTTGAAGACGTTGTTAATTGTTTCATGTGTCTTCTGTAGTTGTTCATTTTTTTTATTATGATGAAAGTGTTGTCCACATACTGGATCCCTAGTTTTGGTTGTATGTATGGGAGTGCTACAGTTTCTAGACGCTGCATTACAGTCTCTGCTATGAGTCTTCAGAGCGGTGATCCCATGGGTGTTCCTCTGATTTGTTGGTGTATTTGTCCATCAAACTAAATGTAGGTAGTGAGGCAGAGGTTGATGAGATCCATGATTCTGGGTATTTCGATCTTAGTGTATTTAGCTAGGGCGGGTGTGTTGTGCAGTACTGCTGCCATGGATTCTTTCGCTAGGGAGATGGGTGATGATAAAATTCAATAAATAAATAAATAAATAGTTCTAGGTCTATGGATGTAAAGAGCGCTATGCATTGAATGAAACTATAATTTCATCCTCTTCTATTTTTAGGTCGTTGATTTTCTGGAGACACTGTAGTGGGGAGTTGATAGAATATTCATTCCCCTCTGTGAGATACCCAAGCTTTTTTGTAAGTTCTTTGGCTGTGTTGTAACAGTATGTTGAGGTCCCTGGTAACTATACAATTGGAAGAAGTGGTATTTCGGGCTTGTGTATTTTCGGGCATCCATAGAAGCATGAAGCATATAATAGAAGCATAGAAGTGTATAATAGATTATTATACTGCAGAAGTCAGGGGATAAACTGCGTTGAGATAACAGGTCAGATATAAATGCAATAAATAGATATTGCTAAACTGGATAAGCTTGACCATAACCGACCTAGTCCAAGCACCTTCATTTTCAGCAAAATAAGCCAACAGTTACTATAATTCTTTTTTTCCATATAGTTCTGATTTCTGTACTCTGTGCACTGAAAAAATCAGCACCTTGATTTCAATACATAAAGACTCACTGAGTATACAGTTAAACATTGATTTTTATCAACTGCTAAAGATTTCCAAACCATACTTTATGTTTACCAAAGGTGTGTGAGTAGAGGTTGCAATATGAGTTTAGTGTTGATCATAACACTAACACTCTTGCATAACATAAATTAGCACTACTGTATTCCATAGAACTGCAGTTTAAGACTACTGCATGCTAAAACGACAATGTTATTCAGTTAAATCATTTATTATCACTGTTTGTTATCTGCAAATATTACAGATGACAGACAGTAATAATAAATAATTCAACTGAATAACGTTGTCTTTTAACTGAATAACATTGTCTCAATATTTGCCTGTAATAGTATAATTACTTTGCAAAAATAATTTATATATTGTTGATGACACAGATAAGGACATAACATCTTAATTCAGAATTTTGTTTCTCACAATAGCCAACCAGAAGCCTTGAGGTTCTTGTAAGCACATGATGGAGACATAGCGCCTTTCCCACCATTGTTACATTACAACTGATATTTGAGGGGATGCTGTCCCCAACCCAGAGGTAACATTAAGTCATCAGAGCAAATAGTCCCTGATAGACCTGTAATTATTACTTTATCCATCTCCACTGAATGAATTAATGTATTCACAGTGATGTATCAGTTCCACTGTACATGGATTTTTGCCTCATACTCATATTTTCATGTTTATCAAAAATAAATCTTATTAAAATAAATGGAATGAACTGGAGCCTCCCACTGTGCTAATTCTATTGGGATCAAATATTGTAGGTTGTTAAACAGGCTTATGCTTTCATTAAGTCCAAAAATCAAACTACAATTACTAACCAAACAATATATTTTATTAAATGGGATATTTAAGCTAACAAATATATCCCTCAGGATTGGGATGGGGTATAAATATGATTAATAAATAAATTCTGTAAACAGTGAAACAACTTCACAGAGATCATAAATAGTTAGCAACATAAAGTAAATTGCAGGACAAAGCTGTAGGGAATTTAATACTCTATTCAATGTGAAAATGATGAAGAGTGAGATAATATGAAAATTCTGGCCAAGGAATAAGGCAAGAGATTTAAAGATATTAACAGTCTATAGGTAAATACAGAGATCTAGGGCTTTAGGGTCATGTGCCCTAAATTGGCTACAGAAGATATGGATAAGCAAATTAAAGAGGAGAGAGGGGATTTTGCAGGGGACTGAGTTCATGAGAAAATTTTAAGGACATACAGTCCATAAAAGAAGCTACATTTCTAGATCACTTAAGAAAGAGGAAAAAACGTTTTGTCTGAGTCCAACAGCTTGTGTGAGATGGAACTGGCTTAGCTTCTTTCAGATAGAGAAAGGCAGACATTATGAGAAAGAGAGAGAGTGGAAGTACTTGCTTGCTGCATTGTCAAGACAACAGTGAGAGCTAATATATCATGCTAAAGCAAAACTAAATGAACCACATTATAGCTTAGCATAATGGTAATAATTCAGTAAGTGATGGTTAAACTGTTTAGTATGTTGTGTGAACTGAAGACAAAAAAAAAATCTCAGTTAGATCTGCCAGGTCTAAAATCACAGAGTCCTTGTATCCATAATAACTATTCTATGATTTCTGCCATGGGGAAATGTACAATACGGTTTGAGTAAATTATCCCAATCCCTCATGATTCCATAAGATACTTCCCCATTTTTTCCCTCCTGGTCTGCCTTTACTATTCATCTTTCAGTCTTTCTAATCATTATGTTTTGCTGGACTTGACTAGAGAGCCATCTACTACACAAATCTAATTAAAATCTTAAAATTAAAATATAAACTGTGGCTCGTAAATAATCTAAATAATACTGGGTTTTCTAAATCTTTCACTTTTTTTGGTCTGAAATTACAGCTTTGGTTATTTTCTAAAAAAAACAATTTTTTCAGCATTATTTTCTCACATGCAATTTAAACACAGCTTAGTCTATTTTGTAATCTACTCTGATTTTTTTTAAAGAACACATATTCAAGAAGCCTTACTCATTAAATATACTACAGCAAATCCAAAATCACAAATCCACAAGAGTAAAACCTAATGTACACCACTTGAAAATGTTTACAAGTTATCCAAAACTTTTTCCTGTGCAAAGCTCAAAAGTTTGCAATTGTTGTAAAACCAGTTGGCCAGTAGGAGTATTACCCTTTCTGACTGGTCATTTTTGTATTTTTAACAATTCATATTCATGGTGAACACAGCTGTTATTTGTTTTCATTAAATATCTGTATTAGAATAAAAACATGTCCTGATTATGAAAACCCTTTATATGAAAGCAGCCTATATTTTTAGGTTTAGTTGATTAAATTAACAGTTCAGCCATAGGTAAGGCCACTTAGAAGTAAGGCCAACTGTGCTGAATGTGAGTTAGGAAAAATATTTATATTATTATATTATATTGTGTTATATTAATCTTGGATGGGTAGCTGTCATTCTGCTTTTTGCTTAGGTATGAACTGAAATTCAACCCATAGACTGCTTTATTACATTCTCATTAAAATCTACATTACCTTAAGTCCCAAACCAACTGTATTTATTCAGGTTTTCCTTACTTTTTTCTAGTTCCAGGAACTGTTTAAGGTGAGTTAGCAAAGAGAAATATTCAAATAAAAAATCTATTTCACAAATACAATGTGGTACAATGACAGTGCTTCTTAGCAAAACAGCACACACCTTAAAGCATTCCTGATTCTAGCTGAAAGTATTTTTATACTGAAAACTACACCAAGACTTCTTACATACAAAATTAAAACTGAATAAATAAAATACTCCACCCTCCCAAATATGCTTTCATTCCATGTGACAGAATGAACATTTTCTCCTGATATCTCAGACCTAGAAAGTTATGTAAACTATTTGCGTCTGCTTTCATAAGTGCATAATTGAATTTGATAAAATACCTGACGCATCTCCTGTAATTACTCAAATGAAATTTGATGATAAATTCGTCAGGAACAGATTGCACACCAGCCAAAGGTGATAAATCTTTTAATGGACAAACGTCTTAATCCAAGATGCCAAATAACCAAGGCATGAACAGGGGAGGAATTACATGACCTTTCACTTGGCAATATATAATATGAATGACATGCAAAAACAAGATATTCGCAGAACAAATTCAGATCTGACAGTGCTATCTCGTACAGCACATGAGCAAGAAAACATAAGAGATGGGTTAGTGATGGGTATTACACTGTACACGTTCTTTAAACAGACATTTCCTGTTCCAAACAGACATATACAGAAGCTAATCTGACTTTCTCTATTCATGGCTTGATGTGGACTATCAGATGGCTTAATGTGGAAGAGAATTGAGGAACATTACAACTATAAGCTGTCTAAACTGTACAACATTCTAAATGAGCTAATTAGGTTTAATTTAGGATTATATTCTGATGTACCTAATTCAGGTTCTGTCTTTGATCCTCTGATTAAATATATTGAAGTTTTCAAAGACTTTTCTTTGCTGAGTATGTTTAGCAACAAACTGGTATGCATTTGACTTTGTGACATAGTTCACTTACCACTTTTTGTAGCTGGATCACAGAACAGAGTGTGTGACAATACAGTTTATCATGGAACAATAATATTTTAGTGTACTGCAAAATATAACCAGCTAATTCTTCTTCAGTATTGCTTATTATTATCTTGCAGAAAAGCATGTAATATCTCAGAAAAAAATTATTTCTTGATATACTTCTTTCAGATATGCTTTGACTAGTTATAATTTCATATAACTTTTTCATATTTTTCATAATGGGGAAATATTTTTAAAAATAATTGCAACTTTAGCTGTAAGTCCATTATTATTTAGAAATATTCATTCTTCTAAGTGTAAGTTAGTCTATGATCATGACGCACATTGCACCATTTATAGGGTCAACATATGAAACAAGAATGCCTTTCTTCAAAAGGAAAGATGTGTAGCTATAACACTGAAATTAATGATACATGAATGGGATTCATATAATTCATTTATCCTGAATTATAGAAATCTTTGAATTATTTAAATTCAACATAGTATTTCCTATAATGTGCTACAATTTTATTTATCTTTTGTCCTCAACCCCAGTAATTTTCTGTAAGTATGAAGAAAATATAGAAGATTGAAGACTAACCTCTTCTAACTGACAGGCTTTGATGACACTCTTATATCGGAATTCATCATAAGAAACACCAAATATTATGTTTTCTTTAATTGTTCCAGGCATGATCCATGACACTTGAGGGCAAAAGGAAATTCTTCCACTGTGTTTGATTTTACGTTCTAAAGGTTCCAACTCTCCCATGATCAGCATAAGAAGAGAAGTCTGTCATTGAGATTGTTAACAATAATTAATATTTGTTCATTAAGTCTGTACAACATATGCATCAGGTTCTACTAAACTTGACTCTTCTTATTCTGCTATTTTTAGATTAATGGGACATACCAAGGTCAGATTTTATCTTTAGAGCAGCACAGGAGAAATGTTTAAATGTCTGCTAACATATTAATTCTAATATAGCTCAAAATGTAAAATTATTAAAAGCTCAGGAAAAGCAGTCTAGATATTAGATATTAGTCTTCCAACTGCAATGTTTCAAGTTTAAAAGGGAAGAGAATCCTGAAACTGTCTGTAAGAAACTCTGATATCTGATAACTACCTTGCAATTTTGAAAAGTGCAATTAATGTTTAATTCTCCATATTAACAATTTGTGTTGATCTTACATTTCTTGATATATATGTCAGGTAGCATTTTATTTCAATACTAGCTTGAAAAATCTTCAGAAAGTTATCGATTACATATTCCAAAATCAGTATTTCTCCACTCTTATTGCATCCACAGAATGCCACCCAGCGGTCCTGTTCAAGATTATCCGATCCCTTTTGGGGAAAGGGGACCTAGAGATCCATCTTCAGGGCTGAGCTAAGGAGTTTTCCAGGCATCTGCAGGATAAAATTGCTCAGATCTGCTCCAAGTTGGACTCTGAGTGTGAGGCAGTATCTGGGGAGATACCTGGGGAACGTTCTTACCCTGTTATCTGGGAACAGTTTGATCCTGTTGGGCCTGAGGAAGTGGACAGGATCCTCTGGACTGTAAACACCACCACTTGCCAATTAGATCCATGCCCCTCCTGGCTGGTGAAGGCAGCTCAAGAGGGGACATGTGGTTGGGTCCAGGCAATGATAAATGCATCCTTGAGAGAGGGGGTATTTCCGGTAGCCTTCAAGGAGGCGCTGGTGCACCCCCTCCTCAAGAAATCATTGCTGGACCCCAGCATACTCGACAATTTTCACCCAGTCTCCCACCTCTCCTTTTTGGGGAAAGTGATTGAGAAAGTGGTGGCGTTGCAGCTCCAGAGGATCCTGGATGAAACGGATTATCTAGACGCCTTTCAGTCAGGTTTCAGACCCGGTTGTGGGATGGAAATGGCATTGGTCGCACTTATGGATGATCTCTGGTGGCAGTGGGATGGAGGCAGTGCATCCATCCTGGCTCTTCTTGACCTCTCAGCAGCTTTCGATACCATCGACCATTGTATTCTTTTGGGTCAGCTCAGGGAGTTGAGGGTGGGCAGCGTAGTCTTGCGCTGGTTCACCTCGTTCCTCCAGGGCTGGTCCCAGTCGGTGTTGACAGGGGAGGAGAGATTGGCCCCACAGCCACTTCTTTGTGGGGTGCTGCAGGGATCAGTACTCTCCCCTCTCCTTTTTAACATCTACATGAAACCGCTGGGTGAGATCGTTCATCACCATGGGATGAGGTATCATCAGTATGCTGATGATACTCAATTGTATATCTCCATCCCGGGTGAGGTAAGTGATGCGGTCTCCACCCTTTCCAGGTGCCTGGGGGCTGTGGGGGCCTGGATGGGGAACAACAGGCTTCAACTGAACCCTGGTAAGACAGTGTGGCTGTGGATTGATGGCTCCTCGGGTTCCAGGAAGTTGTCATCTTTGGTTCTGGATGGGGTGGCACTGCCCCATTCAGAACCAGTGTGGAACCTGGGGGTCCTCCTGGACTCGCGACTCCTGCTCGAAGAGCAGGTGGCAGTCGTGGCCAGGAGGGCCTTTGCACATCTTTGGATGGTGCGCCAGTTACGCCCATTCCTGGACTGAAATGCCCTCCGATCAGTCACTCATGCCCTTGTCATCTCCCATATAGACTACTGCAATGCGCATGGGCCTACCCTTGAAAAGTATTCGGAAGCTTCAGCTGGTCCAGAACGCAGGTGCGCGGACAGTTATTGGGGCTGTAAAATTAGCCCATGTGACACCACTGTTACGTGAGCTGCATTGGGTACCAGTTTGCTTCCGGGTCCAATTCAAGGTGTTGATTATCACCTTTAAAGCCCTACATGGCATGGGACCAGGATATCTGAGGGACCGTCTCATCCCTATTTCATCAACCCGCCCTATCCGGTCATGCAGGGAGGGCATGTTACGGGCCCCATCTATAAAAGAATTCCATCTAGCGGGGTCTCGGAAGCGTGCCTTCTCTGCTGTAGCTCCCATCCTTTGGAACATCCTTCCCCCAGAGGTGAGACAAGCCCCCTCGCTCCTGGACTTCCACAAAAGATTAAAGACCTGGTTTTGTATGCAGGCTTGGAATGGGAGGGCAAACAATTATACCTGGGGATGGCTAGCTCCATGAAGTGATCCGGAGGGCCCTACCACACTGAAGGTCTGATTAAGATCTCTTCGCCGTGTAGATTTTATTATATTTATATTTTTATTGTATTTTGTAATTGTAATGGTTTTATATTTTAATCTTGTTTTATTGTAAGCCGCCAGAGTCCCCCCGTTGGGGAGAGATGGGCGGTGAATAAATTTATTAAATAAATAAATAAATAAATAAATAAATAAATAAATAAATAAATAAATGCTTATAAAAAACAAACATAAGTGAAGCCCTGGCTGGGATAACATTCAGAGCCCAGCTTGTTCTATATAATATCACAAAACATAGAAGAAGTCTACCTATTCTCATTCTTAGCCTCACTAGAGTAGATATTCCATAAGTTTCAGATTCTCTTCAGTGTTTTTGAAGAAAATGTCCCAGCTTTTGTTTTGTTTCAACTGTAATTCTATTTTATTTTTTTTTAACATTTTAAATGTCAGGGGCCTCCTCAACTATATCAATTGCCAGTTGCAGAGGTAACGAATGGCACAATGCATTGATATTATGGCATGGGTTCTGCATTGCAAGACTCAAAGAAGGAGATAAAGAGCTCATGTTACTATAAGCGCAACCAGATTTGTGTTTTAACTTCAATGCTAGCCCACCTTAGTATGTATACATATTTTGCTGAATAAGCATGTTTATATTTTAGCAATCAGGCTTTTTTTTTTTTTTTTTACCTTGCCTGCTCCAGTAGACCCAGCAACAGCTAGCAGCTCTCCCTTTTCAATCTTGAAGGTGATGTCCTTCAGGACAGGAGTGAAATGAAGATTGAAATTACTGAAGAAGAGATCGTCACTTGTTGTGGATATTTTATTATTACCATTCTCCTGTTTTGTTTTTGTAAAAAGCTCTCCACTTCCCTGAAAGAGAGAAAGAAAATAACCCTCCAAATTGTAAAACACCAATGAGTGATATAGGTTTGTTTGTTTGTTTGTTTATATCTTACATTTATTTTATACATTATATATTTATAATGCTTCTGCCTCCTATTTTACTCACAATAACAATACTGTTGTTGTTGGGGAACAGGAGGTAAGTTGGGCTGAGTAAAAGTACAGGACATTCTAGAATTTTTCATAGATATATCAATTCTTCTAATACTGTATTTCATATTGAACTGCCCAGAGTCCCTCGTATGAGGGAGATGGATGGTGATAAAAATAGGATAAATAAATAAATAAATAAATATCCTCTGTCCATTTCTTTACCCTATTAAAATTATTGCATTTGTTGTTGTTGTTATTATTTTCAAAATATACAGCATGTCTGATGCAAACCATTTACTTTCAAGTAAGACTGAAGTAGCTGCAACTGCTGCTACCTGCTTCTCTCCATTTTTCTACCATTGCCAAAGCCATTAATTGTTGCCATATATTAAAGGGTGAAGCTACACTGTGAGTATAGTCAGCTTCCTAGGCTGTGGCATGGTGTCATGCAACACTAATCAAAATTGCAGTATTACCTCATCCCAAAAAGCTGTTACTTTATCCAGTTCAAGACCCGTGGTTGTTAAATTATATTCCAGTGTTTTATATTCTTCTTTTTGCAAAAAATCCTGTAAATTTAATTGTGAGAGTTTTAAAGACAAATGTAACACACATTCTGGACATTAAATGCTTCTTTTTTATTTTCTTGTTCCTACACAAAATAATGTTAATAAAAAGATGGAAAGGAATGACTATACATAGCCTGTCCATATCAGTGAAAATGTATATTGAAAGCTCTGACATGATAAGGCAGAAAAATGTCAAGCAAAGTATCTTAGTATTATATACATTAAGAAAATATGGCTATGCTATAAAAATGTGTCCTGATTTATAAGTTTTGCAGCTAGTATACAAGGAAAGAAGGGAGGGAGGAGAGCAGAGAGAAATTTTCATAAGTGGTTATTTTCATCTAAGTGTATTTTGAGAACTTGAAAATCCATGCAGAGGACACTAAATCAGTGTTTCTCAATCTTAGTGACTTTAACATGTATGGACTTCAACTCCCAGAATGGCTGGAATTCTGGGAGTTGAAGTCCCTACATCTGAAAGTCACCAAGGTTGAAAAACACTGCAGTAGATGACCCTAAGAGGATGCCAATTGTGACCATTCTTAAATTGGAGGCTCTGCTCATGGTCATTCATGCCATAGCCACCTCCTGGTTGGATTATTGTAATGTGCTCTACTTGGGGCTGCCCTTGAAGAACATCCAGAAGCTACAGCTAGCATAGAATGAGGTGGCCCAGGCAGCAATGTATTTATTTCCTTAACAAATTTATATGGCTGCCCATCTTAATCAAATAACTCTGGGCAGTTAACAAAATACATGAATAAAATACGACCTAATAAAGTCATGAAAGAACAGAGAATTTAACAACAACAGCAACCAGGGCTCACCACAAAACTGCCTCAAAACACAGAACAGGCCACAAATACTGGTCTCCACTAGCATACTGATTCCAGCTTCTGAACTAGGTTATCAAGGCCTTCCAGAAAACCAACAGGGCTTGGGCCATCTGAATCTCAGGGATGAGGCTGTTCCATAGGGCAGAGATTGCAACAGAGAAGGCATGCTTGCTGGGTCCCACTAGATGACATTGTTTCAGAAAGGACCTGGGTGGGCATCCTCTAGGTCCCATCTGTGAAACAATGTCATGATGGGTGTGCCCCAATATACTTAGGTGACCTTCAGGTTTGGGGGATCCATTGGTTTCCTGTGGGCTTCTGAATATGATTCAAGGTGCTACTTGTCACCTTTAAGGACCTACATGAATCCAGTCCTCGTTATCCAAGACACTGTCTTCTCTGGCATTCATCTACCCATCCAACCAGATCCCATAGCATCAACTATCTCCAAGTCCAGGACTGTCAGCTGATGAGGCTTCAGATTTGGGCTATTTCAATCACCACCCACATTCTCTGGAACACCCTCCCAGTGGAGCTTCTGTTTGTGTTCAGGAAACTTATAAAAACATTTCTCTTCCTTTTAGCACAGCAGGAGGAACTTCATAATATGTGGATGGGGTATGCATGGCCTCTTTATATGATTTTGTTTTTATATGGGTTTGGGGGGTTAAACAATTTACTATGGGAATGGATGACATACAAATATAGTTATTAAATAAACAGCTATTTACTACTTAAGCAGCTGTATAGGGGGATTCTTGTTTAGAAAGGAAGATGTGTATGTACTTCCAACTTGTACATGAAATAAATGGTGGACTTTTCATTCTGAAATCATACTATGCATAAAGAAAATAGCCAAACTGAAGTATAGTAGGATAGCCATATATGTAGGACGGAGACTTTACACAAAAATAATGTAGGACAAAGTAATGTAAATAAAGCAGTATTTTGACTTTCCAATTGAAATCACTGAGATTCAGCATTATTATATCTACTGCAACTATATTTTCTGTTTTTGTTCAGTGAGAGGTAGATTTACAAATCAGCATGGTTAACAGAGCTTTGCTTCTTCCTTGAACAATGCAGCTTACAGAAGATACAAACTTCAGTCCTTAAAATGCTGGGTCAAAAGAGAATCCAGTTTAAGCACAACAGCAAATGCCTGGAGAATATTTCTGAAGTGAAAGTAGTGCCTTCACATAATACATATTTTCCACATCACAACAGTAAAAAAATGAATTAAAACTGGTTTCCCAAATATCATTTAATGAAAGTACAATAATACCCTAACATACTCTATATGATAAATTGGCAAGATAAGACACCACAAAGGAGTAAATTATATCTTGCAAGTAATTAGATTTAGATACTGTACCTGTATCTTGTTTATTGCTCCAAGAGAATCATACCATGTCTGCACAGCCCAAGGAAACTGTCTAGTGACTGTCATTCGAAGAACAATGCAGAATGAGATGGTGGTAAATATTTTTCTAAGAATAATCCCATGGATCAGTGCATATGGAAGGACAGCCAAGAACACCACAAAAAAACCAGAAAAGAAGAAAGCTGAACTATTGAAGTATCTTACATATGCCGCTTTTTGGGTCAGTTTCAGTTCACCTCTGTCAAAAGAGGCAAAAAGTTAAAATCATTACATTTGGTGAATGGCATCATCCTAAAATATGAAACCGTTATGAATATGAATAAGTTGCATTAGTTCAGAATGCGTACTGGAACTGTATTGAAAGTGCAGCTGCTAATCCTTCATCAACTTGTATTTTATTTAATGTATATTTCACCCTTCCTCTGAGCAGCTCAGGATGGCACATATGGTTCTCAATACCTAAGTTGACCCTTTTTCCTCATAACAATTAGACTGAGTGATAGTGACAAAAGATTGTCCAGTAAGCTTGAGGGCTGAATAAGAATTTGAAGTTCAAAGAATTGACCACAGTTCTCTACTTTGCATGAATCAATATTTTAACTTTGAAATATGGGTCTTACTGCTACAACAGAGCTGCACCTTTTGAGGCAAGGTGGAGCTCTACAACTCCAGACTGCACTGCAACCATAGTTAGATCTAGGTGGCAATTTATGACAAATTATTTTTGTTACTGCATCTGTCTTGGTGTCAAAATGCTAGGGATTTCAGAAAAAATATATAAATCAAAGAATCTATGGGTAGGGCTGGAATAATTATTTTCTCTATGTAAATATGGGTATGTCTGTACTAAAGAAGAGTACACTTTACACAAGTAAAAAGAATGAAAGCAACTTCCCTGTTCTCTTGTGTCTTTGTCTCACAATTTATAACACTTTATCTCTAATGTTGCTTTGAAAAGATTCTAGACCTACAGATATCAAACTAAATACTGCCAAATAAATTAATTCAAGGATTTTGATAAGTTATTCCTTGCATTACTTCTAGAAAGAGAAAGGAGTCTTGAAATACACATTAACTGGAAGAGGGAAAGTGCAGAGAATGTCTCCCCACTGGCTCATCAAAATGAAAGGGTTTATCTGCAACAGCTTAGGAAATAACAAAGCTCCTCATTAACATAACTCCAGAGAGAAATATGCCTTTGTATGGTGACATAATAAAGGGATTGCAGTAGATTTTGTTTTAAAGCATCGTTTACTCCAGTAGAATGCTGTAGCAATAGGAAGTTAATCATTCAAAGAGTATGCATCATCATATTCATACTCTATGAGAAGAAAAGCTCTTTCCCCAGAGATTTCAGTATCCTTGGAGTTGATTGACATAAGATTGGATAAGAGGTCCAATACTAAAATAGACTATGAAGAGTTTTAGGGGAAAAAAATTGCGGAACTAATTATCTGTCCAAGAAGATAGCAAATCAAATTCAGTGTTGAGATCTGGAACATGATGCAGATAAGAGTGGGGAATTCTTTGCCTCCAAATTATGGCTAAATCTGGGACAATTAAATGACTTTGATTGGATTTTAATAGACAGAAATAAGTCACTGGGAATCAGGCAGCAATTAAATTTAATAAATTATTATTATTATTATTCCAAATAATTAGCTCCCTGTCAGAAATTACATACTTTTCTAGTAGTACATGAAAAACCTGTGGGACACTCTTCCAATTAAACAAGTTTAGAATTGAAATAATCATCTAACTAATAGGTAAAACAGTTAAGGTATAAATTCATGCATAATTTGGAGAAGGCAAATAAGAAAGTTAATTACACTTTCTTACAACACAAATTTAGAACAACAGACTGACATTTTAATGAAGAAAAATCAGAAATGGCTATTACTTTTTCTTTAAAAAACAAAACAAAAGAATTTAATACTTACAGTGTTCCCAGATCTAATAAAAATATATTTGATAAACACCAATTAGAGCCTCACTGCCATTCCCTTCTGTTCCTATTCTTAATTCCTTTCCTTCCTTTCCCTATTTTCATATACTGTATCTCAAGATCACAGTTTCAAGGAATACGGGATCTTCAACTTAGGCTGAATTGCTTTCACTTTCGAAGATTTATATAAGCTGGCTCTAACTTTACCATTCTTTCTAGTTTCTAAAAAAAGTAGAAATTCTACTAAATTCTAACTGCACTTACTACTATTTACAATTTGTACACAGTGTGCCAGATACTAAGCCTCCAAGTTTTCTTTCTCAAAAACAGAATATAATGACACACCCAGTTCTACAATAAGTTCTGTATAACAAACAATAAAGTATTTCTTAAGGAAAACATTCAGTAACCATATAGTATTTATGGAAATGACTCATAAAACAACAGCAGCAAGTAATCTAGTCCCTGATGGAAACTCTGGAGGGAAAAAACTACCTAATCACCCATACAGACACAGTATGCACATTATACAATATTTGAATAATTTTTTTGGTTCAGGAGGTAGAATTAGACAAGAATGTGAACAAATTATTATTTTACGCTCCACTGACATTTTGTGTCTTTTTAAAAATAAGAATCCTGCCAAACGATATAGTTAAAAAAGAACACTTTAAAGGAAAACTAAAAATACGTTCTCTAGAGTCCCATACCTACATCTAAAAAGTCTGCTGGCCTCCAAAAAATGAAGGAGAGAAGGAAAAGGGAAACAGAGTTTAAGTTTAACATGTTTCAATTTATTTCATTAGCTTTCCCCAGTTTAAGAATAATTTGCATATGGATAACGTTTAGTTTAAAACAGTATATTTCAGTTTCAGATGACATGAAATTCAAATGAAGTCTACACTATTTAAATGAGATGACTTCTGTTCATTATATGGCTGATTTCCAGGTAAAAAATATGAGAAATGGCTGTGACTCCTTGGTAAAATGATTTCTGCAAATCTCTTATTTAGATAGGCCATTATAACATAGATGGTGACAGATAGCACACCACCTAAAAATAATTGTTAGGATCAGCATGACCCAACAGTTTTTATTACAACCAGGATAAAAATGACAATTATTGTCTTACAAACTAAGCTTTAATCTCATTGCTGGGTTATGAAGCACATATGCCATGCATCCAAGATGGACAAATATACTTACTGTCGCAGACTTTCAATCATATTTTCCATTGCATCCTCCCAACAATAAGCCTTGACTGATTGTATATTCTCTATCATTTCTGAGGTAATTACAAGTCTCTCGTTGATTTTTCCTGCCCGTTGATCTCTGTAGACAATTGTGTTTTATATTTAATACTGATCACATTTAAAATCTGGTAAGCACTGCATAAACTATACTACAAATAACGTGATCTATTCATGCCATAAACTAGAAGTTTACAGAAGATTGCACTTTTTTGTCCACCTGGTAACAAGTTTCTAAAATACTTACCACATCCTATAATACTGTCCAAATGACCCGTTAACACTTTTATAAAGCTGCACTGGTACAGATGTGCCATTATGCAAAAATACAAAGCTGAAAATCAATAATTTTATTTGAGGACACTAGCCTTATGTATAAATGTAAAAACCGTAGCTGTGTGTGTGTGTGTGTGTGTGTGTGTTTTAAAAAAACCTATTGGGACATATCCTTATCTTAAACTCACATATTGTTAAAACTGTAAGGATCTTTCAAGTTTCCTCTCTGTACAGACTGCCCTGGAATAAATTCCCATTGAGTTCACAGAACTTTTTTTTCTGAATAACATGCAACAATGAACACTTAGAAGTATACTGAACTCCATGTGGAAATAGCAAATAAGAGTAGTCCAAATATAAGGCATTTAAGTTTTGTTGTATCATGGGGCCGAGTATCCTGTAGCACAGCCTCTTGCCATTTTGAAGTTTAAAATACATGCAAACTATAGTGTAAGGCCTAAAGTAGACCTAACTTAATTTTAAAAAAAGAGGGGAAAATTCTACAACTACCGTTACTTCTGCTCTTCCTACCTGTGCCACCACGCTCTCTTTGTGGGCTTAAGTTTTTTTGCCCCCCTCAAAGGTTAAGTGTAGTCCTTAGGCACCAAACAGTTGCCTATCATGCCATAGTAATGGCGCTTAACCAAATACTGTTCTTTATTTCAACCAAATCCAACTTCTCAAAGCATAGCTACTGGAATCAAGGCAAAGGAAGCTATACTGTATCATGTCAAAGCAGAACCAATTGTTTGGTATTTTTCCTTTAATTAGAAGTATCTAAAGTGGCTATAGACTATACAATAGATAGCCCATGAAACAGAGTTAGTGCTCCAAACATTCTTGGCCAGGCTGATGCAATGGGACAAAATGCTCAGTTGCTGAAGAAACTCTAAATTGCTTGGAGTCCAATTCTCATTAAAAAAAAAAAAGTGGGGGAGGAAACATTTAGTGGACGCATGAAGTACTGAGGACTGCTAGCTCACAAGCAGGAAAGTACAAAGTTGCTTTACCTTGAACTCTTCAAGTTGTAATTTGCATCTCTGTTAGACTGAGACAAAAGGCATATCTGTACTGCTAGATTGCCCTGTTGTGAGTATGGGCTAGTGACTATGCATGGAGGAGAGGAATGACCTGTGTCACTCTCTGCTTGACCCCAGACCACAGCCAATATGACCTCAGCCTATGTTTTTGTGCTCCGTGTTCAAGGTAGTTTTTGGCTTGTGCCAGCTCAAGTGCTGCTGTCCAGTTTGTGGTTATGCTTTACTTTCTTCTAGGCAAAACCCTGCACTCTGACTGGCTACTGTGCAGAAGTGAGAATGCTCTCTCACCTTATTTCCCCAGCTTTTCCTCAAGCAGGTTTGCTGCAGCTTCTGTTGCTAATGGTGTTACAGCAACATAGTGCTTATAACATTTGCTTGACATGCAAAGAGTCACTAATTTGAAATCCACCAGAAATGTTTGTGTGTGTTTTAATTACTATTTTTCTGTTTCCTGGAGCCACCCACCTTTCCTCTGGGCTTTTTCTAAAATTAGTGTTCTTCTTTTTAATAAGTCCATTGGTGCACTATTGAAACACTGGGGCTTTTTTTTTTTAACCCAGCTTCCAGATAGCCCAAGCAAAGTACCACAAAGAATAATTACTTATTCTTTGGGACTATTTGAAAACTGGAGACCTTCTACCTCAAGTGACTGGAAAAATGATGAAGGAGTGCATCATTTAACATGTGTTCTTTTTTTTTTAAGCAGTAAAATGGGTAGCTCAAGGAAATAAAAATAGTAATGAAAAAAAAGTTACTGCTGGGTTTCAACCCAATGACATTCAACATAGCAGGCAAATGTTATGACCACTTTGCTCCTGAGAGACTCCTGTAAAACAGTAACTGCAGAAGACATCATAGAGTTAAACGTGGGAAAATACAAGAAAGGAGATTGCACTTTAAGGCTAGTTGATGTGAGCTTGCATATAGGTTTATTTTGATGCTTTAACTTCACACACACACACTTAATTTAACTTTGTATACATATATTTTTATTTGTATATTTATATATGTATGAATTTATGTGTATGTTTATGGATGTGTGTATGTGCATACATCTCTCTCTCTCTCTCCCTCTCTAATAAAATGTGCCCACAGAAAGAAAAGTGATTGGTGATTGTTTTCCTGGCATAGAAAACTGGGAAGGCAGAGCAGCAGGAAAAAAATGGGGGGGGGGGCTGCAGTAGTTGGCACTTTGGGCTGAAAACCTGGCAAGTTGCTGCAAAAGTACCTCAATCCAAATAGAATTTTCTTAAGTTGTCTTAAAGTCCAGCTGCAATCAGTACTGGATGGGAGCAGTTTAATAGCACAGTGCAGATGTGCCTTTAATAATCTCAGCAAACCACAAAGTGTCAGGAACACAGCATATTAGCTTAAATGAGAGATTTCATTAATCGTTATCATTTTTTTGCCTCTAATGTAAAGAAGAGACATTCTAAATTCTCATTAATGTGAGTTCTAATCTGAGCCAGAAAAAAAAAACCTATATTCTATATTCTGATCTACTTATCTGGCTACTCTTCTGGCAGTTGAAATCAATTTTTTTAAAAAAACACAGGGGAAGGTGTCTCCTTGCCTTGCCCTATGGCCTAGAGTGCTGTGATATTGTCAGGAACCCTGGGAAAATTAAATTTCCCTTGGCCCTTAGCACCAAAAACATTGCTGTAGGAACTTAAATAAGAAATAAGCTTCAGGAAATGCATCAGTCTTACTACCTGTGCCTTACCAGTAATTCCTTTCCAGCTTATTTATTCAACAAGCTTTGTACAACCTTCATACTTGAGAAAAATACCCGTAACTACTTTGTCACCTGTATTTCATCATCATTCGTCCTAGCCAGGCTTGAAAAAGGACAACAAGAATCAAGAATCCAAGTCCACAAAATGCTGAGGCCTGCAACATCTCCCAGAGAAGCCCCATCAGCAGCACAACTTGTAATGGTGCAATCCATACAAAATGAGCCAAGGCTAGACCCTGAAATAAAAAAATCACAATAAAAGCACAAGGAAGCTACACTCAGAAAGCAACATGAGAGCAGGTGTCAAGAAAGGTGGAATTCCAGATCCTTTTCCCTGATTCTGCTTTCCCACTCCAGCCCTAATCCCCCTCAGTGCTATTCAGGATAGAGGTAAAAGCTTGGACAAGATTTACAGTAACCCTTATCAAAACTAAGTCCCAATCGAAACAAATATTTGAACTAAGTCCTCGGGATCTGAGAAAAGAGCAAGGGGTTTTCTTAAGTAGTCCTGAAGCTAAACAATTTTGGAGGGAGATAGAAGCTTTTAGAGCACCATCTGTCCATAAATAAATGTATTTATAATTTAGTTACCATGTTATGTTAAGATCTTATCAGGTTATAAAACCAGGTAAACTGAGAAACTCTCATTCCATATAGATCTCCCCAGTATTTTCATTCTGAAGATGTTGCCTTGCTCATTGTACAATAGCACATTAATGTTCACCTATCAGTGGTACGAGAGCCAGTCTGGTGTAGTGGTTAAGACACCAGGCTAGAAACCAGGAGACTATGAGTTCTAGTCCCACCTTAGGCACAAAGCCAGCTGGGTGACCTTGGGCCAGACACACTCTCTCAACCCTAGGAAGGAGGCAATGGCAAACCACTTTTGAAACACCTTGCTAAGAATACTGCAGGGATTAGTCCAGGCAGTCTCTGAGAATCAGACATGACTGAACAGATTAAAAACAAAAAAATTAGTGGTACGAACAGGAACCTTTTCTGTTAACACCACTGACCATGATGTAGAATATTTATATGATGTTTTTATATGAATTATATATATATGATGTAGAATGATCTCCATCAAGATTATGTGGGCTCTGTGCATGGAATATTTCCAACAGCTATCTGCTTTCCTTGACTACCAATGCTGATAGTTCTAATTATTACAATAATTATGTTGTGGTGTGGTGGTTAAAGTGTTGGACTAAAACTAGGGAGACCCATGGAAGTTTATTGGGTGACTTTGGGCCAGATACCCTCTTTCAGCCCAGCCTACATCCCAGGGTTGGTTTTTTTTGGGGGGGGGGGGAATTGAAAGTTGAATGTATGCTATTTTGAGCTCCTAGAAGAAATGCAGAATATAAATCTAACAAACAAATTGTATTGTTTTAATATTCTATGGATCGATTTTATTGGCTCTTAGGGTATCTCCGTAAGAGTTTTGCCAAAAAGGAAAATTTGTATTAATTAATAAAAGAAATAAATTTTGTATCTCGAAGATTTGTGTATACTCATCCCTACCATTCTGTCCTAAAACAGCTACCCATCAGATTTGTTAGACTGAGGTATACTAACTGGGCTAAGGTCATAAAAAAAGCTTCCTGAATGCCTTTTGAATTACAGACTTCCTGGCATAAGGCATCTAGTAAACTTTAGAGAACATGTAGTTCTTGATGTTACTAAGCAATATCCTCAGGTAGTCCTCATCAGGATGGCTGGATTTCTGAGAACAGTAGTTTAACAACCACTGGAGTGTCACAGGTTATTCATTCCCACTATACACTATACCAGTGATCCAGATCTGAATGCCTTCAGAGAGAACAATTAATAATTTTGATTTCCTTCCCAAATTGGAGTATATTGGCATAGGGCCTGGTTCCTTGAGGGACCGCCAGACTCCCATAATATCTGCCTGGCTGATTCAATCCTGCAGGGTTGGCATGCCTCGGGTTCATTCAATTAAACAACTTCATCTACTGGGATCCCAGAAACATATCTATAGAAGCTTTCTCTGTAGCAGTGCCTGCCCTCTGTAACAAGGTTCCCCCCGAGACCAGGATGGTCCACACTCTGCTGTTGTGCAGAAAAGCCATGAAGACCTGGCTCTTCAGCCAGGCCTTTGGCAAGGGAGGATGAGAACCCTCATTTTACCATGCTTGCCATTTTTTATCTTTTATCTTTTATTGATTTTATTTTAATTTCTTTGATTGCTGTGAGTCACCCAGAGTCATTGAGAATCTGGCAGCAAATATTATGGTTGGTCACACAGTCAGCCAGATGTTTAGACTGCATTTGGCATTTTTGTCCACCTATCGAGTACTTCCGAAGGACCGGGTTAGGCAGATGTTGCTGTTTAATAATATTAAAGGTATTGTCGCAGCATGTAAGCTGTTCCAAAAAAACCTGCCTTTTGCAAATTTTATTGATTTTATTGTAATTTCTTTGATTGCTGTGAATCTCCCAGAGTCGTTGAGAGTCAGGCATCATTTATTATTATTATTATTATTATTATTATTATTATTATTATTATTATTATTATATTCACATAGCTCTGCATAGCTCCCAGGGACTACAAATACCAAGCAAACTGTCTCAGTGGGAATTGGATTCAAATAGAATGTCCAAAAATCCTTTCAGATGAATGGAACCTGGCACCTCTGATGGAACCACAATTGCAATGTCTATTTTGCCCCTAAAAATATTACTAGTTGGGGCAGATAAATCTACCTTGATAATTTCAGTATCTGGGAATAAAAACACAGAATTCTTTCTAATCCAGACTTATCAACCCAGCACCTTGAAAGTGTCTTGGGACTGCAACTCCAATAATTTTCAGACAGTTGCTTTGATCTCAGCCTGAAAAAGATTCTTATAGACCAACCAAACACTCCCTACCATAAGCATAGTGGAAGGAGGTCTCTCTCTCTCTAAGACTGGCACTTGCGTATGCAAGGAAGTTAATTACTGAAATTTTAAGCAATTTTAATTCACCCCAAAATATCCCACAAAAAAGGAAACAAATAACATTCTGTATTTTCCCCCTGCCATTTAACTACTGCTAGCCTAGTACAGAACTTGCAATAACACTAGCACACATAATAATTGTTCCAAAAGTAAATCAACAATAAACTAGTGAATATATAAATATAATATAAATATATCCAAAGGAGATCAATGTTATGAATTTAGTATTATATATCCTATTCTCAGAATGTATTAATGGCTTAAAAGCCACTTGAAATAGCAAGAGTAATGGAATGTAAACAAATAACTTAGATCCAGAAAATTCAGGCAAGTGTGATGTTGTTAGCATACCTAATATCATTGTATTTTTTTCTCTGATTGTTGTTTTGTTTTGCTTTTTTATAATTAGCTCAAGCCATATAATTCAGTAGCAAACCTATCCATAGCAAGGAATTTACTTTATTTCTCACAGTGTTAAGCACATTATAATGGATTAGAATTGATTCCTTGAAAGGAATGCAATAAACATGTGATTACCAACATACTTCATCAAATTTGTTCAGATTGTTTGAGAGGAGGCTAACAAGTTGTCCAGTACTTATTTTATCTAGGACTCTGCTTGACAGTTTTAAAATCTGTAAGAAGGAACAAAAGAAAAAGCTGTATCAACCAATCAGATATAATGGTACAAACAGAAATTAAAATAATATCAGTTAGATGCTAAGACTGTCTGTGCAATAATATGATTTTTATATTCTGTTACAAGCACACATCTTTTTTCATCCTGTACATGCTTAATCAAAAATAGTCACTATATTCAGTAGAGTTTACTCTCTAAATAAACGTTCAATAGACCCTGATTGTATCCTCACCAATCACCACCTAAGAACTATAAATCATGAATAAATAAATAAAGAACCTGGCTCTTGCCAGGAGGAAACTGAAACCACCTTTTTAACATCACATCAGTTAAAGTTAGGTGGCCTTATAATCTGGTGATGAAACAAAGGCTATTTCATTAGGACTTGTTCTTAAGAAAACAATTAAGCATCTTTGAGGTGCAGTTAAAGGTATGTGTGGATAAGACTGCAGACTCACAAATATCCCACCCCTACTTGTCCATGCTGCTTCCCTCTTCAGTTTGCAAGGACCATGCAAGTAATTACATCTGATGCAATGAACTCTGATTTGTACTTAACCTCCAAACCAAAATTCATCTTCATTTTAAGCCATGCTTTCCAGTTCTGATTTGGAGAATAAGATGAGGCCAGTTTTTAGTTCCAAATTAATGAAAATTATATTTTGTGCTTGTAACTGAGATTGGAATGGGATGTATTATTATTATATATTGTGCATCCATTTATAGAACCTGAATGGAAAAGAGCTAGACAGATTTAAAAATAAATAAGTAAATAATGCATTAAGTTTATAGTAGTGTAGTAATCAGATCTGGAAATCAATTTTTAATTGGGAGAATATATTATTGTGTTTCTGTTTTAATTTCAGATTCTTTTCACATTTTATTAAATTTGTAAAAAAAATATCTGTACACAAATACAGGTTTTTGGTTTTAGTTTTGTGCAGTAGGACAATTTATAAGTAATGGTAAATTAAGTTTGTCATCCTTGGCTCATTAGCTACCTTCTTTCCTAGTGTACTTCGATTCTCTCTGTGATTAGGCAAAATTAGTCCTCATTGCTCCAGGAAGCCTGCACTCTATTCCCTACTGGGGAATTTGGATGATGGTTATGTATCTCATGTAGCAACACCTACCTATACTCCCATTTTCTCTGTTACTGCTGGTTTCAAAGCTGCATATTAATAAACCCTCTACTGATATTACATAATAAACTGAATGAAGGCCATAAAAAAAGAGATGCTCCTTACCACAGGTTACATCCTTCCATTACTGTAACAATGTGGGGCTACAGTTATATTAGTATCAGTGTCCTATGCAGTTTAATTACCCTTGCATTTCATTTAACTAAAATAGGAAACATACCTTTTTATAAATTAAGCTAAACATGGCTATCCTTATTTGCATTCCAATGTGATGGAGGCCAAATATTGCTGGGTGGAGAAGCAACATCCGTACAATGAAGAGAAGACAGAGTCCTATGGCTAAATAGTAAGCTATTGATCGTTCGAGTGAATTAGAAGGATCGTAAGAAGCAATTATTCTTCCCAGTAAAAGAGGCTGCACAGATTTAGTAACTTCCTGTGGTTAAAAAAAAAGTCAAATATTTCTGTCAGTTTTTTCAAATAGCTAATGCATATGTGCACTTATATATTCAGCAAATGTGGGCATGAAGAATTACATGGACTATGAGGTGACTGGCTCAGTTAGCAGTGGGCAAAATGGGGCATGTCACAGACCACCCTTTGCTTCCTAAACTGCTATCTTCCCTCAAGTATGGTAGAGGGAAGTATGAAAATAGAATTCAGCAGCTAACATGTTTTGTTCCTATCTATGGGATTACAGGGAAAGCTCTTTCTCTTTGAAAAAGTAACTTTTTGTCTTTTGCCTCAGGCAACAAAATATGTAGGGCCATTCCTACCCATATGTCCTCTGTCTTTGGAACTAATGAATGCAAAGTTGCAGAGGTATTCAGTATTCTGTAACACATAATGTTGTCCCTTTTAATAGCCTTGTGATCAGTATCTTGTTGAAAAGGGACTTTTTTCTAACCTGTTCTTTATTATGACTTATAATGACAATGATCGCTATTGGAGAGGAAGAAAGATAAGTGAATATTTCAGCGGATCCAGCTTGCAAAATAATGTTTTTTTTTCTACAATGGAAGTTGAAGTTATGACTCTGAATTTCTGAAAACACTGTAATTTCAAGAATCATATTATTGTATAATCATAAGAATTTAGGCTATTAAAGCTTACCACAATAACAACTGTGGTCATTTTGGGTCAGATTCCCTCTGTAGTTGCAATGAACAAAAATGATTCCATTCATCTGAAAGGATCTTTTTTCAGACAACTGTTGTCATAACTTAATAAATCTTTAATAACTATCATGTCTGCCTCTATACTTACAGTTTGCATTGTTGAATAAATTCATTCTCTCTGTATAAATGAAGATTGAAAGAACGGGAAAAATTCTACCTTTTATATATCCTTTAATCATTCTTACACTAGACAAAAGAATGGCAAATCTTAGAAAATTCTCATTAAGTGATGTTCATACTTCCCTGAGGAAATTTTAGACATATTGTATGAAATAATCTTATAGCATATGATTTATTTTGATAAAAAATAAGTTGGAAGAATGTCAACAGGAGCTATAAGTGAGGTCACAGGTACCCTTTGTTTTCTGTCCTTTAAATAACCTAAGGTCAGCATTGTAAATTGATTTCTCATTATTATGTGTAATCATTTCCTAATAGGTCAGCATGAAAACGCTGGTATTCATACAGTGTTTTCAGAAATGGACTGAAACTGACACTCTGAAACACATAGCTCCTGTTTTAAGTACTCACATTGTTTTACATTATTACATATAATTTTAGAAAAAGAAAAACAGAACAGACTTATGTTTGACCAACACAGCAATGTTTTTAGTACACAAGGAGGAATATTTATAAAAGAACAATTTAAAAAAGAATTAGGCAGGTGTGTTGATGCATCCATGTTTAGGATCAAGACCAAGGTAAAATCATAATAAAACCTGCTTTGTGTTTTTGAATACATGCATGAGAATGTTAAGGGAAAAAATAAAAAGTTAATGACTAAAAATCACAGCTGGAAAATGGAAAGAACATTTTTCAGAACTAAACAGAGTCACAAAACAGTGGGCAAATTTCTGAGTTGTCCAGAAGTTGTCATCAGATCAGAAAGTACAAAAATTAAAGGGTGGCGGGGGACATACCAAAAATGATCCAGATGCTACGGCCATGAAATGTGCAGGCAAAGGACAGATATGAAGAGAGAGATGACAATCTTCATATTAATAAAGTTTTGGATTAACTTTAAGTAGGACACTAGGTAAAAATTCCAGTTGGAGCCAAGTCACATAACATAACTTAATGACTCCAGAGCAGTGTTTCTCAACCGGGGTTCCCAGGGAGATCACAAGGAGTTCCCTGGGAGATTACAATTTATTTTAAAAAGTTATTTCAAATTTGGCCAACTTCACATTAAAGAGGTAAGTTTCATTCTTTATTTTTAGGTTAAGAACACTGGTAGTGCATATATACAGGCCTACACATGAAACGAATATAATTTTGTAACTTCTGGCCTATATTTGAGCCTGAATGTGCAGGGGTTCCCCGAGGCCTGAAAGATATTTCAAGGGTTCCTCCAGGGTCAAAAGGTTGAGAAAGGCTGATCTAGAAAATGTAATGGAACTCTATGAACCTTAAGTCCCTCTTCAGTTGGTTAAAAAAAAAATCATTTCTCTTCTACTCTGCCCTGGAACTTACAAATTATAGCACATGTGTAACACTATAATTTGTATTTTTACTACTGTTTGTTGTGTATACCATACAGAGATAGCAATATGTTTTTAGATTATTGTAACAAAGTGATTTATAGATTTTCACAAGAACGCACAAGACATGACTATATATAATGTTTCACTTTAACGATTAACAAAGAAAAAATAATATTGTATCCAAATGATAATGTCTATAGTTATTCTTGCTGCTTCTCTTATGATTAGAAAAAGAGAATTTATGTACCATGTGAGACCTTAGGCAAGCCAGCTAGTGATAGGGACATGCTGAAATCATGCTCTCCAGAATATCCATCTATCAAAACTAACAGCTATTCTGGCTAGATGAAGATTTCTTTGTAAAGATGCAGAGTCTGAATATTAAATGTGTATTGCAATTTCAAAGTGCCTTTGAAAATCATTATAGACACACCTTGCATTAGTCTTTGCTATAGTCCCATTATACTTGTGAAAGTTAACAATATTTGCTGTATCAGGATAATTTATATTATATACTAACAAGATTATCTGTATAACGACCAAGTAGCAACAGTAAGAACAGACCACGGAACAACAGACTGGTTTAAGATTGGGAAAGGAGTACGGCAGGGCTGTATACTCTCACCCTACCTATTCAACTTGTACACAGAACACATCATGCGACATGCTGGGCTTGAGGAATCCAAGGCTGGAGTTAAAATCGCTGGAAGAAACATTAACAATCTCAGATATGCAGATGATACCACTCTGATGGCTGAAAGCGAAGAGGAACTGAGGAGCCTTATGATGAAGGTGAAAGAAGAAAGTGCAAAAGCTGGCTTGCAGCTAAACCTCAAAAAAACCAAGATTATGGCAACCAGCTTGATTGATAACTGGCAAATAGAGGGAGAAAATGTAGAAGCAGTGAAAGACTTCGTATTTCTCGGTGCAAAGATTACTGCAGATGCTGACTGCAGTCAGGAAATCAGAAGACGCTTAATCCTTGGGAGAAGAGCAATGACCAATCTCGATAAAATAGTTAAGAGCAAAGACATCACACTGACAACAAAGGTCCGCATAGTTAAAGCAATGGTGTTTCCCATAGTAACATATGGCTGTGAGAGCTGGACCATAAGGAAGGCTGAGCGAAGGAAGATAGATGCTTTTGAACTGTGGTGTTGGAGGAAAATTCTGAGAGTGCCTTGGACTGCAAGAAGATCAAACCAGTCCATCCCCCAGGAAATAAAGCCAGACTGCTCACTTGAGGGAATGATATTAAAGGCAAAACTGAAATACTTTGGCCACGTAATGAGAAGACAGGACACCCTGGAGAAGATGCTGATGCTAGGGAGAGTGGAGGGCAAAAGGAAGAGGGGCCGACCAAGGGCAAGGTGGATGGACGATATTCTGGAGGTGATGGATTCGTCCCTGGGGGAGCTGGGGGTGTTGACAACCAACAGGAAGCTCTGGGGTGGGCTAGTCCATGAAGTCACGAAGAGTCGGAAGCAACTAAATGAATAAACAACAACACTAACAAGATGATGGATAAAATGAAGCATGTCAATTTAAGAAAATATTTTATCCATGTTACTGTACCTTGCCTTAAAAATGCAAGAAAGGCAGTGAGAAACAACTGGAACGTCCATTGTTTTAAAACTGTATTTTGAACCAAAGAAAGAGAGCAAGAATTCAGCAAAAAAGAGAGAAAGAGATTTTTGAACTTTCCGAGTTGAATTGCAGAGAATTTCTACCAATTTAGGAAAGCAAATTCCATCTCCAGCATATTTCAATATTTTTATGAACGTTGCTGACAAACATGGAAGTTTGTTGAAGAATGCTGAGTCATCTTTTCATACCATGATATCTCAAGCCAACCAAAAGAACCACTGTATACATAGTTCTAGAATCACATTTTTAACACTGCCAAATTAGCTTTATTTATTTAAAATTCAGTTTCATATACATTAATTTTACATGATTTCAGCATGAAACCTATATCCACAATTACTGATTCCATGATGTTTGAAGACTTGCAGCATTTTCAAAACTCATGGGCCAATGTCTCCATCAATTTTACAACAGATTTTAGTTCTGGATGCCTGTGACTATCTTAATAAGCATGTGCACAAACGCATGCACACACACACACAAAATGGTGATCCCAACTTTCTAATTCTTTATCAGTCTAGAAACAGAAACTTAATTCAGATTAAACTTTTCTCCAGTCTCTTTCCACATGTGGTAAAGGAGCAGGAGCATGTCTTCAGGCTCAAACAAGTAGGCCTCACATTTTATAGACCTCCAAGTGTCCATGCATCAACATAAGATTTAACAAGTTGTAAGTACCTAAGATCCAATGGACATGAACAAAAATCACAATCATTTTGGATGGAAAGAATTGGCTATGCTTTCAGTTAGAACATAATGCTTAACATAAATGCTTTCAGTTAGAACATAAGATGTATGCGTGCGCACACGCGCACGCACACACACACACACACCATGGAATTTCTCCTCTCCATCCCACAAATGTAAGAGGAAAAATACAGTAGATAAGATAAAAAGCTTGTGAATGTACTGCTTCACTGTGTATATGGGGTATATAGATGGTATCTGATACTGATAATAAACAATCTGAAGCTCCACAAAATCTGAAGCAATTGGATTTATATTCAAAGAACAAATGATTAAAGATTAAATAATTCTAAAGTGTATACTATAACTATGTACTCTTGGGTAAGTTCATCTTCCATTTACTTCTTCAGATGGAAAATGGCAAAGCAATTGTTCAACGATGTGCAATAAATTATATTTAAAATAGGAGCTCTCATTGATGAGTTCCAGTACATTTCCTAAACCATTTTTTTTTTTGAAATCTCACCCATTTTGTCTCTAACATAATGCCCAGAGTCACCTTGTATGAGATGGACGGCCATATAAATTTAATAAATTTGATTGACAAACAAACAAACAAACAAACAAACAAATAAATAAATAAATAACTTTATACTTCAAATTTAGTCACTGTCCATCTCACTCAGGGAGTGATTCTGGGTGGTTTACAATAAAAACAAGAATAAATAACCATTAAAAATACAATACAAACAATATTCTTACATAAAAGTACAATCCAAGTCAGAGGTGTTAAAAAGATCTTAATTTATGGGAGCATCTTCAGGGTGCTAACCACCCCACAAATAATTATGAACTATTGGCAAGGATTAAAACTATGGTACACTTAAACCTGCCTTCTAGTGTATTGCAGAAGAGAACACCTCTGTAAGATATAAAATATTGAAAAATAATCCATGTATTTTTAATATTTTATAAGAAAGAGGTAGAGAATTTGTAGCCCTCCAGTTATTGGACTACAGTTCCCAATATCCTTGAACTTCAGGATCCTGGCTAGGGCTGATGGATATTTGAAATTCCACAAAATCTGGTAGCCCACAAATTCCCCACTTCTGCTAAAAATTTGGCTTAAATGAGATGTGTGTGTTTGTATATGCGTGTGTTTATGCTGGCATACTCATTTATAATATATACTATACAAATGAGGTTTTCAGTTTGGTCTCTGGTGACGAGGATGAGAGTAATTTTCTAATTAACATTATTTCTCACTCTGACTTGACTGCAGAGATGAAAAATAGTTCAATTAAAATATTTGTGTTTAGGAACTGTATATAATACTTATGCATGTTTTAATATAATAAATTATTCAATGTTTTACTTCATTTGACTCCCATTGAGCCAGCTTTGATTCCTGTTGGAATGAAATCAGTGTTGACTCATGCATGGCGTAGAATTCCTCAGGCATGGCATAATAATACTCCAATATGTTAACTGAAGTAAAAGGAAACTCTTACCCCTAAATATAGTATTATTCCGTAGAACATAAATTTCCAGAAAAAACACCGTCTAAGAGCATTGATGAGTTTGGGTTTTTTCTTTGAGGCCAATTCTCTGTCCCATTCTCTGAGGAGTGAAAAAGAACATTAAGTTACGTGATTAAATAAACCATTCTGTGGCCCAAACATAGTTCTCTTCGCTCAAGGATATCCAAGGAGATTTAGTAAAGGTATCCATTGAAAGGAAAGCTTTGCAAAGACCCCAAGTATCTGATCCTCTGTGACTTGATAGCTCAATAAAAGTTCAAGTGTAGTTCGGTCAAATATTTGGCAGATGGAAATACTTAGTTATACATCATTCTGCAGAGAGTTAATTCATTAAAAAGGTCACACCGTATGTTTTAAAGAAACCTGTTGTACTTCTTCAGACCAATAAACAAATAATAGGCAAATAAAGGTTTTGGATTGCCTCCAATACCAAGGAAAAGCAAGGGAAAAAAGACAAACAATTCTATTCCATTTTGTTTTGTTTTGTTTTTTCAATAGAGCATGTCAGCTAGCACTGAAAAGCCTTTTCACAGTGTAATTCAACAACCCTGAATGATGCATTTTTAGAATCAGTTTTAACAGATAACATAATTATTTATGGAAAATAAAGTAATTACAACAGTATTAGATACTGATAAAGTAATTACAACAGTATTAGATACTGATAAAAGTTCCAACCAAAACGGAATTTGATAACTTCTTAACCACACTGAATATAATCCTGGGAATTAACTAAATAACACCAAAGAGCAACTGATATGACAGACCATACTAAAGCATTTTCTTCACAAGTGACTTAAGACATCACCCCACCACAGTATAACCCAGCCATTGCTGAAGATATACAAACCATGACCTCATTATTGTTATTTGGTACAATATTTGCATGATTCTCTGAGATGCTATTAAGTAGCTGTATGGGGAATTTATTTAAGAAAAGGTTGTATCTTTTAAAGAGACTACTAGAGCTTTCAGTGGGATAGAATAGCATTCAAATTAGGGAGAAATTTATGAGTATGGAATCCATACACATTTTTTTTCAGGCCCAGCACTGAGTATTAGTTGGGGTTACAGTTGAGAAGATGACTGCTTTGGGAATGCATCTGGGCTGCAAAAATCCATATAATCATTTAGAGTTTCCATAGGTGTTTGGTGCTAACTAGGGACTTTCTGGAGTTTTGCATCCCAAATATGGTAGCCTAAATGAATTAGATAACATCTGTTTATCTAATCACAAACATGTTGAATCAAGGCTCAGGCTTCAAAATTCAGTCTGAACTAGAATATGTCAGCCAGGAGTCTCTAGTGCAAAACAGATCTCTAAGGTACATTTCCCTGAGGTACCAGTTCTCTTTATGCCAAAAGCATCATGTTTCTCAACGTATGCTCATCAGTCCAAGCAAATAAAGCATCTGACCAAGAGATGACCCAATATTAAGGATTCCACTCTTTAGGAAACCTGGGAAATATTTTTTATACAAGAGACGTAAGTGTTCTTAGCTTAACATCAAATCTACACAAAACAGGTAGTCCTTTTGGTTATGCACCTCCAGCTCCCTGACTAATTTAACCACAAGAATCCACAATGCTGTGTTTGTGGCCAGAATGACACATTAGTTAGTTTCCATGAAAAAAGAAGCAATATAATCATAAATACTCTGATAAATTTTAAGTACCTAAGACTCAAGGTGGGATTTTTCTATAACTGAATACATTTACTTATTTATTTATTTATTTATTCATTCATTCATTCATTCATTCATTCAGCCCTGAACCACAGAAAAAAGCTTTCCATTTAATTAGTAGAAATACAAAAGTAGAAAAAAAAATCCATACTGAATCAGTACTATTTGTACTTATTTTAGAATCATTAGTTATTTGTATTAGAACAAATCAGAACAGAGCAGGACAAAATTAAATGTAATTTTCTGTCAAGGTCATTTTATATATAAAACTAATTTCGGACTCTGATCTCAACTTATTCTGGTTTAGAATTAAAGAAATCAGACCTACTGAACTTAGATTTACTTATGCAATTTGGTTCTTTTTTCATATGGTCTAGTTTGGTTCCTGGGTATATACCAAATACATTTTCTAAACTGTTTTTAACAGATTTTGGAAGTGTCTTTGCTTTCAAAAGCTTTGTTAAACCTATTTCATTGTTTTAAACTTTCCCAGCTCAGAATTGTGATAAAAAGTGTTGGCAAGTTTCAGCAAATGTATGCCAACATTTGACAGCAGAAGTACAAAGGCTACAAACCAAGTTAGTGACACTTGGGCTATGAGTTCCCCTTCCCACAAATAAATATATATTTATTAACATATGTAATTAGGGGATTTTAAATATTAGATATTCTGTACACTATTATAAGAATTATACACATTTAATATGGATGTGCAAAATTCACTGATCTAGGAATAAAATAAATTCTCTCTGGACCATACTAAATATCCCCCTAGTCCATGCTATTCCAGTGATTGTTCAATGGTTTCTGGAAGTAAATCCTCCAAACCAGAAATGTTTCCTGGCATGGCATTGCAATGGCATGGTTCTGGAGAAGACTTGACATGGTCTAGATAGAAATGGAATATTTCAGAGTTCTACAGAATTTTCTACTCATACTGTATATCAATGAATTTTGTACATTCCTACTGCTTAAAATCTTATGGATAACAAAACCCTTTTGGTTCATTAAGAAATGTTAATAAAAGTACGTAAGAGGGCATTGGACTAGACATGCTAGAAAAAATTAATGGAACACATGACCTCTTTGATACACTTTCAACATGATCTCAACTGGATTCATTCAATACACTTATGTCTTAAATAAGGTATGTAAGAGTTCCATCACAATGTCAGAAATTAGTTGAGAGGGAAACAGAACTTCCATGATGATACTGTCTGGGTTCACATGTACTATGCCTTGGTTTCCTTAAACAAAGGTTTACTGAATAAATCACATTTTCCATGACTTATATATAATGTTTATCCATGTAACCAAGGCTTATAAACCACAAGGTTTGGTTCATATAACCCACTAACCTTGAACAAGATCACAAAATGGCTCAGGGTTCTGGTTTGGAGGATTTACTTCCAGAAACCATTGAATCCAGCTGTTAAATGATAGCTGACTTGAAAATTAGTAGAGATTTATTTATCATAGGATCTGGGGAAAAATGTGGTTCGGCCTCATTATTTACATTACATTTTCAAAAGTGTTACCCTAAATAAATGGAAGTTTTGATGGTATATTAGAAGTAGTTTGTTAAAAAGTTTTTCATTGGGTTGAGCTCCTAAGAGCCTTTCACTTTCCAAATGGCTTACAAACAAAATGGGGAAGAAGGCTATTTTCAAAGAAATTTCTGGATTATGTACATGAAAATAATTCTGTTGAAGAACTAATGCTGCAATCCAAGTATGAATGTCTGAGCAAGATAGGATTTACATTTGAACATATGCCTGGGATTGTATTGTAGAGAGCCAGTTTTGTGTAGTAGTTAAGGCATCAGGCAGGAGACCATGAGTTCTAGTCCCGCCTTAGGCACAAAGCCAGCTGGGTGACCTTGGGCCAGTGACTCTCCCTCAGTCCAGGCAGTCACCAAGAGTCAAGACTGACTTGAAGGCGCACATACACACACACACATACACACAAAGATTATATTGTACTTTAATATTTCTGAGATGAGCAATACATCAGTTATGATATCTGGGTGACTATAATGCCATTTGTATTAAAGATAGTAAGCAGACAAGGCCTTGGACCGGAACTGAGGGGAACCAGTTTCCAATTTCCACTCAGCCCCAAAGCTTATTGAGTAACACTGGTCAGTTATTCCTGCTTAACCCAACCACCTTCACAGGATTATGTTTTTGAGAATGAAATGAGAAGAGACCACCAACACATACCATGCAGAATGCTCAAGAGAAACAGTAAGATTTTTTTAAAAAGTAAATAACTAACTTTACATTTATACACTTCCAAATATATAGACTTATGTTAATACATACCTTTCTAATTTTTCAGAAAGATTATCTGCAGAATCTGCAGCAGGGATTTGATAAATGTCTGACAATTCCAGGCGCTGTCTGTAGCCCTTTCTCAAAATAGGCTTTGTCCATCTAATAAATAATAAAAGCATTTTAAAATTAATCTAGAAGTTTATATAATATATGCATTATAGATACGTTTTTAGTTTTCTATTTTTTATTTTAGCTCCTGCTAGCCATTCAGAATCACATGGTGGGTGCACAGTCACACAAATTGGCATCAGAAATAAATAAATATTAAGGTGCAGAACAAATCTGGCATAACTTTTTCCAACTACTCAAGGGGAACCTACCCATTTTCAAACAGCAGTTGCTCATGTCATATGAGACACATACTTTCAAAACAAGGTGGATTGTTAAATCTGTGAAATGGGTATGAGAAAAAAAAGAAACTTAAAATGGCACTGAACACACCCAAGATCTTGGGTCCATCTAAAATCATTATTTGGATCAATATTGGTTAAACTATTCTATAAAGCATGATTTATAATATGCTCACTGCTTACCAGTGAAAAATAGGACACTATTTTTAGTTATTATAACTAAAACTAACTAAACTAAACTATTATAACTAACTTTAGTTTATATTACATTATAAATAAATATGCAACTAAGTAGTTTTGTTGTTGCTTATTCGTTTAGTCACTTCCAACTCTTCATGACTTCATGGACCAGCCCACGCCAGAGCTTCCTGTCGGTCGTCAACACCCCCAGCTCCCCCAGGGATGAGTCCATCACCTCTAGAATATCATCCATCCACCTTGCCCTTGGTCGGCCCCTCTTCCTTTTGCCCTCCACTCTCCCTAGCATCAGCATCTTCTCCAGGGTGTCCTGTCTTCTCATTATGTGGGCAAAGTATTTCAGTTTTGCCTTTAATATCATTCCCTCAAGTTGGTAGTTTACCAACCATAATTTATGCTTATGGTGAGCATATTGTCCCTGAACTATTTTGTGAAGCTTACATTGTTGAGCCTGAACTCATATGCTAGAGTGAAGAATGCTTAAATAATAGAAATGCCATGAGGAAATGATTTCCAAGACTTCCTGGTTGGCCTCACAATTCTTATTCAAATACTTGAGTCACCGAAACCCTTGGGCATAGCAGCAGAATTTCTGCTTTTTCCCTTTAAGACTGCCAACATATTGCTTTTACAAGTCCCTTCCGTTCCACAAGTTCCACCATTCCACCACTTTATGCCATGGGATTCCAAACCTACCTGCTCCAGAAAAAGGTGCATGATTCTTTGGATCTTTACCGGCATCAGCAAAATATTAAATTGAAGGCACAAATACAACCATACAGCCTGAATATGGAAATGTTGATTTTTAATCTGGTATCCTTGTCTCAGTATGACTACCGCACAGAATTATACTGTAAACAAGCAGCTTACATTGGCCCTTCTCAAAATTAAACCTTTTCTATATTACTCTCATTCACAATAAACTGCTATTTACTTATAGCATTCTGACTTTACTTCCATTTATACGTATATAAAAAGAATTGCAAAGATTAATAGCCACACCTTTAAGAAGATAACTATGGGCAAAACTAAACATGGCTTTAATTTCTATTAATATGCTTCCCTTCTAAAGATGAATAGATAAGCAGGCAGGGGTCCATTACCCAATTCTGAATTTTAAAAATATAAACAGCAGCCAGAGGCTGCAGGAGATGAGTAAATACGATTTAATGTATCCATTCCCCATGGACTAGGTTATAACAGTCTTCTCTTTGAAGCTGTGATTTGCATCAGAAAGAGCATCTCAGTTGGCAACAAATTAATTAAGAGGCCATGTACACCTCCCCTTCCCAATATTCCAGATACTGTTCCACACCTAATTGGAAGGGGAATTCTTCTTGAATGTCATATCGACCTTTGGGAACATGTGAAAGACCTTAATACTACCAGTTCAGATTATCACATTCGCACCTGATCAACTCCAGGTTCAGAAGCAGGACACAAGCCTTAATAATTTGCAATGCCTAAAATGTTGCTCAAGCATTTAAGAAATGCAATGCGTCGATTGCATTATTACAGAAATAAAGTTTTTTATAGATATGGTTAAAATAAACTATGGTTTCTAGTATTCAACTAATATATGAGTGAAAATCATTTTTTTTTCTTGCACAAGGATACATACAGTTTTGTGTTTTTGTGAAGAGTTGAGGGCAGATATTAATCTAGTGCTAAAATTATTTTTATTTATCTCTTACATACCAAAAAGTCTTTCTGAATCTGGCACCCTCCTACTATGCCAAATGCTATATTGGCTGGGAATTCTGGGCCTTGCAATCTCTACCCACTTGGGCAGTGCGATATTGAGAAAGCTTGCCCCAGAAAAACAGTCCTAAATGTGCAAGCTGGTACTTCTAAATGGTACTGTGAGAAGAACTAAGGATGGTAAAAATATGTATCAGTCCTCCTCTTCACAAATGTAATCTTACCTTTCATATAAGAAAACACTGAACATTCTCCTCATTTGCCATTGATAAGAAAAAGATAAAGAAGAAACGCAAAACAGAAGTGTTGCAATGCAGTACCTCCCGAATGGTTCTGATTTACTCAAATGGCAAAAATATTTCAACAGTATTTTAGAATGGTTAGAATGGTTATAAATCATTCCAGCCTATCTCATATCATATTTTGGGGAAGCTGTTTCCAATAAAGTGTTACTGTCTACACTTTTTTTCCTTTTTTATTAAAAATGTAACTAGGCATTTTGCCAATATGAAGAAAATAGAATGACTATGTAAGGGAAGTATCTTGTATCATTCTCGGAAAGCAGTGTGAATCTCAAAGACTGTTCTCTGAATCAACTGGTGCTCTATTTTATCTAATACCCCTTTCGTACAGCTACAGTGATGTAAATAATGTATGTCTGCAGGCCTGCCTAATCAGCAGAGGTTACACTGAAACACACACACAGACACACACACAGGCACACTTTGTTCATTCCTATTATTCTATCTCTGCTAGTTTGAGCAGGAATAACTGTAGATATGGCATTGGCATGGACTTATTTCTGAACAAAATTGTACTCAGTTAAAGAAAAATAATGCTGCACAGTTTTGGTAAGAACGCATTTATGTTTATTTAAGTCATATTTATTTATTTAAGTCACATTATTTGCAGATAAACAAGTACGGTTGGTTGCTGAAATAAAACTGGATATTAGATAAACATTATTCCATTCCCTAAACTGGCCTGAGCTATAAGCACACACTAAATAAAAATTATTACTGCTCCTGCTGTTACTAATATTCCATGCAGTGAAACACCGGGAAAGGATTCATTATTTTTCATTGGGAATGGATTAGGAGTTTGAGGTTAGCTACCATTTATACATCAAATGGGGCTTTTTCCTTCTATTTCTCTCTTTGTTGCCACAATATGTAATCTTTTTGTAGCATAGATATTCCCAATGGTAATTTTTATATGCCAAAGTAAATTCTAATAGGCATGTGGAATGGGTGTATGTGATAATGTCAATATGGTGGCATTCCTTCCTTGTTCCTCTTGTAACTCAAGTTGATTTCAGTTCTCATGAAAACCTTTCTTTGCTTTCCAGATTCATTTTCTGGTAGACCTGAGACATGTTCAGTATGACTTCATACAGACTTCCACCCCAGTACTAGCAGTAGATCTCGGTACTTAATGGGATAGTTGTCTGTTTGTTGTTTATTCGTTTAGTCGCTTCCGACTCTTCATGACTTTATGGACCAGCCCACCCCAGAGCTTCCTGTCGGTCATCACCACCCCCAGCTCCCCCAGGGACGAGTCCGTCACCTCTAGAATATCATCCATCCATCTTGCCCTTGGTCGGCCCCTCTTCCTTTTGCCTTCCACTCTCCCTAGCACCAGCATGTTCTCCAGAGTGTTCTGTCTTCTCATTATGTGGGCAAAGTATTTCAGTTTTGCCTTTAATATCATTCCCTCAAGTGAGCAGTCTGGCTTTATTTCCTGGAGAATGGACTGGTTTGATCTTCTTGCAGTCCAAGGCACTCTCAGAATTTTCCTCCAACACCACAGTTCCAAAGCATTGATCTTCCTTCTCTCAGCCTTCCTTATGGTCCAGCTCTCACAGCCATATGTTACTACGGGGAACACCATTGCTTTAACTATGCGGACCTTTGTTGTCAGTGTGATGTCTCTGCTCTTAACTATTTTATCGAGATTTGTCATTGCTCTTCTCCCAAGGATTAAGCGTCTTCTGATTTCCTGACTGCAGTCAGCATCTGCAGTAATCCTCGCACCTAGAAATACGAAGTCTTTCACTGCTTCTACATTTTCTCCCTCTATCTGCCAGTTATCAATCAAGCTGGTTGCCATAATCTTGGTTTTTTTGAGGTTTAGCTGCAAGCCAGCTTTTGCACTTTCTTCTTTCACCTTCATCATAAGGCTCCTCAGTTCCTCTTCGCTTTCAGTCATCAGAGTGGTATCATCTGCATATCTGAGATTGTTAATGTTCCCTCCAGCGATTTTAACTCCAGACTTGGATTCCTCAAGCCCAGCATGTCGCATGATGTGTTCTGCATACAAGTTGGATAGGTAGGGTGAGAGTATACAGCCCTGCCGTACTCCTTTCCCAATCTTAAACCAGTCTGTTGTTCCGTGGTCTGTTCTTACTGTTGCTACTTGGTCGTTATACAGATTCTTCAGGAGGCATACAAGATGACTTGGTATCCCCATACCACTAAGAACTTGCCACAATTTGTTATGGTCCACACAGTCAAAGGCTTTAGAATAGTCAATAAAACAGAAATAGATGTTTTTCTGAAACTCCCTGGCTTTTTCCATTATCCAGCGGATATTGGCAATTTGGTCCCTAGTTCCTCTGCCTTTTCTAAACCCAGCTTGTACATCTGGCAATTCTTGCTCCATGAATGGCTGAAGTCTACCTTGCAGGATCTTGAGCATTACCTTACTGGCATGTGAAATGAGTGCCACTGTTCGATAGTTTGATCTTCTTGCAGTCCTTTAGTGTTTCCCTTTTTTGGTATGGGGATATAAGTTGATTTTTTCCAGTCTGATGGCCATTCTTGTGTTTTCCAAATTTGCTGGCATAGAGCATGCATTACCTCGACAGCATCATCTTGCAAGATTTTGAACAGTTCAGCTGGGATGCCGTTGTCTCCTGCTGCCTTGTTATTAGCAATGCCTCTTAAGGCCCATTCCACCTCACTCTTCAGGATGTCTGGCTCTAGCTCACTGACCACACTGTCAAAGCTATCCCCGATATTGTTATCCTTCCTATCCTTCCTATACAGGTCTTCTGTATATTCTTGCCACCTTTTCTTGATCTCTTCTTCTTCTGTTAGGTCCTTGCCATCTTTGTTTTTGATCATGCCCATTTTTGCCTGGAATTTACCTCTGATGTTTCTAATTTTCTGGAAGAGGTCTAACTTGTCTAACTTGGACATTTTATTTTGTGACTTTGTCACTCCAAGAAATATGCACTGTTTTACACTGCTGATCAGTGGAAACCTACAAGACATATGGGAAAGTTTAGACTGGGCCAGGACTTTGAAGTCCCCAAAGTGTTTGGGAGGACTCAAACTCAAGCTGATTGTCCAGCTTTTCCAACATTTCAGCATCAATGCTTCCACTAATCAATCTATCACTTTACTGAAGTTCACATACAGTACACACCTCTATTTACATAAGCTAATCATTGAATGATATTATTACATTCTAACAGACCATTTTTTCCTATTGGTATACAGTGCAGTACCACTTTGCATCACTATTCCTGGGCTAGCAAAATTCTACCAACAACTTTGAAACGTCTCCCTGGCACCTTGGTTCCAAATTATTTGATTTTGGCTGGTATGGAAAATTAAAAGCATGGCTTCATAGGGCTAATGCTCTGTTCAACAAACTACTATTTGCCATGGTCACTGTGGTGAGTTTGGCAAGCCCCATTAATAACCATCACAAGCAGCTGGCCTTCTTCTCAACTTCTATGCAGGCATATAGAATTTCCATATGTTCTCCATCTTCTTGCTAACTTGAAGGCTATCCTTACTTCACCTGGGCAAGAAAGGCAGCTGAAGTAAAGATCTCAAAAATCCCTCATCTGGATTTTTGTTTGCAATGCTTTATGTGCATCCTGTATTCAGAAAATTCTGGGTAAGGAAATAGGCATTGAGTTCTTCAGTGGGTCTCATTCTTTAACCAGTCTAGCCTTTTCATCAAGTGGAACTAGACAGAGGGGCATCATTATAAACCCTGCTGCCTAAGGATGAGTTGAGCACCTATAATCACCAAAGCCCAGAGCATAAGGGCATCGTAGAATGCTCAGTTTTTCTATTCCAAAAGGCCAAGACAAGATAAGGCAACACTGAACTTACTCTACTGAAAGTGATTTCTTATTTTGAACCCTAACAAGTAAAGTATGCTATACACCAAACTCGAAGCCAAAAATCCAATGAAAAGCCAGTCCTCTCTTTAGCCAAGAAGGGGATAATTCTTTTCATTTTGTTGTATATGGGAAGAACGAACATAGGCTCATCCTTTTGTACATCACTCAACTCTGCCAAATTTTCCTTAGACTCTGATTGGTCTTCTGTAGGATTGCTAGAATTTTCCCCAAAATTCTTCACTTTCTATGCTGAAAGATGTAAAATGACAGAAGACTATTCTATCCAGCTATCTAGCTACCTAGCTAGTTTATGATGAAAACAGGTTTTTAGATAGCTAGATAAAATCCCACAACTTCATCTTCCCCCTTTCTGATTTTAACAATGTAGGATAGGTTATTCTGAATTTCCTAAAAACCTATTTTCATCATAAACCTGATACAAAAACCAAACCCTTCAGTGTAACCTATCTCAAAAACAGCACCTAAGAAGTATATTTCTTCGCATAGAAGTTCACACACAAGAGGGTTGTTAGTATTTAAAGGACAACAGCATTCCTCATTCTTGAAAATATATGTCAATAGAAGTAAAGAGAATAGAATAAAAGTAGGTTCCTTATTGTCAAAGGTTGTTCTTTTGCAATATTTTAAATTTGTGTTTCCCTTGAAAAGTGCCATGTGTGTAATAAATTGCAAAGAAAAGTAACCATGAAAATAGAAAGGAAAACTAGCTAAAAGTCAGGTAATAAGATGTAGTTTTAAAATATTTTAAGTATTTATTAACTCCGATAAAGTAACCAAAGTTACATCTTTCATGGTAACTTAGACTCTTGCTACCAAATGTTACTGATATTATAACATAGTAGCAGGAATTTGCAGCTTAACCAAGTATAAAATAACAAGCTGGACTTGGCCCAAAATCTTTCAGGGTGGAATGTTCCCATTCAGTATTTCAGCCAGTCACTGCATACCATATTCATGATACTCCATTTGCTATACTTCTCCACCCAACTGGTATTCTGATTTTGCCATTGCCAAAAGTTTAGCCTACTCGTTTATACTGGCTTATTGTTACTTATTTTTCTGAAAATTTTTTAACCTTCTCAAACACATCGGAACTTCCATTTGTTTTCTTAATCACTCCTTGATTCCATATCTATCACCTAAATTAACTATTAGTGGATGGGATGGATATACATCAAAGCAAGGTGGAATTTATGAATCTCTGAAAACTACATAGATACTAGCTGAAAAATCTAACATTGGAGTTTTGATCCACTCCATAAGGTTTAAATTCAACCCCAGAACTGACACCAGGAACTAGTGGTAACTAAGGAAGTTTAGATGCTGGGTGTGGGTGCAATTGCACAAATTAAAAATGACATTTTCTATTTAAAGAAATCACAGAAAAATACAATGAAACCAGTTTTTACATGAAGAAAAGAATGTGGCATGATTACACCATACCATATAAAAATGGGTCAGAATTTTTTTCCTGCGAAGCAGGCATGCCATAGAATTTTCCCATCAACTTCCTTCATAAAAGTTCTTAAGGGGCACTTTAATAATTACATTTAGTTTTATGACCGTAACAAAATAAGTAGGAAGCACTGTACTGTATCTTTCAAAGGCACTCTCAAAAGTATATCTTTGTACTACACACTCCTTTAACAAACTATTCTTCAATTAACAATATGGAAGTGATATGCTACTGTCTTCTTCTGGGATGTTCTTCTGATTTCCCAGTCTACTCCTGAGATTTCCTGGTGATCACTCATTTGACTACTAACTACACACACATACATACATCATTCAAATTTGTAGGATCTCTGAAGGTAGACAGAGATAATGCCTTAGCTACCTCCGGGGTATATCACATGTCACATTAGAGTTGGAATGACTCACGCATAAAAGTATCTGTAATATATATGTTAGTTTTCTTCCTATAATAATTTTTCTTCTACAGTTATCTGGAGTTGGGAGGACCGAAGACCTGGATTAAGATCTTGGCATAATGACAAGAGTTTTTAAATCTTTTGCCCCCCCCCCGAATCCCAGTTACAACCTACTCATTTCTAATATGTACTGTATCCAACTGGAGGAAAATTCCATCAATATAGTTAGCTTCTACTCTCAGAAAATGAATTAAAATCTGTGTGTATTTAACACAGCTATGGTGTATATATACGAATAAGTCACTTGCTGAGATGGATGGCTATAGAAATCGAATAAATAAATAAATAAATAAGTCACAATAAAAATAACATAAAGAAGAAACCCACTAGCGCACATTGTTTTGTAATGTAATGATGCAAGACTGTCAGAAATCTACTATATAGGATAATGAAAGAGGCTAAATAGATGCAGGGGTAGGATATATCCATGACATTATAATGAATTTCATTCTAATTTCCATCTCTTGACAGAAATTACATGTTTCAGCTCTATATTTCCTAATTTCTGGTTCTTAGACCTTGTACCAAAGACAAGCCCATATTTATATTTGATTTATTTACTTGTCAAATTTATATGGCCACCCACTTCATGCTGGGTAGTATACAAATTAAAAACAAAACCTAATACAATAAAACAGATAAAAGGTACCTATAACCACAGAACCAACACACTCCAGCATGGTAACCCAATATCATTCAGGCAGATACATACTCCAGTCTATCCAGAGCCTAGGGGAAAAGCCAGGTCTTCAAGGTCCATTTAAAGGATCTTGAAATGAGGAATACAATAAAATCTATGAGGAAAAATAGGGGTAGAAGTGGTAGACAAATTGGATTTATCGCACTGAAGTAGTATCTGGTTTCAGTAATATGGTAGCTGTTCCACAATAACAGTAGTAGTCTTTCCTGAGACACCTTGCTGCTGTCAGTCTAGTATGGGCACATACTCAGTCTAGACAGAGTCTGTCCCCATAATAATATCCCTAGGACTGGGATGGTTATTATGAGCACATACTCAGAGAGCTCAGAAGGAACAAGAGTGTTATATACGTAAAAGAAGGAAAACAAGTTCCACTTCTTCTTTTCACTGCTTAGTAACTAATACTCTTCATAAGAATGATACAAGCTTCCATGTAGATGGGGTATTGTCTTAACTCTCCTTTTATTTGCTTTATAACTTATTTCTCTTTTAAACATTTCCTCCCTTAATCACTGTCATTGGATTTGATTGTTCTAATTTTCTCAGCTTTTATCCTATATCAGTAAATGGAAATATGGAAGGTTTTCTTTTTTATGTGAAGTTGTCACAAGATTTTTACAGTTCTTCTCATCAGGAACAATTTCTACCTACCTACCTACCCCATGTAGGGCTCTAATGTTCCAATAATCAGCTAAGCAGTAAACATTATGCAAATATCAGACGTTGAGAGTGCTGATACTAGTGTACCCAGCCTTCTAGCTCCCTTTTTCCTAAGGTTGACAAATATGCCTGGAAGAGAAGTAGGTGTGCCAATATCAGTGTGTCCGATATTGATCATGGAATTTGATCCTTGGCTAAGGCTTGAAGTATTCCTATGAAGTGTTCCACAATAGTAGTTGAAAAGACATGCTCAGTAGTTACAACCTTTGTCCTTCTTGAGGAAACTCTCTTATTTGTGCTCGAAATTATGTCTTGATAGAACAACATTATACTCATACTTGAGAACAGCTTTCACAAGCAGGGTGCTTGCTTATGTGCTGGCACTTCACTTCTCATAATTCTGGGAGTTACATTTCAAGGACTTCTGGAATATGCCAGGTTGGTAAAATCTAGTGTAAACTGAATTTTACAGACCTGCTGCTTGCTCCATATATTGATGCCCCTGAAGAAAGATTGATCACCTCCCAGCAGAGATATTCCTAAACCTATACAATTCATGCCACCGGTGAAAATATGGGTTTCATTTGCCTTTATTTATCAGGAATGTAAGGCTCAGCAAGGTTATTGTAGAACAGCTACCATCTCCTAAGTAACAGCAGCACTGGGTGTTTCTCAAGATATCACTGTCTCCTAGCAAGTTCAGCATAAGCAAGCTAACACACATTCAGTTGCATGTGCCAGAATGACTATAATCATTATCATTTTTCAGCTGTTATTTCCAGCAACTAAACTTTTCAAGTAAGCTACTTTATTCAAAAACCTGTGGAAAAGCAAAAGACAGAGCTTCCAAACCAAATAACACTGGTTCATTGATTACAGTTAGAATATAGCTCTTATATTATACACTATAATATAAAGTTATAAAAAAAGGCAAGGACATTCTGACGTAGCCATCAGTTGAAATGTCTGCTGCATATTTTCATCACTGTGTGAGAGTCCTTGTGTCTACTCTGGATCTTCAGGAAATGAAAAAAGGGGAGGAAGGAAAGCCCATCAGATTAACCGATGGAAGTGCAGGAAAATCAATATTCCAGCTAGTGCCCTGAACCCCACCTTCTTCATTTCTTCACTGTGTTTTCTTTCACTGTAGAAGGAAGGGGGATAACTGACTGTGGAAACAGATGGCAAACTCATCTCTCACAGCACTTCTGATTTCGGGCAACATGAGGGAAATCCAAGGACACAGGAAGTAAGATGGGACAAGAATTTTCATCAGTTGCTTGTGCCACATCTCCAGAGAAAATGCTTCAAAAGTGCTCTCAGTCCAGCTCTATGGAACCCACAGAGTATCATGGGGATATGGGAGACCCAAGATTATATCAGCTTAGAAGTGCAATAAAAAAAGTTTCAGCACAGGTAGAGAGCCATAATCATTCCAATAAGAGTTTCTGTCTGTGCTTTCTTTTGCAGAAGGGTGCCTAATCATTTTTCTGTTAACAGCCACATTCCCTGTGAGGAAGTCTGTTGGAGTCCTCACAGTAGGCAGAGCTGAAATAATCAGTGACTGAGCCAGAGCCAAAAGTAGATGGGGATACATATTATCTAGGCGTTCTCTTTTTCCTGTTTCTGATATGCTTCTCTTTTTCCTGCTCAAGAAGCAGTCTGCAGGGATGGCATATATAGCTATTACTAGAAATCTGGACTATCTGCAGATAACATTTTAAATTAGGCCATCATCAACTTTTTAAACTATGTGAGATCATAATTAAGTGCAATGACTGTAAGCATTAAATTCTATCATGCTATAATATTCATTTTTGGGCAAGGCTTGGTCAGCCACAGGCCACCTTGAAGCGTTTGGAGGAGAATTATATTTATATGGATGGAGTTTTAAGTATCATAAATGATAATACATTTAATTCCCAAATCCAGAATTCACATATGTAATTTGTTTCAATCTAGATTGGTCAATGTAACATACAGGACTAATTACAGTCATAGTATGAGCTGTAGAGAAAGACAGGTGATTAAATTCCTTGGAAATGTTTATATCAAGCTTCTTGAGATAAGAACTGCCCTATAGTGCTCAGCAAGACATTCTTTTGAAGTGATTACATTATCATCCATTTAGTGCAGGTCTAGAGAAAATTCATGAAGGTTCTTTTATTAATAGATGCTTAAAACATTGGCATGTTTCAAGCATAGTAAGAGCTGCTGAATGTAGTGAATTGGTAGGGATAAATTGGTGCCGGTGTGAGGGGGCTCCAAGCTAAATCATCATGCTAAGTCAGATTTGTTTTAACTATGATTTGTTACAAAAGTCACAATTGGTTAGGTTCACACAACATAAGTATCCTTTAAATCAAGCTTGACTTCTGTTGACTTCATAGACACACCCCATGGAATTCTCTTAGCAACAATACTAAAGTGTTTTGTTACTGTACTCCTTCATGATATTTATTAATTTTATTTCCCAGCCTAGTCTATAGGCCTGGGATTTCCTGGTTGTCTCTCACCAAAGCACTAGTAAATTCAAACCTTGCTGAACTTTTTGAGATCAGTTAAGATTGATCACAAAAGGTATCTGGCATCCTAAATATGATAAACTATAAAACATGGTTTACAAAACCTCAGTAGTTGGATTCACATAATATACAAGCCAGATCCAAACAAAGAGATCACGCTGTGGTTAAGCACAAGGTGTGAATCCTGTCTCAATGTCTCTAAATCAAATTTTCACTGGGTTGATTGGATCAAATGGCAAATAAAGTTACAAATGTCACTGACTCCTGAACATTTGCATAGGTATTAACACATGATCAGAATGACTAGTACAGATTATAAATATTACTGGCCTCACTCTAACATCACATTGAATTCGGTTTTTTTCCAGTGTCATCTCTAAGTTCAATCTATTTCAATCAAGCAATTATGGATCAATAGAAAATCACATGCAGAAACTGTATGCAAGTAGGGCTGCATTCCCATGTCCTTTATTCTGCAATGTAGTTAGTCCAAGTCCAACATTATTCCACTACATTTCTATAAAACCTAATGCTTTCTCAGTTTGACCATTTTACTCAGTTTTGCTTCAATTAGCACTTCTTGCCTCTGTGAGCATTTCATATCCAGAAAATATGTTGTTACCTATCTCATTTCCCCTTGCCACAAACAGGGATTATGGCATGTGCTGTTCCCTTAAATGACTTAAATCTAGTAACTATGTTCAGTGAGTAGCAAACCTACTCTCTGCTTGTGGCACAATATGGTCAGGGTTGGGACACGATGTTCTCTGAAAGGTTACAAGGTGGATTGCAAGTGATGGATTGAAACAGATGGCATTTCAATTTTTTTCAACTATGTAAGATTCTATGAAAAATATTCTCTAGCAAACTATTTCTATACAGGAGAACAGGAATTGTTACTCAGAGTTCTGGCTACCACTATCCTTAGCACCTCTCAACACTTCCTTAAGATTCTCAGTCCTAATGTAATGTTTTGCAGTGATTAGTAAATTTAATGATTAAACAAAATAATTGTACAAGCAACTACTTTGAGTAATAAGCACTGGAAAGTAAAATCAAGTAAACACATTTTCTTAGTGTTCAGATGAGTTCATTGTCAGTGAAAACTTTCAGTTATAATAATATAGGAAGGAAACATTAGTGTTGCACTTGAAATTCCATGACCCTCATAGCAACTTTAATGAGCATCATTCAATAAGGAAGCCTAGAAAGAAAATACTGGTATCTTTATTTTGTCAGTGTTCAGTATATACAGACCTATACATACATTACACAGGGGTTTTTTTTAAAGCAAAATGTCACTTTCCTATAGTAATGAAGTATCAAAGATTGTGTAAGCTAAACAATATATGAGGATGAGTACATTATGATACTAAAATACTAGAACTGTCAGTTGTTTTTCCTGGAGCAAAACATGCTCAATGTGAAGAGTAATAATAACAGTTAAAATTTTATAGAGCTTGTATGTACATGATATTCTTACGGAATTTAACCACAAGTATTGTTTTACCTCCAGAGCAGCCAATTGTTTGCACTGTGTTATGGAGGAATAATCCAATGCAAATACCTCCTGGTGAAAGACCGTTTCTCTGTTTATAAATTATATAGATAGGTATCTTGGAGGAATAGTCATGTTTCAGATCAAACAGCTTTACATTTTTTATATATCCTTGTTCATTTCTTACTACATGTATTTGTTGGCTACAGATATGAGGGCCTATAGTTCAAAGAGAGATTTTATTTATTTATTTATTTATTTATTTTCTATCCCGCCTTTATTATTTTTATATGCCTACTTTGTAGGCATATGGTGTAATGGTATGGGGGAATGACCATGGGAGACAGGAGGAAGAGCTGCAGACTAGAGAACAGTCAGATAAGAGGCAGCTTAACTCACTGAAACAATTGAGATGTGGCAAAGTCTCAGAAGGGACTCTTCCTAGTTTCTTGACTATAAAGGTGAGTGGGGAGAGATGTACTTTCAGACTTGCAAGATTCTGTTAATGTAACTTTACAGTAAAGTTAGAGCTAGTACTTCTGGGTGTGCTTCTTGTCTGGACTGCCTCACAAGGCCATATGGTTCCAAATCCAGTATTAACAAATGCTAGGATTAAGAAGGACCTCTGCTTTTGAATGACATTACTACTAATACTTCTACTTTCCAAGATTAAGGCTACCATAACTGGGCTGCAAGATGTGAAATGATCACTAGATGGTAGCAAAGAGAAACAGAAAGTTCTAGCTGTTTGCTGCCATCTAGTGCCCTTCCAAATGCTTGCAATTTAAATATGATAGTTCTACCCAGAATAACAGGAAATGTATGATGCCCTGGATGGGACATCTTCCTTCAGATATCTTCATGTTCTTTATGCATAGAGAAAAGTAAGGCTTTTATTGGTTCCTGTCTCTGCACATATGCTATTCTTTTTTTCATGCACAAAGATTAAAGAAAAATTGTCATGGAGGAATACTAGCCCTCCTTCTTCACCCCCAGATCAGTGACCCTGGGTGGATATTTCACTTAGACATAAGGGCTTTGAAATATGGAATGGTCTTCACCTGAGCCTTAATAGGGTAAATATGGATATCTTGCAGGCCAATTCCAAACCCAAAGTCAGAAATTTCCACCCAGATGTAAATGAGCCAATAGTCATATATACTGTAGCACCTTCAAACATCTGCATTTTTTATAATATACCTTTCAAAAAATAGACATCAGAGAGATTCTGGTCCCAATTCCTCAAGCAAAAGCAGAGTACTGTAATTGGCTTGCTGCTAGACCCCAACAATGATTTTTAAGTTTATCCCTGGAAATCTTGCAATCAAAATCTTAAAATTTTTGGAATATGGTTTTGAGTAGTGAATAACTTTCAACATGCTTTATTATATGGGGTTGCAATCCAGATCCCAACATTCTGCAGAGTCATAAAATGCCTCCTGGTAATTACTGGATCGAACCTTCAAGTTAGGATTTTTTAGGGTGTTTAAGGGTAGAAATGGGAGCAGATTGCCTCCCAATAGCCCTGCTTTCTTTCTGATCATGTGTGAGTGTAGAGACATGATTTTTGGAACCTGGGGGACACATGTAGCCCATGGGTTGTTGGTTATCCACCTGAAAGTATGTAAGAATACATTGAAATAATGCTGTAGCTCTATACAGCACCATCTTTAGTTTGTAATGCAGAAAGTCCTGCGTTGAATAACTAGCATCATCAGGTAGAGGTAGAAAAACTCCTATTTCAACCCTTGAAAAATCACTGCTGGACATATAGTTTGATTTGGTAGAAGGGAGGTGCTTCTATTCCAGAAATCTTTGCAAATGCCAGAGAGGGGAAATAGCCTTATGTTCAAAAGGTGGTTCAAAATGCATGCAGGATTAAACTGAGTGAGATTACTGGCCCTACTCCACTGCTCTTTTTACTACAGTAAATCCTGCAGTCCTATCATAATGTGTAAGACTACCATTTGTTGGCTGCAAAAAATTGATCAAGCAGGGGATGGCAGCAAATATCTATTTGTTACCATTTAATTGTCTTGTGGATTTTTGCTGCCATTTCTGATAGCACTAATGCTGCAAACAACTGCCCAAAGTGTAGCTTTCCACTGAGTAACATTGGCTTTGTCACAATAATAGATAAATAAATAGATTTATTTGTCACAATAACCTTACAGAAAACACCTATCCATTAGTTTCCTGATGATTTCATTATTTTGTTACTAGTGAAATTATTGCAGTAGGACCTTACACTGTATAAATACTCTAAAATAAGTTATGATGGGTAAAACATATGAAGGGAAAAAAACCTAGGTTTTGTCTTAAGTCTTACATTCAAGAGTTTTAGAGAAACTAAAATGGGGAAACTCAAAGAAAACAAGAAATAACCTGTTCAATCACATCCTACATTTAAACATACCTTCTGTAACTGACCACCCCAAGAGAATGCAAATAAAGGGCTGACAAAGAAATTCTGGGCATCTGGCTGCTAACTCACTTAGAAATGTTAAAGAATTTGAAATCTTTTTTTTTATTATTATTCTATGCAAGGCTGGCTCCTTAACTTCTAAATACTGTTTCTAGGAATTTGAATTAATAGATTTCTTCAACTTCTGTATTATTGTAGTATAAGCTATTAATACTGTATAACATTGAGAGAGAGACAGAAAGATTAGATAGATAGATAGATAGATAGATAGATAGATAGATAGATAGATAGATAGATAGATAGATAGATAGCCCACCAGCCAGCCAGCCAATGTCAATAGAACTTAATTTAGTTCTATTGTTTAATTTAGTAAAAATGGAGAAAGAAGGATGTTTTGTTGCTTTACATAACACCAATTTAACCATACTTCAATCTCATTTGAATCAATGCAAAATGATATTATGAATGTAAATCCCAATAACTTTGTTAAGTATGTTCTGGTTCCAGCCCATGGAGTTGATTTATTTATATATTTAACTTTTATCCCACCTTAATTATTTTTATAAATTACTCAAGGTGGCAAACATATGTAATATTCCTTCCTCCTCCTATTATTGTACATAAAATTAAATAGCTATTAGTTAAACATTAATTTTAAATTCATAATTATTAATTTTGAAATTACACAACATACTATTAAACTACTACTACGTTTTGAAACCAGAGTTTTTTAAAACTATTATGTGTATAAGTTTTAAAATAATAGTCCTTTAACAAGGAATCCCCAAAACATTTTGAAAGTAACAGTGTGAAATCAGAAGAGTTCTCCTGCCATTTTCATTTTCCAGGAGCAATTCACAAGTTGAGATAGGGAAGGAACTATTCCAACAAAAAGATTTGTTCTCTCTTCTGCAACCAAGGCGTCATACTGGCCTAGTCTCTCATACATCAGACTGGTTGTATCCAGCTTAACCCATAGCCCATCTGTGACGGAAAAAAGCTTGTTTAATGTAAACAAGAAAAGCTGCACAGAGAATGGGGAGTTTGGGCTAGAATTCTGTGTCGCCCAACCTTAGCAGGTCCAAGTTGTGAATCAAGGATAAAAATGAGGATAGTTGGCTGCAACCAAGATGTTAATATTGTTATCGCTGAATTGTTAATGATTATGAAAGAGATGGAATTTCAGGATAATATTGTAAAAGAATTTGGTATATCGTATATTAGGCTGTAATTTTTAAAAATAAGAAATCACGTATATATGAAAATAATCAAGCCACACGTAGTATAAGGTTTATTATGTAAATTCATTATTTGTAGTCTTTTAATGTTTACATATTTTATTAATTTGTTGCATACTAAAAATAAAGTTAACAAAAGATGAATTGTAGACTGTAAACATATTTCATTCATTAGGATTTGTTAGGAGTGTTCATAATTTAAATCACCTGGCCTACAACAATAATACCTGTTTGTGGTTTAGAGTATTGTTATCCAGGAAATGCTGCTAAATGATCTGTTTTACTGCTCAAAGGATCAATGAAAATGATATTTACAGCCCCTTCCTATAAATATATAGTACTCAGAAGTTAATGCCAAGTAAATATCCCTGTATTAGCTATTTATTGCCAATTACAATTATATTGCCTATTGGTTGACAGTTCTAGAGAATAGATAAAGTATGAACCAGAGATGTGAACTGATGAGAAATTGGATGTTAGTCAAACAATCAGTAATTAAACCAGTATAAATTTGCATTTGAAGAGCAATAGCTATGATATATCTCCTGACCTATAAACAGATGGGAGCTATGTGTCAGAAATAGGACTTTTGCATCATATGCTGGGCAACCATTTTTCTCATGATAGCCACATTCCTTTAGGGATAATCTGTTGAGGACCTCAAGAGCAGATAGAGTGAAACAAGCAATGGGCAGGACCAGAGTCATAAGTGGGGAAGACATGTATTATTGCTCTGGTATCCTCTTTTTTTTCCTTCTGATACTCCTCTTTTTCTCTTTCTCAAGTGCACATTGCAGTGAAGGGATGGGTAATCCTTACCAAGATCTTAATTGATCTCTTGAAGTTAGCTTTTGAATTTGGGCCAAAGATTATGTGAATTTAGACCAAGGGCTGCAGATTGCCTTCTTCATCTCATAAAAATCTGCTCTGGAGAATTAGAGGTTCCCCTAAAATGGGATGAGCATTTTTTTTCTGCCTAGAGCTTTATGTGTGTGTTTCTATGCATGTATAAAAAACCTCTTGAGTTCTGCAGAACGTAGTTGAGTAATATGATGATGTCACTATCAGGAAAGATTAATTTTTCAGACCTTGGGGGGATTGGGGTACAAAAAGATATGATAAACCCTAAGGGCCCATCTTACTTCTATGGTACCTTTTAGCAACCCCCAAAAATTGTGCTGTCAAAATCTGTAGTTCTGTTGAAAAATTTTGGTGGCATGACCTGAGACTGGTCTGAGAACCACAAATGGGGAAATGGCCCATGGATTGTCCACTTCTGTCTTAGAAAAAGCAAGCCCTGTGGTCCTCACACAGGAAGCAATTCATCATTCCAGACAGAGCTTGTTTTGTCATATACCATTTTTTGAGGAGTCTTGCATTAGGATCCTATATTATATAGTGGAATTGTGCACATAAACACAGACACACATACACTGAATAAGCAGATGGATTAAAAGGATTCATCATTTCATAACAATGAATCAACTAAGACTGCACCAACTAAACCCTTGTGAAACAGAGAGAAAAAAATGTCAATTTTATTTTTCCAGTCTTCTGATTTCTGCATCAGAGTCAGTTCTTTCCTAAAGTAATCACAAAGTTCATCCTAATTTCCCCTAAAACAAATTTTGCTAAATATATTCATTTTCTGCAAATAATGCCCCTTAATATAATACATTTTTGTATGTTACTTTTACTACACACTTTACATGCACATTTCTTAATTATGCATTTTAAAAATCTTTATTCCACAGGAGAAATGCAGCTCAGAATATGAAAAAGTACAAGTGTTGAAAGCTGGATCTGAATTCATATATTGGTCAAAAATGGAAAAATTTACTAAGGTCACATTGACATGTGTTCCTCCTATTTATCCTTAAGATATTGCGGCATGAATTTTGTATTCATACCAAATGAAAACCATTCTTCCATCCTGTTTCCATTCACTTTCAAGAAGATGTAGGAGAGGGTTAAATACTGTTCATCTTAAACTATATCCCAAAATGTACATATTACTCAGGAACATATTTTAGCTATATTTAATATGTCTTTCATAAAACAAAAGCAAGTATTGGGGAGATGGGCGGTGATATAATTTTAATAAATAATAAAATAAAGTATATCAGTTATCCCTTCCTTTCCATGTGTCTGTGTAGAGTAGAGATCCTAATTTTGTGAGTACGGAATTAGAGATGATAGTCGTTTTGAGTTAATAAAGTTGTTATCATGTAAATATGCCCTTATGTTATTGCTTGTACCTTGGCATTATTTCTAACTACAGAAAATCCCTACCTTTAACCTGGCATCAGTGGACAGACAAGATACTGATTAGCAGACCAAAATGAAGCAAAGAGTAGCCTTCTTTGTCTCTGCACATACATGCAAAGGAGAGAGAAAAAGTTACCTGGGAAGGATAAGTTGGAGCTGAAAAATGACTAAAAATTATTTGAATACAAGAAGAGCCCTGTTGTTTCAAACCAGAGCCTCATCTAACCTAGCATCCTCCTTTTCATGAAGACTATAAGCAGCTTTTAAAGGTGATTATTTTTCTTAAATAACATACTATCTCTGATACAGAATGCAATATATATAGCTATCATAGTCTTACTGTATTCTCCATGAGTTTGCCCAATCCTATTTATTTATTTATTTTCTATCCCACCTTTATTGTTTTTATAATTAGCTTAAGGCAGTGAACATACAAAATACTCCTTCCTCCTCCTATTTTCCTCACAACAGCAACCCTGTGAGGTGAGTTGGGCTGAGAGAGAGTGACTGACCCAAGATCACCCAGCTGGCTTTCATGCCTAAGGCGGGACTAGAACTCACAGTCTCCTGGATTCTAGCCCAGCACCTTAGACTAGACCAAACTGGCTCTCTCTGTATGCAAACCCCACCCCTTGTGGCCATCAACTCTTAAATTAACAGGGTAATGTGCATAGTGGACAATGTGTTTTGCCCGTTCTGAATCTATTTCTTTGGATGAATGAAAATCACAGGTTTCTCTCTTTCTCCATCATAGAGGAGAAAAGAGTCAAGTAACTTCCCTACCACAAAACATAGTCTGTTCAGTGTGTTTTGGCTCTTTGGCTCTGAAACAACAGGCATGGAAGACTGAAGAGGGTAATTCCATCTAAGATCTCCAGTAGTGCATGCTCCAACATTTTATTTATTTGTTTGCTTGTTAAATTTCTATCCTGCCTTTTCATTCTGGAATTCAAATAATATACATAGTGCTTCCTACTATTTCTTTAATAAACCTGTGATATAGGTTAGGCCAAAGAGAGTGACTGCTCCATAGTAACTCAGTGAACTTCCAAGACTGACAGTCAATTAGAAAGTGGGTCTCCCCAAGTGACAGCCCAAACACCTTAACCTCTAGACCACACTGTCTGTTCCACTCTGATAGTTATGGTCTTGACAAAACTCAGCAGATCTGATTTTAGTTAAGGCTTAAATTATCTGAGAAACCCAAACACTCCACCTTCAGCTTTATGCTGGAAGACAGCTGTAATGGAAGCCAGCATATTATTAATGAGAAATAATATGGTAATTTATTAATAAACACTAGTTAATAATTGTTATTATATAATTCTTCATTAGGTGCTTGTCCCAACAATGAAATACTTTGAGCTCACATTTTTAAAGGTTTAGCAGCACCTCCTAGAGCAGTTTATCAACCTTGGGAACTTTAAGATAGTGGACCTCAACTCCCAGCATTCCCCAGCCAGGATGCTGGCTGGGGAATGCTGGGAGTTGAGGTCCACCCATTTTCAAGTTGCCAAGGTTGAGAAACAACATCCTAGAGGATATTGCCAGCTTCTCTCTGGAGAGTGTTAGGAACTTAACCTCACCTGTAAATCCTGCTTCCCGAGCAAATCATCCCCAGCAAAAGTTTTTGCTCTCTCTTTGTCTTGCTGCCAAAGGTTCCTGGAATGATCTGCTCTAAATCGATTTCCCTGGCTTTGGGATGAAATTTATGAGCCTCGCACCTGAGATGAAGAGGCGTTCGCGGGCATTACAAAGGAGCGCTCTGTGACGGCCGCGGGGGACAAAAGTGTACAGAGGAGGAAAGGGGGGGTCCTCCTCCTGGAACAAGCCTGCATTTTCCTTTTCCTTTGCGAACTGTTTTCAGGGCTAATTACTGGCATCTCAGGCATTTGCGCGAGAGAAATCCGCGCTGGACTTCCCTGCTCTCCAAGCAGGAGGGAGCGGGAGGGGGGCCTCCCCGCCAGGCTTTCCGCTGGAATCCAGTCATTAACATCCTCGGGCTAGCTAGAGGATGGTTCGAATAATTTACAGCCAGGAGGAGGAGAACCGCCACACAGGCACACTTTTCCCTGTAAAATAAGCGCTGCCCTGAGGCTCGCCTCTCCCACGGGCCTCCCAACCCCCTGAAAGGACGTCCCGACTGAAAGGCGCAAACTTCAACCTCCGGCGGGCGCTCGGAGCCCAGCCTCGCGCTCTCGCTCCCACCCGAACAGCCGCTTTCGCTTGTTTGCCTTTCCCTCCCTCCCTCCCTCCCTCCCTCGCCCGGTCACCCACCCCGCCAGGAGCACGTGCGGGCCGGCGGCTCACCTGAAAAACAGTTTGGAGAAAACGTTCGCCTTCTCCAGAGGCGACCTCTGCATGGTCCCCCACCGGCGGGGCTGCTGGGCGCAGCGAGCAAGAGAAAGAGGAGGGACAGACTTCCCTCAGCGGACTGCGCCGTTTATACTCTTGCCTTTCCCCCCAAAAAAGGGGGACAAACCGCGGCTCCTACCTTATCCGACTCTGAGGTCACCGCCTCCCTCCTTCCCCTGCCCCTCTCCCCGCCTCTGCAAGTCGGCCCGGCTTAAGACGGCCCTCCCCTTCACGGCCGGGACAACGCGGTCTTGCCGCGCTAGGTGCCTCTCTCCGCCTGAGCCCCGGGGACTTCGCAGCGCAGGTTCCATCCGCGCGAAGGAAGCCGCCGTTCCCTGGTCTACCCCGCTCCCTCCAGCCTCGCTCAGAGGTCTCCGCAGCCTCGAAAGAGGACTCGAACTCCCCGACTGCCGCCGCCGGTGGTAGCTTCCCTCCGCGGGGCGGCGGGCCGCCAGCCGTCTTCAGAAAGCGCCTCTCTTCCCATTAAGCGAGGTTTCCCGGAGCTGTGTTGGAAACAGGACTGGACCCTGGCCGTGCGCTAAATGCCAAGGCTTCGGGTCAAGCAATAGCAATAAAGAGCGTAAGCTTGATCGGCGCTGCTTGACGTCGAGCGCCTGGTGCGGCTAGACACGCGTATGCACCTGGGTTTCAGAAAGGCAAGCGGTGCCACTGCTTCCCGCTTAGCGGCGTGTTGTGGAAAACTTTCTGTTGCACTCGCACGTCATGCTAAGTTGGGCTAGCGTTAACTTCGACTTTTTGTTTTGGCGGCTTAGCTGTTGTGCGAACCAGCCCATTTAGTTACTGTAGGATTCAACCTGGGTGCGAGCCCAGAAAACGGGTCAATGCAGCCATCCGGTTAAGCGCATGGCATGAATGCAGCCTTTTGGAAGGGATTTATGGTGCTGGAGCGCCTGTCCTCCTTTTGAACTTCTATGTTTTTGTTTGTGGGCTGTGTGCGATGCAAAGGTTCACTTCACAGCCATTTCCTTATGGAGTCACTTCACTAACATTTATCGTGGCAGCTAGTGTTTATAACTATAAACTCCTTACTTCCCTTACATAACCAGGTGAGAATAGGCCACATTTTTCTCTCCCCACCCCAGCTGATCAAACCCCAACTTGGAATGTCTGCTCTGAATGAAAAAGGCATCTTCACCGGCACATCAAACAAGCAAACAAATCTTGGCCATCCTGCAAAAGAGACCTCTCTATTTTCCCAGCCCATTCCCTGGTGGGTTTGTTTTCTGCAGGCAGGGAATGAATTTTACTCCACAAGAACATTTTTTAAAAATGCTCTGTCTGAAATGATGCATGTGGGATAGGTAGGTGGGGGGAAGTCTATTTTTGCCTAGCATGGCAGTGACAGGAGAGTAAAGGACTGCTTTGCAGCACACAAGGATGTAGGGAGCCACTGCCAAAGTCCAAGAAGGAAGTCTTTTGTAGAGCTGATTGGTTCCTTGAAAAAAGTGGTCTAGGGCAGGGAGCCCGCAAGCTTCATGATGATTTGCTACCAGCCCATACAAATCAAGCAAAGACATTTATTATCTGTAAGGAAATATACAGCTGTAGCATCACTCAGCAGGAAATGTGCAGGGCCAATTCACATGAGGACATGGTCTCCATCTGGATGATACACTTCTCATCAAATGGCTAGCAGGTGCATGGGAAGGGATGCAACCCTGGGTGTGACCCTGCTACCCCCTGGTCCCCCACACGTAACAGGTTGGTTACCAGCTGTAGAAAGGCCATTTTGCTATATCAGACATGCAGGAGCTATGGGAAGTACATTACACAATGAGATCAGTGCTGAAGATCCCGGAAAAGTAGCTCAGGGTAGCACAGAAAAAGGATTAACTGATTAATATTAATAAAGATAATTAATTAATTAAAATAATTTGTTATCTATGGGCCAGCAGATGGCAGGAACAGTGAATCTAGTGGGAGGTGAGTCACCTGTTGTTTGAGGCTAGGGATGGGTCCATGGGAAGTGGGAGACAGGTACATGTGATCTATGACCCTGGTAAGAGGGTCCCTAGAAAGGTCCATGCTCAGCCCAGGTTGAAGGAAATACTGGCTTGTTGGAATGCATAAGCTGCCATTGGAGCTGGATGAGAATTGATCTGCGATCAACAGCACAGTTGCCCGTGCACGGAATTTATTTCTTGTTAGGCATAGCCAACCAAGTTGTAGCCAGTATCTACCCACTTTCTAAAGCAAATTGCCACGTTTTATTCATGACAATCCTCTTTTATTTGCAACAACCCTCTTTCACCTCTGCCCCTTTGTCCAAATACAATAACTAGAGATCATAGAATCAAAGATGGGAGAGTTGTAAGAGTTCATGGATATAATCTAGTCCAATCTGCCACCCAGTACAGTAATCCAGTACTGTGGCGTCCCAACTGATGGCCATCCAACCTCTGTTTAAACACTTCCAGCAAAGAAGAGTCCACCACCTTATAAGGCAATCCGTTCCACCATTGAACACCTCTTGCAGTTAGGAAATGTCCCGGTGTCTTTCTTGTCCTGCCTTCAGGAACAACTCTGAACCCTTCTGGCTGTCTTCTATATGACTAAACCTATCCAGTACCTCCAACTTTCCTCACAGGTTTTTCCTTCCAGGCACCTTGTCATCTAGGTGCTCTCTTCAGGACTCACTCCTGCTTAAGAGTGTCCAGAACTGAACACAATATTCTTTATGATTTGACAAATGCAGAATAGAATGACTTTTCTTGATCTTGACAATATCGTATGATTGATGCAGCCTAGGATTGCATTTGCTTTTTTTACAGCAACATTACCCTGTTGCTCAGCAGCTTCTAATCCACCAAGACACACAGACTCTTTTTTGCCTGCACTACTTCACCTCCATTCTATTCACTTGCATTTGATTGTTCTTACCCAAATATAGGACTTTATATTTGTCCCAGTTGAAATTCATCCTGATAGTTTCTCTTGTCCAGCATGTCAAGATCCTCCTGAATCTGGATATTGTCCTCTAAATAGTTTGCTGTCTCCCTATCTTTGACTCCCCTACATACAATAACCGTCAATGAACCACTCTTGGTCAAGTTGGATGAATGACGATCCTTTATGACTTTTAGTCAACATCAAGACAAAGATCTCTCAGAATGGAAACAAGCGAGACAAGGAAACTAAGGTAAGAATATGCTATTGAATAAGCCGAGAAAGGAGTTCAGCAAAGGCAAGCATTTGTTTTCATTTCTGAATGAGGATCAGCTTTCCCACAAATTTTAAAACCTTAATCCATGTGATGGTGTGCCATAACCAGCAGGAATATGTCACGCATTTCCTGAAATACATACATAGGTTTATTTCTGAATAATGTACAGGATTACACTATAGATAAGTTAAAAACTAAGAATGTTTATTAGGTTGTAACTGACATATTAAAATACTAATACATTTACATCCATCTGCATTCTATTATTATACTGCAATAATACAGAGCAGTTTCAGAGTATTTTCTATTACATCTCTGATTCCTGATCAATAATTAATATGTTTCTGGTAACTACCTGGAGTCTATGTGAGATAGTTTTTTTTAAAAAAATCCATTGATTCTCCGAGTTTGAATATTTCAAACAAAAATAGTTCTTACGATTGCATTGGGAAAGTGACAAATAACGTATTTGATCTTCTCCATCAATATAAAGAGTGAATCACTGCTACTTAATTGTAGGTAAGGACAGAACTAGAACGAAGACCCACTAATGGCAATTTTCACTTTTAACACTAGCATCAAAACAAACAAACAAAAGAGGCTTTAAAAAGGACTGCTGAAATAAAGTTTGGGCAAAAACTAGTAGAATTTTGTACAAATAAGTACTGTGAACTCACTTCTAGTTTTACGAATGAATGTTTGGTTTGTGTGTTTTCAGAAACAACCTATTCATTTATTTGAAAAGAATGTTGCTGTTTTATATCTGGTTCTGATTGGCAGACCCTGGAGAGCAGTCTAAAACAATGTAAGCTAGTTAAAGGCAAACCTCACATACTATACTGAGTAAGCAAAGGAGAAGTAGCCACTTCCTGCTGGAAGATCCACTGGGGTTAATGGATCTCACTTCCCAGTATATGGAAACAGGATTGCAACAAGCCTGTGCATGTTTATCACAGCACAGAGTCACAGTGCTCCAAAACCCAAATGCAAACGGGATAGATAATTCCTCAGTCTTCTGTAGGCCAGAGTGCTTTAACTTTTTAGCTGCTAAATGGCTTTGATCAACATCAGTTTAATTTTTTAAAAGCTTATGTAATAAACTATCATGCAAATGGACCGCATGCAGATTGAATCTACTATTAGCTCCTCTTCACAAGTAGATTTAAGCTATAGTTTATTACTGGGCTTTTAAAAAAAAAATCCATTCAGTCATGTCCACTTCTCAGTAACTGCCTGGACAAGTCCCTGCAGTTTTCTTGGCAAGGCTTTTCAGAAGTGGTTTGCCATTGTCGTGTTCCTAGGGCTGAAAGAGAATGACTGGCCCAAAGTCACCCTATCGGCTTTCATGCCTTAGGTGGAACTAGAATTCACAGCCTCCTGGTTTCTAGCTTGATGCCTTAACCACTAGACCAAATTGGCTCTTGTTACTGGGTTATATCTTGGTTTATTTGGAAATAATTAATCATAATCTCAGGGTCAGGCAACACAGAAAACTACTCCATCCTGGGTTTATGAACCTTTTATGAAGAACTGATTTCAAAGAAAATGTGCTCTTTATTCATAATATGAGGAAGTCATAGTCTTGGCTTAAATCATGTGAACATAGATAAACTTTGGATATAACCCAAGTAATTTTAGAGGATACATTATCCCAAAGTGAAAACTGCAGTTATGGAGCTGCAAATAATTTCAGGATTCTTTTCTTTATAAATGAATTTACTTCAGTTGTTCAATGGCATTTTTACTACATTAAGGAACTTCGAACATGTTCACCTTTCGATAAATCGGTTAGTAAACAATTAAAACCTCATATTCCAATCAACACAAAGCCTTAATTAAGTAAAAGGAAATATAGATCTTTTTCATATAACTTTACAAAAATAAAAAAAAATTGGTTTAACACAAAGGAACTGTTATTTCTAATGTCTCAAGGAAATCCAGAATGACAAAGATCAACAAGAACTATAATACTTAATCCTGTCTCACCTTTTAAAGTGCTTTGTATATCTTGTGTTAAAGCTAGAAACATTTACTAGAAGTACATATTGACATCGCAGGGCAGAAGTTCAACAAACAGAAGCTCAAGAGACTTATGAAACTGGAAGTTTTCTATCTCCAGATGTATTGAAAAACAAAAAACAGACTTGTTTCCTTTGAAACTACAAGATTAAGATAATTGCTAGCTGAATGCACCTATCAATATTGAAGTACATTGATCCTGAAATCAAAAGTTATGTTGGCAGGTACATTTTTTTTAATCTACCTGTGGGGGAAATGTGTTTTAGTTTTATTTAAAAGTTCTATATCCTTCATATTTTGCTGAAGGGAGAGAGAGAGAGAGAGCGCAAATCTATGTATCTCTTTCTCTCTCTGGGTGTATTTGTACATGTGTGTATATGTGTGTGTGTAGACACACACACACACACACACATACACACAGGACATATGCATGAACATACACATAAGCAATCTTAACCCAAGGAACAGAATGAATTTTCCCAAAATAGCATGCAACTATAAAAGCTAAAAAACTTTCTAGGACTACAAATATTTAAAACAGCTTTGGGAAGAGGTGATTTTTACAGACTGCCCAAAAAAATACCATGTCCTTGTTTGACAAAGTATTGGGAGCCATGCATCTCACAAGGGGATACCACCATAACAAAAGTAAAAACTCCTGACTACATGCCTAGTTAATTAAACCACTGAAGTAGTGTCTCAGAGAATGATCAGAGTATGTGGGGGAAGAACATAAGGAAAAAGACGATCCTCCCGCCCCCATCCCCAGAGCCTGGAGAAGAATGGCAAAAGAACAAACTTCATTTAAATTCAGAAATGTTCAGGAAGTAGTTGGCTTTCTCTTAAGCAGTACTCTAGGGTGAGCAGACATTAAAAAAAAAAAAGAGGCTTCTGCACCTTTAATAGTAGTATACTGCTAGGGAATGAAACCCCAAATTCCATAAAATGCTGGATCTTCCTGCTTTTTGGCATCTGAACACCCTTTGTCTGTGTAGGTTTATATCTGGAGAAGTGTTAGAGAATGCCTTTGAAATCACATAGAACCTCATGCAAAGCACCTCCAAGGTTTAGTGTCAAATCGCTTGCTATTGAGAGTCTCTAAATGTTAAGTTAAAATACTCTAGCCTTCATCTAGCAGAAAACAGAGGGCAAAAGACACTTGAAGACTCAGAAAATGTTCTGTCACAGGGAACAAAGAGAAACAAACATCTTCAGGAAATCCTGGGTAGACTGTACCTGATCATAGCAGTGCCTAGGAAGGTTGCAGTACTCCTGTAATTTGTGAACTGATTTTAATATAATTTTGCCATTACTTGCCATATTGGATTATGCTGGTTGTTGTACTAGACTAGACTATCTCTTTGTTAAACCTAATCTTACCAGTTCCTATTTTGTGAGGTCTTATGACAAGATCTTCAAATTTTTGCTTTCTTATTTTGGGAAATTGATCTGCCCAAGTTGGGGAAATGAAAATAAAGCTTGTAAGAGGTAGGGCCACCCAATATATAGCAAAGAATTCATAAATCTTCCTACAAAGTCTGTATCTAACCTCCTTTTCTCAATTTAACTCCTCTGAGTTAAACAATAACTATGTGAATGTGATGAAAATTAACTTTTTACTCCATAGTAAATGACTATGTGACAGCTTCAGTTTACAGAAAAGTAATTCCCACTGAATTCAATGGACTGTATTTCTATGTATATTATTTCCTTATATGTTTCTTTCTCAGGTGGAAATATAACATGATCATACAGTATTCACATATACACAAAGTATGTAACTGTAAATTGTTCCCTGGTGTTGGACAGGAAGGAGAAAAAAACATGTTATGCAATACCAGCATACTATACAGTTCCAAATGATTCATTTGGTAAGTGTATTATGTTTAACGTTTTCTGATTACATCCTTATATCAAAGCAATGAGATTTGTTTTGTTTAGCTATGCTCATTACATGGTGCCTCCTTGTTTTCCTTAATTGTTAATGAATAAAGTTCTTGATCTTTCATTATGGTCTTGTTTACAAAAAATGATTCCTGTATTAATGCTTTTTTGTCTTAATAGTTCATCCTCAAACCTAAGATAATTGTTGGCAGGGGCATGAATTGTAAAGACAGGACATGGTAAATTCGATCTCTTCTTATCTAGTACCATTGTAATATTAATCTGCAAGACAGAATCTACTTTGAACTTACAAGTATGCAGTTTTAAATGTCTTCCTTTTCATTTTTCTCTTGATTCCCAATTTTCCTTTAGGTGTAGTGTGAATACCAACTTAGGCTGGTATTCAGTACATCAGGTACAGATAAAAGTTTGATGGCTGAGGTCACATTTAGCATTTGGGGAGGGGGCAATGTTTACACTGAATGAGACAGTTCTGCAAAAAGGGTGTACCATTTTTAGCATTTTTTTCCTATGGTTTTGGAGGAGATATATTGATTTGCCTTTTTGTAAAAAAATGTGCTTACACTTTATCCTAGGTTTTGGTGTGTTCTACAACTCAAAATTGTCAGAAACTATAACGTCACTTTTCAGTAATTGCCAACTTTATGTGGCCAGATAATAGAGGGCTTAAGACTACAATAAATAAATAAATAAAAAATAAAGTTTGGGGGATGTACATATTGCACAATTAAAAAGGGGTTGCTTGTCATGATGATGTATAACTATCTCTGATAATTTGACTGGAAGAAGAAAGACTGGTAGGCTTCCCATTGACATCTTTTTATCTGGTTCTGAAAACAGAATGCTGAACTAGATAGTCCTTCTGTCTGATGAGGCATGGCTTTTCATATTAGTATCTTTGTTGTTAACTTTTTCATGTAACCTTGTTATCTTTTTCATGCTCTCTCTTAAAAATCATCTTTTCCCATAGTATCTGACTTCGCCTTCTCTCTCTCCCACAAATGCAAGTTAGTGGCACTCCATTCTATTCTAAGTGTGCTGGTGTGACATTTCTTTCTACATAAATCCAGCACGTTTCAGAGCTATCAGGGATATATTTTCAAACCTGAGAATTAAAAATGTAAGGGGAGATGTTAAGACAATATGGGCTTAGCATCACACATAGCAAGGATCATATTGGTTAAATCAATTTCCTGCTATATTTCTTCATTTGGTAAATGGCCATAGTAAAATATCTTATAGTTATATCATTTTACAGCTCTTTGAATAACAACTAACTTTTCTTTATCAGATACTTTGACTGATGAACACTCTGCACTATAGATTAAGTAGGAGTGCCAACTGAGAAATTATACTGCAGTTTATTGTTTATTTGTTCAGTCACTTCCAACTCTTCATGACTTCATGGACAAGCCCACGCCAGAGCTTCCTGTCGGTCGTCAACACCCCCAGCTCCCCCAGGGACGAATCCATCACCTCTAGAATATCATCCATCCACCTTGCCCTTGGTCGGCCCCTCTTCCTTTTGCCCTCCACTCTCCCTAGCATCAGCATCTTCTCCAGGGTGTCCTGTCTTCTCATTATGTGGCCAAAGTATTTCAGTTTTGCCTTTAATATCATTCCCTCAAGTGAGCAGTCTGGCTTTATTTCCTGGAGGATGGACTGGTTTGATCTTCTTGCAGTCCAAGGCACTCTCAGAATTTTCCTCCAACACCACAGTTCCAAAGCATCTATCTTCCTTCTCTCGGCCTCCCTTATGGTCCAGCTCTCGCAGCCATATGTTACTACGGGGAACACCATTGCTTTAACTATGCGGACCTTTGTTGTCAGTGTGATGTCTCTGCTCTTAACTATTTTATCGAAATTTGTCATTGCTCTTCTCCCAAGGATTAAGCGTCTTCTGATTTCCTGAATGCAGGCAGCATCCACAGTAATCTTCGCACCTAGAAATATAAAGTCTTTCACCACTTCTACATTTTCTCCCTCTATTTGCCAGTTATCAATCAAGCTGGTTGCCATAATCTTGGTTTTCAGTTCACTGACACCCAAAAGGTCTATCTTTAATCTTGACATCTCACCAATAACCACATCCAATTTGCCCTGGTTCATAGATCTTACATTCCAGGTTCCAACGGTGTGTTGATCCTTAGAACATCGGATTTGCCGTTCACCACCGGCACCGTCGGCCGCTAGCCGTCCTTTCGGCTTTGAGCTAGCTGTGTCATGATGTCTGGGGCTAGTTGAACTCATCCTCTGTTCCTCCCCAGTAGCATTTTGACCATCTTCCGACCTGGGGGTCTCATCTTCCAATGGTATACTGACATATCTCTGGTTGTACTGATCCATTTAGTTTTCACGGCAAGAATACTGGGGTGGGTTGCCATTACCTTCCCCAGGGATCGCATTTAGTCTGACCTCTCTTTCATGACCTTCCCGTCTTGGGTGGCCCTTCACGGTTTAGCTCGTGGCATCATTGAGGTGCTCAAGCTCCAGCACCACGACAAGGTAACGATCCTTTGCTGAAGTATACTGCAGTAGTCCCTGGCAATTCATTGTCAGAGGATAATAACTTAATTCTGTTCAACATGCTTTTTTCTGCTTTTCAAGTTTTGGCTTTAGTCCAAATTCTATCAGCTTTTTCAGACTGCAATTCTCCTAGAGCCTCCACCTATACAAGGAAACTGTTATGCAACATTATTAACATTTTACTTTACATAAAATTTTGTATTATGTACTTTCATTTTCACTTACAACTATTTCTGCATAGTTCCATGATATTGCAAAATGCTTTTGAACTTTCCTGGGGTTTCAAAATAATTTTACCTTGCTGTTCAAGAAAACTCAGACCCAAAGCCCGACTAGACATGGAAAATGAGTTACACTGTTCTTTGGAGAGCAGCCTAGAACAGAATGTCACCCATTGTGCTCTAAGCATTCCTTAATGTGAACATGAGTTGTTAATAGTCACAGTGTGAAAATATAAAGTCCTAAATTCATAACTTCATGCAACTACATTGCTGGTGTCTGCAGTTTTTGTGCAAGCTTCTGCAACTAGGAAACGAAACGCTGACTACCAAATCCTGCATAAATTCACCAGGAAAAAAAAAACAGGGCAAACAGGTTTATTGTATAGCACATTACAAGGACTCACTTGCTACTTGTCACTGGGATAAATTCCACATACTTCTATGCTTATGAAGAAACCTTCAAAGAGCACAGCAAAATAGGGTTCATTCTGGGAATGTTCCAAAGTTATTTAATATGGAAAGATTGCAGTTGACATCAAAGGACTTTGAAATGAGCCCTTCCTGAGGCTATGAGAGATGACAGACAAGTACCAAATAACCAATTTTTCTATATTCTGTTCTACAGACAAAGGATAATAGAAGAACTAGCTCTTCATATTTTCCCATTCTAGTCTCTCAGCATACCAACTTCCCAGCCTAAGGAGAGACCCCTGTTAGTCTGCCCAGGGCCAACCCTTATGTGATTTTTTTTTTAATTTAACCTGGTCCTTTGAAAAAAATGCAAATAGCATCAGATTGGTCCTGCAGGGGAATTATTCCTTTTCACTTCCAGCTGTCTGTATTTAATACTCATTATGTGTTTATTTCCCAAATCTATCAATTTCATCTGAAAGGATCTCAACAAATCTGGCAGGAAAATTGACCCTCTTTCTTTGTTGGTAGTCCTAAAGGAAGTCCCTTCTTTGAAGCTTGTTTTCAGGGGAAAACTCCATCAATGCCAACAATAAATTTCTCTGTAATTCAAATATCATCTTCAGGGAAGTGATTATCCTTTGGATCAGAGCAGAGGAGGAAATGATTCCATGCCTCTCCATTTCTAGTTTAGTCCCAGTAATGATCACCACTCTTACACTTAACATTATTTGTATTTTACATCTATTTTGTTCCCCCTCCCCTCAACAGTTTTAGTAATCTTAAAACCTGTTACAATGCAAATCATTTAAACTACTGTGTTCTGCATAACAACAGACATATTCAAATAATCAAATAAAGTACAAGAACAAAACAGGAATTTGTTCCTTCATTCCCACACTCTTCCATTTAAGTATAGTGTTTCTACACGCTTGTCTGCGGGACAAACAGGCTAGTGATTTACAGTTCAATACTATGTGTATCAGTAGGTTGATTTAAACCAGGAAAGAGAGCTGGGTTCTGTTGCCTTTGCTGATTCCGTAGCCAAAGAGTACATTGCAAGTTTTCTACTGCTTTTGCTGACAAAGGGTTTTGTATGGTTGTATTTTTCACTCTTTTTATTCCTTTAGTGAAGCAGGAAGAACATTATTTTGTTTATAATAATGTTCAGGTGCTCCTAGACATGACCATTCACTGCCATTCTGTTGCAGCAGTGGTTGAGGATGGAACTAGCTTTTTATTGGTTGTACCTCTTTGCTTCTTCCTATGCCCCTCTTCTTGGCCTGACAGTGGCTTAACCCACAATTCAAAGCACCTGCCTACACTTGCCCAGATCCACCTACCACACATTAAGCAGAGTGATTGGTGCTTGTTTTTCCTGATAGCAGGTGATACTCAGGAGGGAAGCCAGAGGAATTCACCAACTGCTTTCCTTGACATGTCTTGCATTAAGACTGTTAGGACAGCATTACTCATCAACCAAGCAGAATAGGACTTGGCCATGAGGACAGCACAATGCTCTGCAAAAATCCAGAAGGCCACTACTGTAGATAAAAGCAAAAGGACGCAGAAAGTTTAACTTTCCATGGCCATCTGTTTGTTGACTAGATTTTTGCATCTGAGCTATGTACATTAGCCCTGTTTTTTGCCTTGTCCTTTCTTTCTTAAATTATTTTAAGTCCGTGTGGGGGGAGATGGGCAGTGATAAAATTGGATAAATAAATTTTTATTGTTGATGTTACTGTTTAAAAATAGGAGATAGAAATGTGTGCCAATTTCCTGCAAATTATCCAGATATGTGTTTTGAGATCTAGAACCTGTCCTATTCCACACTGCAAGTTTATCATAATTATGACCTAAGATCAATTTTATTGAACCCATAGCTGCTCAGCACTTTTTAAACAATGGCCAGACATGTGTCTCAGCTATTGAAGTTAAGTAAGTTGCATTGTAATAGGGCACCCAGGCAAATATAAGATTTACAACAATAAATAATTAAAATACTACATAGTCAGCTAAATAAAATAACGGTAATTTGTGGGCTACTTAGCCACTCAAAATAAAGTAAGTATCTTACAATAATCTTACTGCTCACCATCTTGATAATGTCGGTTTCAGATGGTAGATACATAAATCATGATTTACAGGCACTGCAACTAGTTTGGAAAGCTATTTTTAGATACATTTGAAAATGGTATTGTAATCTCTTTATAGCAAATACTGTGATGGAATGAGAGCATGACCTTGGAAGACAGGTGGAAGAGATGCCACCTACGGAACGATCAGATAAAAGAGAAAGGAGCCCACCACAGAGTAACAGCCAAAGAAAGAAACTTAGGAAGGACATGCCCTACCTGCTCAGATGGTAAATAGGGAGGATGGGAAATGTGTACTTTCAGACTTGCAAGATATTGTTAATGTAGCCTTACAATAAAGTAGAATTAGCTCATCTAGTGTTTCCTGTCTAGTTTACCTGGGAGGGCTGACAAATACATGAGAGAAAGACTCATTTGAACAAATTCTCTAATTTAGATGCCCATGGATCAGTGGACATCTCTGTAAGATACCTGAAAAAAGAAAGCTCACTGTTTATAAACCACTATCTATCCCTATTCTACCATTGAGGAGCCAGAACTACACTGCTTCTGACAACAACATTAACCAGCACTGTGATTAGCTACTGACTAGCCTTTGGTTAGTTAGTCATCTAAACATCTTTCAAGCAATTTATGTTAGTTCAAACAACTACCATAGCTGATTACACAGTGCATGCATTGTTTGTTATCTGATTAATGGTGCGTACATGTTTGGGAAGTTGTTCCTTGTTGTAATTACACAGTTCATAATATTAACTGCATTGCTTGAACAGATACCTTGTGAAAGGTATTTATTAAATAAGGCAACAGACAAGCAAAATCCCTTTAGCAGGGGGATGGAGATATACATGCACTGACACACACACACACACACACCACCTATAAACCATTTTTCTCTGGGACTGGATTCATACTAAATTAAAACAAGAAAAAGTCCAAGGCAGAGCCCACTTGAGATATGGCACTTCCTGCCCTGGAAGCTCTGGTTTGGAAAGTCAGTGCAATCCATTACATGCTTGTTCAGAGGCCAGTATATTGAATAGGACATGCGTACTCTTTAATAAGTACTCTAAAATGTAGGTAAAAGAATGAACTTAGCATTTTGTCAGTGGTTAGTCACTAACCAGTGGCTGGGGAATGCTGGGAGTTGAAGTCCACCCATCTTAAAGTTGCCAAGGTTTGAGAAACAATGGTGTAGATTAAGATGTTGGGATAGGAGTGCGGAGACCAAGTTCAAGCCACAGACATTCACAGGGTGACTTTGGACCAGTCACAGTCTCTCAGCCCAACCTACTCCAAAGGATTATTGTGGGGAAAAACAAGAGAGGAAGGGATATACACCACTGTCATCAAAATTTATTTTCAAAGATTTAGCTTCAGAAAATCACATCCAAAGATAATGGTCACTGACCACCAGTGTGGTCTATACTGCAGTGTTTCTCAACCGTGGCAACTTAAAAAGCTGTGCAATTTCCAGAATTCCCCAGCCAGATCTTAAAAGTTGCCAAGGTTGAGAAACACCGATCTAGTGGATAAAGTATTAGCTAGGATTGGAAATACTCAGGTTCAAGCTGATCCTTAGCCCCAGGAACTCATTGGGTGGCTTTGGACCAAATATTCTTTCTCAACCCAGCCTATCTCAAAAGGTTGTTCTTATGATGATAACATAAAAGGAACTCCACATGAAGGCTACATTGAGCTCCTAGAAGAATGGTGAAATAAAAATCTAACAATTAAATAAAACCTTGGGAAATGCATTGAAGGAACAACATTCTGTTTAGCAACTGTAATAAAATTACATCCGGAAGCTATAAAGACTATGCAACTTGTTCACACTAACATTTTGATTATCCATTGGACACTGAACTAAATTCACTTGGTTTCAAGCAGCCTAACAACGTATGACTGAAATGCCTGGTCCTAAATGCACTGGGCGATGTACCCCTAAACATATGGTAAGCAAATCCACATTTACTTACCTGCACATTTTGCTGCTGTTTTTAGTTTGCTGTAAATGTTTTTCAGTGACAGATTATTGTGTTTATATTTTTTATATGTTAGAAGTTATTTTGTGTGGTTTCTTTTTGTAACAAGGAACTGGAGTAAAAATAACCCTTCAGACATATATATAACAGACATATATTCTGGGTTGAAATCTGCCAGAAGGTTTTATAAGAAATTCTTAGATGTGCTAGTTACAGTAGAAATATTTACATTCTTGCCGCAATCAAATGAATTTGAGTCTTGTTATTCAGCGATCAACTTTACGTGTTACCTGATATACTGCAGTTTGAAACGATTCAATTAAAATTTAGTATAATTTTACTGCAATTCCATCACTGCATTTTGAATGCTCTTTTTTGGATAGAATTAGGAGGCTCTTCAGTAGCAGCACACATGAGAATCTGCTGCCTAAAATATTGGCTGAGAAAATCCTTTTGGGATCGATTATTGGCTCAGCGGACTTTTGATAAGTTTATTTTTGCTTGGAAAACACTACTGCTTTCCTTTTTTGACGTTTCTGCTCAATTTTTAATAAATCTTGACAAGGCTTTACTTGAAGTTAGAGTTCTACAGAGGAACAGATCTACATTTTCTCTCTATTGACTCAAGACATTTCTTCATAGTCCCTTCAACCCTCTGAACTCTCTTTCTATCTGCCACTCACAGAGGATGCTTGCTCAAAGATTTAATGCCCTTCCTTCAATGTTGATGGAGGGAAGATTTAATAAAATCTTTATGCAAAAAGCTTTAGCATTTGTTCTGATGCTGCAATTGAATCAGAGGTATTCCACAGTACTTGGAGCACAGAGTTTATACTTCCACTTCTCTTCTACTGCCATGGGTTGGTCAGGTATGGAAATCACCTGCCTCATTCCATCAGGTACAGAGCCTCATCTCTGCATAGTGGAACTGTAATCCACATCAGCCTTAGAATTCAGTCTTTAAACTGCCATGTTACTTGTTTTATATTGTGCAATGCATTTGTTTTTACTTGGTCTCTGCCTGTAAATTAATAAAATAAGAAAGTAATACAAATCTTGTCATATCACCAGAGATGAACAGGAAATGTATGAATATTGTATATCACTTACGTAATGTGTCAACAGGTCTCGCAAGCTATGGCTCATTCCAGATCTTCTTGGACTTTAGTTTTCAATAATGGCCAGAGCTGGCAAGAGCTAGAATCTAACATCTGAAGACTACAGATGCAAGACTAGCGATTAGCCAGTTACTTTGTACAGTTCAGCATCACTAATCTATAGTTTATTCATAAAAAATTATACTGCATTCAGAAAGGATTTTTGTTTTGTTTATTCGTTCAGTCGCTTCCGACTCTTCATGACTTCATGGACCAGCCCACGCCAGAGCTTCCTGTCAGTTGTCACCACCCCCAGCTCCCCCAGGGACGAGTCCGTCACCTCTAGAATATCATCCATCCATCTTGCCCTTGGTCGGCCCCTCTTCCTTTTGCCTTCCACTCTCCCTAGCACCAGCATGTTCTCCAGCGTGTCCTGTCTTCTCATTATGTGGCGAAAGTATTTCAGTTTTGCCTTTAATATCATTCCCTCAAGTGAGCAGTCTGGCTTTATTTCCTGGAGAATGGACTGGTTTGATCTTCTTGCAGTCCAAGGCACTCTCAGAATTTTCCTCCAACACCACAGTTCCAAAGCATCGATCTTCCTTCTCTCAGCTTTCCTTATGGTCCAGCTCTCGCAGCCATATGTTACTACGGGGAACACCATTGCTTTAACTAGGCGGACCTTTGTTGTCAGTGTGATGTCTCTGCTCTTAACTATTTTATCGAGATTTGTCATTGCTCTTCTCCCAAGGATTAAGCGTCTTCTGATTTCCTGACTGCAGTCAGCATCTGCAGTAAGCTTCACACCTAGAAATACAAAGTCTTTCACTGCCTCTACGTTTTCTGCTCTATTTGCCAGTTATCAATCAAGCTGGTTGCCATAATCTTGGGGTTTTTTTTAGGTTTAGCTGCAAGCCAGCTTTTGCACTTTCTTCTTTCACCTTCATCATAAGGCTCCTCAGTTCCTCTTCGCTTTCAGCCATCAAAGTGGTATCATCTGCATATCTGAGATTGTTAATGTTTCCTCCAGCGATTTTAACTCCAGCCTTGGATTCCTCAAGCCCAGCATGTCGCATGATGTGTTTGGCATACAAGTTGAATAGGTAGGGTGAGAGTATACAGCCCTACTGTACTCCTTTCCCAATCTTAAACCAGTCCGTTGTTCCGTGGTCTGCTCTTACTGTTGCTACTTGGTCGTTATACAGATTCTTCAGGAGGCATACAAGATGACTTGGTATCCCCATACCGCTAAGAACTTGCCACAATTTGTTATGGTCCACACAGTCAAAGGCTTTAGAATAGTCAATAAAACAGAAATAGATGTTTTTCTGAAACTCCCTGGCTTTTTCCATTATCCAGCGGATATTGGCAATTTGGTCCCTAGTTCCTCTGCCTTTTCTAAACCCAGCTTGTACATCTGGCAATTCTCGCTCCATGAATTGCTGAAGTCTACCTTGCAGGATCTTGAGCATTACCTTACAGGCATGTGAAATGAGTGCCACTGTTCGATAGTTTGATCTTCTTGCAGTCCTTTAGTGTTTCCCTTTTTTGGTATGGGGATATAAGTTGATTTTTTCCAGTCTGATGGCCATTCTTGTGTTTTCCAAATTTGCTGGCATATAGCATGCATTACCTCGACAGCATCATCTTGCAAGATTTTGAACAGTTCAGCTGGGATGCCGTTGTCTCCTGCTGCCTTGTTATTAGCAATGCCTCTTAAGGCCCATTCCACCTCACTCTTCAGGATGTCTGGCTCTAGCTCACTGACCACACCGTCAAAGCTATCTCCGATATTGTTATCCTTCCCATGCAGGTCTTCTGTATATTCTTGCCACCTTTTCTTGATCTCTTCTTCTTCTGTTAGATCCTTGCCATCTTTGTTTTTGATCATACCCATTTTGGCCTGGAATTTACCTCCGATGTTTCTAATTTTCTGGAAGAGGTCTCTTGTCCTTCCTATTCTATTGTCTTCTTCCACTTCTGCGCATTGCTTGTTTAAAAATAATTCCTTATCTCTTCTGGCTAACCTCTGGAATTTTGCATTTAATTGGGCATATCTCCCCCTATCACTGTTGCCTTTTGCTTTCCTCCTTTCTTGGGCTACTTCTAGTGTCTCAGCAGACAGCCATTTTGCCTTCGTGGTTTTCTCTTTCTTTGGGATGTATTTTGTTGCCGCCTCCTGAACAATGTTGTGAACTTCTGTCCATAGTTCTTCCGGGACCCTATCTACTAAGTCCAGTCCCTTAAATCTATTCTTCACCTCCACTGCATATTCCTTAGGAATATTAGTGAGCTCATATCTAGCTGATCTGTGGGTCTTCCCTAATCTCTTTAGTCTGATCCTAAATTGTGCAAGAAGAAGTTCGTGATCTGAACTACAGTCAGCTCCAGGTCTTGTTTTTACCGACTGTATAGATGCCTGCCATATTTTGCTGCAAAGGATGTAGTCAATCTGATTTCGGTGTTGTCCACCTGGTGAAGTCCATGTATATAGCCGTCTCTTAGGTTGTTGGAAGAGAGTGTTTGTTATGCAGAGTGATTGTCTTAGCAAAATTCTATCAGCCTATGTCCTGCTTCATTTTGTTCTCCCAGGCCATACTTGCCTGTAATTCCAGGTGTCATTTGACTGCCCACCTTAGCATTCCAGTCTCCCGTGATGAAAATAACATCTCTTTTAGGCGTGTTGTCCAGTAGGTGCTGCAAATCCTCATAGAACTGCTCTACTTCAGCTTCTTCAGCATCTGTGGTTGGGGCGTATATTTGGATCACTGTGATGTTAGATGGCTTGCCCTGAATTTGAATTGAGATCATTCTATCATTTTTTGGATCGTATCCAAGCACTGCTTTAGCCACTTTACTATTAATTATGAAGGCTACTCCATTTCTTCTGTGGTCCTCTTGTCCACAGTAGTAGATCTGGTGGTCATTTGATGTGAAGTGGCCCATTCCAGTCCATTTCAGTTCACTGACACCCAAAATGTCTATCTTTAATCTTGACATCTTACCAATAACCACATCCAATTTGCCCTGGCTCATAGATCTTACATTCCAGATTCCAGTGGTGTGTTGATCCTTAGAACATTGGATTCGCCGTTTACCACCAGCACCGTCGGCCTCTAGCCGTCCTTTCGGCTTGAGCTAGCTGCGTCATCATGTCTGGGGCTAGTTGAACTCATCCTCTGTTCCTCCCCAGTAGCATTTTGACCATCTTCCGACCTGGGGGTCTCATCTTCCGTTGGTATACCGAGATATCTCTGGTTGTACTGATCCATTGAGTTTTCATGGCAAGAATACTGGGGTGGGTTGCCATTACCTTCCCCAGGGATCGTGTTTAGTCTGACCTCTCTGTCATGACCTTCACGTCTTGGGTGGCCCTTCATGGTTTAGTTCATGGCATTATTGAGGTGCTCAAGCTCCAGCACCATGACAAGGTAACGATCCTTTGCTGAAGAAACATAGAATAATTTGCCCATAATTGGAAAATATGCCTTATCATACAATTATATTGTAAGTTTATTGACTGTGTTTCTGATAATAGAAGAAAAATGTTACTATTATTAAACATGCAAACTGAATAATGGGTGTATTCATGCGTTATCAGACTAATTCTTTCCCGATTGGTTCTGTACACAATCTATTGCCAATTATATGCATGTTCGGTACATATAGAATGGGATATACACTGATTGCCAGATAGGTTTATGTTCCAGATTTGTGCAGGGTCACCTACAGCACCTGCTCACTGTTCAAATATCTCTTTTTACCCAATCTGTCCAATTCAAACTTTACTTGAAGTCATAGACTGTTTATTGGTCTGGGGCCATAAGTAAATATATAAATATATAAGTCACACTCTTTAATCATGGCCACTTCAGGGTTATAGTTCATGATGTCAGTTGTTTCAAGAGACCAATTTTATAGTCAATGCAACCTGACCTTAGAAAATACTAATTATTTTTGAGAGAAAACATGCTTGTTTTCATAAGTAAAAGGATTGTTATTACTCATATTTACTGAAGACAAGCCTCTAAAATTGTTTCAATTGTACAAAGAATGCATATCTATGAGTACAAAGTATGTACACAGATGTGTTCTTTACACCAGTGTATCCATAAGAGTAGGGGGCAAGATCCTTTCCCCAGTGAAGCCTCAACATTTCTTACTCATCAAATCAGTGCATTCACTACTCAGTGTAAATGTTTTGACTTATTCTCACAACAGGTACAAGGGTAGGCCATGAATTTGTACATCAGGCGCTGAATTTGGGAAAAAATGAATTCATTAACACAGATTTGTCTAATCATGGAGCTATACTTCTGGAGCTATTTACTGGTGCCAAAGTATCAGAAAGGGGCCAATGTTTCTTTAATACTGAGTAGACTGAGTTGCAAAAGGTTTTGAGGAACTTTCAACCCTCTTTGAGGGACAAAGTAAAGGTAGGAGGAGCTGAAAGCCTGAGAACCTTGTTTTTGCTAGCTTATAAGCTTTATGTTTTCAGAAGTTTTATTTAACTTCTTCCATCTCATATTGTCATTTAATAATCCTAGAACAATAACATTATTGAGGCTGAGAGGGCAAAAATCCAAGACTGGTATCTCTTGTGATTTAACAAATGACACATGCAGATTGTCCCACACAGCTGAACAACAAAGAGTATCGAGTAGTAAGAAAGAGTGTTTAATTATTTGCAGACTATTTTAAAGATTTTAAGAGTACAATCTCTCTTCACTTGAATGTACTGATTGACAACTTTGTAATTAAGGAAGTTGGTAAACAGTAATATAATATTAATGCCATTGTATACATTCACAGCATTGTGCGAATATACAGCTAACTTGCTTGTTGCTGTAGATAGTTCAGATACAGGATGTGATTTCATGTTTTATAATCTCTTTATTAGGATTTACTACTGAACTTAAGCTTTTGTATTTGAAAGTGTAATTCTTTGCTCAAAGAAACATAGTTCAGCAGACTCTGAGCAGACTCAGTAACTGGCTTTTAAAATTATCGTAAGATTGCAGAATGATAGATCTAAAGAGACCAAATAGTCAATTAATTTTACTGTGTGTCACTAAGCAGAATAAACCAAACAATCTGGATCACAGTGTGCCTAAATGAAAGAACAGGTGCATTGCAGCAAGAAGTGTACAGAGCAACTGAACAAATGCCTAAGTAAGCACAAAAAGCTACTTATACCAGAACATAATGTAAACCTGAGGGAAAATTATTTCTACTTTTAACCATGCCATGCCATGCCTTGTAGGGTGAGAGGTAAGAGTTATGCCTGCGTCGTGTAAGAAGAGCTGGTCCTAGAAAGGAATGGGAAATTCTGCTTGGGATTTGTCTACTTCAGAGAAACGGTTTGGTCTCTCTCAAGGCTATGATCTCTCAATCCTGTCCAGGTATATATTTGCCATCAATAAACTGGAGGTCTATAGCAAGAAGTGTTCTTAGCAATCATGTAATCATAATTAATGGTGAGCTTTAGATTATCAGTGGCCATTCCTATCTGCAAGGACAGTGGAGCAATTAATATTCAGGGTCAGCAGCACCCTTTAGAGGACAAGAAGCAGGTAGATTGCAACTGGTGCAACTAAACAGAACAAATAGAAACAGAGGTAGTTTGTGGGGGGAGGAACAAGTCAACCTCAGATCCTTACAAAAGGATGAACAGTGAGCGAACAGCAACGGTGATTTCCCAGATGTATGTAGTATAAGATATGCTAATTATGTCAATCAGCATATTCAAGTTAAGAGAGATTGTACTCTTAAAAGCTTTAAAATAGTCTTCAAATAATTAAACACTCTTTCACCATTGCAAATATTTAGGGAGCCTTGTCCAACTTCATCTGGTTGTAGCTGTTCTTGGAGCTGGTGACTGTAACTCATGCCTTCATCACCTGTACATTGGGTCTGCCTTTGAGGCTGGGTCTACCTTTGAAGGACACCTGGAAGCTAAACTTGGTGCCCACTTACTGATAGGTGAAGGTATCACCAATTTTGCAGGCACCATAAAGAAGCCAGACCAGCAGGTACAGAAAGTATTTGGATATATGTGACCAAAAACAGTGGATGAATCAGGAGATGGAATCATGCCACTGGAGCCGAACAACTGATTTGAAGCCCTGAACAAGGAAGATTAGCTCTAACAATTTGAGATAATTCTGTCACCCTAATCTAATATTCTAACAGCAGAGAGAGTTAGGGTTAGATCCAAACTCCACAGAAGTCAAGCAAATCAAAGCTTTCCACCAAGGGAAAAGAACAACTGAAGTGCTGGAAGACTCACTGTTTTAAAGGGCAGAAGCAGCTATGTGCAAATCAGATAAGCGAATGTGAGAGCTGTGCTCTCTCCTGAAGGATACATCATGGTGGTAGATCATGCTGGAAACATTACCTAAGTTCATCAAGCCAACTGATAATTAGCCATTCCTGTTTATTCAAATGGGGACAAATAACACTGCTAGAAGATAAATATGTCAGAGATTACAAGCAACTACTGTATAAAACCTTAGGTAGGAAAGTGAGGAAGCTAGGGTAAACGTAGTGCTGTCAGCCACTCTTCCGTTTGCTGGTCAAGGGACAAAAAGGGAATGAGGATCCTGGAAGTGAACAACTAGCTAAGAAGATGATATCAGAAAGAAAGATTTGGATTTCTAAATCATAACTTACATCACCACAATAAGGTTTCCTGGGCAGAGATGGGATGCATCTTACAAGGGCAGGAAAAATATGTTTGACAAGAGACTTACAAACCTACTTAGGAGTGCATGAAGTTAAACTGGAAGGGAACATAGAAAGAGTTACAGGTAGAGATGTGTTGAGCATTAAGAATATGGCTGCATGTCATAATGAAGGTAGGGAAGATTTTGGTTGAAACAAAATCCTGACATGGCAAGTAATGGAAGGCTGGTGCATGTTGCCCCCAGTCTAAGTATCCCCCCCTCCAAAATGTTAGAGATATATTGATTGGGAACATCAATGTGTATATATTTTGGTATAAATTAAGTGAGAATGATGAGAAATGATAAGGCCACAGGTGTAGATGGTATAACCAGAGAAATGCGAACTTTAGTTGTGCTTTCCTTATGGAGTGGCTATGAAGTTTGTTTAACATATATGTGAAGATTGCATCTGTACCTGACAACTGAAGGAATGGTATTATTGATCCCTTATATGATAAGAAGAGTGAATGCAAAAATCACAGGCATGTCACTTATGTGAAATACATTTGGGAAAGTGGTTGGCAGAATTATGATTGAAAAGATACAAAAGATATCTTTCCTTTTGTAGAAAGGTATCCTTTCCTTCCTTCTTCCAGAGGAAGAAATGGAGGACTGAAGACAAGGAGAGGACTTGAGATCACCCAAAAGTGCTCCAGACAGCTGTTCCTCACATGAAGACCACTAGATAGCAATCTCCAGCTGCTTTACAGCTCTGGGAAATGAAGGAATAGCCATCTTGGTCAAACTGTGATTGGTGCCTTTGAAAGGGCACTAAGTTTGCATGATTCTTTTTCTAATCACTTTTGGAAATTGCTTGTTAACTTCTTTCCAGCTATTAGAAACCTTTGGATTGACAAGTTTGACAGCACTGGGTAAGTTTCCCTTCAATACTTAGCGAAAGAAAGTTTTAGCTACAAGTTTAAGAACTTAAAAAATTGGGGGGTGTGGGGAATAAACAGCAAAAGGGTGATTAAAACTTTGATTTTATAAAGTTACAAATGGACTAAGGGTCCAGATAAATTTGAAATAAGATTTTGGAATTAATTATAAAGAATCCTTCCCATGGGAAAATGCTTTTGTTTTGATTTTTTAAACAAAACATAATAAGATAGGTTTTTAAAAACTGGACACTAGAAGGAACTAAAGATTACAATTATAGAAGAAGAACACATAAACTCGACTTACTATTATAGAATGGAGCAAAATATTCTAACATTGGACTTATTGAAGGATATTTTTGAAAAATGGACTCAGAAGTTAATATTAATAGTGTCAACAGAGACCTCTGCCCCTATGGAGAGATTGTGTCTAAAATATGTTATGGAAGAAGAACAAGTTTTACCTGACAAGATTGAGACTGATCTGAAAGTGGATTTACAAATGTCAGGCTACAAGAATGACATGGAAAAAGAGGTTATACTGGACATACAAAAGAAACTGTCTGATGTTTTAATAATTAAAAGGGATATACAAGCAATAAACCAAGAGAGTGACCTAGATAATTTTCCTATATTGGATTTACAAAAGAGGCTTGTTAAAGTTTTGAACAATCTTGTGAGGAAGGACAAAGAAAAAATGAAAAGAAATCAAGTTCTACGACATTATTTGATGGACTAAAGGTTAAGATTGAGGATAAAGGTTAAGACCAAAGATTAAGAGTTGCTACATAGTACCCACTAAATGTACCCACTAAATGTAAAACCATAGCTTCAGATAGCTGCTTTAACCAATTTCCTCTTGAAGCCTAACCACAAATATAATATAGAAACTATTGTTATGTACCTACTTGCTTCTAATGCTTGCTAAATATTTGCTGCTACATGCTAAAATGTTTATTAATATTCATATGGCTTAAATTCTTCCACAATGCTAAAAGACATTAATTATATTTGAAGTAAAAGTTTTGTAGGATAGGGAAGCCTCAGTTCCACCTAGCCTATATCTTGAAGAGAAAAGGAGAAATAAAAAGCAAATGGCAGCCATAGTTAGGAGGGCCTTTGCACAAATCAGTTTCGTAGGCCAATTACAGTTGTTCCTAGATCAGCGGGCCTTGCCCATAGTCACTTACACCTTGGTCACTTCTTGCTTGGATTACTGCAATATGCTCTACATGAGAATCCAGAATCCAGCAGTGTGGCTAGTTAGGGGCTCCTCTTGGTATGCCCATGTTACACAACTACTTTGTAAGCTGTATTGGCTCTTGATGGGCTTCTGGGTGCAATTGATGGTGCTGGTTGTCATCTACAAAGCCCTTCATTTTCCAGGCCAGGGTTATTTGCAGGACCATTGTTCTTCAATTATTTTTGCCTATCCCACAAGATCTGACAGGGTGGGCATGCTTCAGTTTGCTCTACTAAACAATGTAATCCAGTGGGCCCAGGCGGTCTGTGTTTTCTGTCACTGTGCTTGCCCTCTGGAAAAATATGCCCCCCTCCACCAAAATCCAGAAGGTCCCAATTCTATAGTCCTTTCATAAGGTTCTTTCCCCAGATGTGGAGCCAGGAAATTAGGTGGCCCCAGTTTAAGGGGTCTATTTGCTGTGGATATATGAGCTGCCTCAAACAAGATGTGTTTTAATTTTTGTTAATTATTTTGTTGATGTTTTTAATTACTTTGTGGATGTTAGCTGCTCAGAGTTGCGTGGTAAGTGAGCAGCCATACAAATAAAATAAAATAAATAAATGATAAGAGATAGGAAGTTTCCCTAATGTATTAGATACAGAGACTCATTTTACTAACAATAGGCCAGATGGGAATCAAACCCAGGGACAGTACAGCAAGATCTCATTTATCTAAAGGTCAAAAGGCTTATAACTGCAAATAGTTTACTGTATGCAACTTCCAGTAGTATTATACTTTTTTTTGTCCCAACCATTTACAAAACTTTAAATTGTTATTCTGTAAGCCCCAAAGCAAATGAATAAATTTTAAACCTATTTTGCACCTGCAGATTTTGAAGAAGGTAACATGGAATTAATGGAATAAAATCCCATTTATATAGGACTGCTTAAAAGGACATTTATTTTTCTATCTAATTGTGACTGAGGCTTCAGGAAGTGCCACATTGTCTAAGTATGATGGATCACTTCAACTATATCATTTGGAAGAAATAATTCATCACAAGTATTTCCAACGTATTATTGCATCAGTAGTATTTACTGATGCATATTTCACTGAAATAAGTCACTTTGACTGAATCTTGGAACTGTTGTATTCTAACTGGCACTTTGCAGAAGACCTGGCAAATGCCACCATGTATCACCTTCATGAGTTTCATGTCTCCATTGTCTGCCAACGGTCTTATAAATATAAAGTGTTCTACATTTCTAATGATCTTTTACTTTGAGGGTGTGAAAGTTTGCAGACTTGTGATTTATGCAAATCTCAAAGAGTGTACAGTTAGTATGCTATAAAATGATATAGGAGATGATACAGGAAGCAGAAACACTCATAAATAAAACTTTAAGTAAAATTTAATTCATTCTAGGGTTCATAAAACTGCTGTTTTTGATCTTCAGTCACAAAATGGAAAGTGCAAAATGAGTAGATATGATGATATTTTATGTTTATTTATTCAATTTTTTTTTGCCCCCTCAGTAAAAAAACTTTCCTTAGTTGCCCACCCTTGAGTTTTTCACCCTTCAGCTAAATTAGTTAAAGCTTGCAGTGGTTTAAACCAACTCATTCTTTGGTTTCGAATATCTCATTCAATAGATGTCAGTGGAGACTTGTTTGTAGTATGTGAAGAGAGTAGTAATTTAAGTGGGAATTGAATGAATGCACTTCTCAAATTTTGCTCATAGTTACTTTTTGTATCTTTTCTTTTTTTAATAGCAATTTTACTAAAGATTATAATTACAATACTAAAAACTAAAAACAAAACTAAAAAAAATAGAAGAATGGAAAGAGAAGGTGCAGAATAGAAAAAAAGGAAAAAATAGAAAAATAAATAGGAAAGAAGGAAAAGAAAATAGTAAAGAAAAAGAAATACAGTATAAAAAGAAATATATAAAGAAATGACTTCCAACCTTCATAACAAGTATAAACAATTTTTAGTAACTTACCAGCTCCTCTTAAAATATAACAAATGATCTCTTCTTCTCATATACCATCTCTTATCTATAAACAAATCCTTAAAGCCTTGTCATTTCAGTCCTGATGTCAGCAAAAGTCTATTAAGGGTTACCAGAGATAACAACATATCTATTTTAACCCTGATCAAATAAACTTAATATTCCTTCCTTTTACTTCTAACAATCTTAATCTTTAGTCCCTTCAAATAATGTCCTAGCACTTGATTTCTTTTTATTTTTTATTTTTCTTTGTCCCTTCTCACAAAATTCTTCAAAGCTTTAACAAGTCTCTTTTGTAAATCCAATATAGGAAAATTATCCAGGTTACTCTTTTGGTTTGTTGTTTGTATATTCCTTTTAATTATTAAGACATCAGCCAATTTCTTTTGTATGACCAGTGTAACCCCTTTTTCCATGTCATTCTTGTAGTCTGTCATTTGTAAATCCACTTTCAGATTAGTCTCAATCTTGTCAGGTAAAACTTCCATAACATCTTTTAAACACAGTCTATATACAGGTAGTCCTTGCTTAACAACCACAATTTTCCTTGCACTATAATAATTTTTTGTTTTTTGTTTCATGTCAGAGCTGAGTCCAACCTGATCTTAATCAAAAGAGTCAATTCACTTTTTGTGTCATTATGTGCCATCAAGTCAGTGTTGACTCTTAGTGACCACATAGATAGATTTTCTCCATGATGGTCTGTCCCTAACCTGGTCTTACAGGTTTTCCAACAGTACACTCATCACCACTGTAACTGAGTCTATCCACCTTGCTGCTGGTAGTTCTCTTCTCTTTCCTTCCACCTTTCCCAGCATTAGAGCCTTTCTAGAGACCTAGGTCTTTGCATAATGTATTCAAAGTAGGATAATTTTAGCCTGGTCATAGCTGAAAATACAAAGGATCTGCAAGCCCTAATACTAAAAATCAAAGAGCACAGTGAAAAACATGGCACTAAAATTAAATATAAAGAATACCAAATTAATGACAACAGGTAGAACAATGAGCCTTAGAATTGACAATGAAGATATCAAAGTAGTGGAAAGAGAAAGAAACCAATGGATCATCAAACAAATCAACCCAAGAGTTTTCACTTGAGGCACGAATGACCAGGTTCAAATTATCCTACTTTGAATAGGATACAGAACCACATGCTGTTCACAATCTAGCAATAAACATTAATCGCTGACATTTCAGTCTTTAAACACACTTACCGAAGAGGGAAAGCCTACTGGATACAACACTTTTGAATTATACTTTGAGAAACATCTTCAGGATTGAGCATCATTGCAAATATCATGACATTCCAGAGTACAAATCTTTGAAACCCGAAAGTGGCTTTTTAAAATCACAGGTCTGGGGTTGGTGTTTAATATTTGTTCAATGGCCCGTTTTGTTTTGTTGATTTTTCTGGCTACAGTATTAGATTATTTTAGTCTAGGCTGTTTAATACTTTTAGCTGTTTTTATGTTTTCTCTAGTTTTGTACACCGCTCAGAGTCCACTGGAGCTGGACTGTCAATCAATCAATTCTATATACATTTAGAAGTAACTCTCGTTTTGCTTCCACGGAAAACTACATCGACACTTTAAAGCCTCACTGAATTCAGTGAAAGAAACTTCCCTAACCATCCAGCAAGTTCACTTTAATCTGAGGAGAAAATAGCTCTTTCAAACTTCGTGAGTCTATGGTCTCATCTATTAGAGCGAATACGGCCCGATCAATGGGATCACGCGGATTCCAAAAGTTTCCCCGGGCCCTTCTCTTCTGCGGTCGACAGCATTCAGAAGCACGTGACCGCGAACACGGACCTCGCGCTCTGCAGCCTCCCGGCGTCCGCGCCTTGTTCGGCCGTGGCAACGAGGCTTTCCCGCGCCTGCGCTTGAGCGCAGTGGAAGCGTTAGGGAGGGTCGACGGCAACGGTGCTAGAAAGCTCTTTGAGCGGGGTGGGGTCGTGCGAAGAGGATCCAGAGAAGCTGGATGGCCGGCGGGGCGGGTTTCCGTGTGGTGCCTGGGGGAGGCGAGACCAGTGAGAGCGACGACGATGGCTGGGATATCGGGTTCATGTCCCAGGAACAGGTGAGCGGCGGCAGCGGCCGAGAAGACCTGCAAGTGTAAATAAAAGCGTGATTCGATTGCCTTGCTTAAGCCACGCATGTGCTTCCTTTTCTGCTGCCTTCCGAAGACTTTGTTGTAATAACTATTTTACAAAGTAGATGAGGCTGGAACGGAAACCGAAAGAATGAATAAATGTGCATCAGGCCCAAGATCACCAGTGACCTTCATGGGTAGAATTTCCTCAATTCCTAATCTTACCAGCAACAGCTTATTTTGCTTTTTTCCCTGTACTTATTTGACAAGTGCATACTAATTCTTCGCTAAATTAAACCTAATGGGCTCTTAACACGTTATCCACCTGTGGTCATAATTGTATTCAAATGTATTGGAATCCAGTAGATTGCAAGTAAATCATGATCAGTCATTTACCCTAAAAATGGCCAAATTTGTCCATTACCTAAGTACAAGTGTGTGTTAATAATATTGGTTACAGGAATGGCCAATATGTCATGCTTCTATCTGTTGGAAGGATTCAAGCAAACCCCCCTTCTCTTTCAAACTTCCATTTTCGAACCATGGCTTCCTGCCAAAACACTTCCTCAAAATTGGTTAAGAAGCTGGACACTCCATGGCAAAAAACTAAGGAGGGAAACGACTTAAACATAAACGATCACAATAGAATAATAGGAGAATACCAACGTGAGCCATACAGAAACTTCCCAATAACCTGAGCAAGATAACCTGATCAAATTCCTCATAAGCTGGTCAGGTCAGGAAACTGAGAGGACAAAGGCAGAGAGGCAACACCTTAGCATAAGTAAAGGAAAAGGGGCCTCCCCTCAGAATAACAATAATCTAAACCCAACGGACAAAAGCCACAGCCCTGCAGAGAGCCTAATTGACTAAAGAGCAAGAAATCGCAAAACGGGCACAACCACAGGAATGCTTCTGATCTTTGGTCAATTATGCACTCTCAGAATTCTTAGAAAGTGCCTGCTCCAAGAAACCGGCTAAGTGTGATCTGGCTAACACAAAACATTGTCTTTTGCACTCTTTTTACTGAATACAAGGGTGGCCACCTCCAACCAGCATACTCTGTTCATGCTGTTGGAAAATAAAATCACTTCTGTTCAAGCAACTGCCTGCGTTTCTTCATTCCCGGCTCAGAACAGACCCCAGTAAGATTTTCTTCCAACATATCAATTCAAAATTCCAGGTTAAATAACCTAAATATTGCATCACATGGTCCAACTATTTAGTTGATTTTCTCAAATCAGAATTCTTTTGGGGGGGATCTTCCACATGAGAAAGTTGTGCAGCTGTGATTGTGCTGTCTTAAACATGTTTATAAGTAAATCCCACAATACTCAGTAGTGCTCCTGTAAGTAAGTAGGACTGTTACCTTATTACAGGGTATCAGTAATTCTATACTAATGTAACATTAGTGTAGAGAACAGCCAGCAGTGATTCCAATAAGTGATAGATTTGCACTGTTCAGTGGCTATGGTTGAACATAATGATAAACCAGCCTTATAATTGTTGTGGTACGGCATTCTAATGAAAGCCAGTTTGGTTTAGTGGCTATGGCGCCAGGCTAGAAACAGAGATACTCAATTCTAGTCCTGCCTTAGGCACAAAGCCAACTGGGTGACCTTGGGCCAATCACTCTTTAAGCCATAGGAAGCAAGCAATGGCAAACCACTTTTGAAATCTTGGCAAGAAAACTGCAGGGACTTGTCCAGACAGTCACCGGGAGTTAAAAAAAAAAAAGGGGGGGGATTCTAATGGCATTTGAATGCCATTTGAATCCTATTCCAATTCTCTCTTTAGTACAACTACTGGCCAATGCACATTGATTAGTTAAGCCAATATTTTTGGCTTAAACTCTTTCAAAATGTATCCAGTAATTTGAATCATCAGCGCATCTTCTTTTTACCACACAAAAAAATACAGACATACAAAGGTACATCAGTGGTTGAAAAAAGGTCTTTCCTTAGAAGAGTCAAATATTTTTAAATACAGTTTTTAAAATGTTTATCTGATTTTGTTTTAACTCATGAAGCAGTTCATATAGCAGTCTTGCTAATACTGAATTAGTAAAATTACATATTGTAGCATAAATCTCTTGTTTATCTAGTATTTAGATGAAACCTTGCATACCCAGGATAAAAATGAAGTTTTGAAAAAAGCATTAACTGCTGGAAACTTGTCTGTCATTGAAGAACTCTTAAATACAGGTATGATAAATGGATTATCAGCTAAACTTAACACATTTTGAAAGTTCAGCTTTTTTTTTATTCATTCATTCATTCATTCATTCAATTTGTCCCTGTCCATCTCCTTGCATTGGGGGACTCTGGGCAGTTTACAATAATCTATTAAAACAACAACCATACAATAAAATACCTATTTTACTGTAGTGGATATCTATATTCCTCATCTGGGCACAGAATAAGCTAAGATCTTATTTAGATAGTACAGTATAGGGTTTTGGGGATGCACATCAAGGACCACGTCCTCTTCAAAGGAAACTTCTTTTGATTTTTTGTGCTTCTGAAGGTCTCTCGTTGGGCAACACAACAATCTTCTGGCACAGGATGGGACTGGAATGGTCTTTTTATCCCTTGTTGAATATGAAGTGAGATTGCTGATAGGTTAATGATATTTCTTAGAAGAAAGAGAATAAATGTGCTTTAAGAAGAAATTCTAAAATGAACATTTTTTCTTCAGTTGGGAAGGAACTGAAAATCTGAAGACTTCATAATGGAAGTGAATCACATATTCTGGCAATCAGAAATACTAACATTGAGCCATTAGGCTAAAATGACCCACCTTAAAAAAATACTAAAGAATTAGATTGCTTTATCCTGATATTGGCAGTGATACTGTCCTAACAACCAGAAAACACACTGAGACAAGGAACTGGTCTCTAATATTTATTACTAGTACTTAACAAGAATCCTAACAAACTGAAGAAGCGTGGGAAAAACCCAGACATATAACCCCCAAGGGTTAAGGCGGTCCCGATCTGTGTCTCTTTGAATGGCTGAACAATTCCTCAGTGCTACGCATGCGCTTGACAGTCTGGATGGAAGCCCCCTGCTCGCCATCCTTACTCATGACAGATACTGTCATTGGGTTGACTTCTAACAGTCTAAACTATTTTCAAACCAGTATTTATCTAGTGTAACCTTCCAGTGTGTTCTTTCTTTTCTAAAATTTGAAACAGGACTACTGACCCTACCTAATACAAAGTGAATAATTAAAGGCAAAGTGATCCTTTGATGAAACCAATGCATTTCACTTGAAAGAAAATACATAGTCCAACTGCTTCTTTCAAAATTCTTTTAAACAGTTAGGGAATAGTGGAGTTCAGACAATTTAGTTCTCTAAAGGAATATTAGATTCTCACTTTTTTTACTGTATTCGTTTTATGGTTTGTAAAATGATTCACTTCACTGCAGACTCATAGATGGATAATGTTGTCCTGATAATAAAGTGCTGGCTGCTTTCCTTGATAGCAGAAAGGTGACTAGGCTTGCTGTTTCCATACCTTCAAAGATGAAGATAGAGAGGTCTAGAGAGAGAATGGTTTTTCAGAGTGCTCTGGCAATTCTGTCGAGTCCTTGTGTAGTTTTCTTGCAGATGTTTCATTGCCGGACTAGGCAACATCTTCAGCGTGAAGGGGCCTTGCTCTCAATTTATATACCATGGCTTGCCCTGCTTGTGTTGGTGGGGGTGTTGTTCTCTCCTTGGGAGTTCTTTGATTGGGCTGTTGTTTGCTGCTTGGTTGATTGACTGAGTTAATAGTTCCTTGATTAGGGTATATTAGGATATAAGGTTCATCTGAATAATGTTCTTACGCAGCTCCTCTTGTGGAGGTTGGGTTGATTTGGTAATGGAGCACTTGGTTAGTGTGGGTAGCTTTTCGGTAGACTTGTGTTTCTAACATGCCATCATTTCCTCTGCTGATGAGGATGTCCAAGAAGGGTAGTGTGTTGTTGTTTTCTTCTTCCCTTGTGAATTTTATTCCATTGAAGATGTTGTTGATGGTTTCATGTGTTTCCTCCAGTTGTTCCTTTTTTATTATGACGAAAGTGTTATCTATGTACCGGATCCATACTTTGGGTTGTATACATGGGAGTGCTATCCTGCTGTCTGTTAATGGCGTTTGGGTAGTTACAAACTTTTACAAAAGCTTAGGTTATATCAAGCTTGTATGGATTTCTATAATAGAATAAAGCATTATGGATTTCTGTTTTATTAAATGCATATTTAAATGTTACAGGCATAAATGTAGACTCTACCCTTAAGTTTGGATGGACTCCCCTCATGTATGCAGCTAGTGTTGCGAATGTGGAACTTATGCATCTCCTTCTGGGCAGAGGTGCAAATGCATCCTTTGAGAAGGGTAAGTTTTTATAGATGAACCATTTCAAGGAAATGTTGCTAAGCATTCAGTATAATAGTAATAAAAAATGTTTATTTAAAGACACAATGATTTTGCTGGACCAAAGTAAACACATCATGCATTAAGTATTCTGTTATTGCTTCCAAAAATGCCTTGCCAATATTTGTGTTGTGTCCTTATTTTCTTCATTATTCTGCACTTCTTTAATTTGCTTTTAGATGCTGCCCTTCTACTCTGTTGTGAGTGGAATGTAGAATTGTAATTCTCTTGCTCAGTTCCTTAGCTCCTTAAATGTTGTGGATCTTCATATTGGTAATGTAGCAGTACATCAGGAGTCAGCAACTTGTAGCCCATTTTTAGACCAGGCAGCTTTATTGTTTAGTGTTTTGGGGGGCTTTGGGGAGTAAAACCATGCATTTAACCTATAGTTATCCTGAAATTCCCCAAATCAAGCTAATTTTGCCTGTTTTGGAGGAGTTTTAAGTGGCTGTATGGTGCCTGAAGTTTTTTAAAGAAGAAAGACACCAGCTTAGAACCTAGCTACAGTTAACTGGAAACTCATTATTATCTCCAGAATAGAGGTAGCAGGCCTCCAGATATACCAGTTGCAGGAGAACAAGGCCAGGAGCTTGGGTGCACCCCAGAAACATCTTGTTGACTAACATGAGAAATAAAATGCTGACTGAGATGAGTCTTAGCCCTGATTCAGCAGGTCTGCTTTTAAGCTCTTGGAAAACTTGGTGTTAGACTGACATTTAAAAATTCATTTTACCATTCAGTTATATATCTTGTTTGTAATAAGTATAGTTTTTGTGAATTATTTGTTATGTCTGGTTTATTCTACAGAGTTGATGGTCTTTTTCACCTTGCTTTTTTAACAATTGCTGTTTAGATCATTATACAGTACTGATGGCTGCATGTACTGCATATGGTTCAGAAGAGCAGATTTTAAAGAGTGTAGAATTACTGCTTTCAAGGAATGCAAATCCTAATGCTGCATGCAAGTAAGCACAACGTTTATATTCCAGATTGCTGACTTCCATAATAAAGTAATACATTATTCTTTGTATTGGATATCTACTGTTATCTTTATTACTCCTATGTTGTTTTTTACATTCACTCCCAACTACATTTGACAATTGTTTGACTATTTATTAATGAGATCTAATGTATACTGTATACATTAGATCTCCATAAAGATTGAAGTAATTAATTGCATACAATTGTGTCTGTCCATTAGAGGAATGGAAGATCAGATGTCTTCCATTTAATCTGCTCGTGCAGTTCTGTGCTAGCAAATACATTCTTGGAGATTTAGAACAGGCTTGATGGGCACAGAGAAGAATACAGCAATTTAAATTTATCTTCTGGAAGAGAATTCTTATTGCACAGATAAGACTAAATAAACATCTGTGGTTACCTCAAGTTATTTTAATGCAATATTTAATGGACAGCTCTATTTCTGCAAAAGGAAGTTGGTTATTTAGAACTAGCAATGAAGTACATTATGATTGCTGTTTCCATTGATGGCAAACTCCTAAAAGGGAGTTTAGATGTACTCCCTTTTCCCTTTTAAAAAATATTGTTCATAAAAGCGATAGACTATAAACTCCTAGAAGCACTTTTGTGATTTGCCCATGTGTCAATTCCATTGGTACTGTGCAGTTTCTTAAAATTGTCAGTAATAGTGACCTGTTCAGTTTTCCAACCTTGAATGTATAGCACAATCCTATACATGACTCCACAGAGGAAAGTTCCATTAAGCCTATGAAAGAATGACTAAAATTTCAGCCTTAATTTTTTTCTAATTTAAAGAGTTGGAACAGTCGCAGCAGCTGAATTTGCAAGAATCAAGACTGCAGATTCTTTATTATATTGATCTTATGTATTAATTTTCAACTAATAAACTGCTTCGAAATAATATTTTCTGTATCAGAAATATTTACCAATTAAGAGCATTTCTCTAGTAGAAGGAAACTCTTTGAGTAGCTTATGTGATGGTCTGCAAAGTTACATTCCTTTCAAGTTTTTCTAGTTAGTATTCTATAGCATGTGAAGGGAAAATAAGACTAGGGAAAGAACTAACTTTATTCCAGTTTAAAAAAGATAATTTTTCTGTTTTAGTCTCCTTATTACACGTTACCAGGTGGTAGGTGGCTATGATGTAATGATAAGTTAATCTGTGGACATTGAATAATGTGGAAAAAAGATTAAGCTGGTGTATCTTCCTCATTACTCAAATTTTACCATGTAGTTGTACCAAATTAAAATATACCTTTATCCTTTGAGTGGCTAGTACACATTATCATGTGGTTCTTTGCCCACTACAGTTAGTTAGAGCTAGATAAATGGCTGGTTCTTGCTTCAAAAATGATATGAAAAAGGTCATTTGGATTTCATGTGAGCGTAGCACCTCATTGAATCAGCTCATCTTTTTTTCAGGCTTCTGTACAAGTCTTAAAATAAATGAAAATTCTTTAAAAGTCCCATCAACCTTTATCAGTTTCTTAGCGCAACAGAATATTTGTTCAGGTTCATGCAGAACCCTGCAAATAGAGAGGCTACTTTAAGATGTATTGGAGAAGTGTTATGCTCATGTGAGATATGAAGCATGTGTGCAGAATCATTTTTGAAGTGTAAATGGTCTTCTTCCTTCATACCACAGTTACTCAGTAAGCCAGTCTTGGTGCTTACCCTAGGATCTGAGGAGCAGTCATGGTGAGAGACAGCCCATTGGGAGGGGTTAAACAGAAAACAGGATTTTCTTCTTTAAAGTTGCCCTACAAATACATTTTCAAAGTAGCTATTAAATTATATTGCCATTCCAACTTTGATGTCATGTGAATTACTGTATCATAAATAGTACTCTAAGAATGGGTGATGTCATTTCCTGATGTCTGTTCATAGATTTGCCTCGTAAATGCAGTGTGCAATAATTAACTATCTACAGTGAAGCCAACCGACTGTAATGGTTGCCTATTCTAAAACACTATCAGACTCATGAGCAGGAATTCAAAGATATCTGATTTATTAAAGAATAGTATGCAGGATCACAGAGAAAGCTGAGAATGATGAAAGCACACCAAATTCAAACTAAAAACCCTCAGTGCAAGTGAAATCCCTCCCCCTGTAGAATCTTCTCAAGTTCACAATCCCAGGTGCTCCTAACGATTTCTGATGGTCTGCGGGAAAAGGCCTTGAACAGATAACATAACCCAAACACATTCCATTGTAATGAAGGTTTCACAGCAGCTCCCTCCCAAACAGAAATGCGCGTCAGCACCATGGCATGTGAAATGTTACGATGTATAAACTACATTGAAACAGTGAACATGACACCGACCATGTCTGCATCTGTGTGATCCAAAGGAGGAACAGAATGTTCCAGAGAATCCCATAGGATTGTTTCTGGGCCTATAGGATTTCCCACATTCTTAGTTACTAAGTTGGAGTCCTGTTTGAAGCAACATGAAGGGATAGTGTCCGGTTTTATTCTAATAAGGAGCTTTTTGTTGTTGTTGATAGATGGTTAATGTATGAGGTATTTAGCTAATTGCTTGGCATTTAATTTAACAGAAAATATTTATTGCTGCTGATAAGTACTGTGCTAGCACTACTGTGTAATTTCACTGGCCTTGAATTTATCATTCTATGACGGTTAACTCTGTCAAATGACATAACTCAATACTTGCAAATAGCCTGGGAAAAGTGTCACATTTATTCTCTAGCTAATAAACTTTATCACAGATGGTATCTAAACAGAGATAGAGGACAGTTACACCAACTTAATAATTTACTACAATATAGATCTTTCATTTCTTTCCATGAAAGAAAAATTATCACCCATCAGTTTGAAGCATTTTAAAAAAGTACATCCTGTATGTGAACTATAACTGTTACAATGTTCCTTATTTTCTAGAAACATACCCTTAAGCATCAGCTTGATGCGTACAAACAAGTGCCATATAGTAGTGAATTCTACAGTGTTGAGTTTTCCATGTAGTACATGAAGACCAAAAAACCCCTAAGAAGCTTATATAATAAAGATGGTCCAGTGCTGAGAGAGAATGATTTCCTAAAGAGAGCATTTTAAGAAAAAACCCCAAAAAACCCTGTGGGATTTTTATGATTTTCCTGATTTCCAACACTATGCTTTTTTTTCCCCCCTAAAAGTTTCCTTCTTGCCTTTCTGCCACAGCTATTCGGCTGGATAGTGCTGAATTGTCTTGTTATTTGATGATGGATCTTATGCCCCTATCAGGCATATCTGGTGGACTATAAGCTTTATTTAAATTGTATTGCCCTGTCATATACTCAGATGGTTTCTTAATGACTCGTGGTGAAGATGAATCTTTAGGAAATCATTCTCTCTATAGAAAATGTTTGGTTGAAAACAAAACCCAGAAAACAACCAACAGTCTGTAATGGTAAACCAAACAAAAGACTTGGAGAATGTCTTCTCAGATGAAATGAGATTCTCAATGAGGAAAGATATATTAATAATAGGAGAGTGCAAGTCCCTGATACATACTGGGTACCAAATTGTACTGATACTTAATGATTGTATTTGCCTTGTCTAGAGCCCTATTTCTCAACCTTTCTCAATGCTGGCTGGGGAATTCTGGGAGTTGAAGTCCACCCATCTTAAAGTTGCTAAGGTTGAGAAGGCTGGTCTAGAGATAGATGCATTACCCTAGATTAGAGTCAGATCAAATCTTTATTATGGTCAAAGACCAGCATGAGGATGGGGTACAATCACTTAAAAGCATAGATAATACATTAAAATCTAAAAAATAATATAAAAGCTAATATATATAAAAGTTTAAAAGAAAAGAAAAAAATCTAAAAAGGGTAGGAGCATTAGATGGGTGTAGGGGAGCATTAAGGTTAGTATGTCTATCAGTATAGAACACTCTAGTGCGATGAATTAGATGCTCATTTAAAACTAGTTTATGGTACTGATCATCATCTGGCAAATTTTAAGCACTGCTGCACAGAACCTTGTATGTTGTAGCAGGGTTGGAATCTGACAGCAGCATGGAGGTGTAAAATTGGTCTGAGTGCCCTGGGTATTTATACAATAGTGATAAGATGAGGCTAGTATGAATGTCTCTATGACAGAGGCACTGGAGAATCTCATGCTCTGTTGTTTCTATGTGGCCAGAATCACAGGGCATTGTCTCTCCCGGTAAGGAGTCTTCCTGTATTGGCCTTCAAGGACAACTGAGGGGAGGGCATGACATTGTGCCAGAGTAAAGGGCCTTTGATAGATAGGTACCTCAGGTTTAGTTAAGTATGTCATTGAGGAGGCAGAATAACTGTTGGATTCACTGGCAGTAAAGGTTGGAGACCTGGCTAAATCCAGTTAGTGCTCTGTGTCTGCTACACACTGTTTAATGAGTGCTTTGGCCTGGTCATTTCCCATGCTGAGGAGAAGACCTGGAGAGAAGCCCAAGGATGAGATTTTAGTCTCCACTGCCTGTTTCCATGTGGACTGAAAGTCATCCCTCATAGTTAATGGGGCAAGGCCAAGGGGAAAAAGGGGTAATCTGAACCAATAGTTGAGTATGACCACCCACACCCTAGCCTTCACTTTCATGAGGGCTGTCTCTAGTCTCAGGGTGGCATTAGAGATACATTTTGGGACTTGAAGGGCCAATCTTAGAACTTTGAATTGCACAAGTTCCAATGGTGCAAAATTAAAGAATGGGCCAAGCTGGGCACCAAATAGGAATTGTGCTATTGGCTTGGCTTCAAATAATTTGAGTGCTGCAGGTATATAGTGGCCACCTCTTGACCTGAGGAATTTAAGAATGGGAGATGAGCTCTGTGCAATTTCAGCAATGTGGTCCCCATGGGCTTTCCTACTGCTGGCAGAATGAAGGATTACTTCCAGGTATTTGAAACATGAGAGCTGCTCAGTCTTGTGGCCATCTATGCTCCAGGAGTGGTTCTTGGGCCTTCTGGCAAATGCCATGATTTTAGTTTTCTGATAATTGAGTTGTAGCTTGCAGTACTGTGTTTGTGCTCTTTTAAAGCCAGTAGGTGTTCTTGAAAGTGTTGCTGCATCGTCTGCATAGAGTAGAACAGAGATGTGTCTTCCAGCAAGTTTGGGGGAGTGAAAGTTTGCATTGTGTAGAGCATGTTCCAGCATGGAGTTGATACAGAAATTGAATAGGAGAAGGGCCAGTATGCAGCCTCACTTGACACCTTTCTCAGTTCCAGGGGCACTGATAAGATAGCCCTGGGGGCCTAGATAAGAAGGAAGAAAAGAATGGGAATATTCAGAGGCAGTGACCATGTTACTTCCAGGTAATTCTTTTGAATGCCCATGTCATTCAAGTTGATTTATAGCTATGAGAAAAGATAAAGTTCAAATGGTATCTATATTTTGTTAGCTGTTGGAAAGGAATAGAAAAGAGCTGTACAGTGCTTTGGGTTTGAAAGGGAAAAGGTTTTTTGGAGCATATCTGGGTCAGTGTGTCCCACTGCAGCTGTGTGATTTCAGAAAAAGACATAGTGTTTTAAGGAGTTACTGGCAGATGCTGTGTGATCTGTGTGCTCCATACACTCCACAGTACCTCTTTCCTTTTAAATCTAAAGTGCTGCAAAGCTCTAGAGTACAAGGTCTTGAATAAGGAATTAAATATTTCGCTTCTATTCTCTAGAGTCTGCTGAAGTTTGGAAATATGTATGTGGAGTGAACAGATGGTACCAGCCTATTTTTTCTCACATTTTTTTGAGATTCACTTTTACTGCTAAAGTGGGACAGTCAGCACTCACCATGCATCCTCGCGCCCATCCTCCTCCATCTGCCTGCAGGCGCTCTTCATGGCAGGTGGCTGGCATTTCCCGCTGGCTCCTTAGAGTCATCTTCAGCCTCTCCCGAAGAGTAGAATAATTCCTCAGTGTCGGCTGCGCCCTTGGCTGCTGTCATCCACCACGAGGGGGGGGGGCGATTTGGCCGGCGGCTTGCCCGCTCAATCTCCAGCCTTGGCTTTTGGGCAATCAGCTGCTCGATGCCCTTCCTTTCCGCATCGGAGACACTGACCCCTCGCGTAGCACCGATCCCTCTCCTCATCCCAGGCTCTATAGTCTGGCCAGGCAGCAGTCGCAGCCCCCTTCCCAAACATGTTCTGCATCTGACTGGGCGGTTAAGCTGTCTGATTCCTGGCCGGTAATTCAACAAGCTTTGGCTGATACCCAGGCTGCTTACAAGTTTCAAACCAATAAGCATTGTTCCTTGCAAAATGACTTCAAGGTTGGGGATCAGGTGTATCTATCTACTAAATTTATCAAGCACCCTCTAAAAAACTTGCTCCCAAGTTCATTGGTCCTTTCCCTATTGTTGGTCTTATCAATCCAGTTACTGTTAAATTGGACCTGCCTCACAATCTGAAACGCTTGCACCCTGTTTTCCATTGCAGCTTGCTCAAGCCTGTCCACCATTCCTCCCGCTGGCATCAACCTCCTCCTCCTGCTCCGATCATGATTGACGGCCAACAGCACTTTGAGGTCAAGGAGGTCGTTGATTCTCGCAAGCTTTAAGGCACCCTCCAGTATCTGGTCCAATGGAAACACTTTCCTCATCCTGAATGGGTGTCTGCCCGCCATGTTAATACTCCTGATTTAGTTCGCCGTTTCCACCTTGCTTACCCTTTGAAGCCTGCTGCTTAGTGTTTTCTTTCTTTTGGGGGGGCAGTATGTCATGTTCACTGTTTCAATGTACAGGATACATCGTAACGTTTCACATGCCATGGCGCTGACGCACGTTTTTGTTTGGGAGGGAGCTGCTGTGAAACCTTGTACAATGGAATGTGTTTGGGTTATGTTCTCTGTTCAAGGACTTTTCCCGCAGACCATCAGAAACCGTTAGGAGCACCTGGGATTGTGAACTTGAGAAGATTCTACAGGGGGAGGGATCTCATTTGCACCGAGGGTTTTTAGTTTGCATTTGGCGCACTTTTATCATTCTCAGCTTTCTCTGTGATCCTGCATACTATTCTTTAATAAATCAGATATCTTTGAATTCCTGCTCATGAGTCTGATAGTGTTTTAGAATAGGCAACCATTACACTTACATTTTATTGTAACAAAATGTTGTACATTTTATCTAACACAACATGTAGATTCTCTTCATCATCCAGACTGGTTACCTGCAAGTAATCACAACAGCTTATCTGAAGATATTTTATCAGCCTTGAGTAAAATGGTATTACATCCCAGTGTTGGGACAGTGAATCATTTCCATGCATAACTGTTCGTTGTTTAATTTCATTTTATTGTTAGCAGTTGACGTTCCAGGTATATTGCAATAAATTTAAAATGCTTACTAAAAGACTAGGAGTTGGGCAGTGGCAGACCAAAGGTCCATATTTTAGAGAGTTACCAGTCATATATTTTCAGGAATACCATAAACTGGGAAGAATAACAATATAGCCCTCCCCTGCCAGTTCTCCCTTCTCAGTTATTAGTACCCAGTGAGCATAGATTCTAATATTCTGTTGTATTATATATTATGGTTTATAGAGAAATGAACACCTAATTCAGTTTTAAAGCCCACCTCCATCAGTACATGTGACTGTGATTTCCATAAATTGTTACTTTATGACATATATTTATGTATATAGAACATTTTAAAGCCAGGCAGTCAACTGGTCCATTTAGTTCTATTGTGTGTACTCTTGATTGCTGGGTTCTCTAGGTTGAGTTGCAGAAGACGTTTCCCCCCAAATTAAGCAGGAATTGTTTAAAGATTTGGCTGTACTTAGTTTCCAGTACTTTCCATACGCAAAATATTTGTTTAATCATTAATATCATGACCATCCCCTACTTCTCTTGATCCAGGAACTACTGCCATCAGTTTCATTGGCTGATTACAATTTAGTGAACAACTTCATCCTAGTATTGTGTATGAGAAGAGAAAAAATATTTCAATGTTCTCCACATCATCAATTATTTTATATATTTCTTTCATATCACTTCCTGGTCATCTCTAAATGTTTTATTGTTTTCTTGACAAAAGATGCTCTTACCGTTTGATTCTTTTTGGTGCTCTTTTGTCATTTTCTAGCCCTTACGGTATCCTGGATTTTAGCAACTTCCAAAGCTGATATTCACCTCAGCCTAAAAATCCTTTTTTTTTTAAAAACCCATTCAATTGTGTCCAGTTCTCGGAGACTGCCTGGACAAGTCCTTGCAGTTTTCTTGGCAGGTTTTTCAGAAGTGGTTTGCCATTGCCTGCCTCCTAGGGGTGAATCCTTTAGTTTTTGTCTATTTAAATCCTATTGGTATATTTTGAAAGTTACAGTTTTTACCCCTTCAAAATGTTCAGGTTTTTTGCTGTTTTCTTTCCAGCTCACAGTTTTGGTGAACTGTTTAGGAGGTCTTCACAGCCCACTTGGTTTTATTATCCAAGGGTAATTTGGCCATTTCTATATTCATGATTCTAGATAATTTATGAACAAGTCCTTCCTCCCAGCTTTATTTCATCCACATATCTCTGCTGTTTAGCTGACTGCTTGGGTAGAAAAGTAGCCTTTTGGAACTATTTATCCAGAAGACTTTTTTGTTACTGGACTATGTTAGAATATTGCACTTTCCAGTTCATTCTTGACTTCCTTCTCCTCTGCTGTCTACAACAGTTTTGTTTATATATTTCTACCAAAAGAAAATGTGGCAATTGAAGTGATGGCATGAAAAAAATGTCTTCACTTTTGGGCAGTTAAGTGTGCTTTTATGGAAATACTTAACATTTCTTCTTTAAAAGTAAAAATTGTACTTTTGATTTTTCTGATAATTTGTTTATGAATTTCAGCAGAATGATCTATGTGGTTGTTGTGGGGGGTGCTACATATGGCATAGTATGCAGACTATGTGATTTTCAGGCTTCATACTAGGCAAAGAATCATGGCAGTCAACATGTCCTTCACAAATTCATCTTTTTCTGGTTTTATTTATTGATCATCTTGCATCCCTGTCATGTGAGTGAATTGTGTCACTTTTTTTTCAAAAGTGTATCCTATTCTGAGATTTTCTTTCTTGCTCAATTTCTTAGCCTAATTTGTACCAGTATATGGGTCTGTTTCCATGTTATTTTCTTTGCTGAAAGTGAAGTCTAGAACATAGTATCAATGTGTTTTCAGTTACTTTAGTAACTCGTAATTTTAAGTTTAAACGCTTGGCCTAGTTGAATGTATAAACAAATTGCCATTAAGTTTACTCAAACTTGATGTGAGTAATCTCATTGATACTGGGCTGGGGGGGGGGAAACACCGAGAATTGGGTAGGTGAAGTCTGCTTCACTCTCCATTCAGTGTAACACTTTAAACAAAACAATGCATAAAGCATTTTGGAGGACCCTGCTGAATGTGGTACATTTAAAAAACAACAACAGAACTCTGAATGCAGAGTTCTCTTAATTTATTATGATTATTATTACTTATGCATGCATCTTTTTTTGTGATCTGTGGGTACCCTTTTTTTAAAATGAAAACACGGGAAATTAGTACTTCCTTTTTCAATGTGTTTAGATATCCCTCTAGTGGTTTTACATGTGATTAACAGTATTATTAGAAATTTTTAAAGTAATTCCTCTAAATAAATATGCATTATACATATTCTACTGTCTGGAATGTTGTGTTTTGTAACATTAAGTTAATCAGTATTGTAAAGAAAATCTTAGTGAATGTGGCAGTGTTTCTTCTTTTTGAGGTATCTTATTTTTATGGCTTATTTTTCTATACCTTTGTAATGGAGCATAATCATGATAATACTTTCATGGGCAGTTAGTTGTATCAGTTTGTTAAACAGGGAACCTAGAATTCATTCCATTGACCTTTATAATTTTTGGGCTGAAATTTCTTGCAAAACAGTGTGATGCATAAATATTTATTCAGCTGATAATACTGTATTTAGTAACAATTAAAATGGGCTTGGAATTGATGCATTCTTTAACAGATATTATAAATTCTTCTTTAGGAAGAAAATGACTCCATTAATGTATGCTGCTAGAGAAGGCCATCCTCAAGTTGTTGCTCTCCTTGTTGCCCATGGGTCACAAGTAAATGCCCAAGATGAAAGCGGTTACACTGTAAGCTTTCAATATAATTCTTTTATATGTATATCTTTATTAAAATTTTAAAAAAGAAAGATTAAAAACTAACAACTAATATTTTGAATAAAGATAAAAGAAGAAAAGAAAGTCAAAAGTACAAGAAAAATATATATATAAAGAAGAAAGAAAATATAAAGAAGTAGCTTCCGATTTTCTTTACAGCAATTAAATATATAATTGTAAATTAACCTCTTACTCGTACAACATGGCTTACATTTTTTCTATCATCTATTTTTTTCGATGCTTTTGAACTGTGGTGTTGGAGGAAAATTCTGAGAGTGCCTTGGACTGCAAGAAGATCCAACCAGTCCATCCTCCAGGAAATAAAGCCAGACTGCTCACTTGAGGGAATGATATTAAAGGCAAAACTGAAATACTTTGGCCACATAATGAGAAGACAGGACACCCTGGAGAAGATGCTGATGCTAGGGAGAGTGGAAGGCAAAAGGAAGAGGGGCCGACCAAGGGCAAGATGGATGGATGATATTCTAGAGGTGACGGACTCGTCCCTGGGGGAGCTGGGGATGTTGACGACCGACAGGAAGCTCTGGCGTGGGCTGGTCCATGAAGTCACGAAGAGTCGGAAGCGACTAAACGAATAAACAACAACAATTTTTTTCCTAATCTTCAAAACTATATGTCATAATTGCATTTTTTTCTGTTTCACGCAAAAAGTGTATAAAGTTATCATTAAACTTAACATTAAACTTAGATCAGGTCTAGATGAAAAAAGGAATATTTTAGTCCTCCTCAAAAGTATGACATAGCTCTATCTATCTATTTATCTATCAAATATATGGCCACCCATCTCAACAAGGTGACTCTGGGCAGCATACAATGAAACCAACAATTTACACATATTATAAAAAAACAATTAAAACTAATTAATTATTAAGACCAAGATTGCAAGAGGGTTAAAATCAGAATGTTAGCGTGATGTAGCTACCGCATGGGGTCCCTGCTGCCAGGGTGATGATGAAAAAAACTACATTTTAAGGGCTTTTCAGAAGGCCATAGGGGTTGGGGTTAACCTCACCTCATGGAGGATGATGTTCCAGAGGGTGGGTGCTATGGCAGAAAAGGCATGTCTCCTAGGTCCCATCAGCAGACGGACCCACAACATGCCTGTCCTGCTGGACCTGATGGAACAGGCAGATGTAATCAGGGAGAGGCGGTCCCTCAAGTGACCTGGCCCCATGCCATGTAGGGCTTTAAAGGTCAAAACCAGCATCTTGAATTGGACCTGGAAGCAAATTGGTAACCAGTGCAGCTCATGGAGCAGAGGTACAGTGTGTATCCTTCTAGGGGCACACATAACTGCCTGTGCTGCTGCATGTTGCACCAGCTGACGCTTCTGGATACTCTTCAAGGGCAGCCACATTTAGAGCATATTACAGTAGTCCATTCAGGAGATGGCCAGGGTATGAGTTACTGAGAAGAGCCTCATGATCCATGAATGGGCACAGCTGGCACGCAATGCTTTGCACAACTTTCATCATCGTCTCTGGTCAACACCAGAAGAAGAGTGTCTTATCCATCCCATTTTGATTTGAATGATCTTTGTGCATCTGTGTGACACCTCGATTCAAACCACAGATAGCTCTAGCCTCTCTCTCATCTTTGTTCTCCATTCTTCCTATTTCCATTTTTTTTTTAAGTTTTGGCAAGGGGTGATGTTGAATTGAGATGTAAAGGAAAAGCAAACTGCTCACTTGTATTATAGAGTGGGATCATTTGGGAGTTATTTAAATTCTGAAATTTTTCTTATTATAAAATAAATACCATCACGATCACTAATAAATCATTACAGGCATTAACTTGGGCAGCACGCCAAGGCCATAAAAAAATAGTGTTCAAGCTGCTTGAACTAGGAGCTGATAAATCAATACAAACAAAAGATGGACAGACCCCAGGAGAAATTGCAAAGAACAACAGGCATTCAGAGGTACTGTTGTATGTGAAGTGTCAGTCCTTGAGCTGAGACGTTTTCGTTGTCATTGAGTGCATAATATTTTGTATCTTGAAAAGGTGTTTTAAATATTAAAACTGGTATAAATTATTTAGTATTGATATTTATATGAATGTGCAGTGCCGTTAAATTTATGCAGTTGTCAGTAATGTTAAGCCCATTAGTGATTTATGTCTTCTATTTTTAAACATGCTCCATCATTTTCATGGAGATTGTGTCTGTGTCAGCACATGAACGCATATCTATTCATTCACCTGTTAATTCAAAAGACTTAACTAAAATTTCTGTTAGTGAAATTAGAGATTAAATTTCTGTTAGTCTGCATTTGTTTCTATCAAGATACTAATTTAGAGTAAAACAAGAACAGGAACAATCAATTTAGTATATAAAAAAAGAAAAGGTAAAAATACCATGAGGAATTTATTATGCCTGAAAGTATACTATATACACTTAGCCTTTTATTAGGGAATTGTTCCATTAAAAATAAAAATGTTCAACTGAGGGCCTTGGACCACAAAAAATTCTGCAAGCAAGGCAAAGATAGTTTAACAGATAGTTTAACAGATAGAATAGGGAGTAAACAGATACAAAAGCAGTATAAAAGATAGGTAGTTTAACAAATGAAATCTAGCTTTTTAAAAAAATTTATATATGGATAGAACAATTCTTCCTTTACTGGGGAAAAACTATGCATCCTATTTCCTGGAGTACTCCCTTTCCATACATGTATTTTCAAGTCATTGACTCCTGGCAACTGCCTGGACAAGTCCCTGCAGTTTTCTTGGCAACATTTTCAGAAGTGGCTTGTCAGTGCCTTCTTCCTAGGGCTGAGAGAGAGTGACTGGCTAAGGGTCACCCAACTGGCAATGTGCCCAAAGCAGGGAGGTGGTCTTCTGGTTTCTAGCCTGGTACTTTAACCACTACTCCAAACTGGCTCTGTGTATTCCCAAGAAGTGGGGTTTTTTTCCAAAGTATCTGCATTCTGTTTCTTTAAATGGAATATAAACTACTTAATGTTTTTATTAAATAGTTTATATCCGATTTTAAAAAAATAGAATGCAGGTAGTTTAAAAATACTTGGACCACTTTGACAGATTTTGTTGCCATAAACCTCTCTATAGTTGTCATGGTCTCCAATCAAAAGTTCCCAGAACATCTTATCAGACTCGCATCCATCTTGCAGCAACCCATGTCAACCTGCGAGTCAACCAGCAGGGAGGGGGAGCATGGTTGGAGTGTGAATCATCTTGTTTGAGCTAGCTGCTGTTCACATCAAGGTCATCTGTGAAGAACTGTTAGAGCCATCTGCTGGCACGAGAAGGAGGGGGCACAGACTTAAGGGGGCAGTGGGGTGGAAAATTGAAGTTACTGTGATTTTAAAATGTAGAAATGCGCGGGAAATTCCATTCGCAACTTTTTCTCTGTACTGAACGCTACGCTTCATTAAAATAGATTCATAAGCAGAAGCTTATGAGTCGTAATTGAATGAATGCATGAGTCATCACAATAGTTCTGTTTTCTCTGAAATAATGCTTCCAAGCATTTTATTTTCACAGGCTAAAATAAGTGAAATTCATTACATAAGGCTATGCTGCATATTTTTCAGCAAAGGATCGTTACCTTGTTGTGGTGCTGGAGCTTGAGCACCTCAATGATGCCATGAGCTAAACCGTGAAGGGCCACCCAAGACGGGAAGGTCATGACAGAGAGGTCAGACTAAATCCAAACCCTGGGGAAGGTAATGGCAGCCCACCCCAGTATTCTTGCCGTGAAAACTCAATGGGTCAGTACAACCAGAGATATGTCAGTATACCATCAGAAGATAAGACCCCCAGGTCGGAAGATGGTCAAAATGCTACTGGGGAGGAACAGAGGATGAGTTCAACTAGCCCCAGACGTGATGACGCAGCTAGCTCAAAGCCGAAAGGACGGCTAGAGGCCGATGGTGCTGGTGGTGAACGGCAAATCCGATGTTCTAAGGATCAATACACCATTGGAACCTGGAATGTAAGATCTATGAGCCAGGGCAAATTGGATGTGGTTATTGGTGAGATGTCAAGATTAAAGATAGACATTCTGGGCGTCAGTGAACTGAAATGGACTGGAATGGGCCACTTCACATCAAATGACCACCAGATCTACTACTGTGGACAAGAGGACCACAGAAGAAATGAAGTAGCCTTCATAATTAATAGTAAAGTGGCTAAAGCAGTACTTGGATACAATCCAAAAAACGATAGAATGATCTCAATTCAAATTCAGGGCAAGCCATCTAACATCACAGTGATCCAAATATACGCCCCAACCACAGATGCTGAAGAAGCTGAAGTAGAGCAGTTCTATGAGGATCTGCAGCACCTACTGGACAACACGCCTAAAAGAGATGTTATTTTCATCACAGGAGACTGGAATGCTAAGGTGGGCAGTCAAATGACACCTGGAATTACAGGTAAGCATGGCCTGGGAGAACAAAACGAAGCAGGACATAGGCTGATAGAATTTTGCCAAGACAATCACTCTGCATAACAAACACTCTCTTCCAACAACCTAAGAGACGGCTTTATACATGGACTTCACCAGGTGGACAACACCGAAATCAGATTGACTACATCCTTTGCAGCCAAAGGTGGCGGACATCTATACAGTCGGTAAAAACAAGACCTGGAGCTGACAGTAGTTCCGATCACGAACTACTTCTTGCACAATTTAGGATCAGACTAAAGAGATTAGGGAAGACCCACAGATCAGCTAGATATGAGCTCACTAATATTCCTAAGGAATATGCAGTGGAGGTGAAGAATAGATTTAAGGGACTGGACTGAATAGATAGGGTCCCGGAAGAACTATGGACAGAAGGTCGCAACATTGTTCAGGAGGCGGCAACAAAATACATCCCAAAGAAAGAGAAAACCACGAAGGCAAAATGGCTGTCTGCTGAGACACTAGAAGTAGCCCAAGGAAGGAGGAAAGCAAAAGGCAACAGTGATAGGGGGAGATATGCCCAATTAAATGCAAAATTCCAGAGGTTAGCCAGAAGAGATAAGGAATTATTTTTAAACAAGCAATGTGCGGAAGTGGAAGAAGACAATAGAATAGGAAGGACAAGAGACCTCTTCCAGAAAATTAGAAACATCGGAGGTAAATTCCAGGCCAAAATGGGTATGATCAAAAACAAAGATGGCAAGGACCTAACAGAAGAAGAGATCAAGAAAAGGTGGCAAGAATATACAGAAGACCTGTATGGCAAGGATAACAATATCGGGAATAGCTTTGACGGTGTGGTCAGTGAGCTAGAGCCAGACATCCTGAAGAGTGAGGTTGAATGGGCCTTAAGAAGCATTGCTAATAACAAGGCAGCAGGAGACGACGGCATCCCAGCTGAACTGTTCAAAATCTTGCAAGATGATGCTGTCAAGGTAATGCATGCTATATGCCAGCAAATTTGGAAAACACAAGAATGGCCATCAGACTGGAAAAAATCAACTTATATCCCCATACCAAAAAAGGGAAACACTAAAGAATGTTCAAACTATCGAACAGTGGCACTCATTTCACATGCCAGTAAGGTAATGCTCAAGATCCTGCAAGGTAGACTTCAGCAATGTAATGATTGCCCTAGCCCAAATACTCAGACTCACAAGAGGCTGCTATATGAAATCTGATTTATTAAGGAACTAAAGGCAAATACAGAGAAAGCTGAGAATGAGCAAAAGCGCGCCAAATACAAACTTAAACCCTTGGTGCAAACGTATCCCGCCTCCCTTGTAACAGCCCCGCCCGGCACAGGTGCTAGCAAACGTCAGAGTTGCTAGCCTGGGAAAGTAACCTTGAGCGCAGTAGATAATACAAATACATTCCAAAGCAAAGCCAAAAGATAACTGTTCCCATCCTCCCCAGAAAGATGAAACACGCATCCAATTAATGACATGCGAAACGTTACGATGCATCAAAGACATTGAAACGGCGAACATGACATACCGCCTCCCTAAAAATACACCTAGGGACCCGGTTTAGTGGGATAGGCAGAGTGGAAACGGGCCACCAGGACAGGGGAAGCTACATCTGGTGCAGCGACCCACTCTGGATGAGGAAAATGTTTCCAACGAACTAAATATTGTAAAGTATTGCGAAGACGTCTAGAGTCCAAAATTTCTTTAACTTCAAAGTGTTGCTGACCGTCAATCATGATGGGGGTTGGAGGTGGAGGTTGGCGATGCCAGCGGTCAGAAGGAGTAGTCGGTTTGAGCAAACTGCAATGAAAAACAGGGTGTAAGCGTTTAAGGTTATGAGGCAAGTCAAGTTTAAAAGTCACAGGGTTAATCTGAGCGATAATCGGGAAAGGACCCACAAATTTAGGCGCCAGTTTCTTTGAAGGTTGTGAGGACTTGAGAAACTTGGTGGACAGATAAACCGAGTCTCCGACTTGGAATGCGGGCTGGGGGGCCCGCTTCCGATCAGCATACAGTTTATAATCCGATTGTGCATCAGCTAATGCCTGTTGAATCATTGGCCAGGAGTCTGCCAGTTGTGCTGTCCAATCATCTGGAGTGGCTGATCCTGCAGGAGGTTGCGGTAGATCAGGGATAGGTACAAAGTCTTTACCCTGGGCTACCCGAAATGGGGTTTGGCCAGTGCTTTGATGCACTGCATTGTTGTAAGCCACTTCAGCAAACGGTAGGAGGTCTACCCAATTGTCCTGCTGATAATTTACAAAAGCTCGAAGGTACTGCTCCAGAGTAGATTTTACAGCCTCAGTGGCCCCGTCCGTCTGAGGATGCCAAGCCGTGGACAGGGCTTGCTTTGTGCCTAACAGTTTGAGGAACGCCCGCCAAAATTGTGAGGTAAATTGTGTACCTCTGTCCGAAATCAAGCGGGAGGGACATCCGTGTATTCTGTACACGTGTACAAGAAATAGGTGAGCCAATTGACGTGCCGACGGAATGGACACGCAAGGGATGAAGTGAGCTTGTTTGGAGAAATAGTCCTTGACCACCCAAATGACCATTTTGCGTTGGCTGGGTGGTAGCTCTACAATAAAGTCCATGGAGATTTCCTCCCAAGGGGAAGAAGGGGCGGCCACCGGCTGCAGAAAGCCCTGGGGCTTGCCCACCTTTCGTTTAGACATTGCACAAACAGTGCAGGAGGCAATGTAGTCTTTGACATCTTTACGTAATGTGGGCCACCAGAACTGCCTCCGAACCAGGTGCAAGGTTTTTACAAACCCGAAGTGACCTGCGAGTTTGTCATCGTGTGAACGTAGTAACACATCTTTTCTGAGGCTTTCAGGAACATAGAGGCGGTTAGATTTCCAAGCGAAGCCTCTGTCAAAAGTAACATTGTCTTTATTCGCAAGCAACCAAGTATCCGTTTTCAGTTCTTTTAGAAACTTTTGTTGCAACTGGGAGGGAATTGACAAAGTGCTTGGCTGGGCAGCGTCCGTGGTGGACGGCTGCTGCGCGCGCGTTTGACTCCGCGTCACAGCCTGCATGCCCAATTGGGGCGCCGTCCATAGGGTGCTAACCACTTCTGGCGCTGCCCCGGAGTCCTGAGGTTGCCTTGACAAGGCATCAGCCAAGAAGTTCTTTTTCCCCGGAATAAATTTCAATTGAAAATTGAATCGGTTGAAAAATTGAGCCCAACGGACCTGTTTGGGGCTCAGTTTTCGAGGGGTACTGAGAGCCTCCAAGTTTTTATGATCAGTCCATACTTCAAAGGGATGATTTGCCCCCTCTAACAGATGCCAAGCTTCTAATGCGGCTTTTACTGCAAATGCCTCCTTCTCCCAGACATGCCAACGTCTCTCAGTCTCGGAGAATTTGCGGGACAAGTAGGCACAGGGCTTGAGGCATCCTGTCCCGTCTTGTTGCATCAACAATGCCCCAATGGAATAATCGGAGGCATCTGCCTGTACTACAAAAGGCTTTGAGGGATCAGGATGCTGTAAAATGGGCTCTTTGACAAAAGCTGCTTTTAGCCGCTCAAACGCCGTTTGACAAGCAGGCGTCCACCGCAACAGCGCCCCGGGATTCTTGACTCTCCGAGTATCTCCCACCCCTTTTGTTCGAAGCAGTTCAGTTAGTGGCAAGGCAATCTCAGCGAATCCCCTTATGAATAATCTGTAGTAGTTGCTGAACCCCAGGAAACTTTGAAGTTGCCTGCGGGTTCGAGGACTCTCCCAGTCCATGATAGCCTGCACCTTGGCAGGGTCCATTTCTATGCCTTTATCTGAAATTCTATACCCCAAGTAGTCAATTTGGGTCTGATGAAAGGCACATTTAGACAGTTTGGCATACAATTCAGCTGATCTGAGTTTACACAATACTTTCTTTACCAGAGCCACATGCTCTTCCATGGTTTCAGTATAAATCAATACATCGTCCAAATACACTAGTACCCCTTTAAACAGATGTTCATGCAGTACCTCATTGATTAATTGCATAAATACCCCAGGGGCCCCCGCCAGACCAAACGGCAACACCTTATACTGGAAAGCTCCCAACGGGCAATTGAATGCAGTTTTCCACTCATCCCCCTCCTTGATTCGTACACGATAGTAGGCTTCTCTTAAATCAAGCTTAGAGAAGATCTTTCCCTTGGCCAGATGTGACAACATGTCCTTGATCAATGGCAAGGGATATTTGTTGGAAATTGAGACGGCATTTAATCTGCGGAAATCGGTACAAAGTCTCAATGTCCCATCCTTTTTTGGGCGAAAAAGAACCGGCGCCCCCACCGGTGAATTCGCCGGCTCAATGAATCCGCGCGCCAGATTTTTGTCCACAAAGTCTCTCAACAGAGTCAGTTCCTTTTGTGTCATGGAATAAATCTTTGGCTTGGGCAATTGGGTGTTGGGCAGCAGTTCTATGGCACAGTCCGTCTTTCGATGAGGGGGCAACTGGTTGGCTTCCTTTTCACCGAATACATCAGCAAACATCCTGTACTCGGCCGGCAAGCCTTCCAGAGGAGGGGCCGGGTAAGGCGGAGTCGCAGCTGCCGCAACCCCCACCATCTCCTCTGGGGCACCCTTCTCCTCGGCCGCTTGATAGAACCCATCTTTAAACGTGATAGTTCGGTAAACCCAGTTTATTTGGGGGTTTTGCTGCACCAACCAGGGCACCCCCAACACCACCAAGGGTCCCCCCACAGGAGCCACGACAAAAGACAACCCTTCCTGGTGGCTGCCCAGTTGCAAGGCTACGCGCCCTGTAAAATGGGTGACCGGTTTGCCCCCTGCCATGGACCCATCCAGTTGTGTAAAAGCGATGGGTCGTTGTAAAGGGAAAGTGGGTAGCTCCAAAGCCGCCACCACGTCGGGGTGCATAAGACACCGGGAACACCCCGAATCAATCATGGCCCATACTTCTACAGTCTTGGATTGGGAGCCCAATTTCAATTTCACTGTGAGAATGCGGTAACTGCCACTCACCGATGAAGGCTCGCGCCCTTCCTCTACCACCTGCCCAGCGGCGCCCTTTAGAGCAGGTGGCTGGCGTTTCCCGCCGGCTGCAGGATTTCGGTCTCCCCTTCAATGTCGTAGAACATCACATCGTCTCCCTCGGTTTCAGCCACCGCAGCTTTCTGCTTCCTCGGCAATGCAGGGGACTTCGCCGACGGTTTTCCAGGCCGTTCCTCTCCCTTTGCCTTCGGGCATGCTGCCACTCGATGCCCCTCCTTACCACATCTCAAACACAAGCCTTTTGCGTACCGCTTCTCCCGCTCCTCGTCCCAGGGTCGTCGTCCCGGTTTCCCCCTGGTGCTCGATGGGCGGCTGGGTTTCACCTCCCGCCCCGATTTGGCGGTCTTCCGCTGGGCAAAGATCTCCTGGGCATGTTCAGCCCTCCCGGCCAGCAGAATCCATTCGTACAGCGTGTATGGGTCGTCCCTCCCTTGGGACCAGTCATCCACCTTCCCAGCTAGCGCTTTAAACTCCAAAGCATAATCTGCCACTGATCTGAACCCCTGCTTGAGTTCCTTCAGGGCTCGCTTTGCTCTCTCTTTTGCTAAGGGGTCCTCGAAGTGTTGTTTCAACGCCCAGAGGAACTCATCGAAACTTTCCAGTTCAGGCGCTTCCGACTGGCACATCTGGACATACCAGTCTGCCGCCCTCCCCTTCAGTTTGGTGGCAATGGTGATGATCCTTGCCTTTTCCGATTGGAAAAACGCCCCCCATTCCTCCATGTAAGCTTTCGCATTCGTCAGGAAGAACGAGAGTTTGGTCGGGTCCCCATCAAACTTGACAGGGAAGTCTCGCATGCCGCCTCCCGCCGGGCTGCGCCCCACCACCGGTGCTGCCGCGGCTTGTGCTTCCCTGGCTCGGGGCGGCACGGGGCCCCGGGGCGATCGCCCTGGCGATGCTGCGATTTCCATCTGGACCGACCGGTCCCCTTCGCGCCTCCGCACCGCCCGTCGCCGTTCCGGGGACAGCCCCTGGGAAGAAGGGGTTGAATGCCGCTGGCTTGATTCTTCCCGGACCTCTCGCAACGAGGTCACATCCAAGCTCAGCTGTTTCAGTATAGCCTCCAACGAATCCATTTTGGACTCCAGCACTCGGATCCGATCCGGGGTGGGTGAGCCCTCCGTTGGTTGCACCTGCACCACGTTGGGGGATAATGGGTATCTCTGCCTCCAGGATGGGCCCCCCGCTACCGTGGCATCTCCTTGGGTCTCATCCCAGGTGAGCAGCTCGCCCGGAGAAGTTACGGTGGTCTCCGGGGCTGTTTTCAACCCCCCGGCTTCACTCTCCGACTCGGAGCTCGCCTCTTCTCGGATGGCTGACAGCTCCCCACCTTGGGACGGTCGGCCGGACTGCCTCACGGTCGAGTCCGGTTCCCCTTCTTCCATCATCATGATGTCGGGTTCGGTCATCGCGGGCTCTCTCCCTCACAGGGTTAGACAACTTGTCTTTTCCTGGACAGGGGCCAGCGGAGTTAGGATCTTAGATTCTCAGCTTTATGTAATGATTGCCCTAGCCCAAATACTCAGACTCACAAGAGGCTGCTATATGAAATCTGATTTATTAAGGAACTAAAGGCAAATACAGAGAAAGCTGAGAATGAGCAAAAGCGCGCCAAATACAAACTTAAACCCTTGGTGCAAACGTATCCCGCCTCCCTTGTAACAGCCCCGCCCGGCACAGGTGCTAGCAAACGTCAGAGTTGCTAGCCTGGGAAAGTAACCTTGAGCGCAGTAGATAATACAAATACATTCCAAAGCAAAGCCAAAAGATAACTGTTCCCATCCTCCCCAGAAAGATGAAACACGCATCCAATTAATGACATGTGAAACGTTACGATGCATCAAAGACATTGAAACGGCGAACATGGCAAGCAATTCATGGAGCGAGAATTGCCAGATGTACAAGCTGGGTTTAGAAAAGGCAGAGGAACTAGGGACCAAATTGCCAATATCTGCTGGATAATGGAAAAAGCCAGGGAGTTTCAGAAAAACATCTATTTCTGTTTTATTGACTATTGTAAAGCCTTTGACTATGTGGACTATAACAAATTGTGGCAAGTTCTTAGCGGTATGGGGATACCAAGTCATCTTGTATGCCTCCTGAAGAATCTGTATAACGACCAAGTAGCAACAGTAAGAACAGACCACGGAACAACGGACTGGCTTAAGATTGGGAAAGGAGTACGGCAGGGCTGTATACTCTCACCCTACCTATTCAACTTGTACGCCGAACACATCATGAGACATGCTGGGCTTGAGGAGTCCAAAGCTGGAGTTAAAATCTCTGGAAGAAACATGAACAATCTCAGATATGCAGATGATACCACTTTGATGGCTGAAAGCGAAGAGGAACTGAGGAGCCTTATGATGAAGGTGAAAGAAGAAAGTGCAAAAGCTGGCTTGCAGCTAAACCTCAAAAAAACCAAGATTATGGCAACCAGCTTGATTGATAACTGGCAAATAGAGGGAGAAAATGTAGAAGCAGTGAAAAACTTTGTATTTCTAGGTGCGAAGATTACTGCGGATGCTGACTGCAGTCAGGAAATCAGAAGACGCTAATCCTTGGGAGAAGAGCAATGACAAATCTCGATAAAATAGTTAAGAGCAGAGACATCACACTGACAACAAAGGTCCGCATAGTTAAAGCAATGGTGTTCCCTGTAGTAACATATGGCTGCGAGAGCTGGACCATTAGGAAGGCTTAGAGAAGGAAGATAGATGCTTTTGAACTGTGGTGCTGGAGGAAAATTCTGAGAGTGCCTTGGACTGCAAGAAGATCCAACCAGTCCATCCTCCAGGAAATTAAGCCAGACTGCTCACTTGAGGGAATGATATTAAAAGCAAAACTGAAATACCTTGGCCACATACTGAGAAGACAGGACAGCCTGGAGAAGATGTTGATGCTAGGGAGAGTGGAAGGCAAAAGGAAGAGGGGCCGACCAAGGGCAAGGTGGATGGACGATATTCTGGAGGTGACGGACTTGACCTTGGGGGAGCTGGGGGTGTTGACGACCGACAGGAAGCTCTGGCGTGGGCTGGTCCGTGAAGTCACGAAGAGTCGGAAGCGACTAAACGAATAACAACATGCTGCATATTCATATATCCATGAAGAACCAATTCCCAATTTTTAAGGATTCCTATAATAAACATGTTTTTCCTGATACTTTATAAGTTCAATAAATACTTTAACATCTTGGAAGTGAGAATTGAGAAATAATTACAGATAGTTTTCTTTGAAAGGATAAATTAGTAGAAATTGTTCTGTTTGTATTAGAAAACCCTTGTATCATAGGTGAATTCCCAATTTTCTTTTGTTATTTAACAAGAGAGCCAGTTTGGTCTAGTGGTTAAGGTGCTGGGCTAGAAACCAGGAGACTGAGAGTTCTAGATCCGCTTTAGGTATGAGAGCCGGCTGGGTGACCTTGGGCCAGTCGCGCGCTCTCAGCCAACTCACCTCACAGGGTTGTTGTGGGGAAAGGAGGAGGAAGGAGTATGAGGTATGTTCACTGTCTTGAGTTATTTATAAAAATAGTAAAGGCAGGGTAAAAATTAAAACAAATTGAATGAACATACAACTAAAGGTACAAAAACGAATCATTTTGTATAATTTTCTTAGCTTTTCAGTTTGCTTTCTTTGACGGCAAATCTCTTCCAAAGAAAGTTCCAGAACCTGACTAAAGGACCTGTACACAGACTTATGAATGAAGTCCCAGATGTCTTTAAAAGCCAAAAAAGCAGGTTAAGAAATATAATAGTAACTCAGACTTCAGTACTTATTATGCTATAAAAGTTTTGTCTGTAGTTTAAATCCTTGTTCTAGAGTAAAAAACTTCTGTTAAAGCTGAAATGGACAAAAATTTTTGGATCTTCTATCAAATATCCTATCAGCTACGTTTTGCTCTGCTAGTGCTAACCAGGTTGTGCTTGAATGTTTAAATTGATATAGAGTCTTTTGAAATTAAGGATCTATGCATGCATTATGTCCAAATGCTGGATTATTAACAATATAAGTATGTACTGGCTTCTAGTATACTGTGTAGTAATTTAACTGGTATGCACCAAATTCATTCAGATTTTTGAGATAAATTAATACAGGTATTATAAAGTATGCATTTTTAAACTTCAGCATACTTTTATGTTGGATCAAGTATGTACTTTCAAATTTTCTGTTCACTGAGGTCTGTAATGGAAAGTTTATAGCTCAATATAATTTATAGCTCAATATTTTTTGTCTTTCTTTGAAACAAATACTTTTCTTAATTTTGGTTTAAACATTTATTAGAATAATTTATATTTTTTTAAATAATTGAACCAATGCACCTGAAAAGTTCCTATGCAGCTTTTAGTGACCTGGAAATCTTCCTACATGGTCTTGGACTTGAACACATAACGGAATTACTGAAGGTAAGATTTCTTTATCAAAAACATACGGGTACAGTGAAATCTTTAATGGACCATTCAGGATGGGGTAATTTATTTTTGCCATTGTATAATAACAACATTATGAATTGCAGAATTTGTGTGTGAATTTGCATCATTTGTAATATTTACATAATTATACTGATATGAATTATGTCATTTGCATTATGTCATTAGGTACATGATATAAATAATTGTGAATAAGGTAAATTTAATGTTTGCTTGTTTATTTCAAATATCATACAGATTACTCTGGGTGCAGTGGACATCCAAATAAGTGGATTCTCCTATTTTTTTGTAGTTTTTATTAGTTTGTTCAGGTGCACTAAACTGAGGTTTCACTGTATTGTATCATTATTGTATCATTCAGAATGACACTGCTTAGATTTAATCCTCAAGTTTAACCAATCATGGTGATTAACTGTTCATAGTATTCGGGGAGATGTAAATTTAAAGTATCTTCTGAGTTTGTTTTTCTGTGTTCATTGTGAAAATACTTGAAGTTTAATACTAAGTTAGGTTACTGACCTAAGTAATAGAATCTTGGGACAAAGTTTCTCTGGGAAAAAACTTTTGTCTCTTTTAGGATAGAGAAATACCTTTAAGACAGCTTTTGACAATGGGAACAGAAGACTTTATACAGGTTAGCCCATTTATTTATTGTATATTTTGATTTGAGAGAAGTAACGTGTTCTGTTTATCTTATTTGAGTGTCAGATTGTTCGTTTTTTACAGAGAAAAAGATTAGGCTGGTTATGTGCCTTAACAGAAATTGGCGTTAGTATACAAGGGGTCTGTTGATTTGTAGCTATATCAGTACAAAATGTTTTGCAGCACAATTGAAAAGATAGGTAATGCGAGTGAAATGGAGAACATTCATTAAGAGTCTGTGTGTGTGTGTGTGTGTGTGTATGAACAAGCAAAGACTACCCAGAAATGAACTGTATAAAATTGTTGCATGAGTGTTATTTTGTGCAAAAATAATGGACAGATTCTTTATTTACCTTCCCTTGTTCACAACTTGGAAAGCAAATTGTCAAAGCAAATTTTTAAAAGTACAATTTCTACTGTCCAAAAGACTTGTGATTTTCAAATAATGATTCAAAATAAATGTACCAAATTGTTCTGTATCTTATCCTAATTGGGAAACAAATTAAATATATGTATTTTTTATCAAAAGAAAGAAATATTTATTATTTTGTATAGCAGTTCTTTTTTCTGAATTTTTTCAGATCTCACTGTGGAAAAGTATTCAAATTTGTACCCATTACTTAAAATTCATTAAATATAAAATGGAAGTAATGGTAATGTTTGCCCAGATGTGTGTGTGTGTGTGTGGTTTCCTGCCTTGATAGAAGTAAAATTATGTCAAGTCTAAAGGTTCAGACTTATAGCTAATTAATATTTGATTTTTTTATTTTATTGATACAATACTTTGATTTTTTACAATTTTAAATCCTATTAGTTAGAAATGTTTTTAAATTTTTAACTTAGATTGGCATCAAAAATACTAGAGATCAACAAAAAATTTTAAATGCTGCTAAAGAACTACAAATAGAAGAGGTAAAGTTGGAAGAACTGCCTGCAGTGACAAATTTGGAATTCAGGTAAAATAGTGATATTGACAGAAAGATGAACCATTTCTTTAACTAAAAATACTCATAAAGATAATACTCATATTTGATAGTTAAATTGTTATTTTGCAAAGGTCTGTTGTGAGATACTAAAAGCTTGCGCCATTATAAATTAACTGATTTTTATTGTCACTTTTTTCTTCTGCTGCAGCAAACTATGTTTCCAGCTCAGTCTTTTAAAAGTCTGCTGTTGAAGCATTCATTTGCCTGAGCTGAGGGTATTCCTTACTGTATAACCTCAGTGGTACCCATAAAATTCAAAAGAAATTCGCTTGATAATCATTCCTCATCTTAAAGTAAACACTCTGTTTGCATCTCTGATTCTCCTGCTTGCAGCTATTAAAGTTAAAATTTGAAAGCATTTACCTATTTCGATATAAATGGATAATTGTCTAACTTTCTTGTTACAGTGCTGATGAATTTCTTTCCTTTCTTGTGAAACTAAACAGACAGTGCATTCAACTTAAAACGGCTGTGCAGAGTGTTGCTAGTCAGTTTCCTACAGATGCTCATAAGGTACAATATTCGTCTAAATACGTTTTTTCAAAACACCATTCTCCACTTAAGTAAAATGAAGTTAATATTATTTCTTAGAATACCATACTAGCTTATATAATAGCTTAGAACTTTAATTCTTAAGAGAGGATTAATCTTTTTTCTTGAGAATCCACATAAATTTGTCTAATGCTTTGCCATTGTATTTTTAAGCAAACGTGTTGAATATATGATGATTTTTAAAAAAGCTCTTACCTTGTCATGTTAAGAAATCACAATATTTACTTTCCTGAGTGTGTTATTTCCATAATCTGAGAGTCATATGTTGTACCAAGACAGTGACATCAGAAAAGTTATTGTTGAATACATAATGAAATTGCACAGTTCTGGTAACTGCTCATTGCTCTCACTGTGGAAGAACTGTGTGTGAAGGAAAAAGTGAGTTTGGACACAAACCAGGCAATATCTAGAAAAAGATTTATTTTACTAAGTGATATACAGGCAGTCCTCGGTTAACGATGGTAACTGGGATCAGAATTTCCATTGCTAAGCAGTGTGGTCATAAAGTGCGACATCACGTGACTGCATTGCTTAGTGCTGGCACTCCCCATTGCTGCTGTTAAATGAGGATCACCGGTTGTTAAACGAGTCCCAGGCAGCTTGCAAGTGTGAGTGTGGCAAGGCGGGGGTGGCTGCTGCTGGGTGGGGAAGGGTGCACGAGTGGCCTGTGTGGCAGGGCTGGGGGTGGCTGCTGCCCGGTGGTAGAGGGTGCGAGTGACTTACTGGAGCGACTTGTGACATTCCCTGCTGGCTTCCCCATTGACTTTGCAACCATGTGTGAGAGCTGCTTGCCAAGCACCCAGTTCGCGATCACGTGACCACATGGGTGCTGTGATGGCTGGAACTTCAAGAATCAGTTGTAAGTCTCCTTTTTCAGTGCCATCGTAACTTTGAATAGTCCTGAACAAATGGTCGGTAAGTGAGGACTATCTGTACAGTATTCTTTTTCTATCGAAGAAGCCATCAGCCTACTTAAAAGAACACAGCAGGTGTTATCAACTTGAGGTTCCATAAAGAACCAAAGCAGTGGAAGAATTAACCTTAATATTATACCACTAGAATGCAATTCATACGTAACTGTAAACAAAGCATTTTTTATTTCTTACTAGTTGGTTCTTGAATGGAGTCCACCTCACAGTCTTGCTAAAGTGTGTGAAGACCTCATTTCTAGTGCTGAAGATCTGACTGGAGAAGCTGTAAACCTAAAAAGGGTCATGAATAAGGTACATACACTTTTAGGAATTGAATATTTATGATAATTACCAACAAATCAACATATTTCTAAATCTTAGTTGATTCAGGTAGTATAATCGATTAATAGATTTGGTAGATTAAGTTCAAACATGTCAATTCTATTATTCTAGAATTTGCAAATATAGGAGTACAGGTAGTCCTTGTTTAGCTACCACAGTTGGGACTGGCAACATGGTTGTTAAGCAGAGCGGTAACTAAATGAAACTGTGACTGTGCTTATAGTCTTATTTTGGCTTTGCTTTACAGACCTGTGAAGGTCTTAAATGCAAGGATTGGTCACAAAGGATTGATCACTTTTTCATCACCATCGTAACTGCGAATGGTTGATAAATTAGGCAGTCAGTAAATGAGGACTACCTGAAAAAACAAAATGTGGATAGATATAAGAAAAAAAAATAGGGATGCAGCCGTGAAATCTGGAAGCTGAATAGTCTTTTCCTATTCAGAATTGCCAGTGAACAGATACAGCAAAATTAATTAGGGCTTGTAGTTCATACCTGATTTGTAAATGCAAATGCAACTCTGCCTTTGTGCTATTTAAATCAAATCTGTGTCTGTAATACAGAGGACTAAATTTTAAGCTTCTGGAATACTGTGATGTAGACTGCTAACATTTTCCTCCTCCTATACATTTTTATCAGCTCCAAGATGGACAGAATGATGATCCTTGCCGAATGCAAGCTTTGGCGGAAGATGGCAGATGGAAGAAGACTTTTTTAAAAATTGCAGTAGTAACTGCAGTTGGATCTGGATGTGTTTTCGTTGTTTTCAAGTTAACTCTTAGGAACCATTGAATTGAAACCAGATTTTATCAATGTTTGATAAAACTAGTTGATTTTCAAGTTTCAATTTTAAAAGGTTCATTGATTTTCACTGTGTTTCTAAGTTAAGCATGCAGTTCTCTAGCACTAATAGATTATGCTGCTTAAATTGGTTTATTTTTGCTAGTGCAATGTTTCAAGTTTTCAGTACAAAAAATAAGGGTGGGAATAAGAGTTGGAGGCCAGTTGCTTCCACTGCCACTTGTAAAACCTCTCTGTCACGCACAAATACACTCCAGGTGCAATGTCACTCAGCCGACTTTTGCTCTATTTGCCGTCAAAGTCTGGTTTTGGTTTATAGTAGAAACAAGAGAATTTTGTCTTCCAGGGCCTACCCTTTTCCCTCTTACTGTTAAAATTATGAAAAGGGTGTGTTTGTGAAAACTGCCCCACGCTCGAGCAGTGACTGCTCTGCTGTTAGATCAGCGGTGTCCCTTGGAATAGTCAGAAGGCTGAGTTGTAGCCTCTGCCTTCACAGGTTGGTTACCACTACAATAAATCTCAGTTCTTAGGTTCTCACATTTTAAATCCATATGAATTCATGTATGCTTTTCAGCTGTTAGATATATGTTGATATGCATATAACATAACTGAGTAAGCACAGTTTTTTTATTCATTAGACTATGTCTCTATGAGTAATCCCTATACTGCAGATGTTGACTATGTTCTTACTGTAAGTAGAGTTCTTATATTTCTATGTATGTCCTCATTAGGCTTCCTTTTGCAGAGTTCCAACAGAGAGGAAATTATTCTCTCATACTAACATGTTTGACCTTTATTAATAATTTCTTCACTGATTGTCTCTGTGGAAGTGGTCTTATTTTAGGAAAGCTAGCTAAAAGAAAGATGGGATTCAAATCCAACAATCTTGATCTCTCTTGTTTGTAATGTTTTTTGTAATGGCCCCAAGAATTTGTAATTCAGGCTTCTAGGCATACAGTTCATCTTCCTTTGCTTAGTTTGCAGTCTGACATGGCTACAGTAAGTTCATATTCAAGAATACCTTTTGTCTGGATTTGTTTACTTCCTGATCTGACTTTCATTTTTAAAAGCAAGATCAAAAGATCTCAGCAAAATTATTCTGTGATTATAGCAACATAATCGCTTACCGTGTAAAATGCCCCCAAACTATTACTAGTGAAAAGCAGCCAGCTTAGCTTTGGTTCCCTATTTTTCTAGGCTACCATTGTTTAATATTGGTTTATTGAACAAGTGATAGTCATCTGTTTCAAACACAATGCCATGCCAGAAACAAACCACAACAGCTAGATTTTTACATCACACAGTATGTTTTGAATTAACACTGAACTCATAGAAGTGAAAATAGAAGTAATCCTAGTCCATGTAGATTTCATAGATGTGTGCACTTGCATCGCAGGTTTATTTTTCACATTCTCTGTAGGATATGCACTGCAAGTAACTGAGATCAATAACCAAATGAGTTATACAGAAAGGGACTGGGTTGGTTAACTCACCATTGCCTACTTATGCGGCGATCTCTGTGAGGGCTTGTCTCACATATATTGCTAGTTCTATTAAAACACTACCTTTGGGGTCTGTGGGATTAGGTGTCTCAGGCTGTTACTGAAATACTAAAGAATACCTTGTTTAAAAAACTGAAAGAAGACAACTGCTGACATTCAACTAACTCCCTTGAGTTTTATGACCTATAATAGCACTCAGTGGTCTATGACTCCAGGATCATTTAAAAATCAGGCACGACTTAACAAACAGGCAACATGTGGCCATTAATAAATTGAGTACATTCAGCATGGTTGAGTCATAGGGTGGCCTAACTCAAGTCAATGTCCATAAGTTGCAATGCTAGCAAAATGATTTTATTTTAAAGCAGGTAAGAAACAGTTTGTGAAAGCATAGACACAGCTGTAATCCTAAATAACTAGAGTCCCCACTGAACCTAGTATGATTCAGGTTTTAACAGATAATAACTAGCATACGGAGTAATGAAGAAAAATATTTTCTTCCAAACACTTTGGAAATCTTTGGGCCTTCTAGTGTTAACAGCAAATATCTGGACAGAAAAGATTATTCCATTTTAAGTTCTGTTCAGGGTTTTAAACATACATGGTTAATGCTGTAGTTATTCCAATGACTCAGTAATATCAAAACCAAATAAAAAGCAAATTGCTGTTAAATATTGCGCAAAGAACCAACTTCCATCTTCACCACAAACAGGATTTGTATAGGGGACCCAATTTTAACCAGTGCAACTTTTGACATTCCTACATTAAAAGCTCTCTTCTAGCTCTGCTATTAAAAGTACCAACTTTGGCTGCCATGCCATCTTCCTCTCCAATTTATCCATCTATAGATATAGATTCGTTGTTTATTCGTTTAGTCGCTTCCGACTCTTCGTGACTTCATGGACCAGCCCACACCAGAGCTTTCTGTCGGTCGTCAACACCCCCAGCTCCCCCAGGGACGAGTCCGTCACCTCTAGAATATCATCCATCCATCTTGCCCTCGGTCGGCCCCTCTTCCTTTTGCCCTCCACTCTCCCTAGCATCATCATCTTCTCCAGGGTGTCCTGTCTTCTCATCATGTGGGCAAAGTATTTCAGTTTTGCCTTTAATATCATTCCCTCAAGTGAGCAGTCTGGCTTTATTTCCTGGAGGATGGACTGGTTTGATCTTCTGGCAGTCCAAGGCACTCTCAGAATTTTCTCAGCCATAAGTTACTACGGGGAACACCATTGCTTTAACTATGTGGACCTTTGTTGTCAGTGTGATGTCTCTGCTCTTAACTATTTTATTGAGATTTGTCATTGCTCTTCTCCCAAGGGTTAAGCGTCTTCTGATTTCCGGACTGCAGTCAGCATCTGCAGTAATCCTCGCACCTAGAAATACGAAATCTTTCACTGCTTCTACATTTGCTCCCTCTATTTGCCAGTTATCAATCAAGCTGGTTGCCATAATCTTGGTTTTTTTGAGGTTTAGCTGCAAGCCAGCTTTTGCACTTTCTTCTTTCACCTTCATCATAAGGCTCCTCAGTTCCTCTTCGCTTTCAGTCATCAGAGTGGTATCATCTGCATATCTGAGATTGTTAATGTTTCTTCCAGTGATTTTAACCTCAGCCTTGGATTCCTCAAGCCCAGCATGTCGCATGATGTGTTCTGCGTACAAGTTGAATAGGTAGGGTGAGAGTATACAGCCCTGCCGTACTCCTTTCCCAATCTTAAGCCAGTCCGTTGTTCCGTGGTCTGTTCTTACTGTTGCTACTTGGTCGTTATACAGATTCTTCAGGAGGCAGACAAGATGACTTGGTATCCCCATACCGCTAAGAACTTGCCACAATTTGTTATGGTCCACACAGTCAAAGGCTTTAGAATAGTCAATAAAACAGAAATAGATGTTTTTCTGAAACTCCCTGGCTTTTTCCATTATCCAGCGGATATTGGCAATTTGGTCCCTAGTTCCTCTGCCTTTTCTAAACCCAGCTTGTACATCTGGCAATTCTCGCTCCATGAATTGCTGAAGTCTACCTTGCAGGATCTTGAGCATTACCTTACAGGCATGTGAAATGAGTGCCACTGTTCGATAGTTTGAACATTCTTTAGTGCTTCCCTTTTTTGGTATGGGGATCTAAGTTGATTTTTTCCAGTCTGATGGCCATTCTTGTGTTTTCCAAATTTGCTGGCATATAGCATGCATTACCTTGACAGCATCATCTTGCAAGATTTTGAACAGTTCAGCTGGGATGCCGTCGTCTCCTGCTGCCTTGTTATTAGCAATGCTTCTTAAGGCCCATTCAAGCTCACTCTTCAGGATGTCTGGCTCTAGCTCACTGACCACACCGTCAAAGCTATCCCTGATATTGTTATCCTTCCCATACAGGTCTTCTGTATATTCTTGCCACCTTTTCTTGATCTCTTCTTCTTCTGTTAGGTCCTTGCCATCTTTGTTTTTGATCATGCCCATTTTGGCCTGGAATTTACCTCCGATGTTTCTAATTTTCTGGAAGAGGTCTCTTGTCCTTCCTATTCTATTGTCTTCTTCCACTTCCGTGCATTGCTTGTTTAAAAATAATTCCTTATCTCTTCTGGCTAACCTCTGGAATTTTGCATTTAATTGGGCATATCTCCCCCTGTTGCCTTTTGCTTTCCTTCTTTCTTGGGCTACTTCTAGTGTCTCAGCAGACAGCCATTTTGCCTTCTTGGTTTTCTCTTTCTTTGGGATGTATTTTGTTGCCGCCTCCTGAACAATGTTGCGACCTTCTGTCCATAGTTCTTCCGGGACCCTATCTATTCAGTCCAGTCCCTTAAATCTATTCTTCACCTCCACTGCATATTCCTTAGGAATATTAGTGAGCTCATATCTAGCTGATCTGTGGGTCTTCCCTAATCTCTTTAGGTAAAGGTAAAGGTTTCCCTTGACGTAAAGTCCAGTCGAATCCGACTCTAGGGGGCGGTGCTCATCTCCGTTTCTAAGCCTTGGAGCCGGCGTTGTCATAGACACTTCCGGGTCATGTGGCCAGCATGACGACTCAGAACGCCGTTACCTTCCCGCCGAAGCGGTACCTATTGATCTACTCACATTAATGCACAATTTTAATCTCTTTTGCTATTTGTAGAACCCACGGTAATTCCTCTTTGAGAGAGAATTGTGCTCTTTGATTCAGCGAACAAGAGAGGTGGAAAGATCTTCCCCTTTGGTGGTGGGGCAGGAAATGGGGGGGGGGAGAGGAGGCAGGGAGGGGATCCAAGTTAGTATATTGAGTTGGATACGTTATTTCAAACTTTCAACTGTTGGAAAAGTTGTCCGGTCAGCGGGGAGTCCACGGACTGTCAGGCTTCAGTTCCAGATCTTGAGGAAGCTATCCCAGGATCCCGTTGCCACCGCCATGCCATCATCAGTCACCCCTAAGCAGCTGACACGGTTATCATGGCCAGCTAAGACACCTGCCCTGTCCGCTTTGAGCGTGTCCCACACGTTGCAGTTGAAGTCGTCGTAACCAGCGAGCAGGAGGCGCCCGCTCTTGGAGAACGCTACGGAGGTGATGCCGCAAATGATGTTGTCGTGGGAATAAACCATGAGCTCCTGGTCGGCACGGAGGTCGAAGAGCCGGCATGTGGCGTCATCGGAGCCAGTGGCGAACGCGTTGCCGTTGGGGAAGAAACAAATGGCATTGATGTCCGACTCGTGGCCGGTGAAGGTCTGCCTGCACATCCCTTCTCGGACGTCCCACAGCTTGGCCGAGGCATCGCAGGCACCAGACACAAAACACTTGGAATCAGGAGCGAGGGATAGGCTCATGACGTCGCCGGTGTGGCCGGTAAATGTAGTAGTTTGCTGTCCGGTTTCTATATCCCAGAGGGCGCAAGTGGTATCTCCAGAGCTGGTCACAATCTGATTATCATCCACAAACCGGCAACAGGACAAATAGCCTGTGTGGCCAGCCAGCTCACGGCTTACTCGGACATTGCCTTCACGTGTTTTTAAGTTGTAAATGGAACAAATGTTATCGAGTCCACCGCAGGCCACGTAGTTTCCGGAAGGGGCGTATGCGCAGGTCATGACCCAGGAGGAACGCAAAGGAATGGCGTGGACCTTGTTTGTGGTGTAGCTGTCCCAAATGATCAGCTTTCCATCCTGTGATGCACTAACCAGGAGCCTGGAATCAGTTCCCCAGTGCATTGCATAAATTTTGGCCAGGTGTCCCCGCAGTGTTCTTCTAGTACGCATCTGAATGCGACCCACGGGATCAATGTTGGCTGTGATCTGGGCCAATGTAGCGTCAGCACAAGCTTTCCTAGCATCTCTGATTTGGTTTTTTAGTTGCTCAGCCTCCTGGCGTAGTTGGTCAAGTTCACTCATCTTCCCGTGCTAAAGGTGTGCGGCTCTGACACCCCTCAGAAGCTTAAAAACCTTCCTGGGCGGCCGCGGCTCCTCCTCCTCCTCCTCCTCCTCCTCCGGCGCCCCCGGGCGACCCCCGCCGGCCCGGCTGCGCGGCCGCGGGCGACCTTCTCCCGGCGCCTCTCGCCTTCCCCGGCCGGGCGACGTGACGGGGCGGCGGGGCGCAGAACCACCGGGAGGCCGAGGAGGCCGCGCGGCTCCGCTCGCCCCGGCCAGGACCGAGCGGAGGAACGAGGGCGGCGGCCGCGGCGGCAACCACCGCAACGACGGCGCGTTCATGATCGGAACTACTGTCAGCTCCAGGTCTTGTTTTTACTGACTGTATAGATGTCCGCCACCTTTGGCTGCAAAGGATGTAGTCAATCTGATTTCGGTGTCCACCTGGTGAAGTCCATGTATAAAGCTGTCTCTTAGGTTGTTGGAAGAGAGTGTTTGTTATGCACATTGAGTTGTCTTGGCAAAATTCTATCAGCCTATGTCCTGCTTCGTTTTGTTCTCCCAGGCCATGCTTACCTGTAATTCCAGGTGTCATTTGACTGCCCACCTTAGCATTCCAGTCTCCCGTGATGAAAATATCTCTCAGGCGTGTTGTCCAGTAGGTGCTGCAAATCCTCATAGAACTGCTCTACTTCAGCTTCTTCAGCATCTGTGGTTTGGGCGTATATTTGGATCACTGTGATGTTAGATGGCTTGCCCTGAATTCGAATTGAGACCATTCTATTGTTTTTTGGATTGTATCCAAGCACTGCTTTAGCCACTTTACTATTAATTATGAAGGCTACTCCATTTCTTCTGTGGTCCTCTTGTCCACAGTAGTAGATCTGGTGGTCATTTGATGTGATGTGGCCCATTCCAGTCCATTTCAATTCACTGACGCCCAAAATGTTTATCTTTAATCTTGACATCTCACCAATAACCACATCCAATTTGCCCTGGCTCATAGATCTTACATTCCAGGTTCCAATGGTGTGTTGATCCTTAGAACATCGGATTCGCCGTTCACCACCAGCACCGTCGGCCGCTAGCCGTCCTTTCGGCTTTGAGCTAGCTGCGTCATCACGTCTGGGGCTAGTTGAACTCATCCTCTGTTCCTCCCCAGTAGCATTTTGACCATCTTCCAACCTGGGGGTCTCATCTTCCGATGGTATACTGACATATCTCTGGTTGTACTGATCCATTTAGTTTTCACGGCAAGAATATTGGGGTGGGTTGCCATTACCTTCCCCAGGGTTTGGATTTAGTCTGACCTCTCTGTCATGACCTTCCTGTCTTGGGTGGCCCTTCACGGTTTAGCTCATGGCATCATTGAGGTGCTCAAGCTCCAGCACCACAACAAGGTAACGATCCTTTGCTGTAGATAGATATAGATTGTCAGGGCCAGCCTCGCTCCGCAATAAGACACAGACTCACTTAATGGGTATTAAGGATTTCTGGTTTATTGGAATGATAGCTGACAGAACGAAAAACGGGAACGGGGTAGGTAGGTGGGGGTGCCCCTTTTATACCCTCCTGTATTGCCCCGGGCTTCCCCACCCCTCAATGCCCCGATCCCTCTTGATTGGATCCTTGATGGCTGCGTGGGCGTTTTCCCCGGTGTCCTCTTTGTCTTCCAGCAACGGTCGAGTTCTTCGGGGCACCATGTGCTCCTTATCTTCACTCCTCTGACGTCCCTCTTTTCCGGGGTTGATGGGATCATGGGTGTGGGTGTCCTTGGGTGCTTGTTTAATCCCTGATTGGATTATCTTCTTCCCCCTCTTCCTAAATGATCATGATCCACGTTGTGAGGCTCTTTGTGCCTTGCAACGAGGTCATGACATGCTGCCCCCCCAAAGATGTTCTATGGTGCTGGTTTCTCTGGGTATGCCTCATGGAACTGTCTTGTCAGTTGTCTAGCCATGACGTGTCGTGCCTGGACCCACTCTGGGTGTGAGAAATGTTTCCATCTCACGAGGTATTGGAGTGTTCCTCTTTGCTTTCTTGAGTCCAGTATTTCTTTTACTTCAAAATGTTGTTGGTTGTCTATCATTATGGGTGGGGGTGGAGGTTCTTCCGTATGCCATTTGGATGTGCTCGTTGGTTTCAGTAGTGCACAGTGAAACACTGGGTGGACCCGTCTCAAATTGTAAGGCAGTTCCAATTTGAACGTCACTGGGTTGATTACCTGTATGATTTTAAAAGGTCCGATGAATTTTGGTGCCAATTTCTTCGAGGGTTGCGAGGTCTTTATGAACTTAGTGGAGAGGTAGACCCTATCTCCCACTTTGTAGTTCGGTGCCTCCGCCCTGTGGTTGTCCGCATATTTTTTGTACGTTGTTTGTGCGTCTGCTAGGGCCGTTTGGATGATAGGCCAGGTTGTTGCCAGCTGTGCCGCCCAATCGTCTGGTGAGCAGGGCAGGGTTTCGGGTTGCGGCAATTCTGGTATCGGTACAAAGTCCCTTCCATAGACCACCTTAAAAGGGGTGTGGCCAGTGCTCTGGTGTACCGCGTTATTATAGGCCACCTCTGCAAAAGGTAGTAGGTCTACCCAGTTGTCCTGTTGATAATTTATGAATGCCCTTAGGAATTGTTCAAGTGTTGAGTTAAGGATCTCTGTTGATCCGTCCGTGTTTGGATGCCACGCAGTGGACAGTGCTTGCTTGGTTCCGATTAGTTTTACAAATTCCCGCCAAAACTTTGACGTGAATTGTGTGCCTCTGTCGGTCACCAACCTGTAGGGGGCGCCGTGAATCCTGTATATGTGTGTTAGGAATAAACGTGCCAGCTGTTGTGCGGAGGGGATAGTCGCGCACGGGATGAAGTGTGCTTGTTTCGAAAAATAGTCTTTTACCACCCATATCACCGTTTTTCTTTGGCTGGGTGGGAGGTCCACAATGAAATCCATGGAAATTTCTTCCCATGGCCGGGAGGGGCTGGCTACCGCCTGTAACAGCCCGTGGGGTTTCCCTCCTTTACGTTTGGTGGTAGCACATATGGGGCAATTGCTTACGTAGTCTTTTACGTCCTTTCTGAGGTTTGGCCACCAAAATTGCCTCCTTGTTAGGTGGAGGGTTTTTACAAACCCAAAATGCCCTGCAGATTTGTCATCGTGCGCTCTGTGTAAAATTTCTCCCTGCAGTGATTCGGGCACGTACAAAGCTTTCTCCTTCCAGGCGATGTTGTCTTTGAAAGATACATGTTGTTGGTTATTCTGCAACCATGTATCTTGCTGTAGTGCTTGTGTGAGTCTTTGTTGCCAGTTCGGTGAAATTGAGCGTCGCCTCCGATCGCTCCCCGCCGTTCGTGCTGGCGTGCGCTGATTCCTTGTCTGGCTCCGCGTGACAGCTGGGCAGCCGAGCTGTTTCTCGGTCCATACTGTTCCTACGATGTCGGAGGCTTGCGTGTCGTCCTGTGGTCGTCGGGAGAGGGCGTCTGCCAAGAAGTTTTTCTTGCCCGGTATGAATTTCAGCGTGAAATTAAACCGGCTGAAAAACTGAGCCCATCGCACCTGCTTCGGGCTGAGCCGTTTTGGCGTGCTGAGTGCCTCCAGGTTCTTGTGGTCCGTCCACACCTCGAAAGGGCAGGAGGCCCCCTCCAGCAGGTGTCGCCACGTTTCCAAGGCTGTTTTTACTGCAAACGCCTCCTTTTCCCATACGTGCCATCTCCGCTCCGTCTCGGAGAATTTGCGGGAAAGGTAGGCGCAGGGCTTTAGGTGGTTGTCGGAGTCCTTTTGGAGCAGGATGGCTCCGATGGCGAAATCGGAGGCATCTGCCTGCACCACAAAAGGCTTGGTGGGGTCGGGGTGCTGTAGCACTGGCTCAGCTGTGAAAAGGGTTTTCAGTCTCTCGAAAGCCGTTTGACAGTCAGCTGTCCAATTCAGTAGCGCCCCCGGGTTCCTCGATTTGCGCGTGTCCCCCAAGCCCTTAGTTTTTAGCAGGTTAGTTAGGGGCAATATAGTCTCTGCCAGCCTGGGCGTGAACCCCCTGTAGAAATTAGTGAATCCCAGGAGGCTTTGCAGCTGTCTCCTTGTGCGTGGGCGTTCCCACGCCAGGATGGCTTGGACCTTGCTGGGGTCCATTTCTATCCCTTTAGCAGAAATCCTATACCCTAGGTAGTCAATTTGTTTTTTGTGAAACTCGCACTTGGAGAGCTTTATAAACAGCTCTGCCTTGCGAAGTTTCTTGAGCACGTCCTTTACCAAGCGTTCGTGCTCACGTTCTGTTTCTGTGTAGATCAATACATCATCCAGATAAACCAAAACCCCCTTAAAAAGGTGGTCACGCAGGACCTCATTAATTAACTGCATGAATACCCCCGGTGCCCCTGCCAATCCGAAAGGGAGTACTTTATATTGAAACGCCCCCAATGGGCAATTGAAAGCAGTCTTCCACTCATCCCCCTCCCTTATCCGTATGCGGTAGTAGGCTTCCCTTATGTCCAGTTTGGAGAATACCTTACCCTTTACCAAGTGGGACAAAATGTCCTTTATTAAGGGTAAGGGGTATTTATTTGAAATGCTTGCTGCGTTTAACCCGCGGTAGTCTGTACAGAGCCGCAATGTCCCATCCTTTTTCTCGCGAAAGAGGACTGGCGCTCCCACTGGAGAGTTCGCTGGCTCAATGAAACCTCTCGCCAGATTTTTGTCTATGAAGTCCCTTAACGTAGCTAGCTCTCGCTGGGTCATAGCATATATTTTTGGTTTGGGTAGGGGTACCCCCGGGACCAGTTCAATGGTACAGTCCGTCTTTCTGTGGGGGGGGAGTTTGTCCGCCTCTTTCTCACCGAAAACATCGGCGAACTCCCCGTATTTGGTTGGCAGTCCCTCTGGCAGAGCTGTCTCTGTGTGTTCTGCAGTCGTCGTCGCCCCCCCCATGGCTGCTCGGGGAACCTTGTCCCCTGACGGTGCTTGGTAGCACCCGTCAGCAAACTTAATCTCTCTGGTTCTCCAATTGATGACTGGGTTTTGCTGCACGAGCCATGGGATCCCCAGTATGAGTCGGGGTTGCCCCACCGGTGCCACGATGAAAGCCAATTTTTCCTCGTGGCTGCCGAGCCGTAGCGCGGTTTTTCCGGTGTATTGGGTGACCGGGCCCCCTCCCGCTGCAGATCCATCTAGCTGCGAGAACACCATATGGTGCTGAAGTGGATAGCAGCGGAGGTCGAGTGCGGCTGCCAGGTCAGGGTGCATGAGGCTTTTGGAGCAACCTGAATCAATGAGTGCCCAGACCTTTTCGGTTTTATTTCGATGGGTGAGGGTGACACGGACGTAGAGGGTGGGGCATTCCTCACTCACCCCTTTGTCGCAGCGCCTGTCAGTGTTCTCCACCTGTCCTTCGGCGCCCCTTAGGCCAGGTGGTTGTCGTTTCCCGCCGCCTCATCTGGGTTGCTGTCCTCCCCCTCCGAACTGTAGGGGTCGTGTCTGCGTCGGTACTCCCCCTTTGCTGCTGGTCGCTTTCTCGGCGCTGGGGTTGGTGCTGTTTGTGCCCTCCTTGGGCTCTCTCTGGGCGTCGTTTTGGGGCATGCGGCTGCTTTGTGGTCTTCCCTGCCGCACGTGAAACATTGCCCTTTTGCGAAACGTCTGTCCCGTTCCTCCCTCCAGGGTTGGGGTCTCGCCCTCACCTGCCTTGCGCTGGTGCGTGGGGGTCGCGCTGTCGCCATCTGTTGCGTTTCCCTCCTTGCGTGGAGGAACGTGTCGTGGGCGTTCTCCGCTTCCGCTGCCAGCTGGATCCACCCCGTGAGGGAGCTGGGGTTGTCGCGGCCAAGTGCCCACCGGAGGACGTTTAAGTTGAGTCCATGTTTGAACTTCTCAATCAGTGTCGATTGAGACCACGTGTCTACTTTTCCGGCTAGGGCTTGGAACTCCATGGCATACTCAGCCACGGAGCGCGGGCTTTGTCTAAGTGTCTCTAGCGCCCTTTTTGCCTTTTCTTGCTCCAGGGGGTCCCTGAAGTGCCTTTCTAGTGCCTGCAGGAATTCAGTGCTGTCCTGCAGCGCCCGGGCGCCGGATTGGCACAATTGGACGTACCAATCGGCGGCCCGCCCTTTTAGTTTTATAGCCAGGGCATTGATTTTGCCCCGCTCAGTTCTGAAGCAGGGACCCCATTCTTCGAGGTAGTACCTCGCGTTAGTTAAAAAGAAAGAAAGTTTCGAGGGGTCCCCATCGAACTTTATGCCAAAGTCTTTGGCGGGTGTCCTGGTCTGGCTCCTGGCCCCCTCTGCGTCGTGCCTCGGGCTCTGCCGGAGCTGCTGCGGGTCGGGGTGTCTCCGGTTCTCTTGCGGCATTGGTGCCTCTCTCTGGGTCTCCTCGCAAGGTACTCGTCCCCTCGCTCGGGGGGGAGGGCGGGGGGTTCTCCCTCGGTCTGCCTCCTGGCTCCAGGCTCCGCCGTCGCCATCGCCGCCCGCTTGGTCGTCCCTCCGCCTCTCAGCCTGGCGCATCTCCCGTCGTGGGGTGGGCTCCTGGGGCCGGACGCCGCCGCCGCCGAGGTTGTCCCGCCGTCTCACGTCCGGGCGCGCCTCCGCTCGTTGGGTGGCCTCCTGGGGTCGGGTCCCGCCGTGGTCGCCGCCGTCCGCTGGGTCTCCACCCCGCCTCGCCTCCTGGTGCGCCTCAGGTCGTCGGTTGGGCTCCTTGGGTCGGGTTCCGCCGCCGCCGCCGTCCCACTCGCCCTGCCGCCTTTCGACCGGGGTTGCCTCTGCGCCTCCTCCGTCGCGGGGTCCCTGTGCCACCGTCAGCTGTTGGAGCATCTGCCGCACCGCCTGCATCCCTTCCTCCAACGCGCCGAGCCTCTCCGCCATCCCTGGCGTCCCGCCGGGGTTTTCGCCGCTCCGCTCGCCCTCGCCGTTGGCCGTGGTAGAGGACGGGTCGTCCCTCGATCCCGCCGCGGTGCCAGGCGCGCCCTCGCCTTCGAGCGCCCAGGGTGGCGGTTCGTCTCGCGCCTCCGTCGGGGTTGCCTGTAAGCTTGGAGAGGGTCCCCTCGTCTCGCCCCCGGTGCCTCGCGGGCTCCGGGGCGCCGGGGTGGGTCCCTCCCCCGCTGCTTCCCCCCAGCTGGGTTCCATACCTACCGGGGCGTTGCATCGCCCGGACCTCAGCTGCATCCCGCCCTGCGAGAGCGGGGCTTCGTCGCCGGGCGCCGAAGGGTTGCGCCGCCTCGGTTCCTGGTTCTCCATGCCTGGCTGGGTCCCTCACAAACGAGTTGGATAGGTACCAGGTGGAAAAAAAATTTTTGGGGGTTCCCGTTTTTATGTCTGGGCCAGCCTCGCTCCGCAATAAGACACAGACTCACTTAATGGGTATTAAGGATTTCTGGTTTATTGGAATGATAGCTGACAGAACGAAAAACGGGAACGGGGTAGGTAGGTGGGGGTGCCCCTTTTATACCCTCCTGTATTGCCCCGGGCTTCCCCACCCCTCAATGCCCCGATCCCTCTTGATTGGATCCTTGATGGCTGCGTGGGCGTTTTCCCCGGTGTCCTCTTTGTCTTCCAGCAACGGTCGAGTTCTTCGGGGCACCATGTGCTCCTTATCTTCACTCCTCTGACGTCCCTCTTTTCCGGGGTTGATGGGATCATGGGTGTGGGTGTCCTTGGGTGCTTGTTTAATCCCTGATTGGATTATCTTCTTCCCCCTCTTCCTAAATGATCATGATCCACGTTGTGAGGCTCTTTGTGCCTTGCAACGAGGTCATGACATAGATACTATTTTAAAAAATGTGGTATATGTGCACTTCAGTTTTACTTTTTTATGAAAGCAATCTCAGCAGTTTTCATGGGTGCTGATCAACTTGGGACAAGTGTGAGCCAAATGAAGTCAAGCATATCTGGATCAACAAGTGGAAGCTGTGGCCAATGGGGCCTATGCCCAGTTTTGCTTAGTGCACCAGTTGCAGCATTACCTGGGACAGGAGGACCTGGTTGCAGTAACTCTCATCGCCACCCAGTCGGACTACTGTAATGCACTCTATTTGGTTCTGCCCTTAGAAAATGTAATGGGAAACTACCATTGGTCCAAAATTCTGTGGTCCACATCATTTTGTTAGCACATTAAATCAGTTTTGTGAGCTTTGCATTGGTTGCCAGCTGGTTTCCAGGTCCAACTTAAGGTACTAGTATTGACCAATAAAGCCCTGTATGGGTTGGTATCTCGGTTATCTTCAGGACCACTTACTCCTGTCAGTATTGGTCCAACCAGTTAGATATACAAAGGAGAAACTGCTGTGAATGCTGCATTTTGACATGTTTGGGGGACAGATAAAGTGGTAATGTCAACATTGTGGATCAGCCTGCATGAGGAGATCGGACTGGGTCCCTTTGTTAGTCTAGTCTTTTGGAAGTTCTTGAAGACTGAATTGTTTCGGAAAGCTTTCCCCTGATGTTAATGTTGCTATGTTTATTTTTGTTTATTTTATTTGTAGTTTATGTTGTATTTTTTATGTTTATGTTTTAGTATTTTTGTAGTTGCTTATTTCTGCCATAGATGTTTTATGTAAGCCACTGAGCATCCCTTGATTGCAACAGCATAGAAATATGTTTAATAAATAAATAATAAAATAAGCATATGAGATGGTGCTCATTATGGTACAGACAGAGATGTTGTATGAGTTAGGGTGGCTCTGTTTGTAGTCATTTAGTGGAGTGCAGCACTGCATATTCAAGCAGAACATGTGCCATAGCAGGTTCACAGGCCTCCTGCTGTTACCAAATAGATCATGGATGGGTAACATGATTTATACTAAAACCAACCATCATGTTCTATAGGCTGGGGAATTACATAAGGTGAAAAACAAATAGTGCATCCAACTTAAGAAACAGTCACACGCTGTAAGAGAATGCCACTTTACCCAAGAGTTTTCACCTATTTTTGCCCTGAGTGGGGGAGATTCTTTATACAACCACTGATTGGAGACACAGCATCATTACTCTATGCTGGTCTTTTTCTCTGGCGTAGTAATGCTTTTTTTCTGGTAGATTCTCTTCATACACTGCCAAAATTGCAAACATAATTTCAGTGGCAGGGACCTTGTGATGTTCTGGGCTGTGCTAGATGTTTTGACACCCTAATGATTATAAATGTTTCAGGTGCTATTCTATGCCTTGATAAGATTACTCATAAGTGCTGAACATTCAGATGTGCAAAAAACTGGAAAGGGCTAAAACATGGAAAGGTAACAAAAGAGTGACTGGAAGCAAAAATCACATATACTTTGTTTTTCCATCCATGGGATTCCTGGTTATTGTGTGGAAGCCGTGTGTGTGTGTGTGTGTTTTATCCATTCAATTGTGTCCAATTCTCAGAGACTGCCTGGACAAGTCCCTGCAGTTTTCTTGGCAAGGTTTTTCAGAAGTGGCTTGCAATTGCCTGCTTCCTAGGGCTGAGAGAGAGTGACTGGCCCAAGGTCACCCAGCTGGCTTTGTGACTAAGGCAAAACTAGAACTCATGGTCTCCTGGTTTCTAGCCTGATGCCTTGACCACTAGACCAGACTGGTTCCTTCAACACTCTTTTACTTGTACATAAAGTACTGAGTATTTTCTCGTTATTTTGCTAATAAACTTGGACTTGAACTTTGAGTAGAAAGCCAGTTGTATTAAGGAATACAAGATGAACTTTATGATGGAAATGTAATGCAGGTGATGTCTGGCATACAGTACGTGATTTGGGCTTGTTCTATAGTTTGGTTTTGGTTAATGTTTGTATGTTTGTTAATATGATTTGGGATGAGAAATAAGGTTTAAAAACGTTAATATAATGTTGAATGAAATACTGAAAACTTGAAATGTATCAGTTTATGAAGGACTTCATTTTCATCAAGCATAGAGTATAATCAGCAGCGTCCATCGGGGGTTAAAAACAGTCTAGTTTGTAGTTGTAGCACAGCAGTTGAAACCCCATCCTTTGTACCAGTGTGCACCGTCAACACCCACAAAAGGAACGGGGCTTTAATGTTGCTGACCCAACTGCTATTTTGATTTCTTTTAGTCCCCCACCACCACTTCCAATGCTCTAAAGGCAGTTCTTCATTAGAAAGAAACTGCTATTTTAGATTTAAATCCAGAAGATGTGCGTTGACTTGTTTTTTCACTGGCTTTTTACCTATGTAAAGACCAGTCTGTATGATTATGATCAAGAGATAGTTAAAAATGGTATGGCTTTTATATGTCTTTTATGATTTTTTAATTTTTTTTAAATACTATTTGCATGTTTTGTGTTTGTTTCTTATAACAGTAAAACAATTTAAGAGATTTTACTAATTTTTAACAAAATACTGATAAAAACTTAGCTTGCATTCAGGATGAAACTCAAAGTCAGAGTCACAAATTGTGTTCAGGTAATGAAACAATTTATTTTTAGGCTACATTGATTTGGGGGACTGTATTGATTTTAAACAATGAATTCTGGAGATAGTTGGATTGTGGTTTTCAGGTATTTTCACTGAGTTGGATCCAGATAATAAAGCTACATGCGTTATTTTGCAAATGCCTATAATTCCCAGAATACTATACAGTAGATAACATTTCATATCTATACAGGTACATTAATGGAAATGCTTAATACCATATTCATTGCCTTTTGGAAAGAGTTTTGTTTTCAGGTTAAGACAATTGTTCCTAATATTTACCAATAATATTTTGAGGGCTTTCTAGCAGAATATGGCAGCAGGAGTGATGTCAGCTAATGCAAATGTAAAAGTATTGATCCATACCTAAAATTACCACCAGCACCGGCTCTATTACATAAAGTTAGTACAGTTAATTAGCATTTACTCATTGGCTTTTCAACCTAACAGTTTTAAAATCTAAATGCAGGGTCTCTAGATTAAAATAGTGCTTTTCTTTGTCTATTGTCTGTCTGCTGCTGGTGATATTTCTCACATACCCACATAATGGGTCTCCTTTGTTCCTCAGTTCTTCCGCTTGCAGCTGTCCATCACTAAGCAGTTTCTTCTTCAGACATCCTAAATACTTCCCGCTGGGTTTTATCTGCCCGCCCCCCTCTCTACACTACCCTGCAATATAATTTCTATCACAAGAAGCCTCATTTCTTCTCAGCTCATAACTTCATGAGGGAAACCTCCTTTCATTGTGTTACTAAAGGTGACCTGTTTACTGACCAAATTTTGGCAGCCATAATAGCCTTTTGTGTCAAAAACCTGTTTGTGTGCCTGTCTTTCCAATTCTAATTGCCAGTTACGTATTTTCTGACAACTTTTACCTCATTATTTGATATTCTGTCTCTTTTGTGAGCTATCCTTCTTGATTCCTAACTTCTGATCTCACACTTGGCACATTTCCTGTACACTCACTGTTGTAGACATCCTTTAATTTTTTTAATCTTCAGAATCAAAAGTATAAGCCTGATAATCTCTGAAGGGCCTATTGGTTTTGCTGCCATCACCAAACCCTTTCCTGGTTTGGAAATTCCTTTTTCCCCTATTCTTTGTATATATGACCTAACATGACTCAGAAATAAGGGAAGCTACAAAACACCACAGTCCCCTTGTGCTCATGTTTAAACAAGGAAATGGCTTAAGCTTAGTTTATAAACCAGTTCCCTTAACATCACTACACCATTTGATTTGTCCTTCCCCAGTGACTGATGGACCTGGCAGGGTTTCAGAGGGAGCTGGGGTTATATCAGAGGATCTGCTGCACGGTCCCGTAGAGGCCCTGGCTGTTGCCTGGAATAGGGAGGTGGACAGGGCCTTGGATAGGATCGGACCTGTGTGGCCTCTCTCGCCCCATCGAACCTGACATTCCCTGTGGTTTATGGAGTTGAGGGTTCTGAAGAGGATTAAGAGATGCCTAGAGCACCACTGGAGGAAGAGAAAGACCGAATCCGACCGTACACAAGCTAGAGCCACTATTAAGGCCTACCTTGTAAGAGTGGTGAAACAGTATTTCTCCACTCTTATTGCATCTGCAGAATGCCGCCCGACGGCCCTGTTCAAGATCACCTGATCCCTTTTGGGGAAGGGGGGTTCAGAAACCCATTTACAGGGCCAGGCTGAGTTTGCTGGGCATCTGGAGGATAAAATCGCTCAGATTCATTCTAAGTTGCATGGCAAGTGTGTAGCAGGGTCTGGGGAGATGCCTAGGGAGTGGACTTGCCAGGTTATCTGGGAATGTTTGATTCTGTTGGGCCTGAGGAAGTGGACAGGGTTCTCGGGTCTGTAAATGCCACCACTTGCCAATTAGTTCCATGTCCTTCCTGGCTAGTAAAAGCAGCTTGGGAGGTGACAGGTGACTGGGTCCAGGCAATGGTGAATGCATCTTTGGGGGAGGGAGTGTTCCCGGCAGCCTTTAAAGAGGCACTGGTGCGCCCCCTCCTCAAGAAACCATCACTGGACCCTACCATTCTGGGCAATTTTCGTCCAGTCTCCCACCTTCTCTAGAAAGGGAAGGTGGTTGAGAAAGTAATGATGTTGCAGCTCCAGTGGGTTGTGGATAAAATGGATTACCTGGACCCTTTTCAGTCAGGATTCAGGCCCGGTTATGGGATGGAAACAGCCTTGGTTGCACTTACAGATGATCTCTGGCAGGAGCGGGATGGAGGCAGTGCATCCATCCTGGCTCTTCTTGACTTAGCGATTTTCGATACCATCGACCATAGTATCCTTTTGGGCTGGCTCAGGGAGTTGGTGGATGGTTTGGTTCTACACTGGTTTGCCTCCTTCCTCCAGGGCTGGTCCCAATCGGTATTGATAGGGAGCAAGAGATCTGGCCTGCAGCCCCTCCTTTGTGGGGTGCTGCAGGGTTCGGTACTCTCTCTGCTCCTTTTTAACATCTACATGAAACTGCAGGGTGAGATCATCCGTTGCCACAGGATGAAGTATTATCAGTACACTGATGATGCTCAACCATACATCCTGGGTGATGTGAGGCTGTGGCCACCCTCTTTCAATGCCTGGAGGCTGTGGGGCCTGGATGAAGAACAACAGGCTTCAACTGAACCCTGGTAAGACAGAGTGGCTGTGGGTTGAGGGCTCCCAGGTATCTGGGAACTTACCATCTTTGGTTCTGGATGGGGTTGCAGTGCCTCAGACAGACCCGGTCCAGAACCTGGGGGTTCTGGACTCATGACTCCTGCTCGAAGAGCACGTGGCAGCCGTGGCCAGGGGAGCCTTTGCACAACAGTGTTGTGTGCCAGCTCCAGCCCTTCCTGGATCAGGAGTCCCTCCGAATGGTCACTCATGCCCTGGTCACCGCCTACATAGACTACTGTAATGTGCTGTACATGGGGCTACCCTTGAGGAGTATCCGGAAGCTGCAGGTGGCCCAGAATGTGGCTGTTCAGGCAGCCTTGGGAGCCCCAAGGGCGGCACATATAACACTACTGCTGCGCAAGTTGCACTGGGTACCAGTTTGCTTCCAGGTCCAATTCAATGTCTTGGTTATCACCTTTAAAGCCCTACATGGCATGGGGCCAGGTTACCTGAGGAACCGTCTCACCCTTGCTACATCGACCCATCCCACCTGGTCAGGCAAAGAGGACATGCTACAGACCCTGTCCATGAGGCACTGCTGATTGGCAGGGTCCAGGAGGAAGAAAAGTAAGATTAAATCGTTGCAATACACAAAAGTTTATTTTTTTTTGTTTTGTTTTTTGAAAGCAAAATAGAATCAAACATCAATGTATTTTGTACAACAAAAAATGTATGATAACAGACAATTCATGAAGAGCTTAAAACGGGTTCTCTTTTAAAAAAGAAATCATGCTTTCTGGTAGTCAACAGGAAGTTGGCACAGAAAATATCATGGCAGTCACTGAGAACTGTTTTCCTTTAGATCCTTGTTAGCTGATGCCAGAGACTGGAGGGCAGGATGCTTTCCACTTTTTCCATCACAAAGTTCAAGGGAGCAAAGAGAGTACTAAGAAACTGCAAAGAAAAGAGAAGGCCAATTGAATCAGTCAAGTTATGGTTATCTGATCTGTACCACTCACCCTGTGAATAATATACATCGTTTTTCATATGAAATAATTGTTAATGTATTTAGTTGAGTTTAAATCAATATACTAATGTAAATATTGTTTAAGCTGTGGAGCAAAACTTAATACAACTTTTCTATAAATCATACACTCTAAAGGAAATTGTTTAGGGTTCAGACATACTTTGATGGATGATTTAAGTCTTCTAAGATGAGGTTCTTCCTCAACTCACTGGGGATTTCTTTTCTATCATGACTGGGTTCTCCAGTACTGCCTGTTAGCCTCCTCTGATGACTTTGGTTTAATCATGATCTTAATCAGGTCTTGCTTAGTTATACCATTAAGCTTTCTCACAATGTTTGCAGCTTCATTAAGCAGCTCATCCTCATCTTAGACATGGTCATCTTTCCCAAGAATGTTGTTCTGGTTCTCCCCTCTTTATGTTATCTCTTGGCCTTTCATCTCTCTTATGGTGCTGTTTAGGCAACTTCCAGAATCCTTAACTCTGGAGCAGCATTCCCCTTACTTCTGAAGGACATCAGGGTAGGAAAGGCTGCTGTTGACAGAGGCAATCAGAATTTTTTTTGAAAATAAAGAATAGTTTGACAGGGATTCTTGAGAATATGGTGATAGACTAGCCAGAAATTGAACAAATACTAAAAATAATAAACAGCACCTGTCAGATCGTAAGAGCAACGTACTGATAGGGCTGCAATAGGACGTAAAGTAATAACAAAATTAATCAGCTTTTTTTTAAACTCTTCATTTAATACTAAAAAATGGAGTGAAAGAATAGCAAGAGCAGGACAAGAAAATACATACTCCTGAAATTCCCTTGCTTAGGTAACCATTAAGTCTGGATTTATTTTAGCTCCTGTGAATCTGGCTATTTAGTAACAGTACCTTCGTTTGTATTTTATCTGGCTTATTTTTTCTTTACTGTGTTGTAGCATTTCACTTACTGTTTCTATTGATTAGATCTGATCTAATACATGTTCACACACAGTGTTTTTTCTCTTTTAATTTAAGCTGCCCAGACTAGTTAAGGAGCTGGCTGGCCTCGAAATCAAATTAAACATAATAAAAATCTCACCTTAAGAACTGTTGACATAATGCTGGTTATAAACATTGTAATAAAGAATACGTTAACATGTGATCTCAACTACTCTGCACAGGTGTGGATGTGCGTTTTAAATGCTCCTGTCCTAACACACACTTAAAAAGTGATCGTGTTTCTCTGAATTAACCATACATTTTTATTCATTTCATTTGAAATGATGTGTTCTCCCACTGGAAGACTACTGGTTGCAGCTTAGTGACATTCCAAATCAAATCATGTGCCCCCAATTCATTTCCAAAATACAGTGACAAATAATGATTCGTAAAGGGCAGTTGCCACATGACAAAGAAAAAACCATTACTGTTGTGCTTGCTGATTAAAAACTCTTGTCCCATTTGATTCATTCATTTACTCACCCCACCCCTTGATCTGCCCCAAAGTGAGCAAGCAGGAGGAGATGCTACTCACTGCTTTTGCAAAAACTCCCATTAGCTCTGGGAACTGATGTGTCAGAAGGGCCAACATAGCCGTGAAAGAACATAGTCCAGCAGTGAACAGAATAAAGAATGGAAGCTCTTTCTTGGGGTAAACAGAGACTTCATGAAATGCTGCCAAGAAGATAATAAGGAAAAAAAAATAAGCAAAACACTGTTTTAAGCAAGGTTACAGACTTTGAACCGACCTGGTCAAGTTTCCTCAAGTTATTTTTATTATAAATTTCCATGATTCTTAGAATTAATTTTATATTGCACTTTGTTTTATACTGTTTGTAATTAATTCAGCATATTTTTATTGTATTAAGCTAACAACAAAAAGGAAAATATGCATGTAATAGAGTTAATAAAATAATGCAACATCAAAGTTTGTAAAGAGACGGGACCTGGGAGTTTATCTCAAGAACAAAATAACCCCTGACCAAATAGCTCAAATGTTCTTTTCCTTGCCTCTTTTTTATTAAAAAAAATTAAAATTGTTGACAGGCTATACTTAATGGTTTTTTGCTAATTATTAATTCATATGTTTTGTTAATATTTATATAACACCTAGTTTGATATATGTGTCATTTCACTACTGTTATTTTTGTTTGTTTAAGAAGCAACACACACTGTTGCAATCTAGATAATTTCACATTAAAGATCCCAGCTTGAATCTCTTTCTGTTTTGTTAAGAAAACTTTTGTCATTGGGTGTTCTTGACTAAATGCTTGCTGGCCAAGTCATGAACATGTCAAAATAAATTTAGCTGCCTCCTTCACAAGTGGGCAATATGCACATTTTCTGCATTAACAATAATTACAAAAAACAAAAATTACAATTACTATATATATATATATATATAATGACAATAAACAATCACAGCTTTTTAATGAAAAAATATAATTGGAGATCCTCGAAATCTTATTTGTAGCACAAACTGAATCAATTCCAGCTTCAGGAACCAACATCTTCCCTACCCAAAGTTGCAAATATAAAAACAATCAGTTATGTCTAATTTTAATTCTAAGTTAGCAGGGGAATGAACTGTTAAGTCTAGAAAATCTGCCTTCCAACTTTCAATTTGGGAGTACTGATGACAATGTAACACTGGGCTCATAATCCAACTCAAACCTGGTTGCTATGTCCCAGGCAGTGACAGACTTCTGCAAAACTGAAGATAGATAAACCTCATACTCCATTCTGAGATTAACTGGAAAAACCTTTATAGCAGAAACCTTTCTTGCTTGTGAGGCCAGTCATAGACAAATTGTTTATTCTTGCTTACTTGGAGGTAAAACCAGAAAACTTTCAAACTTACATGGAAGAAGTTCTCTATCTGCTGTTTCTGTACAAATGGGATAAGGATAAAAAAGGTGCCCTTTTTCCAAAGGATAAGGGATCATTCTGAAAGCTAAAGAGAAAGAGAAACAGGTTTTGAAGATTACAGGCCAACCTCCAATTTAATGGCCTCCAGATATGTGGCCTTTCAACTCCCATAATCCCCAGCCAATATGTCCAATGATAAGTCTGCGTTTGGTTGAGATTATGGGAGTTTAAGTCCACTATACTTTATGGTTAGGTAGAGTTCAATGCACTTCCACTGAAGTTTTCAACTTCTCTTCAACGTTGCTATATAATCCACTTTGTTTCTGAACAGTTAATGTGATTTCTATCTGCTTATCCATAATGTGTCAGAAATCACATTCCTATACAAATAAACTGAACAGATATGTGGTATGTTTAAGAATTGGATTTTCCTGCCTTTAGAAGGAAAGAACATCTAAAATTGCTTTGTAAAATAATATGGCAAGGGAGGATAATCAAATATGCACTGCATCTTATACATGCCTATTGAGAAGTTAAGTCCCATTAATTACAATGCATTTTATCCCCAGGAAAATGTATATAGACTTCCAGTCTTAGGGGTGGTAGGGATATTTAAAACTTTAAGAGGATTTCATGGATGTTCTCACAAAATTATTGCATGGGAGGTGGGTCACCCTTTTATAGAACCATTACCATGGTCAGCAGATCCAGTTATAAAGTACCTTATTTCTCAGAAGCCAAACTAGTTAAGTTAAAAGAAAAAAACCTTATTCAATAATTGGAAGTATAAGACAGAAATGTGATATGAACTCCAAAACATATGCATGCATGCAATTCCCCCATCCCCCAATTTGAATTCAAAGTTTTCTACTTTAGCATCCATTTTATAGAAGCCATTTGGAAACTTACAGAAATATACTCAGAAAAACAAACCGACAAACATCTATACACTTGCACCAAAGAAGACGACAAGATACACAGTACAACCACCACTACCTCATCTAAATCCTTCACACAGCTAACTTTTTTCTAGGTGTGTTCATCAAAATGAACAATGAGTCGCAACCACCGTTTGTATGTGGGCTCCAAAGAATTCTTAAAAATAAAGATGTGACTAGAGATAAGGGCTTTTTTCTGCAGGATAGCAGCCTTCTATTTAATAACAGGCATAATAAATTTTAAATCTTTAAAAATAATTGGAAAGTGCAAGAAGCTAACAGCAGCTAGAAATAGATGCACGTGGACAGAGTGGAAGCCATAAGTACTACACGAGGACCTGGGATTGCACTTCTAGAACCATGTGTTCCTCAACATCTCTCCTAGAAATGGTGCATTATAAATAAAATGTAACCACAGATACATGCTGTTATACTTGTTCCACTATACTTCTTTGATGCAAATTAATATTAGAGTAATATTGCAAACATTTGTATTAGGGCTGTGCAGTGCTTCATGTTCAATCCTTGCCGATCCCGGAAAAAATGGCTGGTTTAAAGTATTTGCAGACTTTTATATTGCTGGGCACTCCAAATAACCTTTTGGAAACAGAAAGGCCATGACAGTATACAGTATTTTCCCCCATTATTTCCCCCCGATTATCATTGCCTTCTTCCACAATATTTTTAACTTCTTAGTCTGCTTTACAGGCTTGGTGTTCTTTGGAGTCTTCCATCAAAGTACTATCCAAGCCCAACGCTGCTTAACTTCAAAGGTCAAAGTTGGTCAAATGCTGCTACCTGCTGAGCAGCCTCCAGTAAGTATTCCAGTGTCTGGCACTGAACTATACTATTATATTTCTTAGGAGTGGTAGCCATTTGTGGGATTGCGATCACTCTGCAAAATAGGCATTTAGGCTGAACAGCTGCATCTGCGTTGACTTCCAGATCTGTTCCTATTTAACTGAATAAACGTATGGAAAGTCTCCTGACATACTAACGTCATTCTTCTACTGTCCAATCTAGATCAGTCTTACATTAGGTATAGCCCCATCTTTGTGAAAAATCTGTATATGAATTATTATGCTGTTTCAACTAAAAGCATACTCAGGCATTGGTATGATTGAATAGTATTTTGAACTGAGCACAAGGGCCTTTTTATCTTAGGTGCTACCCTGGAAAGAAAAATATTAGCTAAAAGCATTTGGCATTCACTTCCTGCCATTTGCTCTAAGAAAGTGAATTACTTACTGCCTTCCCACGTACAATGTAAGAGATTCAGTGCCCCCTCGACTCTTTTCCAGTGCTGAAGGTGAAAGAAAGCATAAGCAATTGCTTCACTGTCGCCTCGCTTCAAAATATGTTCAGGGGGTAATATTAAGCTTTTCATTTCTAGGAGATACTACAACAGAAAAACAGTAAGCACACAGTTATAACCCAGACATAAAAGGGGAGGATCAGGGTACCCCAGGCTCCCAGCATTGCTCACTGTTCAACTGCAAAAGTTTTATTAAACCTATGTCATCACCAATTGCTTTTGATAATAAATTGCTTACGTATCATGAATACTAAAATATACCAGCAGATGGCAAGTGCCACGTTCTACAGCTCTTTGAGGATTGCAGAAAACAGTAAATAGTTCTCTCTTTAAAAAGATACAGAACAGATTTTTTAAAATCCAAAGTATCATCCCAAATACCTTTTGTCCTGAATTATGTATAAATTGAGTGTGTGAAACAGTATATATAACAGATTGTAAGAAAGTACATTTGGATTACTAGTCTCTCTACAAAATATAGGTCAAAGTAAAATTATGCATACATATAAATTTCGATCATATTTTTTTTCAGAATTACTATTCTATTCTGAATTATCAGTATCACCAATTTCTAGCAATCCATTAATGTTATAACCAGTGAAGAAGACCACATTTAAACCATTAAATTTTTAAAATATGTTTGGTTCCCATTACTGAAAATAATACAAACTGATCCTTTGTTTGATTTCAACTATATTGTAGTGATCTGGAGAACTGAATTAGTGTGTGTTCCTTTTTAAACAGGCCTTTTGATTTTTTAAAGATTATTCTCATGTTTATGTATCTATTTAAAATTCAGAAGGAGTCTGGTAGCACCTTTTCAGATTAACAAATTTTATTAAAAGGCATATACTTTTGTGAACTACAGTTCATTTCATCAGACATACAGAGTGGCTAAACAGATGTACAGTATGATACCAACTGGCATGAGGTGGGAGGAAAAGGGTGGTAGTTATGCAAATACAAGTTACATATGAGACAGATTACAAGTACCTTATTAATTAACAGTTGTAATGTATTAAAAAGCCATTGTATCTGTCAGTGGGTTTTTGATGAACTGAGCTGTAGCTCCTGAAAGCTCACACTTAATAACATTTGTGAATCTGAAAAAATACTACCAGACTCCTGATTTTTGGCTTCCATAGACTAACATGGCTCTAACCCTAACCCTACAATATTTAAATTAAGTATTTAACTGCTTAACATAGTTCTTATCCTACAATATTTAAACTAAGTACTAACTACTTAATTCATACGTTGTTTATTCATTATTTTTATTGTCACCTGGCTTGTTTGTTCAGTGTGGATGGAAAGGTGGCACAAACATTTAATTAAATATTTTTTTGTTATTTTAATTGTACAAATCTCCCTGGAAGTAATTCTTGTGAAGAACAGTTTATAACAGGAAAAAGATTTAAAAAAACAAAAATTTCAAAATACGAAGTATTGAAAAAACACCTAAATACACTACAGAAAATATAATTAAACAAAACAATCCTTAAAGTTAAAGAAATGGAAACCAAAAATAAAGAGAAAAAAACTCCTACCTTATGTATTAAACTTACTAATTTATCAATTTAATATACCGTATAAGGTTTAGCAGGAAAAAGAAATATATATAGGAAGCTTAAATTTTGAAAATCTCAAAACAGAAGCAATGTCTCATACTGTCTTTTCTGTATATATGAATATATAATTTTTAATATGGATAGTTTATAAAATTATACATTTCATAAACATGTAACTAGGAACTTTAACATTACAAACAATAAGTGATTGAAGGTGAATTTCAGTGTTTTCAATGTCTGAAAGGCATATTCATTTTTTCCTTGCTTCTTTTTACCACATACACTCAACACACATGCTGAACATCATGAAGCCCAACTGAATACGCTTTGTATCTGAATGTCCTGTGGTAGCATTTTATATCCACACTGTATTTCAATTTAATCAAATCTAAACAAAGCTAGAACTGCTTAAAAAGTCCCACAATTTATATGGAACAGCACAGGAACAACATGATGTACAGTCATATATCCAATCCCATAAAGGACCTGATTATATTCTTTGAGAAAATCCACCCAAAAAAATTAGAAACCAAATCAGGTCATAAAATGTCTCTGAAGTCTGGATCTGGGTCTGCTGCTGCCAACACAGCAACCTCTTTGAAAAATTATTTGGTTTTCCCTATGCTTCAGATGAGACTTGGAAGTCTCATCTTTCCCTACTACACTTCCTCCCAGCTCCCACTATTCTCAGAAGAGAAACTGGAGGAAATGCACCATCCCTTAAAAGTGGTTTATCCCACTGCTACACAGGCAACTTCTGTTCATTGATCAAGCAGTAAAGATAGGAGAAAGGTCGTGATGCCAAACATATTTGGAAGATGCCACAGCTGACAATGAAGCAGGTGAAGGAACATGTTTAGAAGGGGCTTCCAAATTAAGCAGATTGTAACATGGCAGACTTGCAGAAGAAGAGGGTTATTCACAAGTTATTTGAATGATGTTATGATAAAAGGATAAAACTTCCAATTAAAATGTATCAAAGACAAGTGAAAGCATAATTTCTTGAACTTCTGAAATAAAGTTACAGTCTAGTGCTATACATGTGGGAGAAGAGAAAGTATGAAAAACGAGGATGAGTGGAGAATAAAATAAAATATTTAAGTAGCATTTTGACAGACTGAATTTTTATTATAAGAGCTCCTATATTTTAATGTTATAGAAAAGCAACTACAAGTTATGATCAAAAAACATAAATTAACAGACTACAGAACAGATTGCATTTTCAGAAATACCAAATTTTCTAAATGTTTTATGCTGTATGTGCTACCTCTAGCAAGTTAACTAAGTGAATAAGTGACTGATTATACAGGCTCAGTGACTGTTATAAATAATTAAAAGGGCCTTCCTATGATACCTGTTTGCCAAAGACTTAGGTTGACTAGACTGCTACAGTTCCAATATATATATTTTTAAATCTCATTATTAAAAAACGGATTTTCCTTTTGTTTATTTTTGTAGTAATTTCTGAATACATTAAAGCACAATGTTTTGAACTTGCTGGGCATTGCATACTCCTTACTAGCACCTGAAGTGGCCCCTTGGTTCTTGTCTTATGTCAGATGGGGGGGGGGGGATAGTGTCAGCAATTATTTAAAGAAAAATGGCATTATCAAGTACTTCTCACCACATTCATTCTCAGTGTATTTACTGCTAATATATATGCCACTCATTCCCACAATGCCAGGTGGTTTACAGAGATATAATACCATAATAAAACCTGTTGTGATAACATGCATAAAACTTGAAAAGTCCTGGGTAAAATGATGCGTTTTGAGTCTTCTAAACTGTAATAAGGACGAAATGCAGAAAAAGGAAATAGTGTCAATGAAACATTCTCCTTTTTGCAATATATAGGGCAGCAAGGGCATGACTATACCACGCAATGCAAGAATTTTTAAGGCAGCTAAGAATAAGGACACATAAAAGGAACATAAAAATATCTAGTTGAAGATTTGGGCAGCTGTAATTGGTGCAACAGAGTGGTAAGGGCGGAAGGCAGATCTGGTGGATTGCATTACAGAAGAAAAAGAAAAAAATGCAATCGCAGAGATTATTTAGCATAAATATGTAAAGCAGGTGAGTTTACACATGCTTGCCCAATGCAAAAGCTTCAGGGTCAAACAAACATGACATGGAAACATTAGATAAATGTTTTATCACTTCTTACTACAAACACAAGATTTACTAATCAAAGTAGTTCTCATTTTAGCTCTGACAACAGCTGCCAAAGGGGATTGGAGTCCAGTAAGAGCATGATCTTGAGAATGGAAAGATTTGTGCTCCTGAAAAAGAACTCTAAGTCGAAAATGCTTTGGGCAATTAAAATAAAACTTGACTTCCAACTATCATTTCTTCACTACATTGTTTGCCATATTGTGTCCATCCCCATTTCATTTCTGATCCTGTGATTGTTAAAATGAGGCCACACCCTGCCCCAGTCACATACCCTCAGCCTTCCTGTCTACTGAGCAAGAAGAGAAATGGAACCTTGTTTTGACAACGTTCCTCCCCGAAAAGTAACTTATTTATGGCTTTCCTGTTAACAGCAGTTGGCCAGTGACTGAGCAGATACTCTGGGGTTGTGTTTTCTTACTTCTCTAGCACTCTTAAGATCTTATGAGAGTAAGCTAAGTGTTGCCTAGAACTGCACTGACAATCTCACCCATGTTTATTCAGAAGAAAGACCAAGTGAATTCAGTGAGTTTTATTCCCAACTTAAAGATACAAGAGTGCAGTCAAAAGCTGTATACAGCTTTCTGCCAGAGTTATATTTGATTCAAGGTATGACAAGAAATGTAAAGGGCATCTGAAAAATGGATTAGATTAAGGAATGAGGGGGAAAGATGACAGACGATGGAGGCAAGAGAGCATTTCCTTCTAAGTTAAACAATACTGTGACTTGGTTGGATATTTTTTTCAGAGAAGGAGACACAACTTGACAGTTAAGTTGCTACAAACTATTATTTAAATTCATTTTGGTTCTTATACCAAATAGTAGTAGAGATTCACAACAACTCACTTTTGGCACATGTGGATTAAATTCTACTGCTCTGTGAATAGCTTCTACTGCATTCATTTCTGCTGTGCTTAGACCTCTTCTTGAAGCTGCCTCTGGAGAAAACCTATAAAGAACAAAGAGAAGAGAAACATGAAGGTCAATTTTGGCACCAGACAGAAGCATAAAAGAAGGATCTAAGTCAAAGGGGTCTGTGAAACCAGCCTGAGCCAGTTCCCTTAGCTCTTACCAAACCTCCATGGCAAAAGAACATTCTGAACAACCAAATTATACAGAGGCTACTGATTAAAAATCCCAGCAGAAGTCAAAAGCATGTTTGAAACTAATCATAACAATGTTCAAGCAGTCAAAGTTCTATTTCTGTCTGCCTGCTAATCTAGATTTGTTCTATGTGTCTCCTTTTAAAATCTGGACCGAAATCTCTGGGGGGTGGGTGGGCGGGGGCAGGGGGAGGTGTAGGAAAAAAAAGTGCCAGTAAATTTGTGAATTACATTTTAGGAAGGCTTCAGGAGTTCTCAACCCAGTGCCACTAAGACAAGTTGAGCTGAAAGCCTGGTGCAGCAGCAGCAGTAGGTGATCTACTTCCAGCTGCACCCATTCCTGATCGCGTACCCATACTGAGGGCAAATATTATCTGCCCCAGAGAGTGGAAGATGGGGAGAAAAATACCCAGACCATGCAATCTCTTTCTCACCTCACACCCCACGGCTAACTCCATAGCTGTACTTGGCAGGCAGCCACCACAGGGAAAGCTGTGAGAAACCTAGCCCTGCCCTCCCAAGCTGGAGTCGCTGTGTAGGGAGGAAAGATGTTGCAGTTGGTACTGGCGATCTACAGGACAAAAAGAATGAAAGAAAAAAAATTACTCAGGTCTTGAAGTGCACATACACTACAATAGCAAACTCTCTGAAAAAAGCAGGAAGGAAAGCGGACTTTCCCACGCGGCCTGCTTCCCACCCGTTTGGCTGCAGTCTGGAGTCAGGAAGCATGGTGATGTGGGATGCCTACTGCTTGGGATTTGCTTGCTTCCACCTCTGATCAGAGCCTGGCTCCTGTCTGGTGCTGTACTTCGGCAGCAGCCTGGTGAGAGGGCCAACCACCTTGCAGAGCTGCAGAGTTATGTTTTACATATGAGTTCAAAGGGCATCACTTGCCTGCCAGGAATTCTTATGCAGTAAGCTCTTGGTCTATCTGCCTCAAACAGAGTTTAGCCCCTTCCCAGTCCAACACCATAGTTACCATTCTGCTGGTAAAGCTACGTTGCCAGAATTAAATTTACGGCATTTAAACTTCTTTTGCTTGCAGAAAGAAAGCGGCTAACAATACCACCTTGAATCTGCTTTTAATTCCCGATTAAACAATATGGAATTCATTGTTATCCCCACAGTACCATTCTTGGTAGTAAGCATATTGCAGACTTATGGCAGGCCTAATGTTTTCCTGCCAGGATGAATAGCCTTCAGCTATGAAAAATGTTAAATGTTTGCCAAGTTTATAGAGTCAAATCTGAGCAGACAGGAATTCTTCCAGACTTACTTGTCAGAGACAGCTCTGGCTTTGAGAAGGGCAGCTGTGTAGCATATTGTTGCTGATTTTGGTAAACTTATATCTGTTGGAAAGAAAATAAAAATAAAAACGCATGACTCTTCTATGTTTGCACTGAGGATGGGTCATGTGCAAGTGGGCTAGACAAAATGAAACGATAAAGAAAGAATAAAACATAGAAAGGTATGAATACTCAGTAGAAGCTATTTCGATGAAATGATAAAAACATTCATGAACTGTATTAGCAAAGGGTTTGCAACTAAATGTTTCTCCATAAGCTGAAGTGTGTTTCTGTATTAGAACGTAATCTACATTTTCTACTGCTAATGGCTAAAACATGGTATATTCTCAAGGAACCAAATTCTGGAGTTATTGTTATTTTATGCTTTTATTACCATACAGTACTGGAAAACAAATGCTGTTTTTGTATTTTTATACCATGAAGAAGCATTCAGGATCATAACTTTGGTCTTGAACCTGACCTTATTAAATGCTAAGGTAGGTAGTATGAACATATTTGCCCAGATATTAGACAGTTTGTTGGTTCACTGAATAATGTTTATCCAGTAATTAGTTATCATTCTCCAACACAAGAGCACAAAATTCCCACTCAGTGTAGCCAAAGAAAAGGACCAAATTTGGGAAGGCTGCAGCATTGTATTTATCTTTTCATAACTTTGGTCCACCATTTTCAGATGTGTTATGGATGAAGGTAGGTAAAGGTTTCCCTTGACATTAAGTCCAGTCGTGTCCGACTCTAGGGGGCGGTGCTCATTGCCGTTTCAAAGCCGAAGAGCCAGCGTTTGTCTGTAGACACTTCCGTGGTCATGTGGCCGGCATGACTACACAGAACGCCATTACCTGCCCGCCGAAGCGGTACCTATTAATCTACTCACATTTGCATGTTTTCGAACTGCTAGGTTGGCAGGAGTTGGATGAAGGACAGTATGTAATAAATGTTTGTTGTTCCTGTGACATTTCTGTATAAAGTAGCGTGGTCTACTTTATAAACCACACTACTGACCGTGTTCCCATACTGAGGGCAAATATCATCACCAGAGACAGAAGGGAAAAACAGCCAGAGAAGCAAGCAGAGGTCAATCAAGAGACCGTTTTTCCATTTACCAAAGCAGAATAAGGTTAATCAATCTCAAACCACCAATACTTAAAACAGTGTTTCTCAACCTTGGCAGCTTTAAGATGTGTAGACTTCAACTCCCACAATTCCTCAGCTGGCTGGGGAATTCTGGGAGTTGAAGTCCACACATCTTAAAGCTGCCAAGGGTGAAAACACTGACTTAGAAGGTTTAGTCCTTGAATCAAACCATCCAATTTGTGCATCCAAACTGCTGTAACTTCACTGCAGTTGCCTTTATTATTTATTTAACCAACTGATATTCTGCTCTTTTCATATTTGCAGCAACTGGACAAGATAAATGCCCAGTTACCATCACTGAACTCCTAAAAGACTCAAGCAAACCGAGTAACCACAAAAGTGCGCAGATAAAAACAAAGACAACCAACAGAGAGAAACAAGCAGCTTCCAGATTCAGAACTCAAACGGCATGGCAAACGCTACCAAACGTTACATGAAGCAGTCCACTCTATGGCATCCCATTGACTTTTTAACAGAACAGTGGTTTGAACTGGAGTGGCACTTCTCCATTTAGTGTGTGCGGAGCCTAATGGTCACCCTTAGCTTTGCCTCACTAAACAAACCAACCAGAAAACAAATACCCAGTCAGGTTTTAGGTTTTCAAAACTTCATTGGGCTCATGGAGAAACCTATTTGATCCACTAGTATTCAAAAATACACATAGAACTTTAAGTTCTTATTTTGTTGTATGGGCCGACAATACCTAAATATAATAATGCAGTGCAGTAATCTTAATCTGGGACACCAGACTGCTAGAACCTATATATCTTGGGATGATGTATGGAAGATCCTGCTATTCATCAAGGAAGGCTCCATGACTCACTTTGCAGATGGGGTGAAGAGAAATCCGTTCTTCCCTGAACCAGATGGGACCTCCAGGATCAACTAAGTGATTTGGAAATTTCTGGACACTAGCTGCTGGCAAAGAATAGAAGAGGGAACTGTTGTCCTGACATGTTGCTTCTGATTTTGTTCTGGCTGGCCGTCATAGGGAACAAGAGGCTGAACTTGAATTTTTTGCAGTTGGGATATTGTATCAGATAACAGAAACAACATGCTAAGTTGTGGCTTTGTATTCATCCTAGACAACACTTACAGTAAAGTTCTTGTAATGTGTTATATCTGGGCTGCGAAAAATTCAGATGACCACTAGATGGAAGTACAGTTGGGGTTTTCAATCTCTTTTTGCTGCCATGTAGAGGTTGTCTGATCTGAAAGACCTAATATTTTAACTTTTTAAGGTTTTAGATTATTTTAGCCATAATAGAGCGTGTGTATACATGGATAGAAACACTGCTGTTGCATTATATTTATTTCTGTTTGTTATGTTCCACCAATAAACCATTTTTAAAAATTGAAAAAAATATAATCCTATCTAAGGATCCCAGGTCTGCATTCTGCTCAGCTTTCCTCTTGAGTAGTAAACAGGCTTTATTTGTTTGTTATGTTCCACCAATAAACCATTTTTAAAAATTGAAAAAAATATAATCCTATCTAAGGATCCCAGGTCTGCATTCTGCTCAGCTTTCCTCTTGAGTAGTAAACAGGCTACTCAAGTAGCATCATTCTACTTTTTAAAACACACCTAGGTCTGGATTTTACAATTGGGTTGAATGGAATCAGGAGAGCTAGTGAATGTAAGACTATGGTTTTTTTCTTTCAGTTCAAGCGGATTTGTCCAGAGAATCCCTACATAGTCAATTTCTCTATAGTGTAACTATGTTTAACCAAAATTCATCTAGAAACACAGAGTTATAAATGCTACCATTCTTTGAAACCCCCCCTCAAAATTTTAGTTTTCCATTTTATTGCATAATTACAATTAGATAGTATTTAGCAGCAGAGCTAAACAGGCTCTTACTAAGGTTAATACATATATGCTGATCTATGACCGAAATAAAGATTGGATTGGATTGGATTGGAGGATAATGCATAACTTGCTTTCAGTAATACTGAAAATAGCTGCTTTTACTGAAAACAATCTAGTTTTATAGTAAGGCGTAAAGGCTAGCTCTAGAGGAGATGGATTATTTGGACCCTTTTGGGATGGATTACATGCTAGGATATGGTACCAAGACCATACAGATTGCTCTGGTGGATTACCTATGGCAAGATTCTTGGTCCTCCTCGACCTCTCAGTTGCCTTTGATCCCATCAATTATGGAACCCTTTTGAACTGTCTCTGGGATTGGAACAGGAAGCATAGCATTACAGTTGTTCTTCTGGGACCTGTTTCAGTTGGTGATGATGGGAAGGGAGCGGTCAAGTTTGAAAACCTTTTATTGCAAGGTACCATAGTGTTCAACTTTCTCTGCTCCACAGTTTAAGCAGAAGCAATAGGTCATCCATCAACATAGGTTCAGGTACCACGATACCCAGTTGTTCATCTCGATTTATTATTCAAATTTAATTACCGCCCATCTCCCCCAAAAGAGGGACTCGGGGCAGTTTACAATAAAATTGCAGGCCAAACAGGAGTTGTGGTCAAAGCACTGTCCCAGTTCTTGGAGGTTGTCAGGATCTGGATGGGGATGAACAGACTCAGGCTCAATCCCTGCAAGATGGAGTTGGTTGTGGGTTCAGAGACCAATGAGTCACTAGTTTTGGACAGGACTGGTTCGCTCATTCTAAAGTACTTTATAATCTGGAAATCCTCTTGAACTCCCAGCTCTTGCTTGTTGAGCTGGTAGCAGCTGTGATGAAAAGAGTAATGATTGTTTATATGGGAGGTTGTTTCTGCAGAGTATTGACTATTTGTATTGTAACTGTATGTTGAGTTAACCTTTCTTATACAATTGGAGTGTTTGTCCCTTAGAGTTGCCTATGAATAAAAATGGCCTGCAAGCCTATGTAATAAATAAGTAGCATGAATTTTATTAAATTTTAAAACCCTGAGTTTACTAAATCTTTCTGACACTTCCAGTGCACTGTTTTGATTTTGCTACAAAGAACCAAGCAAACACCTATTTATAAGCAAATGGTATGTCACTGCATAGCCAATTTATACAGTGCACTTGGCAAAAAGTCAAGGTCAATGGGGAAACAATGTCAACAGTAAAATATCCCCCGTTACCACCAACATAATTAAGGTTCTGGAGTTCAGCGACTGTCACTGTGGCGCCTCCATTTAATTCGTACCGTAAGTTTATGTACCGTTTTTTCTACCCAAAAACCCAGAGCTTCTTTTTCCTTAGAATATTTTCTACTGTAAAAGCAACATCCTTAAGAACAAAGGCAGATAAAATCCTTCAGTATTAAATCAAAATAAATGTCTGACGAGAACTCAAATGCAATTAGGCAGGGGTTCCTGCTCCCCACACTTTTGTGCTGGTGGGACTATCTGGAATTTTGAGGACGAGTTGTGAGCTTTCTAGCAAAATGAGTGGTAGGAATACTTCCAAATGAAGCACTTACTTCCTAAGAAAGCTTATGGAATCCATTTATAGACCTAAGGGGATTCTTAGAAACAGAGTTTATGCCGAAGGTACTTTTCATGATACAAACTCTTCATTATTTGACATAATATACAAGGTAAAAAGTCAAGTGGGGCAGCAAATATAGAGGTGACATGTGGGGATCTCTTTGGACACCCTAGTGCCATTGAATGCCATGCTGAGGACCACAGCAGATGGAACTTTCAAAATGAAAATGCACACAGCAAGTTTTGGAGGAGTCTGATATTTCACAGAGCATCATGTATGTCTGAAGAGAAATATTAACAGAAATGGGTTTTTCATTAGTGGGACAGACACCAAAGAACATCTCAGAAGGCTACTTGAACTAAGAAATGTGAAGAAATATTAAATCAGCAGGTTTAGAGGAGATTGACCTAATGACCCAGTGGTGCTTATGACAGGATCAGTCTCTAGTTTCCATCTATTATATTTTAAGTTTTAAGCCTTTATTTTAAGCCTTTTTTCTATCATATTCAAGCCTGTGGCAGTTCTTTTTTTAGCAGAAACCTCACACAAAATGTGTCATAGTCTGCAGCTTTGTAAGGATCTGTGGACTGAAGTACTAATCTAATGCTGGCAATAAAGATAAGGAATAATGTACTAATTTACATACTGCTCAATAACCTCATTTATATGTCATCCAATAGCAAAAGGTCTATGGGTGGCTTGGCATAAAAATGAATTATCTTCAAGTTTTTAAAAAATGGATATTTTAGATGCCCTCCAAAAATCAGCTATCCAAGGAAGGAGGCAACAGAAAGAGAAACTGTTCTGGCCAGAAACAATCTTAGATTCTACTTCTGTAGCTTCTGCAGTTACAAATTTTGGTGGCTGCAGTATCAACTGCTACTGTTGGAAGAAAATGCCTTTGCTTGGGCAAGTCCTTATTTCCTTCCTCCAAGGCTTCCTGAAAACTCTTATTTGTCCCCTCCTCAAGAGTTTGAACGGCACTTCTAAAGGAAGAAAAGGGGGAAGAAAGTAGTAATTCTTGCTTAGGTACTTCTAACTTCATCTTAGGTTCTGATGAAATCAGATGAGTTTTCTGTAAAGCAGTGTTTGTCAACCTTAGCAACTTGAAGATGTGTGGACTTCAACTCCCAAAATTCCCCAGCCAGCTAATTCTGGGAGCTGAAGTCTAGACATTTTCAAGTTGCTAAGGTTGACAAACACTGCGGTAAAGCAACAAGATGCAAAGTCACTGACAGAAAATATTTATACCTCACAAGGTCACAGAAGAATCAACAAAACTCTGAAGTGGTCAAGAAAAAAATGGAATAATGAGGGGAAGGAGTAATTGTCCTTCACTACCACAACATTTAAAAACTATATATCATGAATTGCATGGAATTATTTGAAAGCTAAAGCTAAACTACAACTTACTGTAACTGCTTAAGAAAACCCTGCAATATAAATAAGAGAAATATAGAACACTGAAATTTCCCTTCTTGAACATCATTTTGTTAGAAGACATTGCTCTCTCTTTTCTTTGTTTTACCCCTATACAGATACAGAGTATCAGGGTATGCAAAGAGCCACTTCACTTACCATCATATTTTGCTAAAACAGCTTGAACATCTGCATATGCTTGTAATTCCAGCAAAGCTTCTAGCAAGTTTTCATGGATGTTGAACATACTGAGAAGAGGGAATTCCTTCATCAGCTATAAAAAAAGAAGGAAAATAGGCTTAGTACTTAGCATGGTCTCTTACACTGCAAATATAAAATTAAGTTATAATTACTGCTCAAATTTAATAATATATCCCACCAGTCTTTGAACTCAGAACATGAAAACCATCCACAGGAGTTTATATTAAACTCAAGAACAGCTTCCTGAAAAACAGTGCACTGAAATTGTTCAGTACAGCCAGTACTGAAGCAGATGGGCTAAATAGTCTAACCTGAGAAACAACATTTTTTTGTTCTACAGCCCAATTTTCTATTTTTCAATGAAAAGAATGGAAAATGGGTGAGCTGGGGTTAACTAGGCTTTCACAGATCATGCTGAAAACCTGACTTGGATCAACTGGATATTCTGAACTGCTGGCAGGGTGGATTTAGCCTTCAAGATAAACTTTCTGTAGGTCCAACTTCTCATGCCTTATTTTCATAATCATTCCTGACAGACAGTGTACAGGGTATGGGTGGGGGGTTAAATTCCATCACCACATTCCTCATTACCTGTGGGTTCCAGAAGCCAATTAAAAAATAAATAGAAAAAGGAAGGAGCAAAGGATTGAGAAATGGAAAAAGCAAGAAATGGATAGCAGTATAACATCTAAGGCCCACCTGAAGGAATAAATTCATAAAACAAACTGCCATTAAAGGATTTGGAGAGACCCAACAAACTATAATTATATGGATGAGTAATGAGAGCAAACTATAACCAAGCTGATTTAAAAAAAACAACACAGGTAATTATCAAAATGCAGCAAGAATATGCTAAATTAAATTGATCCTATTCAAGACACATGGACATTTGCTCTAGCGATATATAACCATCACATATTATTAAGGTGCATTTCTCTAATTATGCAGCAGCAGCTCTTATGTTCATATATTTACTTATGCAGATTGGAAAGAAGCATTTTAATTTTCTTAGCACAGTAAATTGCATTCTCCAGAGCCAACTCGTATCCAGAAAAGCCTAAGACTGACTAGATGAAATATGATTAATCCTTCTTATTCAGGTCAATGTACATATAATGAAATATTCCATTTTTATCATTATTATTTTTAATTTTCCAGGATCGAGTTAGACACTGAAGCCAGCTCCAAGACTTACTCAAATCATGTTCTGCTTACTATAGGAAATGTATTAAAATCAAAATAAGTGTCCAGTCAGGTCCATGAGAACCTTGTATCACAAAGACAATGGGAAGGAAACAACCCAAAACTGGACTGGAAAAGCTATACTGTCCTAACAGTCAGGAATCACGCTGAGACGAGGAGTAGGTCTCTAGTGTTTATTACTGCTACATAAGACAGAATCCTAACAAACTGAAGAAGCGTGGGGAAAACCCAGACATATAAACCCCAAAAGCTAAGGCGGGTCTGATCTGTGTCTCTTTGAATGGCTGCTTAATTCCTCAGTACTACGCATGCGTTTTCCCCCCTGGATAGAGGCCCCCTCCTGCTCGCCATCAGTACTCATGACATATACCTTCTTAAATTGGTTAACTCCAAAAACACTATTTTTCACCTGTTGGTTAAAAAAAAAGTCCAAGATTTTGGGCTAGAAAGAGAAGGCGTATCAGTTTAGTCCAACTCTGAACTGTGGTATACATAGGCTACATTTGAGTAACACCATAAAGCTATGTACTTTTTAAAACTTCCACGCATTTAGAAATCTTTATGTTTGGGTGGTAGTGAGGAGGCAGAGAGAGTGATCAGTGAAAGCCCGTTTTTATTGCAGAAACAGAAAGCCACAATGATCTACTCTGGGAAAAAGAATAGAATCAAATTCGAAAACGTAGGGCATACATGGTAGGTTGCAAATAATCTAATTGAAAGGGCTGCCCTTACTTCATGCAGATAAATTCTGAGACAGCAAATGAAATAAGGGTATCATTGCAAATTCAAAATAATATTTTTTTGTTTAAAAAAAAAAAAAGCAATTTCCATCTCTCTTTTTGAAACATTCTTTGCCAGAAGGATATGACATGAAAAGGATAAGATGGAAAAATGCACTGTCTATAGACTAAGATTTGCAAACCAACAATGGTTTTATCAGAAAAGATCTCCTTTTCAAATGTCTTGCTTATCTGATTAAATCAATTTTGGATTGTAAAACAACCATTTTGATGTTAAAATAAATGGAATAAAACAAGAACACTAATAAGCTTCACATGCTGCGTTGCCACATTTGCCTTTTTTTTTAATGTGGAATTATTTTTCAAAATAACTGAATTACCACAAAACATGATAGCCTTATAGGCTGACAGGTAATGAAACTAAAGTTTTTCTGTAAGAATGACACAATAATAAATTATTTCCTGTACCACTGTTTTAAACCACAAGGAAATATACAAGCTATTTTGCCATCTAGTTTGCCATCCCATTCCCAATACAGGATTTCTTTTCAGGTTTTGTCATGTATTTTGATAGTGTTTTTTTCTACACTCTTACAGAGGGTTCCTGGTCTCGATACACATTTGGTTTCTTTGGTGCTTTGTTTACCACTATGTTCTCTATACCACTGTCATTGAGAATCATAGTTCACACTTTGGCAAACTATATTATTACTCGGAATGTAGATATGAAAGCAGGTGAGGTAGAATTAGTATTTTCCTTCACAAAACACTCTAGAGCAGCCCATCACAACATAGTACTCTTTGGATACTATGGGGAAAGGCTACTTATAGAAGCAGAAACTGAGTTAAGAACGTTAAATGTTAAACGTTAAAGTTAAGAATTAAAAATAATAAAGGCGGGATATAAAATTAAATAAATAAATAAGCTGATACAAAAATACTCTGTTGAACAATAAGAGTAAATTAAGGCATATAAATAACCAGGAACATTTAAAGCCTACCATACAATTTAGCCTTACTGGGCCCATGTATGGTCCTTGTTGTGAGTCAAGTGTTAAAAAAAAAAAAGGTGTGTGTGTGTGTACTAGAATTGTCAATAATTCTAGGAAGCCTAGCCATAGGTTTGCATATCCTATCTATACACATTATTGGTCTAAAGAGAGATAATGAAATTACATACAGGGATGGACTGAAACCATTAACTAAAGCTTCATTCTAAGATTCCTAATACCAGCAGCAAGACTGGAAAGAATCTCAGGTTCCATTTCATTTTCCTATTGATTAAAAAGACCACAATGTTAAATTATTCTGCAAAATCACTATAAATAGGGCTTATCAAACATACTTGTTAGGGAATAACAACATTCTGACATGGTAATATCTTTCTTATTTACATCTAAAAATTTCATTGAGGGAAAGGACACACAACTTCTTTTGACAAGTTGAATGATATCAGAACATCTGCCCTAAATATTTATGGAAAAGTACAAAAAATGGATCCTTATGATCAAATTATGTAAGTTATCCCAATCAGAGAATCTTGCAAGGACTGAAAAGACTCAGAGGGACAATAATTGTTTAATCACTCAGTTCCCTGTTTCCCACCTTCCAGAAGCATTAAAATAAATTCTATGGCTGTCTTGTCTACTCAGGTGGTTTAAGAACCACCCTCTTTTAAAGAAAATATGAATACATTAATTTCTTATATTTCTCTGAAGCCCCCATAACAGTGGGCTGTAATAAATTCACAAAGAACATTATTATCCCTTGCCACATCTTTTGCACAAAAGCTGATCAATCCCCCTGACTGAAATTTGAGAGACACATATACAGTATTTATCACTCCAGGACCTATTTCTGCTGCAAATTTTATTACATTCTCCACTCAAATAAAACAGTTATGCACAATTTAAACAAGAAGTTAAAGGAGCATAGTTTGAAAAAAACCTGCATTGATCTCTATCGGATTTGGCACATTTAATCTCTTAATTGCAATTCAGATTTCCTATAAATTTTGGCAGATTTTGGTAAAAAGCAAAAAATCCTATAGGTGCTTAAAAAACAAAGCAACCCATTTTAAAAGCATGTAGCTCAAAAAACCTTACCCTGATTTCTATGAAATTTGGCACTCTTCCTCCCTACAATATTTCATTTTCTTACTAAAAAAAACAAGATAAAAGTGTTTATATGTTTTCCCCATGCTAGACAGTGGAAGGGGGAGCTCAGTTTTGCCAGATTCACTCTTCAGATTGAGGAATGAGAAGAGGTGAAGCTGGTCTGGTCTATCTGTTCAGTCGTGTCCGACCCTCGGTCACTTTGTGGATCAATGCTCTCCATGCCTTCCTGTCTCTTAGCTAAGGTCCCAGCAATAAAGTGAATGGAATGTCCTTGGATTATATATATTTTGTCACACAGTGTTAAAAGCAAAGGTAGGAATGAGAATTCAGCACCAGCATGACCAAGAAAACCAATGAATGCCACAGAGGTGGTGGCCATGAAGGTTAAATAATGTATCATGTTAAAGTTTATCTTTAAAAATACAAAATTGAATATACGTATAATTAATGTTATTATTCAGATTTATTATAGCTGCCCCACTCCAAAAGACTCTGAGTGGCTTACATGATCCAATATACAATTTAAAACAAAATAGTTACAATTTATACTATTTGTATTTACCCTGCTTTACATTTGGGAGCTCAAGATAGCATCACAGCACTTCATCCTCCCATTTTTCTTTCCCACAATTACTCTGTGAGAAAGGTTTGGCCGAGAAAGAATAAGTCGCCATAAGTAACCCAGGGAGTTTTCATGGCTGACACTAGACTCCTTCTCCTTGATGACATTCCAACACTTTGATCACTAAAGCACACTGGCTCTCATCCTGGAAACAGAAACACTGAAGAGGCAGCAGAAAAAATCTGTGACATTCTGCATCTCTCTCAGCCCCTTTGAAATTGCAAATTAATTGCATTAGTTTCTATTCTTCACATTTCCTTTATTCTAAGAATTGGGATTTTTTTTTTCATTCATTAGAGCGCAATTCATGGCCTGCCTGAAGCTACAGGAGTACCTCCCAGGGGTAATAAAATCACTGATTTTCAACAGTGCACTTCCTTGTTCTTGTTCTTGGCAAAAATGAGAGAGAGAGAGAGCTACAAGATGGGTACTTCATGCCTCTGCACGATTCCTTAAAACCATCCTCAAAACTGCCTTTGGCCCTGTCTAGTGATGTTATCACATTAATGACATAAGCCTCAGGGGCTGGGAGGAAAGTGCATCCCTTGGTCACATAAACTGCCTTTTCCAGTACTACATACCAACTTTTCTAAAATAATTGTAACTAATTTTTCTTTCTTTTTCTCTTATTCCTTCTCTACATTTATGGTAAAATCAGGGATGATCCTTGGGCTAATAGTGTGCCTTCCTCATGTCCTTCATGATAAAACAATATCCAGACTAGAAGATTCTGCAGGATTTTCCTTACATAGATCTTGAACTCGTAAGGAAAATCAGATTTCAATAATGGAGTTCCATGTGCAAGTAACTGGATGAGATAGAAGCAGTAAACAAGAAAGGACACAAATTCAAGAATGTCTTCAATCATTCACCCTGTGCAGAAATATGAAGGATGATAGGAAAAAGACCAGAAAAAGAAAGCAAGTACTCAAGATATCAGCACTGTTTTATGTAGATAGGTTGGTTCTATAGCCAAAGGAGATTCCTCTCTATGATTGTGACTAGTTATGTAAAAGGCAAATATTAACACAAATCCAAACTCACATCTCTCATCATTTTCACAGCTTCCCTGGTCCTCCCCAGTTTTCTTGCACACATAGCCAGCCTCCTTTTAATGTAGACTAATACATTAGTGTCCCGTCCTGGGAAGAAAAAGAAAGAAGGAAAGAAAGAAAGAAAGAGAAAGAAAGAAAGAAAGAGAGAGAGAGGGAGAGAGAGAGAAGGGGAAAAGGTTTGAAGAGGTTGAGTGTTTACCGAAACTGACAGAACAAAAGGTCTATTTTAACATCTCCAAAGAAATGCCCTTTCTTAGAATTTATTACTGAATAGAGGTATTAGGTCAGCATAATAAAAAACAGAACTAAAACCTGTCTATCACTAATCACATTAGAGAAGATGTACAAATGGAAGGGTATTTTCGTCCTTACGTTTACAACATACTACCACTTATTGTGAGCACTGATATTAGATCATTGTGATACACTCACATCATATGCCTATCACAGTATGGTAACTTCCACAACCTGCTTTATTTAGGTAAGTGTTTCTCCTGTGCACCTCCCTCCAAAATAACAGCTCATCTGTGCAGCATGCTGCAAAACTGGGCCATCAGCCTAGTTCTGCACTTTGCTCGTATTTTGCTGCTGCATCATTGGAATTCTGACAGGAGGGAGAAAATTTGTTTTAAATTAACTATTGCTCCCAGATATTTTTGTACACTGTAAACTGCTTGGCATTTCACAGGGATAATGTAGGCCTATTTACATAAACCTGCATGACAAACTTAGGAAAGCCACTTGAATTTGCTTTCTGTGCACTGACACTGTATACATTATAGACTGATAATAGGTACACTGCTATGTGTGGAGTCAATCCTTTTTCACACTGTTGATGGTTCACATTTAATAATAATCTGCAATTATCATTAAAAAAAAATCCTGGTCCTTTGAGCATCTAGGTGTGCATGTGATTAGTTTGCAAAAGGGAAGAGCCTGGTGCTTGACAGGTTTCCTGCAGTGATTCTGACACCCCATGGCAATGAGAACTGATCTTCTATATAAGGTTATAGATACTAAATATGACATGAGAAAACAAGTGAGATAAATACTAATGAATAAAACTGTGACAACCCTCATAGGTCAGCAAGTAGTAAAAAAACATACTTTTCCCCCCCCTTGTAAATCTTATTCATTATGTGCCATCAAATTGGTATCAACTCTTAGTGATTAAACAGATAGACCTTAGCTAGAGCTAATTTTCTAGGTTAGATGTTTATTTCATCAATGGTGCTATATTGGCTGGAGATGAAATCTGTCAGACTAGAATATTTTTAACCCTGGATAAACTGTAAAGAATTATTTGCCTTAATATGCTAATATTGATTGATTGCACTCCACATGGGGCTGCTCTTGAAGACCACCTGGAAACTTCAGCTGGTCCAGAATGCGGCAGCAAGAGCCATAACGGGCATGCTTTGGTATGCCCATGTAACACCTCTTTGTGAGCTGCACTGGTTGCCTATTTATTTCTGTAGGCTTCAAGGTATTGCTCACAACCTATAAAGCCCTACATGGCACAGGGCATGGTTACTTGAGGGACTGCCTGTCTCCCATAGTATCTGCCCACCTGGTTTGATCTGGCAGGGTTGGCATGCTCTAGGTTTCATAGATTAAACCAGGGTTTCTCAACTGGGTTCCATGGAAACCTAGGGTCTGCGAGAGGTCACTAGGGGTTCCCTGGAAGATCACAATGTATTAAAAAAATTATTTCAAATTCAGGCAACTTCACATTAAAGAGGAAAGTTCCATTCGTTATTTTTAGTTTAAGAACACTGTTAACACATATATACAGGCCTACACATGAAATAAATATAATCATTTTGTAACTTCTGGCCTATATTTGAGCCTGAATATGCAGGGGTTCCCCAAGGCCTGAAAAATATTTCAAGGGTTTCTCCAGGATCAAAAGGTTGAGAAAGGCTGGATTAAACAATGCCATCTTTCAGGGCCCCAGAAGTGTGGCTTCTCTGTAGCAGCGCCTGCCCTCTGAAATAAAGTTCCCCCCAAGATTTAAACAGCCCCATCCTATGGGTATTTTGAAGGGCCCTGAAGATGTGGCTCTTTCCCCAGGCCTTTGTTAGGGACGATTGATGCCCCTTTTCTTCTTTTTTCTTGTTCCCATATGGGTCTGTTTTCTCTGCCATATTTGTTTCTTTGTCTTGTGTTTCTTGTATTGTTAACTTGTTTTTAAATTTTTTAACAATTTGTAAACTACCCAGAGTTGCTGGGAGCCAAGCAGCATATAAAATTTAATAATAATAATAATAATAATAGTAGCAGTAATAATAATAATCTGCCATCAAGTCAGGGGTGATTCTAAGCTTCTACAAAGATTTTCTGCAGGTTATGCTAATATTACTATAAAACATTCACCTTTAAAATGGTAAAACTATTTCGTCCAGGTAAACATGGATAAGATATGTTGTGTATCAGTGAAGGTGTTAAATAAAATATCCAGTGATATCAATAATATATGGTATGTTATCTTACTTTAAAAAAGAAAGAAATAAGTCTTGATAGATACAGTAAACAAGTAGAGGAACCATCCCTATCATTCTTTGGGCAAAAATCATGAAGGACTCCAATGCACAGACTGGGCTAGAAAGCCACGTTAAAACACATACAACCCGGACGGCTGAATGTATCGACCAAGAGCTTCACACACTGTGGGAGTACAGAGTCTGACCAGCAAGATTTCCAGGTTTTGTTATGTTTTAATTTGTGTATTTCATCATCAGAGGAGTTCAAAGTTCCTCTGCTTTTTTTCCCCTTAGTTTTTGTTTTTCTTTAAAAATATGTAATTTAAGACTAGTGGGAGAGGACAACCAGTGGCCCTCCAAATGTTGCTAAGGTGCAATTCCTATCATCTGTCATTCACTATGCTGGTAGGGGTCATGACATATAAAGTTGTCAAAAAGGGAACCGAATATTGCTGTCCCCAATCTAAATCATGTAAAGCCAGATAAGGAACAAGTCAATAAAATAATCTTGACAACCTTTGATTTGATTATTCGATGTCTGACAATCATATCCCTCTCTATTTTGCCACTCTAAAGAAACTGCAAGTTCTTTTTCTAGAAAAATAATTTCTGTACAAAAAATCTGTATCAGATAACTTGTCCTTTAGAAAGTTCTGGAGCAAAACCAACATTCTCAAACTCTATGACATAGTTTTTCATTTAGGATTTTAAGATTTAGGATTCTTTAGGATTTATCTTTTAGGATAAATTACCTTTATTAAGTACTTCATTTCATTCAACATATCTAGAAATTTCACTGAGTACTAATGATAGGCTAATTTGCCTCTTATAAGCAGCCTCTATGTTCTCAAGCTTTAGTCTTGCCACCATTTCTCCAATATAATCAACTTGCAGACACAAAGACATGCAACATTTAATCTTCTTTTAATGATTCAGTCATAATAAGTCCTCCTTAAAAACAATCCTACTTTGAAAAACATAAACTCTCAGTTTTATAGATAATACTGCTAATTACTTGCATTCATCCATTTTGGAACAAAAGCATGGAGACTCCAATGCACTGAATGGGCTGCAACTTTGCTAATACACACACACATGCACAAACACACACACACACTACAAGTTAGAATAATGTCACTAAACATATTTTGGAAAATAGGAGCTGAAGAACCTTTTTAGCAGCAACTTCAAATTTTTCATAAAACATCAAGAAGAAAAGGTAAATGCAAAAGAAGTCTCCCTCTTGTTTCTGTTTTACAAGTTAAACAATCAAATTCTTTCAGATTCCTTTTTTGCATACGACACATTTCATTTTTGTGATTAACCCAATTAACTCACTGCTGTTATTCCATTTTGAATTCATCTTTCTTGTATGCAGGTGGCTGTAACTGGAAACTATAGATTATTTTGTCCAAGAACCTAACAGATACCTAAGAAGAATATAGTAATATATTCTTCTTAGATATCTGAAGATGTACTCCCAAGAGCTATTTTACCTTTGTTTCCCATTACATTTTTTGCATTTTTTTCTTTCTTGTTCTGCAAATTACAGACGTGTATCTTATAATACTGAATTTCACCATTATTTTTTTTTCTACAGAACCAATGTACTATTCACAGTGTTGAGAATAAATAAATAGAATTCAGCTATTTCCCTATAATCAGCAGTTATTCTTAGCAAATTGTAGGAAACCTTTTTCTTGGAGATCCCTAGAGTATTGTAGGAGGAGAGCTGTATTTGTCCAAAGTAGCCCAAAATCAGGAGGAATATGGTAGCATCTTTTCAGACTAATATGTTTATTAAAAGACATAAGCTTTTGTGAACTACAGCTCACTTCACCAGACGCATGGAGTGGCTAATCCAGTGTTTCTCAACCTTGGCCATTTAAGACATATGGACTTCAACTCCCAGAAATGCTGGCTGGGGAATTCTAGGAGTTGAAGTCCACACATTTTAAAGTGGCTAAGGTTGAGAAACACTGCAGGATTCAATTGGGATGAGGAAGGGAATGGAAGGCAGCCACCCTGTTTTCCCCTTCCTTTTTCCCCTTGCCCCATCCCAGTTAAAATCCTACATCAGTTTAGCCATTCCATGCATCGAATGAAGTGAGCCTGTTAGTCTGAAGAGGCACTACAGAGTCCTTCTGACCCTCAAGTATTGGTAGCAGAGGGAAAGGGTCTTACTGTGTTGAGCTTCATATTGAGTACCATGGTGCTGTAATTGTTGGCTACGCCTGTAGCAGCCTTCACCTGCTTTCAGAGCCTGTTTAAACAGTTTTTCTGCTTCCACAATAGTTGTTGCTTCCTCTTCTGCCAAGAGAATATAAGCAGTGGCACACCTGTCAATGAAATAACAAAGTAATAATCAATAAGAGAGCTAGAGAAAGAAGAGACATTTGCTAGGGTATGATAGATGGGCCAGTGGCTTGAGCATGCCTGATTCTTTTAGTTAAAGGCATGCCTCAATCCAGCAACTGATTGCAGGCATGGAAACTCTGTAACATATATTCAAACCTAGAGTGCTACTTATTTACTTCAACAGAGAACAACTTTGCAAGTGCACAATTCTGCAAGTTCAAAGCTACCCAATCCTGAAGCTAAGGATCTGGGCAGCAAGCTACAACTTACAATTCTTTCAGTTTCTGGTGGTGATAGAGCTCTGCAAACACCAAATTACACATGGGTCAAGCAGCGACATGATCTGTTTTGGACCCATATACAGATTTTACAAGGGTATGTTTGTGGACAAGTACTTACCATAGGGCTTAAATTTGGGAATTATACATACATCTTGCTATATTGATCTAACCGAACTACAACATACAGACCAGAGCAGAAACTTTGGGCAAAGCTGGGGCACAAGACATGATGTGATCCAACAGTGTGCAAAATCTACTATAACTTATGTGACCAATCCTGTTAGTTTTACCAGCTTTGGGTTAGATGTGTGAAGCCTTCTGCATTCCAACCCATGACTGAACAAATAATATCCAAGGAACAACTAAGATGCAAAGCTCCAATAGGCAAACAAGGGCCACTGTAAATGAATATGAGGAAAAGGGTGAATGGGGCATGCAAGTACAGGAAGATGTATAGCTCATGACTAAAATAAGTAATTGGTAATATATCACAGAGGTACCATCACTTTAAAGCTCAGAAAATGCATTTTTGAAAAATGAAAAATGTTTCTTTAGAATCAGTACATGTCTGTCATGATTAGCATAAAACAAATGTTCCTCCTGCATCAACTCATCCTTTTCTTAATTTAGAAAAAAATGAAAACTTCATCATGCTTCATCAACAAATGCAAAGGTACAGATTCCACTCATACCTTCCTCCTGCGCTGATTGTGGAGACAAAGAGTACTATTTCACACTGTTCTCACTTTGTACAAGACTTTCCCAATGGTAAGAAATTTGCACAAGACTCCCTCCCCCAGTAATAGGAAATTTTAAAAGAAGACAGACCAAGAAAAATTTTTCAAAGAACTTTAAGTAGACTTACTCATTTAACTCTAAGGCTTCATGTGCTGCAGAAATTCTGGCCTGAGGGTTTCTTTCTCTCCATGCCTTTTGCATTACTATGAAATAAAACATTTTTTTTAAAAATACAGTAATTTGGCAGTAATGCTAGACTAATCTAGACTAACATATTAGCAGGGTGTTTTACCACAGAAATAATTCATTAGGTCCAAAAATATAATCAGACACACTGATGGTAGAATCATCTTTCAGTATATCCTGAGAAGAATGAACATACAGTTTGATCTAGTGGTTGCTGGGCTAGAAACCAGGCGTTTGAGGGTTCTAGTCTCGCCTTAGGCCTGAAAGCCAGCTGGGTGACTTTGGGCCAGTCCTTCTCTCTCAGCCCAACTCACCTCACAGGGTTGTTGTTGTGGGGAAAACAGGAGGAAGAAGGAGAAATAGGTATGTCTGCTACCTTGAGTTATTTATAAAAGTAATAAAAGTGGGATAAAAAATAAAATAAAATAAAATAAAAATAAATAAATTATGTCAACAATGAATTATGGACGAATGTGCTAAGAATGGTTTACTCCAATAGCAGCTATGAAAACTGTCAATATAATTAAGTGGGTCCTGAACAAAAGATAAAATGCTGTTACTCAGGGCTTTAGCAACCACTTAAGGCATTTTTGGCTATCCTAACTGCTCTCCTTAAAAAATAACAGAAGTAGCCAGAACCAGATGACAATAACCCAACACAATGTGAGTGCTACAGCAAAGGTTCAGGGGCGAAAAGCTGTTGGAAATACAGGTAGCCTCATAATTCAAATTCCAAATCACCATATCAGGAAATCATAATTCAGATACATAATCTAAATAGTCAAATTGTCAAATGAAATACAAGTGTAGATGAGAGTTAGGACATCTGTGATATCTTTTATCCCCAATTTCTTAAAACAGGCTTTGCAATTTGCTACAGATTCAAACGAATTTAGTAAAATTCTTACTGGCATCTGCAGGCCTTAAATGGTCAGTATCACATGTGAAAAATGTTTGATGATCTTGCGCTGAAAGATTCATATCGTAGTATGTCAATGGTTCTCTTCCAGTCACCCATGTGTATCTGCAAATAGAGTTGTGTTACGTGCATTCAGAACAGATATACAGGATGAGAGATTGTGGAAGTAAACATCATATAATCATAATGTGATTTCCTTTATGCGTCTCTTCCTTTTGAGGAGAAAATGAACCCATACACACTTCATCCTTCTTAATATAGCAACCTCCATCTACAAATTCAACTATGGCATTAACAAGTGATTTTTGGAAAGAATTTTAATTGCTTTAAGTTGAAGAAAAAATGAGAACTCATTGAATTATTGTCCTATGGTGACATAGTTGGTATACACTGGAACATTTTTAATAAACTGAAATTAAAATAAATTAAGGAATCATGAAGGCAGGTTAAGTGGTTTTAAACAGTCCTGGATGTACTATATCTCAGCTCTGTAATATCTGATTTGGTTGTCTTAAGAGAGCTACTCTATGCATCACTGTATTATTTTCAGGAGAAACAGCTTCTGAATTGGGAGGGAAGGGGAGCTAATGGGGGCCAGTGATTCAAGTACTCAGATTGAAATTCCCATTCAATCATGAAGCTCATTGGGTGACTTCAGCTTACTCTCTCTGTAAGCTAAATTACAGAGTTGTTATTGTCAAGATTAAAATGACAGATAAGCCTATGGACACTGCCTTGAGTGCTTAGAGAAAAAACAGGATATACTGTAAATATATAAAAAAAAAATCATATACTGTTGTTAATGAGATCCTTGATCTAGACCAGTGCTTCCCAAACTTGGGTAAATTACCCAAAACTGGGTAAAAGTGGTTTTTCTTTGGGTAACGATACACAAACCCATTAAATTGACTTAAAGTGTATTACCTATATTAGGTGAAAAGGACTTTCTGATAAGCAGTTTTGGGTAATGAAGGAAAAAGTTTGGGAAGCACTGATCTAGACTGATGAAGGTACTCAAAGAAATTTACACATTATCACTCTGGATGAAATGGTAGTCCTGTTCCAGGCATTCATCATCCTTCAGATTACAACTATCTGGAGGAGAGCAAGACCAACCTTACCTGGTCTCTCTCCCTTTGTAGATTCATGTACTTCAGCATTGTGATTCTTGGTAAGTAGAAGAGGAAACTTCTACAGGGGAATTTGTCTTCTTGTCTTGTTTGCCTGTATATTTTAGAACTTAAGTCTATATCATGCAGGGTACTTATATAGGCAGGGTAGTTTCAAGTGCTCATCCTCCAGCATAAGGACAAAGAGGGAGAGTGTGGATCCAAAGACCATACTGTAATTATCCTTATTTGAACTACTTGCTGACCTGACTTCTCGAGATTCACGACGACAATCAAATAGTGTTTAAAAATACTTTCCAAACAGGCTAGCATATTTGAATAACAAATCTACATAGCACTCACCGGTTATATTCAGCTCCTCTAAACAGATTTAGGGGATTTCGCCAGACTTTGCATTCTGTCACAATAAACAAAAATGCCTCTAATTATAATTGAATGCTAATGTTTATTTGGAAACAAATTATATTCTAATTAGTTATCCCAGGTGGTGCATCCCAAACACTCAAAGAGAAAACCAAGGGCATAAAAATGTATTTACTATGAATTGGGCGTACCTAGGGGCTTACACTTAGCACATTATGTTTCATATGTATTATAACTGTCTCCTTGAGTTCATGAACCATTGGTGCATTCAGGAACAAAGGAAGACGAATGCTTTCCAGTACTGCAAAATCACTAATAGATCAAACTCATTCATTCAATGAGATACTTTAAACCCTTCCAAATAACATTTTTTTAAAAAGCAAACAGAAACACGGACCAATATGGTTTCAGAATGATTCCCGTATATTATAGATGAGAATAAAAAGGTGATTTGTAAACAAAACAAACTGTGTAGATAATGTCCCAGAGCATGGCTGGAGCAAACTGATTGAACTAAAAAGAACTGTCCTTTGAAAGCTGTTTTCAGTTACAACTTTTATGTTGTAATATTTCATACTAGATTAGCCACTCACCAACTGTGATTTACTGCCACAATTAAACCTAAGGGCATTAATAGTGGCAAGTGGATTCACAAGTGAGGTTACAAATCAGCATTGCTCAGATATTTACTTTAGTCCCTTCAGGCCTATTTATTTCTTCAGTAAAATTACACTAACTAGTTAATATTATAGATCAGTAAATTTATACAACAGTCTGCTTTTTAAAATCTTCCTCTGCTGTTACATAATAAATACAATAAAATAAAAAATAAGATAAAAGGTACCAGCTACTGACCTTGTAGAACAGGGTTTCTCAACCAGAGTTCCGTGGAACCCTAGGGATCTGTGAGTGGTCACTGGGGGTTCCCTGGGAGACCACGATTTATTTAAAAAATTATTTCAAATTTGGGCAACTTCACATTAAAGAGGTAAGTTTCATTCTTTATTTTCAATTTAAGAACACGGTTAATGCATATATACAGGCCTACCCATGAAACAAATATAATCATTTTGCTTCTGGCCTATATTTGAGCCTGAAGGTGCAGGAGTTCCCCAAGGTCAAAAAGGTTGAGAAAGGCTGTTGTAGAAGGTAGAATAAAACATGTATTTAAAAGACCCATTGATAATGATCACATTACAAGAAAGAGATAAAGTGTTGGAGTACAGAGAAGACCATAGAATCTAAGAGCAGGTTTGGAAGTCTCAGCACTCCATTTTTCAAAATGGTTCCCTGGTTCTATTTGTAGCTTCTTTTGTTCTGACACAGCAAGCAGTAAAGCTATGCAAGACTTTGAGTGAAAAACTTTAAGTTATACCTTTATTTTTTTTTTAGGTTAAGAGGAAAGGATCTCAGAAAATATAAAGTAAAGAAAAATACTCCATTAAGTCAAGCTAGACTCCTGGTGAGGAGAGAGACATATACTGTAGTTTTCTTGGGAATACTGTGGCAGTGGTTTGCCATTTCCAAGATAAAAACATAAACAAATCAACTTTTTAAAGCTTCCCAGCACAGTCTGTAACCCTGAGATTTTCTTGTGATCTCTCACCAAGGTTGATTAGGTTTTGACACTTGAACTGGGCAAATCAGTTATCAGAAAAAACTAAGCTTTCCCAAATATATCAACCATCAGAAATGGTAAAGAATGAGCAGCGATTTGCTCAGTCTGCAGAAAGGACTTAATATCACAGTTAACTTGTACTGCCTAAAATATTAAATGGTTATTTAAATTAATTATTAACAATTGTTCAATTACATTATTAAATTATAATCATTATTACATTATAACCATTTCACCTGAAACACTCTGTCGGTTTGAATCGGAGTCCCCATTGCTTGTATTTGAATTGCTGGGAGAGTTGTTGTCCACCCCGCCCAGCAGAGGGCGCAGGTGACTCACAGACACTTGCTCAATGAAGGACGTTCCATACTTCCGAAAATACCACCATTCAAATATCTAAATCAGATGGAAAAACGCATTAGGCTTTTTAAACTGACAATTTCTACTGCCATTCACATTTACAAATTGTAAATGTAATACTGAAATATATTTTGGATAAAATATTATTTATAATTTATACAGTGCTATATGTTATCTTAGAATGCTTATATAATAAAACAGGCAAAAGAAAAAATGGGTGGAAACACTGACAGGGAATGTGGACAAATGAAATTATGGGTTCTTTAAAAATTTGAATGGGAAGCACTAAGGGGATTAGTTAATGATCAGATGAGAGATGTATCTTTTGGGTAGAATTTGAGTTCAACACATGGGGAGGGGGCTAAAAAGGAAAACCAATGAGCTATGGGACAATAGGGTTGTTTCCAGGTAGGAAGTTAGCTTAAATGGCTACTCCATCTCTATATTTCTATGACATTGAATTCATCCATCCTAATTCTACTTCAGCTAAAATACTCCACTTATACCAGGGGAAAGCTTCACATATGTAAATCTACAACCAGCAGTGTTCCCACAAGTGAGAAGCAGAAAGAACCACCTAAATGAGGTGTTCCACAGATAGGGAAGAAGAGGATTAAGCCAACTTTGAATGCATTGGATGTTCCAACTGACAGGAAATCAAGGGACAGGCCAGCACTCTATTTCACATCTCTCTGCTGGAATGTAAGACCACAGGCCTTTCCCTCTTCTGGTCTGGTCTTACTGGCAACCCAGTAGAAGTAGAGGGATTATTCTCTCTCTCTCACACACACACACACACACACACACACACTTATTACTGCACTGTAACAGTCCTTCAGGCAACTGATGATGGAGAGTCAAGATCAGAGGTGGATATATAATAATAAATAGAAGCTGATTGTTAGGCAAATTCACAGAAGCTTCAATATGTAATTTCCAAGAACTTGTATTCAACATGGCAGAGATGAAAAGCCACTTTTCAATCAGTGTTAATAATTTCATAAAAGCTACCATTATTTAAAAGACAGGCACAGTGATTTTTTTTAAGAGACGAGCCATTTATTTTTTATTACGGATTTGCAATAGGAAATATATTCAGAGCAGAGAAGTAATGGAATCAACCACCTGCATCCTTGGGCCTGATTTATTGCTCTCTAAGTAAACTAGCTTTCTTCAATTTGATGGCTGCTCTCTTGAGAGGCTGAGACCACAACTCCCAGTTATTCAGCATCTGGCAGAGGCAGGGTATTAATGAATCATTATTAAATAGATCAGAGTTTGTTTTAAGAATGTTGCAGTAATAACAACATAGTTGCCTCAATGATGAACCCAGAAAGAAAAGGTCAATAAAAATGTAACAAGATAGTAAGACTAAGCCCTCCTCTTGTTTCTCCATTGCCCTTCACTGCATCAATATCCTTTAAAACAAAATTAATTGCATTTTATCTATACTTGGCATGATACATACTTGACAGTGTTCATTCACTTACTACTTCGCTATTATTTCTAAGGTTAAAATTTGTATCTAAAGACAAAATACTAATTCTGAAAGTTAATGTTTCATCCTTGGAATTACTGCTTTTTCCCCCTCCCTTTCAAGACAAACGTCATTGGTCTGAAAACTTTTGGGGTTTTATTGTCTCTGATCGTATACCCTGAGATAAAATGAGTTCATAGAATGCCCAAGATACATTCATTAGGAAAGTAATGATTCCTTTATTGCTTGAAAACAACAAAGTCTCTGAACCTCTTTGGCAGACATGGTTATTCTTCTGAGATCTGTTTGGTAAATGAGCACTAAGTATCTTGAGAGCTCGCAAGACATAGACAAAACAGCTGTGTTTGTATCTCCTCTGGGTATATGTTGGATTCATCTACTGTATGTCGTTTCTTTCCGTTACGTTAATAGTGAGTTTGGAATACTTGGCTGGTTTTAGTTTGGATTTTTCTGACTAATTATTAAATAAGTTATTTAAAAAACTGGAAAGTTGCTCATTAGGAAGCCAAATCTAGAAAAGTCAGTCCATAGGTTCAATTCAGAAAGTAACATATCTTAAGAGTTATTTCAGTATTCTGGGTTTACCCACACACTTCCTTTTACAAAGCCTGTTTTAAACAGATAAAACAATGGAGAAACAAGTTACACTGATATCAAATGAAGTGAAACCAAAATTAGGAGTGAATACTCTGTTCCTGGGCTTCTCATAATCTCAAAAAGCTCCTGCTTCAAAATTTATTGAGTTAATATTGCTGCTTTTAGAGAAAACATCCTGTTCAGTTCACTTACTGGAACCCTGGACATGTTCATCAGCCTTTTGAGTTAACACTGACCTAGACCAGGATAATAAAGTTCAGGAAAAATTGGTTCATAAAAGTCAGAACCAGGTCAAATTAGATATTTGACTAAGCTTCTGAGTCACACAGAAATTATTTTTATTTGACAGTGTCATGAGTAAGGATGGCGAGCAGGGGGCTCCCACCCAGACTGTCAAGCGCATGCGTAGCACTGAGGAACTGTTCAGCCATTCAAAGAGACACAGATCGGGACCGCCTTAACCCTCGGGGTTTATATGGCTGGGTTTTTCCCACGCTTCCTCAGTTTGTTAGGATTCTTGTTAAGTACTACTAATAAATATTAGAGACCAAGTCATTGTCTCAGTGTGTTTCCTGGTAATCAGGACAGACAGCAACGGGGAGAACCAACCAAGCCAGGACGGAGAGAAGGAAGTTGAAGCTACTGAAGTCAAAGTAGATCCAAAATCCGTAAGGTGGTTCACTTCATGTGCAATTACTTCCCTCAGCCCCACCCATTTTCAGAATGATTTCTTTTAACAACAACAACAAAAAGCAAACTATGAGAAAATCATTTCCAAAATCAGGAAACTAAAATTGCACAGTACAGGTAGTTCTTGAGTTGACAGCAATTGGGACCAGAATTTCTGTCGCTAAGCAATGCGGCCAAAAAGCGCAACATCACATGACTGCATTGCTTAGCAACGGTGATCCCTGCAGTCCCCATTTCTGTTGTTAAGCGAGGATCGAGTGCAGCAAGGCTCAGGGAGGGTGTGCGGGTTGGGGAGACTTATCCAAGTAACTTGTGACTGTCCCTGCTGGCTTTCCCATTGATTTTGCTTGTGGGAAACCAGCAGGGAAGGTAACAAATCACGATCATGTGACCAGGGATGCTGCAACCATCCTGTGACCCTGTTGCCAAGCACCCAGATTGCAATCATGTGACCGTGAGGGTGATGTGACAGCAGGAACTTCGAGGACACTTCATAACCACCATTCGTTCAATGACATCGTAGCTTTGAACAGTCACTGAATGAGCGGTTGTTAACCGAGGACTACCTGTAATGTTGGGAACTGAGCACAAAAGTCAGGAGGATTATTCAAAGAAAGGTTGGCCTAAAATGGAAACAATATGAGCTCATATTCTGGAAATGGTTGCTAACATGTTTCCACTCCTGTTTTGTAGTTCCCTCTACAGGCCAGAAATTCAACATTCTCACTGCAGTGGGAATGTTTCAACATTATGCAAAGTGGGTTTTTCTTTCATTATATAACTTTTTTTTTATGAACCTGCAGAAAATTTAGTGAGTTAGATTTTTAAAAAAGAGGATGTTGTACATTGGAATTATTTGACAAAAGGTTGGGGGTGGGGGCGTGCTGTATTCTGTCTAAGCCTGCAGCAATGAATGCATTACCATCTAACCTTACCCAATGTGTCCAGAAAACTAGGATTAACTTCCTAGTAGGAGTACTAATATTACCCCATACTGGTTTGGTGGAAGAGGGCAACTCTTATAGCCTAAGACATTTCCTTTACTCTCCACTTTTACTTCTTTTAACTGTGATAAAAGCTGTCTGATTTTGCCTACAGATATTTCTGTACAGAAGATAGGAAGAAAGCTGACTCTCAATACAAGACACTTCTTTTAACAACATAAAAGCTTAGCACTTTTTTGGTACTACGGCTACAGGACTAAATATAAGACTGGAGTGCTGAACAAACACAACCTGTTACAGTTAATTGCATGGATACAGTACTGTACAGTACATAACTTACAAGCATTTATTGCATGGACACAGTGTATAAGCTGTACACATTTAAGAAAAGAGATCAAAAGTATGCTGTGAACAAGCATATGCATTAATGAGTTTAATAAGAACTAAACACTGACAACAGTGTTCAATTGCATTATTAGAAGTATTGATTCAGAATAGCTTGCTTTAACTTCACTGTGATGCAATCTTAACACCCTGCTTTTTTTGTCAGGAGCATGGTTGTAAACATATGCAGTGACATCTTATATCTACTTACCTTGGAGAAAATTTCAGTTAACTTAGAAAGATTTACCGTGAAGCATAGGTCTATACTGAAAATGGTAGAAAATCTCCATTGTGCTTTTAAGGCACAAATATGTTTTTAAGAGAAGAAATCATTTAAAAAAATTAACAGCACCATAGGGTGAAAACTGTTGTATTTGATGAAAGCTGAGTTCACTTTTTAAAAAGAAAATAACAGACTTGTTTAAATCTGGCAAAATGTTGATTTGATTTAGAAAATCAATCTAATTCAAGTCAGACTGGAAAATCAATGTGATTTGATTCAGATATTTGAACTGAATTACTTAATAGGGTTAATTTGACTGAGATTTCCAAAGAGATTCATAAAGTCATTTCTATGCATGTGCAGAAGGATAAGACTTGATTTGGAACATCCAATTGTGTAATTAAATTTTCCCATTTGATTTGGAAAGTAAATCAAATTGCATTTTAACCAAACCTTCAAACTGAACTTTTGCACAGCCATATAAAATATTAAGGTTTTACATAGTTTGATAAGGGAATATTTTAATAAACTGCAGTTTATATTAATATCACAGAGTCAGCTTCCTCTCTGATACCAAAGAAAATTAAAGGCTAAAATTCACTGGCAATTACCACTATTTCTTAAATAATTATTATGTATTATTATTAAAGGAGAACAGCATAAAGTGAATTTTTTCATGGAAAAAGAAATGGACCTACTCTTTGATTGAGTAAGGCGATAGCTGACTCTGAATACCATGAAAAGACAGTAAGCTGTTTGTTACTTCATTGCTGTTATATTATTGAAAAGAGGCAGAGAGGGATGTTAAGTTTCATATACCAAAATAAGATAGCCATTCTTGGTATTAAGCTAATTAAATGGAAGCTGTAGGCTAATTATGTTATGCTCCAAACAAGATATTATTTCAGGAAATAAATGATGTTAATTGAAAGTTTAGCACAATTTCAAGTACTCAGATCATTCTATGCAAATAAATAACAAATGGCACATGAGATAATATATTTATGGGATTGGTTGAAATTTTGCACAGAAAATTCTTCTCTAGAAGTCAGTCCCCTAGAACTAAGAGGGCCTTACTTTTAAGATGATGTATTTAGGATTACGCTACTGATAAATGATTATCTGTATTTATGCATATTACCAGAATTTTAAATTCTGATTTGGGGGTTTGCTATACAAAAAGCCCAAGGCATAATGAATTTAATCATAAATCGTAACATTAGTGAGGTATGTGTAAATGTGTATTTAATCTTAACTGTTACTGATGCCATAAATATATTAATTATACACATCTGTGGTAGCTGTTTTTTTAGCATTGCCTAATCCCCACCTGCAATAAGGGGAACTTCTGTTTGAGCGGCACCTTCTTGAGGCTTGACAGAAGCTCTTGGCTGCCAGCTAGCTTAATCACAGTTGTTACTCAAGTGCAGCACTTCTGTGCCCATGGGCTACTTTATATTCTTCCGAGAAGATGTATAAGAGCTTTTCATCCAACTCATTGCTCCAATGGCTGTTTTTCACATGTTTCCTGGTACTCTCTGTTTTGAACAACTAATCAGCTGGGCTTTTCTGAATTTACACATAGTTGTTGCTTTCCTTTGTGACACAGCTGGAGTACAGATTGTATATTAGGTATCATGTATACATCTTATGAAGTGGCCAATGATCCATGAAAGTTTATGTAATAACAAATGTATTTGTAAAAGTTTATGCAATAACAAATATATTCATCTTTAAGGTGCCATCACATTCTTTGTTTTTATATGTATGTGTATAGTTTCATGGCCAAGAACTAATACACAGAGGGCACTTTGAACAAACTGGTTTCTGTTTTATCCTAATTGACAAGGGTATGATTTCTCTAGTATGTACTCTAGGAACTTGTGCACAGAACAAGTCTTAATGTTCAGATTAACTTATGACTAACACAAACTCTACAATGTACCTAGGAATGGCAACTTGAAGGAAAAAAGACAAAAAAATGTATAGCTGTAGAACCCAATGCATTATAGAACTAAAGCTGTAAAATAATTAAAAAATATATCTAGTACTTACCAAAATAAGCCCTGAGATTAACGAGGAAGTGCCAGTTAAGGCAACGTAGAATTTGGGTGTTAATGTGTTCAAAAACATACTCACTGAAAGAGAAAGACAAAAAATGGTCACAAATGACGGACATTTGCCTGTTTCTCCCTTTGCCACCATCTGAAAGCCCTGCTGAATAAACAGATGAATACACACACATCAAACATATATTAAAAAGAAAGTTACCCTTAATTCTTCACAATGGTTTGTCTGACCATGAAAAAGAAAAGAAGCTCTCCTTCCCAACTATTTTGTTTAGCGACTTCCTGATCCCTTTCATTACCCACATCTCTCATTGCAAGTAATTAATGTAATTACAAAAGAGTGGCGGTGTTGTGTACTGGTTAAGGTATTGCTCCAGGGCAGGGGAAACCCAGGTTCAAATCTATCCTCAGCTACAAAAACTCTTTGGGTGACTTAGGCCAGCCACTCTCTCTCAGTCCAACCTATCTCCCAGAGTTACTGTTGGGATAAAATGATGGGAAGTCCCCATGAAGGGCCCCTTGAGCTCTTGGAACAATGTCAGTATATAAATAAAACAAAACAAACACCTGAAGCAACACTAGATATATGTCAGCTGCTGGAAAACTTTAAGATCACCTTCCAGTGGAAGGACTATCAATCAATCCAGCAACAATACACCCATTTCTTTCCATTCAGTCAATCAGGAGGCAATTGGTGCTGAGGTTTAAACCTATCAATTTAAAAAACCAGGATCTAAATTAGTGAAAACAGTGGTGTTTGCCCCAGGGCCAGACATAGGGATTGATGACCCAAGTTGCCTGCCACACGTGGGGTGGAAATAAATGCTCCTTGCCAGGGATGTCACTTAGTATACAACCAACATACTTTATAATTTAGCCAATGTTACACTGCCCACAGGTAATCAAGAACTGGACTCCATATACAGCTTTGTTAAAGATTTAACAGTTGTTCCACAGCAGATTTGAAGAAATGGCATGACTCTGCCCTCTGCTTGAACTAAAGGCACAGTATTTTGCAAGGTAAGAGAGACTAAGAAGTAGAAAGTCCATACTTACATATATTTTCTTATTGATCCTATATCTATGCACAAAAGAAAAAGGGGGCAGATGCATGAAAGAGGTAATGCTCCACCCATTAATTTCACTAACAGTATTTGCTCAAAAATAATTTTAAAAACCCACTTATTTTAAATCCAAGCATTGAAATGTTTTTGATGAAACTGAACTGTCCTGTATAGACAACACAAAGCAGAACAGTACACCAGTACGTTTATACAGCACTTTCCTCCAAAAAGTTCAAAATGGTAAATCATTAAAGTAATAAATACAGCATAGGGAATTCAGGACCAAAAAGATTAAAAAAAAAAAAAACAGTACATAACTGAACTGTAGAACTTGCTTCCAGCAACTGCAGTACTTGAAGCCAATCTGCCAGTTTTAAAAGAGGATGAACAGATTCATGAAGAATCAGGCTATCAATGACTAATACTGATGACTCTGGATTCCCTCCTGAATCATTGTCTTAAACACTGGTTGTTCAGAAGCACCACAGAAGAGGCTATTGCCCTCCAGTCACGCTGTCACTGTGTAACAGAATAGTGAACTAAATGGGCCTATGGTCTGACTCAGCAGAGGTCTTCTTATGTTCCTATGTGTGCTTCTTGCCCACACAATTCACTACATCCTTAAGTAACCCCAAAGTGTGATTGGCTCAAATATTCAACAAATGTTTACATCAACAAGACAGCTGAAAAGGCCTTTAAAATTATTCAGCCTTCTAAAACAAAATATATTTAAAACTACTCAGAAAAAGCAGTAGCCCAGGATTTAGCTTGGCACTCAGATGCATCAGCCATCAATAGACACATAGAGATAAACCACGTTTACACACCATTCAAAAGAGACAATAATAATGCTAAGAAGGAAACAAAAGTACCAGAACTCATCCTCTCCAGCAGCTCACATCCAGATAACAAATTGTGGCAAGTTCTTAGCGGTATGGGGATACCAAGTCATCTTGTCTGCCTCCTGAAGAATCTGTATAACGACCAAGTAGCAACAGTAAGAACAGACCACGGAACAACGGACTGGTTTAAGATTGGGAAAGGAGTACGGCAGGGCTGTATACTCTCACCCTACCTATTCAACTTGTATGCAGAACACATCATGCGACAAGCTGGCCTTGAGGAATCCAAGGCTGGAGTTAAAATCTCTGGAAGAAACATTAACAATCTCAGATATGCAGATGATACCACTTTGATGGCTGAAAGTGAAGAGGAACTGAGGAGCCTTATGATGAAGGTGAAAGAAGAAAGTGCAAAAGCTGGTTTGCAGCTAAACCTCAAAAAAACCAAGATTATGGCAACCAGCTTGATTGATAACTGGCAAATAGAGGGAGAAAATGTAGAAGCAGTGAAAGACTTTGTATTCCTAGGTGCAAAGATTACTGCAGATGCTGACTGCAGTCAGGAAATCAGAAGACGCTTAATCCTTGGGAGAAGAGCAATGACAAATCTCGATAAAATAGTTAAGAGCAGAGACATCACACTGACAACAAAGGCCCGCATAGTTAAAGCAATGGTGTTCCCTGTAGTAACATATGGCTGCGAGAGCTGGACCATAAGGAAGGCTGAGCGAAGGAAGATCGATGCTTTTGAACTGTGGTGTTGGAGGAAAATTCTGAGAGTGCCTTGGACTGCAAGAAGATCCAACCAGTCCATCCTCCAGGAAATAAAGCCAGACTGCTCACTTGAGGGAATGATATTAAAGGCAAAACTGAAATACTTTGGCCACATAATGAGAAGACAGGACACCTTGGAGAAGATGCTGATGCTAGGGAGAGTGGAAGGCAAAAGGAAGAGGGGTCGACCAAGGGCAAGATGGATGGATGATATTCTAGAGGTGACGGACTCGTCCCTGGGGGAGCTGGGGGTGTTGACGACCGACAGGAAGCTCTGGCGTGGGCTGGTCCATGAAGTCACGAAGAGTCGGAAGCGACTAAACGAATAAACAACAACAATCAAGGAACTACCAAGGAGAAAACCACACTCCCACCAACACTGGCAGGGCAAGCTACTGTATATAGACAGAGAGTAAACCCCACACTCACTAGCACTGATGATGTTACCTAGCTGGATACTGAAACGTCTGCAATCGAACACCCAAGCTCAGAGAGGACTCCACAGTTCAACCCTGAGCTACAGATATTCTCTTCTATTGATTCTTATGCTGGCCTGAAAAAATATAACTCATATAAAATTCAACCTCCTTACCTGTGGCTCCCTTCTATAATAATGGAAGAATAAAAGTCTTATAAAACAAGCAATACAGAAGCACATGACTCACAGATTTAAGTTCACCTTGACCGCAAGGACAAATTATTTGGGAGTAGGGGATTTTTTTTTTTTTTTGGAAAGACCGTGTAAGGATTTGAACTTTATCTCTCCAGTTCTAGTCTAATACTCTGTAGAACAAGCAGCCAGGCAGAGTGCCTGATCAGTTTTTGAAATATGTATTCCCTTCTCATCCTTCTATGATCCAAATATATGCATTCTCTTCCCTGCTTTAGTAACATATCCATTTTTGGCATGCAACAGTACTATGTCCTGATGGACTTCTTTAAAAAATACATGCGTGCACAAGCTTATAAAGCATACATGTACTGATGCAAACACCCTTAGGTATTATACTCCGCTTTACTTTTCACTGAAGATATGATGTACTGGCAAAATCCTGTTTGTCCTGCTCAGTACGTTTAAATTTAGTGCTTGTTTTCTCATTTCTCATACAGCATGCACTCCAATCCTTTTTCCCTGCAGGAAGATGAAGATACAGCATGTCAAACTCCAATTCCTTTCGGAGTGGACCACATGATTCCTAATGCTTGCTAGATAGGCCAATGTTAGGCAGTTGCAGATATAGCTCTAAACTGCTAGGCAATTTTATTTGGGAAACTGTTTCTCAAGTTTAGCATGTTCATCGATCTGGCTTTGTAAAATAGAAAGTGCAAGGAAGTGTAAATGTGGTTAAAAATCGGATATGTTCAGCTTTTATTAGCCAAAGGAAAAGGAATGTGTGACCTTTATGACTTCCTAAAGGTGGAAAAGAAAAGTCCCCTCTCCAAACAGAAAAGGACTAAATTCTTTCAGTGTTTAGGCCCATGTACTCTTACAAGCATATAGGTAGTCCTCATTTAGCAACCACAATTGGGACGGGCAACTTGGCCATTAAGACAAGTGGCCACTTAGGGAAACCGCAACAGTGCTTATGATCTTACTTCAGCTTTCCTTTGCTTTACAGATTTGCAAAGGTCATAAATGCAAGGATTAGTCGTAAAGTTACTTTTTAATCACTGTCGTAACTGTGAATGGTCACTGTACGAGGTAGTCACTAAACGAGGACCTTTATTCCATTGAGGTATTTCAGGAACCCTGTAAACCCTTATAGATATCCTGTTTACAAGGCATACATTTTTAGGAAGTTAAGCTTTGTTAAACATGAAAGGCAAAAACTAAAACCCATTATTAGGAATTACATGTGACTAATTATTGTTTTTTTCTAAGCACATGGTCAGCACCCTTTTTCCTATATGAATAGAAGATTTCCCTTCTCTGAGAAAATCAGAACAGTTACAAGTGCCTTGATTCTCTGTGATTCCATTTCTTACAGAGAAGGAGGCTCAGTATGCTCTCAGGCTGAGTGGGTCATTCAGAAGGGCTCCACAGCACGTGACAGGGTGAATGAGGCATCTCTCATCAAACTGTTAAAGCAAATCCATTTTTTGCAAGGTTTAGGAGGTTGCTTTGGAAATTTTTTCCCACTTCCTTCACATGCATGTGAGTGCAGAGCCACAAACATAACAAGTATGTACATGCATGCAAACAGCTGGGAGTAGCTTCTGAAGCAGACGTGCAAACCTTGCAAAGAGGTGGCTGCATAAACAATTTGAGGAGAGGTACCTTGTATCAATTGTTTTGTGCATCTTCACTGTTACGCTGTATCTTCAATGCAAATACAAGTAGTTCTGCCTAAAGATGGGCATCCAACAATATCAATACTATGTCAAATGTGGCTGAACATCTTTTTCACATCTTATTCTTACCTGAGGAATGACAAAGAACTTTCTGTGCGATCTTTCCTCCATATATATCAGCCATGAGGGGAAGGATATGTCTACACCTTGGATTTGCAAATACCCCAGAGGCATCTGGCTGGCCACATGGGAGACAAAACACGAAACTAAGATGGACCTTGGGTCTGATCCAGTAGGAGTGTTCTTACGTTCTTAAATAAGCATTATGCAAGTTTTTACATGTGACTTTATGTATTTTGTTTCTATGGAAAAATTATTTAGTATCTTTAACTGTCCAGTTTTATCTCATTAGAGGAAAACAGTACTGTTATAAAATATTTCCAGTGGTTTCAAGAGCAAGGAAAATCCCAGCTGTGGTGTTGGAGGGATTCGCAGCTACATTCTCTTCAGCAAGTTTGTCTCAAGAGAGAAATGAGTTAGCAAAAAGAGTTGAAAGCTAACTCTTGAATCTTGCAAAATATACTGCGATCTTAAAAGTAGCATGCTGAACAGCTCCATGGAGACCAAAGCTATAATTATCGACAAGTAGGAGGTTACCTTTCAAGCTTTTTGACTGCTCAACTACTCTCTTCTAAAAATTGCTGGATGTGTCAAGTGTCATACCTACTGGAGCACAGAATTGCCATCAAAACCATGATGTTACTTTAATTCTAAGCATGGGCATGATTTTTATAGAATAGCAGTCACACTTAGAAATGTGCAGAATTATCTCCTTTGGCCTCTGGTTGGGAATAATCATAGCTGCTCTGACTGTATTTTGCATGTATTTCTTCTCTGCATTCAAACATTATGTCTTTATGCTAAACTTGCATTTTCTTTGCCTTTATTGCCAGACTGTGTGTAACATTTCTTTCTCCCTTTCTTTCTGTATGTATTCACATATAGGGTGATCAGCACAGGAACAAAAAAACCTGCAAATCATCTTATGGTTCAAACAATTCTTTTACAAAAAATTAAATGCCTATACTGGCATAGAAGCATGGTTTTGCCAAATAAGGCAACATGAGCATAGATTCAGAAGAATGACAACACAGGAGAATGTAACAGTGCACTTCCCACATTAGCTAATTAATTGAGAAAACCCAAACTGTGCAATTCCTATGCCTTGCAACTAATATTGGAAAAAATCCACAGGAAATAATTCTGCATGATTTCCTGTGAACTGAGTGCAAAAAACTTCAATGCCTCAAAATATAAAACTCCTATACAAATGAGCAGAGTGAATACTTGCAGTGTAATTTATATAAACTTTCAATACCAAAAGGGATTCTTTTCTGGGAATCAATAAAGAGAACCCTTTGGTACCCTAGGATGTTTGGATGAGGGTAATTAGCTTATATCCTGTTTCCACATTACAGAATTATATGCCAATTCAAAATTATGTGAACCTGGGGATTTCCGGTGGGGACAATGGCGGCTTACGCTGTTTTTTTCCGCTGTCTGTGGACTGACCTGTCAGAGTGGCTTTTTTTCTTGGGCTCAGGCAGGCTTCTTTGGAGTCCAGAAGCATTCTCTGGATTAAGGAGAACCCCAGGAATCATCCCGTATTTCTCTAGACAGCTGGTCACAGCCAGAAGACCACAAAATGGCGTTTCACGATTGACTGGTAAGCAATCAGCTGGGAAGCTGGGCCGTCATCTTCTTCCCAAGCCACTTTGAAGCCATAATGGACTTTAAAGCTGCCCACCCCATTTCTATAGCACTGAGGGGGGTTTTTTGTTTGAATTTCACCAAAGAGAGGCTTTTCTACAACAAAGAAATGTGGAATCTCTTGGTGACTCTCATTATTTTTGAAAATTATTAACTTGGTAATTTAGCTTTTTATATATAATTTGTTAAATTGAGATTTAAATAATTTTTATTGCTTTTTTTATTAAAGTGATTTTTGACGAATGTAAAACTTTCTCTTCTTTGCTGAATCTGCGGATTGGAGTTCTGATCTATTTGCTTTCACTTTCCCATGGGAATGCTGTTATTTACTTATTTATCAAATTTGTCACCACCCATCTCCTCCCACCGGAGGGACTCAGGGTTGTTTACAACAAAATAATAATATAAAATAAATATATAATAAAATTCCAATATAAAATGTACTATAAAACAATTTCACATATTTATATTATACTAAATATAAATAAAATCCAGATGGCTGTGGTCTCATTCAGTCATTGCACAGGAGGGCACTTCAAGGCACTAGCCAACCCCAAGTATGACTATTCTCCTCCCTGCCCCAAGCCTAGTAGCAAAGCCAGGTCTTCAAATTCCCCTGGAAGGCCATGAGCGATGGGGCTAACCTCATCTCCGGGGGCAAGATGTTCCAAATGGCGGGCACTACTGCAGAGAAGGCCCGCCTCCTGGACCCCGCCAGACAGAATACTCTTACCGACAGGGTCCGCAGCATGCCCTCTCTGCGTGATTGGGTGGGACGGGCTGATGTAGCAGGGAAGAGGCGGTCCCTCAGGTAGCCTGGTCCCATGCCATGTAGGGCTTTACATTTATTACTTTTTATTTTCCTGATTGGCCACACCGGAGATAAAAAGGCTGGAGAGAGTGTTCAGTTACAGCGTTAATGACTTTACCTTCCTGAGGCACTAGAGGGGACCATAATCCATTTTACTTTTTAGAAATATGGAGGAAATTAATTTGATATTTAAAGATCTCTACAATGCTGTTATTCAAGTCTTGGAGCATTTCTCAGAATTTGTGGAGTCCAAATTGTCACAAGAATCCAGAGAAACTGGTAAGGCTGAAAACTACCTTAAGAGTAAAGTGGTTTCTCCAAAGAAAAGGATGAGAGTTGGTGACTTACATTTAAATAGTCAAAGGAAAATTGAGTTGTCAAAAGTTGAACGTAAGAAGACAGTGTTGCCACCACACCATGATCAAGAACGAGAAGTAAACTCTAGAGGCTGGAAGATTTTGGACAAATATTTGGGCTTTTTAAAGCGGGTTGTAGAATTTGAAATTGCAAGAAGAAATCTCTGTACATAATACTGAGACATGTAAATGCCTTGGTTTACTTTGAAGTGGGATAATTGTCTAAATGTGTTTATCAGGATGGTTTCTTAAATGTTTGGATAAATGTTTATGCTGTTTTGATAATTTTTATATTTTTGGTTAATGTTAGTTTAGTTGGCAGAGAGGAGCAAATTATAGTGAAGAAGGGTAGTGTTTGTTACTATATTAGGTTCCAAGTTATGTTTGAAGCATTTTACATGTTTTTCTTTAATTGGGAGGGTAATTTTGTTTTAGAAGGGAATGTAATAATGAGAATTTAAATGCTTTATAGAAATAATGCTTACTATAATATTAATTGGAGTAAGAGATTGATACTGATTTATGTATATCTTTGTTACAGAAAGTTGGAAGTCACTTTGTAGTAGTTTGTTGTGTGTTTTTTCACAACTTTTTAGTTCTGTTTCTTTTTCTTTGTAGGCTTATTTCAAACTTTTTAGTTTTTATGTATATTTTGAAAATGCTTTAATAAAGTTTTCTAAAAAAATTATGTGAACTTAGTCACTGTATTTGTTGGTAAAAACTTAACAAATTTACAAAATATCTACCATAGCTTATAAATACAGGCAAACATTTAAACCAATCTATCCATGCTTAAGGGCCTGTGCTTCAGAGGATGCCTTCAAATGCAGATCTTTTAAGCACTCAATCTGGTTGAAAGGCTAATGGTAAAACTGCTAACTGATAAAAAGGATTTGATGAAAGAGGCTCTAGTCAATGAAAACCCATGCCAAAATATACTTGTCTTGCAGCAGTTGTTCCCCATCCTAGCCAGAGGTTCTAACACTATTAATTCCCAGCTAGCACAACCAATGTCCATACTTACTGGGAATTGGGGGAGCCGTAGATCAATGAATCTGTTTGGAGACCTGTCTGAGAAAAATTGTAGGTCTTCTTTTGGTATCCTTTTACAAAAAACTGCTTTCCCAAGAAGTTTAGTTCCCCTTTGCATTTAAACTTAATAAGCATTCTGCTTTAAAATATGAATGGGAAAACTGTCCTGGATATGTTTTGGAGCAAATTTTCTATAACCTTCAGGCAGTATGGACAATAGGCAGATATTATGGTAATTATACAAAACTAGTCCAGTTCTGTAGATGGTAGCAATTACCCAACTTTGGCCAATCTCAACATCCTCAGCAGAATTGGACTTGATTAGTTTTGAATTAAAGACCATCAGGACTGTAGTAATATGTTCATAAATGGTACAGCACTTTAATACATCTTATTGGAAATTACAGCCAAGTGCTTTGAATAGTCTGCTTAGCTATGAAGAAAATAAAATAGTGAAAGCCACACTAATGAAAACATATCTTAGTTTTTAAAGTAAAAATTATCAGGATAAAGTCTTTTTCATACCTTTTATTGGAAAAATATGCTGAAGTTTAGGCAACATAGCCTACTGTTTTTTTTTTAAGGTCAAGGAAAACATCCCCCAAACTTAAACAGCCTTGTGGAAAAAAACCTACATTGTTGTTGCTGTTTTTTTAAGTTGATGATTCAGTCTGCAAGATTTCCAACTATTGTGGAGTACCTGGCTATCTGGCTTGAAACCAAAGTGACCAAACAATATATATATAACTTTTAATGAAAAGTTAAAAGAACAGAGATGAACTGCAAGCAAATAAAAGATAAATGAAATAACAAAATCTGATAGCCTCTTTTTAAGGATTCTCTGGTTTGATACTGTCAATGAAAAGGAGTTCCACCTAACACTTATTGCTTGTATGTGGATGTTGTGCTAAACTATGGGTAAATGAATGCATAGTTATAAAGAGGAATCTGGAGGCTTTTAATATTTATTAATCACAGCTTGCTTTCATGTCACATGAATCTAGAATATTAATTAATCTTCACAATGGTTAACTCAGCTTGAAGACTGCTCAGAAGATTTAAAATGTGGTACATACAGGTTGCCAATATTACAAACATATTACACCAATAATGACCTTCCCTGGCTACCAGTTGTTTTCTGGGCTCAATTCAATATATGGGCTTTGACCTTTAAAGCCTTACCTGGCTTAGGGCTACTTGGCAATCAAAGGACCTGACTGTCTTATTATAAACCTGTCCAGTTCTCAGATCTTAGCAGCATGGGGATACCAAATCATCTTGTCTGCCTCCTGAGGAATCTATATAACGACCAAGTAGCAACGGTATGAACAGACCACAGAACAACGGACTGGTTTAAGATTGGGCAAGGGGTATGGCAGGGCTGTATACTCTCACCCTACCTATTCAACTTGTATGCAGAACACATCATGCGACATGCTGGGCTTGAGGAATCCAAGGCTGGAGTTAAAATTGCTGGAAGAAACATTAACGATCTCAGATATGCAGATGATACCACTTTGATGGCTGAAAGCGAAGAGGAACTGAGGAGCCTTATGATGAAGGTGAAAGAAGGAAGTGCAAAAGCTGGCTTGCAGCTAAACCTCAAAAAAACCAAGATTATGGCAACCAGCTTGATTGATAACAGGCAAATAGAGGGAGAAAACGTAGAGGCAGTGAAAGACTTCATATTTCTAGGTGCAAAGATTACTGCAGATGCTGACTGCAGTCAGGAAATCAGAAGACGCTTAATCCTTGGGAGAAGAGCAATGACAAATCTCAATAAAATAGTTAAGAGCAGAGACATCACACTGACAACAAAGGCCCACATAGTTAAAGCAATGGTGTTACCCGTAGTAACATATGGCTGCGAGAGCTGGACCATAAGGAAGGCTGAGAGAAGGAAGATCGATGCTTTGGAACTGTGGTGTTGGAGGAAAATTCTGAGAGTGCCTTGGACTGCAAGACGATCAAACCAGTCCATGCACCAGGAAATAAAGCCAGACTGCTCACTTGAGGGAATGATATTAAAGGCAAAACTGAAATACTTTCGCCACATAATGAGAAGACAGGAGACCCTGGAGAAGATGCTGATGCTAGGGAGAGTGGAAGGCAAAAGGAAGAGGGGCCGGCCAAGGGCAAGATGGATAGATGATATTCTAGAGGTGATGGACTCGTCCCTGGGGGAGCTGGGGGTGGCGACGACCGACAGGAAGCTCTGGTGTGGGCTGGTCCATGTAGTCACGAAGAGTCGGAAGTGACTGAATGAATAAACAATAACTAGTTCTCAGACGCAGCAGGTGAAGTTCCTTTGTTAGGTACAAAAGAGATTATGAGCTCAGCACCCACTTTCCGTTTTGTAAAAACAGCATTTATGCACAAATACTGTACAACCTTTTCACTATGCCTTTTAAAGTACTTTTAGTATTTTATTGCTAATGTTTTAAAGTTTTGTTATTGTTATTATTATTGGTTCATTATGAATCATCTTAGTCACTTTTTAACAGACAGGCAGCACAGAAATATTACTGAAGGAAGAAAGCAAGTGGTAGTGGTAAGCTTTTGTTGTTTATTCGTTTAGTCGCTTCCGACTCTTCGTGACTTCATGGACCAGCCCACGCCAGAGCTTCCTGTCGGTCGTCAGCACCCCCAGCTCCCTCAGGGACGATTCCGTCACCTCTAGAATATCATCCATCCACCTTGCCCTTGGTCGGCCCCTCTTCCTTTTGCCTTCCACTCTCCCTAGCATCAGCATCTTCTCCAGGGTGTCCTGTCTTCTCATTATGTGGCCAAAGTATTTCAGTTTGGCCTTTAATATCATTCCCTCAAGTGAGCAGTCTGGCTTTATTTCCTGGAGGATGGACTGGTTTGATCTTCTTGCAGTCCAAGGCACTCTCAGAATTTTCCTCCAACACCACAGTTCAAAAGCATCTATCTTCCTTCGCTCAGCCTTCCTTATGGTCCAGCTCTCGCAGCCATATGTTACTACGGGGAACACCATTGCTTTAATTATGCGGACCTTTGTTGTCAGTGTGATGTCTCTGCTCTTAACTATTTTATCGAGATTTTTCATTGCTCTTCTTCCAAGGATTAAGCGTCTTCTGATTTCCTGACTGCAGTCAGCATCTGCAGTAATCTTCGCACCTAGGAATACAAAGTCTTTCACTGCTTCTACATTTTATCCCTCTATTTGCCAGTTATCAATCAAGCTGGTTGCCATAATCTTGGTTTTTTTGAGGTTTAGCTGCAAACCAGCTTTTGCACTTTCTTCTTTCACCTTCATCATAAGGCTCCTCAGTTCCTCTTCACTTTCAGCCATCAAAGTGGTATCATCTGCATATCTGAGATTGTTAATGTTTCTTCCAGAGATTTTAACTCCAGCCTTGGATTCCTCAAGGCCAGCTTGTCGCATGATGTGTTCTGCGTACATGTTGAATAGGTAGGGTGAGAGTATACAGCCCTGCCGTACTCCTTTCCCAATCTTAAACCAGTCTGTTGTTCCGTGGTCTGTTCTTACTGTTGCTACTTGGTCGTTATACAGATTCTTCAGGAGGCATACAAGATGACTTGGTATCCCCATACCACTAAGAACTTGCCACAATTTGTTATGGTCCACACAGTCAAAGGCTTTAGAATAGTCAATAAAACAGAAATAGATGTTTTTCTGAAACTCCCTGGCTTTTTCCATTATCCAGCGGATATTGGCAATTTGGTCTCTAGTTCCTCTGCCTTTTCTAAACCCAGCTTGTACATCTGGCAATTCTCGCTCCATGAACTGCTGAAGTCTACCTTGCAGGATCTTGAGCATTACCTTACTGGCATGTGAGATGAGTGCCACTGTTCGATAGTTTGAACATTCTTTAGTGTTTCCCTTTTTTGGTATGGGGATATAAGTTGATTTTTTCCAGTCTGATGGCCATTCTTGTGTTTTCCAAATTTGCTGGCATATAGCATGCATTACCTTGACAGCATCATCTTGCAAGATTTTGAACAGTTCAGCTGGGATGCCGTCGTCTCCTGTTGCCTTGTTATTAGCAATGCTTCTTAAGGCCCATTCAACCTCACTCTTCAGGATGTCTGGCTCTAGCTCACTGACCACACCATCAAAGCTATCCCCGATATTGTTATCCTTCCTATACAGGTCTTCTGTATATTCTTGCCACCTTTTCTTGATCTCTTCTTCTTCTGTTAGGTCCTTGCCATCTTTGTTTTTGATCATACCCATTTTGGCCTGGAATTTACCTCCGATGTTTCTAATTTTCTGGAAGAGGTCTCTTGTCCTTCCTATTCTATTGTCTTCTTCCACTTCCGCACATTGCTTGTTTAAAAATAATTCCTTATCTCTTCTGGCTAACCTCTGGAATTTTGCATTTAATTGGGCATATCTCCCCCTATCACTGTTGCCTTTTGCTCTCCTTCTTTCTTGGGCTACTTCTAGTGTCTCAGCAGACAGCCATTTTGCCTTCTTGGTTTTCTCTTTCTTTGGGATGTATTTTGTTGCTGCCTCCTGAACAATGCTGCCAACTTCTGTCCAGAGTTCTTCCGGGACCCTATCTACTAAGTCCAGTCCCTTAAATCTATTCTTCACCTCCACTGCATATTCCTTAGGAATATTAGTGAGCTCATATCTAGCTGATCTGTGGGTCTTCCCTAATCTCTTTAGTCTGATCCTAAATTGTGCAAGAAGAAGTTCGTGATCTGAACTACAGTCAGCTCCAGGCCTTGTTTTTACCGACTGTACAGATGTCCGCCACCTTTGGCTGCAAAGGATGTAATCAATCTGATTTCGGTGTTGTCCATCTGGTGAAGTCCATGTATAAAGCCGTCTCTTAGGTTGTTGGAAGAGAGTGTTTGTTATGCAGAGTGAATTGTCTTGGCAAAATTCTATCAGCCTATGTCCTGCTTCATTTTGTTCTCCCAGGCCATACTTACCTGTAATTCCAGGTGTCATTTGACTGCCCACCTTAGCATTCCAGTCTCCTGTGATGAAAATAACATCTCTTTTAGGCGTGTTGTCCAGTAGGTGCTGCAGATCCTCATAGAACTGCTCTACTTCAGCTTCTTCAGCATTTGTGGTTGGGGCGTATATTTGGATCACTGTGATGTTAGATGGCTTGCCCTGAATTCGAATTGAGATCATTCTGTCGTTTTTTGGGTTGTATCCAAGCACTGCTTTAGCCACTTTCCTATTAATTATGAAAGCTACTCCATTTCTTCTGTGGTCCTCTTGTCCACAGTAGTAGATCTGGTGGTCATTTGATGTGAAGTGGCCCATTCCAGTCCATTTCAGTTCACTGACGCCCAGAATGTCTATCTTTAATCTTGACATCTCACCAATAACCACATCCAATTTGCCCTGGCTCATAGATCTTACATTCCAGGTTCCAATGGTGTGTTGATCCTTAGAACATCGGATTCGCCATTCACCACCAGCACCGTCGGCCGCTAGCCGTCCTTTCGGCTTTGAGCTAGCTGCGTCATCACGTCTGGGGCTAGTTGAGCTCATCCTCTGTTCCTCCCCAGTAGCATTTTGACCATCTTCCGACCTGGGGGTCTCACCTTCCGATGGTATACCGACATATCTCTGGTTGTACTGATCCATTTAGTTTTCACGGCAAGAATACTGGGGTGGGTTGCCATTACCTTCCCCAGGGATCGCATTTAGTCTGACCTCTCTGTCATGACCTTCCCGTCTTGGGTGGCCCTTCACGGTTTAGCTCATGGCATCATTGAGGTGCTCAAGCTCCAGCACCACGACAAGGTAACGATCCTTTGCTGAAGAGTGGTAAGCTAACAATGAAAATATTAATGCTGATTATTCTAAATGTTTATCTTGGTGACTCAGTCCATTGTTCAATGGCAAAACACATTTTATATGCATGAGGTTGCAACTTCACTTTGCCAAATCTCTAGTTACAAAGATCTCGGTTGGACATAGCTATTGCTATCCACAGGAAACAGTACCGGACCAACAGTCTGGCTAAATACAAAGCAGTTTCATTCGGTTCAAGATTTTGATAGTGATTTTCAATTGCGTCTCTTTCAAAGTCCAAGCAAATGTTGTCGTGTTTATAATTTCAAAATTTAACGTTTTGTCTTTCAAACCACCTTTTGCAAGGTGAGAAATTAGATGAATAACACAGCAGGAATATTTTTATTATTTATTTAATTTATTTAATTTTTATCCCGCCTTTATTATTTTTTTAAATAACGCAAGGCAGCGAACATACCTAATACTCCTCCCTCCTATTTTTCCCACAACAGCAACCCTGTGAGGTGAGTTGGGCTGAGAGAGAGAGACTGGCCCAAGGTCACCCAGCCGGCTGTCGTACCTAAGGCGGGACTAGAACTCTCAGTCTCCTGGTTTCTAGGCCGTTGGCTTAACCACTAGACCAAATTGGCTCTATAAATGATACACGCTAAAACATACCATGTAATAGCCACATCTAATGATGATGTCAAAACACAGGCATCTCCTGACATGGAGAAAGATGCAAATGGGAAAAGGTCAACACTCACACTCTGAATTGGGCCTGGAAGGGAATCAAGCACCAGTGCAGTTGTTTAATGGGAAAAGAAATGCTCTTTGCTTAATGGGAACTTGCCTGTTTTTCTTTTCAGAGGATTATATCAAAACACTGATCAAAAGTAGCCTCTCCTGAATCATGGCCTCCTATGCAGGTCTGTGCCAAAAGTCCCCACCAGAAGCACTGATTTATCTGCTGAGGAAGTGGGACTCCTATGCGTTCTTTCTGTCCTGTTGAGGGTTACAGGCTCAGGGTTATTAGTTAAGCCTCAGAGATTCATTACCACTTCCCTCAAACTGGTTGATAACATGGTTTTCTCTTGGGAGCTTCCTTGGGTTAATTTAATAGACTTGTCTAGGAAACTCTGCAGAGATTGCTCTGTAAATCCCAGCCAGAAGATTAACATCACGGTGATGGTGCCTTCTGAGATTTTAAATCCACTCTTCTGATAGAAATGCTAATTCAAAAATGCTAATGACTGTTTTGGAGGAAAGAAGGGATCCTATGGGGAACACATGAAAACAACTTGCTATGAAATATAAGAGTTTTACATTTCTTTGCCATTCTCAAGCATTGGCGAGATCACTGCCAAGACAGTGGATAATCCAAAAGAGTTGGAAATTTTACTAACAGAGTCATCTGTCTAACTAAAGGGTAATGATTCCTCAAAATAATCTTTTATCTTTATGAAAAACGGGAAAAATTGTTAGCATTATTGTTCTAATCATATTCGTTCATACAATTTTTATTTTTATTTTATAATGCAGTTCTATAAAGAACTGGGTATGGAAGACATGGGTGAAGATGTTGGAACCATGTTTCCCAAACAAAAAATGGGCTCTAGAGTAGGAATAACATTCTAGGCAACCTCCCCCAAGAAAAGTGAATGCGCACTTAACATAAAAGGCTTACCTTCATCTATCAGATCAAACTGACCACAAAGATCTTTAAGCTCTTCACAATAAAATGGGACATGATAGAAAAGATCTGAGATTCACATATCAAGCTTGCTCCTTTTTATTTTAGCATGATGTGCAAATGGCAATCAGTAACTCAACCTTTTTTTAGTGCACTAAGCCCCAATTTCATTGCAGTTTTGTATGATTGCATAGTTGCATGGTTTGTTTATAGCGTCTTGGTTATTCTCAGTTTGTTTTGTGCTCTGCTTAAGCCTCTAACCAACTTACACAAGTGCAAGGTTAAGAAAAAATTAAAAAGAGAAAACAAACTAGGAATTGTTCCTGAAAACCACAATTATTTTCTCTCCAAGATCAACTCTGTCTTGTTTACTAATCCATGGTTAAAACAAACAAAAACCTACAGGACAAACATGCTGTTCCACCTATTGATACCCTTTCCCCGCAAAAGGTTAGTATGATGTATGAACAGAGTTATATAGTATATCTGCCATAGTTCTGAAACAAGCTTCATATTTGGCCTACCCAAGAAACTCTGAACATGATGGACTGGAGAAGTTCAATCTTCAAGCTCAATTTTCAACGTATATGAACCAAACTCTGTTCTGGAGGAATACTTGGGCTATAGAAAAGCTTACTAACTCCAGAAATCTTTTATTTTTCACTATGAATGCTTTCACTCTTACTTTTGCTAATTTACCCCATTTTCGGTACCTAGTGTCTTGCTGACTCCACATTACTTCTCCTGCTTCTTTTGTTCATGAAAAAAATCCGAAGAGAAATTGTTTGCCGTTCTCAATAAACAACTGAGTATCTGCCAAAGGCTAGCCTTGTGGCCTATTAGATTGTTGAAATACAAATTTGGATCTCAGATTAACACCAGGAACCTCCCTTATAAATGACTTTGTAGTTAAAATAGGAGATGGTTCATACCTACAGGACAGCTGCCATGTGGTAATCTTTAAAGCAGTTACTATATCACAAATATTTCTGCTTGAAAAAATCTACTCATTTAAGGCAACTCCATTTTTTCAACCTTGCATGCAAGACTGAAAAAGGTCAGGCTCATAATGAATAGCAGAAAGGGGCTGTGCTTCCCTGTGGTCTAAAGCACTTCTTCCTAATCATTTCTGAAGCCTGCAGAGCCTTATAAACAAATGCACAAGGAATCTGTTTCTGTTTTCCCTTCCTCCATTGCAATGTGCACGGTAGTGTCTCTGAGCTGTGCCAAGGACTGTGAACTCCAGAGGAGCTCTGTGGATGATAAAATTCTTACTGTGGGTGAGATTTCAAATCCTTTATTGCAGCCAAAGTGCAATTTAAGGCTTCTGCATGACACAGTATGTGATACAAAAACAAACAATTTCTTAAACTAAAAATATTAGTATAATGCAAATAAACCTAACTTGCAAGTAGCTGCAGACTTGTATCAGCTCTAAGACCACTGATGTTCTAAAGAAAGTATCTAATTTGGTTTTCTGATTTCGAATCTATGAAGTTGGGCAGGAATCATATTTCTAAGACATCATCATCAGGCCTTTGGGCAAATTCCTTTTCCCATTCTTCCTTTTACCTAAGTTACTCTACTAGTTTATTCTAAGTTTTACATAAAAACTGGAATATAATAAACGTTTATTATTTGAAAAGCACAAATTATTTCACTGTTACTGTTTACAAAAAAGCTTCTCCAGCATGTAAAAAGGCCGTCTGTTGTGCAGTGCATGGTGCTTTCTACACATCTACCTGCATTTGCACTTACAGACAAGATTATCACACGTTTCATTTGAACAGACATGAGATGGCACTTAAATCCTGAAAACAGACATCCAATGATACTAAATGTTCAAAAAATGTACTAGACATCTTTCTTCTTTTTCACCTCATTTACATGCCACCTAAACGATAATCAAGGTAAAGGAACTCTGTAATTAACAAATTTACTATTAAGGATTCCTTTCTTCTTTCTTTCTAGCTGTTTGAGTATAATCTTGGCTGTCAAAGCTTGTACAGAATATATAGAGAACACAGACTCAGACAGAGCATTTTGTCCATTTAATTGATTGGAAAGACACAAATTGAGCTGTATTTTACATCTTCATAGGCATCTAAAATCAGCGGAAGTCTTGCTAAAGTTATGCAGAGCTTACTTCTGGAGGATGGGTGCGAGACCTGTTTTTTTGGGGTCTACATAGAATCAGCTTAACGAATGTTCTGGGTGTTTTGTTGAGTTTGCCTCAGGTGCTCTAAAGGCTGGGCCAATAAGAAGATTCTTCCTTCCTGAAAGCATTCACTGACAAATACCAAGTGATCAAGTGAGTGAATGAATGAACAATATACAAGCATGCGAGTGAATGGCTGAGTAGCACAATGAATAGTTTTAATTATTTTTGTCTTCTCCTCTCTGTCCATATGATGCAACCATAGCAATGGTAACCACACAATCAATACTTTGACTGGCTACCTCTTCGTCTGCCTCTCAAAGTGCAGCTGTAACTTCAGCAAAGACAATCTGCATACCCTCAGACCTGTTCCTATGCTGACTGAACAAAACCTGTCCTGGCTACTTGTCGGTCCCCAGCTACATGAGATGAAAGGTGGAGAGGCATGTGAGATTACTACTTGATCTGCTGTTCTTACAATCTACTGCTCTGTCTAGGAAGCTCGTCTAGCCTCATGACTAGATTGGCACTACAGATTTTTTTCTCCCACAAAAAACTACCTGTTATACCTCAACCGATCAGGTCTTGTTTCAAATGCTGGCGGATAAGAAAGAAGAGTATATAGAAATGAGTTATATGCTGTTTATAGTGGAACTGGAAGGTGTGTTTTTGCTTGAAAAGGAGCTAGTCACTTAAAGATCAAAAAGGCAGATCAATAAGAACAATCCTTATGATCTGCTGTGCGTGATATACACAGCTTACTTTTCAAGAATCTACAATAAAGTGATCATAGGGAAGTAGCATTAATAAAGAATAATTAAGTCAGATGGGGCATTGCCATTACAGCTTTAGAAAACAGTTTGTGCCAATACCCCATATCAGCTAAATTAGCAGTCAATTATTCAAGGATCTGAAAGTTTAGGAGGTCCTGCAAGTAGTTTGTAAAACCAGTATTTTATGATCCTATGTTAGTAACCTTTAGATAATTAAGATATTCTTTTAACAGACACTGTTGTATCGTGAAATTACCCACTGTACATGATTTTTCTGCATTACTTCTGAAGTACTGGTTTTCAAAAATACTTTGAATTGTAAAGCTAAATAAAAGCAATTTTCATTTCATTAGATCCATTCGTACAAAACATCAGTATAAGGGTTGCAAATTTTTGCCATCTTTCATTTCATGGTACAGTACATTACATTAGAGTACTCCACTTTATGAGGCTACAAATAACTGTGTTCCATGCAGTGTTACTGCCATTAGTGAAACTCCTGAATGATGCCACTATATGGTAAATTGGGATCAAAATGTAAGGTAAGCACATGTAACTGCTCTGAGAACTATCCTTCTTTGTAAATTCCCTTTAAGGCAATTGCTACATGATAAAAAAAACATTATTCCTCCCATAGATTGTTTAAATATTACTATGTTTTACCAAAAAAATGTATGTTAAATTTAAACTTTCCCGCTTATGTCACTTGTATTCCCTTCTTTATTTCTGTGCTGCACACTTAGGAAATCAAAAAGATACAATTTCCCATTTGCTCTGAATTTAAAAAGAAATCTGTGATGGTGTCAAGATCTGGGATAGATTCACTACTGAATTCAGGTATCTCAGCGTAAAAGGAATCTTGCAGCTCAAGACACTGAGATCTTCTCATGCTCTCAAATAATATTAAAAGCCGAAAACAATAGTTCTTTGGAGAAAAAAAAATCCAGAAATCCTCAGTTCTCAACACTGTTCTTGAGAAATATCGCATTTGCACAGTGCTCTCATACAATTACATACTCCTATATTAACTTGTGGCCTGCTAAAATCACACATAAATAACTTTTTCCAAAGGGCAGAAACAATCTAAGTGGCGATAAGAAAGCAGGGCCCTTTTTTTAGGCATGACATCCCAGCCATGGAATGCCTTTCATCAGAAGATTTGCCTGACACTAATATCTTAAGATCTTATTTTAGCAGACTTTTAATGTATCTTTACTCTCCTATGAAGTACTGCTGACTGCTATACTATGTTTTCCATGTGTGTATGCAAAACTACCCTTAATTAAGTTTTGATTAACTGTCTTGGCATTTAGTTATAAAGAGTGGAATGAAAATGCTTCATGTAAAAATATATATTGCCATTATTATTCTTTCCTTTAAAAATGTGAGCTCTGCGATTTGGTTGTCCAAAATATGGATGTATGGGAAGATTGATATCAAAGTGATGCATAATATCACTGGTAGTAAGTAGGTTTAGCTTCTCCCCCTTGTCAGCGCTGTGCCAAATAACATCAGTACTAAATAACAAGCCAATCAATCTCAAATCAAACTGCAAAGAACCTCTCATTTCTGTTTGTCTTCCCTGTTCCCCTCAATGCGTCCTATGTGCTCTCTGCAGAGTTCTGGCAGATGCAAAATCTACCCAGTCGTACACACGTTCATTTAACATGTACTGACTGAACATAACCACTATGTTGACATTAGCTGGATTTGGCAAGGATCTATTACCCTTGCCATTTCAATTCTGAGGTTACTTGGCTTCCCTTGTATGTCTCTTCTCTGCAAGGCGAATGCTGCTCATCAACCAGCCTTCTAAAAATGGCATGACCAGCAGTATGTTAACCTTATTGCTCCAAGCAATGATCTTAATTCCAGTCCCAATTATGTCTGCACTGTCATCGATACAAGATTATTGCATAAAAATGTCGCAAGTGACTTAAATACTATACCTAGATTATCTGACCAAAAAAAAAATTGCACATGCAACACAGCCATAGATTTAGAAGTACTTGATTCTGAAATCTGATTCTGGAGACTATCCAAGTACTACTCGACCACTTGCTCTTTACTGTTCTTATTAATTATTTCACTGGGGAAAATGTGGTCGGAAAATATACTAATTTGTGAGCTCATGGATAGTTCCTGCTATTTCTCTAATTCTTCTCTTAAGATAAGCTGTGCTGTATGAATATATTGATATAAAAACAACGCATTATTTACTGGAAGCACATGGATTGCTTGTAAGAACATCACAAGATAAAAATAGCAACATGTGAGAAGGATGGAATTTTACTAATAACTGCCAAGTAAATATCTCCTTGCCTGAATAATGCCAGTGAACCTATTCCCGCATAAATCTACAGTATTTTAAATCATATTTTTAAAGCGTTATTTCTCCACATAGGTTAAAATCATAGGAAATAATTTCAGTCTGGATAAAGAAGGCCTGATTTGAGTACCAAGCATTCATTTTCATAATTTCTTCTGACGGTTACAATCCTACAGAAACTTCCCTATAAGATGTAATGTTTTACTTCTAAGTAGATTTGTGTGGCACAATGCTATCAAATCCTGCTCATAAATTCTATTAAATATGTTTTAAAAAATCAGTGCACAATGGCAATGCTGAAATGCAAATGTACAAATATACAAGCCCTCCTATACTGTTGCTAATATAGCACAATAGAACAACAGAAGTTACTTGGAGATAAAAATTAACAGTGCAATCCTCAGAATATGAACTCAGAAACAAAATCTACTGTGTTAATGGAGTTACTGCAAAGTAAGTGGGGCCAGAAATGTGGCCTAAATCTTCAAATAGAGAATCCTGTATCATATCACATTGGATTTGTAGATAGTGTGAATCACATATCTTTAGTTTTTTTGGGGTTTTTTTACATTACAAAATTCATCAAGAGTCAGAATTCTTTTTTGATCTGAAGGCATCTTGATACTAATTAACATCTCAGCTCTAGATTGGGGTTCTGCGCCTATTTGTCACAAACGGTCGCCTGGTATTTATTCATGGAACATTTATAGGCCACTATATCCCTTGTATAGGAGTCAAGCACTGTTGGTCTTGTAAAAATCTGCTGATTCACTTAAGCCATTTAAGCCCCTGAAATAATGCTCATTTTCTAGCCTATATTAACAGAAGTATTTTTCTTCTTAAACAAAAAGTGTTTCCCTCACATTCCCCAGTAGGGAGTTCTAAACTTGAAACTGGTATTCACATTTTGCTTTGTTTTATTACAAAGTTTCCGCAATCTGAAACTCTGCAAACAGGAGGAGAAATGGGATTTATAAAGCAAATCACCAGATGGGAAAGACAAATATTAACTTTAGGTGACATATCATGTGAAAGTTCAACAAGTAACCCAAAAAAATAAAATGTGCCTAGAAGATTAGATGTGCAAGACAACAGAAAACAAAACAAAACAAAAAATTAAAGAAAAGTCAGTATGATTGCTGGATTATTGTATGGATAACTTATTTTGCAGTTGCATAGAATATACGCATACATACCAAATAAAGAAACCTGCTTCCACATTATGGTGATATTACATACCACAGATTTTTTTCATCTCAATTCTCTTGTGCTCTAATATTTAACAGCTTCTTCTCTCCCTGTGTCTGCAATTGTAGGAATACCAGTTTGTCTTTCCCCATCTATCATCTCATAATAAATGTATTTTCAAGGATGATTCCAGAACTGTTTGAACTTCAGTATCTGACCTAAAATCAGTGAGGTGGTACCAATACAGAAAAATCCTGACATATATCAAGTCTCTCTCTCTCATTGCAGAGAAAGAGATTGTTTAGTTTTTAAATTTTTGTATGATACCTAGAGTAATGAAAAACTATTAGGGGAGTGATATATTATAATTAAATTAGAGCCATAAGCAGAATCTTTTAAAGGCACTTGAAATAATGAGAAATTCACCATTTTAAAATTTGGCTTGTTGACATTAAGATGGGAGAAAGGTGCTTTCCTCTATTGATAAAAAAAATCAAATCTCTAGCATATCCTCACTTCAACTGAGCTAAGAAAAATATTGCTTCTCTGAACATTGGGTTGAATCCAGACTTATTCATATGTACATCAGTCCCTTTGATTTTGGTGAATTTAATTATGGTGATGCAACAGGTCTGCTTGAAGTATGACTACCTAGATGTATTAAGGTTAAGGTAAAGGTTTCCCTTGACATTAAGTCCAGTCATGTCTGACTCTAGGGGGCGGTGCTCATTTCCATTTCAAAGCCAAAAAGCCGGTGTTTGTCTGCAGAAACTTCCATGGTCATGTGGCCGGCATGACTAAACGGAACGCCGTTACCTGCCTGCCGAAGCGGTACCTATTAATCTACTCACATTGCATGTTTTCGAACTGCTAGGTTGGCAGGAGCTGGGACTAGCAACAGGAGCTCACCCCGTCACGTGGATTCGAACCGCCGACCTTCCGATCAGCAAGCTCAGCGGTTTAACCTGCAGAGCCACCACGTCCCTATCTAGATGTATATACCACCTAAATTCAATTGCTGAAAACAACATGAACAAGTTTGTTTTTCCTTCAGGCTTTCCAAAAGGAGACTACAAGGAATGACATTTGATCAATTACCTATCCCTTGTCTACTGTATGCATTTGCAGAGGGATTTCTTCAAAATACATGGTTATTTTGGGGGGGGCGGGGTGCAAATACGCCCAGGCATTATCCCTCTGCTGCAATTTAAAAGATGTACAGTCCATGAACTTCAGCAAAGGATCGTTACCGTGTCGAGGTGCTGGAGCTTGAGCACCTCAATGATGCCATGAGCTAAACTGTGAAGGGCCACCCAAGACGGGAAGGTCATGACAGAGAGGTCAGACTAAATGCGATCCCTGGGGAAGGTAATGGCAACCCACCCCAGTATTCTTGCCGTGAAAACTAAATGGATCAGTACAACCAGAGATATGTCGGTATACCATTGGAAGATGAGACCCCCAGGTTGGAAGATGGTCAAAATGCTACTGGGGAGGAACAGAGGATGAGTTCAACTAGCCCCAGACGTGATGACGCAGCTAGCTCAAAGCCCAAAGGACGGCGAGTGGCCGATGGTGCTGGTGGTGAACGGCGAATCCGACGTTCTAAGGATCAACACATCACTGGAACCTGGAATGTAAGATCTATGAGCCAGGGCAAATTGGATGTGGTTATTGGTGAGATGTCAAGATTAAAGATAGACATTCTGGGCGTCAGTGAACTGAAATGGACTGGAATGGGCCACTTCACATCAAATGACCACCAGATCTACTACTGTGGACAAGAGGACCACAGAAGAAATGGAGTAGCCTTCATGATTAATAGTAAAGTGGCTAAAGCAGTGCTTGGATACAATCCAAAAAAACGATAGAATGATGTCAATTCAAATTCAGGGCAAGCCATCTAACATCACAGTGATCCAAATATATGCCCCAACCACAGATGCTGAAGAAGCTGAAGTAGAGCAGTTCTATGAGGATCTGCAGCACCTACTGGACAACACGCCTAAAAGAGATGTTATTTTCATCACGGGAGACTGGAATGCTAAGGTGGGCAGTCAAATGACACCTGGAATTACAGGTAAGCATGGCCTGGGAGAACAAAACGAAGCAGGACATAGGCTGATAGAATTTTGCCAAGACAACTCACTCTGCATAACAAACACTCTCTTCCAACAACCTAAGAGATGGCTTTATACATGGACTTCACCAGATGGACAACACCGAAATCAGATTGACTACATCCTTTGCAGCCAAAGATGGCGGACATCTATACAGTCGGTAAAAACAAGACCTGGAGTTGACAGTAGTTCTGATCATGAACTTCTTCTTGCACAATTTAGGATCAGACTAAAGAGATCAGCGAAGACCAACAGATCAGCTAGATATGAGCTCACTAATATTCCTAAGGAATATGCAGTGGAGGTGAAGAATAGATTTAAGGGACTGGACTTAGTAGATAGGGTCCAGGAAGAACTATGGACAGAAGTTCGCAACATTGTTCAGGAGGCGGCAACAAAATACATCCCAAAGAAAGAGAAAACCAAGAAGGCAAAATGGCTGTCTGCTGAGACACTAGAAGTAGCCCAAGAAAGAAGGAGAGCAAAAGGCAACAGTGATAGGGGGAGATATGCCCAATTAAATGCAAAATTCCAGAGGTTAGCCAGAAGAGATAAGGAATTATTTTTAAACAAGCAATGCATGGAAGTGGAAGAAGATAATAGAATAGGAAGGACAAAAGACCTCTTCCAGAAAATTAGAAACATTGGAGGTAAATTCCAGGCCAAAATGGGTATGATCAAAAACAAAGATGGCAAGGACCTAACAGAAGAAGAAGAGATCAAGAAAAGGTGGCAAGAATATACGGAAGACCTGTATAGGAAGGATAACAATATCGGGGATAGCTTTGACGGTGTGGTCAGTGAGCTAGAGCCAGACATCCTGAAGAGTGAGCTTGAATGGGCCTTAAGAAGCATTGCTAATAACAAGGCAGCAGGAGACGACGGCATCCCAGCTGAACTGTTCAAAATCTTGCAAGATGATGCTGTTGAGGTAATGCATGCTATATGCCAGCAAATTTGGAAAACACAAGAATGGCCATCAGACTGGAAAAAATCAACTTATATCCCCATACCAAAAAAGGGGAACACTGAAGAATGTTCAAACTATCGAACAGTGGCACTCATTTCACATGCCAGTAAGGTAATGCTCAAGATCTTGCAAGGTAGACTTCAGCAATTCATGGAGTGAGAATTGCCAGATGTACAAGCTGGGTTTAGAAAAGGTAGAGGAACTAGGGACCAAATTGCCAATATCTGATGGATAATGGAAAAAGCCAGAGAGTTTCAGAAAAAGATCTATTTCTGTCTTATTGACTATTCTAAAGCCTTTGACTGTGTGGACTATAACGAATTGTGGCAAGTTCTTAGTGGTATGGGGATACCAAGTCATCTTGTCTGCCTCCTGAAGAATCTGTATAACGACCAAGTAGCAACAGTAAGAACAGACCACGGAACAACGGACTGGTTTAAGATTGGGAAAGGAGTACGGCAGGGCTGTATACTCTCACCCTACCAATTCAACTTGTACGCAGAACACATCATGCAACATGCTGGGCTTGAGGAATCCAAGGCTGGAGTTAAAATCGCTGGAGGAAACATTAACAATCTCAGATATGCAGATGATACCACTTTGATGGCTGAAAGCGAAGAGGAACTGAGGAGCCTTATGATGAAGGTGAAAGAAGGAAGTGCAAAAGCTGGCTTGCAGCTAAACCTGAAAAAAACCGAGATTATGGCAACCAGCTTGATTGATAACTGGCAGATAGAGGGAGAAAATGTAGAAGCAGTGAAAGACTTCGTATTTCTAGGTGCGAGGATTACTGCAGGTGCTGACTGCAGTCAGGAAATCAGAAGACGCTTAATCCTTGGGAGAAGAGCAATGACAAATCTCAATAGTTAAGAGCAGAGACATCACACTGACAACAAAGGTCCACATAGTTAAAGCAATGGTGTTCCCCATGGTAACATATGGCTGTGAGAGCTGGACCATAAGGAAGGCTGAGAGAAGGAAGATCGATGCTTTGGAACTGTGGTGTTGGAGGAAAATTCTGAGAGTGCCTTGAACTGCAAGAAGATCAAACCAGTCCATCCTCCAGGAAATAAAACCAGACTGCTCACTTGAGGGAATGATATTAAAGGCAAAACTGAAATACTTTGGCCACATAATGAGAAGACAGGACACCCTGGAGAAGATGCTGATGCTAGGGAAAGTAGAAGGCAAAAGGAAGAAGGGCCGACCAATGGCAAGATGGATGGATGATATTCTAGAGGTGATGGACCCATCCCTGGGGGAGCTGGGGGTGTTGACGACCGACAGGAAGCTCTGGAGTGGACTGGTCCATGAAGTCACGAAGAGTCGGAAGCGACTGAACGAATAAACAACAGTCCATGAAGTCATGAAGAGTCAGAAGCGACTGAACGAATAAACAACAAAGAGCAACTGAACAGCTGTGGGAAGGCAGGAACGGAGGGCTTGAGCCCAGGAGTTGCAAAGTGGAGTGAGATAAGTTCCCACCTTTGCTGAGCTTCAGTGTAATGGAAAAATAACCTTTTATGTCATTCTAGGTTCAGCTGAGACAGAAATAAATTGGATCATCTGCCAAATGCAGACAATGGAATATGTTTACACAAATGTGGAGCTACTCCTAGAACACAGCAAAAGCCCTGTGAAGAAGTGCCCTTATTTTCTCAAGATTTTGAGACTGCTTTCCCCAACCTGTTTCCCGCCCTCCACCCTTGCATCTTTGTTTCAGACAGTTTCCAGAATTGGCCATGTAGCTGGAAATTATAGGAGTTTCGAGCCCAATACACATGGAAAATGTGAAGTAAGAGAAGTGTGCTTTAAGAGATGATGCATTTACCAATGATAGTTTTTATTTTTTCTTGTTTCTTGTTTTTTTTTAACTTTTTGCTTTAACAAATAAATCTATTTTTAAAAATGTATTTACTTACCAGTAAATTGTATTTACTTGCTCTGAGCAACTAATAATCAGAAACATAAAAAAAAAACAGTTGTAATTTTTTTCAGTATCTCTATATATGGGTGTTGGTGATTCTTCAAATGCTATCCAAAAGACTCTTCAAGGATTTAGTTTCATAAGCAAAATAAAGGTTTTAGAACAGAAAATAAACCTTTGTAATAGGATTGTTACAGGATTTAGAAAAGTTGCCTCTAAAGCTCAGTTTCTGGCAATTCATGTACATATACTAGCAAAAGTATTTCCAAGCAACCAATATTAAAAAAAAAATCTCTTTTCACCCCTATGGGTGGTGTGTGTCTTCCTCAACCTTGGGTCCTCTACCAGAGGCCTGGGAGTTTGAGGTCTCTGCACAGTATCTTAGCTGTTCCTAGCATTGCCCTCTTCTGGACAGAGTGCTCTGATGTTGTTCCTGGAATCTCTTGGAACCACTCTCCCAGCTTAGGAGTCACAGCCCCGAGGGCTCCTATCACCATTAGGGCCACTTTGGCCTTTACTTTCTACATCCTCTCTAGTTCCTCCTTCAGCTGGTGGTACTTCTCCAGCTCCTCATACTCATTCTTCTTGATGTTGCTGTCACTTGGCACCACTACATTTACAACCACTGCAGTCTTCTGGTCCTTGTCTTCTACCACAATGTCTGGTTGCTTGGCCTGTCCATCTGGATCTGGAAGTCCCACAGAATCTTAGCCCTGTCATTCTCCATGACCTTCTGTGGAACCTCCCATCTGGAATTGGGAGGGTCTAGCCCATACACTGTGTACAATGCCAGCTGTGTGGTTGTACTGTTCACTGTATGCTGTTCGTGCCTCCATCTTACACCCTGCCACTGTGTGTCGAACTGTCTCTGAGGCCTCTCCACACAGTCTGCACCTTGGGTCCTGTCTAGTGTGGTAGACCCCTGCTTCTATGGATCTGGTGCTTAGTGCCTGTTCTTGTGCTGCTATGATCAGCACCTCAGTGCTTTTAGTCCAATCCTTTCCAGCCACTGGTATGATTTCCCAATGTCAGCCACCTCAGCTATCTGTCGATGGTACATCCCATGCAGGGTCTTATTTTGCTATGGTACTTCCTCTGTTTGATCTTCCCTCTGTGTCTACTGCTGCCTCAAGCATTCTCTCAGCAGCTCATCTTTGGGTGCCATGTTTCTGATGTACTCCTGGATCCTCTGGGTTTCATCCAGGACAGTGGCATTGATACTCACCAGCCCCTGCCTGCCCTCTTTTCAGCTGGTGTACAGTCTCTGGGTGTTGGACTTGGGGTAGAAACCTCTCTCTCTCTATTTATATACATGTGTGTGTGTGTGTGTGTGTGTTTTGTGTGTGTTTATTTTCCAAGGATGACTTGGCTAATTAGATAAAAAAATAATGAAGTACAAATGTAAGTAAAAATAAAAGTGTAACATAAAACATTAAACCAATGAAGGAAGGAAAGCAAATTATTATCATTACTATTAGTATTATTCCTCTGGAAATAAGAATGCCTTTTTCCAATGATCAAATAACATCAGGAAGTTTGGCAAAGAAAAGAATACCATTCATATTACTGCAGCCAATGACCAGCTGCCATCATTTGTGCACTCTTCATTATTTGACCAGGAATCTTCATATACTACTGGGTAGCCCCAGTTGAAACAACTAATGATGGAGGTATATTGTGAGCTTTAGCTCACCAATCACTGGAGAGCCACAGATTTGCTTCTCTGATTTGGTCAGTCACAGTAGTCTATATGTTTTTGATATTCTGGTGAAGCTTTGAAACTGAATGTCTGTGATTATTAATATTTATTTGGTAGATTTATATCCTGCAATTTCTTCAGGAATCAAGGCAGCATACATACTTTCGTCCCACTTTTCTCTGCAACAAACCTGTGAAATAGATTATCAGTGGCCCAAAATATGTACAAAATTGAAATAAGAAATCAATGCCCATTCTTTTTTCAAACATAAAGAAGTTATTCATCTCAATCACTTCTAAAAAAAGTTATTAACCATTGATTTTTAGATTAAAAACTAATGATATTTATGTCATTTATGGGACATGAGCTTTGGTAGCTTTTACCGCATGGAAGTCCTTGAAAATTTATGCTACAATAAAATGGTTAGACGCTGCAAGATTCTGCTCTGATGAGCAAAAATTCTATCTCCCTAGAAATTCCATCTCAGATGATGTAGAACGGTATATTTTTTCGCCCGTGGCCCCCTTCTGACCTTGTTTTTCTCCTATGCCGCGTCCAGATCCCATTAATGGATACAGATGTGGGACAATTGCTGGTGCCTTTTTCTAGCACCAACAAGACAGTATTCACAGTATAATACACTATGTTTTTCTGTGACCCCCTTGGCATTTGCTGTGGCCCCTCTGTTTCATGTTTTACACCTGTGGCCCCACTGAAATAACTTAGGACCCAAGGGGGCCATATGGTCCCTAGTTGATAACTGCTGATATATAAATACGTAAGGTTGGGAAGGACCTTGGAGATTTCCTAGTCCAGCCACCAGCCCAGGAATCCTCATTCATTCCAGACAAATAGTTGTCCAACCTTAAAAATCTCCAGTAATGGAACAGTCATTACTCCAGGAGACAGGCTATTCCAATAGCTTAATAGCTTCACAGTCAGGAGACTCCACTTCAAGTTTGGATCATAAAATGATCCTCTATAGCAGTGTTTCTCAACCTTGGCAACTTTAAGACATGTGGGCTTCCACACCCAGAATTCCCCAGCCAGCATGAAGTCTTGAAGTTGCCATGGTCGAGAAACACTGCGCTATAGTTAGAGGATTCCAGTATCTCTTAATAATAACTATCAGCCAATTTAAAATTTGTTAGGTTATGGAAGAATATTAGATTATAATAATTTTTAATATTATAAATGCCCTGTTTGCTTTGGCAGAAAGGTAGATAATACGGAGAAAGGGATCAATAAACAAATAGAATATTGTGCAATTAATAAAGGGTTCCAATATAAACATAACAACCAAAAACTTCAACAAACCTCAAAAGATTTTGAACATTCAGGTTGTGCATGATTATTACCAGAATTATTGGGGGCAGGATAGAAAGACGCTGTAATTTCCCACAAAATACATTGTATTATGCAGAGACAATGTATGTTTTAAAAGGATTTAGAAACAAAGCTATCCACATACTCTAATCAGTATGCTTGTGAAATCCCAAGCGACTTGGTTGGAGCAAAGGGATCTACCATACAAAGCTTCAATTCCCTATAATTACAGGGACTATACCTTGCAGCTGTTTCTATATACACAGAAAGAAGAAGATTTAAATTCTTGATTTAAATGTTGATTTACATCTAGAATGACAGTAGAAATAAGGTGAGACTAGGCATACAGCTGTGTTGCCTCCTTTAATTCTTTGAAGGCAAAATTATGTGTTTGTCTATGCATTAAATGTGGCCCTTTACTCCCACAGTTACAAAATAAAAAATTATGATGGGCTGGGCTGAAAAGGTGACAAGTATCACTTGCATCACTAGTAAGTTCAAGGTATTACAAAAGTAACCGTATTAATTTTATTCAGTGACTACTGGCTTTCACTTAGCTCAGCTGCTTGGCATGATAGATGAAATAGGAAGTATTACATTTCAAAAACAGGCCTTGTACTAATTTAGCATTCAGAAAAACAAGAAGCTGCATTTATATTGGGCAGCAACTCACTAGAGCCCGAGGCAAAGGTCATATCACCCATTACTTTATGTCCAATTAACAGAAAATATCAGATATTGAACATGGAACTTTCTGCATGCAACAAGGAATGAGAGTTCAAGCCTTCAGAATCTCAGAACTGGATTTCAGTTCTCAAATGCAGTCTCTGAGCAAGGGGAACCAGATACTGAAGCACAGAAATGACATGAGATACAGAGTACATGTTAACCAACTTTTTTTTCTTTTTATTTCCCTTTATCTTTATTCTAGGTTTGTCATCTCTGCCATCTTTGTTCTTTTTTGTTTTATATTGTTTCCTTGTTTTAAAATGTTTTTAACAATTTGTAAGCAGCCCAGAATCACTCAGATGGCATATACGTTTAACAAATTATATTATTTTTGAATGGTTTTAAAATGCATATAAAATACCCAAATCAAAGATACCATCAAATGTAACAGTATATTTCTGCTCAGAGTCTCTGGAAATGGAGCACCATAAAAGATGAAGTAATAAATAAATAAAATATTCTTAGTTGGTTGACACTACAATAGATATTAGCATGTATATTATTAGCAGTAATGTAATATTATCTCTCTACTTAACTGGACCTGGGGGATTATTGTGAGAATAAAAAATGGGAAAGGGAATCATAAATAGTGCTTTGTCTGCATATTAAACAAAACGAAAACATATTTACCGTTGCCATATTTATAGAAATAATAGATACAGACTTTGATTATAGCATTTCTGAAAAAAGAATGTCAATTTAAATGCTAATAGTAAATTTAAACATCAATACATCCCTAAATATAAATAATTATGCTCAATTTGCCTGTTAGGAATTATTTAAATATTACAACCTACTGATTTATTGTTAAGTTAGTGAAGCTAGAATATCATGGACCTCTATATTTTTCCTGTAAGTTCAAATCTAAACAGAGAACTATCTAAGGTTTTGTACAGCTGCTTGCTTCAAAGCACCCAAATCACGTAAGTCTTAAAAAAACTTGGTTCATTTTCCTTGGTGCCAATAAAATAAAAAAAGCTAAATGCTAAGAACCAGAGACACATGTAATAATCAATTCTGTGTATTTCCCCCCATATTTTTAAATGTTGTTAGAGAGAGTAGCTTATGTTATCCTATCCCCATTCCTTATTCCCCCAAGTGTTTTGTAAGATCTTGGTAACTCTCCCTAGTTCATCTCACTGAATAGCAATATATCCAATTCAGTTAATCTCACTACAAATATATAAAACAAAAATTTTCTGTATTTTGAAACAATGAGCTACTAATATTGTTTCCTTTGTACTACAGGTTTAAGGCAAAAAACTGAGAGCAGTTTAGAGATTACGCAGGTGACAAAGGTGAACAAAACTTTGCACATTGGCCCAAGTAAATCTGTTGCAGAATATCTGACTACATCTTTAATCCTAAAACAATGCCATTAAAAAGAAAAATACTGTGAAAAAGAATCCTTTGTAGATAGATTTAATGAATTTTAGGAGCATAAATGAAGTAGTTAGGCTTGTTTATTTACTTTAAAAAAAGAGAGATGCAAATGAAATGGAAATGCCTCATTTCCAGAGTTGCTGGGAATAGCACAAAAGCACATGCTGTCACACAGCTGGTATTCAAGTATACTGCTACCATCCCAGCTGAATGGCTATCAGTATGAAGTGCTGGCCAGGCTAAAACAAAAGATCACCAAGCCATTCTTATTCTTCCTCCTGAATTGGCAGTTCCAGTCTTTTAAATGCAGCTACTAATTTAGTCTGAAGCAATATACAATGCAGATCATATTGTGCAAAAGTCTATGGCACTGGGCTCATGCCAGTAATTTTCTCCACAGATTGTCAATAGAGGATGTTTCCCAATTTCCAATGAGGAAGCTATCTGGGAAGAAGACAGAAATGTGAGGATATGTAATTTATTTATTTATTTTCTATCCCGCCTTTATTTTTTTGAGGGTTTCAGTTAAGAAAACAGGAGATCTAAAGATTGCGGTGGTCTGTGGAAAATTGAAAACCAAAAGCTGAAACACTGAATAGGCAGAGAAGTACAAAGCAATATGATAGATTAGAGGTTGCATAAAAGCAAACTTGAACACTTTATCTTCATGTACATTGTTATTTCATCTTCATGCTACTTCAATATGTATGCCCTAGAAGGGCATTCCAAATACCCAAGGAAAAGCAACTCTATTTCATTGCCAAGAAACACTGATTGCATTTTTAAAAATACATACTTATTCCATTATATATACGTAAGATTCCTATGCTCATGTACAGTGCTGGCTTGTTTCAATGGGAACTGTGCAAGTGAACTTCATACTGATTTATACTAAAGACCCACCAAAGCAACACTGTTCAGAAATACCCATAATCTTTCCCAATTTATTGAGACTGCATGCTTAATTCAATCTGTAGTTAAGAGGATGAGCATCAATGGATGGGTAAGTCTAGTATGAATACTGATAAGATTAACTATACAACTAGTAAACCATTACAGTAATTGTTTTTGATTAACCATATATGTATAGTAGTTAGCAAACAATTGTGGAATCTTATCCAACAGATCTCTCAAAGAGGCCAAGTGTGGGCTGAAGTTTAGGATCAATCTGTTGCTTTTTAAATGACATTTACATTTCACAGGATTTTCTGATATCCAACCTAAATTTTAGGAATTACTCTATTTTCCCTTAAAGCACTTCTTGTCTGTTATGAAATCCATTGATTATTGTAGCACCACTTTTACCATTCTTCAGCTGAAAGTCTTTCAAATAAAATAAAATAATATGACAACAAACAAGGAAAGATACAACACACAGCAAAAAAAAAAAAAAAGTACAGCAAGGAAAGATGAGAAAAGGCCAGATCAGATATGGAGAGGAATCCAAAATTCCTGGCCTTGCAACAGAGCTGATGAAGAGGCCACACAATTCTCTATTTCTGTAGGTTACAGCCTGATTATCTTTCCTGAAACATAGGGATGAAAACAAAACCTAATCCTCTCCAGTAAATATGTTGTTGATACCTCACAGAAGTATGTCCCATATGTTCCTTATATTTTCATTCAATAATAATTTGTATAACTGGCAATAGCAGGACATTGAAATTACTAGATTTCATCCAATTATTCTTTGACGCATTTGTTAAATTGTAATTCTACCCTCCAAAGTACTTTCAAAGTATCATTTAGTATGGGCAGTTGTATCACTAAAGCTAACCATGGATGAATGAGACTAACACTGAGGTGAAAAATCATGGTTGAACAATACCGAAGCACAATTTCCACAGGTCTGGTACAAGCTTTTAAACCATATAGAAGTTTGTACCTTTCCTTTTCCAAGAGATCTTGTCAGTGCTGAAAACTGGAAGGATTGATTGGTTGGTGTTTCACAGCGACTTTTAGTTCCTTCTATTTCACCAGCTTCACTTCTCTCAGTCTGGTTTGCATTTCTAAATCAAAGGTGCACAAAGTGTTGCTCAAGGGCCACACTTGTTTTGTACAGCATGTCAACAGCCACATGCAGAGCAAAAGTAGACCTACTTTGGGGATGGGGCAGGATGTTTTTAAGAGATAAATTGAATGTATTAAGCCTCTGCAAGACTTCAAACTCCCCTCCTTCCCCAAAAAGCAGGTTCAAATGTTTGGGATTATCCTCTCTGACCTGTACTTGGGGCTCAACATTATGCCAGAAATAAGGCAAAGAAACAACCCTGAGTCAGGAATGAAGCTCTAGTCTTTATTGTTTCTACCATATAAACAGAATATTGCCAAACTGAGCAAAACTAGCAGGCTCTAAGGGAAAACCCCCAGAAACTCTAAGGCGGGTCCTGTCTGATCCTCTTGGCCAGGTGCCCAAAGCTTTCTACACTGTGCGCGCGTTTTCCCCTCCGGAAGGGGCCCCTTCCTTCCTTGCCTGCAATCTCCATAACACTTTATAAACTAGATCTAATGAACACCTAGTCTGCCATATTAGAGTGCTTTGTAACTTGATATAGTCTCACATACTTTTTATGCTGCACTACACCCGTCTCTAATGAGAGCCAGTTTGGAGTAGTAGTTAAGGCACCAGGCTAGAGACTGGGAGTTCTAGTCCCACCCTAGGCACAAAGCCAGCTGGGTGGCCTTGGGCCAGTCACTTTCCCTCAGCCCTAGGAAAGAGGCAATGGCAAACCACTTCTGAAAAACCTTGCCAAGAAAACTGCAGGGACTTGTCCAGTCTCCAAGAATCTGACATGACTGAATGGATTTAAAAAAAACAAACAAAAAAACACCACCTGTCTTATGCTCCTACTCCTTTTTTTAGAGTCTTACTTTTTATGTATGTGTTTAACTTTTTAAACTTTTTATCTTTTATATCTTCTAGCTTTTTATAATACCTTTTAGATTTTCATTTTTTATTCTTGATGTATAGTTTTAGAATCTTCATGCTTCTTTTTAATTTCTGCACCCCACCCTGTAATAAAGATTTGATGACCCACTCTGTGGGCTGCCAAAGGTGTATCCTAGTGGGCTGGCTGACGCACAACCATACTGTGAGGCTTCTCTTGGCCAATATTCGAACTAGCAACAGGCAGTGATTCAAGGATTTGATAAGTATGCTTACTGCAAGAATTGGAAAAGCCGTAAGAGAAGAACTCCAGTGACGGTCAACAGTATAACACAAGCCCTATTTATAGAAAAGGGAAGATTGATTTTTTTTCTTTCTTCCATCTGTGTGGCATCATGGGCTTACAACCGCACACTTTGGGTGGAAGGAATAGTTATACTGTACCTATGTAAGGTTCCTGTAACAGAAGATTCCAGGTTCAGGGTGTTTGCTTCTGGTCTTGTTAGATCTAGGCCTCATACCTGCTTTATGTAACTCTCTTCTATATAGGCCTGGAAGTATGGCCTACATGTTGAATACAAAGGTCCTTCAGGCTTTATCTTCTTTAGCTGCTTTTACTCTATGGACTTTGGGAGCAGAGGTCTATAATGATAGTTACAGAAAACATGGTTTTTCATAATTCAGGGACATGTCAAAGGGTAGAAGAAAATACTAAACATAACACATGGGGAAACTTCTGCAACCAGTTGGTTGCATTCTGCTAATAGACTAAAAAGGGCATCCTCTAACAGCTCATCCACCATATCATTCTTGCCCTGGCTGAAAGATAGCCCATCTACCTTTTGGAAAGGAAGAATCCTCAAAGCAGAGCCTCATCTTGTTACCAGCATGGTGCTGAGGCAGGCTGAAGCTGGATGAGGGTAATATGGCAAGAAAGAGGTGCTGTCCACGGGAAACTGAAAGAAAATCTCCTCTGAGAACAATTTATTGCCCACGGAGAAGTCTTCGAAGGGTGGCAACCTACTGAGTTCCAGATGACCTGCCGGAGGGCTGCTTCCGCATCCGGCTATTGAGCTATGTACCTCAATGCACATTACAGCTTTGGCTGCCGGAAAGAGCAGAACCTCACCCAGCAACCTTTATATTTGTTTAATCTACAAAATATTGTTCTTGTGGAAGACCTTCCACAAGGTTACCTCCTGCTGGTGAGCTCCAGGTAGGGAAACTGTGAAAACTTTGGCTTCACTGACTGAGCACCAAACAGTATTTTGTGATGCTGACATGAAGTTGCAGGAATCAAGAATCCAGCATTGAGAAACACAAACTTAATATAGTATTTGTTCAATTCTTTTAATATTATCATCCAGAGAATTCCAGAATTAAGAATGTTCTAGGACATTAAAACGTTGACATGAGCAAAGGGATAGGAAGGAATCATGGCACAGTAAGAGAAAAAAGAAGGGGTGGCACAAGAAATAAGTGACCTCATCTGCCTTTGGATCCGGCCCAAACAACTACCTTAATGCATCCTCTAATAGACCCAAGGGAATGCAATCCTCATCAGGAAAAACATTTTTTTTTTAATGACTAGCAATGATTTCTAAGATATCATAAAGGAATCTTTTATCTAGAGGTGTTAAGGATTGAATCTGGGGCATTTTGTTGGCATCATTATCTGTTCTTTTTTTCACACAGCTAAGCCAGGCCACCAGATTCTCATGCTTAATGATTGCTTCCTGAACTAAGATGGCAGTATATTCTGACAGTAAGCCATATTTATACAAAATGGAATCCACATTGTGAACTGGTTTTTTTAATGAATGCAAAATATTAAAAAAAAACTTAGAAAGGCAACTTTTAAGGAAGAGCTCTAACATGATACCTTTATATATGTTTACAATCCTATGCACTATTTGCCTGCTCATGCATAAGAGTGCACCATGATGATCAAATGGGGTTGCATGTAAGCCTCTTTCCCATATCCCCATGACACGGTTGCTTAGAAAGATATTTGCATGGATAGACTGATGTTCTGTAGAACACGTTCAGCTGAATGGACTACTGCCCTGCATAAAGTAGGGAACCTGCCTAACTTTTATGGGGTTTAAGAAGCAGCAGCGTAGAAGGACAATAGAAATATCTTTGAAGTATCTATTCTTAACATAGCTCTGAGAGGAATTTAAAAGGATTTTAAACTACAATTAATGTTAAGAAAAGAACTCAAACAATGTGATTAATTCTAGTGGAAAGGCTCTGTGAAATATATGTGAAAGAAAACTTTCAGGAAAAAAACATTACTCAGCCAGATGGCAGTAACCTCTAACTCAAGATCTGAATATCTCCTGGCAGAAGACTCTCACTAACCCACAGCATTTTTCTATTTCCTACTGCAAAAAATTATTTCCTCAAAATGCTTACAACAGATTTCCATGAAGAGTTTTAGAAGAGTTGTGTCTATGCTGATTGCCCTCTCAAAACAGTATTGTATTGTATTCACCTCTTCATTCAGCAGATTTCATCCTATTTGGAATAGTAATTTCCATATGGATAGTGCAAAAGATAGAAGAAAATCAGAAATAGTGTGGGGATGAGAATTCAAAAATTGGATAGGATAGACAACCTGAAAATGTTTCCCATCAAAATCAGTAAGGTCAACATATGAATGGGGTTTGGTATCAGAAGCAAGGCCATTCAAGAAAAATGGAAAGATTTGGGCTAAAAAAAGACTAAGGCACATGTGGCTTATCTCATAATGAATAAGGACAGATGTCTGTTTGGAACATTTTTCAGAGTAACATACCACTGAAAAATGCTACTGAATCAGTGTTATGTTCCCTTTAAATTGTGATTCGTCACTTCCACATGGGATGAACAGAACCTTGCGTACCACAAACCTCAGGCTTTCAACACAGTTAAGTGCAAATGCATGGCTGCCTGAAGCTAATAGTATATAAATAGGAAAATGAAAAGCCCTTGCAAAACTCCCTCTGATCAGCTCTGAAGCTGCTAATATATGAGGTGAAATGTCTCTAGAATCGCATAAAAGAGAATTTATTTTTGCCTAAGGTTACTCTATTTTCTGTTGGTGGAATTCTCAAGAACAATGATTTATTTATTTTTTCCTTTATTGCTTTTAATAAAAAAGGAAATACATTTTATAAAATAAATTCTTAGCCCTGATTGCATCACATACTCTTTTAAAATAGAGAATTCATTAATCTGGATGTCATAGTAACAAAGGCTTGCCCAGCTGTTACCAGAACTGCAGCCAGTTAAGCAGCACACTGGTGACTCCACCAAATAGTTCAGTAAACAATGAGGAAACCCTTTATGCTGAGGACGATTTATTAGATATGCCTATTCACCATTAGCCATAATTACAACATATATTCTTAGTGGAAGGTTTGAAATAATATTCATTTTCCTTTTCTTCTGGAAGTTTATGAGGACCGTTACAAGTTACATTGTCCCAATATTTGGGGAAGTGCCATTTCATGACATTAAAAGCATTTAGGGTTTTATTTCCAGTATCAACTATTAAAGGTATTAAAAAAATAAGCATCGGCTTAAATTAAATGATAAAGACATGAATGCAACATTTCTAGGGGAAGGGAAGGGAAGTATAATGATGTACAAGCAATGATGCATTTTGTTCTGCCTTGACCTTGAGCAGGCACTGTGTTACAAAGAGTGGGAAGCTAAATCAAAAGGACCAATTAACCCTTTGAAACCACAGGTTTTTAAGTGTCAGATTTCCTAAAATGTTATTGTTCTGAATGATCTATAATCTCTGTAATCTCTTCAGATTAACTAAAAAAGAAAATAAATTGCTTCCAATGTTATAAACATTTACATCATGAGAGGTTACGTATTTTTGCACAGAATTACATAGTATCTAATGTTAGTATAATATATTATTTTTATTTTTGTTAATAGCCTCATTGGCTATTAATCATCCTTGGCTCTTATATAGGCGTGTTACCATCAATAATATTATTGGGAATGAACACCCATTACAATCTTCTCTCACTTGAGGTAGCTCCCCAATAATTATTTACAGAGAAAACAAATCCATCCAGTTTTCAAAGATGGGCATCCATGCTGCCTGCGCTGCACCAGATGGAGCTTGTAAGTTTCTGTATGCCACAAACGAGTGGCATTATCTTCCTCTCAATGTATGTCAAATCCCTGTCCTTTCCACCCCATCACACCGATAAAGGTAAAGCAAGCTTTTGAGGCTTTAAAACAAAATAGCTCCCCAAGAAATGCCTATTCTTTCACAACAGCAAGCTACCACTCTTTTGTTAAATCAAATGCATTCCAGTTTTCCAGCATATAATCTATCAATCTCCCAAACACCTTCATTATTCCACCTTTATAAATGACTGTATTGGCCATAAAGCCACAAAGTATAAGAGAGAGTCTCGAAGAGACCCAGATACGCACACACGCTGAACACCTTCAAGAGCAATCATATTTTCTTCAAGTGGCCTGGATTCAGCATCCCCATCAATTCTACACTGCCTTGCAGCCAGTGTCGAAGACATGCATATAGAGAGCTGGATGAAACCTTCACAGCACCCCCAGTTCGTCAACAAACTAGAACAACACATTTTGTTGCTGCTATTCAGCATACCAGATAGTCGTTGGCTGTGGATCGAAACCACAGAGCAAGTTCTATTCCAAAACAGAAATACAAATCAGGCAACACATTTACTTACATGACGACTCAGTGCCAAACATGGCTGGCTCCAGATGCTTGTATTTCAAAAGATGGGTTAAAAGGGAGAGAGATTAGAGGGAATCTATAAGAGAAGGGATGAGGCTGCTACACAGCAGGAATCATGAAGCCAGACAATGCAGTTCCCACAGCTATCCAACTGCCAGATTTTACGTTTCCCAAGCTTCGCTCTACAGACAGCCTTTCTTGCTGCTCTTAAAGCAAAAACAGTTCTTCGCAATGGCAACAGAAAGCTTTAAAAAATCAGGAGTATGTTTTTTTAAAATCCAGAAGACAAGGAATAGTCTGTGTCTCTTCTGTTGATGCACTGAGGCAGAAATAGGTAGCAGACACTCTATACTGCAATCCACAGCCCCTGCTCTCAGTAAGACAATAGCATAGCTTATGCATACACTGGATGACGTCAGAATACTGCAAAGACTGACTGCTGTTAATCACAGGCTCAGAAGGAGACTGAATAGAGCACCGCAATTCAAATGGGAATTCTTTTGTCACAAAATACAGAAGACAAAGAACCACATATATTTTGCATCCTTGCAGAGGGGGAAAGAAAGGAAGAAAGAACAACTATACAGAGGACATGGTGAATGTCAAACATATTTGTTCTGCTACAGCAAGTGCTTCTTGCAAGTGAAATGCATTCACCACAATATTAAAAACAAAAATACTTAGCTCTAAACGATGTTCAATTCACGTCTTGAAGCGGATTGCTTTTCATCAAGAATGGGAAAAAGTAATAACCCGAGGCCTATTATTTACTCAGAGCTCAAGCTAACAAATTATCACCTAAACTATCTATAAAAAGATATTTATCTATTTACTGCAAGTGTATCTATGTACCTCAATAGACCAACTGTATCTATTTACACTAAGTATATGCATGCAGGTTTAATACTGACCAGGGAAGTTCAACTGAAAGCTCACTGATTAGATATGGCCTTAAGCCAATTTTGTCTAATGGCCTCACAAAGGCACAGAGAATCTGTATCCCTCCGGATGTTCCTAAGAAATCCTAGCACACCCTTGCTAAATAAGCCAATGATGAACAATGCTATGAGCTGTAGTTCAGCTACATGCTTTGTAACTGTGAAGCCTGTTTCATTTTGCAGCCACATTACAGCTGGCTATTCCACCTTCAAGAAAATATTGGTGACCATATTTGCCTTATAAGCTTCTTCTCCTCCTCCTGCAGAGTGTGGCTTATTAGCTTCCTCTCCTATTCTAGCTCCACTTGCTCTGCGTGTATTCCTGTCTTTTGCTGTTGCCAGCCTGCCTTTCTTTCACTTCTTGAAATGAACCTAGAATCCGTATCTAGAATCAGTAAAATACTGAAGTTAATACTCCCCCGTTAATTTTTAATAAGAGAATTAACATCAATTATCATGTGTACTTGAGCAAAATATTTGTGGTTTTTTCACTTCCATCATACAGAGATGCTCAAGTACAAATAACTGATTATACAAATACCAATAAACTGAATTTGATCTGGGATTCATTAATATAGTAGCAGATTGTACAATGGCTCACAGAAAACTATTACAGCTGCACTTAGTTTTGTTCTTTCTCCATCAAACTATCATAATGAAAAATAAAGAAAACTTAGAAGAAACCTTTAAGTAAGAAGAGGGATGCCTTTTGTTCATTGTGACTTTACACATTCAAAATCAGACTGTCATGACTCCAGGTCATTAGTAGCTAAATCAGTACTTTGCATTAGTTGGATCAATTTGGACTAGAGGAGGGAAAGTACATATAGAACCCTTTCACTAGTGCTACCTTAGTCAGCTGGAGAAAGCATCAAAACCAATCGATGATTAGATAATGTCCTGCTGTAACATTAGAATTACCTAAACATGAGGAAAAATCCATTGTATCTGCTCGGATGCAACAGTTGTAACAGAATCCATTAACGTACCATTTGTTACCAAAATTAAACCTGACAATATGAGAAGCACAAAGCTGACTGTGTGTGTTCAACTCTTGCCTATTTTGGCTTTGAATAAGTGGGTTCAAAAAATTGTGGAAGGTGCTATGGTATTTCACCAAAAGTCAAGATGAATGTGACAGGACATGTACGAAAATAACCCTCTCTTTACTTAAATTGTGATGCCACTCAAGCAGGTTCTTCCTGAGGATGAATGTTTACCTTAGCAGGTAGGAAAAGGAGAGACTCCTTACAACCTTCCCTTTCCAGGTGGAAAAACGTTTGTTCTTTTGAAAACTGGAGGCTGTTGTGCAGCAGGAGAGAAAAAGTTGTCTACGAAGTTGGTGGAAGGGACAAAGAGAAAGCTGAGATTCTTCATCAACCTCTGATTAAAACTGGAATTTGCAGGAAGAATTTTTTAGATAAAAAATTCACACAGTGGTAACTGTTCCATGAGTCATCAGTTCTCCAAAGGAACAGGAAAGCTGAGAAATGTGCTAAGTGTGATTTCTTTGTCTGGGTATTTAAGACTGATTTTTTTGGTCTTTGGTAAGTATTGTCTCTCTGTATGTTTAGTCTTTGTGTATTTTATGCAATTTGGCACCTTTTTTCAAATCAGAGTTACTTTTAAATAGTGGCAGGTCAGCATCATCTTGGTATCCACTCTTACATATTTTTCTACTGGAGGTTTCCTAAGCTGCTATCTGAGCAGCCTCATATTTTTATTTCCTTCATGTGAGAGGAAGGACTGTGGCTTACATTCCTCTCTCTTCCATTATCTTTTAGGGATTCTTTTTCCTTATTTCGTCCTTTAACCAGGAGATTGGTGCGTGGGGGTGGCAGAGAAAGGAAATAGTAATGTGGACAACTGAAGGAGATGTGAAACAAAGACAAACTGAAAAATGGAGGAAAGAAGAAGAGTTGAGGAATGAAGAGAGAAAGAATGGATGCAAGGAACCCAGGACAGCAAAGAAGAGTTAGCCTAAGCTTCAACAGTCATCTACACTTCTGTAGCCTAGTAGATGCCAGCTGACTGGCACAACCAGTCAACAGTGTCCAGCAGGAGACCAGCAACTTTGGGAGAATCCAACAGGGACTAAGATGGCACACCAAGTACTAAACAGGATAAAGTCAGAATGGACCAGATATAGCAGGTCCCAGAAAGCCCAGGGTAAGACAAAAACTATTGAGCCACCGTCACTACCACAGACAAGGTGCAAGCATAGTATCCAGTCAACTGAGGTCACACAGGTTATCGGCAAACTGAGCTGGAGAGGATTGAATAAAATCTAAGCATAATTTTATTGGAAATTTTACTGGAAATAAGCACATCTCGAGGGAGTTAACTTTTTTTTTAAAATCAGAATACATGGCAAGAAATACTAACACCCATCATGGGGCTATTCTCATGGTTTTAGCAGATAAATATAAGCACACATACACCTTTATATGTTGCCTTCATCAATTTAAAATCAGTTTTTGATTCCATCCCTACAGAAAGAATCTGGTGGAAGCTGTTTCATTCATCCATAGATTGGTGGTTACTCTGCTTAATTAGAAAGTTGCATGAAAAGTTATATGAGTAAGATGCGGTAGCTGCGGCCACCTCAAGGCAGATATGCCAATTCAGAAAAGAGTAAAGCAGGGCTCCTCTTCTTTTCAATATCTATGTGAAATCACTGGTCACTACTTTAATCAAAGCAGAATTCCACACCCTTAAAATTAACAATATACAGCTGGCTGCAGTTCTCTATGCTGATGATGCAGCCATTCTGTCCCTAACTCAGAAAAAGCCTATAGTTCTCAGCCAATTACTGTAAGGAAGAAAGGCTCACAATAAACTATTCTAAAACCAAAATCATGGTTTTCTCAAAGGGGTTTAAATATCACAAATATCAGATAATAATACAGACCAGGTTTTATCCTTTAAATATCTTGGTATAGTATTCCAACCGTCTGGAATCTGGTGTGAACAAATTAAATGTTTCTGATAAGGCCAATAACAGTACTAAGGCCTGTGTCTCTTTCACACCAAAAAGGCAAGAACATACCTCTGAGCATACTCTCTAAAGCCAACTTCATCTCCCAGATGTTATATGGCTCTCAGGTATGTGCATATAATAACTTAAGGCCCTTTAATATAATTAAGTCCAGATTCCTGAGAGTGCTGTTCTGATTACCTTGCTGCATTTTGAACACAGTACTTCAATTAGAAACTGGGATGATGCCACTGAAATTTAAGATCTGCATATGCTGGCTCTACTTTAGCCTCAAGCTTCCTTTTTCAAGCAGTTCCGTAGCTGCCATGATCTTTTTCTTTTTTTAGAAAGCCAGAACTCAGAAAGTGTGGCTTCTCATGCAAAGCCCACTGACCATGGGGCTATCAAGCTGCAATCCAGCAGCAGGTGTTTGACAAAGCTCTTGTTGTATGTCAGTTAGAGAAGGGCAAATTAGGTAATCAATACTGGCAGGATATAAACAGGAAACCCTTCATGCCAGCAAATAACATAATCAATATTAATTGTACAAGGCCCTGTAGAGCTTTTTCCTCAGCCCGCTTTAATGTCTTGCCCTCTGAGGTATCACAGGAAAGGTAACAATGACCCTTTTGCAGTGTGGACCTGCTCATGGCCTGGAGGATGCTGAGATTCTAGCTCAAGTGCCCCTTCAATGTCCTTTCTACAGCAACTTGCATCCTGTCCTCGTAACTCTGCTTGCTATCAGTAGTTCCATTTGTTCTCAGGACCAGGATCTCAAACTGTGTGTTTTCTTTTTCTGCTATCAGAGAATATAGCATAATATCTATCCCTTTTAATTTTTGTGGTATTTTATGATGTGATTATGTTTTTATCAGCTGCCCAGAGTTATTTGGTTAAGATGAACGGCCACATACATTTGCTTGAATAAAAACATAATTTTAAAAAATTATTTCAGCTGATGTTGCTATATGCAGAAAATTACTCTCCTAATTTTACAACCTCATACACAATGCTTTCTGCACTGTCTTACGTTTTTAGTTATCCCTCAATTGCCACTGGTCACAATGTATATACATATGGGCATGCACACATACTCAATAATAGTAACATGTTAGTATTTTATTCATAAAGTACTTTTATAAACTGGATAATTAGTGTTAAGTATTTAGATTTTCAGTATTTTACTATTTGTATTTATAGTATTTGACAGACTTTTATTCACTTCTATTGATCTCCTAGAAAATGTTTATATATCTTAATGTGAGCCTTGCAATTTCTTAAAATATATATATAAGAGGCTGGCCAATGACTAATATAATTATTACTAAAATCTAGAACCATAAGAGTATAGAACTGTAAATGAAGTTGACTTTAAGCAGAGGTTAAGATACATAAAGCAAAAGGAAAATAGCTCCTTGCAGTAAGAAAAGCAAAACTCTTTATATTGAAATATTTTTGTAATAAAATCCTATTTGAAGGGAATTGTTCAACCTTCTGACTGATTCTGTCATCAACCTCCAAATGGAATCCACATGTAATTACTTAAAAGTTAAAAATTAAATTCTATGTGCTTTTTTTTTAAAAAAAAATTTGATTCTATTTTTTGTGAGATTGATCTATCTCCCTACAGAGTAAAATAGGCTAATTTCCCTATCCACATCTTTTAATGCTACAGGGCCAGAATGTGACAGTATAGAATTTTTCTTTTTCACTTTTCACTAAGAAGCTCAGGCTGCCTGAATCTCTCTAACATACAGGAGTTGGGGGAAGGACACTAAGTAAGTATATCCTTGTAGAAGGTAGTGAGAACTACCAAGCAGAGGTATAAACCCAAAAGGTTTCTATCTGTTCTTTTTTTAAAGAGTGCTTATACTACCTGAGTGACAAATCTAGATCTATTCAGATCTGGTCTGTTTCAGAGATAGCTTTGGCCACTATTGTTAACAGCTTTTGCTAGGATATAGGAAGCTATGGTATCATTTTTGACAGTCTAGTCAGAATAAGTCTTGAGATCACCCTACTATATTGAGTTCTTTTCTGGAAGATTAGTTTCACAAGATAATTCTGAGATACCTTTAATTCCTTGAATCTCACAAGTTTCCATTTTCTTACCTTTGTCATTAGGTTTTGGGATTTATCTAGAGATTTGGGAGGTGCTATAATCATACAAATGATATACAACTGAAATGTGCTAGCAATCTGAAACTGAGGCAATACTATTATTGAATTATTCATAGAGCATAGGGTAATTCTCCCAATGCAGGTTTCAGCCTGTTCTTAAGAGTAGCATTTCCCTTAAAAAAACATAAAGTTCATACTTTGGGAATTCTCATGAATTCAGATAGCAACCAATACTTACAGCAGTATTTCAGCTAAAATTGTTTCCTAGACGGTCATACCTAACAAAAATGATCCATGCAGTTCTTCTATCATTGTGGAGTTTTCTCTGAACAGTCTTTGGCAGATTCAATTAGTCCAGAATGCAGTATCAGTTACATCCATTTTACAGAATGAAAATACTTATGAGCAAAATCCAAAGCCATAGCTGTTTATAATTAAGAAAAACTTGGGACTTCATTGAGCAGAAAATAATTTCCTGTATCTTTACAAGTATAGATACAAGACCAGCCATAATATATTATAAAGTTTCTGTAACTGCGACTCATTTAAATTTTTCTCACAGCTGCTTCATTTTTAGCGCCACTGCCAAACAAATATAAATTTGTTGAAAGGGGCTTTTTATCATCATTATTTTATTCTGAAATACATTTAAATTTATTGTGTTTTCAAGAGGGGAAAAAATGGCATTGGTTTCCAATTGTGGGTAGTTTGGCAATGACTTTTAACTACTGCTGTTGGAATAGAGAGCAACAATGTTTGAGAAAACCTAAAATAAATACTTTTCAGCATATTGACATTCTCAGATTTTTTTTAAAGCACAACTAAGCCACCTTCACCATGCACAGCTGATTGTTTGCTTGCTCTTACTTTAAAAAATATGTAAACATAGGATGGATAAAGCAGTTAAATTGCATTAAAAATTGTCTTGCAAAATCAGTTTGCAAAATTTAGAGAACAGTAAGTGCCTATGTTCTGATCCACAACATGAATTAAGTTAGTTTGTTTAAAGCGTGGACCAGATTCAGTTCTGCCCATTGGTAATAATAAACAAATTCAAGTTTTTAAGCTCATTTATGGTTTCTTACCAGAATTTACTTAAGATTTTAATAGTAAGGCCAGAGGGGTGCTATCTTATCTACAGTATATACACACTGCTAAGCTTTACGAAAAATGTTCATGTGAAACCGTAATTCAAACAAATAATAAAGAATACAAGAAGCAATAAAAACTCATGTGACTGATCAAATTGTAACTTGATAGAGCATCTGCACTGTGTGCAGAATATCCCAGATTCAATTCCTGGCATCTCCTGGAATTGTATTTGAAATACTAGAATACTGCTGCCAATTTCTCTAGACAACATGCAGATAGATGAAATAGTTGTCTACAGTATCTCAATTCAGGACAGCTTCCTCAGCAGTTGCACAGACACACTTAAGTTTTAATGACAATATCCTTGTATATGTAGTAGGGTACTCATAATTCTCCTTATACAATGTAAATACCAAAGGGAGTATGTTTCTTTAGTTTACAACACAGCAAGCATGAATTTAAATAAAAGCATCAAGATGATTAATAAAACCTTTAAAGAGTCCAAATACTGTATCTCTTTCCTCTGAGCAGTTCTAGGCTGAGAATTCTAAAACAAACTAATAATACTTATGAGTATATGGTAAGGGATTTCTTTCAAAATAAGTGGAAAAAAGAGTGTTAAAATGGAAGAGGAGGAACAGCCATTTTTAAACATTATATTCTCCAACATCAAAATGCTTCAACTGCAGTTGCAAAGTCTCTTCTCTTAGGGGTGCCTTCTTCCAAAAAGTAAGATAGGGATTTTCATTTTTTTTTTCTCCCATGGATCAAGATGATTATGATTGTTTTTATATGCCTTGAGATAAGATACATTTAGCCATGCAGAATAGGCTGCATTTTCAGAGGAAGATGATTTTATACATCTTAAAGAACCATTACACATTTTGAGTAGTGGTATTCTTATTTGGTATATGCTTACACCTTACACAAGATCCTTATACCTTATACAAAAGATAAACTGAGCCCCAATCCTCTGCAACCACAGGGTGATATTACACAATGTAGCTCAACTCTTTTTATACCTAGTATGGCAAATGAATGACTTTCTGGTCTTACTGATGCAAAAACTATGATTCATTAAATTACAATTTTCTGTTTTGGTTCCTGCAGGCCAAAGTATCTGCATTTTTGAACCATGGCAAAAGATAGACTTGGTCTTTGCATTTTCAGAGCTTAGGGAAGCAACCATTTTCTGCGTTCTTGAAGATTAGAAGTAATTTTATACTAAAAAACTAACAATGATTCTGTACTCCATCTACAAACTCCATTTAGGAATGACGGTGAATTACTGCAAGCTTCATGACTTAAGTATCTGCTTCTTCTTTGTTTTTTGTTAGCATCTAAACCAGCCTTTCTCAACCTTTTGACCTTGGAGAAACCCTTACAATATTTTCCAGGCCTCGGGGAACCCCTGCACATTCAGGCTCAAATATAGGCCAGAAGTTACAAAATGATTATATTTGTTTCATGTGTAGGCCTGTATATATGCATTAACAGTGTTCTTAAACTAAAAATAAAGAATGAAACTTACCTCTTTAATGTGAAGTTGCCTATATTTGAAATATTGTTTAAAATAAATTTTGATCTCCCAAGGAACCCCTAGGGACCTCTCGTGGAACCCTAGGGTTCCATGGAACCCTTGTTGAGAAACCCTGATCTAAATTGATAAAGAATTCAGTGGAACTCAAAAGCTTGCTCTCATTTGGCATTACTTTACTTCTAATTAAAGTATTACCAGGTTATGTATTTTGCATTCCCCTACCTCTCTAAACTTGGCAGTGATTGCTTTTTATTTTTCTTTCACCGTGGCTTTCAAATGCTTTTCTAAGCCATTTTTAATCTAGGCCTATGCTAGGAGAATTTTTTTTCTTCTTAAATTCTGGAAACGTTTTTGCTGAAGTCATGGTGGAACCCTTTACAGTACTCTAATACATGCCAATTCTTCTACCACTGGCAAAGAAATTTCTAACATGTTCCAGTTCAAAAATAAGCTAGTCTATCAAAAATTGATTTTGGAATATTCTGACAGGAAAATATTTGCAATGTATAAAATCAACTTTACAGAACCGCATTACAGAATACTTGGATTATAGTGTTTGAAGGAAAATATATTTTCTTGTCAAACAACAGAGACAGCGTGCCCAAGTTATCCACTGTTTATTAATAATATCGAATCACAGATTCCTCATGCAGCTTTTATAAATGAAATAAATATCAACCAATTGGCTGGGAAGATTTCTTTGGAAAACACTGACTTAACAAATGCATAGAAACATCTGACATCAACAGACAGAAAGTCAGAGGGCAGGGAATAAACACAATAAGCAATTCATTACATAGATTCCATTAAACAATTTATCATGCTATGAATTTTAATTTTAATACATTCAGCAAATTAAAATAATCTTAATTGTTACATTGAAAATACTGTTTTTACCTGGACCATTCATGGCAGCTGTTGTTCAAAGATTCAGCACTTGTTTGCTTAGAGAACTTTCTCCATGCCAACAAACTTTAGCAGAAATAGTACTATCATGTATGTTTATTTTAGAACAGGTTTTGCAACATATTACAAGAAAATCTGTAAGCATTCTTATCTCTAGTCACAGTCTCTAATTCTGCCCATTGTTTGATGCTGAAACGTGAACATGAATATTTTTCTTAGCAGAGCAATCTTATTAAAGGACAGTCAGCTTCATCTATTTAATAGTAAACTGAATACAATATGTATTTTGTCATTGCTAAATTGCATGCAAGATAGTTTAAAAGCAATGTTACCTCTCTACTACACAGTTACATTCTCATTAGGACATTTCAGGGAAACCGTTCATATTTATTCAAGAGGTTAATAATGCTGGTCTGTTACACATCTAACAAGACTGCTTATTATGTTGCAAGTATAGACTACAATCTGAGCTGTGCAATCTGCAGGTATATACACACAGTTTGGAAAGGCAGAACTTATTAACAAGTAAAAGTCATTAAAAATTAAATGCATAAAGTACAGATAGTGATAATTGTATTATTGATAGTGGCATACACACACAAAAAATGTTGCTGAAAACACATCAACCTGGCAGCATTCAGGGAGTTAATTAATATATGTACTGTGATTAAAAATAGATAATTAAGACTCTGGATGACATTAATTCAGCTCCTTCTCATCTCCCTTGAAATTCCTTTGCTCACAAATAACTGCCTAATGTCCATTTCACAATACTGGAGGCTGAAATGTTCTTCCATTAGTTTTATTTCTTCTACAAAGTCTGGCCTAATTATCCTGTGCAGAATGTAAATGGGCATTGCTGCTACATAATGGTAGACATCTCCCCTGTAAATAAGAGATGAATGATTTTCTGATATTGTGGATATTATTCATTTATTTCATTTATTTAAATATCATCCTAGACATAGTTGTCCACTCTCAGCAGTTTCATACAAATTTAAATACCAATGGACTGAGAGCCAAGATCTGTGGCACCCCACAATGGAGTAACCATGGGCTTCCATTCCAATGACTACTGGAAGTCTAGGAAGGAGTAGAACCACTGAAGAACAGTGCCTCTTACTCCAAGCCCCTGTAGGAGGTCCAAAAGATAACACAGCATTGGTACCAAATGCTTCCAAAAGGCCTAAAAGGATCAGGAAGGAGACAACCTCTTTAGGAGAAGGCACACCACTCCCCTCCTTAAAATTGGTGCCCCCTTTCAAAGAAGTATTAATCACCTTCCCATATGCCACCTGTTGCTATTCAAACAAACCTGTTTGGCTTGGATATAGCCTGCTGAGAGTGCTGCTCGGGATTCTCTAAACATCCTCAGACTCTAGAAGATCAAAGGAATTCCAGATCACATTGCACGATGTTACCATACTCACCCTGCTCAACTTTGTCCAAGAGATCAAGTGAGTATGAGCACTGAAGTAATATCTGAAGGTACTGGAATTAAGACCATGGTCTACAATGCTAACCTGTCTTGAAAATATGAACTTCAAAAAGTCTCCATTTACTTAAGGCTGAATCAAAATGTCTCAGGATATAGAATTGTACAGAACTGAGATAGTGAGTCTATTTGAGATCATGCATGAAAGAACATAGCTCTGGAGTTTGTGGTATTTTTATTCTTAGCACATAAGCCAAAAATTAAGCTAAGAAAGCATGGCCAAAGGGGTCTTTGACTCCCCCAGGTTGCATTTTGCCATCTAGCACCTGCACAGATGCATTTTTGTTTTTGTTCTTCAAAGGCAAATTCCCAGTGCAGTCATCCCCCACCCCGCCAAATCTTTTTATTTCTGACAGAGAAAATTAAAGGATTTCTGAAAGAACTATTGGATTATACAATCAAAACCACATTCCTGTTTTGGGTTACGAATATAATTAGATATATTGATTTTAGATACATCTGGACTCAAGAAATGGACTACAACAAGAATTGCTTAACAAAGGAAGAAAATATTCAAGTACCAATTTAGTGGCTGGAGGAAAAAAGTTGGGGGGGAAAGAGGAGGGCTACCAGAATGCCCTTTTAATAATTTTTAAATCTTTTTGTTTTGCTTTAAAAAAACAGATGCTTTCTTTAACTCAATACAAATATATAAGAAGTAACGTTAATTCTGTGAAAAAAACCACAGCTGTCAAGTGACAACACTGCCTATTTTTCCTTCCTTCGGCAACATAAACCAAAATCAACAGCTGAGTTTACAACAGACTTCAGAAAACCATTAGTAGATTCAGTGCAAGGAAGAAAATGTGATATTTTTGCAACATTACAACAACTGCTGCACCAGAACAATTTCAGCTTTTATCTTCTAGCACTACAAAACAATAGTAAACTGAAGGAAAAATACAACATGATTCTTGAGATCTATGGATAAAGTGATAAAGAATGTTCAACTCTGAAGAAATACACCTCGAATATCATCTTTGTTATTACTGATTACTGTAAGAACACTCTTCTACAAACGAATGTTGTTAGATGTTAAATCCCCAGCTGATATGGCTAATGGCCATATTTGCTGAGAAAATAGGGAAGTTGAAATCTAAGCCTGGACAAACCAGGCTGTGAAGACCTGATGAAGACAAAGAAAACTTTCCCCTGAGAAAATTCAATCATCATTCCATAGTATGGTGTACCATTTTCAAGCATTCTAAGAAAATGATCTAAACATGCAAAATTCAAAAAATCCTGACCCTTAATTAAAAAACAAACCAACCCATATAACCCATCCTAGATTTTCAGCACACTTCTAAACTGCTTGTCACAAATAATGATTCTCAACAGATAATAATGTATCCCGCTAGATCCAGCAGAGTGGGCATGATCTGCATCACTTCTATGAAGCAGTGTCACCAGGCGGGACCCAGACAGTGTTTCTCTGTTGTGATGTCTGCCTTATGGAACAACTTGCACACTGAGATCTGGACAGCCCCAACCCTGTGGCTTTCTGGAAGGCCTACACTTTCCCCCAGGCACTGTGGCCAGGATATTAGTGGAGCCTGGTGTGTGTGTGCACGTGTTGGGTTATACAGCTTTTCTCAATCTCAGCAACTTTATAATGTGTGGACCTCAACTCCCAGAATTCTCCAGCTAGCATGGTGGCTGGGAAATTCTGTGAATTGAAGTCCACACATCTTAAAAGTTTCTGAAGTTGAGAAACGCTGGTTTATAGTGTGGGAGACTTGTTGGTCTCGGCTGCTGGAAAGTTTCTTAGATATTTAATTAGTTGCTTTTACTGTGTTTTTACTTTTTCTGTGCACCACCCAGAATTATATTAAGATGGGTGGCCATATAAATTTATTTAATAAAATAAAATAAAATAAAATAAATATCCATTAATCTTCATTCAGTTTAAGGCTGAGACAAATAGCAGAGCCCACATTACAAACTGGATGACTTATAATTAAACTGAAACTTACTATAAGAAGCAATTTGCACCAGAAAGAGGCCTGAGAGAGAGATTTGAGAATGCCTAATGTGACCCATACCTGCCATATGATGTTCACTGTATGTTATCTGGAATATTAGGAATCAACACATTGGTTATTGCGCACTTAATACAGCTTGTTGTCAATCAAGTATTTCATATTCCTTTTCCCCAACAGTCTGTTCAGTTCAGTATCAACCTATACAATCTGAAAGGTTCTGACAGATGGCTCATAGAAAGATTTGACAACACATTATTAAGATGAAGCAGGAGTCAGCCTGCTTAGCACTCCTGCAGATCATTTGAGACTTCCTCATAAGCACTTTATCAAAAGAAAAAAAGTCTGCTTCCTTGTTGCTTGTTTTCCTTTCCCTACTCAAATCTCTCCTTTAAACTTATTATGTAACATTTTCACAGCCCTACCTTTGCTTAAATCCAAGGGGGGGTCAATGATTTTAACTTTTACTGTATTGTGTTTAAAGCCTGACCTCTAGTGTCCAGTATGTATAAAAGCTTAGCCATTGTCTGTGAAAAATAAACCTGTTGAAATTTGTTATCTATTCCTATTCCTTATTTATCTATTTATTTTTCAAATTTTGTTACCACCCACCTCCCCCAAACGAGGAACTCTTAGAAATATTCAAATTGAATTTCCTCAAACATCATTTCAACATTTAAGCAATCCAGAAAGCTAGTTAGACATGGCATATGATTAAAAAAAAAAAATACCCATAATGGAAGTCCTGGGTGTGTTCAAGACAATCAGATTCTCACATTTTTCCACTGAATTCTGCCACAATTTATTAGTATGTTTAATGTTTTATTAAAAGAGTAAATTCATAGTAACGAAGATATATCACAGTTTGTAATTAATATGTTAAATGGCAAAAATAAGATTCTGAACTTCCAAAATGATAAAAAGGAAAATTTGCAACAATACGCATTCATTAAGATTTTCTTTGTTAAACTGATGTTTGCCTTTGTTTAGTTAATTTTTGGTTTGCTTACAACTTGGCTTTTAAATCGTAATTCCTGTAAACACATCACCTAATATGATAATGGTTTAAAACACGGTGGCGCTGCGGGTTAAACCGCTGAGCTTGCCAATCGGAAGGTCGGCAGTTCGAATCCGCGTGACGGGGTGAGCTCCCGTTGCTAGTCCCAGCTCCTGCCAACCTAGCAGTTCGAAAACATGCAAATGTGAGTAGATTAATAGGTACCGCTTCGGTGGGCAGGTAACGGCGTTCCATGTAGTCATGCCGGCCACGACCACGGAAGTGTCTACAGACAAACGCCAGCTCTTCGGCCTTGAAACAGAGATGAGCACCGCCCCCTAGAGTCGGACACGACTAGACTTAATGTCAAGGGAAACCTTTACCTTAGAACATCTTTTTAACACAGAGTGCAGAGTTTTTAAATACTTATTTTTCAGCTTTCAAGGGCTGCAGGATTGGTGCCATCATGATGTCAACTGAAGTGAATTGAAAGAATAAAAATATTTTTAGGTCTGGGATGATTTTATAAAAAAACAGATGTATCAAAACCTCCAAAGGTATAATGCATCTGTTTTACAGCTTACATCATCAAATGTAGAGCAAATATAATACTGTTAAAGAAATCACTGTTTTGCAGCTAAATTTTGGTGATGTTATTTTAGAAGACTCTGAGGGTAGCAAAACCGAGGATGGGGCCCTAAGTAATCTATGGGTTACCCAGTAGTACTATTGTTAGCGACAAAACTCGAAACAAATTAGACTCCAACAGTCTTTGAGTTTAGAAATAGAAAAAGACTTTATTTCGCTCTCTCTCTGAGCTTCTACGGTTTGCAAAGCGTGGTGGACTTTCCAGGAGCACGATGCAACGTGTCCAAAAGAAAAGCCACACCATACAATATTTCAAGTTTATTTTTATACATTTTCCTGTCCTGTTGCTCCTCTTTATCCGTTTCCCCATTGGCTGGGTACTCTCAGACATACAATCTTCCGGCCGCCTTTGTTTTAAACCATTATCATATTAGGTGATGTGTTTAGCTGTTGCCCTGATAAGTTTAGCCATTACCAGATGATGAGTTTAGCCATTGCCATGATAAGTGATGAGTTTAGCCTTTATCATTTGATGAGTTTTCCCCACTATCTCCTCCTGACTTCGTGTTGGTCTAAGTATTTAACATGGCGTTGCTTTTGCTCACTAGCTTGAACTTATTTACACTTTAAAATCTTTACCTTTCGCACTATGAAGGAAGCTATTACAGGGAAAACACACTGTTGTGGATAAAAGCACATGATAAGAAAGGGGAAGGATTTGCTCTTTATTTTAGCATATTATCCTTTCATCCCCAATTCATCTGAAGTGTCCATTGGTCACATTAATTTAATTATCTGAAGAATAAACATTTAATTCTCTGAAGGATTAAAGGCAGAGTAGAAAACTTCTGCCACCCTGAGAGTGTTTTCATTTTCTACTACTAAAACTTGGGTCCAGAGGAAGAAGATGGGAAGAATTCTCATTCAGAATGTCTGAATTATAAATGGAATTATAGAAGATGTGACATTTCTCTCTCCTGGTACTAAATAAATTTCCTAAAAGTAGCTGATCTATATATGTAAACTTCTTGCCTGCCATGATTCTATATATTTATATATATTCATAATAAAGAAAAAAGAGTTTTGTTATTATTCCTATATCAATCTGGTACCAAAGCTAGTAAATAAGAACCAGTTCTTCCTCTTTCTACTTCCCATTCCATCCCCTATCATCAATCACTTTTAAGATTTGGCTTATTTGTTGAAAAATAATATTTACAAAATAGTAACAGTGTGTGCTGCTGAGAAAAACACACAGTACAGTGAACATACTCCAATCTACTCCATCTCAGGTTGCATGTCAGGATTATCACATGAAACAGTTTTCATATACAGTACAGATTTTACTTGTACAGCATGGTTGTTAAGATGAAGCAGCAATTATGATCCTCTTTAAAGATCCTGATATGAAAAATGCATTAGGCCTCTAAAGTTTTCTAGATGGTCTCAAGCACGGAGCTATTTTTTTTCTAGTGTTCATTTTGAGAAACCTACTTCAAGACCACAGTTCAATAAAATTCATGAACAAAAAACAAAATCTGTTTCACAAGACTGCTACAAATTATGTCAGCAATAGGCTCTACTTTACTCTGAGCTCTTGAAATAAAACTAAAAAAAGTACTCCGTATTAGTCATAGAGGTTGGAAAAAATATACATGGATATTAATAGTTTTCCTCTAAACTAAATAGTTCAGAAGTCAGAAATTCCATTCACTCTCTTTAACAACCTCTTCAAACAAGAGGCAAATTATTTTTTAAAAAATTAAAATGTTTTATTTTGATATTTGAAATTAAAATGTCCCAGATCTGGTAAGACCTCATTTGAGATCTAAGGGGTTTTGACTTCCCTATGAAATTCGACACTTTTTAAAAGACTGGAGGTGTCCTAACAGTCAGAAATCACACTGAGATGAGGAGTAGGTCTCTAGTGTTTATTACTGCTACATTAAACAGAATCCTAACAAACTGAAGAAGCGTGGGAAAAACCCAGACAGATAAACTCCAAAAGTTAAGGCGGGTCTGATCTGTGTCTCTCTGAATGGCTGCTTAATTCCTCAGTACTACGCATGCGTTTTCCCCCCTGGATAGGGGCCCCCTCCTGCTCACCATCAGTACTCATGTCAGGAGGTCACTAATCACCACACAGTGGTATCTCTAGACAGCAAGGTTATGTAGTGCTTATGGGCACTACTCTGTTGACCTAGACCCTAGTTCAACAGAAGGCAAATTATTCTCTTTGGATCCTTCAGTTGTCAAGAACTAATGTACAATGCAGACGTGTTAACCTTACCAATATTGGCAAGATGGAGATAACAGAATTAGGGAACAAATACTGGCATCCCTATAATATTTTTCAACAAGGTTGTTGGTGTTTTCCTCATCTTGTTCTTCTCCATCCCAGAGAGATTGGTAAAATCACAGAAAAAACTATATATTGGCCCCACAGCAAGTTACATGAAACTTTTTCACTAATGGAAATAAATGACTTTGGGTGTGTTATATAAGAAAAAACTTTATTATTAATTTCACAGCATTCCAAAGGATAAAGAACAGAGGTAAACCTAATATTTAAAGACCAAACAATGCTGTTTTAGTAATTTCTGCATCTGAATCCAAAACTTACATTCTGTGAGAAAGACATTGATTTTGGAACTAATTCAAAGTTATTACATTTATAGGACGTTTATTTCCTCAGATATCTCTGGGATGCTGCTACCAAATAATGGCCACAATACAGGTCAAAAGGAAAATGGATAGGACTCCAGTCAATGAAAGAGTAATTATATTGTGAAAGTCAAAGAGCAAAACAAGAATGAGGGATCTCTTGGGGGAATCCGAAGGAACTGACTAGTCAGTAACTAATTGGAATTTTTCGGAGCAGGGTTTCTGAACCAGGGTTCCATGGAACCTAGGGTTCCATGAGAGGTCACTAGTGGTTCCCTGGGAGATCACGAGTTATTAAAAAGTTATTTCAAATTCAGGCAACTTCACATTAAAAAAGTAAGTTTTGTGATGGATTGTGTCCCTGAGGAATGGGGTGATGTGATGCAGCTCGGAGTCAAGAGAGCACATTCCAGGCTGATAAACGTTCTCAGCTTGGAGGGGGTGGGGGCGAGGAAGAGAGGAGCAGCCCCACCCTAGATTTCCCAGACTACTTTTCCTTTTAGATCACTTAGGAGATCTTCAGTCTGGCAAGATTCTGCATGTGGCAAGAACAATAAAGAAACTAGAGTCCAAATCCAACTCAGCGTGGTTTCTTCACCAATTCCCCTGACAAGTTTCATTCTTTATTTTTAGTTTAAGAACACGGTTAATGCATATATACAGGCCTACACATGAAACAAATATAATCATTTTGTAACTTCCGGCCTATATTTGAGCCTGAATGTGCAGGGGTTCCCCGAAGCCGGAAAAATATTTCAAGGGTTCCTCCAAGGTCAGAAGGTTGAGAAAGGCTGCTCTGGAGAATTTCATTTATGAGAAGTGGAATATTTTCAGAGTATTATACTGATCAAATAGTCCAAAGTTTAAAAACTGAAGAAAAAAGCATTTCACTTAAAAAGGTATTGTTTTGTTTCATTCTATGCCATGGGAGTTTTATACTTAAGTAATATTTAAACATTATCCAAATATATAAATTACACTTGAAATATAAAGCAGAACAACATCAAATGCTATTTCAATCTGATTTTATTTCAGGAAGTCTTGTATGGAATACCGCTTTTGGCAATTCTAAATAGCTTTATTTTTTCCTGGCCAACAAGTTCCACTAAGAGCTATATTTAAATGTACTTAATCATTGAAGAAGTTATTTGTATGCAGACTAAGTTATAATACATCCTTGTCTTCTTTTAGAAACTAACCACTTTTGAGTCAAACTTTGAATTATAGGACTTGGGCTCAAGTGTAACAAATTGGTGTTTTGTTGTTGTTGTTGTTGTTATAAAAAGCACTGCGTTATCATTCTTTGTCAGATGACTACCCAACCTCTTTTTCAAGACCTCCAGCAAAGGAAAACTCACAATTTTGTGTGATAGTCTGTTCCACTAGCTGGCAGCTTGTATAATCAGGAAGTTCTTTCCAACATCTAGCCAGAAGCTACTTCCCTGTTCACCATTGCTTCTGACCTCTAGGCCAATGTAAAATAAGCGCACTGTGGGACAAAATTAAATGGCACAGCAACATCGGTAAGTGTGTGTGGCTCAGGTTATTAGGATGAAAGCTTGTGATGCTACGCTTCTGTCATTTTCCCCCACATTTTTATTTAAAACAGTATATTTTCAAAAAAGTTAGTAATAATTTTAAAAATTTGTATGCCATCCAACTTTCAACGATTTGGGGTGGCTCACAACAATCAAAGAAATTACAGTAAAATAAAACATAAAAATAAAGATAAAAGATGGCAGGAGGACAGATAGTTACTGCGGTTTTACAATTGAAGCTCAATATAACATTAGTAAGAGATACCAAGCAAAGGAGGTTAAGTTTTTTTCATAATGTTAAAAAGTGAAAAAATAAATAGGAATTTTTGAGCCGAGTAATTTTTGAGTCTCTACTATATTATCAATGTTAAAAATAAAAGAAAAAGCAAAAAAAGAAAGAAAAGAAAAACACATCTAAAAACAAAATATTTAATTTTTTATTTCCCACTTCTTTGTTCTCCAACTGATTTGCAGAGTCTATTGCTGTAAACTTGAGAAACCATGCTCTAAATGTATTATCCTTGCCACATAATGTATAGTATATATGAAAGCCATTCTTGCTTTCAAGTTTAACTTCTGTTTTGTTTGCATACTGTTAAGTTTCATCACTGCTGCATATTCTCCAAGTTCCCAATCAAATATTGTCAGTACGATGTCCTTTTTCCAGTGCTGTGCAAAATTTGTCCTTGCAGTCTTAAGCATGTATCTTAGTAAGTTTGGGTATTTTTTTACTGATATGTTCTGGAATTATACCTAGTAGCTGCTGTTGTCATTATAACAAAAGCAGAAGTCTGCAGATGCCCAAGATCCAGCATGATAGTAGGAACTGACTCTTTTCAGTTCCTGCTATCCTGGATATCATGAATTCAAGGATAACAAAGCAATTTTTATTTATTATTTTTCTGTCCCGCCTTTGTTATTTTCATAAATAACTCAAGGCGGTGAACATACCTAATACTCCTTCCTCCTATTTTCCCCACAACAATCCTGTGAGGTGAGTTGGGCCGAGACAGTGTGACTGGTCCAAGGTTCTAGTACCTTCTCCAACCAAATCCTTTCCTTAGCCTTTTTCCAAAACATTAGCTATTGCTATGTCTAGTAGCATTTGCCCTAAAAATATATAAGCATATTGTTATATATGGTGAGGTGAAATGTCCCCTGTGCAAGCACTGAATCAGGGGATGCCACTTTCGCAATGTTTTCTTGGCAGACTATAGCGGGGTGGTTTGCCATTGCCTTCCCAAGTCATCACCTTCCCCAGCAAGCTGCGTACTCATTTTACCAACCTTGGAAGGATGGAAGGCTGAGTCGACCTGAGCCGGCTACCCGAGAATCCAGCTTCCGCTGGGATCAAACTCGGGTTAATTTCATAAACATTTGGGTATTGGAAGAAACTTATAAAAATAATTTTGAAAGTGACCCAGGCACTATTTCCAATAGATGGTTATTTTCCTGTCTTGATGTCACAAACAGGAGAAATGGTAGAGAGACATCCACCTGCTTTTGAGTGGAAGAAGGCTGTTTATTTACCAATGAGTCTTTCACCAGCTTATAAATTTTGGATTCATATTAAAATAAGCACTTAAAAAAGAAGGATCTGGAAAGAATTCCCCACTTAAGAAAGCAGCAAAGATTACTTCTACAGCTTGCTGAATTCTTTGGCCTATCATCCAAGCATTTCTTCCAGTTGACTGTTAGAGGCTAGGTGAGACATTCCCAAACGTTCTCAGTTCAGGCGCCTTGAGTGTCTTGGCAATTTTTTCACAGTGCCCCTAGTCCAAAACTGTGAACCACCTCAAGCTAGTAGTTTGTAATCTCACGGGGCCCCTGTGAGCTTGTTGTGATGCCCTGGGGCACACCACCACAGAGTTTGGGAATCAAGGAGCTATACAAATCCCTCCAGGTCTGACACAGGGAAGTCACAAGCCTTCTTTTTTCAAAAACACATGTAGGCGTTTCTTTGCAATGTGCATATCCTACGCTTAAGCCAGTTTCAGAACTTGCAGCTGAACTGTTCATCTTCCTCATAAAATGTTCCACCACTAATTCATGGGACAGGCTGCTATAAAATAATTGCATCACTGGCATAGATGGAGAACTAGCTAATTAGAAAAAATTAGCTGACGGCTAAAAGGAACTTTAGATTTCAGTTTTTCTCCAAACAGTTGTGGGGGTGCTAAAAGCATTAAGAGCACTAGTGCCTCTCCTGTAGTACGTGAAAGCCCTTGGCTCACTGATGTTGAAAAAACCATGGTAGACATCATCTAGTAAAGGTAAAGGTTTCCCTTGACGTAAAGTCCAGTCGAATCCGACTCTAGGGGGCGGTGCTCATCTCCGTTTCTAAGCCTTGGAGCCGGCGTTGTCATAGACACTTCCGGGTCATGTGGCCAGCATGACTCCCGGAACGCCGTTACCTTCCCGCCGAAGCGGTACCTATTGATCTACTCACATTTGCATGTTTTCGAACTGCTAGGTGAGCAGGAGCTGGGACTAGCAATGGGAGCTCACCCCGCCGCGCGGTTTCGAACCGCCGACCTTCCGATCGACAGCTCAGCGGTTTAACCCGCAGCGCCACCGCGTCCCTTTTAGACATCATCTAGTTCAGCTCTTATTAAAGAATCAACAACAGAAGAGAAACTCAATAAAATTTACTCTAAATTTATCATTATGAAGTAGGGTAGTGAGATTTTAAATGTATTTATCCTCCAAAGATACCTTCTCAAAAGAAGTGCAGATTACCACCTCGCACCAAAGAGACCCAGTTACACCATAGAGTTTCCTTTAATAAGAGACATCATCGTTCAGCTCTTATTAAAGGAAACTCTATGGTGTAACTGGGTCTCTTTGGTGCGAGGTGGTAATCTGCACTTCTTTTGAGAAGGTATCTTTGGAGGATAAATACATTTAAAATCTCACTACCCTACTTCATAATGATAAATTTAGAGTAAATTTTATTGAGTTTCTCTTCTGTTGTTGATTCTTTTCCTTTTCCTTGTGTAGCATTTTAGCTAGGGATGGGGAGAAGTTATTATGAGGGCTGAGCAGTGCTTTAGCTCTGAAGGAAAAGGTGCTTCAGCACTCCCATGCACACTTGTTTGCATCTCCTTAAATCCACGTGTCTTTTCCTCCACTGCAGCTGTGGAGGGCTATCATATGATCCAAGAAAAAGATGTAGCTGCTTTAAGGAGTTGTAGACAGGAGATCTTAATGTCCCTGATAACCACGATGGTGTTGAGCCAGACATCCTAGAGAGTGAAGTCAAGTGGGCCTTAGGAAGCGTTACTAACAACAAAGCTAGCGAAGATGACAGTATTCCAGCTAAGCTATTTAAAATCCTAAAAGATGATACTGTTAAAGTGCTGCACTCAATATGCCAACAAATTTGGAAAACTCAACAGTGGCCACAGGATTGGGAAAGGTCAGTTTACATTCCAATTCCAAAGAAGGGCTGTGCCAAAGAATATTCAAACTACCATACAATTGCGCTCATTTTACATGCTAGCAAGATTATGCTCAAAATCCTACAAGCTAGGGTTCAGCAGTATGTGAACTGAGAAATACCAGAAGTACAAGCTGGGTTTCAAAGAGGCAGAGGTACTAGAGATCAAATTGCCAACATTCACTGGATCATGGCGAAAGCAAGAGAGTTCCAGAAAAACACTACTCCTGCTTCATTAACTACGCTAAAGCCTTTGATTGTGTGGATTACAACAAACTGTGGCAAATTCTTGAAGAGATGGGAGTACCAGACCACCTTACCTGCTGTATATTGTCACCCTGCTTATTTAACTTATATGCAAAGTACTTCATGAGAAATGCCGGGCTGGATGAATCACAAGCCGGAATTAAGATTGCCGGGAGAAACATCAACAACCTGAGATATGCAGATGACACCACCCTAATGGCAGAAAAGTGAAGAGGAACTAAAGAGCCTCTTGATGAGGGTGAAAGAGGAGAGTGCAAAAGCTGGCTTGAAGCTCCACATTAAAAAAACTAAGATCATGGCATCTGGTCCCATCACTTCCTGGCAAATAGAAGGGGAAGAAATGGAAGCAGTGACAGATTTTATTTTCTTGTGTTCCAAGATCACCGCAGATGGTGACTGTAGCCATGGAATTAAAAGGTGCCTGCTCCTTGGGAGGAAAGCTATGGCAAACCTAGACAGCATATTAAAAAGCAGAGACATCACCTTGTCGACAAAGGTCTGTATAATCAAAGCTATGGTTTTCCCAGTAGTGATGTATGGCTGTGAGAGCTGGACCATAAGGAAGGCTGATTGGCGAAGAATTGATGCTTTTGAACTGTGATGTTGGAGAAGACTCTTGAGTGTCCCTTGGACTGCAAGGAGGTCAAATCAGTCTATCCTAAAATCAACCCTGACTGTTCATTGAAAGGACAGATACTGAAGCTGAAGCTCAAATATTTTGGCCACCTAATGCGAAGAGAGGACTCACTGGAAAAGACCCTGATGCTGGGAAAGACTGAAGGCAAAAGGAGAAGGGGATGGCAGAGGATGAGATGGTTAGATAGGATCACAGATGCAATGAACATGAATTTGAGTAAATTCTGGGAGGGAGTACAGGAAGGCCTGGCGTGCTATGGTCCATGGGGTCACGAAGAGTCGGTCACCAAGAAGAAGACAGGAGCTAAATGAGTGCCACTGTCTCCTCCAAAACACCTTTACTGCCTTCAGAACTGAAGCTTTGCAAAGCCCTCATAATCTGTTCTGTCTTTCAGACTACCAATTATTTAACAGTAAGAATGTATGAACAGATAGCATAGGCTATAAGCTGTATCACTTTAATGAGGTACAACAACAAAACTCCATGCCTATTTACAGAATAACTCTTCAAGAATACACAAACTCTTTAGTTGGTCACAAGTGCTACAAGTCTCTGTCTTCCTCCCCTTTTTGTTATGTATCTACTGGTAATAACCTTTTCCTTTGTCTCTTTTTAATCATTCCAATTATCTTCTACTCTCTTAATTCCCTCTCTCCACAAGGGAGTAGTTCGCTGGCCCCCTATTTTACAAGGAAACAGCTAGCTAACTCTTGTGGTTTATCGGAGTAATAAACTACTGTTTCATCACCACACTCTCCAGAGTTCATGTTTTCTTTCTTTCTTCCTGAAAGAGGCAAAAAGCTTGTACTACTCAAAACAAGAGAATATGGGAATATTTAACTAGAGCCTTTAATGCAGTTTTTGTGCATTTTTTCCACTCAAATCTTTTCATTTCCATACTTTGCAAAAATTTGTTTATATAATAAACTAAACTGAATTGTAATCTTTTTCACTGCCTCCAAATAACAAAAATAACAAAATCATCTTATTACATAATTTATATTTTATTTGAATAAATATTTATTAATTATTAATGAATAATAAAATTTGCTACACTGATACAGAGGATTAGAAACTGAATTCTTGATATACACAAATATACTGCACACAAACCCTTAAATGGTATTATCAAGATATACTTCTGTATTTTGGAAGCTATGCCTAATACAGTTAATATCCACCAAAACAAATAAACAAACCAACTGTCTTCCCCACAAGACAGATGCAGTACTATAAGGAAACTGGTAAGATCAACCAATAAAATAATCAAAACCTATCTTAAAGTCAAATAGCATAATCCATTATTTCAGAAAACTAAAAAAAGGCAATAGGGATGTATGATTGCTTGAACTCTGTCAGAAATATTCATGCACAATTTTAAAATGTAGTGCTAATTCTCCAAATGTATATATTCATCTCATGAAAATTATTTGATACATGCAGTACAAAGATAGTTCAAAAACAAATTATAGCAGGTCCCTAGTTTAAGAATGAGTTCCATTTCTAAGTCTGTCCTTATGTTGAATTTGTATGTAAGTCAGAACAGTTATTTAGCATTAGTCAAATGTTTCTTAGTATATAGTATTTTATCTTTCTAAGCATATAAAATACTTAAGAAACACTTCCAAATAAACTAAAACATCTTAAGAATAATACACAAAGCAGTATTGTGTATTTAACCCGAAACATTGTACTTAACTCAAGTTTTTAATATAATAGTCTTTATGGCAGTCTGATCTTAACTAGGAGTCATCCATAAACCGGGACGTTCTTAAACCAGGGACCTGCTGTATACATAAAACTGGCTATATCACAAAGACTTACATTCACATAACAAAGTGGGCAAAGCACATTATTATTCACAGCCATTTTTGCTTTTGGGGGCAAACATTCATTCCTTCAGCAAACCACATACTACCTTCTACTTTTCTGCCAGCATTTGTACTTCTTAAAACTTCTCTGTCCATTTCACTATTTTTGGTAAAAATTCTATGAAATTAGTCATCTCAGAATATTCACCTACTTGCTCTAAGTTTTAAGCATTTATGAGTTATTTCATACAACTACTCGAATACAAACTGTATAACTCAATAATATTTTAAAGACAAGTCCTATTCTTTGTTACCTCCTGTTGTATGTTGATATCATGCAAACTCAAAGACCTACAAACAGCTTGACAAACACATGAAGACAATTATTTTCATACCATTCCAATATTGGTGTATTGTGACTGTGTGTCAGACATACAACATAACTAACATTATCTACCTTTTTAAATGGATAAAGAATCTTAGTGTCCTGGTAACTTGGATTCCTATACATTTATATTTGTCATGAGTATGGATGGTGAGCAGGACGGGGCCCCTATCCAAGGGGGAAAACGCATGCGTAGTTTAGAAGCTTTGAACTGTCCTTCAAAGAAACTCAGAACAGACCCACCTTGAGTTTTGGGGTTTATCTGTCTGGGTTCCCCACGCTCCTTCAGTTCGGTAGGATTTTTGTCTACTAGAGCGGTTAATAAACACTAGAGACTAATGCCTTGTCTCAGCGTGCTTAAGTTAGGACAATATTTTTTTTGTTTAAGTTAGGACAATATTAATATGTAAGAATTTTACATTTTGAAGGGTTTTTAATTATTGAGACCACAGCCACATTAAGGCAAAGTAAGGTACTCATCTCAGTAGCAGATGCTGGGGAAAGTAGTCAGGTGTTTGAGAATAGAACAGCAGGTGCTTCATAGGCTACGCTGCATCCGTGAAGAACTGTACCTTGCTATCTTAGATACAGAAGACGACACTGTTTCAGTCCCAGAAAAGTCAGCTATCTTTTGAATTGGCTTCTGTAGGTAGAATGGAAGTGGGGCAAAATTTTATCCTTAGGTACCAAAATATCTTTGCATGTCTCGTCTAGGAATTTGTAGTTTCCAACCATCAGTTTAACTTACATGTTTAGCAGTTCTTCATCTAAATCTTTATGCTGCAAGATTAAGTAGATATGATTTCTGGTTTGCAGCACAGAATGACAAAATTTATTTTATTTTTTATTCAATTTTCTATCCCTTTATAATTTTTTTATAAATAACTCAAGGCGGCGAACATACCTAATACTCCTTCCTCCTCCTGTTTTCCCCCACAACAACCACCCTGTGAGGTGAGTTGGGCTGAGAGCGAGTGACTGGCCCAAGGTCACCCAGCCAGCTTTCATGCCTAAGGCAGGACTAGAACTCAGAGTCTCCTGGTTTCTAGCCCGAAAATATTTTAAAAACAGTATTTTGAGGCTTACAGTTCCAATGCACATTGCCTGGAACAGGCAGAAAATATTTTTATCACTGTACGTCTTTTACCACAGTACCATACCACAGTATGTAGCATGCATACCTTCACAGTTAATACCTCATCAATATGCTCCTACTAAACACTGTCAGAATGTTAAAACATTAAAAAAGAAAAAAGAAAGTGAAGTTCTTTTTTTAATTAACCTTTATTAAGATTTCAAGATTTCAAGATAAAGCTATCAAGAAATGAAAAAAGTAAAGAGAAAATAGGAAAAAAGGGGAAAAGAGCAGAAAAAGAATGACTCCCGACTTTCCTTGCTACAGATGTAAGTGTACCTTCGCATTAAACTCTTACTCTAAGTTTACAACATAGCTTTAATTAATTCTATTGTCTATTATTATTTCTAATGATCAAATCCAGATATCATGATTTCATTTTTTTCTGTTTCACGCAAGAAGTCAAAAAGGGTTTCCAGGTAGTATTGAAATTCATGTCTTCTCTCTTATCAAAGCTTTGTTTTTATATATGGCAGGTTTTCTCAACTTTTTGACCTTGGAGGAACCCTTGAAATATTTTTAAGGCCTCGGGGAACCCCTGCATATTCAGGCTCAAATACAGGCCACAAGTTATAAAATTATTGTATTTGTTTCATGTGTAGGCCTGTATATATGCATTAACAGTGTTCTTAAACTAAAAATAATGAAACTTACCAAATTCGAAATAATTTTTTAAACAAATCATGATCTCCCAGGGAACCCCCAGTGACCTCTCATGGAACTCTAGGGTTTCACGGAACCCTGGTTGAGAAACCCTGATATATGGTAACAGCAGCAAGGCTTTTATATGCCCAAAGGCAGAAAGATTTAACATTACCTACAATGGGAGAATGCATGGTGAAGTTGATAGAGTTGGCTGAGATGGCAAAACAGACAGAAACTGAAGTTCTTCAGTTAGGTAACATTACCAATGGAGCCCCCTATATATCTGTTATATATCTGTTTTAGACTAGATAAATGAATCAGGTTTGTAACTGATAGATGAAAGATGTTGCTTATTAGGTTTTTATTGTAAGAAAAATCTTTGTTAGTATTGGGGGAGGACAATGAGCTGGTAAGAAAGGCAGTCTATAAATGTAATAAATAAATCTATATGATTATCTTTACAGGGACTCAGAGATGTCAATGGATTTTTAAAAAGATACTTGGGGCCTAGAAAGCTGCCATCCACATGCCTACAGAGTTTTAGAATATGACATAAAATATTTCTGAATTAAGAAATTTAGGTATTAAAAGGTTGGCTTTTTATACTTATATGGAAGTTTAAAATGTGTTTTCAAGACTTTCAAGGGAGATAAGATTCTATTCTTGATTAGTAGTTAACCACAGTTTGTCCGTAACTAGAGTTTAACATCGCACCTATTGTTCCCTCATTTGCTCTTGCAAATCACTCCTGCCCCTGCATTACTTTTAACTTGGAAAAGGATCTTTGCAGCTGTCTTGTATACACTACAGTTTTAAAAGTAATGTATCAATGGAAATATAGTTTTGTGAAAAACATGTAATAGAGTCCTATGAAACACATGTAATAGAGGTAAAAGAAAGTTTCTGTGGCCAGCTGAAGAAAGGCAACATTTACCATCAATTTAGGAAACACTTGTTGAAATGGTGAAAGTAATTATAATACCTAGAATGGTTAAGCAAATAGAAGAACAAGCTTTGCTAAGATAAAATTAGCATGGCTTCTACAAAAAGTATTTCTGCCTCAAACTTTTTAAAATTCTCAGCAAACATGTAGGAGCTCTGTGAATTGCAAGTGGGAGCAATCCAATAAATACATAAAATACTTGAAATTTAATAAAGCGTTTGACTAAATCCTTTAATAAAGTCTCTTTATTCAGTGTAAGGGTCATACAATAAAACGTAATATAAATGGGTTATTTTTTAAAAAAACAGAAGAAATCACCAGTGTTTCCCAATGGAGAGAGCTTCAGTAGTGAATCTGTGTAAAACTGGTGCAATTTACATGTAGAACTTGGGGAGAACAGTGACCTAGGCAAATCAACAGTGACATACTGAATTTCCAAACAAACTATTTAAAAGCCCTGAAAAAAACCTTACTCACTGAGTAAATGAATACCTTTAATCTAAGTGCAAATTAATATACATTAAGGCAAATAAAAATTCAGCCGCAGCTACTGGATTCATGTAATATAAAGCCTCTATTTATAAACTCAGGTTTCTTAAGCCAGAATTGGCCATATTCACACAATATGCAGAGGCAAAACTAAACCTACCATATTATGGCTTAGTATGCTTTTGATCCTATCATTCAGAGGGACCAAACGAGTTATTACCCAAAGAAAATATTGCATGTTTGGATGCAAAGTGCATCTTTATATTTTAAAGGTTCAAAACAAATCCTGTGTTTGCACAAATCTTTCTCATGGATACTCAGGGTCGATCAAGTATCTCCTTCAGGTTCCACCTGAAATGACAGATTATCTCACAAACAAAACTTGCCAAAGATCCCTGACCAAGTAGATCAGCAGATGGGCAGTAAACCCAGTGAACAGATAACACAATGCCACTATCATACTTGCATAACATGCTGGTGCCACTGCTGCTGGAGATCAAATGGAGCAATGTAGAAGTCCTGTCAAAAACGTGGAAAGCAACTTGTGGCATGTCATAAGCTCCTGCTGCTGTTGACACACAGTGTACTGTCCCAACCAATTACTATATTGATTACTTCTTTATGCAGACATGTGGTGGGGTCACACAGTCTTTCCCTGCAGCCTGCAAAATGCTTTAGTTTGCCCTGTGGATTCACTACCTTCATGGAGCACACGTGTCAACTCTGATTATTATGATCGCTAAACGGTTAGAACCTCCACGGTTGGTTGTTCACCACACATATGGCCAGAATTGCAGCTCCTCCCGTCCCACTGAACATGTTGACCGAAAACTGTAAAAGTTGCAGTCCAATACATCCATAGACACAAGATCTGGAAAGTGTTTTATCTTGGTTTTTAAAGAGCACTGTTGTTGCCACATCCGGGTGCAGGGACACTCCTCCAATATTTTTCCATAACAGTTTTAATTTGGGGCAGAACAAGTCAGCGGCATGCAACCAGCCTGCCCAAACGCTTCCACCACCCCTTTTCTCCCTCCCGACTGCAGCAGCTCCCACCCTCTTCAGACTCGGGCTGCCCGGGGCGGCGGCGGCGGGGGATGGCTACATGCTTTTAAGCCCTGAAACCTTACCACGAGGAACTGGGGAGCAGAAAGAATTGGGCATAAAGCCACGATACCCCACTCAAAAATGTCTTCTACGGAGGCTCAAGGGGCTGAAATGGAGATGGTGGGAAGAAACGGACGAAACCCCGAACAGAGAGCCAGCCGAGTCGTCTCCAACCTTACTAAGCGGTACGACAATTACTCTTCCTAAGAGCGACTTGGAGCGTGGAGCTGAGCGGGCGCTAAGGAAAGTTTCTCGCTCGCCGACTTCTCCCTCCCGAAAACCCATCATCCGCCACCCTGGAGCAGCACAGCCGATGGCCCTCGGCGTCAGGCTGGGCGAGGAGGGAAAAAGGCGCGCTGGTTACCTGTGGTTAGGTTGTCGTTGATTTTTAATGGCACTCTCAAGATGTAGACGAGGAAAAGCATGGCGAAGAACCAGAGAGTCCACAAGTATGTCCACGACCAAACGATGCAAGACTTGAGTTGCTCCAGAAAGCCGCCCCCGGTTTCGGCCATGTTTTGGAAAGAGAGCGAGCTTGGGGCGGCGGGAGAGGGGCAGAGCGAAGCCACGAGCTCTCCAGCCTCGCTCTCTGCTGCCGCGACCTCGCACCGTGTACTTCTGGGATGATTCATGCCTCCCAAAGTAACGTGTCCCCTTCTACCTCCGCCCCCTTTCAGGGTTTCCATGCAGGCATCTATTTAGGACTCGGCTTGAGCGGTAAACAAACCCAGCCGTAAGAAGAGCCTCTTGCCGCCCCCTCCCCCAACAACCCGCTTCTGCGTCTTGGTTTGCACGGCCACGCCACTACTACCCCCAGGACAATTTGCGCTAATGCTACCGCGAAAGTCACCGTGGCTCCGAAATGAAAACTGCCCCAGCAGCGCCTAAACTTACAAACCGACTGCAGAAAGAGGGAGGAAGCCAACGTGAGGGAAGCAGTTCGCCAGAAATGACGTTCACGCTCACTTCATTTTAGGTCTTACTTCTTTCCTTTCAACTTTCCATGGCAGCCCCGTCTCTCTCCCACCCTCCCCATTTCATAAGTAAAGCGTTAATTTTAAGTATGTGTGTAGAATCTGGCATATTCTCCACCAACCCGTGTTAACTCCGTTTTGATTTGTTTGGGAAATGTTTTTTTAAGGAGAGATGATCCTAATTCCCCACCCAAGTGGCGACAGCAGTGGTTCTCAAACATTTTGGTCTCGGAACCTTTACATTCTTAAAAATTATTGAGGACCTTAAACAGCTTTGGTTTTTGTGGGTATCTATCAATTTTACTATATTAAAAATTAAAACAGAATTTTACAGGGACTCCCAGGGGTCCCCAGATCACATTTTAAGAACTGCTGGTCTATAGTGTATGTTGCTATATATATCTGACATATTCTGCTATAAAACACGTCCATTGGATTCCTTACATTGTTTTAAATTACCTATTTCTCTCTCACCCTTCAAGGAAGTCATATAGCACAAATTATGCAGCTGTTTCATATTACTGTATTGCAAGCCCCCGACAAGGTGGGTTGGGTGGAAAAATAAGGAGACAATGAAAGTCGCGTAGTAAGCTTAAAAGTGGAATGAGAATCTCAGCCGAGGTCTGAGGTTTCCCAACTACATCACACTTGCTCCTTTATGATCAGGTTACCATCCATCTCCCTCCAGGAAGAGCTTTTAAGTAGTATGCAGTAGGATATGCAGAGACCATGGGCCTAATTTGTATATATTCATTTAAAGTATATTTATCATATCCCAAATGGTTTACACATATACAAAAAAGCAAATTCTTATCTATAGATTTACAATGTGGAAGTCACACAATAAAAGAAATAGAGAGGATATGGTGGGGGAGTTATTTCTTAAAGTCAGGAGTCTGGTTGCATCTTTTTCAAATTTTTATTAAAAGGTTCCTAGGCTTTTTTTTTTTTTTGGCACCATAGACTAGAATGGCTCTTAACATGATAGTTATTGTACTATTCCTTAAAATGAAATAGTACATACTCTTACTGTTCCCAATGGGAAACACGTTCCTGGGAAAGGAAGATCCCAATGGAGTTTATCTTTTCAGCAAATTGGGGGGATGCTTCCTGTCACTACCTGCAACTCTGTATGGCTTTTGCCCTATAGAAGGTGAGGGAGGAACCATCTTTCAGCAAAGTTAAGGAGTTCACCTTGTTTCCAGAAACCTAGGAGTTGGATGGAGCCATTTAAACCACTAAGTCCAATGTTCAGTGCAGGATCCAATTTAAAGTTTATAGTTCTGATTTTTTTTTTTGTGAAACATCCAGTTATCGGGAATTGGGTGCCATACAAACTGAAGCAAGCAAGCAAGCATACCTGATAGATGGCTGTGTCTTCCTTTGCTTGAACACACCTACCAAAAAGGATCCCACCAACTCTCTCAGTAATTGATTCCACTGTTTAACTATTACCATTAGAAACCTTTTCCAAATTTTCAGTCAAAATCTGCCTTAAAACCAGTATTCCGTTTCACATTCTGATGTGACATGGAATAGCTCTTGCCTTCTTCTATGTGACATCCTGTACAATAGTCGATGAAGATTCTCAGTCATCCAGGTGGAATTGTCTATAGGTTGAGTCATGGCAACTGGATTTCCTTCTTTTTGATAGAAACGTTTCGCTGCTTGTCCAAGCAGCTTCTGCAGTCTCAGCAATGGTTGGTGGGGGGACCCCATATATATCTTCCAGGGTGGCTGCATTGTCCCTACACCTGAATGGCTGTTAATTGTGCCATGGAGGTGTGGATTGTCTTTGGAATGTCTTACTCCTAGATCCTTTGTTCATCCCCATATCCTGTCCAATGTATAATTGCTGCCATATCCTTCTCAGTCATCTTTCTCAAATCTAAATGGATAGTTTCCTTAATTTCTCAAGATTAATTTTCCAGAATCCTGATCATCCTTGCTCTTCTTTCCACTTGCATCCTTAAAATGTGGTGCTAAGAACTGGATGCAGTAGTTGAGGTGGGATGTGATGATTATAGTGGAACTGCTGCTTTCTGTAAGTTGGAAATTATTTCTGCTGCTGCAAACTAAAATTACACCTGCCCTTTTGGCAGCCCCATCACTGCTGAGTCATTCAGCTTGAGATCAGATACAAGTTCAAAATCCTTTTCACGTTATTACAAAGCCAATTTTTTTTTGTCACTGCATGATGATGATATAGCTTATGCACTATGAGAATGCACAGGAGAGACCATGTAGTACTTGCAAATGCCCCTATTTTTGCATTTTAATTTAAATCAGACACTGATTTTATTTTTAAAACTTTAATTACCCCTTAGATTAAGAAAGAAGAATTTTGAAACCTGCACACATGTAATTTGCTTTTTGGCACATACCAGACAGATGAGATAGAGCAAGTGCGCACATATGGAAGAGGTGTGTTTCTGTAATATTCTGAAAATCATGTGTATATTACACAAGTTGGTACTTCCCATCAAGTTTATACATAGTACAGATGGCTCTCATCTAATAATAGTAAAGCATTCTGAGATTCCAATAGGTGCAGTAGAATAATTCTAAGGGATTTAGTTTCAAGCAGAAGGATAGTTATCTTCTTCATTCAGGGTACTATGACTTTAAAGAAAGAGGGAGGGAAGATAGCAACTTGTCTGATCCCTCAATTCCAATACATCTTTCTCCTGTTTCTGCTGGTTTTAGTACTTCCTCTGGCAAAAACAGCCTTTTCCTGCAACTTCAAAGAAGGGGTTGTCAATATGGCATTTTGGGGCTCTGGGATCTTGATTCCATCTGCAGAACCACCAAATTATTTCTTTTTAAATCTATGCATAAAAGTCTTGTAAAATTGCTTAATCTCAGAGTCCAGTGCCTTTGCTATTCTTGTCTGAAATAAGAGATTTTAAATGACAATATCAGAATCTCACATGTCAGGCAGGAATAGTAGTATCTTGTGGCATTTCAGAATTCTCATGAGAAATTATGAGATCTCTAGAAGTGATATTCCCAAAAACTCTTGAGATGTCAGCCATTTTTCCCCTTTATAGCAAACATCTGGAGGAAAAGAAAAGAAAAAACATCAACCCCCCCAACTCCTGTTTTAGTATGCAAGTTATAGCAGAAATTGAATAGATGCTGCCAATGCGATGAAATCAAATATAAACTAGTAACATAACAACTCACTCTGCATAACAAACACTCTCTTCCAACAACCTAAGAGACGGCTTTATACATGGACTTCACCAGGTGGACAACACCGAAATCAGATTGACTACATCCTTTGCAGCCAAAGGTGGCGGACATCTAAACAGTCGGTAAAAACAAGACCTGGAGCTGACTGTAGTTCCGATCACGAACTTCTTGCACAATTTAGGATCAGACTAAAAAGATTAGGGAAGACTCACAGATCAGCTAGATATGAGCTCACTAATATTGCTAAGGAATATGCAGTGGAGGTGAAGAATAGATTTAAGGGTCTGGACTCAGTAGATAGGGTCCCGGAAGAACTCTGGACAGAAGTTCGCAGCATTGTTCAGGAAGCGGCAACAAAATACATCCCAAAGAAAGAGAAAACCAAGAAGGCAAAATTGCTGTCTGCTGAGACACTAGAAGTAGCCCAAGAAAGGAGGAGAGCAAAAGGCAACAGTGATAGGGGAGATATGCCCAATTAAATGCAAAATTCCAGAGGGTAGCCAGAAGAGATAAGGAATTATTTTTAAACAAGCAATGCGCGGAAGTCGAAGAAGACAATAGAATAGGAAGGACAAGAGACCTCTTCCAGAAAATTAGAAACATTGGAGGTAAATTCCAGGCCAAAATGGGTATGATCAAAAACAAAGATGGCAAGGACCTAACAGAAGAAGAAGAGATCAAGAAAAGGTGGCAAGAATATGCAGAAGACCTGTATGGGAAGGATAACAATATCGGGGATAGCTCTGACGGTGTGGTCAGTGAGCTAGAGCCAGACATCCTGAAGAGTGAGCTTGAATGGGCCTTAAGAAGCATTGCTAATAACAAGGCAGCAGGAGACGATGGCATCCCAGCTGAACTGTTCAAAATCTTGCAAGATGATGCTGTCAAGGTAATGCATGCTATATGCCAGCAAATTTGGAAAAAACAAGAATGGCCATCAGACTGGAAAAAATCAGCTTATATCCCCATACCAAAAAAGGGAAACACTAAAGAATGTTCAAACTATCGAACAGTGGCACTCATTTCACATGCCAGTAAGGTAATGCTCAAGATCCTGCAAGGTAGACTTCAGCAATTTATGGAGCGAGAATTGCCAGATGTACAAGCTGGGTTTAGAAAAGGCAGAGGAACTAGGGACCAAATTGCCAATATCCGATGGATAATTGAAAAAGCCAGGGAGTTTCAGAAAAACATCTATTTCTGTTTTATTGACTATTCTAAAGCCTTTGACTGTGTGTACTATAACAAATTGTGGCAAGTTCTTAGTGGTATGGGGATACCAAGTCATCTTGTCTGCCTCCTGAAGAATCTGTATAACGACCAAGTAGCAACAATAAGAACAGACCATGGAACAACGGACTGGTTTAAGATTGGGAAAGGAGCACGGCAGGGCTGTATACTCTCACCCTACCTATTCAACTTGTACGCAGAGCACATCATGCGACAAGGGCTTCAGGAATCCAAGGCTGGACTTAAAATCGCTGGAAGAAATATTAACAATCTCAGATATGCAGATGATACCACTTGGATGGCTGAAAGCGAAGAGGAACTGAGGAGCCTATGATGAAGGTGAAAGAAGAAAGTGCAAAAGCTGGCTTGCAGCTAAACCTCAAAAAAACCCAAGATTATGGCAACCAGCTTGATTGATAACTGGCAAATAGAGGGAGAAAATGTAGAAGCAGTGAAAGACTTTGTATTTCTAGGTGTGAAGCTTACTGCAGATGCTGACTGCAGTCAGGAAATCAGAAGACGCTTAATCCTTGGGAGAAGAGCAATGACAAATCTCGATAAAATAGTTAAGAGCAGAGACATCACACTGACAACAAAGGTCCGCATAGTTAAAGCAATGGTGTTCCCTGTAGTAACATGGCTGCGAGAGCTGGACCATAAGGAAGGCTGAGAGAAGGAAGATCGATGCTTTGGAACTGTGGTGTTGGAGGAAAATTCTGAGAGTGCCTTGGACTGCAAGAAGATCAAACCAGTCCATCCTCCAGGAAATAAAGCCAGACTGCTCACTTGAGGGAATGATATTAAAGGCAAAACTGAAATACTTTGGCCACATAATGAGAAGACAGGACACCCTGGAGAAGATGCTGATGCTAGGGAGAATGGAGGGCAAAAGGAAGAGGGGCCGACCAAGGGCAAGGTAGATGGATGATATTCTAGAGGTGACGGACTTGTCCCTGGGGGAGCTGGGGGTGTTGACGACCGACAGGAAGCTCTGGCGTGGGCTGGTCCATGAAGTCACAAAGAGTCGGAAGCGACTAAACGAATAAACAACAACAAAGATAACAATATAAATTAATAAATATGGCAACAAGCATTTGATAGCAACAACCTTTTAACTTTATGGTTTCTAGCCCAGTGCCTTAACCATACCAGCTAATAAATCTCTCAAGTAACTCCTATACATGCAGGTTTTTTTTTTTTTAGCAACTGCACAGAAATGGTTTGACATTGCCTTCTGGGATACTTTTTTATCATCCCAGTCTAGCCCTGGGATTTCCTCAGGGTCTCCTATCCATGGACTAAACAAGTACTACTTAGCTTTCTGAGGTCAACCAAGGTCAGTTAGACATTCCTTCCTAATGTGAGTAGTAATCCTAAAGCAAGCAGAAAAATACCACCTACAGCAGTTACCTAAGAGATAGGAGAAAGTATGGTGTATGTCTCTGGACAGTTCTATGCACCAGACAACATGTTATGAAATGGGTAGGCTTCTATCAATAGATAGTTGTATATGGGTCAAGACCATATAAAGATTTAGTTTTGGAACTCCAAAATTAATTGAAATCAGTGTAACTGTTGCAGAATTGAAAGAACACCTATGATAAACAACAACAAAAACAAGAAACATTCTATGCTCCCCTGGCAAATAAACTGTAAATTTATTGGACAGTAGTTCTGCGCAAGTTGTTTGGATTTTTTTTGTATACTCAGGATAGATACATCAAACAGCATTCTACTTTTTGAAACTTGAATATTTTAAATGTTAACAAAATATTTTAAAAGATAATACAATAGGATAATTTATGATATTTTATATTTTAGGAAATTTCATTTATTACAATTCTAATGATAACTGAAATACTATTTTGTAAAATAGAATTGTACAAAAAAAATACCATGCACCACTTAAAAATCTTCCATATACAACTTCCTCCTTTTAGCTTACTTCAGAGATTTCACAGAGCTATTTAATGCAGAAATTTAAGGATTTTCCTAATGGAAGTACCGGTTTCCTCTGGTTATATTATTGATATTCACACTGAAGAACTAAGATTCCTCTCACAGTATCTGTAGCTTTCCAATCTAAATTTGGGATCTACTAGGTATACTGGTGTGAGTGGATATGGTATCATCAAAGAATGTAACCAGATCTAATGAAGTCTTACATGTATGCTCAATATTTTGTTAACAAAGGTAGACTTCTTGAACCTAATGTAAGAGCCATCTTCTACCAAGGCTTAACGATTTTTATTCTGACCTTGTTTCATTTTACCATACTGCAAAACTATACAATATATTTATATCAGCTTTCAAGGGACATTATGTGATATTTAGAAAGTACAGCTTAATAGGAATCATAACTTTAAATCTAATTCCTTGTTATTTTTTGCACCTGGTACCTAATGTGGTATGGGAAGAAAACTACACTTTGTGACCTTCTCATAATGGAATGTGCCTGGAACAAATAGATCATGAAGAGGGTGCCCAGAAAATCTTATTATTGAAATATCTTACTTCTGCTTCCTAAGTAGTCCAAATAGACTTATATGCAATATAAAAATGAGCTGGAAAAAAGGAATTGATATTCTGAAAAGATATAGATGTGGCAGCCTCTGGAAAAGCAGCTGATTTTCCGATAGTCTTCTGATAGTTCAAATAAAACTAGCAAAACAGAAATAACTGTGATTATAGTAAGTGAAGCAACTTGCATTAGCTTACCATTATAATGTGATGTGTTAACATTTCCTCATCCTTTCCTTTACTTCACTAATTTACTCCTATAACTGTAAATATGAAATGGAAACTTTAATTTTCTCCTTCAGGAACACTATGAAACAGTTTACAGGTAGTCCTCGCTTAACAACCCTAATTGGGGCTGGCAACTCATTGCTAAGCAACACAGTTGTTAAACAAAACATCACCTGAAGCTCTGCTTAGCGATGGCAGTTCTAGCAATCCCAGTTGCTGTCACTGAGTAATCCCACATGGTCATTAGGCGAGGACCCACCCGGATCCAAGCCATTCTTGGAAGAAGGTAAGGGACTGCCTCTACTTCAACTCCCCCATACACCTATCTCCCCCCCATCTCTTCCCTTTGACTGCCTGCCTACCCGCTGCTGCCAGTTGCTCCCGTGGTCTGGCCTGCCTCCTGCCACCGTACCATGTGCCATTACTGTACTGGCCGGGCCCTTCTTTCATACCACTGCAGCCAGGTGTTCTTTCGTGCACCAGCCATGTCCTCCTTTCAAGAAAGAACATCCCAACTGCGGAAGGGTCTAACCAATACCTAACTTCATTGTACCTGGGTTTGGAAGTTTATGACTGATCATTTTCATTTCCTGCTCCTGTTTCTTTTTATGTTTAATAGGTTGATTCCTTTTTAAACTTGTTGCAAGATATATTTTTGAAATGATAATCATAACTAAATAGAAAATTTGCATTTTTAATTCACACTAAATTTTAGTACATTTCAATTGAAGAAAAGAACTGACAGACACATAGAGTATAGGATTACATATATATTACAATATGCCTTGCTATAATACAATTATGAAGGGACGCGGTGGCGCTGCGGGTTAAACCGCTGAGCTGTCGATCGGAAGGTCGGCGGTTCGAAACCGCGCGGCAGGGTGAGCTCCCGTTGCTCGTCCCAGCTTCTGCACACCAAGCAGTTCGAAAACATGCAAATGTGAGTAGATTAATTGGTACCGCTTCGGCGGGAAGGTAACGGCGTTCCGTGAGTCATACTGGCCACATGACCCGGAAGTGTCTATGACAACGCCGGCTCCAAGGCTTTGAAACGGAGATGAGCACCGCCCCCTAGAGTCGGACACGACTGGACTGTACGTCAAGGGAAACCTTTACCTTTAATACAATTATGGCTGTATGGTAAAAATAACTTGATGACTGATAGAATCCAAACTCATCTGAGTTGCTGTCAGAAACAGAACACTAAATGCATTTTGAAAATAAGCACTAATGTTTCAATGTTTTAAAAACAGCATTAGACCTTGGCTTAAAAAAAAAAGTTAACACCAAGCTATTTAAATAACTGAATAGGATTGGATATAGAAATGCTTTTCTCCAGCTTTCAAACAGCGGAGGGGCAGAATATTTCTGCAATACACATAGCTAAAATTCATGATGTCCAGAAACAATCTTTTCAAAGGAATTGTGTTTGACAAGCTGCCCTTTTGCATGAAAGCAAGCAACATGGGATAATCTTATGCAAAAATATTTTTTTCAAATTGTTTAACTGAAAACTATAGGCATGTCATTATAAAAATCTAAATATATCAGAAGCTCTCAACATTTCAACTACACTGATTTTTTTTATAACTTTGTAAAGGAGAAACAAATGGACAAATAAAAACAGTAAGTTAGCTAAGCCTGGTGTTCTAATCAAACTACTTACAGTTATTTTCAATGGCAAATGGCCATGGTGACTGGGTGACTTCACAATTCTGAACACCTTTGCAATCTTTATTTTGTACAGAAAGACAAAATTATTCATATTTGTCACCTTCATTTTAAGCATTCTGCATTTCCTTTCCAATCTTGTAGCTCAGTATTTTGTTCCAGTCAATCTTTGTGCGAGTAACTGGCAGTTGTCGGCGCAAGGCCTTGAAAGTAGTGTCCGACATTGTTTGATAATTTTCACTGATAGCGGTCTATAGCAAAAAAGGAGAAAATATTTCTCAAAGAATGCACAATTTCTTAATATAAAGCAACACATTTCCAACAGTATACTCTTTCATTACCTTCCAAAACTCTTTCATGTCTTTATTAGAAAAATATACTTGATATTATAAGATTAAATAAAAAGATTTTATAAATCAAACCTTAATATATTTTAACAATAAAGAAAAGTAAACACAGTACCTCTGTATTCTATCTCACTGGAAAACCCTAATGGTTTATAATTTATAAGTTTATACATATAAATATAATTTATTATAACTTGTGAGGTTAAGCATCAAGAGTGCTTTCACAAGATGAAACATCCCTTTCCCAGCATCAGTTGAGATTAAGAGCTCAAGACTAAATCAATTGTATTACATAACAGAGAGGGAAAGGAGAATCAAGCGAGCTGCAAACAATTGACATTTGGACTGAATAGGTTTATCTGCCATGTATTGTAACCATACTGCTGAAATAGGGTTCCCAATAACCATGATTACTTCAAGTAAGTGACCTGCCAAATGTTACATCTCTGTGATCACATCCTGAAAATCTGCACTCAATTGCTGAGAAAATGGTCTCACATGTGATTTTGATACTTTTGTGTCACTAAGTGTATGCTTTGTAAATTTTACCCTCTCTGTGTATTGCAACCATCCTGAATTTAACAGCCATTTTTGTCTTATTTTGAACACATAATATAGAAGAAACAACATAAAGGTTGTCCAGTAAGATTCAAAACAGTAGCTGAAATTGTATGTTGTAGTCTTATAAGATACCTGGTATTCATTTTCTGCAGCCTCTACAATCTTTACAAATTCCTTTGCTGTTTGGGCTTCATTCTATAAAAAAGAGTATTTTTAAAATATTAAATCTATCATAAATAGATAACTATCAGTATTAAGATCAAATGTCATTCCAGATATAGTATACAACTGTGGGCAGAGGTAGATGTTTTGTTTAAAGCGCGACACTTTATCAGTACCGCATTAGTGCTATCTTTAAAATACAGTATTTCTATGCGAATCTGGTATCATAGCAACTAAGATTAGACTTTTCCTGACAACTGATCTTTTCAACACTACAGGGAAAACCTGCAACTGATTTGTTCTTCTATAGCTTATACCCATCTTATTCTGAATAGGTCCTGCAAATCTTCCCATCAGGGAGTATTTGTGCAGTTATAATAGAAAACTTCACCAAAGAGGGATGCATAGCAGCTCTAAGACAAGTGAGGTCTCAATGTATTTTAACATGAAAGCTTTTATCAGCAGATTGTCACTTCTCTTATTGAATACTCTTTCATTAAAGATCTAGGTTGTATGATACATATTCACAACTACCTGAGTATATATTATTTCCTAATATACACACTAGCCTTCTATATTACTTTCTTATGTTTAACTTGCCAGAAAAGAAAATACAAATTTGAGGCAAATCAGGTTTTAGACCTTATTTTCACTGTCTGTCAAGCAAGGATGTAATTTTGCACTTTGCATCTACAGGATGATGTAAGAAATGCTGAGTGACCCTGGGCCAGTCTCAGTCCTAGGAAGCACGTAATGGCAACGTACTTCCAAAATCTTGCCATAAAAACTGCAAGGACTTGTCCAAGCAGTCACCAGGAGTCAACATTGACTTGAAGGCATGCATACAAAAGAAGACTGATAAAAAATACAAGGCAGCTATGACTCATAACATTAATGTTCCAGAAGCTATAGATTTCACTAACTTCCCCCTTTTCTTATAGCTATCTGCCTAGAGCAAATGGAGGACTGTCAGTTCACAGTCAAATGACTTAACTGACGGAAGTAATTTTTATTGCTTAGTCTTGCCTAACAATGAAGTTAACATGAAGATCTTCATTTCTTCTTCTAATCTCTTCAGAATAAATTCATGTATAAAATGTTTATGTGTTGCTTCACACTTTCAACAACTAAGAGCCAGAAAACCACAGATCTAGTTTCTATTTTTATTTCTGGAATAGCAACTATTTATAAAAAAAAACCTTGTATTGAATAAAATAGGCTTTCAAAATGATACAGAATATGAATTTGGAATCTCTTATATTAAAAAAAAGCCTCCAACATTTCATTACTCTGAATTATACTTACAAATAATGCTTCATTTAGTGTGTGCTAAAGTTTGACCAAATGATTCAGAAAATACAAACATGTTCAGCTTTCTACACCTTTTTACAGAAATTTACTTCTGTCAATTTCTATTAATAAAGTCAATAATGTAAAGAGATCTAAGTACTTTTTCTGCCCATATGTGAAGGTTCCCCTCTGAAGACAAGTGTATTGTACTGGGGACGTAAGTGTATTCTGCAAGTCACAATGACAAAAAAGTCACATGCATATGTGACAATGTAATTTTCATACTTTCTTACTTGTATGTCAACATCAGACACATGGAGTGACATTATCATGTGCCCCATCTCGCCCAAACACACCCACCCTATGTCTATGCCTAGGTAGACTGGTTCTTCGGTAACATCAGGAATACCACCTGAAGGGGGAGAAGTTGCTACTGCTGCTTGAATGTTCAGTTTTATTAGCAAACGTATGTCTGAAAAGTGTTAATGATGGAAGTGCATGCTAATCTTTACCTGATATAAAGAAAAGAACTGCAACTTCTTTTATAATACAAAATATGAAAAATATGCAGTGTTCCTAAAACAATGCACAAGAAAAGATACTTACAGTCAATGTTAGAGAATCTTGTATGTCTTTATGACTCACTAGCTGAACATTTCCATCTTCATAATAATGAACCTATGTACAAAAAGTTCATAATACAAAATCACTATAAACAAAAACTGGCAGTGTGTATTAGTGATATTATATGCCTTCCAAAATAAGCAATAGTCCTTAGTTGATTGAGGTATGATTCAGATGTCAAAGACTCCAATATTTTTATACCTAGTAGAACATAACTGCATACAACTCATTGCAGATTTAAATTTCCTTATATTGTTCCAGATCTTATTTTTATTCATTAAATGTATATCTTGTCTTTCCTTTAAGATCTCGAAGTGGTATGCATACTGCTTCCTTCTCCCATTTTTCCACATAAATTAACCCTGTGAGATAAGTTGGTCTGAGAGAAAGTGGCCCAAAATTGCACAGTGATCTTCTGGGCCTGAGGGTGGATTTGAACTAATGTCTCTGTGGTAGGTCCAATACACTAATCACTATAGCAATCTGGCTCTGTTTACTTTGTTTGATGGGTGGGGATATGAGAAGAGGTTAGGTACCCAAATTTCCCCCCCTGGGTAAGCCAATCTACTAAAGTTATGTTACAGCATGGATTTTCCACTCAATGTTTACTCTCTGTTGCCTCCCAGACAAAGAAAACTTTTAAACAGAAAGTCCAAGGTATCAGTGCCCAAACAGATATAGAGTTATTGGCAAAAAACAGATCTTTAAATTGGTTGGCTAAGAACAAAACCACTTTCCAAACTGAAAAATATCTGTCAATGAGTTTGACACAATTCCTAAGAAGGGCCTGTGCTAGAGCAAGATTTGAGTTGTTGGATTCTATAGCCAAATATGGGCACTTCCATCACTTGTCATATCATGAGAGGACATGTATATGCGGTGCCCCAGCCACTGAAGATCTTGCTCATGTTTTCTTTGATTGTCAACTGTATGCCCCTTTCAGGCTTAGATATTTAAAATCCCTACTTGAAAGAACAGCCCACTGGGACCTGTATCGCAGATTGTCCTATTTCCTCTTGGGCTCTAATGTATACATTGTTGGCAGAACTGCTAAGTTTGTAGACAAGGCAGTTCAGCTAAGAATCCATTATACTGAACAGATCAGGGTATTATATAAAGGCAATGTTGATTCTTTGTATTTAGCACATACAGATTTTATTATTATATTTTCTTTTACCTGTTTTATCCTGGATATAGACCTTGTATTTACCTTTATTTTATTTTATTTGATATAGTCATAAGACTAATCAATCAACAAACTATCTATTGATAGAAAGATGAAATAAATAGAAGAGGTTAGGTGGATTCCAAAAGTGTTGAGATAATCAAGAAAGCTTTAATTAACTGAAGACCCAAACATTTTAAAATGTTTCAGTTAATTCAGTTTGGATCTTCCTGTGGATTAAGATCAACTGGCTGGCTAAATAACTCTAGGACCAGACTGTCAAAGAAATATTTTTTTTTACATCAGCTTTCTAAAGAAAACATTTAACACTATTTTATTGAGTTTTATACACCTTTATGGAGTGTATAATTTAAAAAATATGTATTTTTTTAACAATAAAAAAGTGCAGGATGACCTCCTTTAAAAATATACATAATATTTGAGTGTTGTATGGGATATTATTAGGCTTTTGAGTTTATTCTGGAAAATTAGGGAAGCCATACCTGAATTTTTAAGATACCAGCTACCTGGGTGGTTGAAGGGGTTATTGTAAATTTCCATTCTGATCGCCAACGACCATTCCTTAAGGAAAACAAAACCATAAAAGCAAAAGGAAAGAAAAAGAAAGAAAGAAAGACAGACAGACAGACTGAGAACTATATCTTAAATCTTAAAACAACAAAGTGCTTTATAAAAAAGAATCCATTTCAAGGAACCCTGATTTAGCTATCCAAAGAATTTTTCTAATCTTTAACATCTTTAAAATTGGGTTTACATTAAAAGTAGCAAAAACTTTAATTGTCTATAAACAATTTGCACATATTTGTATTAAGATTTCTACACACACACACATTGTATATTAGGTATAACTTTCTTCACATTAAAAAGTGTTTATGAAATAGGAATATAGCTGTATTCAAAATCTGCTAGAGAAATTATCTTGGAGCAATTTAATGATATCCATCTCCCACTTAAGCCTCTGCCATTCCCACAAAATTTGCTCTGGAAGACTGAGGACCCTTTATAGCAAGTTTTGCAAGGTACCTATTGGAGTTAGTGGAAGGGAAAGTATTGTGCCATAGCTGAAACATAACATATATCACAACTGATACAAGGTGAGTGTATATTCTAAATATTAAACATGCTGAAATCAAAATGTCAATAAAACTTTCTTCAGAACCTATTTCCAAATATAGCAGTTTACACTTACCAAAAGTTTTTTGCTTGAAACTGATGACTTTCGATGCATACAATAATTGTTTGATGTCCGTCAATAGTTTTTGCATATACCTTAATCACAAATGGGGAAAAAATGTTAATTTTCAAACCTTACGTATTTACTTTCTCCACTCTTTAACCATATAAAAAAACTTGAGACATTGACATTAGTTTTGCATTAAAAACATACTGCTAATTTACAGCACATTTATGGATCTGTCCAAATACCGAATAGCCGCAATCACAATAATTTTGTCTGATAAATCATAATATGTAGAATGACAAAGTTGGGAATAGAGGCCCATGCATTTTCATTGAATTTGCAACTAAATATTGCTTCTGAGAAAGTGAGAGTGATTCTCTTAGTTTGTATGTGAAAGACAAAAGGAAGCACTTTTCACATGAACTGCATGGCTGATTGTAAACGGAATCATACAAATTCACTTACAGTAAAGCTCAATGTCTAGATTCACCTATTACACAGTGGAGTAATATAACATTAGACGTTACTCATTATGATTTGGCATTATGACGAACTACTTACATATGGGTAAAAATCTTGGTTACCATTATGATTAAATGCAGCCACTGCCTACTTATCATTATTACTTACTTATTTTTCAAATTTTGCTACCGCCCATCTCTCCCCAGAAGAGGGATTCTGGGCAGTATATTAGTGAACACAATGTACCTTTAAATACTAGTAGCTAGTAGACAGAAGTAGGAGGGTACTAATGTGATCATATTCCTTACAACAGGCATCAAGCATTGTGGAAGCAAAATACTTATCAAAATAGAAAGGCTCTTAGCCTCATCCAGTTGAATTCTGTGTATATTTTTTACCAATTATATTAGGGATGTATAAAACATTTTCTGCATGAACAGCCAGGTTTGTGTAGTCCATACAGGGACCAAACCACATGTTCTGGGCAGGTGTTCCAGGGTAGGAGACAGTGGTTAAAGATAGTGATACACGGCAGCTAAAGGGAGACAAGAGGGAAGATAGTGAAAAGATTAGGGAAGGGGTATGGATAGGGTGGCTGGTACATAACAGTGCCTATGGGGAGGTAAGGAAATCAGTGGGCAGGTTGGTGCACAGGTCATATAGAGTGGGACAGAAAGGCAGGGCAAGGTACACCAACCTTTCTGTACTTACACTGTAAAACTCATCTGAACTGTGTCTCAGCTAAACTCAGAATAAAAATGTTCCAGTTTTTGGTTTGACTGCACCACAGCCCACCATATTTTCCATTTCATGCACACCCATAATTACACTAATAGTGCATCCCAGTGTATACTGTAAATGAGCCATATATTGAAAAAAGATGTTCTGTGGTTTTTTTTTAGTAATGTCTCTGTTGGTTATCAAAATTCCTAGTTGCCATACCTATTTTCAGACATTTCATGATAAAAAGACGACTAGTTTATAGCTGTAGGTGAATATTTGTGCAGTATCCATAATCTCACATGAATTAAAGCAGAAATAAAGACTTCAATTATGCAACCTAAAGAATAGTTTCAATCCAAGCATTTTCCAGATTGTGATACTTACTGTGCAGACACCATTTGGATAGTGTTCCTTCACATATGCTCTCATTGCTGTTTCTATGGAGTTTCGCCATGACTCAATTGCATTTTCAACATCATGAGGCTTTGGATCTGTAGCCTCCTTTCGTAAATGATCAAATTTAAAAGCAATCTTGTTTTTTGGATCCAAAAATTTTCCATTGCCCAAATCACCATGCTCTGTTATTAAAACCTGCAAAGAAAGTTGTCAAAAAGGGCATTTCTAAGATAATATCTCTACTTCTTTTAATTAACCATGGTACTGTTTATCTACATCTGATATTATAGTGTATGTCAACACTTTTTCAGTATCCATCACATATAAAGGAGAATATGAAGCCTGAAATACAAAATTAAAACAATTCATAATGTCAAATTAGTATTTATTTTATTTTCATAAAGTTCCTCTGCCAAAAGAAATGGATGATTAAATCAATAATGTGATTGGCTAACACCATCCTGATGTCTTTTTTTCCTTCCAGTTTCTCTCCATTTATCTGATACAACCTTTTGAAGTTCTATACCTATGATTGTCTATTGCAGTGTGTGGAGAAAAAAGGTTCTCAATAATGGTGATTAATTAATAAAATCAGATTAGAATGGGCTATGAAACAAACATGATGCAGTTTATGCTGTAGCACCAAAACCACTTATTTATTCAGACAATTAGCTGCTGTTAAGGGAAACAGGCCAAGAACTACGCTAAGCCAATATTTTCAACTCTAGTTCTTTACTGTTCTTACCATACAAAGAAAATCTTGCCAGACTGAATGAGCTCTAACTAACTTAAGTGTAAATAACCAGTGAGGCTCTAGGGCGGACCTACCCTGAACCTCTTAGCTTTCCCACAAACAGAATCTGGACTGTGAAATCTCTGTCTGCCTGGAATGAGCTCCCTCCCCCCTGGGAATGAGGGGCAGCTCTGAAATCCACCACATCTGCAGACCAGATTGCTCAGACACCTCTGAATACTCCATAATTAACAAAAATGTGATCTATAATCTACATCTATTATTAAAAACTGCTCAGTTAAAACATACTGCTATTTTCAAACTTAAATATTTTTGAACATACCTGTTCATCATAGCCTTCTATTTTAACTGGAGTAAACTGGTCCAAATTATACTGGGCAAATGCACTAGAAAGACAAAAAACATTGATAATAAAAACTTTGCTACATATTGTTCTAAGTACTAAAACAAATATGTATTTCTGTGCCAGTGCAGGTATCCATTTCTAACTATTATATCCACTGGATATGTCATGATATGACTTGTTTGTTTTTGGCTTATCATGTTGCATGAATGGGATAAGTGAATAAACTATACTTTGTTTTTGGCAGTATATAATGAATCATATCCAGTTTATACAGGGGCTTAGAATGATGTGCAAATAGGGATGTATGATTTGTTTGTATTTTCCTAACCGATTTCTTTTTGTATCCAACCAAATCAGTCTAAACTGAATGACAAAGGTTCAAAGGAAGAACAGGTCCCTATTTACTTTGCTCATACACAAGACTGACTGGACTGTTCAATAAACTACAGTTAAAGACTTAATTCAAATTATTAAAAAGGCAGTTCCTGAAAGATTATCAGGTTTATCTTAATTCAGCAAATAACATTTTGAAAAGGCAATGAGAAGTATTCTCTTCCTTGCCTACCTACATGCCTCAATAGAAATTTTCAATAGATTTATCCATTCTCAATACAATGAAAGATAGGTGACCTTGAGCCAGTCACTCTCTCTCAGCCCAACTCACCTCACAGGGTGGTTGTTGTGGAGAAAATAGGGGAAGGAAGGAGTATTAGGTATGTTCTCTGCCTAACAAACAAACACAAACAAACAAACAAACAAATAAATGGGGGTTAGTACTTACTGCGCTGCTCCTTCCCTGAGAAGATTATCATTATTAAGTAGCAATCGAACATCTGAAAAATACTGAGCATTAGTATATGGTAAATATATTTGATATAAACCCAGTCACAAAAATATGCTTTCCCAACAAATAAAAATATCTATCTCAAATGCGTGCCAACCAAACTAAAGTCTGAAAATGCTAGATGTTTGGTACCAGCTATGCATATGAATGAAATATATTTCTTTAAGTTTCCTATGAACTAGCATCATATAAATTTTCTGGATATTCTTCCTAGATCCAATTGGACATAACTTAGGCAATTCTGGCCAAAGAATGAACATGTTTGTATAATATAATAATCACTATTTAAAAGCTTGAACAAGCAAACTTCTTGAAAAATATAACAAGCATTTATTTAACAGCTGAATTTCAGAAGTTCAATCCAAATTTCATCTTATATCTCAATATGCATACACACAGATTTCAATTTTTATTGTAAATGACATGTCAAGTGTCTGTACTGATTACAGTAACACATAAAGAAACAGAATGTACCATAGAATAGGGCTACAAGGGCATTATGTTCAACCAAATATACAGCTACGGGCTAAAGGACTAAAACGTTTCAAGGTTGAAACAGCAGATTGTTCCAAGGCTGGAACACTTCAACCTTGAAACATTTTACACATTTCTTGTATTTATTACAGGAATAATAAATTAGTTAACTCTTCAGTTACTTCTTGCCAGCTCTAAAGTGCTCCCTAATTGCCACCTGCCACCAGCTCACACTCAAATGGGTCTTCAGGTAAGTTGGTGCTACTTTTGTACAAAAGCTGCTTTTCTTTCATCTATAGCAAGTGATCACTATCCCTGAAAGCACCAACATAAGATCTAAGATAGCAGTTGACTATCACCAATAAGAGCTATATGGTTCTTTCATTAGTAAGTTTAAGGGGAGGAAAAATTTAGGGACAAAATAATGAGTAAAAACCCACAGGCAGGTAAGCCTGCAGGATTTGAGGGAAGGCAGCACAGGAAAATCACTGTGAGGTTGCCTTTCTCAAGATTGGTACCATTTTAAAATGCCTTATAGCCTTGATTACTGCCTGTTTCAATTATAACATCAATTGGTGTCTCTATTAACTATGCTAAGTCTACTCTATTTGCTACCACATCATCAGAAACTATCATGGCCAATTGTTTACTTAAATCATTTTTTTAAAAAACATTTCTCATTCTATGTCATTTTCTCAAATCCACTCAAACTCTTCAGAAAAGGGAGACATGCAGGTCTCTTGATTGGGGTTGAACCAATTATCAATTCCATAGCTTAGTCCTGCACTTTAACAAAGAAAATGGACATGGTGGAGGACCTAATTATGTTATACTCCTTAAACAGAATATTTCTGCCATACATTGAAACTTTAGGCCCATGCCCAGCATACCTTATTGTTGGAGCTAACAGTAATATAGGAATTTTAAAGAACTGTCAATCACACATGCATCACCTTCAGTTAAACAAAACTTTTGAAAAGTACTGATACGTACAAAATGTTTCTGATTTGAACTATTTCATATTCAAAGTACTGCTTCAAGCTTGATAAAATCAAATCTTTGTTTTGGTCACAGATCAGCATAAGATATCAATAAGAATTACAGCCATTTCAGTAATAGTAGGGAAAGCTATGAGATACAAAAGACAGTTGAAAACCAGCATTACGTACAAAATACTATAATATTAAAACATTACGGTCTTTGTATAAACATTATTAATTTTATTCCTCAGACTAAGATTTTCTAAGTCTTGATTTTAAGACAGTTGTTGTATGCTCAATACAGACACTTCAAGCATCCAGGAAGTGTTGGAACAACAGCTTTCGACTCCAAACAAGGTGCTTCAAATTTGAGATGACATCTGAAATGGGGTGTTTCCTATTTGAAAAAGGTATGCTGCACACCACTGCATATATTTGAAATGAAATCAGCATGTGGCATACTCACCGTTAAAGACCTCATTGAATTCTCCTGGTGGAGCATGGATGATGAATTTTGCCGCTACGCGCACCTGAAATGAAAACAAAAGATGAGAAGTTTACATTTTCTTCTAACCTGGCGTGACTCATAATTATAATAAGTTCCTTCCCAATTACACTATTTTAATCAGTTCTCTTTGTAATGAAATGCTTTGTCAAATAAATGAGCACAAAATATCAATACACTAATATGGGTTCACTTTTCCAATATTTCAGTAAACTGCAAATACGCATTAAACATCACTTTTAGTACAACTTAAATTCTTTAATGCTGCCAAATGTAATACACAAGAGAAATACACATATTACTGTTTAAATAGGATTTAAGCTTTTTTGCTTAAGACATACACAAGGGGATAAGAACTGAGATGCTCCTCTTAACCTCTTCCTGTTTATGACCACAACGGAAATCAATTTAGATAAAAGTAAGCCCATATAGCATGTTCATGCCTTTATAAGGCAACAGCAATGCTCACTGATACTTAGATTTGTATTTACAAAAAGCTTACCCTGGCATCCTAGCTAGTATTTGATTAAACTCAGTCAGAATTTTTTCATGAAGAAATAGACAAAATTGAATAATATTAAATACAACTGAAAAAAAAAATAGCAGCAGAACCTGTCAAGAATGACACAACTTATCCAATAAAATTAAGAGTCTTAACTAGACACTATGGTAATAGATTTATATATTTTTTTTAAAAGGAAGGTAATTGTATATAAATAAAAATATTATGCAGAGAACTTGTGAGCGTATTATATACTCCTCTCTGTACTTTGTGTAAGTCTCATGTTACTTAGTTCTAGCCCTGCTCTTTCACAGATCATTTGTCAAGAGAAAAACTGCTTGAAATGGGGGAGAGGGGACACAACAGAAGGAAGCATAGTCCCTTCCTGCCTGATACTCTTTTTAAAAAACTATTGCATAGACAGCATGGCCTGTATTCATATATATATGGGCTATAAATTTATTACAACTAGAGAACCAACGCAGATGGCAATGAGCATGAGTTTTACTTGAGAAAGCAATTTCCATTTAATCATGAATCTTGTACCACTCTTGAAAAAAGAAGTCAGATAGTCAGATAGGAATGTCACATAGGAAATCCATACAAGTAGTCCTCGACTTATGACCACAATTGGGCCTGGAACTTCTGTCACCAAGTGATGCGACCGTTAAGTGAATCACACCCGATTTTGCTGCAGTTGTTAAGCGAATCACATGGTTGTTAAGCAAATCAATCTTCCCCCATTGACTTAGCTTGTTGGAAGCCCCCTGGGAAGGTCGCAAATAGCAATCATGTGACCCTGGGATGCTGCAACCATTGTAAATACATGCTGGTTTCCAAGCACCCAAATTTTGATCACATGACTGTGGGGAACACTGAGACGGTCGCAAGTACGAGTACCAGCAGCAAGTCATTTTTCCAGTGCTGTCGTAACTTTGAACAGTTGTTAAACGAATGATCGTAAGTCAAGGAGTACCTTATTGAGTTTTTTGGATAGAAAGGCAGAGTACAGTGCAATAAAACAGAAAGTGAAACTGAAATATTTGTTTAAAACAAAAAGATGTTCCTCATCTGTCCTGACATTTTAAAACATACATTTAGGCAGACACATGTAAAGTCTTACAATGCAGAAATATGTGTAACTATCGCAGAGATCTTGTGATAATTTACAATATCTGTACTGTTCATATTAGTGTATTTATTAATAAACTAGTGATTATTGATAAGTATATAATATAAAGCAGATTTTCTTTCTCTTTCTTTCTTAGTTTTTAATTTTTGTTTCAGTTGGGTTGTCTCTTTTCTATCTTTTTAAGCTGAAAGACTGTTGCAGGGAAGTGGGTGGACTCTTCCTCCCTCACAGAGAAATGAGATGAAGAGCCAGGACAGCAGCACCTCACTGCCACATGTGAAAAAGGTGAAAGGTCCCCTGTGCAAGCACCGAGTCATGTCTGACCCTTTGGGGGGACACCACTTTTGGAATGTTTTCTTGGCAGACTTTAGCGGGGTGGTTTGCCATTGCCTTCCCCAGTCGTCACTGCCACATACCTGTTATAATTAGTTCACATGTCATTCACCTATCTACAAAGTGACATCTATTTGTTTGTGCTTCTTTGTGAAATGAAAATGATGATCCCAATTTTTTTTTTAATGTTGAGAACTCTAACCTAATGCTTAATTTGGAAGTGTGCCTTCCTGCACAGCAAAATGATGAAGGTAAGTGAAGTAGTGGGACCACCCAAGAGAAGAAGGTAGGATTGGATGTGTGGTAGGTATCATTCTGGTAAATCAGTGTTTTGAAACTGGTTACATCTCCTATTATAGTCACTTTCTGAATGTATAAGCCTTCTAGCTACTGTGAGAATTTCAGCAATACATTCTCAAAATAGCAACCAACACTAAAAATTGAAGATCCTTATAATAGACATAGCATACTTCTAACAAAATCTCTCATGAAAAACTTCTGAGGCAATTTAGCAGTTAAGTATTGGTGTATCTTTAAGTATATCCCAGAGTTATTTTAAGGATATGTTACATATCTATAAGAAATTCAGTGGTTTTACATTTGAGTTAACTATTCCAGGGGTAACATCTGGAGTCTGTAATTCCTGTTTATCAGCATGATCTAGAATGAAAACTATTTGTGGGAGCCCCAGGGTACAGACTGGTCATGTTTCTGAAGTTGGAGTAAAGATTATTTTTACGGGGTTTTTTTTCTCTCAGGGTTTGGGAAGAGTTTATTAAGCCTAAATGAAGATCTAAATGCCTGATTTTAGATGGGAAATAGAAATACTTCTGTTTTTCAGCACTTTGCAACTGATATTCAGTTATGCAATTTCTTACCAATCACTTTGCCACTGCCTAAGTTCCTTAGATTCCTTTCAGTATTTTGTGTAGAGAACTGTCGACATGTTCTATAATGAAAACAGTTACCACAGACACAATTCCAGGTTCTGTGCAACCTCACCTTCCTTTAGCACTCTATTTTCCTGGTCATCCAAATGTCTAACTCAAGTTTCCTGCTGATTTATTTACAGTTCTTTGCAAATTTGTATTCAGAAATGTTATATCTCATGCTACAAAATGTAGTGCATCTTGAGGAAGTAGGGTTCCTGATTCAAAATTGAAAGTTGCTCAATATTTTCCTCCACGAAAGCTACCTAAACAATTTCTTCATACATTTGCATTTCCTCTTTAAAGAAGCATACACTTGTCTGCAGATATAACAACTTATTATAATAACTTATAATAAGTTAAGAGTATTGGAGGAAAGCTGCCCATCCTCTTCTTTCCAATGAAATTACCAACTATGGGAGAAAAGAGGGGGCAAAGATAAATTCCTTGTCTAAACTCTGTTCATAAAAAATTGTCCTCCTGGACTCTCCCTAAATATTTAATATCATGCATACTCCAAATAGGCGGCTTTTTTCTCTGGCCCAAATTGATACACTACCCATTAGGGTGAAATCTGGAAAATATTTCAACTGTCCATACGAAAACTGAATTTGTATGTTTTGATACGGAAACTGAATCAATGCCCATGTTCAATTAAAATGTCCACTTTATACACAATGGCATTTAAAATTCATAACCCCAGTTATTACAAAGTTTAATTTTCCTTGTGATGAGAAGATTACTGCTTAAGGGATCAATTCCTAAATGTATCAAGGGCGGTGGCAACTTTTAAACTGTAATTTTAGCCCATAAGAATCCTTACGCCCTTGACTTGTCTTTGGCTTTTATGTAATTTATATATATGATTTTTTTTCTTAACTGCTGTATATGTTTTTATGTTTGCTGGTTTGGTCTTGGGCTGTAAATTAATAAGTAATAAGGTCCAAGCAACAAGCCTGCACTGGAAAGAATATTACATTTGATAATCTGTCTTGATCCAAATAGGTGGTTTTTGTACTCTAGAGGAAAATGGAGATGTTATTACATCATGGGAATGGGAATTACATCAACAGCATAGTTTTCAGAGGATATCTTTGCAATATCTATCAATTACGTTATCACCAAGAACTTCAGCCTAAATAAACATACTTTTAAGGCAATATTTATAAATATATAAATATTTATTTTACCGCTTCATCCAAATAATTGAAGGGTGCACAACATAGAACTAAACCTTATGGCATCCCATTTGACATCTCTAGTTTAATGAGAAATAATTGATAAGTATGCTTTGAATACAATTTTTGAATCAGCTATACATCCACAATAAGTCCAGATAAGTTCAATGAAACATATTGCAAAGTCCATGGTGGCAAAGAACTGTCACAGAAGATTCTGTGTCTAGTGGGGAAAAGGATTGGCCTTCATGCTTTGATTCACAACTCAAAAGACAATCTAGACCCAAAAAACAATGTGCACACAATTACTCACAGGAATCAGAATGACTCATTTAAACTTTTTGTTTCTAATTTAAAATGCTAGTATATCAGAATTGCCATTGTCAAAGATGCAAAACAAATAGCCTTTTTAAAATGCAAACACCTACACTCTGCCCTAGCTTTCAGATCACTTCTGAAAATTACTATTATGTATTTGGGCTACAAAAATCTTAATGACCACTATACGGAGCAAACAATTCTAACTCTTTGCTGCTATCTAGCGGTCATCTAGACTTCTGCAGCACAAATCTGAGGGTCTAACATCAGAAGCTTTTAACCCTCTTGCATTTTAAACTGTAATTACTGTGATGTGAACTCAAGGCTTTTTGTGGTTCCTACTGCAATCACTCAGCACAGCTATCCTTCTGGAAACAGAAGCCCTAGATCATGGTTGAGTTCACATACAACTAAGCTTTGGTTTGTTAAACTATGTTTTACTGAACAAATCACAATTAACACAACACATCAAGTAACTCTCCCACATTATGGCCTACCAAGGTGCATGAATCTAAGGTGCATGCTTTAAGTTTGGCAACAGTGGTTTTAATAAACCATGGTTAGGAAATGATCACATAATGGGAGAAATCAAAATTGTGCAAGATGATCTTCAGCCTGGTTTGTTTAATTGAAGGGGTATAAATGAATAAAGATCTCAACTTCCTTTTCATATCACTATATCAAACTGAGGAACAAATATAAAAGAATACATAAATAAATTGATTTATATTTTATTGAATGAATAAAACCGTGTAAGGGAACCTCATACATTTTGAGATCTACCTGTAAAATAGCTTAAACATATATGTAAGAAGTAATGAGGGAATATGACAGCTGCATGTTGTAAACATACATGAGTCACAAGTACATGAGCCAAGAAGATGGTACAAAAACATGCTTAAAAATAAACATGGTTTATTAATTGGGTTCTCACATCATGCTATGCCATTAAGCCATCACTGTAAATCATAATAGGTAGATTCCCACAACAAAAGCAAATCCAAGTAGGCCACATTCTTTGCCATGTGATTTGAGCCACTGAGTGAGGCATTTCTACCATGGATCTGAGTAAAGTAAAGGTGAAAGGCATGCAAACCTTAAAGCTCCTAGAAAGATGTGAGACAGAAAGAAATTGTCCTTCAGTCATCCAGAATTACCCTCAACTCCAGAAGATAAGTTTGGAATCAGGCAATTAACAAAACCACACCTGGAAAACTCAAAATAGAAGCAGTGTGGGAGCTCCTCTTTTTTTTCCCAAAAATAAAACGTTAGAACATATAATCAAGTCTGCAAAATAATACCTCAGAAGAACCATCTGAGTCAAGGGCTGGAGGTCAGAGAAGTCGGGGGCGGGAAAAAAAGAGTCCACCAGAGCCACGCTTTGGAAATCACTTCATGCCACGTGAATAGTTTACGGGCCACCATTAAATCAAGTGAAGTGGCCTATGCCATCCACCAGGAAATTGCCCTAAATCGTTCCAGCGACCAGGGAGGAGGCGGGACCAGCCCCAGAGGCCAACGGAGGAGAGAGGGGCTGACCGGGAGGAGCCCCCTTCCGTCAGCCGGGCTTCCTGCAGCTTTAAGAGGAAAGACAGACCCTGCGAGAGGTGAGGAAGGAGGGGTGGAGACACCGGATCCGCCGCGCCCGCTTTGCTTCAGCCCCAGCCCGGCGCCTGGAGCCTATTTTCAGCCATCGGACCGTACAAGGAGCGGAGGGGCGACAAGCAAAGCAGGCCTCGGGAAGAAGGGAACAAGCCTCCTTCCCCGCTTGCCCAGGTTGGCAAAGCCGGGCTGAGGGCTCGACCCTGCTCCACACCACGAATGCTTCCTTTTTTCCTTCCTTGTCCCCGAGAGGGGGCAAGCAGCCACCGCTTCCTTCCCCCTCCCCCCGTCCCCACACACGACCCCTCTCTTTCTGCGGCAACGGCCTTCTTTACCTTCTCCTCACCGGAGAGCTGGTCCTCCAGGTCTGCCATCTAGGTGCTCTCCGGTTGGCCCACGAGGAAAAAAAAGGAAGCCCCGGAGCCTGGCGAATCGTTAACTGGAGGAGGAAGAGCAGCAGCAGCAGCAGCCAAGGCCCAGCCACCGGTCTCCGCCCCTCAGTCGAGCAGGAAGGGCGGGGCTCGCACTCGGGGCGCGGCCTCGAGGCGGGGAGGGAGGGAGCGTGAGGGCACATGCGCGCGCAGCGGCAGGGGAGTGAGCGAACGGCGGGAGCTCGAGCGGAAGAGCATGCGCAGACCGTCTTCCGGGACTGAGGCTGTCCTTTGGGCGCGTACATCATCAGCTGAGGTTGTCGTTTTAATTGGTTTCTGTTCCTTAGGATTACGAGCTTCTCCCGCCGACCCTTATGCCTTGTTTGAGCGTTTTCAAATTACAATCACATTAATCTGTTCGTTTTGTAAACATTTAGCAGGATACCTGGTAAGCCTCTCGGCCCTGTTCGCACGTGGTGCCAAGCCAACATGCAGGGAGATGTCCACGACCAGCCTAGCAACCCGGACAGGAAGCCAGCCCCTGTTTACCAACTTCCAGCAACGGAGAGTCCACCCTCTCTTGAAGCATTGTGTTTCATTGTTTCAAAAACGTCCGTTTTTACTTTGCATAATAGGTCTAGTGAGTTCATGGGAGTTGTCAAGTAAAAGTGTGTACCTATTGATGAGGTAATAAAAGTGAACCTATGTCAATGGATTTAAAGGAATCATTGAATTTTGAATTGATAATCACTTGTATCAAGATTAAGATACAGAAAATGAGGGCTTGGCAAAAGGCCAGTAGTGTTCATAGAATACAAGAGAAAATGTCACTAGCATGAGAAACACCGTCGTAGATTATTTTAGCAATGGACTAAATAAATAGGGCACCCTTAAGTTGCATCTGCCAGTACCATGTACTGGCAGAAGACTTGCCCATGATTGAAGGAGGTTTTATGGAATTCTGCTGTGCCACAGACCCTGTTGCTTTATATATGGTGCTGAGACAACTCTCAAAAGCTTAAACTATTATAGCAAGTGATGAAGGGTCCAGGCTTAGGATGCGATAATGCCTTGAGGTTCATCTTTTCAATTCATATTCCCATCTGTAGATCTGGTTCAAATAACCTTTTTTCTGTTTACTTTAGGGTTGTGCTACTTGTCTAAACTGAGGGGCATAATTAGGCAGTAATGAAATCATTAATTACTGCTGTTAATATTACCATTCATGAATTTAATGATTCTTTCTATTCCATCAAAAATCACAATTTGGTGGTAACCAGATTCCATGAAACCCTTGGGGGCTACATGTAGCCTGGGCCTCAGGTTGTGTACCTCTTTTAGTTTTTTTTATATATAGCTGAGCTAATGGCTACTGTGGGACATAGGATAACTTGCCACTTAATGCTTTAGATCACAGTACACTATCACAAGTATATAAGCTTTTTACAAGGAAACTATGAATTAGTTAATAGGGAACATAGCACAAGGGTCTCTTGGCTTAGATTAGGAATGTCATCCACCCTTGTCTTAGAGTAGGAATGTCACCCACCCTGTAATGGTTCTGATTTTTTCTCCCTTGGGGTAGAAAAGCAGATTCTTATGTGACTTCAAGTTCCATAGCAAATAACTAATAGTGTTCTGAGCAGGATGTTTGTGCCACAAGAGATATAACACCTGCTACTTTTGCTTTCCATGGATTAGCAGTCTAAGACCCCTGTTGAAATTACTGGTTCATAGCAAGTCTCTGCTTTTTTCCTATTGAGGTATACTAATTGTTAAATAAAGGTCTTGGCATTGCTAGGGAGCTTGATAGGCTCAAGCGTATCTCTGTTCCTTCATATCACAAACCACAAACCAACAAGCCTTTCAAGATGCCAGAATAGGAATGGCTGTTTCTGCCAGGCATTCAAAGTACTCCATTGAGAATGAAAGGGAAGAGCATTTTAAGTATTCTGGAAGGCTACACAGCCAAGGTGATCTATCAAGCAATTGTGTGATGCCAGGGGAGATCTAAGGCAAGAAGACTGCTTGACCCATAGAGAGAACAAGTTAATTTGTTAATGCAGTGCTCTACCTAACTACCGTAGGTATATCTGAATATGAGGATGTAATTTCATTCACCAAGGTGTAGGTGATAGATTGCAGTTTATGGTAACTCTAAATTGGGTAATGTTTTAGAGGCAAATGGGAGTGAGGCCACCCCATTTTCTTTAAGAAGTGAAGTTTGTAGAAGTGGACAAGTTTAATATCCTGGGAGAGAACTGGAAGGAAGTTTTATTGGCATTTCTTTTGGAAACTTACACACGTGGGAAGTTATTATTATGTGCTCTGAGTTGAATTGATCGCTACTTAATTTTTATTGTTCAGGGTATTGTTAAAATCATGTATCGGTTGAGTGCTTCTGATGTTCCTTGGGGAGGGTTACAGGGATTGTTATGAAAGCAGTTACAGGGAAAAAGAAGAGGGACTAACAATATAGGACAAGATTAGACCTATTCTTCTGTTTTCTTCTTATTCAGAATAACTGATATAGCTTTAATTGCTTGCCTTCTGATGTAAAACTGGTAATAATTGTTGCAGTTTTTATATGCCCGGTGGGTTAATAAGAAAATACATTTGTCTATCCACATTCATGGGAAACTCATATGCAATTAAAAACAAAAAACAGTTACTCGTAACAAGCATAGGATTGGAACCTGCTGCTGCAAAAAGAATCCTAAATATTTCTTTGGAGATGGGCCAGATGCACGTGTCTAGAATCTCTTTTATTTTTGCACTAGGTTTATAGATTTTACTGGTGCTTCTTTTTAAGTGCTATTTAATGTAATTGGATTTAAAATCTAATTCCAATCACATGTTGCCATTGTCTGAATCTTTTCTTATTAGATATAGTTGCAAATTAAATATCATTCGTGTGGAAGAACTGTATGGAATTTGATCTATAGTTGATGCCCTTTATATAAGGAGGAACTTGGAGATACTCTAGATGGCACTGTTGGTTTTATTTCAGCTTCTGTTCTGAAGTAACCTGTTTTTGAAACCTCAGTTGGTTTCCTTTTGAAAACAAGCATGCTGTTTCAACGGAGGGTCAGTGTACATTGTTCTGGGCTCTAGCTTTTATGTTTATAGCCATGTAATCAATATGGTAGGAGAGTAATTAATTTTTAACTTCCATCCAATTGTAGATCAAATACCCCTGGATTTCCTGGGCGGAAGTGTGATTTCTTTTGAAACAATGATACATTTCTTGGAAGAATGGGAAAAGGTAATAGATGACCTTGTGCTGTAAAATACCAGTCTCAGTCTTAATAAGAAATTAATATGTTTAATAGACATATTAATAGTTTTTTAATAAAAGAACTAACTATACATATTAATTATTTGGTTGTGTTAAAAATATTTATATCCTTTTGGAAAAATGCTAAATTTGTATTTATACATTTAGTTTGCAGAATGAATTTCTCCTTACTAAAGGAAAATATGTAACATAAAGTATTATATTTTTAGTTGTTACTCCTGTCCTCAATCCCACTCTCCTTGCTCTGAAGTCACCCAATATACTTTAGCATGAAGATGAATTTGTTGCCTTTTAGCTACATAAAATATAGAAAAGCAGCAATTAAAATTTACTCCTACATTTTTGAGTTTTATTGGTAAACCTTGCTATTTAAATGTTCTACTTCACTACCAGTACCAGGCATTATGATTTAGAATTATGTATCCAATCATAATAAACATTTTCTGAACTTTTTGTATATTTTTGTTGCTATATTGCTGTAAAATTTAGAGAAGCGTATACCTATTTCCTTTTACCTTACTACCTTTTGTCAGTTAATAAAAATTCAGAAACCTCTTTTTCTTGCATTTAGTTTTTCAATAATAATACTGTGTATTATTATTATCTAAAAATACATCCTTTTCTTTTAAAAAGGGCTTCTGTTTTCCCTACTTACTGACAAAGTGCTTGAGAATTACTTTCTGATTTCTTTTGATGGTAGTTTTGGGCTTATTTATTGATGAATTGCTTTCTGCTACTACACATTGTTTCTTTAACCTAAGACGCTTGTAGTCTTTAGCTAATAGTAATAAAGCATTTATTTCTGTCCTTGCTCATCCTAGCTTGCTCCAAGCTAAATGTGTTAGAGCAAGACATGTTATTCTAGAACTGCCTATTTCCTTCCAATCATGAATGTGTGCAATTAGATCTATTAATAATTAGAGTTATTAATCATGATATATCATTCTTGTTGTTGAAAATAGGCTTGTAGAAACTGAAACACTATTTCTGGTAAATATTTACAACCAATGAACTTTATGATCTCTTTTTATATAAGGTCACGAATCACTAGGAAATACTCTTGATGAAGTCACACCTAACATGGATTAAATACATGAAAGATGCTGGTTATTTTAAAAGTTGTCTGGATCCAAACATGTTTAATTCTTGACCTATTTTATGTTGTAATGCTTTTGACTTTTTTCCATTCCTTGTAACTCCGGTGTTACTTTTTTCCCCATAGTTCCTGTCATATATCATTCTGTATCTCTTGTTACAGCTGTTGAGATTGTAGGCGTCTAAGATTACAACAGAGTTCATTGCCTCCCAGAGTAGTCATCCCATAAGATTTAGTGGCTATTATTTTTGTTTCAGCCCACACCTATAGATTTGTGTGGTTATGCAGTTTGTATCCATACAGAAGAACTCTGTAATGGAATCTTTCTGAGTGCAAGAGAGATAAATAAGAATTAGACTCTGAGATTACAGATTTATTCAGCAGTCACTTTACTTTTTGATGCTGGCTCTATTTTCCCTTTGTTTGTGGATAAACTGTTCAGTGCTCGCTGATGATTGTGTCAGGCATCCCATATCTAAAAATATTTACTGTTTTCTGGATCTCTACTCTCTGACTCTTGCATCTTGCATACTATCAATTTCCCAAAATTTCTTTTAACAGTAAATATATTTATGCTAATTTTCTCCTGTGGCCTTGTGGGAAATTAGTATGGCAATAAGGTCTCTTTGTTTTGATAGTTATCACTAGGACAGACAACAGTTATCACTCATATCCATATATCCTTCCAATTGTGTGCTTATCCCAGTTGTGTTGTGTTCTGTGTTGCAAGATTTTATTTTACAAACTGTGTATCAGGCATGTTTACATGACTCTATTGTGCAACAAGGCTAGAATAATAGTCTCCTCCCACAGTATATAGCCCATCTTTGGTTTAAGGAAGCATTTAGTATCAAATATGTGCTGCTTCTTTTTTGTTGTTTATTCGTTCAGTTGCTTCTGATTCTTCGTGACTTCATGGATCAGCCCACGCCAGAGCTTCCTGTCAGTCAACACCCCCAGCTCCCCCAAGGTCGAATCCGTCACCTCTAGAATATCATCCATCCACCTTGCCCTTGGTCGGCCCCTCTTCTTTTGCCCTCCACTCTCCCTAGCATCAGCATCTTCTCCAGGGTGTCCTGTCTTCTCATTATGTGGCCAAAGTACTTCAACTTTGCCTTTAATATCATTCCCTCAAGTGAGCAGTCTGGCTTTATTTCCTGGAGGATGGACTGGTTTGATCTTCTTGCAGTCCAAGGCACTCTCAGAATTTTCCTCCAACACCACAGTTCCAAAGCATCTATCTTCCTTCTCTCAGCCTTCCTTATGGTCCAGCTCTCTCAGCCATATGTTACTACGGGGAATACCATTGCTTTAACTATGCGGACCTTTGTTGTCAGTGTGATGTCTCTGCTCTTAACTATTTTATCGAGATTTGTCATTGCTCTCCTCCCAAGAATTAAATGTCTTCTGATTTCCTGGCTGTAGTCAGTGTCTGCAGTAATCTTTGCATCTAGAAATACAATACAAAGTGCTGCTTCTTTTACAAGTCCCATATTTATTTACTGTAGCACTTTTATTCCATCCAGGTCAATCAGGTTTACATAAAATATAAAACAGCATAAATAATTACAAAAAATAAAAAATGGCCACCCACATAACCATCCAATTAAATCCTAAATGCTCTTCAAACAAAACAAGTTTCAATAACTTGCAGAAAGCTAGGATGGTGTCAGATGAACCTCAAAGTCTGAAGTGTTCCAAAGCCTATCTTGTCTCCTGAATTCTCATAAGGATAAAACTTTAAGCATCCCTTACCTGGATGAATGCACGGAATAGGTGAAGTCAACTTGGAAGAGATGGACTGTAAGGAATCCCTGGGACTAAGTTATAACTTGTCCAAACTTCTTCCAACTTCTTCCAGTCCCCATAAGTTGTCAGATACTGTGATCAATGGTATCAAAGACCACTGAGAGGTCTAACAGGGTGCAGAGAGTCACACTCCACATTCAAGATTCTGATGTAGTTGACAGAGTGACCAATAGTGTTTCTATCCCATGCCTGGGCCTGAACCCTGTCTGAAAAGTATCTAAGATAATCTGCTTCCTCTCTGGCCTTCTCTGGCTGAGTTCTTACTTCTTTATCTACAATCTTCTCCATGCTATATTCAGACATTTGCTTTAGATGAGATTGATCTCTTATAAAAAGTGTTCTTACAACTGGAAATTCTATAATGTATATCAGTTATATCAGTTCCTATTGTCCCTGGACAGTAAATCTTGTTCTGTAAAATTTCATGTGCTCGCTACAGTTCTCAACATTGTGACATAGCACTCCAATCCTCCTTTCTCCTGCTTATTTCTTGAAAATATCTTTATCTCTGCTCTCTCACTGCACTTTGGGGAAATAGACTTCCAAAGCTTTTGGCAGACTGGTAATGTAGAGTTACTGATGAGCTTTAGACTAATATATGATTCTATCCTGATATACAGTAAGATAAATATAACTTCTCTGCTTTATTCTCCTTTAGGCATAACCATGCCTAACTAAAGCTTGACCTTCTTCCAGTGAGACCATTCCTGAGCCAGGTCTTTCTTAGAATAATCCAGGCCTCCTGCAGATTTTAGTCCATATGCCATGCCTGCTGCCTGTGAAAAGATTTTATTATTCTTAAAGAAGCACTGCCACTCATTATGTTAACATAAGGAATTTGCAATATGTAGTTAGTAAAATTTATTCTGTCTTTACACATCCTAGCTTGCCCCTAATTAGGTATTCTAGAACAAGACTGTGTGTGTGCGTGTGCGCATGTGCGCACGTGCGTGGTGACTACATGGACAAATTTGCTATTTCCTTCTTCCTAGGGCTGAGAAAAGGTACTTAATCCAGGCTCCCCTAGCCAACTTCCATGCTTAAGACAGAATTAGAACTCATGACCTCCCAACTTCTAGTCCAGTACCTTTAACCATTGCACTAAGCTGGCTCTCCTTCCCCAAACATGTCATCCTGGAAGTCCCAGTTCCTTCTCTAGACCATGGTTCTGTGCAGTAAATACTTAGATGTATTCATTGTAATAAACTCTGCAGCTTCCTTAGTTTTTTATGGTTCCTGATCTAGAAAAAATTCCATGGGAAATTCTCATTATGGATCCTGTTGGGATTTAATTGAAGGTTGGAGAATGGGAACCTAAAGAGCACTCTGATGTGTACATTATCCACTTTGTAATTAAACTAAGTGCAGGAACAGAGCACTCCAGCCATGATAATTCATCTGAAATTTAATTTTCTTTGGAGGGAAAAATCAAAAGCAATTCCTTTTCCATTAACTTCAATGAAATTGTGGGGGAAAAAAAGACTTGGTGATATAACTGTAATCTACACCTTACTTCAAACTATTCAGTGAGAAGTGGCCTGGAAATTTCATTTTCTTTCTGATTCATATTTTTAATCCAAGAGAGGCAACAGCAGTGCCAACCATTCTCCTAAATGAATAATGTAAGTCTGTCACATTCCCTGATAACAGAGGTGGAGCAGATGATCTAATAAAGCAAGGAGCCTCTGGGATCCTTTTCCACAAGGTTATCTGAAAAACAAAATTATAACGTTTATAGAAATGTAGAAACACCAGATGTGTCTTGCTTTTTTATATAAATGCACAGTCCTACCCTAACGCTGTCTGTATTGCAGAGTAGGCATGTGTAGAAGCTACTTGAACAATCAAGAAATGTTCAGTTTCCATTAAAATATCTGTGTGAACTCCAAGCAGATTACATGCGCTTGGGCAGGTTATGGGGAAGATAATGTTTAAAGCACCTTGTATATTGAAAATGCTATAGGATTAATGCATGGTTCTATTTTTAACAGCAAATGTCTTGCAACAAAAAATTGTCTGCAGCTATAAGAACTGCCCAGAGTCACTCCTTGAGTGAGTTGGGCCGTGACTAGATTTGAAGAATGAATAAATAAATAAGAAACTTGTGATATCCATCTAAGTATGGATTTCCATATATATTTAGCACATTGAAATTCACCTAGGTCTTAGCTAATTTCAGAAACTACAAAGTGTTATGCTTGTTAGTACTTAGATGGGAGACCATCAGGAAATAGACTCAACTGGTATAACAGAGCCATGATTTTGATTATGTGCCATCAAGCTGGTGTCAACTCTTAGCAATCACATAGATGGATTTTCTCCATGACTATCTGTCCCCAACTTGCTCCTTCCAGTCTTGCGATGGTACACCCATCACCACTGTAAAAGAATCGATCCACCTTGCTACTGGTCATCCTCTTCTTCTCTTTCCTTCCACCTTTCCCAGCATTACAAACTTCTTGATAGAGCTAGGTCTTTGCATAATGTGTCCAAAATATAATAATTTGAACCTGGTAGTTTGTGCCTTGAGTGAGAACTCTGAATTTATTTGTTTGATGAACCTATGTGTGTTTGCTTTCTTGGCTATCCATGGTATTCTAAGGAATCTTCTCCAACACCGAAGTTCAAAAACGTCAATACTCTTTCTATCCTACTTCTTCAAAGTCCAATTTTCACTTCCATAGAATGTTACAGGGAATACCATTGCCTGGATGATTTTGATCTGTGTAGGTATAGACAGAAACTGGCATCTGAATATCTTTTCCAAGGCCTTCATTGCTATTCTGTTAAGTGCTAGTCTGCAGCGCATTTCTTGACTGCTTGGTCATTTAGTGTTGTTGATACAAAAAGGCAGGAAGCTATCTACCCATAAATATCTTCAATTCTCAATTCTAAGACTGATTGTTCTACCTCATGTCATTAGTTTGGTTTTTTTATATATATATTTAATCTTAGTCCCATTTTTCACTATGCTCCTTGACTTTCATTACTAGAATTTGCAGATTATTTGCATTTTCAGATATCAGAATAGTGTCATCAAAATAGTGCAGGTTATTGAGGTTTCTTCCTCCAGTTTTAAAACCATACACATTTTTTCCAGATCAGCTTTCCTCCATATATATTCCATATATAGACTGAATAAATAAGGGAATTCAGCCTTGTCTCACTCCTTTGCTGACTTGGAGCTAGTCTGTTTTACTATGTTGTGTCTGTGCTGTGGCTTCCTGACCTATATATAGACTTTGCAATGAGATGTTCTGGGATTCCCATTTTTGAAGTACCTTCCACAGCTTGACATGACTGACATAATCAAAGGCTTTTCTATAATAAAAGAAGTATTTACTGACTTCTTTTTGATATTCTTTGGCTTTCTCAGTTATCTAGTAGGTTTCAGAAATAGCGCTTCATGTTCCTTGACATTTTCTAAAGCCGACTGGAACATCTGGCATCTGCGTTTCCATGTAGGGCTCTAATATACATTGGATAATCCTAAGCTTTATTTTCCTAGCATGCAAAACTAAGGATATTGTATGATAGTTTGCACATTCTATTAAGTCTTCTTTCTTTAGTATTGGAATGTAGATTGACCTCTTCTAATCCATTGGCCACTGTGTCATTCTCCAGATTTGCTGGCATAACTTGGTTAGAACCTTTACTGATTCTTCTTCTGTTCCTTGCCATTTTTCTGTAGATATTCCATCAATTCTCATAACCTTCTGACTTGGTAATGACCAGACTACTGATCTAACTTACCTTCTAGTACTAAAAGTTCTTGTAAGTAGGGAATATCTTCTAAGGTATATTTGATGTTGACATCTGTACTGCACTGTACTATACACATCTCTATACTCTTTCCATCTTTTTTTTTAATCTTCTTTGAATCAGTTGCTGTCTATCCATTGGCATACTTTAGCATGCCAATTCAAGGTTGGAACCTCCTTCTGAGTTCAGAGATCTTTTGGAAAACTTTGTTTTTCTATGTCTGTGCCCAGTGTCTTTACACGTGTTGTTCTAATATTGCTTCTTGTCTTTTTTAACAGATCACTAAAATTCTTTTTTAACTTCTTTCCTGAGATCTTCGCCTTTCTTGGCTTTGGCTTCCCTTCTTGCAATTTCCATGGTTTGTTCTGACATCCAATTTGCTTTCTTCAGTTTCTTGATCTTTGGCAGTCTTCTTAATTATTTATTTTAAGTTAATTCTACAGTTCCTCTGATTCTCTGTCAGTGAGGTTCAGGACTTCAAAGCAATCATGATGTTCTCCTTAAGAATGGTGGGTATATGCTAAAGGTCACATCATGAAAATTAGTTGGCTTTCTTCTGCTGCTTTAGCTTAACTTGGAACTTGCACATGAACTGTTAGTGATCTGTTCCACATTCAGCCCTGGCCACATTTTAGCTGTTACAATTGAGCTCTTCTACCTCTTTCTACCAATAATTTAGTCAGTCTGGTTTCTGGGTTCTCCGTTTGGTGATTCCCATGTACAAAGGTATTGTTCTGGTTTTTTGAAGACTGTGTTAGCAGTGAAGAAATAATTGGATTGCCCTGAAATTTATAAATCATTCTCCTGCTTCATTTCAGTTTCCTAGGCCATGGAATCCAACTACATTTTCCTCCTTAATTTTTCCAACTTTGCTATTCATGTTTCCAGTCACAAGCAGCACATCTTGTTTCCATGTTCTGCCAGTTTCAAATTTAACTTGATCATAAAACTCATCAACCTCCTCTTCTCCGTCAGTAATTGGAGCATAAACCTGAATAATTGTTATATTAAAGGGTTGTCTACAAAGTCTGTTCAGATAGTCCTTGGTTACAATGGCAATTGGGACTGGGATTGCCATTGCTAAGTGATGCTGTTGTAAAGTGTGATGTCACATGACTTCATCGCTTAGTGATGACAATCTCAGTAGTCCCAGTTGCCATCAGAACACCAAGATGCACGGGTCTTTAAGTGGGAAGCAGCAGGAGTCCCAGATAAGAAGCACTGGGGGTGCCATGGAGAGAGGGGTGAGGCCCAGTGCAGGTCATGCGCAAGTGCAGGGAGGCCGGGAAAAGCAGCAGGAGTAGTACTCTGAAAGATCCTCAACTCTTCCTCAGCAGCATGTTGAGGGCCATCTGACCTGAGGGGTCCATCATCTAGCACTATATCATGATCACTTTATATTGTTTATCCATGTGATTTTTCTGGTTTAAAAAAAAAGGAGTAGTTTACCATTGCCTTCTCCCACACAGTATGAAACAATGTCTTTGCTATTGTCACTAAATCTATCTCCCACTAAAACATCTTCCTATATCACTGCTTGCTTTAGTTGGTGCAGCTGGGATGATCTTCATGCCTCGTGCTAGGATTTTATACTCTTGTTATACACTCCCTGCATTCTTCATTCAATCCTCTCAGGAACGCCCAAAGTCATCACAATGAGGCAGCACCAGGATTTGTAGGGAACAGAGGCAAGAATGCATCTTTCTTGATTGGTAATGCTTGTGGGCTAATGGAACAACTCCCTGCATTTTTCACATTGTTTCAAAATGCAAATTCTTTCCACCATGTTAATGGTTCTTATCTTTCATTCCAAAAGAGCGAAGAGCAATCCATCAGGCACAGTTCTTGGCATCAGCTACATTACTCAGAAACTACAGTAAGTCATTGTGCAAGATGATCTTGATCTGAAGGGGTCAGCACCAAGATAAGCCAAGCTGACAACCAGGATGCAACCAATGGTGTTTTGGGCAAGTGCTGTAATGTTGCTGATTATTTCCAGCCATGTGAAGACAGATCAGCACAAGTTTGAGCTTCACTTAATCTGATCCCTGAGCCTTCAGGATGTCCCCACCCATTAGTATTCCACCTACCTATTGTTCAAGTGGTGCTTGAACATATGCATAATCTTGTTGCTGCTCTTTATTGATGACCTGGCTGGGTCAAATAAATTGTGTGGATTCTGAGGCCGTGATGCATTGGTTAGCAGCAGCCAACACAGAAAAACATGCGGTTGCCTGACTGCCTGGAAGAAAGCCACTGCAGTTCCTCGTAAAGACAATCTGCTTCAGTTAATGTACCTAGCCTTCCGAAGAAAACTAGGTAGAATGTTGGCACTAACGTCAAAGCATTTGTTTATGAATATGTACTACTGTGTTTTAAGTTCACAGAAATAATATAAATGCAATTGTTAGTACATGTTGGTTTGATTGGCCTGCTATGTTCCTTGTACATGATCTAGGTTAAGGTTCAGGATGTTTTTACATATGCAGTGAGCGTCTTCATCTTCAAAGATATTTTGAAAGCTCCACAATCTGCAAGACAAAACAGCAAATGCACAGCTAAATTCATCAAGCTATCCTCAACATAAGTTACTGTCTTTTTTTCCCTAAAACTCTATGTTGGTAGTTTACTTGGTTGGGTTGGCTATTTCAGAGACTTTGCTTTTTGAGTGCGTTTGAAAAGAGTGTGTTACCCGGTTTGTGTAATGGTTCATTTCATTGTCATTGTTTATTCATCTTCATACTCTTGTATCCTTTTGTTTATGACTTGAAATTCAGGATGCCTATGCAGGGAATGTGCCATCTTTAAAGGCACTCTGAAAGTGCAGTTTTTCTCTTGGAGGAGCTCCCTCCCTCCCTCCCTCTACCAGGTAGGAACTGAAATTAATGTTTCCTTGTTTTTGATTACCAGCCAGAAAAAAAGGACAAATCATTAAATATTGAGGGGCAGCCTGTGTTTTTGACGATTTGCAAAGTTAAGTTTAAACGTAGGCAAGATAGATTTAGGTTTATTTTAAATACATTCTTAAAGTAACCCTTTAATGGACTGGAATTAATGCAACACTCTGTGCCAGAATGTCCTTTCTTGACAAGGATGATTGACTGAAAGGAGTATGACTTGTGAAAAACATTAAAAAACATAGAGCCAGCCTGTCTCTTCTTACATTAGAATGTATGAGTTAGACTTTTCTGTGGTTGTCCAGATTTTTACAGCCCAACAGACATGGTTAAAACACCCAAAATTAGTTTAGGGTTTGCTTTTGCTAAAGGACAGATTAGGCAAATAATCCTATTTTTTGTTTCTAACAACAAGGCCAGCTCCAAAATCAGTTGACAAAACTTCCAATATGCAATATTTTGAGTTTAAAAGAAAACATTTTTCATTCCATGCATACTCCAAAGAGTAAACAGAAGATTCTCCATTAACAGAATGAATGAATACTACTTTGCTTGGATGATCTGAGGTTTAGCCAGACTTCTAGGTAGCATAGGAATTAACATTAGTTAAGTTTCCTGTTTTCTTTGGTATTAACAATTTAGTTAGAGTGAGAAATCCTAATGTTGAATCATTCTATTTAGGTTTTATTGTATGTAATCAAGTCTCAATGAGAGAGAGAGACTGTAGAGAAGACTGTGTTAATAATACAGAAGATATGCAAGTTGTAAGCTGCCTGTTCTGTATAGACCTTTCCATGATGCCTGCTGTGTCATATGCTGTTATTTGCTAACTTGCCTATTGGGGGAAAAAAACCCCAACAGTCTGGTGCATTACACATGTCCGTGTTGTCAGCAGTTACTAAGTATGTGTTTGGGCATCTGCCAGAAATACTTACAGAATAATTTGGGAAGTCAAAATATGATTTAGTATTCTCTTACTTGTTAACCTTAATAGGGAAGGCAGGCATAAGTTGTTAAAATGTTACTGTTGATTATATTTTTGTTAAGATGCAAGGAAATATTATACAGTATCAGTTAATTTCCTGGGTAGCATTATATTATTGTGTTTAGTTTAAAGTGCATTAATATCAGCCTCACTAGGTAGACCAGACCAGGAACTCAACTCCACAGGAAGGCTAAAACTACTTTTACTGAGTTTGGCTATAACAAAATCTTGCAAGTCTGATTGTGTAGTACCTCCTCCCCCTTCTTAAACCCAGTGAATTAGGGAGGTGTCTGAGTTCTTCTGAATGTTCTCTCTTTGTTCTGGAATGTTCCAGCTTTTTTGCCTAGGGAACACTTCTTGCATATTTCCAGGTCTTTCCTTTCATCTCTCATTCATTCATTCATTCATTCATTCATTCATTCATTCATAAAACGAACTCAATTCTTGGTGACTTCCAGGGCACATTCAGACAGCAGCAGTATTGAAGAATAAAACTTACATACTGCCATCTTTTGGGATGTTTTCTGACGTCTCATCTAGTCTGTTTCCTGGAGGTCTCCCATCCAAGTATTCCCCATGCCTCCTGACCCTGCTTAGGTTCCAAGACAAGATCATCTGAAGCTGCCACCTGATAAGTGTATCAGTATGTAAGTATATAAGCTTATACTTGCAAGGAAATCAAGAGAAGCAGCCTGTTCACTTATTTAATTTATATAGCCACCCATCTCACATATGTGACCCTGGGCGGCCCACACAATTATATCCTGTTATGCTAATGTGATGCAGAAATAATTACTTAGAACTGTTTCTACAGTACCAAAAATTTTAATCACCAAAGCAATACTTCGTTTCTCATAGGGGCAAAGTAAGAGATCAAAGCTGTTAAAGGTTGTCTGTGGGCTGGAGTGAAATTTCATTTGTATTCTATCCTGAATACACTGATTAGACTTTAAAAAAAAAATCCAACTTTTCAAAGTATACAGGCTGTTAAAGACATTTTAGTGTAGGAAACTGATCTGTGTAGCTTTATCAATAGCAAAGTACGTATGTATTTATTGTAGGCTGATGCCTGATTATGTCACTATTGACATTGTTTTAAACTAATTTAAAACACAAAAATAGCTAAACCCACAATGATGTTGATCAGTTACAGTAGGTCAGCCTCCCCACCTGTTCTCTAGATGACCTGAACTACAGTCTTCATTATTCCCAGATAGTAGAGAATGGCATAGGTAATTGGGGATAACAGGAATTGTAATCCAACACATCTGAAGATCATTTGCTTTACTTTTGGCCAGTAGTTACATTTCAGTGACTTAAGTTCTGTGAGCTATAGAAAGGCTTGTTCTTCACAATTTTTGCTTTCTAAAGCCAACATAACTGAGTTTGATATGCAGTTAACGTGATAAGGAAATGTTTTAAAAGTGTGCATTTGAGATTACTGGATAATTTCATCCAGAGAGTAAAATGGCTTGATGGCCATAGTCATCATCAGTCATATGGTTGCAACCTTAGTATCATGCTATGAACTTTTGTAATCTTCAGCTCAGAGAATGTGTTGACAGATACATTATGGATGTGTCCTAGAGCTGGCCACCTTTGTCTTACATATATCCAGGGCCGCAACTGGAGGGGGCAAGCGGGGCGTGTTCCCCGGGTGCCACGCTGGGGGGGGGGCACCAAAATGAGCCCTGGACGGGCACCAAAATGGGCACGGAATCCATGTTTGCCCTGGCTCACACAGACCCTGGTTGTGGGCCTGCGTATATCCTCTTTGTTTCAATCACAAGGCATCTGCTTCTGCTCAGCTAAGAGGTGAGAATCATCCAAAGTCATTATCTTGCCTCTAGTTCTTACATTTTCACAAATGATTGTAAATTCAAGTCTTGGCATAATCAACTGAATTTACATACATGCACATATTATACACACACACTCGCACAAATAGTCAACATACAAATGTTCTATTTTTTATTAGGTCATCACAATTAAAAAGGTAAGTACCATTTATCCTATTGGCAAGTATATGAATGTAAAACATCAAATCCCTACAACAATTGGACATTATTTACAGGTGTCCCAGACATAGCATTAATCTCATCACATAAATATTACAGTAGTTCAACCTTGCACCCTGCATTCCCTGTGTATGTAGGTTTATATTATCTACATTAAACCGTAGTATAATAATTTGCCTTAACCTTCAAGCATTTTTTCTCTTTGCCTGAAGCAGAATTATTTTTTTGTGCTAAGGCCTTTTACAGGTAATATTGCTTTCTCAGCAGACGTGAAGTATTTGTTACTAAAATGGATGTGGCAGTTCAATATAATCCAGTATTATCAGCAAGTAGTTTGCTTACCAATTGCATCATAAATCTTTCAGTGTGGTGTCCTTTCTCTGGAACAATAAATCTCCCTTGTAATTGGCTTCTTTATAAGCACTGTCTCCTCAAAGATGTTAAAATATGTCTGATTCCAGCAAAGGGGGTTAAACACTTGGGCTACAAGTGGTATGCAACAGTTCTTTGCCTTTCCAGTCTTTACAGGATCAGAGTTTTTAAAGAACTTTACAATTATTAAAAGCTGATAAAATATTTCTGAAGAGTTCACAGTGCAATATTTTATACCCTACCCAAGCCTTTATATATACACCTATCTATAAAATTAATTAAAAAATCAGTATAAAAATAGAATGATTTGAAAGGCTTATACACATACACACAAAAAATTTCCTCACCTATCTGTTGATTCTACATCAAATAGCCTATACAGTAGAATGCACAGGATTCCACAGGAACAGAAACAAAATACGATGTTCAGTCAGAAGTTAGCCTTTAAAAAAAATTTTTTTTAAAAAAATAGTTTGGTCATCAGGAAGGCATATGTCATGCCAAAATCTTAAGAACCAGTTGACAATATCAAGCAACTGTGGACTGTATTCACAGGATTTTTATTTCATTTTTTTTAACAAAAAGTTGTTTAAATGTGATGTGCTGAATTTAGCAGCAATAATACAAAGATGCAGTCCATTTCGGTGAATTGGCTGGCACCCGGATTCAAGCTGTTCATCTTTCTTCTGCTGTAATTTTTCTTTGACTCACACACAGCCATTTTTACTAAAACTTTACTGCTCCTGTGCACACTTCTGTATCCTCCTTTCTGGAACTTTGTCCACATACTCAACATACTCTTCAGCCTACTGGGTAAAGGAATTTCTCAAAGATTTCATTCTTCTTCTTGTACAGAAACATTTTCTTTAAAGATTTATTATGCTCTGTATGTTGCCTGCACATCCCCAATATGGCATAATAATTATCTGATGTATTGCAAGCAGTATTTCAAATTCCTTTTAAAACTCAATAGTGATGGCTGGACAATCTGATTAATGTCCATTTGGTCTGGGCTACCTGTATAGTAGCGTAGCTGCTATACCAAATAAACTTCAATAGAGAAGTGAAATCTTTGAACCCTGGAATATTTATTTAGCTTGGCCCTTATTCAGTGAAAAGCAGTTGACCAGTAAAAGCAACTCTTTCAGTGTCTCACATTATGAGTAACTGAGAAGTTTCTGAATCATCAGTTGTACAAAGTATAACAGCAGCTGGACTGTTCACGATGAGTGATATTTGGCAGTAGATGAAGTGTTTCCACTGTAGTGGTGGTTACTGCAGTTGCCCATCACACTTGAAAATTCTATCTGAACAATACATTACCTTGTAGTTTTCAGCAACCTGAGTTGCCTCCTCAAAATAGTGCAATTTTAACAACATTTATACACATATGCAGTGGTTTCACAAAAAAAGTTAAAAAGTAGTTGGCCGCTATTTATGCCCCACCCCTTTAGCACAGTTTAACAAGCCTCATCATGTATCTACATTTCTATCAATATTATCTTGTGATGACAATAGAGATGGATATGGTGCCACACACTTCACGTTGACGTAGGTGGCATTCACGTGAACATAATGTTCCCCAATGAAAGTGGAGAAGATTGTGGATATATCTGAAACTAACTCAGAAAAGGCTGGCCGTAGTTCAGGTTTTGGATGCCAACACTTGAGCATGACTTCATATCTGCAGTGAAAAAGCAGAAAAGTGAGTTTTAATCCATTACATTTAACAACATAATTTAGCAAGATTTCTATAATATATTAAAAACTTTTCTTACAGGGGATCAGGACAGTATTCAGGCTGCAAGAGCCTTCTTCCTTGTAGTAAGTAAACGGTAATATCAAAAGAGCTGATATCAGGATAAGGTGGTGCTCCTCTTGTCATCAGCTCCCAAAGTAAGACACCAAAGGACCACTAACAAAAAGAACATAAAAATCAAATCATAAGGCTGTGAAAGAAAGGCACAAGCATTCATAACTAAATGCTATGTTACCAACAAATAGGTCAGGCCAAAAACTCTGAATGTTCTGTTGTTGCATTTTGGGGAATTTCAGAGAACAGACTTAAGGGGTAGGTCTTAAGTCTTGGAGGGCTGTAAGGTGTCATTATACCCCTTTAAAATGCCTTTCCCCCAAAAAACCCTGATCTTGGTCCCATCTGTTCTTAACATGCTATGCAAAACTAGCTGAATACCTCAAGCTGATGGAAATTGTACACTTCTGGTTTACATCAACAAAATTAGCATAGTCATCTACTCGAATATTCTCTACTTTGGCAGATTTTCTTTACCTCACCTTTTTACTGGGGAAGCTAGTAATTGAATCTGGGACGTCTTCCATGCTAGATGGAAGTAATCTTTTGTGATTTTTATATTAATGGCCTCAAGCCAACGAAGGCCAAACAAGAAATTAATCTCCAGGACAAAATAAAATTACAAGGAGAAAGAAGATTTCTATGAATGAAGCACAGCCAGTTGTAAAAACATTGTTATAAAAAACTGATAAAAAAATAAGTTGCTGTATGTATGCATTTTCGTATCATACATACAGATGGGTTAAATTGGGTTTTAAGTCTTGTGAGAAAAGTAAGTTTTCAGATGAATGGTCCAGTTTAAACCAAATTGAAACATAAAGGTATGTGGCAACAACCATGGAAGCTATCTCATATCAGCTTTTGCTAACTTTTATCAGGACATTCCCACAGCAACCCACAAATCTCTGCATTCAAGAAGTTTGCTCCCTCCCTTCTTCCCACTAAGACGATAGCTTTCTTCAGAGTAGATAAGTAGGGCAGAAAGTTACTTGAGCTTATGAGTATGTATGTATGCCTGCATAATCATGTGAATATGTATGTTTACATCATTTCTTTTTCTGTAATGTATAAATATTAGTGCATTTCTTTTGTCTGCAGGGGAGGCACCCACCATCTTGGTGAGAAGCCTTCCAGTGCACCCTATATCAATAAACACTGCAGTCAGCCTTGATTATTTCTGCTTTGAGCCCTGTGTTGATTCCACAGTCTTAAGGAAAATGGAGTTGGTGAGACTGAACCAGGGGAGCAAAAAGTATGGTCCACCAGCATCTGTCTTGTGATCATCAGAGTGAATGGCCATTTTGGGATGGCTGGGAAAGCTTAAGAGAAAAATGGATGCCTTAAGCCCTGCAGTTCCTTAACACATCCATTTCAATCCTTTAGTTCTCAAATATCATGCCCAACCTGCCCATTTCCCAGAAAAAAAATCCCAGGCCCAGCACACTTCTGGAGTACAATGTGGTTTGGAATATCTTGTAGGAAGCCTGATATTGCTCTCAAGTTGATAGCAGTTGTACACCCATGCAGATGCAGTTTCAAAATCAGTTGAGCATGGTCAAGCTTTTCATAGGATTCATTCAAATTAGTATTTTAAGATTGGAAAGTTTACTATTCTTAGCTGTTAGGTTTAAAATTCTGTCATCTGAAATAAGGACATATAATAATAATAATAATAATAATAATAATAATAACAACAACAACACATATTTATGTTTGGAAATTAAGAGAAGAGAGGCCTTGTTCTGTTTAAGGTTACTTTTTTTTCTTTCATTAAACTACCACATAATTCATTTTCTTTAGTATTTCCAGGAATGTGTTGAAATATGGAGAAACAGCAAGACTACATAATGATAAGTATATTACCACATCTGACTTTGTTGTGAACTTCTGTGTTTGCAAACTTTCTAAAGCCATCCATTTTACAGGCAATTTTGCTCCTGTTTTATTGTGTACACTGTAGTACTCTTTATCATACACATCTCTTGCAAGTCCAAAATCAGCAACCTTGACTATGAAATTTTCATCTAGCCTACAAAAAACAACACACACACAAACACAAATTATTATTTGGAGCTAAAAGGACAGAATTTACATTTGTGGGGTCAGCTTGCACTATATGGTTAACATGAACAAATTTCCTTTCACAGTTATCCACTCCTCCATCAATGTAATGTTGCTTGTAAACAACCCATTGTTTATTTACAGATATGTATGTTCTTCAAAAATAGGCTAAGAGAGGATTCCATCTGAGCAAAGAACATAAGTATAAATAAACTAAAGCCTAGTCTTTGCCATATTCTTTGGTTAGCTCAGATCACAAGTCTTGAATAAATCTTGTCATTTGGGAGTGTTAGAATACAGTAGTTCCCAATCTGCTACCTTTATATACTGGTTCTCTTTATTGTCTTATCTCCTATCACTTTTTTATATAGGTAGAGGTAATCTAGAATAGCTCAAGTGAAATGCAAGACTAGTATTAGAAGAGATAGCTATTATTCAGTTCAGGTAGTCCTCATTTCACAATGCTAATTAGGACCAGAAATGCTGTCGTTAAGCAACATGGTTGTTAAGTTGAAAAACCATGTGACCACTCTGCTTAGTGAAACAGTTCTTGTATAAATACCACTGTACTTCATTATTATATCTATTCCATAATGTATTATTCATATTTAATAATGCAATAGAACAATTAACTTTGGGGAAAAAAGAGACTTGTATGGTCTACGACAGCCTGATTTTTCCACTTTAATGTCACATAAGAAGAATGAGAATGGATGGCCAGATAATTCTAAAAAACCAACAATATATTAAATTACCAATGTTTATTACTATTTTTATCTGTTATATAACTAACTGATAAGAATAACTTTTACTAACTTATTTAATACTTGTGAACATTATTAATCAGCCAACAAATTCTTTTCAAATGGGTAGTCATGATTTTATAGTAATGCAACTTAAACATCACATGTTGAGAGAATAATTTTAAGTTATAATTTATAACAATTTTAAGTTTTAATTGATAATTATAATCAATTGATGCTAAACTCATTAAGTCATAGTGTGATGAATTAGCATACTGATGCTCACTTCCCTTGGACAATAATTATGCAAAGTAATCTGTCTGGTTACCTAGACAGTAATAATATTCTTTCCATAACTTTATCTTGGAGTAAAAATTCTTATTCTGACAGCAAATGTCAGAAAAACTGAAGAAGAAATAACTAATAGAAGCCAGAACTTGTATTTCTATTACATAATTCCATGACATTTATTTCAATAAAGCATTGAATACTGTTCATTATGGGAGAAAATAACAAAACACTAAAGAAAGCTTGCTGTCATGCGCTGCCTACCTCTGAATAACGTTCAGACACTGGGTTGCAAAGCAGGCTCTGGTTTATTTCAGGATAGGTACAACGTTGTTAGAAAAAAGCTGAGAGTGACAGGAGCGCGCCGGTGCGGGGTTTAAATACCCCGCGCCGGTCAGCGCCCCCTCGCTCTCGGTCACGTCACCCCCCTTTGTCCCATGCGTTGCCCTGCCATTGGTTGAGGGTTTCCAGGATCGCCCATCCTCAGGTTTTCATTCTTCTGCTGATTGCTTTCAGCTGGGCGATCCCCGTGGTATTGCTGCTGATGGCTTGGGTGGCTCCGTGATCCGTTTATCTATTGTTTGTTAGCCGTTAGTCGTTGTGGGTTGATGGCTACTTAACTTGTACCCCTTCACCTATTTCCTTGTCATTGTCATGAGTGCCATTGCGCTGATTACTTTAGCTCAACGGCACTCATGACATACTGCCCCCTTTCCGAATAGTGTTCTCCCCCGGGTTTCTGGGTTTTCCCCATGGAGCTGTCAAAACGCCATTTTTTTTTTTTTTTTTTTTTTTTTTTTCTTTCAAAGTTCCCGCCGGAGTAGTTGTCGCCCCTCCCTTTGCTCCTCCCTCTACCACGTGCCTTCCCAGGGTGTGTCCATGGTGCGCATGCTCGGGTTCTGACCTGGCGTGCGCATGCTCCAACCACACCCTGTTTGTTTGGCTCAGTTCGGCGAGGCGAGAGGCGTGGCTGGTCGGGTGCTGCTCAGCTCCAGGTAGGGCCCTTTTTTGCTTATTTGGAGTGCGTCGCCTTTGTTGTGTCTCCTGGGCGTTGCCCCCAGGTTGCCCTGTTGACTTGCTTGCCACTCCCCCGCGGCCAGGGGGCGGGGGGAGGGTGCTGGCGATCGTTTGTCGCCACCCCGTGGGCCCGGGGCGGGGGGAGTGAGTCCCGGGGGGGGGGAGGTCCACCCAAGTCGCGGGCTTGGGGGGGGCCCCTTCCCTTGGGGCACGGGAGGCGGGGGGAGGCCTGCGGGGGGGGGGGTTGGTTTTGCTGACCTTGATTGCGGTTTGTCGGGGTATGCCCGGTGGAATGCTCTGGTCAGGTCAGGCGCTTTAACGTTGTGCGCCGCCACCCATTCCGGGTGGGGGAAGTGTTTCCACCTGACCAGATAGTGTAGGGTTCCTCGTTGCTTGCGTGAGTCGAGGATGTCCCTTATCTCGAAGTGGTGTTGCCCGTCGATCATAAGCGGTGCGGGCTGAGGCGTGCTTGGGTGCCATCGGGAGGTGGTTGCCGGTTTTAGGAGGCTGGTGTGGAACACCGGGTGGAGCCTCCGGAGGTTGTGTGGCAGGTCCAGGCGTATTGCTACCGGGTTCACTATTTGCGTGACTCGGAACGGCCCGATGTACTTAGGCCCCAGTTTTTTCGAGGGTTGGGTTGACTTTAGGAACTTGGTGGAGAGATAGGCCATATCCCCCGCCTGGAACGTCGGTTGTTGGCGCCGGTGCTTGTCGGCCTGCTCTTTGTAAGCAGCCTGTGCCTCCTTCAGCGCCGCCGTGATTACTGGCCATGCTTCCGCGATCTTCCGTCCCCAGTCGCTGGCGTCCACCTGGGGTTCCGGGGGTTGAGGTAGCTCCGGTATGGGGACGAAGTCGCGCCCCGAGACTACTTCGAACGGGGTTTTTCCCGTGCTCGTGTGGACGGCGTTGTTGTATGCGACTTCGGCGAACGGGAGCAGTTCAGCCCAGTCGTCCTGGTGGTAGTTCGTATAGGATCGTATAAATTGCTCTAAGGTGGCATTAAGAACCTCAGTGGCTCCGTCCGTCTGCGGATGCCAAGCCGTAGACAGGGCCTGTTGGGTCCCCGTCAGCTTCAAGAAGGCCCGCCAGAATTTGGAGGTGAACTGTGTGCCCCTGTCGGTCACCACACGTGCGGGACATCCGTGTAGCCTGTACACGTGGATGAGGAAGAGTTTGGCTAGTTGTTGTGAGGATGGGACTGACGTGCAGGGGATGAAGTGGGCCTGCTTTGAGAAGTAGTCCTTCACCACCCAAATGGCCGTTTTCTTCTGGCTGGGTGGGAGGTCCACTATAAAATCCATAGAGATTTCCTCCCATGGGCGGGAGGGTTCTGCCACCCGTTGCAATAGCCCCGCGGGTTTGCCTGGTGCCCGTTTGGCCCTAGCGCACGTTGGGCAGGACGCCACGTAGGTTTTTACGTCTCGCCTGAGCGCGGGCCACCAGAATTGCCGCCGTGTTAGGTGTAGGGTCTTGAGGAACCCAAAGTGTCCCGCTTGCTTGGCGTCGTGTGACCTATGCAAGATCGCCTGGCGTTGCGAGTCCGGGACGTAGATTCTGCCTTCCCCCCATGCTAGGTCTTGCGCCATCGTTACCTTGTCGGGGTTTGCCAGGAACCAGGGGTCGGTTTTGAGGGCGGCGGCGAGGTCCGTGCGCATTCCCCCTGGTAGTTGCGGTTGCCTTCTTTCCGTCGCCGGTTGTCCCGCCGTCGGCTGCGCCGTAGCGTCGAGCTGCCTTCGTGCGCCGCTTCGGGTGGTCACGGCCATCCCCAGTTGCGAGGCGGATAGGACCGTCCCAATGGTGTCTGGGGCGGGCTCTTCGTCTTGGGGCAGTCGGGAGAGGGCGTCGGCCAGGAAGTTCTTCTTGCCCGGCATGAACTTCAACTGGAAATCAAAGCGGCTGAAGAATTGTGCCCATCGGACCTGTTTTGGGCTAAGGCGTCTAGGCGTTCGTAGGGCCTCGAGGTTCCGGTGGTCCGTCCAGACCTCGAATGGTTGGGTGGCTCCCTCGAGTAGGTGACGCCATGTTTCTAGTGCCGATTTCACCGCAAAGGCTTCTTTCTCCCAGACGTGCCATCGCCTCTCTGTCTCGGAGAACTTCCTTGACAGGTAGGCGCATGGTTTCAGGAGCCCCGTGGAGTCTTTTTGTAGGAGGATGGCTCCCAGGGAGAAGTCTGAGGCGTCGGCTTGGACCACGAACGGCCGTTCTGGGTCCGGGTGCGCGAGGATTGGCTCCGTCGTGAACAGCGCTTTCAGCTTGTCGAATGCGGTCTGGCACGCGGGAGTCCAATTCAGCACTGTGCCTGGGTTCTTGGCGCGTCTGGTGTCCCCCACCCCTTTGGTTTTGAGGAGGTCCGTTAAGGGGAGGGCTATCTCAGCGAACCCCCGGGCGAAGGACCTGTAGAAATTCGCGAATCCCAGGAAGCTCTGTAGTTGCCGTCTGTTGCGGGGCCGCTCCCAGTTTAGTACCGCTTCGACTTTTGCGGGGTCCATTTCGATGCCGTCCCCGGAGATTCGATACCCCAAATAGTCTAGGCGGTCTTTGTGAAACTCGCACTTTGCGGGCTTTGCATAGAGCTGCGCCCTTCTGAGCTTGTCGAGGACTTGCCTGACTAAGGTTACGTGTTCCTCGTAAGTTTTTGTGTAAATAAGGACGTCGTCGATGTAGACCAGGACCCCTTTAAACAGATGTTCATGCAGTACCTCATTGATGAGCTGCATGAACACCCCAGGGGCCCCCGCGAGTCCGAAGGGCAGTACCTTGTACTGGAAAGCGCCTAGGGGGCAGTTGAACGCCGTCTTCCATTCGTCCCCCTCCCTGATTCGGATGCGATAGTACGCCTCGCGCAGGTCCAATTTGGAAAAGACTTTGCCCGTGGACAGGTGGGCGAGCATGTCCTTCACCAGGGGTAAGGGGTATTTGTTGGACAGGGAAGCCGCGTTTAGGCCCCGGTAGTCGGTACAGAGCCGTAGGGTCCCGTCTTTCTTCTCCCGGAATAGGACGGGGGCTCCGACCGGAGAGCATGCTGGCTCTATAAATCCCCTGTCTAGGTTTTTATCGATGAACTCCCGGAGGGTTGCCATCTCCTTCGGGGTCATCGAATAGATCTTTGGTCTAGGTAGGGGGACGTCGGGCAGTAGGTCGATTCGGCAATCCGTCTTGCGGTGGGGGGGTAGTTGGTCTGCCTCTGCTTCTCCGAAGACCTCGGAGAAGTCGGCGTATTGTTCCGGTAGGTCTGCAGTGGTAGCGGCGTTGTCTTGTGTGGTCGCCTCCGCTCGTCCTACCGTGGGGTTGCTTTTGCCAGCTGGTACTGGTGCTCGATACTCGCCGTCGCCGAATGTGAAGGTGCGGGTCGCCCAGTTGATCCGCGGGTTGTTTTTCGCGAGCCATGGCATCCCCAGGACTGCAATGGGCCGTCCGATGGGCGTGACTACGAACGATGTGCGCTCGGTGTGAGTGCCCATTTGCAGGGTGACCGGCTCGGTTTGTAGCGTGGCTGGTTTCCCCCCCGCTGTGGAGCCGTCCAGCTGGTGGAATGCCAGCGGCGTGGGGAGGGGGAAGCAGCGGAGTTCGAGTTTGGCGACTAGGTCGGGGTGGATAAGGTTTTTTGAGCACCCCGAGTCCACTAGTGCCGCGGCCGTGGTGGCTCCGTTGCCGGCAGAGAGTTGAATTGCTGCCAATATTACGGAGCTTTTGTCGTTTCGTTGAGGTGGTTCGCGTTGCTGTCCCGCCGCCTGCCTCGCCACGCGTTTCAGGGCAAGCGGGGAGCATTTCCCGCCGGCTGGTCGGGGTCGGTATTGTCCTCTTCTCCCCAGTAAGCGTCCCAGCCCTCTTCCGGTGTCGCTGTGGCCACGGTCATTCGGCGGTGAGGGGGCGGCCCCGGGTTGGGTGGTTTGGGGCTAATTTTCGGGGCGGGCTTGGGCGCGCTGGTCGGCGGTCGGTTGGCGAAGCAGTCCGCCGTCTTGTGCCCTAATTTGCCACACCTCCCGCAGGGCTCCCGGTTGAACTTCTTTTTTGGGTATATGGGGCCGGCCATCCCCCCGTGTGGTGCGGGTACCTTTTTCCCGACGTAGTTTGTGTCTTCCGTGGTTGTCATAAGGAAGGTGCGGTGCGCGTGTTCGGCTTTCCCCGCGAGGTGGATCCACCCGTGTAACGTTTCTGGGTCGTCGCGGTAGAGGGCCCATTGGAGAACGTCGCGGTTGAGCCCCTTTTTGAAGATTTCCAGCAGGGTGGTCTCAGACCAGTCGCAGACCTTTCCCGCGAGGGCTTTGAACTCCAGGGCGTAGTCAGGGACCGTGCGTGCGCCCTGTTTAAGTCTCTGGAGTGCGCTTTTCGCCCGTACTTTAGCTAGGGGGTCTTCGAAATAGTTTTTCATCTCGTTGATGAAAGCAGGGAAGGTGGCGAGGGCGGGGGAGCTGGACTCGTACAGTTGGACGTACCAGTCCGCCGCCCTGTCTTGGAGTTTGATCGCCACGGCGCCGATCTTGTCGGCCTCGGAGTCATAGGAGTGTCCGTGCCTCCCCATGAACTCCCTAGCGTTGGTGACGAAAAACGAGAGTTTTGAGGGGGTCCCATCGAAGAAGATGGGGAAGTCCTTTGGGGCCCGGGCGTTTTGCGCGGCCCCGCCTCTCGCTTCCCGGGATGTGGTGTCGGCCGCCTGTGCCGTCTGCTGGCTCTCCGCTGGCTCGTGTGGGTTCGGTGCTTCGCTCGGGGTGTAGGCTTGTGCGGGGACGTCATTGGGTGGCGCGGGGGGCATAAGCGCCTGGAGCATGGTCCGGAGTTCCGTCAGCTGAGCCCGCATGGCCGCGAGTTCAGCTCGTGCCTCCTCGTCCACAGCCCGCACCGCCGCTGGGGCCGGTTCCGTTGGCGCGTCCTGGGGGGGGGGGGGTTCATCGTCCCTCCGCCGCGGGTCCGCTTCCTCCTCCGTCTGATGGGTGTCTCCGTCGTCCTCCTCCGTGTCGAGCACCGTGGGGCTGTCGCTCCACGCCCGTTGCTGGGGTGCGATGTGGGGCGCGGGGTCCTCCGCTGGTTTCGGAAGTCGTGCTGCTCCCTCCCGCGGTCGGGTTGCCTCCGTCGCCATCTCCCCTTGGGGTTGGAGCTGAGGCTCGGGTCGGGTGGGGTGGGCGTCCATGGCTCCGGGAGTCCGCGGTGCCTCTGGCCTCGGTCGGTCCTCCTCTGTCTCTTGCCGCGCGGCTCGCCCTCCTTGCCCGCGCCGTTCCGGCCTCATCTTGCTGGTCTTCTCGCCGTCTACTCCTCCCGCGGCTCGTTGTCGTCCGGTGGGGCTCGGCGAGGCTGAGTTTATGACTCTCAGCTTTATGTCATGCGCTGCCTACCTCTGAATAACGTTCAGACACTGGGTTGCAAAGCAGGCTCTGGTTTATTTCAGGATAGGTACAACGTTGTTAGAAAAAAGCTGAGAGTGACAGGAGCGCGCCGGTGCGGGGTTTAAATACCCCGCGCCGGTCAGCGCCCCCTCGCTCTCGGTCACGTCACCCCCCTTTGTCCCATGCGTTGCCCTGCCATTGGTTGAGGGTTTCCAGGATCGCCCATCCTCAGGTTTTCATTCTTCTGCTGATTGCTTTCAGCTGGGCGATCCCCGTGGTATTGCTGCTGATGGCTTGGGTGGCTCCGTGATCCGTTTATCTATTGTTTGTTAGCCGTTAGTCGTTGTGGGTTGATGGCTACTTAACTTGTACCCCTTCACCTATTTCCTTGTCATTGTCATGAGTGCCATTGCGCTGATTACTTTAGCTCAACGGCACTCATGACACTTGCTAACAATAGTTACTTTTTAGTTCTGTACAATCCTTTTGAAAAATTATTTTAAGATTAAAACATCTAAAGAATACTAATATGCCTTGACCACCTCGAAGAAATCATAGCGCCATCTCCTTTGTTGAAGTTCCATTGTGATCCTCAGGCATTAAAAAAAAATAATAGAGTGAAAGTGGTCCCTTGTCAGCAAAAATGTTACTTCACCTTGCATTATACAATGGCTGTGTTTGCACAACATGACCAGACAATTCAAGACTTAGAAGTCTGCATACCACATAGTGTATACTAAGTTACTTTTAAACTGGGTTATTCTTTTGTGGCACAGGTGTTCAACTCAATCATTTTGGTTAGTTTAGGATTCAATGTAATATATGTATTCAGAAAAGGAGTACTTCAATCATCAAATTATGAGCAAAATTTTGAAGTGCAATGCTGCTTTATACCAGGCATGGGGTAGATAGACCAGATTTTTCTTCTTCAGTAGGTCACTCTGTGAAAGTGACAAAAAATTAGAAATCTGGTAGCACCTTTTCTGACTGACAAATTTTATTACAAGGCGTAAGTTGTGAGTACAGCTCACTTCATCAGATGCAGAGTGGCTAGACATGTAAATTAAATTGAGATGAGGTGGGAGGAGGGAAAAGGGAGGGGAAGGTAAGTTGGTTATGCAGATGCAAGTTACATGTGAGACAGATTACAAGTTTTATCAATTAACAACTCTAATGTGTTAAAAACCCATTGTGTTGGTTAAGACCTTCTCAGGTTGCCTGAAACCTTTTGATGTACAATTTCTCATTTGATGTTGGTGTTAAAGACCCTTTTTTCCTAAAACATTTACTTTGAGGTTTTCTATGGAAGCTGAAATGCTCTGGTACTCCCTTGTCCTTATTTTGAGTCCTGATGTCAAACTTATTTCCAGTGTTTTGGGCAATATTTGTCCAACTGTCCTATGCAGAATCTAGAAAGGCATTGCCTATTTATCCTATATCAGTCTAGCTATTCTAGGCATCTGATGAAGTGAGCTGCAGCTCAAGAAAGCTTGTGCCTTTTAATAAAATTTGTTTGTTGGAAAAGGTGCTACCAAAATCCCTTTTTTTTTGGCCACAGTTGATTAACACGGCTCACTCCCTACAGTGTATGAGAAAGAAAGCTTATGGTACATCTGTTGACTCAGAAAAAGTATATGATAGAGTGAGTAAGATTAAATTATGGAAAGTTTTGCTTGAATACAGAGTTGAAGGTTGGTTGTTGAAGTGATTAGAAAAATATTTGATAGGAGTGAGCATATGTGAGAATAAATGGAATACTTGGGACTTCCATTAAGTAATGACTATCTATTGAAATTACAGTCTCTGTGCTGTGCCAGCTTAAGCATCTTTTGCCTTAGTTTTGGAACAGGAAGAGCCAGATAGCAGTTGGTCCCAGCCAAACCTGGATTACATCCAAAATCAAAATGTATTAGGCTATGTGTCTTACAAGCTCTAGCATCTTCCCCCATGTCCTTGACTACTTTTTAATCTTTTAATTATTACATCTCTCTTTTTTTTTAAGTCTGGAGCGATTTTCTTAATGTCTTGGTGAAGGCTAGTTTACTATTAGAGAGTTTTAGATCTACTGCCACTGATCTTTTGGCTGTGTTTATAGTCTTAATCTTGCATCCTTGAAACTCGCTCTCATGGCTGCCCTAAATGAGCCAAGCTAAATGTTACAGTGTAAGACGTCTCTATCAAGGGAGGGAATAAGGACAAGGAGAACACTTCTAAAACCTTGAAAAGAAATATAAAGATGTTTAAAAATTGCAAGTGTTTCTTACAGATTAGATCTTGCAGTTGAAATAACTTTTACTTTACAATTGTATCTTAAAGACTTCAGTTGTGAGCCTTGATTTTTTTTTTAAAAAAAGTTGCTTGCTACTTGCTGCTTCGTTATACAAGCCTTGTGACAGGGAACAGCATGCTACTTGTGTAATTGACTGGGAATGTTGCATCATCACAACCCATGACTAAAAAGGACTGGCAGTGGCAAGATCTCTTATGATGATGGGTTTTGGTACTAGCCCTGAAGGAAGAGCCTACAAGAGGCAGTATTCTGGGAATAGGAAATAGTGGTCATGTAGGTAATGGTGGTAAGGTTGAAACAAGCTGCAAATGAGAGACTTGCTTTGGCTGAGCTATCACACGATGATTTGCCACCATGTGGGAAGAGTTCATCCTGGTTAGGGATGTCAGATGGTAGCCTTCATAGTTTTTGTCTTAAGCTTGTGAGACCTCAAGTGTCTGTGACCCATTTGTTCCTCAGCCATTCAACCAGCTATAAACGCCTGTTGTGGAATGCACATTTATTGATAAGAACGTAGACTGTTTGACCATATGCTTATGTGTAAGATTTCTGTATCACTGAAATTTGGTTTTGTAAAAATGAATCAGTTACTGTTTCCTTGGGAACTACAGGTTACTCCAGTGTCTACTAGGTTCATTCATGTGGGAAATGGTGAGGGCCACTGACTTTTCATTGACTTGGACCCTTGGAAGCCCTCTCTCCACTCATGCTTTTAATTATTCCTCCTTTTTAGGTAATAGCTAGTTCCTTTAATAATAATAACAAAAGTACCTTCATAAGCGGCCTCTATTTATCATCCTCACATGCCCAATTCAGAATTATGCTCAGAATAGTTTTCAGCATGACTTTTTCAATTTATTTTATCATGCTGTCCAATGCTTTGGAGGGACTTTAATACTCATATTGATTTCTTAACAGCTGTGTAGTTTTGACCTGTCCTGTCAATGAATGGTTTCTCTATAGTTTCCACTCCTCCATTTATTGATATTATTCTGATTTTATTTAATTTTATACTGTTTTATTGTGAACCGCCCAGATGGGTGGTAATGGGTGGTAATAAAAATATGATAAATAAAATAAAATAAAACAAAACTTATGTTAAGGGATTGGGGATTTTAAACTTGGTATTATCTTCAATGATTACACCTACTCTGGATTTAGTTTTGAGTTACTGGATCATTTTTCGGTAATTTTTTTTTTTACTTTTGACACCACTGTAACTTCCATTTAGCAGGTAGTGCGTGATATATGATTATTCCTATGTCTTATATGACTCATGCTGTGCTTTTAGAGACATCTCCTCAATTCTGTGTATTAGCAAGTTTATCTTCCTCAAGCTCTTTGTATATGGTTGTCAGCCCTCTCAGGTAACCAGACAGGAAACACGACCAGATGAAATAATTCTACTTTAAGGCTACATTAACAGAACCTTGCAAATCTGAAAGTACAAATCTCTCGCCGTCTCTTTTTACAGCCTGTTCAATTAGGGCGGATCCTTCCTAAGTTTCTTTTTCTAACCCTTAAGCTGCTGTGGGCTCCTCCCTCTCTTTTCTTTTAATTCCCTAGGCAGCATCTCTTCCCCTCACCCCTCAAGGTTATTCCCACATACCATTACAATGGTAGACTTTACTGCTGTTGATTCTTAGCTGGCTTATTTATTAATACCACCCAAAACCATCCAGAACACCTGGATCAGGGGGCTCCTGGCTGTGAAAGTGTGCTGTGGGCAATGGGTGTCTGCAGCCCTGAAGGAGGAGGAAATGCTTGGTTAGAAAAGCATTTAGGGAAGGCCCCTTGCTCCAGGCTTGGACACACACAGAATCGTATTGGATGAGTATCTTCATTGTGCATGGGAGCAGTCTTTCTTTCAGACTACCATTCAATCTCTAGCCAGGACATGCAACCAGCTTTTCTCTGCCATTCATTTTATATTAACAGCACCTACCACTGAACCAGGAATGCTGTATGCTATCTCCTGGAGCCTTGCTTTCAGCTGAAGCTTGAGAGCATTTTTCTATAATAAAGTGGTGAATATTGTTTACACCTTTCCTTCTACTAGCTCCTCTCTCCTTTTTATCTTTTACTTCCTCTATATTTGAATTTATATCTATGTTGGAGATAGAGAGTCAACAAACAATGAAAGACCCATTATACTGCTTTTCCTTCCTCTCATTGCTTTATTATATTTTTCTATTTCTTTCATCCTATATTACCTATTTCTTCGTGAATGTTCTTTATTCAGCTCAAACTGAATATGGTTAAGACAGATATCGTTCTGTTTTGGCTTAATCATCCTTCTCCTTCTCTATTGTATCTTTTCCTTCTTTGTCTCCAGGAAATGGTGGAGGCTTTATTGATGCATGCCCTAGTTGCTTCATGCCTAGATTACTGCAGTAGTTTCCTGGCAGGTGATCCCAATTTTTTTCTCTCTCTCTCCTGATCTTAGTCCAGAACAGTGCCAGTTGGGCTGTTCCAGACTTTCCATTCTATTCTCTATCTCATTGGTACACAGGGCTGTTCACTGCCTCTGTATCTGAGCCAGAGACCAATTTAACTACTGGTGCTTATGTTTAGAACATTTCAGTCACTGCTATTGCCACCACCAGGGTGTGGCTGCCCTTATTCTCCCTATAATCCTATTTGCTCCTGATGTTCCTCTGAATAGAGCCTCCTTGGAGTTCCTTGCTCCAGGATTGTGGTCTCTCTGAACTTGAAGAGCTAGCCCTGTGACTCTGGAATTATTTTTCTTGTTCCCTTCATTTTTGTGAAATCTTGATGGCCTTTAAAAAGGAGTTTTATAAATTTTAACTTTTAACTAAAAACTTTAAACTTTGTTACTTGACTTATAAATTAGAATAGGGCTTAGTTATTCCAAACTATTCAAATTAATCTTGGCAGTTCCTAGATTTAATACCTGCTTTATTTTAATTATAGATATATACATGTTTGGTTCTATTTGAGGACAATGTTTGACTAAGTATGACTATTGTATTTGGTTTGTTTTAGTGGTTAATATTTGCTGGTTTGGCTGTTGCAAACTAATTTTATTGGATGGAATTTGTAATTACTGTGTTTTTTTGACTGTTGAAAAATAGTTGAAAGTTGAGCTTATTCCTGACTCAGAAGAGAATATAGCAGAGAATGTTACACAGAACGAAAACTACATGGAATGGCTTATCTTTCTCATGATTTATATTATGAATGAATTCATGCCGATAAAAAAAAATACAGTGGATGGGGTGAAGCAATAGTTTTGGGGAAGAAGCAATCTTAATTCTTTAGATCACAAAATAGTGACATTAAAAGCTCTATTGATTGATTTGCATGAAAAAAAAATACCACCCCACCTTTGAATTTGGATAAACAATGTGCGATAGCTATGGAAACAGGGTTGAAAGTAAACAAGGATGTTCAAAGCAAACATCATTGAATGTACACTGTTGAGCAAGATCAGTCTATAGCAGCATGTGAACAAATTTCTACATGAAATCTTCTCACTGTGATCAGAATACAGGCTGGAACGTGTGTGGACTTCTGTTTCCATTCTGTGTAAAAACCCAGTCCTACTATAGTCACATTTTAAAGTCTACAATATAGAATTACATCCTCCATTTCTTTGCAATGTGCATCTATGGAATATATTGCAAAGAAGATAATGATTTTTCCAGATCTACTCAAAAAATGTTCAGAAGTGCAAGTTACTTAGCAAACTCATGTGATAAAAAAACAAAGTTTCTATTTTTCCATGGTTTTTTGTTGTGGTTTATTCTTGGATTCTAGTGTGAATAAGTTTATGGATCTAGAATAATTTAAAGTTAAGAAGTATCAGTCTTTTTATTTATTATTTTTTAAAAAATAAAAGGAGATGGGCTAAGTCTTATGTTAATTTTCTTATTCAATAGTTTACCATTTTTTCTCTGTTGTTTTCTATTTTCCTTTTTATCTTTTAAAAAGTTTTAAGTTAAATGAATTTTTTTCTCTCTTTTTCTCTTGATCTATAGAAACATTTTTTTCTGTATGCAGTTTTTTCATGCCATCCATTTCCTGGAATGTAAAATGCATTAAATATCCTTCCAAGAATAAACAGTTATTTACAAATTGGGCAGTTTAAAAACTGATTTTTTTTTAAAGAAAAACCACATCCTTTACACAAGAAAGATTTTTTACAAAGTTGGGTTAGAATTCAGTGGAATAAGAAATAATGGATCAGGAAGTTTTTGTTTTTTTTAATTGGGTGAGTAAATATTTTAATAATTACACTGAGTTCATTAATAATTATGGCCCTACTCAGTACCATCCAGAAGTTTGACAAGGATATTTTGAATATCTTTTTAGTTTAGCTGTGAGTCTGATAATTAGGTCTGAAGATTTTAATCAAATTTTAGGTTCTCAATCTATACTATTGTTCCAGCAAAATGTATTTCTCCTACCTGGAAAATGCCACAAGTTTATATATTGGAGTTTAATTTAGCAGATATATGGTAACTTTTAAATCCTTCACAGCAAGAATATACATTTTTTGCAATCCAACATACTTATTCCTGACTTGATTGTTTGTTTGTTTTTACTACCTTGGTCCTTAATTGATGAGAAAGATAAATGTAGTGCTAGTTCTCTTGCAATATCCAAACATGCTATCAATTATTATATGAAAAAAATAATCCTATTCAAGATAAAAATATATATTATTAAAGGATCAATTTTTATATAATAGAACAATTTGAATTGTTTGAAAATCAAGTATGAATAGATCATCAGCAAACTCAGTGGTTATTTCATGTACTTTTAAATCATGTATTTGTGGTCTTGTATATGCTTCCTAGAAAAGGGGAAAAAATATTAAACCAGAAAACTTAAAGAAAAAAGTTACATAACTGTTGAGTACAGGTACATACGCAAGAGAACCTACACCAGAATCCTATAACATTTTTATAGTCCAACATAGACCAGGGAGTAACGTTTGTCTGATACCCCCTTGGTCATTTAAATGTATTTATGGATAAATACTGTATATAAAAAGTGCTTGTAGGGACTTAGGATCTATTGGTTTGGGAATATATGTGTACTTTTCTATATAGACAATGCTGTGTTGTTAGCTTGGAAACCAAATGACTTACAGTGAACATATTTTGCAGCACGTACTGTATTTTGCAATAAGGGTTATGGATCTAAAAAATTATTATGTTAATGACCGGATAGTTGTGTTTGAGAAGAAAAATTTCATGAGCAACTGCACATTGTACATAAACTTGACTACTGAAGCAGGCATTTGGGGACAAGATATGGAAGACATATATACCTAGTATATACTGTATGTGGGTACTTCTATGGTTGTTGTGATTTTATTAGAAGTTGACTTGTCAATATTATTATATTATAGCATATTATAATATTATGTTTTCTATAGTTTATATTGCTTTTATCAGCAACTTAAATTCATGTTTTTGTTTCTAATTAAAGGAGCATAAAAGAACATGTAATAAATAACAAAATGAGAGCAGTTAGAATATTTGTTTCTTGGTAAAACATTTACTAATCATGAGTAAATGGACAGAAATTTTACGATGTCTAAATGCTGTAGAAAAGTAGTGGGTAAGTAGCTGGTTGTGAGGAATGATTGTCAAAAGAAGCAAAAAGGGTTGTGTGCAAGGACATGCTTCTGCTTATTTTGTTATATGGAAGTGTTGGATATATCAGGAGAAACAAATGTAAGTTGAATGCAGTGGGAATGGGGTACTTAAGTGTGTGTGATAAAACAAGAGATACTATAAAGAATATATAAACGGATAAATGAATGTGACTTGAAAATAAAATATACTTGAGCAGTACAAAGAAATATATTGAGATCAACTGATCATATGAATATGAGGATCAAATTACAAAACAAATATACGAAGGAAAAGTGAATGGAGAAGAGGAAGAAAGGATGGAGATTAAAAGATTTTCAAAAATAAACAGGTGAGACGTTTAAACAGTAAAAGGAAATATATGAATTGGAATGGATAGGATAGAAACAAGAATAAAAAGGTGTCAAGAGGAAATGGTGTTAGAAATTAGATTTAAATTGTTTAATCTTTTCTCTTATGCATTTCTTCCCATTTCTTTGGCTTACTCTTTTTCTGTGCTTTTCAAAATATTGCTTATCTTGAAAGAAAATAGCGTCATAGGTATGTAAGGTATGTAGGTATGTAAATTTTAAGCATGTTATTGAAATATAATCAAATAATATTTCAGGAACAAAGGAAACCTGTAAAATGCAACAGGAAACATGGAAAGAATGCCTTCTCAGAGAAAGTCAACACAGCACATGGATTTATAGAAAGGATGCTCCTCAAAGCAGAAGTATTTCAGGTTAAGAATTCTCCACAGAAAAAAAACCCCTTAGCATCACAATTCTCTATTTATATTCCTAAGAGTAAGCAGAATAGAATGTAGTCGGGCTTGCTACACCACATAAGTGATGCAGCTCTCTGAGTGATACTCAGCAGCTGTAAGCATCTATAGTAATGTTCCTAAACTTTGGCAACTTTAAGATGTGGGGACTTCAACTCCTAGAATGCTGGCTGGCAAATTCTGGGAGTTGAAGTCCACACTTCTTAAAGTTGCCAAGGTTGAGAAACAATGATCTATAGGAACACTATAGATAAAGTTCTAATCTTCATATTAAAAAGGTAGGATACAGGAATAAGAAATAAAGCAGTATAGCTGGAGTGATTTTTTTTCCATAGGCCACTATAAAACATGAGAATAAAGTTATCTGTACTTACATACAGTTTCTTGCTGCTAAATCTCTATGGACAAACTTTTTGCTTGCAAGGTATTTCATCCCCTTTGCCACTTGTAGACCAAATCCAATCAGATCCTTCACTGTGGGATTCTGAAAATTATGGAAGTGTTAGTAGTTAAAACAATGCAGTGCAGAAGAATGAATTTCAGTTATAATATATACTGTAATTGATGAAATCAACTTTGGAGTCTGCTTTAGTATTGAAAGGTTCTACATCATACCATTGTTTTTCCTGACCTTAAAGTTTCTTTAGTAACTGAGGAAACAAAATATTGAATCGATTTAAGTATTTATTTGATTATACAGCATGTTATACAACAAAATCTAGATGATGCTAACTGATTGCTAGAAGAGTTGAAATATGTGATAAACCTCTCTAGGTTTTAGATTACTGTTTTGTTACATTAACATTATTAACACAGTGATTCTATATTTACCGCGAAGGTAGATTCCATTAAAAATGTAGTTGAATGTGCACAGGTTTGCTGTCTTAACTAACAGAAGCAAATTATATGATATTAGAGCTTACTAATAAAGCTACTTATGAAAACTAAGGCAGTTAAAATATTGATATGTTTCTTTAAAAACAAGGGTGAACATTACTTAAACAACTGAAAGAATGTTAGTACTGTAATTATTATATTTTATTTATTTTAATTGTAAGACTTGCCTATGACAATGATAAATGGGAAACTACCAGAAATGGAATCAGACTGCTACTGTAGTATAACTTTCTGGCAGCAACTCTCTGTGATTACAGATAAGAGTTTTCCCAGGCTTACCTGGAGATGATAAGGGCTGAATATGGCATGCTACTTTGGAAAATCCAGTAAGATTGGGCCAACAGTATGTTGCAGAGGACATCATTCCAGAGGGCAGGCACCACAATGGAAAAGGCATACCTTCTAAGTCCCATGAGATGGCATTGTTTCAAGGAAGGGAAACAAAAGCATGCCTACCCTATTAGAGCATGTGGGGCAAGCAGGTCCAGTGGAGAAAAGTAGTTCCACAATTATTTACTTATTTATTTAGATTTTGGTGCTGTCCAACTCCAGAGTGACTCTGGATGGCTATAATAACCCAGTCCTCTGCCATGTTGGACTTTATTTGTGATAACTAGCATCTACGGAAAACTCTAAGAAGCTAGTTCAGCTCACAGAGTAGTGGTGTTACCTGGGGATATTAAGGTATCCCCACAACTACCTGCACCACTGCAATCTATACCAGTTATAGCTTCTGGATAGTCTTCAGAGGCATCCATGCACAATGTGTTGCAGTAATCCAATCAGAATATTACTAAGGTATGAGTGACCATGAACAGGGCCTCCTGAGCCAGGAAAGGGTATAATTGTGCAGAAAGATCCCCAAATTACACAGAGTCTGATTGGAGTAGTGTAACCCTGTCCAGAATCAAGGATGTATTGCAGAACATGTTTCTCTTCTGAAATAAAACTAAAATTAAAATAATAGATTTAAAACATATGCAAAAATACTTTGATTCAGGTAGTTTTACTATGCCTTCCAAAAATCAATTATTTTTATTTAAAATATGCAATGCAACTGTCATTACATTCTGATTAAAAGTACCATATTTCAAAGTAATAATGGATCTATCAATTTATACTTTGAGACAGCAGAACTGTAATAATATATAATTGCCTAACTGGATTATTCCTAAACATCCCATAATACACATACATGAGATTCATTTCTAATGAAGTTCCGAAGATCTCCATGTTTCATATAAGGAAGCACCACCAAAGGAGAACCTTCATTAGGCAAGCAAATTCCAAGTAGTGATAGGACATTGGGATGAGTGAAATCCTTCATTATAATCCCTTCTTTTAAGAATTGAGCTACTTCATCCAAGTCTGTAATTCCTGTAAAATGTAGCAACAAATTTTTCATAAAGCTATATATATTATTTCTAATATATTTTAACACATCTTGAATTAACTGGAACAAATATGGCTCCTTAGTATTACTCCTTTCTAATCCTAATAAAATTGTGATAAAATACATTGAAATTCAGATAAGTATTCTCAAAATTATATCCAGGTATTTGCAGGCTAGGCACTCCATATCTATAAGCAAATGAACGGAGTGTAATGTGTATTCCTAAATGAATGGTTACCAATGCTGGAATGTATTTAACGCATTTTAGCAAACGTTTATAGTTCCAGAATTCCTTTCTCTTCCTTTTTCACATATTAGTAACAATATATAGAAATGTTCCATCTGTTGAACGAGAAGAGGGTTATTAATAGTGTGTGCCAATTAAGTCCTGCTGTTTTCCAACTGTCTCACTTATAAAAAGTGAACATAAGCTAGTCCAGTGGTAAAATGAAACCACCATATTTTCCCTTTTCCCTTTAATCTTTTATTTATTGTGAAGAAGGAAAATATGAGCATTCTTCCATATGGACATGGTAAGACAAATATATGGAGTAAAATTTCTGCAAGCTATACAAAGGCACTTAACTTGCTAAAAATAATCATGGCTCAACTAATACAGTTGGTGAAAATGCAATGACTCACAATAAAATATAAGACTCACTGTTCAAGGATTTCACAGCACAATGAATTTTCCTGCCATCAGTATCCAATAAAGTTCCATGATAAACACATCCAAAGTGCCCTGCAGAAAGAATATCACCACATGTAAAATTTCTACAGAGTTCTCTGGAGTTGTCTTTATATTTTGAGGGTGATCAAGTGCTGAAGGACAGATGCTGAGTCCTAGATTCTTTCAGAAACCATTCTGACCAACTTAGAACAATGCAGCAGATCTACTAGATCCATCACCCTGCCCTGGGCATGTCTTCCTTTGGACCTTTCCAATGTCGGACTTTCCTAACTTTGGAAATACAGCTCTTGGGAGTTTTCCTGTGGTGCAAATAAGTTTCTGAAGTGGGATATACCCTCTGATGCATTTAATGATCCATTGAGAAGCCCTCAGTGGAATTTATTTTCAGATGAGATTGCGTAAGATTGAAATTAAATGTGTAAATATAAAGTACAGTTTAAACACCTACCTCTTCCTATTACTTCATTGAAGTGCACAATCATATTATCAGCACCAATTACAACATGCTCAACTTCTTTGACAAGATCTGGGTTCAAGGCACTGATGTCAATGTGAACGTTAGTCTGTAACAATGGACTAGCTAAATCGGAGTCTCCAGTAGACAGAATGGGAGATAGGTCCACATGAGGATATTGGGCTGGCCTGCAGGATCCATTCTGAGATAAAGTTGGAAACTGGTCTACAAGAAAATGTAAGCATCACATCTTTGTCAATAGCAAATTCCACTTCAGAAGGACCTGATTTTATCCATTTACTTTTCATTTTAAAATATATTATTCACCTTTTTTCTCACATAATGTAACACACAATTACTAAAACAATAAAATTAATTCTAACAGTAGCAAGCTTGTCTGAAATTTGACTGACTTTGTAGCTATATTCTTGAGAGAGAAGTTTTCATAATGATGATACAGTGATATCTGACTTGCAGGATCCATTTAAAATGGCAGAGCTAAGTCTGGAAACAGAACTGGAAGCCCTTATAGATCAAGAGAATATGGCTTGCAAAAGCAAACTGTTATGTAATTTGCCTTTTATCTGTTGGGATGATATTTTCTTCACACCATTTATATAAACGTAATTTCAAATGCTAATTGACATCCCAATTCTCATAAACACACTATTCTACTGCAAACCTTAACAAAAATTGCCATGGTGCAACCAACATTTTATTCTGAAGAATTTCTCAATGATTTTGCATTTTGAACCAAGCTCAAAATCATCACAAAAATGATCTGGATTTGTATTAACTTTAAGGGAACAGAAAACTCGGACATTACACACTAGCAAACAAAAAAATAGCAAAGGATATTGGTTATTTTCAGATTACAATTTAATGAGCATCTGAAAATCTGATTAATACTTTCCAGGTTACTGTAACTATATTTATCAAGAGGTAAATATTCAACTAGGAAATTGGCTTTTGAGATTCATTTCCTGAACTTTTAGTATTTAACATTTTTAAGTACAGTAAATGCATCAATTATACTATTTTCATTTCAGAACTATAATGTATTGGGTTGATCAGGCATCAGCCTTTATGGATTTGTTCTGAATTTGCATAAACAAGTTAGCAAAATTAAAACTTTCTAAGCAAAACACTGCCATTCTGATTACCCTGAATCCAAGGAAATGGATGATGACAAAGCCTGGGAAATGTGTCGGTGTCTCTACCCTTAGCAAACAATTGAGAATCTTTAAATGTGACTCTGTCCTGCCAGAACTGAGGTGGATACATTATTATTGCAGACACAATGCATTATACACCAGTAAGTGGTCTAGCATAACAATATGCAGATTACTGTATTTGTATTTACTTAATTTACTGCATTATTTATTTAATTTACCAACATTTGAATGCCACCTATTCTTACAATTTCAAGGTAGTAACTTTTGAGATCCAAAACCTAAATAATTACTGCTTTATATTCTAGAACAGCATTCTCCTATCTAGGCGCCTCAACCCCCAAACCTCAACTCCTTCAGCTCCCAGAAATTGGCTCTTCCATTGCTAAAAATTCTGGAGGTTTCACTGAACACATTTGGACAGGGTGCATTTGGAGAAGCCTGTTCTCAGTGTTACTGACATCAAATCATCAACCTGTTAAAAATATTTACTTCGAATGGCTCCAAATACATATGTCTTTCTTTGCCTTTCCAACTAACAAGCTAGGCATGAACAATGCATTGAATCACAAAAGAATTCTGTTTATGTTTATTTTGCTGCAAGTTCCTGGCAAGTGTGTGTGTACACATGCGCGCATACATGTAATTCTAGTCCAAATAGTTGGTCTATTATAATGCTTGTTTAGGAAATGTTTAGGTTGTGCAAGTTATAGTGCAGAAATCAATCTGAACATACCTTACAAGAACAAAAACATTGCCATTATGATGAGATTTGCTGTATACATGACTGTAATGTAAACAGAAAGTACTGTTTGCTTAGCCACCTATGTTAAAATAAGACCATGATCTGAGACTCATACATTAATCCTGTTTTTACTTAAGCAGGGTGTAGACTAGCAATACCAGAGTTCAGAGAAAGGTCACTTTTACACACACACTGAACTGTTTATAGCATGCCTAAATGATTGCACAGTTCCAGGTCTGATGCATCAGTAGCACTGCAAAGCATTTGAAAAGGCACTTCACAAAGCTCACTGGTGAAGCACCTTCTTGAAGCACAGAGAGTACTGCTTCCGTGCAAAGCTCAGCACAAGTACCTCAAGGGCATTTATACATTGACATTGCCTGTGTGTGTGCGCACAGCCACTTTGCTTGGCAGGTAGAACACCTGGGAAAACCTTTGAAGCAGCCTTGCCAAGACTTCTGGAAGATGTTGCTGCCTTAATGTTTTGAATGCTTTGCACCCTGCAGTAAACATGCTCAGGGTTAGCATGTATACGTCTGATCTCAAGCCAGGGATCTCAGTTTATAACAGAAACTTTTCTTTGATTGGCTGTTGCTTTACTGAACTTTGATGCAACTTGACATGTTGCTTCATGTATTGAGTAGCACTTGTTTAAGTGTTATTCTAAGTGCTATTCTTTTTCAACACAAGTAAGAAAAATTGTGTTTATGAAGCAGCCTTAGGGTGGATAATGTCTTAGAATTACTCGGTATTTCTTTAAGATTTCCTGCAGTGTGCATGGATAGTTCACATTACTGCCACTCTACAACTCTGCTATAGGATGCTGATACTGCCATTTATATGATCATGACAGCATAAAAGAGGACTCCAGAATTTCACAAATTGCAAAAGTCTCTGAGTATAAGTATAGTAGAAGGTCACAAGCTCACCAGTGACTTCATGCATTTCTGGAGGCCAGTGTCTGAGAGGCAGGTTGCATGAATAAGTTATAACACTCTTTGTCTAAACCTCCTCCTTAGTTTGTGAACATATATTACTTGAAGTCATATATAATGACTGATACGCAAGAGAATGGATATAAAAAAGAAGGAAAATTTTGGTGAATTGGGTGGGAAAAGTAGGGAAAGGTCCTATTGCACAAACTAAAATTTAACATGTGACGGCACCAATATTCCAGCAATCAACAAAAACAAGAAACAAGGAGAGGGCCAAGGATTCAGGTTGAGTGATGATGGAAATCTGCTGAGTAGCTAGTTGTAAACATTACAGCTGGACTACAGAAAACCTGTAGAAGAATGATGTTTGAGGTAGCATTCTCATAGAAACGGCAGCTCAGAATTGGCTCAATTCATGCCATCAGCATCTTGATACTATGGCATCTGCGAGCCTTTAAAAAGGGAACATCATAATATTGATAAAGACCTTGGGTAGGATTGTTGGTTTTTTAATGAATTCAGCATGTAACAGACTTTGAGAAATACGTAACAAAAACCAGTTAGCTAATAAACAAACCTAAAAGAAATGAAGAAGTACCAATATGTATCATACAGTAGCTTAAACTATACTTATACCTTTGTATTTACTAATGAGAAAAATGGTAATACCTTCCAAAAAAGTTGATCTATAGTCTACAGATTCACTTGACACCATTTCAGTCGTAGGACTTACACTTCTTGCACTCACAAGCCTGTCCAAATGAGGAGTGTGTACTCTTCCATCATAGCGAACAATCTCTCTGCCTAAATCTTACCACAAAAGAAAGAATGTATTAATTATAAAAAACGTTATCATCATCATCCTTAATGGAACAAACAATAATTCATATTACTGCTATTCTTAAAATACCTCTTCTTTCCAATCATAAGAAGTTTGTTGGATTAGGCCAAGGTTTATCTTAATCCAGCATTTTGTTTCTCACAGTGGCCATCCAGAAGCCAGATGCCTCTGGGTTGCTTACATGCAGAAGGCAACCCAGAGCAAACATCTTCAAGACCTACAGCCTTTGATATACTTCCATGAATTTATCCAATCCCTTTTAAAGCTATTTAGGTTAGTGGGCATCACATCATGTAATAATGAATTCCACAGATGGATTATTTACACACATTTGTATGCCGCCTACTTGTATGACTCATGTATTATGTGAACAAATGCTTTCTCTTGTTTTACACTGCCTTCCAATCAATTTCATTGGATATGTTTCCTTATTTTAGTGTTTTGAAGGGGGGGGACCATCTCCCTTAATACTTTTACCATGTCATTCTTGATTGTATGGATCTCAGTAACCTCCCTCAGTAACCTTTTTTCCTAAGCTGAAAGGTCCCTAAAGTTCTAGTCTCTTCTTGTAGGGTTAGGGTTAGGTGTTTGATCTGTCTGGTAATTTTGATTGCCCTCTTCTGTCCTTTTTCTTCATCTTACACTTACTAAAATTTAATTCTCCTACCATTTATTTGACCATTTAGCCAGTTTAAAGAGTTCCTACTGGATCCCTTCACTTTTAGTTTTTACTACCTTGCATATTTTAGTATGATCTTCAAACTTGGCCAACAAACTGCTTACACCCAAGTAAAGATCATCTATGAACAAGTTAAATGGTCTCAACACAGATCCTTCAGCAATACTTCTTCCTTCCTTCCATTCAGAAATTCCCATTTATTCCTACTTTTTATTTTTAACCAATTAGCAATCCATAAAACATGCATCCAGTTATCCACAGGCCACTAAGTTTTATTAAAGAGCCTTTAATGAGGAATTTTGTGAAAGGCTTTTGATAATCCAAGAATACAGTGTTGACACCTCTATCCATATGCCTATCTGCATTAGCTGCTCCAATCCCTTCCCTGAGAAAGTCAGTATAGGCTCAGGTAATCTGTCCTACATGTTTTGTAGGAAAGACAGATGCAAAGAATTCAACACATGTTTTCTGCAAATCAGTATTCCTATTTGTGAGGAAAGGCTTTCCATTTGCTAAAAAGAGACTTCTTAACATTTATAGCTTCCTCAACACTATTAGAAAGTCAGGATTTGGTTGACCCACTTACATCATGTAATATATTTTAGCTGAGCAACAATTATTGCATTTTTAAATAAACTCCAGGAACTAAGAAGAGATTTTACTGAAAATACAGTAAAAAGAATTACTGGTCATCACCTTTGATTTGCTTTCTCTTTTTTCTCCAAAAGACAAATCCAACTGCTAGCAGTAAGAGAAAAAATGTTACCACAACGCCTGCAATGAGTCCTGTGAAATTCTGATCTGGTTGAATCCTTACTTTCCCAATAACTGTTGAAGAAATTCCTTTCTTCCACTGAAAGAAAGATAGATTTAAAAACCCTAAAATGTACTAAAACATACATATACATAGCCACAATGACAAAAAAATTCAGCATAATTTTATTTGTGGAAGTTGGTAGGTAGGGCAGACATTGGCTTGACCAACAATAAACATTTTATCACACAACCACTGCAAGTTCTCCTTCTGTTTATCTCTGCTATCAGTATGCTAACTCAGCTCTCATTCTGACCCAGGAAAAGCAACCAAATTAGTAAGGTGATGATGATACTTATATCTGCCTTTGCTGGTTCACTGATTCTCTGCTTAGCAAATAATAATGCAGCATGCAGTAAGTTCACTTATTCAAGAGGTTTTGCCTAGTTCTGGAGGTAAGATTAAAAATTTGCCTACATATTTATTCAATTATCTCTGTGTATCTTTTCTCTTGCGATTTTCACACTTATTTGATTTATACCTTGCTGAAGGCAGCTCACCAATGTGATCATTTATGTAGGAAAGGAGTCACTGATTAATTTTCAACTATGCCACACACAATATTGTGTGTTTCACAATAAATAACATTCCTTATGACTACAGTAGTAGACAGCTTTTGGTCTCCTCAAATCATTTGTTCTGTTGTTGGTAAAAATATGCTATCAGTGCTGTATAGTAATTTAGTTAGGTATTGTCAAGCTGGATTCAGTTCCTGCCAACTGTATAGACAAATATTTGCCATTTTGAATGATTTTTACTAATAACTTGTAACTCTTCCAAAAACATTCCAGTAATATCTTTGATGTCAGCAATCTACGTTATCCATTACCTTTCTCTTTTTTACTTCCCTCAACCTTGCCAAACATTTTTTCCCTCATCCATCATCTACTTGCATTCATATGTCTAAAGGAGAGTTTTGGTTTGCTGATCATCACTTCAGGGTAGCAGACAAATCTTAATTAGTCCACATACATTACTTAGTAATGTATGAATAATTTATAATAATCTGAAATAAATTGTTCCATTTCAATTCACCTGTTTACTTATTCCTCAGGTATTCAGTTTGGCATGCTTCATATTTGATCCATTCCAAGTGCATCTGTCCTTGTAAAGCACCAAACTCCTCTTTCAATATTGGCACCATAAATGAAATCATGATATATACATGGAGGTTGCCTAGCTAACAAAAGCTAACCTTCCATCAAGAAAAACATTTGGAAAATTAAGCTGCTTTACATATTTTCTACATTTTTTTTAACATTTGTATAGATCAATTTGTAGATTTGTATAGATTATACAAATATTAAGGATTATTAAAAGGCAAAGCTCAAGCTTCACCCATATTTTAAAGTGCCAAGTTATGATTGCAAATTTGATCCTGTATTGCGGACAACTTTCCAATTCATATATTTAGCTGAAATAGTATGATGGTGGCATATGGAGAACCAGTTTCTTACAAGACTGCATGAATTGTGAACTAGACCATCTATGACAGCATTCAATTGCTCAAAATACTAAAAAAGCAGAGGAAAAATTAATTATACAAATGCTTGGTTCAAACCAGGTTAAGAAGGCAAAGCCTGAATCATTACTTCCAAACTATTTTAAATGTTGCTGCTACCCTCTTCATACATAAACTGAAGACAGGATGAGCACACAAAAACAACTAGAAATTCAGGGCAGCAGGTATTGTTAGTAAAAAGGTGACATTTGAAGCTGAATCATGTATACAATACTAAGATACATCTTACCACTATATTTAATTCATGATTGGTTTTGAGCAGCTCTTTAGGAATGGTACAAGAAACAGATTGCAACTTCAAGGTGATGTTCTCACAACTCTTGTTTCCAACTTTTAGCACTTCACCTTTAACAGCTTCAGGGTCAATGTTATTTCCCTAAAAAAAAGTTGAAATAATTAACGATAATAAAGAGAAGTAGTAAAACCAACTGGATTGTACTTATTCTTTCCATAGTCAGAGAAATACTATAAGAAATGCCATTTCCTAGTGGTCATTAAAATAGATTGGCCATTATAATAGATATCTATGTATAATCTATTCTACGTCTTTATATACAGTATATATACATATACATATATATTATATTTATATAATCTATTCCATATACATACAGTATGTGTGTGTGTGTGTATGAAATCTATAATATATATATAATATATATTATTTATATAACCTATAATATATATATATATATATATGTATATATAATCTATAAAATCTATTATATCTATGTATAATCTATAACATCTATTATATCTATTATAATGGCCATAAATAAGGTTAATTGGTCTACAAAACATAGCATACGATTAAGCTGAAAACTTGACTTTTCAAATTACTGCAAGAAACTCATCTAAGTTTTACCTTCCTAAAATTCCCCATTAATGATTCATTTAATATTACAAAGGACCATAAGACTGTCTAAATGGGTTCAGAAGCTGTTGCCTGTCATTGTCATAGAATGGAATTTAATGGGAATAAAAATAAATTATTTATAGACATACTAAGAACCCTACCCCAGCACAGTGCAGAAGAGAATGCCCACAACACAATAGATGGTTTACAGCCCTCCCACTGCTTTCTTTGCTCCCATTTATTTTGCTGCAAGAGTTAAAGACTTCTTTGAGATGAACTTGGCTCTTGATGACTATATGGACCAACCATGTAGTTTTCTTAGTATCAATATAAAAATGTTTTGCCACTTAACTACCTCTTAGATTTTGCTTTCAATTCCTAGTCTAATCTTTAGCCTTAGAGTTTCCTAGTGGTTTCCCATCCAAGTACTGACAGTACTAATATGGGCCAAATCAGCTAATCTTAGCTAGGTGTTCACATATTTTCTCTAAAAACACATTGCAACAATCCTGAGGTAAACTGGCATTTACTCACATTATAGTCACAGAATAAAACTAGAGAAAACATTTTTTAATTTGGGAATTATTTACAGGTGTTCTGTAATTCTTTGGGAATCTTATGCATATATATACAAGTTCTGGAAGGTATACACACGATCAGACAGAAATGCTGAAAAATAACATCTACTTTTGCATTTAGGGAGGGAAAATCCTGGAGGTAACACACGGGAGCTTTGTTTTTGAATAAGGATCCCAGGCTCCTGGACAGTCTTATAAGTTTGGTAATTTGACAGCGATTACAATTTAGAAAAACTGTTTAAAGAGTTATATAAAGGAACTTCAGTTTGCTTCATGTTTCAGAGCCATTTTTATCAATGCACTCTACAACTCACAGCATAATATCTTAAGTAAAAAGCAAAAGAGAGTGTGACCTACAACTTCACTGATGGAAGAATGTCCTTTCCATTCAGCAATTCTGCACACCCAATTTTTTTCCTGTTTGAAAACAGCTCGGGATGATTTTACTAATGATAGGAATAAACAGAGACAAGCCTGGCATTCTGTAGCCAAAATAGACTCGTTGGGAATCTGAAACGTATAGCAACACAAAATTTTTAAAAATAGTAATAAATAAAACTCAAGGGAAAGGGTATCTCTCAATACCCAAAGGAATCAATAGCATAGATGGAGGACAAAGGGGAGAATCAAGAACCGACTTGGTGGGGTAATGGATTGGAATGGCTAAGGGCACATCCATTTGTGTTGTTTTATGCATCTATATTGAACTTCAGAGACCAATTCTGAAATTATACTCATTTGCTGACATAAAAGCTGATCAACTTGGCAAGCACAAGAAGGAGGTAGTGATTGCTATTTCCAACTGAACTGTCTATAACACAAGTCTTCAATCAGGTTTTCTGTTTCTCCTAAGAGTTTAGGTGCTCCATGTTTTGGTACATGTTTTCAGCTAGTATTTTTAAACTTCTTTTAAATTATTTTAAAGTTGATTGATATTTACAAGTGAGTTTTAAAGTATTTAAATAAGTATGTATAGACACACACACACACATATATATTGGTGTGGCAATACTTTGAGTTGTTTTTCTTGAATTCAGTTTTAATTTGCATGTATTTATTTGCTGGAAGCAAAATATGCCCCATTAGCTACTGCAAATAAAAGCTTTTCTGTTCTGGCACTAATTAAGAAATCAATTCAAAAACTCTTTTGGTAAGAACTTTTTGAACAATGAACAAAGTGATCATTTAATTTTACGCCGTGTTTGCTTAATGACTACAGAACAAAGCATGATCATGAAGAGTGTAAACTTGTGTATTTTTACATGTATGAAAATTCACATCTGAGCTCTGGAACATATACTTGGAAATAAATGTCCAGCTATGGGCACACACATGGCTTCACAATATGCGAACATTTTCATTGTTGAATGAGAACAATGCTTCCTCAACTATTATCCCCTGAAAGCCCTCCTTTTCTTGAGATTCACTGATGACATTTTCATCATCTGGAACCATGGAAAACAATCATCAAATTTCAACAATATTTCAACAACTTCCACCCCACCATCAATCTTCAGCTTGATCCATTAAGTCCATTTCTTTGATATCATAGTAAACTTATGCAATGGACACATGAATACCACATTATATATTCATACAAATCGTCATGGATATTTAAATGCTTCCAGAAGAACATGCTATCAAATCTATTGTGTATAGCCAGGCTCTATGCTACAATTGCATTTGTTCTGATCCACTTGATAGAGATGCTCAACTGATGGGATTAAACCAGGCATTCAGGAAACTGAACTACCCAACAGCCAAATCAACACAGCCAAACCAATTCCATTGGAGAACCTATTAAAAGACATCACAAAAACAGAACATAACACCACTAATTGTCACCTTCAGCTCATAGCTCAAGCCATTCAAACATATTATTAATAAGCTATAAACCACTCTGTACAAAGATGCTTCACTTTCTCAGGTACTGGGTGCTAGGCCCAATATTTGCATAGAGACAACCACACAACCTGAAACAGATTCTCACAAGCAACTAGAAACTCACATGAAAACCAGACCTCGCAATAAATCCAGATGTCTACTTTCTCCCCACATTTACATAAACAGCTCCGTCACAGACTTTAACAACTTCACACACAAGATTAGAAGTTCCTTCACCTACTCTTCCTCTAATGTGAAATATGCCATTATCAGCCAGCAATGCCCATCTGGATTTGATACCAGGACGCAGAAGAAGGACAAAGTAATAGCCAAGCATTTTAACCTCCTAGGACACTCCATTACAAATCCCAAAGTAGCTATTCTGGAACAAAGAAACTTCACCAGCACAACTAAGGCTGCTGAACTCCCATGCATCGAAAGATTTCAGGCTATCTCTGTGTATGGGTTTTTAACACATTACAATTGTTAACTAATAAGGTACTGTACATGTAATTTGCATATGTGTACCATCCTGTTCTCCTCCTTCCCTCCACCTCATCCCAATTTAAATCCTACATTAAATTATTCATTCCAAGTATCTGATGGAGTGAGCTGTAGTTCACAAAACTTACACCTTTTAATATAATTCCTTAGTCTGAAAAGATGATATGCTCCTGATTTTTTTTTACTATTAAAGGAAGTTGCTCAGAGTTAATAACTGGTCACAACTACAACATCATGTACACTAATAAGCAAACAGAGTGATAAGGCATACAACTGATACTTGAAATTATTTTAAAACTAGGTTATTACCAGCTGGTATGATAAATCTTGCATATTTTTGTACTAAGGGAAGGGGAAACATTTTTTTTTCTTCATAGATGAGGTAGTAAACTCCACCATTTATTTAGCTGGATACCCAACCATCTTTGACCTTCTGAGATCCAAACTTACTCAGCAATATGTCATTTTCAAATCTGCTTAAAATGGTTATCAGAGTTCTTGTTGAATGCATTATTTGTTCAAAGAGTTAGGCCAAGAACTACTTTGATTTAATAATGTAATGCCTCCATAATGCCCAGGATAATCACTGAGGTGAAAGCGTATTTGCCACATAAGACCTTACCTTAATTATTATATTCTGACTCCCCTTGGAAATCAACAATGGTGTTTCAAAAATGGTAAAGTCAGGGTCATTCACATACTCAAAATTAAAACCAGATGAAGTCATACCATCAAAAATGAAAAACACTTTTGTCACAAAAGGCAGCATCTGCTTATAGGCTTTCAGTGAGGGAGTTGTACAACAGATTATTTCAGAATCTGAACGATGGTCACATGCCTGTAAGAAAAGGAAACCAAGTAGATGCTAGTATTATTGTCTAAAACGTTTCATATGAAAGACTGTGGGTTTTATCTCTTTGTTGTAATCACACTCCAGTAATAGTATTTTTTTAAATGCAGGATGATGCATTTTAAAAAATACTGATAGATGTTGCATTATCAATGTTTACTTATTTACAATCCTAAACTTAGTGCATATTGGTTTTCTGTATGCAGGGACTTCCCCATTTACTTCAATGGAGATACAGGCTATATTTAGAGATCTGAGATAATCTGTACCAGCAAAAAATCTATTTATGTACCTATAAGACACTGCTCAACTCAAAGTACAAAGCAAGCACTGTTTCCACTTAATAAACAGAGGCCTAACAGAAATAACCATGTTCAAAAAATAGAATGATTTTATTTATTTTAAAAATGTAGATGCTGTCTTGAAAAACAAATTTCCAGGGAAATCTCAAGGAAGAGAGGGTATAAAATATTCAACAGTGAAACAGACTCTTGTTCATTGGAGAGACTGAACTTAATCCTGGATTGCCTTCTATCAAGAACATTTTAGTTCCAGCATAATGATAGCTGCTCAGGTGTTGCTGATCTACAACTCCCAATTACCCCAGACAACATGAGATATGGTAAGGGACGTTGGGAGTTGTAGTTCAGACATATGTGGAAAATCACCGATTTCCAACCCTTGCTTGTTACTTATTAGTCTTATTATTATTTACTAATTTAACACATTTATACCCCATGTCAGTCTAAATGTATCTTACTCTGAGGAATGGATTAAACTAAACGACTTCCTTCAAGGTGACTTCTAATTCATATGGTGAAATATTGCAGACCACCTCCTGCTATATAAATAGATTAAACCTTTTTTTAATGAACTATTAGGTAACACATTATCTAAACATGAAATTAGCTTAAAATACAAAAGACTAGAAGAAAATATAATAAGACATATTACATTATAACAACTTAATACACTGCAAGAATGATATGCAGTTAGAGTTAGGTTCTCATGCAATTCTTTCATTGTTCATAAAAACTTTTAAAATGAGTTTTGTTTGATCTTTTAAGGTATTCAAAAAGTAGATAATTACACAGAGAAACATTTGTACAAAAATAGATCTATAATACTGATTTAATTAATGCAAATTCATTGCACGTCTTATCTACTGCCGAGTAACCAATGTCTTTTAAATTAATAACAGTAGCATTTGTAACCTCGTTTGTGGTCATCTATTAGAATAGGGTCTATAGCTCTTTACTTTATCAGGCTAGTCTCTGAAAAGGATGCTTTCAGAGAATGATAAAAAAATCTAATAATGTTCTTTAGTGATGATGCAATGTGACTGATTAGGAAGGTCAAGATAAATCACATTTCTAGTGCCCTTACTGTTATGTAATTTGACATGACATTTTTACCTTGAAATTAGTTTTAGCAATTGAAAAATGTGATGCATTTCATGAAATAGATTAAATTTCATCTTTTTTTCTTATAGATTATCAATTTAGTTAAGACTAAATTAAAATGCATCCTATTTAACTTAGTTTTACTTTGAATTTTTACAAATGTTTTGAATATAAAAAATAAATACTAGGTATGTGCATTTACAAAATAAATACAAATATTTATTTTGAGTGCTTATAATTGTTTTAAATAAATGTTTCAATCAGATTTCAATATTATTATTTTTATTCCCACCACCTGCCCTTGTGAACATAAGTAGAATATTGGTCAAAAGGTAAAATACTGAGCAGTGTTTATATAGACCAGATGGAAGAAGAAATATAGGTGAAATGCTGGTAAGGTGAAGGCACATGTGTCTTTCAGAAACAATAATGTGACCTATGAAATAATGAATATAAATATAACCTATAAACCTGAACTGCAGAATCTAATTTCATTTTCCTTTAACTTGTGACATAAGGATAAAACTGGAAGAGGATCTATGTACTTAAGGGTACCATCAAGTGGCTGATCCAGATGAAGAGATAAAAATGTTTGAAACAGGTTCCCAAACTTTGATGCTTTACAGTGCTAAAGAAAAAGATATAAACATAGGATAGTGGGTTGTCCTGCCAGATATGCAAGACATTAGACTAAGATTGCTCATTGCTCAGCATTTTTGTAATGATTGTTTTTTAAGTATTTGTTGTTTTATTCAATTGTTGTATGCCGCCCAGAGTCACTTTTTGTTAGATGGGAGGCCATGTAAATGTGATAGATAGGTAGGTAGGTAGGTAGGTAGGTAGGTAGGTAGGTAGGTAGATAGATATAGTGAAATTATATTTTCTAACCTTTCTGATTGTAGTTTCATCAGAGATGGGAGACAATGAAGGAAACAATAACAGAAGCAAATTATGCAGAAAGCAGTGGTTTACACAAAACACTATAGCGGCGTTAACATATCGCACCAATTCATAATGGTTTAGAAAATTAGGAATTAGCATCAATGTCTGCTCTTTTCTCACCCAACTCTAGTTTAGTATTAGTTTATTAATTATGAGCTTGTGGAAGAGTCAGATTAGCATGTATAAATAAAGCCAAAGATATCCACTTCAGACAAAAAAAGGAGTTTTGGACTTGCAGATCAGATCAGGATTAACACATTCAAGTTGGTGTACTCAGGGAAGTTGTGAACAAGAGGAAAGGATCACAGACTGGAAATATAGCTGCACTTGTATGTGACAGTAAGCCTCAATTTTTAAAATAATGGTGTGGTTGCCTTTAATGCTAAGCCAAAATGTTAAGCTGTTAACATTTTGCTAATTTTGCTAAGCCAAAATGTTAAATGTTATAAGCTTTCTATACCACTGTTTAGAAAACTGGGATTGTCAAGATTAAATTGGATCTATACAGTTTGCAATATCATCACAGTTAACTTGCATTTAAGGTTATTCTCAGGGCGGTTTGAATCGGTATGTTGATTTAAGATTAAAATTATGCAACCTTGTGCTACAATAATCTTACTAGTTACCATTATCTCAAGATTTATCATCATTTTTTTCAGAAATAAATGTTTCAAATCAATGTTTTGTTCTTCTTATTGTTACAAATATCTAAACTGAACACACATAAATCTTTTGGTGTGCATGTTTTGATTGATCAATGAATTTGTCTATAGAAATTCAGTGCACAGATACTGTCATGAATGCCATACTTCATAACTGAAATTAATCCAAATTATCTTTGCATTAACATGTTTTTCAAAATATTTGAACATATTTATTTTTCTCCCTCAGATTTCACTAAAATGGTATGGTTGCAAGCCACACTGATCTAATTGCATTTTTTCCTGTTTGTGCTAGTTTTTTTTTCCCTCAGACATATACATACTTTTCCAGAAAGAGAAAAGATGCAATGTTCTCATTATAGAGGGAGGTATCAAATGCAACCACACATAGCAAAGAATTTATCATCATGCTTATCTAGGCTTAATATGTTTTATGATATTTGAAAACTAAGCTGGCATCTCTCAATATCTCTGAGCATATTAATCCCTTTCAAAGGTTTGTAGAAAATAATTTTTCCAGGTTATTTCTTGTTACACTCCTTGAAACAAACTATAATTTTTATAAGTTCAGTAAAAATTAATAGATGTACAGAGATAAATAATAAAAACAATCCTCTAAATGATTTTAATTTCAAAACACTTGTTTCCTCAGATTATATCTGTATATACTACAGCCAGATTGAGTAATACAGATTATTTCATCACTTTCTTTCATATGGTTGTTCCACACAATTATTATGTAGGTGTTCCAAATCAGCACATCACACATTGTGCAGGCACACAGAAATGAATAGGACTTGTATTATTTTGTATTATCCAATTTATGTATGCCCAAACTTAAAATCTAGTTCTGTCTGTTTCCAACAGCAGCTGATTTTGCATAGCATTGCTAACTTTAGATGCATCTGTACATACTTCTAAAAAAAAAAAAAAAAGAAACAGCTCTAGGCATATTCATTGGCACTTATATCCAGCTAAGTGTTACACAATTCCTGGCTTCCTTCCATCTTCACTTACTGGCTAAACGTACTTGTCAACAGTACTGTAAAACACAAAAATAATTCTGCTGTATCATACCAACAGGCCATGTTTTCTTCCAACAATGCCAACAGGGGCTTTTGGGAAGCTCCTAAACATGGACAGGAGAGTGACCGCCATCTTTCACTGTCAGTCCTAAGTGATATTTCAAGTATGCTGCTTGTGCTTCAGGAAACAGGATATAGTTAGGAAGACCAGTATCCATTTAATAGCAATGCGCGGAAGTGGAAGAAGACAATAGAATAGGAAGGACAAGAGACCTCTTCCAGAAAATTAGAAACATTGGAGGTAAATTCCAGGCAAAAATGGGTATGATCAGAAACAAAGATGGCAAGGACCTAACAGAAGAAGAAGAGATCAAGAAAAGGTGGCAGGAATATACAGAAGACCTGTATAGGAAGGATAACAATATCGGGGATAGCTTTGACGGTGTGGTCAGTGAGCTAGAGCCAGACATCCTGAAGAGTGAGCTTGGATGGGCCTTAAGAAGCATTGCTAATAACAAGGCAGCAGGAGACGACGGCATCCCAGCTGAACTGTTCAAAATCTTGCAAGATGATGCTGTCAAGGTAATGCATGCTATATGCCAGCAAATTTGGAAAACACAAGAATGGCCATCAGATTGGAAAAAATCAACTTATATCCCCATACCAAAAAAGGGAAGCACTAAAGAATGTTCAAACTATCGAACAGTGGCACTCATTTCACATGCCAGTAAGGTAATGCTCAAGATCCTGCAAGGTAGACTTCAGCAGTTCATGGAGCGAGAATTGCCAGATGTACAAGCTGGGTTTAGAAAAGGCAGAGGAACTAGAGACCAAATTGCCAATATCCGCTGGATAATGGAAAAAGCCAGGGAGTTTCAGAAAAACATCTATTTCTGTTTTATTGACTATTCTAAAGCCTTTGACTGTGTGGACCATAACAAATTGTGGCAAGTTCTTAGTGGTATGGGGATACCAAGTCATCTTGTCTGCCTCCTGAAGAATCTGTATAACGACCAAGTAGCAACAGTAAGAACAGACCACGGAACAACGGACTGGCTTAAGATTGGGAAAGGAGTACGGCAGGGCTGTATATTCTCACCCTACCTATTCAACTTGTATGCAGAACACATCATGCGACATGCTGGGCTTGAGGAATCCAAGGCTGGAGTTAAAATCTCTGGAAGAAACATTAACAATCTCAGATATGCAGATGATACCACTTTGATGGCTGAAAGCGAAGACGAACTGAGGAGCCTTATGATGAAGGTGAAAGAAGAAAGTGCAAAAGCTGGCTTGCAGCTAAACCTCAAAAAAACCAAGATTATGGCAACCAGCTTGATTGATAACTGGCAAATAGAGGCAGAAAATGTAGAAGCAGTGAAAGACTTTGTATTCCTAGGTGCAAAGATTACTGCAGATGCTGACTGCAGTCAGGAAATCAGAAGACGCTTAATCCTTGGGAGAAGAGCAATGACAAATCTCGATAAAATAGTTAAGAGCAGAGACATCACACTGACAACAAAGGCCCGCATAGTTAAAGCAATGGTGTTCCCTGTAGTAACATATGGCTGCGAGAGCTGGACCATAAGGAAGGCTGAGCGAAGGAAGATAGATGCTTTGGAACTGTGGTGTTGGAGGAAAATTCTGAGAGTGCCTTGGACTGCAAGAAGATCAAACCAGTCCATCCTCCAGGAAATAAAGCCAGACTGCTCACTTGAGGGAATGATATTAAAGGCAAAACTGAAATACTTTGGCCACATAATGAGAAGACAGGACACCCTGAAGAAGATGCTGATGCTAGGGAGAGTGGAAGGCAAAAGGAAGAGGGGCCGACCAAGGGCAAGATGGATGGATGATATTCTAGAGGTGACGGACTCGTCCCTGGGGGAGCTGGGGGTGTTGACGACCGACAGGAAGCTCTGGCGTGGGCTGGTCCATGAAGTCACGAAGAGTCGGAAGCGACTAAACGAATAAACAACAACAACAAATTCGGATTAAAATCTGGTTTCAGCAAATTCATTTGCTTAATTATGCATTGTATTGTGTTGGGGAAAAAACAGCTTCTCCTAGATCAAGAGGCTGATGAGGATAAAACAAACTTGTACCACTCAAGGATCATTGAAGCATTTTCCTAATGAAAATGGGCTCTAAACAAAGAAGGGTAAGTTTATGTATAATTCCATATGCATATTCACTAGCTGGTTAACATATAGTTTGACATACATGATTTAGCAGTTAATATTTAGGATATGTGCACATTTGAGTAGCCTGGATGTTTCTTATCAGAAGATGCTACTTCTATGTTCTTCTGATTCAAGTGGTTCCAACTGGTGTTGTAGTTTAGGGAGTAGGTCTGCACTCCTGAACTTAACTAGAGTTTATGTCTATATACAGGCTGGGATGGTTAGACTGATCTATTTAAGAATACACTCTATTTTATTAAGGCCTTTATGCAAGTAAATAATGTTCCCCACAATAGAGGAGTACTGCCTTTTATCTATCCTGGATCTGACAGATAATCTAAAACAGCGTTTCTCAACCTCAGCAACTTTAAGATGTGTGGATATGCTGGTTGGGGAATTCTGGGAATCCAAACATCTTAAATTTTTGAGGCTCAGAAACAATGATCTAAAATTCTTACACTATGAGACAGCAAACAAACTTAATTTCATCTACAGTATGTTACCCATTGTGGATTCTCTTACCCGTCTTGTGTTCAATTTTCCCTTTTTTCAGGAAGGCATACTTTCCTTTTTAAGGTGTGTTTATCCAATTAAACAAAGAAGTGTTCAATATTACATTTTATTTGAATAACAAATGCTGTAAATTCAGTTCTGCAGTTATTGTATATTGTATACTTACCACACTAAAGTTTCTGCCTATCTTTGGTACTGTTACCAACATCTTTGGAGAGAATGCTGAATTCAGATTTATCCCTTGAGCTGTAATTGTACTTCCACCACTGATGAAATAAAGACATTGAAATAATCTTTAAATATGATGCCAGAAAGCTGATTGGCATTTTAATTTGAATAAATATGCATGCATATTTGCACTTTACAGGATGAAACTGATTTTGCAAAAAGATCATTACAACACCTGAACCTTTCTTTCTTTCCTTTTTTTTAAAGAGAGGAGATATTTCTGAATCCTATGCCAACAAAAATTTTAAATGGCTCAACATGTAACTATTTTTATAAACGTGGAAATGTATTTAGTGGTTTACCATAGTCCAGATGGATCTTAGGTTTGTACTGTTGTTGACCCAAACCCCAGCAGCTTTCACCAATTTTGTCAAAACAAACTGATTTGTAACTTGAGAGACTTTAGAAACAGACCTCAACCACCTTTTCCTATCAAAAGGTAATATGAACAACAGAATCAAAAGATCCTGCAGTTCTTTGACCGAACTGTGATAAACAGTGGGATGGAAGAAATATTAAACAATGTTTCATATCAAGAAGTGAGATAAAAATAGGATTCCCAGCACATGAGGAATTCTCAGCTTAATGCTATGGTTCTCTCATGAGAAGAATAACAAGCTGTATAAATCAGCAAGCATTAAGCTTACTATTGTTTTCTGTGTTGATGCAATAACAATTTCAGAGGATACTTCTGGAATAGTGCTACCATATATTCATATTTTTCGGACAATCTAAAAAGAGTTTAAATGTTCAGATGTCAATTGTGGTTCTGAAAGATACTAGAGCAGCCTCTAAGCAGTTTCTCCTTGTCACAAACCCCAATGTGTGGGTCTTTTCCCATTTCACTTAACTGAAGCAGAAATATATCCTACGAACATTTTTTTCTGTGACATTCCTATGAGCTAGTTTGGTGTAGTAGTTAAAGCGGTGGCCTAGAAGCCAGGAGGCTGTGAGTTCAAGGCCTCCCTTAGGCATGAAAAAGCCGGCTGGGTGACCTTGGGCCAGTCACTCTCTTTTAGTCCAGTATTCCCCCCCACCCCGATTCCAACACTGGCCAAGGGCCACCTCAAGGGGATGGGCATTGCCATCCATTTTCTTAGAGGAAAGTCTGGAGATAGGGGTGACCTGAAACAGGCAATAAGGGCAGGATACAGTAGGTGGCCGCAATGGGGACCATGCAGATTTCTCCAATTCAAGGATGGGTAGATGGGTAGCCCTTCAACCAACAGTGGGGAAAATCCCTGTTTCTATTGACCACTCCACTGTGTTCTTGATTGGTCTCCTAGCTCTCTGCTTTTCCTCCCATGTGCCTGTTCTTCTCTTCACTCTAGGCTTTTCCCACCATTATCCTAAGCATTTCTCTGCCTTGTCTTTCTATCCCTTTCATCCCTTCCTCTGCCTGTATCCAGCCAGCATTGTGTTCCTGCCAACCCTATCTTTTGCCACCTTTTCTAGTACTCTTCTCATTGCCAAATATGTTCCCCAATCCAGGGTCGAATCATCCTTCCTTTTTATTCCACCCCCAATCTAGGAGCTAGCCTTCCTAATCTGAGGATCCAAGCTTCCTTCTCCCTTCCTTGTCACCCACCCATCCTTCCGTTCTCTTTTTATTAACATGTTTATCATTACTATTGCTCTGACTGATAAAACTATTGCTATTGTACATGGGACAGGCAGCAAAGGGAAGAAGTTTGGGTGGAACATAGTAAGGAATATTAATGTGTATGCTTATGACTGATGAACTGAGTGTTGTATGTGCACACACAGGATTGTGTTTGTGTCCATAAATGTGTTGGATTTTAACAAGGGAGACCAAGATTCAATTGTCCATTTGACCATAGTGATATGGGCTGGTCCCTCTTTCCCCAACCTTCCTTACAGGATTGGTGCATTGACAAAAAAAGCCACTCTCAGAGAAAACACAGGATAAAATGAAGTGGGGTTTTTTGCATTGTCAATACCTCCATACATTAAAACATTCTCATTTCACAGTTAAAATATCTTAAACCTATCTATTTTGAAAAATATGCAAACCTCCAAAAAACCCTATCCCATTCTTATAAAAAAGGTTATTATTTTTATATTGACCTAATTCTCCCTAGAAATTTATGGGATTTCCATTAAGCTCCTGTTAATGCTTAGAAAAAAGATTGGCTAGTGAGGCAGCATAAAGTGCTATAATGACCCAAAACCTGTATACAGCATTTAGTCTTAATAGATGGAACATTTAACAAATCTGATCAGATGTCAGCACAGTAATTATTTGGCAAGTAGCTTTTTTCCCGCAGGGAAACAGTCTACCCTCACAATGTGGGAAGAGGGTGGCTCCCATGTTGATTTTTTTGACCTTCCACCCCTGTGGATGGCCCTGAAAGGGGCCTAAATACCATAAAGCTAGTGGAAACATTTTGCCAATCTACATTTTGGAAAAAGGCATTTCTTTTAGGATATTTCCACATTTTGGAAAAAGGCATTTCTTTTATTATTTTTTTTGTATAATTAACAACAGGATCTCTAGGCATGACCACAAGAGGAATGAATGTTTTTGCAGTTTATTTTGTAATATTGTATTATCATTCTTTTTTCATTATTATTCCTACACAATGGTAAAGTTTCACTCACCTAAGGAAGGATTTGGCTGGATAAATTTTAGAAACAGCAGGGTCTTCTCTGTATGTAAAATGACCTGCTGGACGATGGGCTGAATCAATTTTCATTTCAACAAGGCATTCCAACATTTCTCTTTGTAGAGGGCTGTAACATTCTATGGTATTAGCAGTGACACTGTAAGAAAAAAATTAAAGAATTAAAATAAATATGTACTATAACCATGTTCACAAGGTATACTTTCGAAAACAACCTGAACCAGTTTGAAACGTTACTCATTATGAAAACCCTCAAGATCTATGATTCAGCCATAATTTCTAGTTCAAATATAATAGAAAACTGTGGCTTAACCAGCTCTGTACATTTTATCTTTTAGTATATGAGAAAAAGAATGTGCAAATACATTAATGCAGAAAACATTCAGTTTTCATTTCTATGGATTTATTATGCCAAAACTGGTACATCTAAGGCAAATACCTGCAGTTCATAATCCTGCCCATTATACCACATCGGCATACAAACTGAAAACTAAAGTACATAGAAAGCTGCAAGGCTATGGGATTGGAAAGGCTAAAAAATAAATAACAAGCACTGAGTTCAGAAATCTGAATTGTCTAGTTTCTCTCAACTAAAATTCCAACGTTTTCTATCACCTCACCAACATGATTAAGAAATTATTCCACTAGGCGCATGTGAATTTGGGCAAATACCTTGACAAAAGCAGCACGGTTAATACAGGTACTCCATTTCATGCTGCAGTGCATTTTGTATGCAATGCAATGCAACGCAAAATCTAACACTAGGCCACAAAACATGTACCTCACCCACATCACCTGTAGCTTTGTCGCAGGTGAGGAACAAGTTTAACATCTTCCTATGGTATTTCTAATTGAATTCATTTACTTTCTTCTACATAATTACCATTATTTACCTCTATTTGGAAGACAATATTGTTGCAAATACTGCCCACCAGGCTTGGCAGTGCTTGCTTGTACATCCATTGATCAAATAACTAGGGGAACAGGCAGGGATATCTGGAAAGTCAAGATTGCAGGAGAAACTGCATGTTTGAAGCCCCACCCATTTGAAACACAAATTTAATGCACATTAACAGCGGGGAGGGTCTTCAACTGCACAGTTGGGCCCACCATCTTGATTTTTTTTATCGTCTCCTATAGACACCTGAGCAAGAGGTACAAAATATGCCTTACATGCTACGATCTTTGCAGTTTGTAGGTTTCTCTCATCCACATTTAAACTTTTATCTCTATTTGGTCTAGTTAATTTTGTGCTGGGAAAGATTATTGTTTAATAAGAACTAAAGAAAAAAGAATGATATAGTTAATACTTTCAGATTGTCTCTACCATCACAAAGCAAATGCATCTATAATAGTTTAGCTCCAACAGTAATATAAACAATCTGCCTACTTGTTGGAAAATCCAGAAGAAAAATGGAAAGGCGAAAAGAAGTTTGGTGATCACTGCCAATTTATAATGGAAGATATGTGATGCACTAAACGTAGTTTTTTCCCTTCTCTTTTAATTCCATTGAAGAATCAGATTATAAAAGGAATTGGCAATTTATGTAGTACACTTTCCATAGCTGGATGTGGAAATGTGTAGTCCATCATATCAAGTGGGTATCAGATGAGGGGCAGGTGTTGGGGGGGTGCTGGGAGGAGGGGATGAGACTTGTTATATAGCTACTTAAGCTAGTTATTTTTTGCAAAGTATTAGAATTATTAAAATGTATTTCCTCTGAAAGAAGATGGTTCTAATAGAGGTAGTCCTTGGTTAACAACAGCAATTGGGACTAGAATTTTCATAGCTAAGTGATGCAGTTGTAAAGCGTGATGTCATGTGACTGCACCACTTAGTGACACTCCCAGTTGCCATTGTTAAGCAAATCACTGCAGGTTCATAAGCAAGAACGTCACATGGCTGCCATTTGCGACCTCCTGCCAGCTTCCCTTTCTTGTAGGAAGCTGGCAAAGGTCAAAAATGGCGATCATGTGACCTTGGAGATGCTGCAACCAACTTAAGTGCGAGGACTGATCATAAATACTATTCGTTCAGCACAGTGGTAAGATCAAATGGTCACTGAACCAGAGGTCATTAAACAAGGACCACCTATAGTCAAACATACATATTAAATAATGGGACTGTGCCATTCTTCAGATTCAGTCTGCACAGCATGGTGCTTCATAATATGTAGAAATGTGCTTCATAGCATGTACAAAACACTTCTCTGCAACACCTTAAAGCAGCTCCATGATCCATCCTTGAATGTGGACACAGCCCTACTACAGAAATGTTGAAAGAAAGGTAAATATTGAATAATGTAGTAATAATAAAACAATGCATTTGAGTCCTCTTGTGTAAAAATATGTATTTATCCATTTTTTATGATTTAATTAAATTAATATGAGAAATGTTGTTACTATAAGAACTTGTTATATAACTCCTTAACATTTCCAGAGGAGCCAACCATGCTAATTTGTTGCAGCAAAGGCAAAGGGAGTCTTGTGACATATTATATGCTAACAGATTAAGACTGACTTTTGTTTAACTCCTTCATTTTATAGACTATGAAATTATATAAAATGTTTTGGGCCTGAAACAGTCATTCCAAGTGTTTGGAGCCCAAAGCAGAATACTTGTTCTGAGAAACACTCTAGTTTTGTCCCATTCTTAGAATAAATCTTGGCCATTCCAAGGGGTGTGGTTTCAAGTGTTCCAGGTGTTCTGACAACTGTGATTGATCTCTATTGTGATTTGTGATTTCAAGTTTCTTTTCCAGATTAGCTAGCACGCAGCAGGGACTAGTCATGTCTGTGCTGCAATTAGCTTAAGTGGCTGGATGACACGGGGATGGAGAGCTGAGAAAACAGCATCATTTAAGGATATGGTTTAGGGCCTGAAAAGCCATGCCCTGCTCTGTTGCAGGACAGAAAGAACCAACCGCTGAAATTGAAGAGGACTGCTATTGCTGCTGGAGCTCCACAGATCAGTGCCTGGCAAACCCCTGGTTAAAACTCAGTTTTAACAGTTCTTTAGCGTGCTTTAATTTTAAAGCCCTAGGAGGATTGTAGGTTAGAGGGAAGCCAGAAAAAGAGAGAGATCCTCTCTCCCATCATCCCCCTGCTTTTCAATTCAGCCTCCTTTAAAGTTAAAAGGACATTTCTGCCCCCACCCCTCATCCTTTCCTGCTTGCTTATTTGGGAAAAATTAATCTTCCCAATTAGGTGTTAGAATGACAGCACTGCTTTGTCGGTTGCTAAGCCCCACACAGATTATAACAGAGCCTTTCATTTTAAATCAAGGCTTGACTTTATGGTTTCCGCCCTGCACCCCAGTTTAGGACTAGCTAGCCATATTCACTTCCCTGATATAAAAGCTTCACTGGAAAAAGCCATGACTGGGAAAGTTAGAAGGGACAAAGGGAGTCAGGACAAAATCTGTAGTCAAGGGAAGAGGAGAGAGATGGCTATAAAGAGAAGTACCATCAGTTGGCACTGTGGATGAAGTTGAAACAGGACCCAGTTTTTAGGAAGAAGCTGTTCCCCTGGAAAAAGTGGTGGTGGAGGAGGTACTGAATGCTTACAAAGTCAACCCATTCCATTATGTTAGGAATCCATGGAATGTGGGTTAGGAGATGAGATGTTGCCCTTTCCTGATGGTGATGGTGACCCAGAAAAACCAGCAACTCACCCACCACCTTTAAAGCAAATATGCTGCGACTTTGAAAACAGTGTTGAGCAGGACCACTTCAAATTTGATCCCATAGTCCTATGCTAAGATGCCAGTATCTCCTACAGAGTATGAATACATAGAGGTAAGGACACTGAATTTTTTTTGATGCAGAGAAGCTTAGACCTGTTTAGACACCATGCAACTGTCCTTTCCACTGATGGCAGCAACAGGCAAACTTTGCCGCTTACCAGTGGCAAAGCATCTGCTCTAAAGTATAGCAGGGGCATTTACAGTACATGAAGCAGCCATCAGTGGGCAAATAGCAAGGTAATTCAAAATAACCAATTATGTAAGTTATTGAACAGATTATGACTTTGAACCACCAGCCCCTTCAGCACAGTGGCAACTGTTGGTTTTCAGCATTTCATCCTGCTGCTTGCCCTTGACTAAGGAACTTTTCAGCAGGAAGATGGTACTCTTTCTATATCATCCCCCCAGGGGAAAAGTTCATCTGAGAGACCTGGTTGAGTTTGGGTGGACGCTGCTATCAAACCCCTTCCTCAACAAAAATTAACACCATCATGCCAGGCACAGTGATTGCCACCAACCCTCTTGGGGACAACTGCAATTTGATTGTTGGATATTTCCATTGAGTGTGATGAGAATGATTAAGGGGCTTAATCAGTGCCAGGCTGAGTTTGGCCTACCCTGACTCTTGATCCCTCATCTGCTAGAACTGTACTATCTGTGGCTCAAGTAGCTGCTTGAATAGGGGGCCATCCCAGTTCAACCCCAAGATGTGGATGGCATTTTTGATGCTTTGCCAAGGAGAAGAGAATCACCCTCTGTTGGCTTGGAGAGTACCACAAGTTGGAGCATTTTGCACTACCTGAACAAGTCAGGAAAAGCAAGATGACACATCTCTCCTGTTCAGGTCAATTTTCAGTTCTAGTCAGACCTGACAATGGTTGCTGTGGTATAACTCTGCCTCGGCACTATACAGTAATCAAATTTTTTATATATAGGATTGTGCTCTACAGTTTAAATTTAAGCTTTCTCTTCCTCCTTTCCAAGTCGGCAGATATTTAGGCTGACTTAACAGTTCTCCCAAGCTGGGAACCACTGATTCTTGTCTTGCCAGTTTCATTCCTAACAGAGTTGTTTTGTTCTGAGTATAAAATATATTTCCCATTTGGTTTAGACCTTTAGGCTTACAATTTATTTTAAAAAATACAAATCAGCCACATTATACCTGGTTAGGCTGCACTGCTTTCTGCAGATAGAAATCTCTTGAGAATTCCCACTGTTTAAGTATTCCCCAGTTAACGTCAACAGTGTTCCACCAGATCTTGGACCATAGTTAGGAGAAATCTGCCTTATTCTGGGATCCTGCAAATGGAACATAGTTTGCTTTGTTATTTAAAACATATACAAACACAGGCACATTGAAATAAGAGTAAAAGAACTATTAAAATGTCATTAAGGCAATTATAAAATGTTAGCCTTTTACTTACCACATAAGAAAATGTACTGAAGGAGGTAGTAGCTTGTCCATTTGAAACACTGCTTGAAACATTAAAACTTGCATTCTTTACAGGACCAAGCTTGCATTCCAGTCTTCAACAGAAATATTGACAATATAGACAAATATATTAGTCATAACTAAACTAAACAAAAAAAGCAACCTTATAAGTAAACTGAACATAAACTGGGAAATAAATAAAATAGACCAACCAATATGTTTTTTAAAACATTAAGAATATGTTAAATGAGTAAAATAAAAATACCCTTTAACCTACAAATGGTTCAGCAATAACCGGTGGTATGTATCTGGATGATTGCATGATTGATTCATGATAGAATTTATCAATTCAAATGTATCTATTTGTAACCACCTTTTTAAAAAAAAGATGGAGCAGTACAATTATTTAAAAAGCCTCATCTTAAGAACATTAGTAAGAAAAATATCTTCCACTGCATGTATGCAAAGAACACCACATAAAAAAAGAGAAGAAATTAGTTATAGCTTTCTCCCCGAAAAGTAAATTCTTTCTTGAAATCATCCTTACACTGAGGTGACGCTGTAGAAAAAAGGTCCCTTTCCAACAAATGAATTGGCACATTCAGTGATCTGTGCAACTTTTAAAGTCAGATATGCTTGGTGCTTCAATCCATATTAATACTCCAAATTAATAACGGGTTGTACAAAAGATGCATATGATTTTGTGCACTAAATTCATGACATGCTGGAGAAAAGAGATCTACTGAATATTTCATTTACTTTTTTACCATAACAAATAACTTTTACAGAAGTAGCATTTCATGGTCAATGTTACTAAAAACCATTAAACGAGCAATAACCTGTAGTTCTCTATCAACACGAGTAATATGCTATCTACTGAAACTGGAGTATTTTTACTATAGATGTATTCGTACAAATGGAGAAGCAGTTTGGTGTAGTGGTTAAGGCACCAGACTAGAAACCGGGAGACCATGAGTTCTAGTCCTGCCCTAGGCATGAAGCCAGCTGGGTGATTTGGGGCACTCTCTCTCTCTCAGCGCTAGGAAGGAGGCAATGGCAAATCAATTCTGAAATCTTGCCAAGAAACCTGCAGGGACTTGTCCAAGCAGTCGCCAGGAATCAAGACTGAGTCGAAGGCACCCCCTCCCCACAAAAATCATATGAATATTCATATGCTATTTTTATGAAGTCCACCCAAAGTAATGAATGGAGGGAGGGAGGGAGAAAACACATTAAAATATAATTACTGTAAGCCAAAATAAATGTATATTATGTTATCCAAGAGATTGAGACTGTTTGAGGATTCTTGCCATACATCACAATACCTGAAGAGAAAAAAAAACACTCATATCTTACTTGTTTTTGTCACTAGCCTTGCCATCCACAATGCACCGCTGTCCCCCGACAAAAACTGATATTTTTTTAAAGCTGGGCTTATTTTTACTGAATCCAAAATCCCATCCGCACAGTGTCAGTCTTGTTGAAGCATCAAAAGCAGCACTGCTTGGAGTAATCTAAAAGGGAGAAAAGGATAGAAAATTTATGATTTTTAATGGGCTTTGAGGGTACTTTTTAAGAAAAGAAACAATACTGGCAGAAAATAATTTCTTCTGTTGGAGATACCCTACCCTTTAACTTAATTGTTCCTCACCTTTCATTTATCACTGTATGAGCTTCCTTAGATAGTAGCAATAAATAATCCAGCCACTGCTAGAAAGCTCTGAATTATTGTGTTTAGGGGCACTGAACAAGCTCTGCATTGTAATAGTCTTTTTAATACCCCTTTAGTTTGCCTTTTATGTCTTTCTTGTGGTATGTAAAAGAATACAATGCACTTATTTTATTAGAAGTAAGATACTGAATAGAAGAATATCAAACTGATGAAGCAGCTTATTTCAGCAACCTGATGGAAAGTCTCAGTGTCTTCACAGTGATGACAGCTTCAAAGGTGTCTAAATCAAACACCGTCTTGGGAACTAAAAATTTAACATGGCTTTTACAATGCTGTCACTGAAATGCTATCTGTTGGTTACTTCTAAATTTCAAGTTAAAAATAAACTAAGTTCTAGCAATGCAGTGACGATCTCAAAAGGAAATGCTGTTCCCCCTCCCATTCTAGCCACCTTCTGTATATTGTAAATTGTGCTGTAAATGTAACAATGGTGGGAAAATGCTTGAATAGCAGAGAAGTTGTACAAATTTCAGTGGAGGGCATTTGGCAAGACACTATCAATAAAAATTTGACAATGCTTTAGGGTTTACATAGACATGCCATCTAATTTTGCAAACATTCAAGCCTGGTCAGAGAACAAAAGACTTTTTTATACTTGTGATAGAACTGCTAAAGTGTTTTGGCTTAATCTTTTATAGCAGTTGCAATTTTATTCCTAATAAGTAGCACAATTGTGTCTTTCATCATGAACTCTATTTTTTTCATGCTGAATCTGAAAAGAACATTTCTACAAAAATGCTCAGGTTACTGTTCTCTTTGAACATCCAGTAACATTGGAACATTTATTTAAAACTGTAACTACATACTGTACTTACCTTAATTCTGTAAGGATTTAAGAAATTAAATGCCAAAGGAAAAACAGTTCTCCTGAATTTCTAGCACAGATTAAACCATATAATAGTGAAATAATTGCTCCAAGGGAATGAAGAACCAACGCCAACCCCAGTCCATTTGAAAGCCCCACAGTCATATTTGCACATATTCTTTCCCCATGTTTTAATTATGCAAATGCTGCAAAAAAGAGCTCTCTTCCTTAGGATTGGTTAATTTCTCAAACAATATTGCAAAAGAAACCATGCAGAGTTGACACCTAGGTTACACAACCTGCAGTCCTGCATGTAGTCTCTCTGAGGTGTTGGTGTTTGGCAGTAAACCACTTGGAAACAACTGCTATGTAACTTAGGGTTAGGGAAAAATTAGTAAAACAAATAATCTTTATATGAACTTTAGAAATATTTTAGAATTGTTTTACCCTTTAAATTGAAACTTTTTCTTCATTTCAAATGCCAAAATGACAAAATCGGTTGAGCAGGTATGTGTAGTGGAGAGAGAAATATTTACAGCTATTTAATTTTAAGAAAAAGGTATTGGGTGATGGCCTCATACATATATTGTATTTGAAATCCTTTTCGCTAAGAGCTTTATGCTGAACTTCTGGATCTGACTGAATCATCTTGTTGGGCCACTGCCTGAGATAGAATATTTTATTTCTTCATGTATTTGGTTTTTAAATATTGTTTTACACCTTGCCTCTCTTTTGATACTATGCCCCCTTGGAAGGTGTGCCTTGGCAAGTAACACAAAAACCTGGCCTATACTCACATAATAAGACCATTTGAAAGCCATTCAAGTGTTCTGATAGGCTTCTGGATAAACTTTTATTTAACCTTAGTAGATATTTGCAGCCCATGAACAACATTGAGGACAAAAGATGTCAATGTTACTGTTGAAGGACAATGGTTTTCTGTAAGCAACCTTGCTTTATGATATGCCATGGAGCAAGCACCCAAATTTTGTGAGGCATGATGGTACTGCCTCAGGTGTCTGGTAAACTGATGCAGTGCCAAAAGGAAAAAGATTATTCTATTTCCCAAAGTGACTTTCAAATGTAACCTTTTTTTGTATAGTGTGGCACAGCTGGTGAAAACTGGTCAGTAACTTTTTCATTAGGGCTAGAAGCTTTTCTGATTTGCTGGCCAGGCCTATGACCTCAGAAACGTAGCATTTTGCCAGAGTGGACAGCAGTAAATTTCCCTAGAGGAGCTGACTTTTATTTGTTCTCCACATACATTAAAAAAAAAAAAAAAGTAAGAACATGGAGCCAAAGTGGTAACTTCTGTGAAGGAGCCCTGGGTGGTTATTTTCCAACTATCTCCTCTTGCACAAACTCTGAACCTGTCCTAATAAATAGCTAGTTCAGGCATGCTGGCTGTATTGATTTTATTTGGATTGCTGTGTGACTGTTGCCTTTCCCGTTTTTACTTGTACTCCCTTTCCCCCCAAATGTTTTTTTATATCTAAGCATCTGGTTTCATTATTTTTGTAAAAGAGACTTTCTCACTAATAGCATCTCTACTGCCAATATTTAATGGCTGCACAGTTGATATTTCAGAAGTGGCACAAGTTCTGTTAAGTTCCTTATTCTGGGCTTTGGGGAGGAAGATCCAAAGCACCTTTCTATTTATTTTCCATAAGCTGAGAAGACAGAAATCCCTGGTAGGCAAGCTACTGTTCAAGCAGGTTTTAGTAATCTTTATTTAGAGTTAAAAGGATGGGAATAAGGGTACCAAGTAAGCCTTTCTGGGAAGAAGAACCTTTAACTAGAACGTCACAACTGAGAAAGGTGTCTGCTAATACATACTCACTGCACTTGATCAGCAAGCAATTACGTGGTAAAGGGCTTAAGAAGAGGAGGAACAATGTTAGGAAACATAAAAGGACTCCTTTCTATTTTTGCTAACCTATCTCAAACCTGATAGATCTTAAATGATTAAGAATAGCACTTACTTCCTGGACTAGCTAAGATATTTCTTCCCCACTAAACATAGTGAGCTAAGCAGGGTAAGCAAAGAGAGGGTCAGCTGGACTTAACCAATCACCTTGCTTACATTCTCAGCCTTCAACAAAATTAGTGAAATGATAGTTTCACTAATGCAATCACATTAACTTTGGAATTAAAGCTGTGGTGGATATGTGACTTTAACTTCAATGTCTTGCAAATACATCATAACATATGACAGATGTTATAGATATATAATACAATTATATACTTATAATTTAATTATATAATAATTATAGCTTTTATAATTATATAATTAATAATTAAAATGCCTTCTACGTATATACTACAATAATATGGGAAATCGGGAAAAGCAGTGTTAACAGTGATTCTACTCTTCTGAACTAAGCATACTGCTGTACAGATAAAGCTTTTTACAATAAAAGCTTCAAGCAGCAGATAAAGACCTTCTTTCTTTAAATTTTTTTCTTTGTTTACCTTTCTAGTATGGCCTAAATTCTGCAACTAGAACATATTGTTTTTATGCCACTAAATTCTCTCTCTGATGATATTCTTCTATGATTCCCAGACTACTTTCGGATTGTTTGTCATCTAAGCTAACAACTGCATAATTTCTTCTCCTCAAGCCTAACCAGTAACTGCTGCACATTTCAGTAGAAGTCAGCCAAACAAATATCACTTGTTTGGCAACAAACATGCCAAATAAACAGGCATTACATTAAAATATCTAAGGAAAATTAATTTTATTCTAAGACGTGTATCGTATGTAGTAGTTATATATTTCCACATGGAAAGCAGAATTCTGAGTGTTCTCATGGATTCAATCTTTTTCTCTTTATTTGGAATGAAGAAGTATGATATAAATGGATGTGACAGAGAATGTCACTGGGTTCCACAACTTAGAAGACAATCATTGTACCCAAATGATTGTAGAAGAAAAGGAGGCTACTTAAAATTAGCAATGTGTGGATAAGTAAAAATCTGGTCAACTTTATTGTCTATGTTAGTAAAGGTAAAGGTTTCCCTTGACATTAAGTCCAGTCGTGTCCGACTCTAGGGGGTGGTGCTCATCTCCGTTTCAAAGCCGAAGAGCCGGCGTTTGTCTGTAGACACTTCCATGGTCATGTGGCCAGCATGACTAAATGGAACGCCGTTACCTGCCCACCGAAGCAGTACCTATTAATCTACTCACATTTGCATGTTTTTGAACTGCTAGGTTGGCAGGAGCTGGGACTAGCAACGGGAGCTCACCCCATCACGCGGATTTGAACCGCCAACCTTCCGATCGGCAAGCTCAGCAGCTCAGCAGTTTAACCCGCAGCACCACTGCATCTCTAAGATTGTCTATGTTAGTTGAGCAATATTATAGGATTTTTTAAAAAATTCACTGAAAAATGTACATTGATTGCCACAGGCAACTTTGACTAACATACATACTTTTGAGAAGGCACATGGAGATGGGGGAAGCGTGTACAGTGTATGAGACTGTGAGTAGAGAAGATTGGAGTGCCAGGGTAGAAGAGAAACTCCTTTTAAAATGCAACTCCCATTTTTGCATGTATAACTCACAATTTATTTTATATAGATTACTGACTAGAAAAAGATCTATGATTTGGTTCAGTTCTGCCATTTGTCTTGCAAATCTGTTCTTACAAACATCCACTATGGATTTCTTTCATATCTCTATTGAAAGGAGGGACAATAGATCTCACCTGGGTGGTAAAGCTCTGTAATGTTCTAAAACACATCGATAAACACTTTCCACCACTTTTTGAAAGCACATGGGTACTAAATTTGGATTACAATATTTGCATTAAAAAAAAAAAAGTTTGATACTTCTTTCCACCACCAAGAAGTCTCAAATCACAGGGGCTACCGCAACAATAGCGATTGCAGATTTTATACCCAACCTACACAGCAGCGGTGTCCGCAGGATAGGTTGACAAGTCAGGATGGCAGTCGTGGAATTGTGATCAAAACTTTGTCCATGTCTAATGCACATACCAAATGGGCGAGGTTTCACCTGGGTACAACTGCTGTCTTGACATTTTGTACACCTTCCCCAACCCTGACGCTGCTGCTATGCAGTTTTAACTGCTGTAGATTGAAATGATTTTGTCCACAATTTGCAGAAACCTGTGGACCATTTGATGTGCCATTTGTTCTGGATGCTTAATCCCTGGTATTAAGGCTAAAAGTTGAATAGGTCTAAAACCACAGCTGTCATTGCTGGGGTGATTCTGTGATCTGAAATGCAACTGAAAGTTTTCTCAGCACATTAGTGGCAAATGGGAGTCTTGATACCAACTCAGACCTTTATAACTACTACTCTGTGTTGACTTTAATATCAAAACCATCATTTAACCTATTTTAATTATATTCGTCTTCCAAAAAACCGTTTTGCTTGAAGGATTTTCAGATTCTATTGCAAATTCCACACAAAGCAGGTTATCCTGCATTTCTAACAGCCAAAAGAGTCCTGTGCTACAGAATATTTAAGCAATAGGCCAAAGATGAATAATCTTTTTTTTTTTTGGTAGTATGACTACCTGTCATGGTTCAGCAAAGCATAAAATCTGCTTGAGCAGCTAGCAGCCATAAAGATTTAGGAACCGAGATGCATCATTTCTTTCCTTTTAGAAACAAAACTTCACAATCTTCCACTTGCTATGGCACATGCTCTGAGGATATATCACTATTTATCATTGCCATAGAATATTTACTGCATTTTCTAAAATTATATATCCAGTACATGAACTCTGGCTTTAAATCAATCCAACTACACTCTTAAGAATTTTTTCCCATTTATTGGCTTCATACAAAATTACTTCTGAAAAAGCATAAGCCCTGTGTTCAGTGGGTCTAATTTAACAAATTACTGCTTTCTTTCTTTTTTTTAAGCAAGATAAAGCAATAACCCAACCCAGACCTTTGAAATTACTTCATGTAGGTTGGTAATACAGAGATAATATGCTCTCACTATGTCACAAAGAGCCAAACAGGGTGGCTTGGAACAATTTTATGCTAACTTCGAAGACTCATCAGAGTGTGACATCTCAGCCACACTAAGGGACCTTGCCCTTGCCCTGACAGGAATAAAGGGACTTAATGTAGCTTTAAATATGATTTACATTCATTCAAAGGCCCTTGTACACTACATGAACTACATAAGAGCCTAATGTAACTATGAATCAGACTTCATAATTTAAACGTTATTTAGGGTCAGCCATCTACCCCCATTTAGGTTGTATGGGCTTGCTTAAAATGAATATAAAGGCTCCTTTTCAAACGAGATGGATTTCCTTTCATGCGGTGCATCTGTATATAATGGTAAAGTGCAGGACAGTGGAAGGATGTTCACTAATCATTCCTGAAGCCACAAGTGAGTTATAATCCATTATGGGAAATGTATTTCCCATTATTCTGCTAATATTCCATTTCTGTATGATTTTCCTCTTTTATTTCAACATAGCTTAGAAAAGATGTTTAAGTTACAATAACAACACAGTTTTATTTTCCCCGTCAGGCATGTTTTGGATTCCATTAAACGTTTCTTAAAAAATAGCGCATTTCAGGATTTCCTATGTGTATGTTTGTCCATGTAAAAACAAAGTGACGGCCACTGAAAAAAAATATAGTGCAATAAAGCTGGTAATAATGATACGTATTAGGGTAAAAAAATGCCACGGCCATTCTGTAAAACTAGACTTTCATAATTATGTCACACTTAATACAAAATTATTTGGTTAAACGTAGAGGCAGCCTCTGAAGATCTTGCAGTGACCATAGCTAAATGAAAACAGCAATGAGCTATTACATTCTTTACTCCTTTGTGTAATGTTACTCTTGTTTGCTTTTTATATTTACAAAAAATTTAGCTGAAAATGGCTTGTTTGTCCTCTTTCAAAGTGGCTTATATGAAGACCATACTGAGTGTGAAAGAAATGATGGACTTTTTAAAGAAAAGGCACTAACTCTCCATTGACATCCCTTTTTTCCTCATGAAGGAAGAAGGTCTAGACAGGGGCAAATATATATATATATTATTCCTATCAGTTCCATGATTTTTTGAAAATAGTATCATAATGTTTTTAGCTATGTTCTTATGGATTGTTTTGAGCTGCCTACAGTCATTATATGAGACAGGCAGCCATATAAGTCCTGTAAATAAGTTGATATGATATATGATATGATATGATATGATTTCTAATTAGTTTTGTTACCAAGAGTAAGCAAGTCGTTCCGTGGAGGGAGAAAGATTAAGAAAGATATGGTTATGTATGCCTGTTCCCAACTCTAAAAGTGGTAGGTCATTCATGAATCTTTCCATGTTATGACTCTGACTTAGGAATTAGAATGCAAGTGTAAAAACTGTTAACAGTCCACATTTTCTCCTATGAACCTTTGCCAGTTTTAACTTAGCTGCAAATATCAGGATAATGTCTCATAAATTTCCCTATCTCATCTTTCTGGGTTCCTGTTGAGGTACAAAGCTCTTTTCTCTATGTCTGTAATGGTTTGTGAGAAAGACCTTGGAGAATAGCCCAAGAAATGCTGACTAGGGAATGATCAGATAAGAGACAGCATAGCCCGCAGCTGGATAGTGGGAAAGAGGCTCAGAAGAGACCCTCCCTAGTTTCTCGGGAGAATTGTACTTTCAGACTTGCAAGATTCTGTTAGTGTAGCTTTACAATAGAGTAGAATTAGCTCATCTGGTCATCTTCCTGTCTGGTCTACCTAGTAAGACTGACATGAGTCTTGCAAGTCTCATACTCTCTTCCAAAGAGAGGAATTTCAGAATGGCCTCTGATCCTCAAGGAACTCTGCTATCTGCCAAGCATCTGGCAGCAGCATTGTGGCAACACCAGCAGCAAGTGGATGCACAGATGACCAATTTGCAGAATGCCATGATCCAACTACAGCTGGGGAAGCATTTACTCCAACCCACGGCAGCATAACTAATTGTGGCTTAGCCAACACTCCTGCGTTCCCATGGGAGCTTGCTGAAGAAGTTTGGAGAGGACCAGGATCAATTCTGGACATTCACCATTCAATGTGAAATGTTTATGGCAGGCAGACTGGTGGAGTTTCCCACTGATCACACCAAAGTTACTTTTGTGCTGAGTTTGCTGAAGGAAGCAGCAGCTAAGTGGGTAATACATTCACTGAGGGGAACAATCCAGTACTGGACAACTATTAGGACTCCATGCCTAAACTCAAAGGACACTTTGGGGATCCCATATGGAGAATCACTGCTAGTTGAGAGATCTGGAAGCTCAAGCAGGGACAGAGGAGAGTAAGGTCATATATTTTGGATTTTAAATTACTTGCTGCTGATATAGGGTGGAATAACTTACCCCTGATTGACCTGTTCATAGAAGGGCTGGCCAAGGACCTAAGAGATGAACTGGTGAGACAAGGCACCCCAAATACCCTGGAAGAGCTGTATCAACGTTGTGTAATAATAGATGCCTGACTGGAAGAGTTAAGGTAGGGAAGGAACAGCAAGGGAAAAAGAACCTACAGCCCGAGAAACTAGGGAGGGTCCCTTCTGAGCCTCTTGCCCCCCCACTATCCATCTGCCGGCTATGCTGTCTCTGATCTAATCATTCCCTAGGCAGTGTCTCTGAGCCCAGACTCCCAAGGTCTTTCTGACATACCATTACAACATCTGCACTGCTTCCCCCTCCTATGGCAAACAGAAGCTCTGACAAAAGATTCAATTAAGAAAACAGCTGCAGTGAGATGTTTAGACACCTGGACAGTTCTACAGATGCAATTAACATAAGGAAGGCAACATAATCTTTGATTTATAGGCAAAAATAATGCTTCCCCTATATTATGGTTACTTTGTCCTCTAGTTTCATGCTTCACTGATATTCCATAGTGAGACAGACTGTGTAGGTTTCAAGTAAGTGGGAGAGGGGGAGCTTTAATTACTGAAAAGGAACAGAGAGAGCCAAAATATAAGTAGGAGGTATAGTCAATTAAGAGCAGTGGATCTCATCTCACTTGTCTCATCTGGGAATGAGCTAGTTATTCTTCGTTAAGTAAATATCTTTCTAAACAGGAAAAAAGAATTTGCTCAGAACCATGCATACCTATTGCTACAGCAGCTCACAAACAATTGGATATGACATGATTCAGTTTACAAGGATCCGGTAAATAAAAGGGTAATTTTACCTCAGAGATTTTAGGTAAGCATATATCCTGTGTCCATCCTCCTACACTGCACTCCCGTGACCTCACACACTGATTGCCACACCAGCCACAATTCATAAAAGAAGGTGCTAGAAGGCACTGACTGCAGGTGCTGAAGTGAGAACATCCTGGTCCATTTAGTGGAATCTTGGTTATCTAATGAGTAAAACATTACAGAGACACAGTAACAAATTGTGAAGGTTAGCAGATCATTTATACAAAGCCAAGACACCAGTAAATTTTCAACGCTTAATCCTTATGGCCACGCAAAACAAAAAAACCCAGTCAACCATATTATGGCTTAGCATTATGCCTACACTGGGTTAATTCTTTGATTAATACAGAACATGCAACCTACATTAGTCTTTCCTGTGCAAACTTCTTTGTGCAATGAATGCGAGCTACCCAATACACTGTGGGTACATTGTTGTTGTTATTTATTATGCATTTGCCCTATCTCGTTCAGGGATTTTTTCAGTGTCCACACATTGCCACTTCCATTTGCCTTTCTCATTTCTCCAGTATTGTATCTTTTTTTGGTTACCATAAAACATCAGTTAAGGAGGAAAAGAACACTTTTGCCAATCTCTGGAAGCATCCTGTATGTCACCGGGAACTGTACAAGTTCCTGGTGAAGCATGCAAAATGCTCTACATTTTTGTTACTGTAAATCAAATAGATTATATGTAGATTCTAGATGATTTACAGCCTGAATTTATGCATGATGATGGTGATGTTAATGGGGCTTAATCTTAAGTATGTATGGTCAAGACCACAACCTGTGTCAATTTAAATTTCAACTTAAACTCTTTTTGGTATACCTTCAGCATTAGCTGACATTTAAACAAGACCAAAAAAACAAAACTAGCCATATGCATAGTCTAATCTCATGGTCAATGCTAGATCTGTGGAAATCATTGGATGAGGTGCCTTGTTTGAGAGAAAAGAGCCCGTCTGGATCAGTTGTTCTGACATAAGAGTCTATATCACACAGGAAAATCTCTATTTGGGCTTTTATAGGGCTGATAGAGACCATTTTGCTTTACTTTCACTTAAGGCAAGAAAACTGCTAACCTGGTGATAAAATTTATTAGAGCTATCCCTTTGGAAGACTAAATTAAAGTTCCCAAAAAATTCAAATGGTTTTGCAATCAATGAAGACCATCAGGTGCAGTCAACCCAACTATCTTTGCTTTTTTCCCACAACTTTTTGTGTAACTTCATAGGAAGTGTTAATTAATTGATATGTACAGTAAGTTTGTAAAAATATAGAAGAAATGGCTAAGAATAAAGTACAAATGCTATTTAATCCTCATATAAAATTAACAAAGGGCAGGAAGTTTTAAGCCCCATTCTTTTAAGTTATTGTGCATTTTTGTCCTATATACCTTCCACTGAAGAAAAAAAGAAGGCCTCAAAGCCTATATTTGCATTTCCTTTCTTTGGTTGGTTTGTATCCCAGCTCCCCCATTCAAACAATACTCAGTTATTCATTTACTTGCCTCCTTAGGAAAAAAAGTGAGGAAATACAATATACACATGTCTGGAAAGGATGCAAGGGAAAAATAATTGGAACTGCAGAAGATTACATTAAATGACTTGAATCAGTCCACTCCATTAGTCTTTGGCTGAGTAGAAATGGATGATTTTCACTTTTGCAGTCAAATGTAAAGAAGAAGTTTATGTTAGTTGGAGAATGTATTCCATTTAAAAGTAGATATCTGATATTAATATTCCAGATTAGTGCTGTATGAAAAAAATGATTAAACCTGGGGTTTCAGATCCTACCTATCTTCATAAAAAACTTGATAGGTACACAAGCCAAACTCTTTCAGTCCCCTCTCTACCTATAAATTAGTAGTTTACTTTCACTCCTCTTTGATACAGAATAAATTTATGAAGCAAAAATCACATCTAAAGTAGCTAAATGTAAAATAACCACTATTAGGAGTATATGTGTGCACACACACACTGCCCAAACAAATGCATGTGATCAAGAAACACAAAAGATTATGAGAAATATTTTACCTTCCTCCCAGTGATCACCAGAATATGCCCATCACTGCCTGGGGAATTCTCAATTATGACTTCTGAAGAAACAGGCTCTGAATCTAAATGGAAATTCATGTATGGTGCTGTGCGTTCAGAACGAGAGATCACTATCTAAAAAGAGAGAAACATTAAGAACAAGCATATTATTTATATTCATATTACACAGTGATTTTAATCTACAACTATTGCTCTGTGGGGTGGGAAAGGGCATGCTTGAAATAGCTTTCATAATATGGTCTCTCTTAAAGGAATGTAACAACTGGAGTGAGAGAGGAGCTAGATAATTTGAATGGAGCACTGGCACTGTTGGAAGGATGTTTAGGCTGCAGTCCTACACCAATTAGGACTGTATAGTTAACCCTTTTCTTCCTGTGTCCTTTTTCAGTTCAAACAAAGAACAAAGAGCTCTTGCTGTGCATTAATTTTACTGAGAAAATGGTACAGGTGGAAAAGATATACCCACAGTGTCAAAGTTTCCACATAAGGTGTTAGCTTCTGCAATTGCAGTTCAGTTTCGCAAAAAGAAAAAAAAGGAAAAGAAAGGAGACTAAACCCTCTACTTCTTACTTCATATTCAACATAAAACCATACAAAGTTTGCAAACACAGTACAAGTTCATTTTATACTATCTAACGATACAATTCAGCACAAGGTTATCTGTAAAGAAGCTACCTGATTTTAACATTTTGTATTTATGTACGTATTGAAATGCATTTCTGTGACAATGCAGTGTTGCCATTCAAAATCGTACAAAAGGTCCTGCTAATATAGAGCAGTGGTGCTCGAGGCTAACATGGCTTACAGAGAGTTTGCTACCCGTGACAAGGAGACGGCTATGTATTCGTTTTCTAGATCCAACCAAAAAAGCTAATATTCTTTAACGCTTTATCACAGTCTCAGCCTAGAAACTTATTTTGTACACACTTTGCTGGATCTGTAGATATAAGGAGAAACTCTGCTGGGTACCCATTAGTGAAATAAATAGTCTAAGGGAAAAAACAGAATAAGGTTTGTCATTAAATTTTCTTCACCAGAACAGGAAGACTTTTTACAAAAGAAAATCCAAAGGCATATAAAGATGCTTGTGCTTCGTTTAAAATCCTTTTTTTGGAAATATGGGTTCATCAGTAAATGTCTGAGTCCTATTCTGTTTTCTAGATCAAACATTATTTTTGTTGTAGGTTTCCATGAGCAACCTTTCAATTTACCTACATACAAAATATTGGCATTAAATGATTTTTAAGTACATGTATAAAAAAACAATTTCAGAAGTGCCAATCGAAGAGAATTTCCAGAGAGTTTCAAGAGTGGTTTATAAATGAGAGCATTTTTGAATATATTAGATTGCAATGTAAATAGAAGACAGGGCTAATATCTCTATTATGCTAACCACCACTGATGTATGAAAATAAAATGTTTAGTAAAGGCTAATTAATGTAACAAGGTGTAGTCAAGTTATAAATTCTGTGAAATATGAATAAGTATATTGATTTATTCTACAATACAAGTTTTTAAATAGTGAGATAGATATTGTGAAATAAATAGAATTATATTCTAACAGTTAGCTTCAGTTGCACTTTTATGGATATTGGGCAACCATTAATATAAGCTTGGCATCACTGTCTAACAATGCAGAAGAAAAAACAGTGAAGATGCCTTAGGTTTTAAAACATATTTCAGACGTATTTTGGTTTTGTGGCCAGGAGAGTGAAAAAAATAACAATGAACACATTGCAAAGCTGCATGAAAATACAGATTAATCTTGGAATTTAGGAGAGGTAAGTCCACAGCTGCAAATACCTTTATTATGGTCATTAGTTCTATTCTGTCTCTTCAGTGCCCATTGCTACAAAATGCCAGGAATGCCTTTCTATCGGTCATTCTGGCTTCTTCTTGCCAAAGATGATTTCTTCACTGAGCAATAGTACTAAGCCCTAGAGAACTTCTACGAAATGTCCACAAAACAGTGCCAGAAGTGTTTGTTCTTGTTCCCATGGTTCCAGAAAACTGCCTGGTGCTTCCAAAGTATCCACTTTTACTTGATTTGGAACTCATAGCAAATAAACAAAACTTTGCCCTAGCAATGCAGGCTGAAGGCTAAATCTTTGCTATGAGTGAAAAGAGCAGACTTTTCCAACAAGTACTAATCTGGAAACCTATTGAGGGCACTGCCATATTTCTTGAAATGCAGTTTATGAAAGGCAGACCTGGGTAAGGGATAGAAACAACACTGGTCACTCTGATAGGTCCACATTGGGACCTCCTGGTCCTTTTAGACTTCTTGGTGGCTTTCAATACCGTACCATCAACCTTGTTATCCTGCTGAACTGTCTGCAATGTTTGGGAGCAAGGGGCACCATTTTATGGTGGTTCTACTGTTACCTAATTGGGCAATTCCAGTCAATAGGCATGACCAAAGAACAACCAAGTCCATGGTTACTCCACTGTGACATGCCAGAGGACTCAACTTTCTCCTTATGCTACTATATTTAACATATGAAGCTACTGGGAAAGGTCATCCACCAATTTGGGGTGAGGCATCATTAATATACAGATAATATCCAGTTATTTATCACCATTCCAATCAGGCCAGAGATTCTGTAGAAGTCCTCATATGGGGTCTGGAGGCTGTGAGAGACTGCATGGAACAAAACAAGCTTAAACTGAATCCCAACAAGGTGAACTTACTGTTAGTTCAGAAACATCTTGGCTCTGTATCAGTTCCAATTATACCTCTGGATAGGGTCATCCTCTCCATGGAAAAGCAAGTCTGTGACTTGGGGTCCTTATAGATTCATGGTTCCTGCTAGAACAGCAGGTGGAAGCAATGGTCAGGAGGCCTCTGCCTAGCTTAGGCTGGTGCCTCAATTGCCACACTTCCTGGTCTGAGAGGCCTTGGTGACAGCAATTCATGCTGTAACAAGTTCAACCTGGGGCTGCATTTGAAACTATCTGGAAACTGTAGTTGGTACAAAATGTGGTACCCAGATTGCTACTGAGAGCCATTATTACAATGTAACACAGTTTTTGTGGTTGCTGCATTTGATTACCAATAGGTTTTGAAAATGCTGCTTTTAACCTATAATGGCCTTCATGTCTTGATTCCAGAATACCATAAAGACTCTCCTTTCTTGTCCTGTGCAAGAATACAGTGAAAGAATGCTTAGATCCCAAACTTGTGAGAGATCAGGAAGACATGGGCCTGAAGACAATTTTGTTTTTTGAGATAGCCCACATGCTATGGAGTACCTTGCATTGGAGGTACACTTACCACCCTCATTACTGACCTACAAGCGTATTGGAGTATTTTGTTTAAATAGACATTTGGGTATTTGTTTTTGTATTAGATTTATATTAGACTGTAGACTGCCATTTTTTAAAATTGGTTTTGCTGTAGTTGTTTTGGTCAGAGCAGGATTAATTTTGTTTCTATGAGTACTAAACGTAACAAATAAATAATCATCAGGTCTATAAATTGTCCTTCAATTTCACTGACCATATTATTCTTATATATGCATCATTTTCTTATAAGGAGCTCAGGGATGGTATATGGAATTCCTGAGCAGCCTCTAGTCTAGGGATTGGCCAGGACCTGATATCTACAGGGAATTTTGATGTAACAAATAATCTTGCCAAGTAATTGACCTAGACAGTTCTGGTTATTTCCACATATGGGATTTCCTCATAGTAAATTCTTTATGTCGGAGTTGAAGCCATAAAAATATACCAAACTTTCCTGATTAAATGGCTGAGTTAGATTTATAATGCTGTTTCTGCTGATATATACATTTTGACACTATAATATAATTACAGACAAATATATAGCAGCTTTTCACAGCAACTCAGAATATTTCAATAATTGCTATCTATGGAGATGACAAGTACTGAAGATGACACAGGAGCAAGAGATTAATGTTCCACTTAAAATGAAAGTAAGTAATCAGCCTGAAGTGCATGGCTACCAGATAATTCTTTCCAGCATTTTATTACTATCAATTGATCTTAAGTCTGAACTACCAGTTAAACCATACATGTGTCTGCATATCATTATTTTAACAAAAAGTGCACGAAGTAACTTTTTGCCATTTAATAAAAATGTACACAGTAACTTTTTATCACAATGTGGATCAACATTGTTGATAAACCATGAATCTGCCAATGTTGATTGGCAACTACTGGAGTTCTATTGTTCTGTATGCAATTCAATACATTTTTTACAAAAATAAGGAGCTTGAAATTAAATCAAGTTTTGCCTGTTTTTTTTTAATGGATCTCTGGTAGGTATTAACCACTATTCAGAACAGATATCCTCAAAGTGTATTATATTTAACAACATTTTCAAAATGTCCTTCTAAAAGTAGCACATATGAAGATCACTTTAGTCATAAATATCTCTAATCCATTCAATGTAATGGCATTATTTTGAAGATTCTAACCATTTTAATATTATATTAGAAGAAATAGTTCCCTCAAAATAGTCACAGAGATTCAAGAATTGGCTTCATTTCAGTATTTCCCAAGCTAAGCACTCCAAACCTACAGTATTTCTCATAATCTCTGGAATGGGCTTAACCATCAGAAAATTCACTTACTTGGACTAAGTTTGTTGCTATTATCATTGAAATTTACTTAATTTAGGCAAATGAAGCAATCATTTCACGAAGGAAATTGTACAGTAGTTTAAATGCAACTGTAACATACATACCCATCAACATTTCAAAAACACAGATAGAGATGTGGTTATTCACTGTGTTGTGCTTCATGCAGCATACAAAAAATTTTTTTTTACTACTACCACCCTCCAGCAGGCAGGCATTTTGGATCTCAAGCCCTAAACAGAGATTTTTCTTATAGGTCCAGCAAAATAAGATGTCCAGTGACTTCTATTCTTATCTATTCCTACATAAGAGGTGATGGGATTTAAGCCCTCTTACATAGCAGGGGTACCCAACCCCCAGGCCACGGACTGGTACTGGTTTGTGGCCTGTTAGGAACCAGGCAGCACAGCAGGAGGTGAGGGGTGGGTGAGTGAGCGAATTTACAACCTGAGTATTTACAGCCACTCCCCATCGCTCGCATTACCACCTGAGCTCCGCCTCCTGTCAGAGAAAGCAAGCCCATTGGCTGCTATCTCCAAACGGCACAAAGAAAAAAAGAATAAAAGGTCAGGAAAAAGAGGAAGCACTTGAATCACCCCCAAACCATCCCCACCCCCGGTCCGTGGAAAAATTGTCTTCCATGAAACCAGTTCCTGGTGCCAAAAAGATTGGGAACCGCTGTTACATAGAATTAAATAATACAAATGAAATTAGACAGGACTTATTACATTTCCAACTTTGCAGGAGCTTCAGAAAAAGAAAGACAAAAGCATGTTGCAACTTGATCTGTCCTTTGACCATTTGCATATATAGCCAAATATTGTCAGGAGAAGCATTTTCATAATTTGTGCTTCTTATATTACATGCATCATAACTTCACCTAAGATAGCTAGGCTCACTCACTATGATTCCCTTTCTGTTCTTTCCTTTCTCATTGCACAGCAAAACCATAAAGTTCCTATAATTAAATCAGAGGCAACTGTCTATTGCAATCATTATCAAGTTGGACTGGTCCCTTGATTGACTATAGTCTCTTTCACTCAAAAAACACTGTCTAACGCTTATTCTAGTAGTTCAGATTCTTCTAGAACTGCCTGAATACTATATGAGATGAGCATTTGTTGAACTCCATTTCCCATCAGCCTAGCTAGCACGACCATGGGATCTTAGGAGTTGCTGTCCAATATCTGAAGGACCATACATTGTCTAACACTTGCTTCCAGCAGCAGAAGGAAGGTAAATCCTCTTCTAATAAAACAGGCATTTGATGAAAAGGCCCAGAAAAGGCTTGAAGTAGCAGAGTGAAAAGAATAAAGCTTATCAGCAGTTTGAGATTCAAAATTTATCAAAATAGCACTTTGAAAAACACGGCAGCCTTAGACGTAACTGATGGATAGGATAGAATAACCGACAGGTATAAGGGTTAGGGAAAACAAAGGAAGCCTAGACATAAAATGTCATATAAAGTGATTACTTCAGTATTTATTCTCCTTAGAATTCAAGTCATGGAGGGATATGCTATTTCCCTAAAATTCTATGACATCACACAGTATGATATTATACCAGAATAGCATCTTTGCTTTCTCATTTCTGAACCCCTTGGGAACTGTGACTTGGTAGGAGTCACAGTTCCCAAGGGGTTCAGAAATGGAACAGGTTAAGGAATGCTGGAATAGTGAAATTGATTCAGCATTACTAGCTAGAGAAATTTTGTTCTGTGAGGCTAATGATGGTGTGGAAGGAGTTATTGTGGAAGTTGTTATGGATTACAGAGTAGGTGAGTCACAATGCATTAAAAGTGTGGTTGTTGAGGAGTATTGGCCGAGTAGATAAGACTATTCTATACAGGAGAAAACTATGGCTATATTAGCAGTAAACATTCAGTCCAACGGTCACAATAAACCCAATAACGTAGTTTTATAAGATCATGCCTTATAACAATCATATTCCTTATAATGTGCAAAATTCCCCAAAATCTGTAAAACACAGAGCTGGATCAAATTAATAATTCTGAAAATGGTAAAAGAATAGACCTAAGGTAATCATTCATCTCTTATAGACCACGAGGCTATAATCAGACAGATTATGGCAATTTTTGAGGAACATCAATCAAAGGAACATAGAATTTTTAAACAATGGTTAGACTTCAATGGACAAGACTCAACTTTTGCCCACTGAAAATCTAGCCTTATAATATTGCTGGTTGTAATGGCTTTTTTTTTTTTACTGAACCACTGAAAAATATCCAATTCACTTAGCACTCAACAGCTGTACTGAGACTGTGTTCTCAGCCAAGCACTAACCACAATTACAATTGTAAGAGGCAGAAACAGCTGCAAAATCTTGGGGGGGGGGGAGGGAGTGGAAAGAAAAGGAAAAATTTGCAAGAAGACTTGTCATACAGCTTAGGATGGATATAAAATAAAATTTCTTTTCTTTCTCATGCATGACAGCTGTCTTAGTCAAATTATTAGCAGTCTGTTTTGTAATAGAAACTCAACAATATTTTATCAGCTCTGATGTCAAGGATATTTAAGGACCAGTACAAAGTTTCACACTTTTGTTTTAGCCAAAACAATTATGTACATGACTGTGCAGCACGTGCTCCAATAGGAAAAATGTATTCTCCGCTCCCAATACAATTAGGCACTAAAAAAAATAGAAGTGGAAGATTGCTGTCTGTATTCTAAATACGACATCTATTTCCAAGATTAATACTTAATTGCCTTTAGCAGCTGGTACAAAATTTATTGATTTTTTTGGTTGATAAAGTGACTTGATCTTCAAAATAAAAATAGAAGATCTTAATTGGAAAGGATACGTTTTCGGTAGTTCAATATACATTACATTGCCATATGCAAATGTTTGATAGACAGTCTTTTTCTTTTAGAAAAACTAGATAAAACTGAAATTTTCTTCTCTGATTTCCAGCTAATGTGCTGATTTGTTTGATTTATTGGGACCTTTCTTGATAGGTAGTAAGTATTGAAACTGTGGACAAAGCAACCATCTGGTGGTCTTCTGTTGATGCTTTCCTATTTTCGTATGGGAAAAATTAGTAATTTTTAATAATCAAAACAAATATTCTAGCCAGAGTTAGCTGAGTGTAGATTAAGGTCTCAACGTTTGTGTTCTTTTTTTAAAATTTGTTTTGTTGCATAGATGTGGCCTAGCTGACGTGGATGATTCATCAGCAGCATATGTTGTCTGAATGCACATTACAACATGACTGCAAATTTTAAAGTAGCTCAAGAGCACTGTTCCATCTTTGCTTCCTGCTGCTGCACACTTGGGTATTAGAACTGTCAAACTTCTTTTGCAGAATTTTTAACAGTTGCTTGACACACAGAAAACCTGTCAGTAAAGGTTTTTTTCCCCTGACATGTCAATGCTGTAGGGAATAGATGTTCACTGGCAAAGGTTATGCCTGTCCTACAACTGTTCAAAGGCCTCAGAGCCCTACTAGAAAAAAATGTTGGCAGTGAGAAAATGTTAGAATGCAGATGTAAAATACCTAAATTCCCTGACAATTACCTGTACTCTACAATGGTTTGCCCAAAGAACCGAATTACAACTTTTCCAGATGATATGAGTTGTAGTCTAACACATCTGAAAGGCACTGCGGCTACTGATGGCAATTTGAGTCTGGCGCATAAAATATGCACAGTAACGTTAATCAAAGCTGATCTGGGTTGCAATCCTAACTTTTGGGAAGAAACTAGCATAGGGTTGCGTGATCAGGATAGTAGTTACAGTTTAACACTTCCTAGGTCCTAAGGCTTAATGGAAAGATTAAACATAAAGGCTTAGAAGTTATAACCAAGCTTTTTAGACAGCTGCTGTTTTTCATTTTTTTCAACCTTTGTTCTCCTTATTTCCAGCTTGTACAGAGATAAAGTCTATATTATCCTACTTGCTAGCTGCATAATATTAATTATATAATTCTGAACTAATTGCATATTGATTTTGTTAATAATTATGCCAATCATTTCTAAACTGAGTGTTAGAATATTTGGTTTCTTTCAGTATGTAACTATTATCTTTATCAGGTTAAGCAACTCCATTCTACTAATAGATATCACATATCAAACTGTTTTTATTGATAACCCTAATTAATAGCATATGAGATACATTTGAAACCATTTCCCATGCAACTATTTGCATAACACAATGAAGGAAATCTTATTTAAGATGACTTGGTGTTCTATAAGTTATATAACGTCCATATCCCTTCTCCTATCTCCTGTGCCTAAAAGATACATCACAAGGTAAAATACATTATTAAGGACAGTTTCAGAGATATGACGTTACTAAGCATTAAAAGCAACCCATGTGTTTTGGACTGCTGAATGTGTCAGACAGCTCTAGCACAAATGAAGGAGGAGGGGAAGACACCACAGGTTATTACAGTATGATTTTGAAGATAACTTTTGCTCAGTAACTCAGTACAGTGGATGTGGACATTTCTGCTAATGGCGCTGTGTATTTTAGACAATACCATTGTTCCTAGTCCCTTGGCTGGCCCTTCCAAAGGAAACGTGCCCTGGAAGTACTGTGTTAGATTTTTTAGAGTTCTGTGTAGTGGGGACAGAATACTGTGTGAAAAGACCTGGCTTATGACATAAATGAGTAATAACACTAATCTGAAATAGGAAAAGCTTACTTTTATTTCTAAGGAAGGTATAAAAAATATTTTCACATTAGCTGCTGGCAATTTGCAGGAAACCATAAAGCATCTTAGAATTCTATTCCCCATATCACATTTAATCATAAAACAGTTAGCTGAATGTACTGTGCTACTAATTCCCCGCACAGCTGCTGGCGTTTCTTGCAAAGCAACTGGAGAGCCACAGTTTGCAACAGTTAAATGTAACTAAATGCTGCTTACTACTTGTACTGGTTACTCAGTTTGTAAAAATGGATTTCAAGATCTTGCACTCACCGAAAGATTTCCATGCCAGAAACAAATAGCTAAATAGGATGGTTTATGGAAAACACACATTTAGAAAGACAAGACTTAATATTTCTTACAACACCCTTAAATATTCAGATGTATCTCCCACCATGCTAAGGCAGAGAACATTTTCATTCATTTTCTTGAAGAACAGGAAAATTACATCATACTACTCCATACCATGGAGTAGAAAGTTTTTTTCCTTCCTTAAAATGATTATTTTAATTCCATTGCTTAAACTCATGAATAGAACTCCCTTGCTTGGTACAAACGAAGAAAATACTGTTACAGGTGTTCGGAAAACTTCTGGATCAGAGCACTAGTAAAGTTGTGACATGTATCATAAGAGATTGCTTTAGGACCTGGTAGCAAAGCCAGAGACAGTGGGTGCTGAGTTGAACAAACAACAGTGTGTAGTCCTTGACTTGCTACCAGAATTGGGACCAGAATTTTCATAGTTAAGTTGTTGCAGTTGTAAATCGACTCACCACATGACCAGACCCAACTTTACAACCATTTTTACAGCAGCTGTTAGGCAAATCACTGCAGTCATTAAGTGAATCCAGCTTCCCCAATGGGCAGTTTTTGCCAGAAAATGGCAAAAAAGTTGCAAAATGTGATTATGTGATTGTGGGGTGCTGCAACCAGTTGTAAATGCACCCATTCCAAGGCTGTCGTAACTTCAGACCATTGTTAAACAAATGGTCGTAAGTAGAGGACTACCCATAACACTATAGACAGAATATCATCATCATTCTACTTCAAATGAATTATGGGTTTTCAACTGAGCATGGATTTTATTTCATGTTTGCTTTCTTCTATTTAATCTCTATCTCCTTTTAACATTTTAGGACTGACTTTCCCATTAAAGGATTCTTCCCTTACTTTTCAGCCTTACCATTTACTGACTGGTGAATTTCTTGTAAAAAACAAGTTGCTATATTACTTACCTGCATGAAGCGTCCTTCAGATGTCCCCAGATTTGCTATAGTAAGATCCCCTTTAACAAATACAGATATAGAAGTTAATAGGACTGTGTTGAATTGTTCCGTGAATAAGTCAATCCGCTGCAAAGCTGTAGTAACCTCCACTCGATACTCATCATCTTGAGCTCCACAGTAAGTGGCATTTCTTGAAAAAGTCTGCAAGAAAACTAAATTGGTTTCAGCAAACTAGAGGAGACAGTTGGAATAAGAATGTGTGGTAGGAGGTCAGGAATATCTACTTGGTTTTGAAAACAGTTTTATTAGACTTTAAAAGTAAGACACTATTGCTATACTGTATAATTAACATGCTATTACAGGCATCTCTTTTTTTACTACTGAGTAGTGATGTTCATGCCTTTTCAAATATTTCTAAACTGTCAGACAAGTTGACACCAGTGGTTGGCCAAAACCCTCTTAACATTTTCTTAGATCTTTGGATTTGAAAGGCACGAGAGTGAATTCAGTACAGCTCCAAGACTCAGGTAAGTAAGAACTATTGCTTCTGCAGATGTGCTTCCACCCTAATGCCCCTTTCTGTAGCTGCTCTCTATAAATGGAGGGCATTTTTCTTTATTCCTTCATCATTGGATATATCATTTTGAGTTAAAATAGCTGTCTGATCGTTAAAATGGTTAAAACAGTCTGACTGTCCAGCAACCGAAATGTTTAGATGGCTTTTTCTCCCTGGTTATGTAGGCTATTAAAAATTGATCATCTTGTTTTGTATGTACCAAGTGGTCTATATATCATACTTTATATATGATATTTTACTTTTTATTACTCTTTTTAATGTTTTACATACCATATTTTATAGATACTTATATTTGATAGAACATTAGTCATTATAATGTAAATTAATAAGATTGTTTTTAAATTTAAGGGGCTCATTTACATTGTGATCTATACGTATTTTAACATTTAATTGGAACTTGTAAATTCAAATTTAAAATTATTTTAAATCAGATGGTTCATATTTTAAGGCTAATGTGTGTATCTTTACAGAATTGTATCTTGTACTGGTTGGTGACCATAATAAAATTGAACTGAACTGATGTACCAATCTACTTTATGCTATACTTTTAAAACCTTTCCTTAAGTTGTTCTAATGAATTTTTGTAATTATTTGGACTATAATTTCTGATAGCTCAAGGGATAGTTGGTTCACAGTTCCTATCTAGAGGTCTACCTATACTTATCTAGGTGTACCTAAGGGGAGATGAATGAAAAATCAGTTGCCTGCTCAAACCAGAGATATTATAGCTGATGATAAACTGGAAAAGGGATGAACTTACCTTTTACAAATATATTTTCTATAAAGTTTCTTCAAGATGTAGAGCAAGTGATCATAATCTTAACAAATAAGATTCTAAAATATGTCTGCGGACTACTGAATAGAAAATATCTGCAGAATTTTGATAATCCCATAACACCTAAGAACTTGCTTCAGATAAAAATGTCTTAAGACTCATATACTGTTTAATCCATTGCTAGTAATATTGCATATTAAACCACATGGATGATACTAGTTTAACAGGTCCAACATCCCTGTGAAGCAATATTTATATAACTCATTTGTACTAAATCAGATGGCTTCCTGGAGTCTCCAGAGGCAAAGAAATAGTGAAAATAGGTAATTAGTTTGGAAATATTTTAACTAACTCTTTTTTATGTTGTAATTTTTATTACCATAGTATATTCTTTTGTTCCTGTTCAATCCTGTAATTCATTGACAGGAATTTTTACTTTTCTGACAAATTACTCTCAGAATTATATCTTGATAAATTGGGCTTAAAAAAGAATATAGTTATGCTGCATTGACAATTCAATAGTAATCTATTAACTGAAAATTCAGTTACTATTGATGCCTCATACTCTATTTCACATAATAAACAGGAACCATTTGGATGTCAATAAGCATCTTAATACTGGAGAATATATGATATACTTTGGTTCTAGAAAATGACTGAAGTTATACACAATAACAGTAAAAATTACAAAAATGTAGCTGTCTTCTAAAATCAATACTGTACTCATTTTTAACTGATTATTAAATTTAAAGATTTGTTTTAAAATTGAGGTAAATTATGCTATGACTGATTGCATATTGAAAGAGCAATGGGAATGTATCCTTTAAGTAGAAAACCAGAATGTGAATGATAAAAATCCTGTTATTTCACATTTCAGCTAGAAATCAATTTTTTAGAATGTTAATTGCCAACATCATTTGTTCATCTTTCCAAAATACAAAGCCACATCATAATGTCACATTCTTTGAAAGACAAACCTATGAGTATAATGGTTGTATTTTGGAAACAACATCTTATTAAAATTATGCATTTGACCAGGAGCAGAAAAACTGGATTTCTCCATTCATTTTGGAATTGAAGCCCTAGAACAGCAGTGGCAACTCTATGACATGCGTGTCAAAGGTGACATGTCATGAGGTTGTGGGTGACACACCAGCGTTCACCAACACCTGACAACAACTATTCTTCCTAAGTTACCAAAGAAACTAAACGAACAAAAGGCACTGCAACTCCCCCCACCCACCTACTTCCCCCCATCTCTGCCCAAAATTGTATTTTGTGTGTGTGTGTTTTTTAATAAATGAATATGTAAAGGATTGTTTCTCTTTTGTTTGGGCGGAGTGACATGCCAGCAGAGTCAAGTTAGGCATTTTCCAAATTTTTGACACGCCGAGCCCAAAAGGTTTGCCATCACTGGCCTAGAATCTCTTGCCATGTGTGGTGCTAAATGTGGCTAATAGATGTTCAAAACCTATTTGTAGCATCTCATTGCCCTTGACTAAGAGAGCTGACTATATCACTTGATATCACTTACTCCAGGTTTTGGTCTTGAGCTGAATAGTTCAAAGGCGACTGGCAGAGTATTCTAAAGGAAGGTGGGAAATCCCACTTCCCATTACCTAGTCAATACTGACACAGAGTCTGCAATTCACTCCCATCCCCATCCCTCCTCAAAATAATCTCCAAAAAAATTCCAAATTTCTGAGCAGATTCTGAGGATGGGCAAGGCTTGCAGAGGAAAGGTTGCACTATATGCTGACAGCCAAAGGGAAGTACAGATTACAGGCAGTACAGAATACTTTCTCTCATGCAGACAAACACAGGTCTCCTTCAGCAGGCTCTAGTTAATTTGATTCATTAAAATTTTATTTAATGTATTCATTTATTTTATTTATTTATTTAATTTGTTCATTCATTCTATCCTGCTTTTCTTTGTAGCAATGGCAGAATCTAGCAGGCTTTGATGATTCTAAAATGCTAAGCAAGGTCTCACCTGCTTAGTACTTAGATAGGAGACCATCAAGAAATCTCAGGGATATAGCTTGAGTTGAGAAGTCTAAAAACAACAACAACCACACACCACCCCGGAGAGAAGTGATGGCAAACCACTTCCTCATAACTGCTTCGAAAACCAGAGATGAGCTTGACTTGTAGGACTTTTTCTCTTTACCTGCTTTTTTACTCAACTGGAACACTGAAGGCCCCTATGGAAAGAACACATTTGTGTTGCCAAAGGTCTGAGCTAATTGTTTAGAAATGAGTTTTAAAATCAGACTGAAGGGGCCATGAGGCTCTAGAGTGAAGGGGGCACAACAGCAAGTGCATGGTTAGATTCCAGCTATATACCCTAAATGGATAAAGAAAGCCTTAAAACATTTTTAATTGCCATTTCAAAGGTTAAACCTTTCAAAGCCACTTATCAAGCATCCTACCATGGAAAGTATCTGTATCATTTAATTTATAAGAGGTAATTATATATCTCAGCTTTCCTTCCTCACCTCAGACTCCCTAAACTATTCAGCTGGCAGACAAAATGGAAAATTAAATTATCTCTGGATTAAATATTCATAAATTAGTGCCAAATTCCAGTGACAAATCTCACAAATATTGTAGTTCAGTAAATGTTTTACTGGTATGTGGCTTACTATTATTTCTTCCTTTCATGCACTTGAGTGAAAGTACAAAGTCCATTTGTGACTCATTCAGGAAAAAGAAGTGTATCTGATGTAGGTCAAAACTGGAATGTGATGATACAAACTCTAATTTCCTCCTTGTCCAAACTTAAATTGCATTTTACTTGCTCATACAATAATCTGTTAAGCTACTCTGCAACCAATCTTCACAATATGGGTCTTCAAATAAATTTCTTTTGTTTTTTAACAAAAAAATAATAATCCTGTTACTTTAAAATGAATGGTATTGCTGTGAGACAAGGATTATTTTTCATTATGAATTTTCTATAAAAACACGCAAAGCAACTTACACAAATTCAGCATAGTACAAAACAAAGACAAAAATACAATATAGAAGGAAACAAAGCAAATAAAACAATTTTGTCTCAACTGAGTTTGCAGCAGATCGGATCTGAACCTTGCTGTCTTACACCCCAACACAGTACATATGTCCACAGCTAAATGAGTACAAATTTATGTGTTTAATTTTTTTCAAAGTGATGTCTCAAACTCTAAATCAAAATCTAAATTATGTAGTGATAAATACGCATGAAAACAACTAACCATCACTGCAAAAATTACCTGTTCCATAAGGATGAGACATTTTATTAATAATGCATTACAAATCAGTAACCTGAAAGAATCTGTATGATCTTGGACTAAATGGTGTTTCAAAAAACTGAATAAGCAGCTTCATGGTTTTCATCCTGTTCATGTATGCAGTATTATTCAAACGGTTAGCAATATGCTGCATGAACTGAATGTTGCATTTTATACAAGATCCTGTGAGAAAAAATTGATGCCTTCAACTTGATTTGCAAAGAGTTTTATAAGTTATGAACATCATGCAAGCTGCCACTGATTTTTACAACATTATTACCTAGGATAAACCCCATCATAAATTCAGAGGAATTATATAATATCCTACATTTTACTGTGAAAAGAATAGTTCTCATTATCATGAAAACTTAGTTGTATGGGGCTGGAGTGGTGCTGGGAGCTTCTGATGTGCTACATTATTTAGACTGGTTTGGTGTCTTGGTTGCTGTGTAATTTGTATTGTGTTTTGTATTATTTTACTTGCTATAAGCCACCCAGGGTTGCTTTGTGAGATGGGGGCTACATAAATTGAAGAAGTAAATAAGTAAAGGTAGTATACCTTGCTGTGTTTTTGCTTTTATCCTCAATTCGCTGAAATATGTACATCTCATAAACATCTCAGCTTCAGATAAATTACTGAGATTTGTGATTAAGCGAGAATTTTAACTCTACTTTCTCTGATCCTGTTTTAATCTGCCAATCAGAAAGCCTCTCTATCTAAAACAGTAAAAAATACAAAAATTGTGTATTTAAGATATTTCTAAATTGAAAGAGTTCTTGCACAGGGGTTATGATGACTTCAACAAGCATGTAAATAAATATAGGAAGTCTGACTCCAAACTTGTTCAGGCCAATAGAAATAATTGTTAAATGTACGCAAAGTATTTATAGCATAGCTATGAATTTAGTATCCTATATTTCCAGAAACTCTCAAGTGTTCATTTACTGATAAAGCAAAAAGAAAAACAGTTATGCTAACCGTAGATTACGTAAGATAGAGAGAGATAAATGCTGATGTAATTAGCTAATACAAATTAAAAATATAGCACATTTTCTTTTCAAAGATCATTCATAGTATTATTCACTTTTGGTATTGATTACCACTGCATCAGTTCTTGTAATCTGGTTAGTGCATTAGCACTAAGTAAATAGTATTGATTTAGGTACATGTATAATGGACCCATGCATTCTTTGTATTTTCCCTGTTTCCTTTGCGTTAAGTTTTAAGGCAACACATGGCAAAAAAATGTGCTAGCTACTGAAAACAAAATACAAAATTTGTCACACTTACTTGTCAAGATAGCCTTGGGTTTAACAACTGCTTATATCAATAATATTTTCTGGAAATATTCCATTAATAGCTGAGGCTTTTCCCCCAATACCGAATTATAGAACTATCGATGAATCCTTGAATCAGCAGAAACGCCAGCATGGTTTTTTGCCACCCTACTTGTAATCCATATCCTTCCTGTGTTTCAGTTCTCAGTAACTGCCAGTAATCTGACTTCCCTCAGAGGCAAGGGATGACAAGGCCCTTGAACAGTGTTAGAATAAAGGGCAAATAATATTTTATGTATTTATTTTAAAGACATTTTTTGACTTCCCATATCACCATATGACTTTTACCAGAGATGCAACTAAAAATGGCTTAGGTCTGATTCATTCATAGGCTGGGGGAAAGATGACAGCAACATTATAGGGAATGGCAGTAGAGAAGAGGTTGCCAGAGCACATTTAAAGCATGGGTTAGGTGCAATGGGGATATGGCCTAATAAAAACGGGAATGGTCATAATTTTAGAGGTGAACATGTATTCACCCTGCATTCAATGAATGCTTAAGATGTAATGAATTACCCCCCCAGGTTTGATGTGCCATGCTCTCCACTGGTGGAATACAAAAGAGGAAACTATAAATTGCTCAATTAAACACAAGGTTTATGGCACATGGGATCCCATGGAAGAGTTGTAGATGTGTAAGTCAATTTAATCTTGCAATCACTGGGTATGTTATCATCCCACAAATCAACTGTGTATACCCCTATTATTTAATTAATATGCTAACTGTCAAAGTTCAAATAATATATCAGGCAAAAATAAAAGAAGCAAAAAGTATTTCAGTAGGCTGTTGCTTGACGATGTACTGTTTCTACAGCAAACTCTGCATGGCTGCTAATTATTTCTTCTTAGTTAAATGTAGACAATCTTCATGATTTAAAAGGATTAGCTGCATTGGAGAACTAAAGACAAACTGTATGATAAATGAGAATTAAAGCAGATCTAATTTACATGAAGAATCATAAACAACTTCCAATATAAAGTATTCCAGTATAAGAATGGAATATAATGAAGTAAATCGAAGACCGCAGCATATACTTCATAACAGGAGAGGGAAAATGTGGCCCTTCAAAAGCATGGCCAATGATGAGGGATGTTGGAAGTTGTGATTCAGAGCCATTCAAATGTGCTTCCAAGTCCTCTCTTAACAACACAGTAACATGGTATTAACCAGGATCAAACACATGTATTATTAGCCTACCACAGTTCAACTCATCTTGATCCAGATAACCATTATATCATGAAAACACAGCAAGAATTAAAAATTATTTCCATTGCAATGTAAAAATTGCAATGTGCATGCAATTTTGCAGGTATATGATTAACCTTTGTGTTTATTATTTATTGTACAATTGCAGTACTGGTTAAAATGTTTTCCCAGGCAAAGGTAAAACAGGCCAATAAATGAAGACTAGTGAACTTAGGAGAACAAAATGTGAATATTAAAAGGCAAACTTGCCTTTGCCACTTAAAGCTGGTTCCATTTACATCTGAAAACAAAACCAAAGCTGGTTCTGTGCATTTTTGTCTTATTTTTGCATTGTGATGAGTGACAAGCTAAGTAATAACACTGGTATACCAACCGATTGTCATGACCTCGTTGCAAGGCACAAAGAGCCTCACAACGTAGATCATGATCATTAAGAAATAGAGGAAGGAGATCATTAAACCAGGGATTAACACAAGCACCCAAAAGCACCCACACCCATGGGCCCATAGACAGCTGAAAAGAAGGACGTCGGAAGAACGGAGATAAGCCGCACCTGGTGCCCTGGAGGACACAACCGAATCCGGGGGACAAAGGAAGACACCGGGAAAACGTCAAGGCAGCCATCAAGGGTCCCATCAAGAGGGATCGGGACAATGCAGGGTGGAGGAGCCTGGGGCACTACAAGAGGGTATAAAAGGGGCACCTCCACATCACCACCCCCGTTCCCGTTTTTCGTTCTGTCAGCCATCATTCCAATAAACCAGAAATCCTTAATACCCATTAAGTGAGTCTGTGTCTTATTGCGAAGCGAGACTGACCCTGACACCGATTTAGTGTCAAATCTATGTGTAAGAGCTGTACTGGATCAGATGTCACAGTGACAAATCAAAACATCTATGGGAAGCCCATGAGCAGGACATCATAGCACTTTCTCATACAGTACATATTTCCCAGGAACAGGTAATGAGAACCCTTCTGTTTCTACCTGGAGCTCTGTTGTTTATTCATTTAGTCGCTTCCGACTCTTCGTGACTTCATGGACCAGCCCACGCCAGAGCTTCCTGTCAGTCGTCAACACCCCCAGCTCCCCAAGGGATGGGTCCGTCACCTCTAGAATATCATCCATCCACCTTGCCCTTGGTCGGCCCCTCTTCCTTTTGCCCTCCACTCTCCCTAGCATCAGCATCTTCTCCAGGGTGTCCTGTCTTCTCATTATGTGGCCAAAGTATTTCCGTTTTGCCTTTAATACCATTCCCTCAAGTGAGCAGTCTGGCTTTATTTCCTGGAGGATGGACTGGTTTGATCTTCTTGCAGTCCAAGGCACTCTCAGAATTTTCCTCCAACACCACAGTTCAAAAGCATCTATCTTCCTTCTCTCAGCCTTCCTTATGGTCCAGCTCTCGCAGCCATATGTTACTATGGGGAACACCGTTGCTTTAACTATGCGGACCTTTGTTGTCAGTGTGATGTCTCTGCTCTTAACTATTTTATTGAGATTTGTCATTGCTCTTCTTCCAAGGATTAAGCGTCTTCTGATTTCCTATAGTCAGCATCTGCAGTAATCTTCACACCTAGAAATACAAAGTCTTTCACTGCTTCTACATTTTCTGCCTCTATTTGCCAGTTATCAATCAAGCTGGTTGCCAGAATCTTGGTTTTTTTGAGGTTTAGCTGCAAGCCAGCTTTTGCACTTTCTTCTTTCACCTTCATCATAAGGCTCCTCAGTTCCTCTTCGCTTTCAGCCATCAAAGTGGTATCATCTGCATATCTGAGATTGTTAATGTTTCTTCCAGCGATTTTAAGTCCAGCCTTGGATTCCTCAAGCCCAGCATGTCGCATGATGTGTTCTGCATACAAGTTGAATAGGTAGGGTGAGAGTATACAGCCCTGCCGTACTCCTTTCCCAATCTTAAACCAGTCTGTTGTTCCGTGGTCTGTTCTTACTGTTGCTACTTGGTCGTTATACAGATTCTTCAGGAGGCAGACAAGATGACTTGGTATCCCCATACCACTAAGAACTTGCCACAGTTTGTTATGGTCCACACACTCAAAGGCTTTAGAATAGTCAATAAAACAGAAATAGATGTTTTTCTGAAACTCCCTGGCTTTTTCCATTATCCAGCAGATATTGGCAATTTGGTCCCTAGTTCCTCTGCCTTTTCTAAACCCAGCTTGTACATCTGGTAATTCTCGCTCCATGTATTGCTGAAGTCTGCCTTGCAGGATCTTGAGCATTACTTACTGGCATGTGAAATGAGTGCCACTGTTCGATAGTTTGAACATTCTTTAGTGTTTCCCTTTTTTGGTATGGGGATCTAAGTTGATTTTTTCCAGTCTGATGGCCATTCTTGTTTTTTCCAAATTTGCTGGCATAGAGCATGCATTACCTCGACAGCATCATCTTGCAAGATTTTGAACAGTTCAGCTGGGTTGCCGTCGTCTCCTGCTGCCTTGTTATTAGCAATGCTTCTTAAGGCCCATTCAACCTCACTCTTCAGGATGTCTGGCTCTAGCTCACTGACCACACCGTCAAAGCTATCCCCGATATTGTTATCCTTCCTATACAGGTCTTCTGTATATTCTTGCCACCTTTTCTTGATCTCTTCTTCTTCTGTTAGGTCCTTGACAACTTTGTTTTTGATCATACCCATTTTGGCCTGGAATTTACCTCCGATGTTTCTAATTTTCTGGAAGAGGTCTCTTGTCCTTCCTATTCTATTCTCTTCTTCCACTTCCGCGCATTGCTTGTTTAAAAATAATTCCTTATCTCTTCTGGCTAACCTCTGGAATTTTGCATTTAATTGGGCATATCTCCCCCTATCACTGTTGCCTTTTGCTTTCCTTCTTTCTTGGGCTACTTCTAGTGTCTCAGCAGACAGCCATTTTGCCTTCGTGGTTTTCTCTTTCTTTGGGATGTATTTTGTTGCCGCCTCCTGAACAATGTTGTGAACTTCTGTCCATAGTTCTTCCGGGACCCTATCTACTAAGTCCAGTCCCTTAAATCGATTCTTCATCTCCACTGCATATTCCTTAGGAATATTAGTGAGCTCATATCTAGCTGATCTGTGGGTCTTCCCTAATCTCTTTAGTCTGATCCTAAATTGTGCAATAAGAAGTTCATGATCGGAACTACAGTCAGCTCCAGGTCTTGTTTTTACCAACTGTATAGATGTCCGCCACCTTTGACTGCAAAGGATGTAGTCAATCTGACTTCGATGTTGTCCATCTGGGGAAGTCCGTGTATAAAGCCGTCTCTTAGGTTGTTGGAAGAGAGTGTTTGTTATGCAGAGTGAGTTGACTTGGCAAAATTCTATCAGCCTATGTCCTGCTTCATTTTGTTCTCCCAGGCCATGCTTACCTGTAATTCCAGGTGTCACTTGACTGCCCACCTTAGCATTCCAGTCTCCCGTGATGAAAATAACATCTCTTTTAGGCGTGTTGTCCAGTAGGTGCTGCAGATCCTCATAGAACCGCTCTACTTCAGCTTCTTCAGCATCTGTGGTTGGGGCGTATATTTGGATCACTGTGATGTTAGATGGCTTGCCCTGAATTCAAATTGAGATCATTCTATCGTTTTTTGGATTGTATCCAAGCACTGCTTTAGCCACTTTACTATTGATTATGAAGTCTACTCCATTTCTTCTGTGGTCCTCTTGTCCACAGTAGTAGATCTGGTGGTCATTTGATGTGAGGTGGCCCATTCCACTCCATTTCAGTTCACTGACGCCCAAAATGTCTATCTTTAATCTTGACATCTCACCAATAACCACATCCAATTTGCCCTGGCTCATAGTTCTTACATTCCAGGTTCCAATGGTGTGTTGATCCTTAGAACATCGGATTCGCCGTTCACCACCAGCACCGACGGCCACTAGCCATCCTTTTGGCTTTGAGCTAGCTACGTCATCACGTCTGGGGCTAGTTGAACTCATCCTCTGTTCCTCCCCAGTAGCATTTTGACCAACCTCCAACCTGGGGTCTCATCTTCTGATGGTATACCGACATATCTCTGGTTGTACTGATCCATTGAGTTTTCACGGCAAGAATACTGGGGTGGGTTGCCATTACCTTACCCAGGGATCACATTTAGTCTGACCTCTCTGTCATGACCTTCCCGTCTTGGGTGGCCCTTCACGGTTTAGCTCATGGCATCATTGAGGTGCTCAAGCTCCAGCACCACGACAAGGTAACGATCCTTTGCTGAAGACCTGGAGCTACTAGAGGTGGCATATTGTGGTAAAGGCTTGCTAAAAATAAATTGTATGCTAACAAGTAAACCTTACTTTTCACTTTGTGTGGAACAAGCATGTGCCTAAAGGGCACGGCTAGGCTGCAAAAATACAATCAGAAGGATTTAAAAGCAATGAATTTTAGCAGCTTCCGTACTGCTTCTCACTGCATTAAGATCTCAAGGCTCAGAAACTCTAGTGAAACTTAGAGATTGCTATTTCCTCTACAGAAGAAATAAACTGAGGAGAAAAGTTCATTTAATTGTGTCCTGTGTCTATTGTATCATTCAAATTTGAACTAATACATTTTTTCAGGATTAAAAGTAGACATTAATGCAATAGGCAGTGTTGTATAATATTCCAGAAAGTATTTTTAAACTGGAAGAAAAATACAGAACAGCCCTCCAACCCTGTACTTTATGAATTTGTAATGTGTAATCAAGTTTTTAAACATGAGAATCTGTTTAAAACAGCTCATACAAACCATCTAGACCTATGAGCAGAAAACCTGCTATGAGAAAATTTCACTGGAAAAAAGCATATACTTGTAAAATCTATTTTGTTATTTGTGTTTATTTTATTAAATGTTGCTAGATGTACCCAAAGGACAGAAGATCAATATAGGTCCTTTGGTTTCCTGATGGAAGGCTGCAATTACTTCTTCCCATTGTAAAATAAGCTTAACTCAATTTCTCTCATCTATCATCTTAATAAATAGATATCACTATATGTTTATTTCACTGTCTCTTTTTATTTGATTTCAGGGGCTCTTAATTTCAGCCACCTACATTTTTTCCCTTTTCCCTTTGTTTGTATTTACATTTGACAGTAATACCAATCAGTTCAACATGTTGTGGTAGAGGAATAAAATGATGCAAATAGATAAATGAAAATTATGAGAAATTGAACAGTTCTTGCTTTTTTGGGGCAGTAGGAGGCAAAATATATTCTCTCTCTAGAAGTAGAAGTCTGATTATTAAATTGTTTCTACTTTAAGAGGACTGCTGTTGGATCAAACTGCAAGAACTACCATCCTTTAATAAGTCATGCTGAAAATGACTAAAATTGAATCTGTGCCCAGTTTACTATATGTATTCAGTTTCCACACAATGAAAGTGCCAGAAAAAAAAAACCAAAACAAAACAAGAAGCCCAACCCACAGAAAAATGATTCAAAAGCTTCCAAGATAGTTTGCCAACCATCTTTTAGTTTCGATGAAACTACTCTAAAGCCACTTTTTTCTTTCCCCTAAACTCTTTGGGACTTTCTCTTCTATTAAAATAAAATCAAAATTGACTAAGTAAGAAAATTACCAAACCCTTGAATCTTGTTCCTACTTTGCTATGTCCATATGACATCACTGCTCCATCCACTGCACTGCAGTGCAATGGTTACCAGTTGGCTTCTGGGTGCAAGTCAAGGTGCTAGTTACCACCTTCACAGCATACAATTTGGCTGTTTGAGGGATAATGGGTTTTGCCCGCCTTATAAGATTGGGCAGAGTGGGTCTCTAAATCATACAAATGAATAAATGCCCTAAGCATTTCAGAAGACTCTCAGTAGAAATTTTAGAAAGCTTTCTGATGTGCTGTCCAATAAAAAAAATACAGATAGTCCTCACTTAACTGAAATTTCCATTGCTAAGCGAAGCGGTCATTAGGTGAAACATCACATGACTGAACTGCCCAGCAACAGAAATTCAGGAAATGCTTCTCCTGCCCTGCCATATTCACCTCTGCTTCAACTCACCTCACCCGCCTATCTCCTCATCTCTGCTTTTTTGGTCAACCTGCACTCTGCCGCTGCCTACCCCTGATGCCCCCTACTGCCCCCAGTTGACATTTGCCATCTTCTTCTTCCCATTGCTGATGAGGTGAGCCCAACCAAGGCACCTACCGGCCCTTTGTGCGGCCTCAGGGAGGCCTCGTCAGCAGCGGGAGGAAGAAGATGGCAAAGGTCAGCTGGGGCAGCGGGGAGCAGCAGGAGTAGGTAGCAGCAGAGTGTAGGGCAGCCAAAAGGGCAGAAATGGGAGGGAGATGGGCAGGTGGGGGAATTGAAGTGCACACTGTTGTTTTAAGTGCAGACAGGCTGCCAAGTGCCCAAATTTTGATCATGTGACTGCAGGGGTGCTGCAATAGCTGTAACTTCAAGGACCAGTCATAACTGCCAGTCGTTCAGTGCTGTCATAACTCTGAACGGTTGCTGAATGGTCATAAAGCAAAAACTATCTGTACCTACAGAAAAATCAATACTTTGTAATGAAAAGAGTAGAAAGGGATCATACATTTTATTCAATCCATGGCACATCTGTACCAGTATTCTGCATTATCAACTTGCATATCTCTCTCTGATTTAAACACATTTTATAAATTGTGTGTTGTTGGTTAGTTGATCACACTTTTACAACCTAATGTATCCATCAGTAATGTACAAAACACTGGGCAATTCTGAGATGTTCTCCAGTGAGAACTATTTTTCCAGCAAATAGAAACTCACCAATGATTCTGTCAGTATATTTAATGAGATGCTTTGTGAAGAAGAGATTAAGTAGATCTAGGTAAGTTTTTAAAATATTTTTAAAACAATATCCACAGTAATACAACAAGAAAAAGCTAAACACTAATCTATGGAAGAATGTTGTTCTCAGGTCAAGATGTTCAGTATTTTTAGAAGAACTGTAAGCAAAGGAAACTAAGATTTGAGGACAATAAAAATGTTGAACTAAAGGAAGATATCATCAGATACAGTGTGGTATATATTTCATTAAAAAAAAATCCTAGACAATGTAAAACAAATTTCATCAATTTTTAAAGAGCCATTATATTTAATCCAGAATTGTTTAACTGAAGAGCTTTAACTTTAAGCCATTCATGTTTAGTTGGAATAAAGTGTGTTATATTCATGTACTTGTGATTCACCTAGGACTGTGATTTAACTGATAGATTACGCAAGGAATAGAAGCACTTTGTCCATGTATGGAATCTCAGCTTGGCATTATTAAACCTGGGCAGAATTCTCTGTTTTGGCTTGTGTCCTCAACTCCACCCATTTTCTTACCAATTAGAAGAAAACTGGTTTTATAATTATCTCTAAGCTTTGTCTTCTGATAGCATCTTCCAATGACTTCTATATCCAACACTTATAACAACTGTTTTATTAATGCTGGGTGACTTTGGGCCAGTCACCCTCTCTCAGCCCAACTCATCTCCCAGGGTTGTTGTAGGGAAAATAGGAGGAGGAAGATTAAGTATGTTCACCACTTTGGGTTATTTATAAAAATAATAAAGGTGGGATAAAAGAAATCTAATCTAATCTAATCTAATCTAATCTAATCTAATCGGCAGTAACTAGCATTGATAGTGAAACTGAAGTACTTTAAGACAACTGGTCCTGGATTCCAGCCAAAATATAGTCCAAGTTAATAGTTACTACTCATTACTAAAATCAGCACAGCCACACATTCAATACTGGAATATTCAATGGGAATGAGACAAATGTTGGGTAGGATAATTAATTCTTTTAATAAATTAATTACTTACCCTGTTCAGACAGTATTTGTTGTTCTTCTTATAGAGATGCTGCAGACATTTCATGTTTTGTTTGTCTACAATCTTGCCAAAGAATTCATTGATGGTTTTGATAGAAACTGCACAGACAGCAGATTTAGGAGTTGGTTCTGAAGAATCTGGTTTACTTTGGGCAAAAGCACCAAATAGAATATCATCGTTCATATCAAGACCCATTTGCTGGGCTAAGGTTGCACCTGGCTTACCAATATATGCAGCCTGTAAAATATTAAATACCTCATTTGACCTCTTAGTTGACCTCTTCTTACGTTTTTCGGTGTAAATGCATTCAAGGGGCATTTCCACGTATGAACGCAACTCAGAATCAAAAGAGCAAAACCGTATAATTCTTGTATGAAAAGCTTGGGAGTCAAGAGATTCTCTCTGAACAGTGAGAAAGTATACAAAATGGTCCTTTTCAAATGCATGGACATACTTAATGGGGTATGAATCCCTGAATTCTGGAAGAATGTCAATGTAGGAGTAAGCCGTGAGAAACTCAAATCCATCCAGAGTTTCTTTTAATCTTCGAACAGATATTGAATGCAGCAAATTGTCTTGCTGGGATGAATTATTTACAGTGTTGCCAACATAGAAGTATACAAATCTTTCTTTTTCGGTCACCAGAATTTTGGTTCCTAAAGGGCTTACAACGCAGTCAGGACATTCATCTGATTCCTCATCCATCAGCTTAGAATACATGCAGTATACTTCACTTCCAATGTCAGCAGGATTATTAGGATAAATAACATGGCGCTGACAGGTTCCTTTGGCAACACTACCACAGCTAATAAGATGATGATCATAGTATGTTTCTAAGAGCAGAGCCATGTTAATGTTATCTTTCCAAATGCCAGATTGATTTCCTTTAGGTTTACATTCATTACATGGAGCACAACTTGGATTCTCCAGAACAGGTCCAGTCTTGTACTCATAGATGTTGTGAAGGCTTTCATTTAAGACATAGATTTTATTGACTGCACCTATATACAGGTGCTGTTTGTAGAGAATAATGTTTTGTATTGGGGTTTCCGCAATGAAATATGGAAGTTGATATTGGATGCTCAGATTCATCTCTGGCCTTGAACCTGCTTCTTTACACTTGCCATTGCTCTTCTGCATCAAGGTAGACAGGAATAATATAATCCCGAAGGGAGAAGTAGCAAAAATGTTCATAACTGCAGATTTATCCTGTCAAAAGACATTTTAAGAAAGATTGATTATCATATGACTAATCAACAGAACTGTTCATCTAAGCAGTATTATTTATTAAAAGCATTTATACCATAAATTCAGTGTAAAAAGCTTCCAGAGCAGCTTACATAATGCAAAACCAAATATTGCCCTAAACCCACATGACACAAGTCTAAAATGACACAACACTGAAAGAAAAGAATTTAGGGAAGGTAAAAGCAAAGAAGGTGCCTTAGGTTCAAATTATTGTTTCATCATTTCTATAATAGGCAATTGTACTAGAAATGGTTTGCTCAAGAATGTCTATGTAAGACCATCCCTTCTAGAAAATACGGGTTTCCCAAGATCCAGAATAAATGATACTAGGGCTAGGGCAAAAGAAACAACAAAATAGCTTTTCATTCATGAGAAACAGTACCAACATTCCAGTTATTCCTTCTACAATTAAAATTGTTTTAGAAGAACATTGCTTACAAATATTAACCTGTTTTGAAAATCATAATGAGCTGAATTTGAAACCAGGTTCAAATATACAGGCTCGCTAGTGAAATTTGATCAGTCACTTCTGCCTGGCTCTTCCTGACAGCAGTAGTAGTTAATAGGGTGTGCAAAACTTTCTAAAAATGTGCTTCACAATGTGCTGGAGGATGTATAAAGCACCTCTCTTCAAATCATTAAAGCAGTACGTAACTTCTTCGTAGCCACACATGGAGCCAGCCAGAAGCAGCTTGTGAAAATAACTATGCAAGTCTGAAAAAATGACATGACTGGTTTGTTTGAAAAGAGCGGTTTTGTACATGTTCCCAATGCACTGTAATATACCTATTTGAAACAATGTATATATAATAAAGTATGGAACCTCTTAGTTTACTTAGCATTATGTTATAACTAGGACCCTGCCTTCCTCACAAGGCCAAAATTCTTTGTTTCAAACTTGTTAGGAAAGATGCCAGGGATTTTGACTGAAATATATTATTAGATTAATTGGGAAAAATGTCCATTATTTGCTAATCTACTTCCAGTAGCACAAGAAGCCACATGGGAATTGATGGCGGGTACCAGCCCTTTTGTTTTATCTCAAGAAAATGGAATTCGGAACAACTCGCAAAATAGTATTCTCATAAATTGTCCTAACAGTCAGAAATCACGCTGAGACGAGGAGTAGGTCTCTAGTGTTTATTACTGCTACAATAAACAGAATCCTAACAAACTGAAGAAGCGTGGGGAAAACCCAGACAGATAAACCCCGAAAGTTAAGGCGGGTCTGATCTGTGTCTCTTTGAATGGCTGCTTAATTCCTCAGTACTACGCATGCGTTTTCCCCCCTGGATAGGGGCCCCCTCCTGCTCGCCATCAGTACTCATGACATAAATTATTTTCATTTCAGCTTTAAACAAAACAGTGTTAACAATACAGTTAACATTTATTTTATACTGTAAATATATAAGCATCTTAATTTAAAAATGAATATCAGGAGGACAATATAATTAAGCACTGTAAACTTGTTTTTCATTAGTATCTTCATATAGCTCAATATTAAAAATCAATTTATATTTATTTTGTTTACAAATTTTATTCATTGTCTACTTCCTTAACAGCACTAGGTAGCTTACAAAAATATAACATTAACTTTAATATGAATTAACATATTTAATATTAATTATAATATAGAATATAAATATTGTCAGACAGAAACTTTTTTTTAGAAAATCTTTATTTTCATATTGTATTGGGTGTTGTTCTGATTTTATTCTAATCCTATGACATTTTGAATACATTCAGAAATATTGTTATTCCATTTTCTGAGTAATGTGTTTTTCACATGTTTTGTTTGATTTATTTTCTCAAGATTAGTTCACTTTTTAAAATGCCTACAGCAATAAGTCACTTTGGAAAGCCTTTAGCTATACAGACAGGCAGAAAGCACACTTGAACAATGAGCAAACTAACTAACAGGCTGATGAAGAGTCTAATCTAGCACATTTCTTCCTTTTTATTCATTTTGATGTGGTTTTCAAAGTCAAAAGACTCATGAGTAGGGTGATATTTAAACCTCTGACACGAATAATAAATGAATTGTGGTTGAAGCAGTGGGTTTTCATCCGTTTTCAACATTATACTACAAGTTAAACCAAAACATTGTTCTATTGATACTCAGACACAGTTGCTAATCTAAATTTAGTTTCTTTAGAGGGAAACAATTATGCCATCTAAAAGGAACATGACAACCATATGCTGTTTACAGGATTTTGTGCAAAGTATTATTTAGTTATGGATGAATAGTATTGTTACTGATACACAAAGATGAATAGCATTGTTACCAACCGTTCACAAAAACAAATTCAAAAGCATCTTTGATAGTCTAGAACAGCCTTTCTCAACTTTTTGACCCTGGGGGAACCCTTGAAATATTTTTCAGGCCTCGGGGGACCACTGCACATTCAGGCTCAAATAAAGGCCAGAAGTTACAAAAGTATTATATTTGTTTCATGTGTAGGCCTGTATATCTGCACTAACAGTGTTCTTAACCAAAAAGTAAAGAATGAACCTTACCTCTTTAATGTGAAGTTGTCTGACTTCGAAATAAAGTTTTTAATAAATTGTGATCTCCCAGGGAACCCCCTAGCAACCTCTTGCGGAACCCTGGTTAAGAAACTCAGGTCTAGAAATTCAAAACTAAGCTTTAACAAATTTAATATATTTCTAAAATAATATTCTTCTTTTTATTATTATGTCTTTATTTTGCTTAAAGATACAGCAATTTGCATCTAAGCAGTAGATTTCCCAGCAAGATGTTTATCTACTTATCTCAAAAGTCAACTAACCTTTTACTAGAATTTCCTATTCTCTATTATTAGATATTTTGGAAAATTTCTGCAAGAAACAGTAATGGGAGAGTTTTATTGCACAGCTATTTATTTGGATCCAGGCAGTTTTTAAAATGAATACACATTTTTGAATCTGATAAAATGGGAGAAAATAGAAAAATATATTTGATTTAGTGAGGCTGCTATGTTCCCTCCAAGTACTTTAGGTCAATAAATATTGCATTTATTTTCCCTGTGGCTTACACCATTAATTTGTATAGACAAGAGGTTTGACAAAAACAGTATTTGCTTGACCCTTATTTCTTTACAATTTCTCAAATCAGGATAATTTTATACAGAGAAAGAGGAGGAGGCAAGGAACTTTCTATATTAAGTACATATCACCGCAAGATGGAAAATGTTCCAAAGGAGGGATAGATTCTTGATTTTCAAAAATAGGGAGAATCAACCTTTGCTTCGTTTCTTAATTCCAGAAACACAAGAACAGCTTGAATCATCTTAGAACCTTACAGAACCTGATATGAACGCTGGCAGCTTATCTATATGTCTTTTTCATACTGCAACTAATTCAGATTCATAGTTTGATTATCAGGCTTTTTTCCCCCTTTTATACTTCTCAAAACTTTTTACTTGGATATTTCATCTAGGCCTCTTGTCATGAAGCATCATGACAAGGCAAATTGCTCATGATGGAGTGTTCTGGAAATCTCAAAAGCCTGCATTTATTTTGTGATTTTGTTTTGGCCTAACAAAGCTATTGACCAAATGCAGAACTTGAGATCGAATGTTACTCATGTGGTTGCAAACATGTGATTCTTCCTAAATGGACACTCCTTCTATATAGTTGAAAATAAAATAAATCCAGTATAATGTTCTAAATGATCCATGCTATTTTCTGAGAGTTTTCAAACAACCTATTCACACTTTCAGATTTCTTCACTAGGTATATTATATACCATTTAGGTCATGTCATTTAAGAAATAACACAGAGCAGGTTCAGCCACAGAGTACATACTAAGTTTAAATCTTGCTATCGTTAGATAAAGCTTCAGAAAAGCCAGCTTAAATTCTTGAAAGGTACAGACTACAGTACTGAGCCAGATGGAATAATAGTGAAACTCAAGCATTCTTAGATCCAGCAAACCAGAAAGGAAGGAGTTGCACTTGGTCCCACAATTCTTGGATGCTGGCAGCCTTCAATGAGCTGCTGACACTAAACTGGACTGTGCATGGAATCCAGATGCTGAACCTCTCCAACATCCTTTTGTGTTCACAACAATGGCTCCTGCAATAGTTTGAACACATTCCTGAGCACCCCAAAAATGTTCTGGTCTAGTCTCACCTTTGCCTTCTTCGAAGTACGGCTCTTCCTAGGCTTCCAATGGGTGTGGGCACTGAACCTATAAGTCCACTCCAGGCAGCCCGAGCACTTTGCATCATCATGGCACCTTATGATCAGAGGCATGGACTGAAGGTACAGACTCAGTGCCAAGGCCCAACACTACACTACTCAGGAAGAAGTCCAGAAAGAGAAGAAAGAAAAAAGATGCCACTAGCAAAAGTACTCAGTTTTGCTTGGATTTCTTGGATAGTGCTCAAGAATATATCAGGCTGAGACAGGAGCCACTGCTCTGAACACACAGGAAGCTCTGGCCCCAGGACCAAGTCCTGACAGCAATGCCGCTTTGAATGGGCAAGCCTACTTTGCACCCAAACAACTAGATCACTCCAGTTTGCCTTGACAAGCCAACCGTGCAGAGCAGAGCAACAGCCCCATCAAGCACAGTCTGACAGTTGTATTCATGGAAGGGGTGACAAAAATTGATTTATTGTTCTGGAGCCTACAACAACACAGTCTGAGAATCCCTTGTTGAACATACAATAAATTCATATATTTATACAGTTCCTATTTTACTAAAACAGGCTTAGTGTAATTTGCACAGTGGAATTTTTATAAGTTCAGGGACGCGGTGGCGCTGCAGGTTAAACCGCTGAGCTTGCCGATTGGAAGGTCGGCGGTTCGAATCCGCTGACGGGGTGAGCTCCCGTTGCTAGTCCCAGCTCCTGCCAACCTAGCAGTTCAAAAACATGCAAATGTGAGATTAATAGGTACCGCTTCGGCGGGCAGGTAACAGCGTTCCGTGTAGTCATGCCGGCCACATGACCACGGAAGTGTCTACGGACAAACGCCGGCTCTTTGGCTTTGAAACGGAGATGAGCACCACCCCCTAGAGTCGGACACGACTGGACTTAATGTCAAGGGAAACCTTTACCTTTATCTTTACTGCTGAATTATCACATATCAAAGCTCATGTACTCTGTTAGCCCAATACAGCCAAGAATAACAGGATCAGGTGGTCATCAATGAGGCATTTTGTAGCAGTTTTGCTAGAGTCTACCCAAACAACATAGCTATTGTGATATTTGGAATCTGACCATTTTATTAGCTACATTAAATTTCTTTTGACTAGGGCCATTTTTCTGTCTATCCGTGATAGACTGAAATCATTGATTTTATCTGTCTTTGGAAAGTACTTGAAAACCTTTAGTAGCACCACATTTGACCCTTCAATTTAGAAAAGCATGAGAGATAACCTCAATATGAATAGTTTTCTTTAAAATCATGGAATAAAGCATATTCTCATTCGGTGTTTAACTGAATCAGCTAAACAATACCAATGTTGTTTATGTAGATACTTTTCCAATTTGGATCCAACATAAAAGTTACTATATTGAACTCAAAGGGACTGACATAGAATTTGTGGGCAGACAACAAAAAGACCACTAAAAACAAGAATGTAATAGCCAGCAAATCTGTTTTAGGGAGTATGATGACAGAACATCCATCCTGTAGTATAAATGGGTTCTGGCTAGCCTCCACAAGTATAGTCAGCAATGATGTGCCATGTTGGAGATGCAAAAAAAAAAAAAGAGGTAACATAGTTGGTGTTGGAATATAATTGATAAGAGGAAATTTATGTGACCTAATATTCCTTACTGTAAGGTTAATTTTCTCATTTTATCACTTAGCATTATTTCCTGCTAACCGACCATTTTGTGTATCTCATGATTATTCAATTCCTTAAAAAAAAAAATTCAGATTACAGCAAGTTTCAAAGTAACTACCACACTACTAGAGATTGGACCGAAATCCTGCATGAACTCACCTTGTCACATCGCTATCTCTTTTAGAATTACAGAATTATGAATTATGTCTAAAATCTTACAGAAGAGTGCATTATTAAAACATCTCCAGCTAAATCCTAATTAATCTTATCTTGGAAAATATGCATTCCCTATCCCCTAACAGATAAAGATTTTCAGAAATCAGAACTGTGTTTAATAGTCAGGGCTATAAATTGAAACATCCCAATACTATGTGTGCTATTAATACATGAAATATATTAATGCAACCTAAATGGAACTAACAAAAGGTCATAGGCTTCTCCAGAAGGTATAGCCCTTTGTTTTCCTGGCACATCTGGAATATCTTTAGTATATTCACTGTAATCTAAAAGTGAATAGTAAAATGAAAACCAAGTTAATACATATTTCAAATTTTAGCAAGTATTTACATGCAGATCCCATTAATGGATTTCCAATATTATTGCACTTACAGTAGCTTTTCAGAAACCAAGGTGTTAATTATTTAACCAGGTCAAACCAGGTGCTCTTAAACACATGCAGACAAAAGTAATAATTTATCTTCTATTCTGAAGAAATATATTATTTTTGCTACTCATTTTATGTTAACTTATAGTAAGTAGGCTGGAATACATACAGATCATACTCTTCCTTTGTTACCTGCTGCAATGCTTTAAAACCGTAAGAATAAAGCAAGCTTTTTAGCCTGTGCCAGACTAGATTTATTTCTTTGCTTATGATAGTAATGGTGATGGACTAAAATGGCACTACAGGCTTTTATTATTACTAATATAATAAGCCTTCAAGAATTTGCACTGATATTCTAAGAGAAAAAAGCAGATCAATAACAGTTTTGTTTCAAAGACTGAGAAGGCGGAATATTAGCCAACCTTTGCTGAGGAGGCACAGAAATACTGAGAGTAAAGGTTGAAGGTTTAAGACCATAATAAGGAAGTTAAATATTCTGAAAATATTGAAAGGAAGCCTAGAAAAAGGAATTCACTCAAGAATGCAGAATAGGGAAAAGAAAACCAGACAATAGGAATTCACATCATTATATTGGTCTGAGCTGAGTTGTGCTTTATGAAATCTTCTCTAAAGCTTTTTTTCCCTTCCTCCTCCCCCCATGTACAGAAACACACGGAGCACATAGCAATGGTTTGTGCTTAAGCAGAAAAGAAGCAAATGGACACTACAGATAATCTCATGGAAAATTTCATACATAGAAAGAAATATTTAGATTCATACTTTATCAATAAAGCCATAAATGTCTGCTGGGGTGGGGGTAAGAGGAACAAATGACAACATAAGCACCATGATGTCATCATGGCAATGATGCATCTTGCATCAGGTATCATGATACAAATGACATAACTGCATAATGTGTGTGATTATGTCATGATGCATGTATTGTCATTTTGACTTCATTGTGATTTGTAATGGGTGCCAATGCATAAAGCTACTTATTTGATTTTGTTCTCTATCTCTCTTTCTCTCTCTTCGTAATGACAACTGAATTAATACAACAGAAGCAGGTGTGTATTAAAGCACAAAACTAATTCACCCAAAGTGATATTCATATAATCTGAGAGAAATTCTTCTGAAATTGGTTAATGAAACAAAAGTAAAGATTTGGATTAGACTTTTTAATTAATACTTATTTTGATGCAGAGTGCACCAGTGTTTGGCCTTCCACTGAGATCTTCAATTAATCACAATTGTGGCCCTTCGCTCTGCCTAAAACCCACATCATTTGTTCCTATCTCAATATATATAGAATCATAAAGCCATTAAAATCTGCTCATATTTTTAAACATATTGCTTGGAAGAGATTCATATTTAGAATGCAAGTTTGCTTTAGAGAATTGGCGTTGTTTCCATTTCATCCAGTTAAGATTGGTGGTGGACAGGATCACTTTCTTATAATTTAGAACTGTAAAGTAGATAAATTTGGAACAGCTACTACATAGGAAACATATTTCACTGGATAGTTTAAAAAGCAAGTATTCAGCCCTCTCTTCTTCTATTGCAGACTTACCTAAAAAGAACAAGTAAGTGGGTGTTCCCCCCACTTTGTGACTTTTTGAAGGCGGAGTTCTCCCTCTTCCTGACATTCAACTGTCTCACTGTAATAGTGGACCAAATATTTTGTAGCCTGAAATAAAGCCCTTTCTGTAGCAGATGCCTCAACTGCACCTTCAATTCATCTTGCTATCTCCTTCTCTGGCTGTGGATTCCATAAATGAAGTATATACTTAGATTTCCATGATGCAGCAGGTTCTGTTCTTAGATCAGCACTTAAGAGACATAGCTTCTTTTTTTATTATTATTACAAGACAGAAAACAAAACATGACTTTCTAGTCACAAAACATAGCAAATGAAATTATGCAGATGTCCACATGTTGTAACAAAGAGAGAGATGGGGAAAATCAGAACTACATCTAGTGAGATAAAACCATACCAGGCACATATCAGAGGAGAAATAGAGAATCCACAGATACATTCAGTATATCACATTAGGTGCATGGCAGGGCTAACCCTACTCCTACCAATACACTGAACTTTTGCCCCAGTTACAAAGTGTGTTCAGGATTATTCATATAAATATGAAATTACTTCTAACTTTTGGGAATATCTCCACCCTGTTTTAAAAACAAATAATTACCTAGGAAAGAGCCCTCAATTTTGGAATTTAGCCCATTCCCTCTTTTTTTAAGCAAAAAATACCTTAAAAGTCATCCATGCTTGTTCTAAAACTATTTTGAGAAAATAATTGATAAATTAAACGCAAAATCTGATATTCTAATGAATACTTCATTGCAGAGTTAGATGTTCAGTACACTTCATACTTGGATTTGAAGAATGTATTCACTTTAAAATTATAGTTATTAAAACACAGGTTCTTCAAGCATGTGAAAGAAGTACTTCTCAGTGCATGGAGTGCAAACAAAGCAACTTTTTTCAAACTATTAAAGCAGCCAAATGCATAAGTTTTCTGCCACTAACTATCAAGAGAAAAATCACTTTCTTCTAAGTACTGGAATTTCTTTGCCTTGTAACTTGTCCTAGCAATAGATGAACAAGCAATTCTTAACCAGGTTGCTTAGTATCTCTGATAAAATGCTACAGAAAATGTTTCCTCTCTACTCTACTTGATGTAGAGATTATTGAATCTTTAGCAAACATGCTGATGCCTGTTCATTCTCGAAAGGAATGTGACTTAATTCTGCCTTTAATGTATATAAACCTCCAGTTTAAAAAACAAAGATGATAGGATATCATCAGTGTTGCAACTGTAAATCACGTCTGGAGAAAATTAATTGCTATCAGATAGCACTTGAAATACTTAACAGTGCATGGCAGAGCAAGTGAAGCGTCTTTCAGTCCAGGCAGTCCCCAGGAGTCAAGACTGACTCAAAGGCACACATACACAAATATAGACACATATTCCAATCTGTATATATGTATATATTTCATAAACATATAAAAATCCTAGATCTATGGCCTAACCTGTGCCAAAACAAATATACTGTTACTAATTTCATTCTTCTGAATCATTCCCAAATCAGTTTTTGAATTATATGCATCGTCAAATCATATTTTGAATTGTTTGCATTTACCTGCGAAGTTTGTACCTGTGTGGAGGCAAAGTTCTTACTGTATTTGTACTAGGTTTTAGCTAGAGGTGGATCAAACTGTTAGTTTCAAACTCTTTCCATTTGTTTCATAGTGAAATTTGCATTAGGGATGACTATGTCAAATTCACTTTGTTCCCATGCTCAGAATTTACAGTTCTTGCCTCTTTCCTTTCAATTTCCTTTCTAACATTAGTTGGTAGTTTTGAGAAATTATTAGCCTATTCATCCTTTCAGAGGACATGTATCTAAATACATGAACACTATTTTATTTTGGTAGAGGGCTTCACTGCCAGTATCTGTTGTGCAGTGTTCGGCTTCAGGGTTTAGTGACTGTGGTCTAGGCAACAGTTTTCTTGACATTTCACCAGCAACTATGGCTGGCATCTTCAGAGGCAAGGTGGTCTGTGCAGACCACAGGCAACTGAGCAGGGATAAACTAGTTTTGTGTTTTTATAGCCAAGTGACACGATGGCCAGTGACTTTACAGCCAGGCTATATCCTATCCCACCCAACTGCTTTCTTTTCCACGGGCACTTCCATTTTTGTGAAAGCCTCTTCTGTTGACTCTCCCTTGTACTTGACATTTTCCCATCTGATTCATCCACTGGAAGACCAGTAGAATTTTAAAAAAGGGAGAAAGAAAACTCCACTGTTTTACCATTTTTTCTATCATATGAGCTAGAATGGAAAGGTGGCAAAACTCTTGTCAATGTCACCAAGTTTCTGTTTACAAAAGTCTCTATTTCACTATTGTATCAGTTAAATTATTTTAAAAAGGCCATCCATTCCCCAGTCCTCCAGTGAACTTGTATGTAAAAACATTAACAATTCCAGTCTTTCACCATTTTACTGGTATACCTGTAACAATGTAAAAAGGTCCACTGTTTCACTAGTCCACCATCCCAAGATGAAATGGCCATGGAGGATAGTAACTGGAGGAAAGGCACATTTATGCCATAGTGTACAATAGGCAACTGGAGGGAAGGTGTTGTTTACAATGAAATGAAACACAGCTGGCAAACCAGACAGCACCACCTGAGCTGGCCCAAGTTGGAAAACAGTGCTTTTGATGTGTAGCAGGAAAACACAGGTGGAAGTTGACTTCCTGGTGGCTGCAGCAGAGTATGATCTTCCACATTCTTGCCCTCAAGAAACTGTTAGTGGGCTGTACTTATACTGAGGGAACTTGTTGTAGGGATCAGCCTTAAATATTTCCAAATGTGTAGCAGCTGTAGCTTATGATAGATAGCTGTCTAAAGCAAGATTGTTTATACAGATGAGTTACTTTACATATGGAATAGTCATGACATTCTTGTCCTAGCTTGACAAATACCCATCTGTTTTTCTAAGAACGCAACAAGTGAAAGAATGGAAGTTTTAAATCTGCAAAGGAAGGATGCAGGCCTAAGCAAGTACTGGTTGTCTGGCAAGGCAGAAAACAGTATATGGAAAAATGAAGGAAAATCTGGAATATGCACATATTAAAGAAACTTAACTGAGAACTCAACAAATTGCAGAACCAGAAATAAGACATGTAATTTTAAGTCAGCTTCTATTTTGCCAGATAATCTCATGTGGCAGTTAATATTTCATTTAATCATTTTAGGATTAAACGATTTCTAGAAGTTTAGTCAAACACATGGGAAGGAAAGCTTAGCTCCAACAGCAGCACATACAGAAAACAGGAAATACCTACAGTAAGAAAGCATTTGTCTTCATACAATGGAACATACAGATGTCTCATCTGCAGTTTCAGACAAACAGGCATTCCATGTATAATTGCACATTATAGGATAGCAGGATTGTATAAGGTTTCCAGGATATTTCATAGCCTGCTAAAACTAGTACAAGGGGAAAAAACAAACAACTGTTACCTATTCTGCTCAGTGCACTGCTCTTAATCAGCAAACCACTCAAGCTCAGGAAGAGGAAATCAATTTACAGAAGTCAAAGACTAACAACTGCAAATTTAACCAAATTGCTTCTATGATCTCTTACTATTTTCAGTATTTCTGAGTGAAGAGCTCAATGGCAAAGAATGAATTACAGCAAATATCTCTGTTTTGTTACTAATTTTAATTCTTAAGGTATGCAGAATTGCAGCAACTTATCCAAGGCACTTGGTATTATTGAATATGTCAGAAATGTCTATACACCTATTGAGCAGGGGAAGAGGGGAAAAACCTAATAGCAGTAAATCTCCATAAGCATTTTAAAATTATTTACCAAATATATATCCTAAATTTATCCCCCAAAATACAAAAACCTGAGACTTCAATGAAGCCCTTCGAGATAGTGCAGAGATTTCACCATGAATTAAATTCTAATCATCAGAATGCTATTGAAATTCATATTTAAGAGGAGAATTATGACATAGGATTATGCTTTCCTAAAGCAGCTGGAATTAAACACCTAGAAAAAGAGAGAGGAAAGAGACAGGGAAACATATTTATGACCTGCACAGAAAGAATATAAAGATATACACAGGCATTTCACAAAACTTTCGCAATCCAAGATGTAATAGCTGGAAAATACTTCACATTCCGAGGAATTACAATCAAATTTTAAGTACCAAGATTTGCAGACCTCATATTTCTTCAGTGTTAATGTAAGCAAGACTCAGTGGGTGTGCCAGTAAGAACAAGTATACCTCAATCAGTAGCAAATTTCAAATTGTAAGTAAGCCACATTGGACAGATACATTGTGTTCTTATATTCTATCATAATTGGATGGGATATGAAATTATTAAGTTTTGGGCAGTCCAAATAGCGCATCATACATAGCCTCTATTTAGATTCCCTCAATTCAAATGTGGGGAATTGACGGAGTGTTGCAGTGTTGAAGAGGACTTTTTAAAAGTAGTTTTAGGGATCCACAGGTTAGCAACATAGAGCTCATGCTTTAAAATACATACATAAAATGTTTTAAGTATACAGAGAACCAAATACACAAAACTATGTCTCAAGAGCTCCTCTCATACATACAAACATATACATATACAAACTAACTGAACATCTCAGTTTTAGCACTGCTACACTGGTATGTTAAGAGTCAAGGTAACACTTGCATTACAAGCGTATTGTTGCTATTCTATACTTCAGCTCACATTCTTAATACAATCAGAAAAGCTGAATGAAATAAATATTGATCACAGGCATTAAGAAAAAGGAAGCTTATCAGACAGCAGCACCTAGCTTGGCTGATCTCATAAACTAAGCAGGTAGTACTTGGATGGGGGATTATCTGGGAATCCGAGGGTGGCAGGTTTGACCGGAACATTGAAAAATCATCTCAGAAAAAGGCAATGGCAAACCACTTCCGTGATGTTGCCAAATAAACTGTTTAGGTGCAGTCATCGGGAGTTGAGCTCACTTTAAGTGTGTGCTTAGCTTTTTACCTAAAAAAAAAGCAACTCCAGGTGTTTGTCTCTTTTAATATACTTTTGCAACATAATTTAATTCCTTTCCTGTACAGCACATTGTCTTCCTGGAGGCAAATAGCCTGCCAATTCCAAAGATTTGTCAATACTGAAACAAGTTGGTACATATGTCCTGTATTTAAAGAAGCCTCTCAAAATTAGATTATACTCCTGATTTAATTTCCTAAAAGATATCTGAAACAAGACATCATCATAAGGTTAAGGATTAAGAAATTTTGTATTTGCAGGATTTCAAAGAGTTCAGTGTAGAACATTTTCCCCCCAGAGGAAAATGACAAATGAAAACGAAAGGTCACCTACTTATTTTTGTCTTTAAAGTATTGTACCTCTAATATTTCACTGAGTAAAGAAATTTGTTTAAAAAGCTTCTTGTAACATGCTTGTGTATTATCAATACTTCTAAAATAACTGAAAAGGAAAAACACATTGCACTTTACAAGAAAGATACGAACACAATGAAAATCCTTAGTTTGTAGGAGACATGGCTTATGTGTTCAGCAATACAACTTTGTTCCCTCTTTGTTTAGGTGTACCAAACTGGTTCTCAATGTGTGGATCAAAACAGAAAAAAATCAAGAAGAAAACTATGCATCTCATCTCACAAAGGTGAAGGGTGACCAATTTCCTAAGACTGCAATTTTCTCCAGTGTACACAAACTGTCAATACACAGACAGATAAATCTTTATTACAGTCTTTGACCAACATGTGTACACACACACATACAGACACATAAAATACATAAAATATGCATTAAAATGGCAATTAAAACAAATTATCTATACACTACTAAAACTCTTGTGTCTGTTTGATACTTTGTAACCTTCAATTGGGCGAAATGCTGCATCATAGGGCAAAACTTTTTCAATAAAGGTACCTCAAACAGGCTAACTTACAGAATGCTGGGACCCATTACTCCTGTGGGAATGAAATTTGGGAAAGTTGTTGCCATTTCAGCGCCGCTGTGCTGCTGCTGTTCAGTGCCACAGCAGTCAGCCAGTCACGTGATCCTCACTGACGTTCCCTGACAGCTTCCCACAAATCAATAGGGAAGCCTAGGAAGCTTGCAGGGAGAAAGTCAATGGGGATCACATGACCACGGCTGACCAAGCAGCAAGGCGGTGGGTTTGGACTTGCAATTTCCTGCCTGGGAAGCTTGCCGGGAGAAATTCAGTAAGGAACCTTGCAGGGAAGGTCACAAGTAGTTTGGGTAAGTCTCCCTCAACCATGCACCCTCCGCCAGTGAAAGGATGACCCAATGGGTCACGGGTTGTTCAGCATGATTTAAAGAGGAAGAAAGGAAAGAGAGAAGTTTTAAAGGTATCAAAAAAACGCTGTTTTGTTGGGCAGTATTTGTTGCCTCACTCTTACAGCAGTGAGGCAGAATTTGGCAGCATTATGGGTGATAGTGCTTTTATGGTCTGCTAAACGATAGGAGATGTATCATTGGTTGTCTCTCCCTGGGAATTCCTTTATGAGTGGGTATTAAATACCCCACTCAGGTTCAAATAGAAGTTACAGTACAGCAGGACATGCTGAACATCCTCTATGGCATGAGAGTCACAGGAGCAAAGTCATTTGTGGAAGTGAAATTTTTTTATAGTTACCATCAATAACTGTTGAAGGGAGTGTGTTGAATCTGGTCAGAGCAAATGCTCTGCAATGTCTATTGTTTATTAGAGATTAGAGAGAGCTGGTTTGGTGATAAAAGATAGGCTCCAAGACTTACATAGCCTTGGTGCTAAACTAATGTCAAGTTGCCATCAACTGTATCAAGGATCCTCTCCTTCAGTGATCTTTTTGATTGGTCATATCCTATCCTTTGTATTGCCTCATTAGAGAAGCCAGAGGCTGCCATTTTTTCTCTGATGGGTATCTTCCACGTAGATTGGAAGTTATCTCTGTTAATGAGGGATGTCAGGCCTGTTGGGTTAAAGAGTAGTTTTAACCAGTAATTAAAAATAATGATCCAGATCCTGGCTTCTATCCTTGTAGTTCCTAATTCTAGTCTTAAAGCTGTGTTGTTCGATACACATCTAGGGACTTGCATGACCGATCTTAAGATCTTGGACTGTACCCTCTTGGCTGCAGTTAGGTTAGTGTAAAGCCTCATTTGAGTCCCATATAATAATTGTGTCATAGCTTGTGCCTCAAAAAGCTTTAGGGCAGCTGGAATATAATGGCCACCTTTAGAGAGATAAAATGACAGCATAACTGTGGCACACCTCTGGGAAACCTGTGATATATGGGCCAAGTGTGGGTCCCTGCGACCCGAGGAATGAAAGATAATTCCCAGGTAGTTAAAGCATTTGACTTGCTTGATATTATTGCCATTGAATTTTAGACCTTTTGTTAAAGGTCAGAAATTTTTTTTGGTTATTTATCATCAATTTTTTTTCACAATATTGGGCAAAGGATCTAAGGGCTCTTCCCATCCCTATCACAGATAATGACAGAATAACCATGTCATCAGCATAGAGGAGAAGTGAAAGGTGTCTATCAGCTAATTTTGGTGGGAATACACAAATTCTTGTATGAGGGAAGTTTAAGTTTATTTATTTGATTTATTACTCACTGCGATCCCAAAGACTTTGGGCAGTTACACTAATAAAACACAGAAAACACCAAGAGTAAAAAAATAAAATTACATAATTGTAAAATCATTGGTACATTAGTACATTATGCATCTCTGTAGGCCTTCCAGAACAGTTTAAATCATTTCTGCAAGGCCAAACTGAAGAGGCCAACCTCAATTCAAGCAAGAGACTGTTCCAAAGTACAGATGCTGACACAGAAAAACAGCACCCATGAGTCTCCATGGTGTACCTTGTGAAAATGGGGGACTACTGGCAGTTTTTCCCAGGAAAAACAAGTGGGGAAGGGCAATTCTGGTTGGAAAAGGTGGTCCTGAAAATGCTTCAGTGCCAAGTCATATAGGGCTTTATAGGTAATGAACAGTAACTTGAATTACACTTGTAAGTTAATCAGAAGTCAACGCAGGTCTTGGAGCACAGGTTTATGATGGTGTCAGCTAATAAATGGGCTGTTGCATCCTGGATTCATTGAAGCTTTTGGGTGGTCTTCAAGGGCAACCCCATATGAGCACAATGCAATAGCCCAGCCACATGGTGATGAAGGCATGAGTTACTGTGGCAGATAGTGAAGACCGTATGACTTACTTGATTATAAAATAATCAAATATATTCTGTTTCTGAAATCACTAACACATTCTTCATTATATTGGATACAAACAAGGGCCTCCATTGCTAATTAGAAATAGACAAGCACTTCCTAGGAATAATGTGATATATAAGACTTTAAAAAAAATCAGCACAATTTTTTGATCTCAGAAACCAGTAAGAGGCCTGTACAATACTTGTAGTTCAATGCAATACAATTATTGGAATGCTTCCCAGCCATAAAGATGGGTAGCAATGTTCTACAACAGCCATACTTCTTAATATTATACAGAAGTAATTCTACACAGAATCTGTCATATCAATCTACCTTCAAATAATAAAACTGTACATTAGAGGGGACTGTACATCATAGGGAATCCATGACATTCCAGTTTTTCATGAACTACAAGTCCTAGAATCCCTCACTAGTATCCATGCTGATTGAACTGCTAGGAATCTTGGTTGGAATCCATCTCAAGGTCATCCCCCTCCCTTCTAGATGCTCCAAATTAGTAGCAGTTGCTCACTGGAACACTAATTTTGTACCAGAGGTTCCAATGTTTTGGATCCAGTGGAAACTTCTGGAGTAGTCATGGGAAGTTACAATCACATGACAAAATGGCTGCTAGGGTGGATGTGGCCACTTAAGAGTTACCATTTATCAGAAGGTAGTATAGTAAGGTTGTTCACTGCCTCCCTTTCTAAATCCCAAGGATGCTGTTTATTGGACTACCCTTAGAGGAAGGGAAAGAAGACTTAGTTTTAAACAAAGCACTAGACTATAACTGTCCACCATATTTTTTTTCTAAGAATGCTGCTGCAGTCTAAGTGAAGCAAAAAGGTATTGTTAGATATACAAACTACTGTATGTTTGAGGCTGGTACTTCGCAACATGCTTGCTTCCTGTTTGTTTATTTTCTAAACATTCTTTTAATGAAACAAACAAAGAGATGGGGCAGAGAGCCTGGAAAACACTAAGCAAGTTATCCACAAACATAATGGCATTAGAAGGTACCATGCAGGTGTCCAGCCCATATTCTATAAACAGGATCATATGCATGAATAACATTGCACACAAATGCATTATATACAATTGAACTCAGAGGCTCAAGGGCAAATTAAGTCTCAGCTGGGATACCAAAGGCCCTGAGATAGCCAATCCAGAAAGAAATAATGGCCAGATCAATGCTGGATGAGTAGGAAAAAAAAAGGTTCCACTACTTTATGCTACTTGTTCTAATACACTCCCCCCCCCCATTCAAACATGGATGTTCAGTGTGAGCCCAGAGATGCAATTAAATCAATCCCTTGATAATTTTGGACAAATAAGCTAAGTAAGTATATGGCAGCAATTCTCTTCCTGGCACTTTATGTCTCCTTCTCCAAGCTAGAAAGAGAATAGTGCAGCTCACATACCAGCATTTACAAGACTTTTAAAGGCAGGAGATAAGCTTGATGCTTCCTTCAGCAAGCCCATCATGAAAGCATCAAAAAATGTTGCTGCCAGAAATTAGAATAAGTACCCCTTTTAATGTTACATAAGCCCTATATGTATTGGGCTACCAAATTTTATAATCTCTGACTACTGGTCAAAATACATAGGTTTGCCCATTGAAATTATACAGCTAAAACAAACATAATGGCTGGAGACATTTGAATTAAAAAATGATAGTTACTGTATTATTTTTGTACATGGAAAGCATTTCAAGTTCAATATATGGTGTTGAATATTCAACTCTTCCCTCAAAACCCTCTTATCCAACCAAGAATGCTTCAAAACATAATCCCCATTGAAAGCATGAAAGTCTGCAAGGTCAACCAACTTGAGGGGAACACACAGTTATCACTCAATACTGTTGATTTTTTTGTACAGTGAAACCTTGATTTACTGCACCTCAGTGCAGTGAACTTCATATACAATGGATCAAATTCTGAGATTGAAATTGACATCATCTGTGTAAAGACATCACTATGCAAAGATACAGTTCCTTCTTCACTTACAGTTCACTCAGTCCTTTTTCCTTGTCTTTAACATTTCCATTTCCTGCCTGCTGCCTTCCTGAGTAACTAATATCTATATGCCATATGGTTTATTTGAACCGCCCAATTTTCACCAGCAAGAGGGCAGCAGAGAACTGGGTTATCACCAGGGAGCCCCACAATTACTTAGCTTCTTGGCTCAAGCTTCACTGGAAGCTTAAAGTGGTATTAAAGTAAAATGGCAGGCAACGGTAGCCTTGCCAACTTGGAAGCTTCTCCTCCTTCTTCTGTGCTCTCCTTTGCTCTTTTCTAGGAGACCAGGAAGCTCAAGGTTCCAGTCATGCCAACTGACAAAGAAATGCCATTCCTTCAATCAGGCAACCTCCAGAGATGGTTGGGCAACTATGCTTATCCTCCCATCCTGAAAGCCTTGATTTATTGGGTGTAAGTTGGCAAAGACTTCATTACACAAATGATGTGAAATGAGCCAAATGATTAATTTGCACTGTTGCACAATGACGTCACCATGCAAATGACATATATCACTAAGATGATGTGCTTTCCAATTTACTATACTTTCATGAATAATGGACATCCCTTCCCCCAATTTGTCCATAAAGATGAGGTTTAACTGTACTTAAAAAATCATTCCAACTTACTTCATAGAAATTTGGCATTACTACATTCTGACGAACAGATCATGTCACCAAAGCATGCAATCATCCCCTATGTTGCTGACAGAATGCAATCTATTTTTGATATTGGCTTCAATCATACAGTATAATTGCTTAAGGCAATCTTCACTAGCCTGGTGTTCCCTAAATCATAGACATGCAACTTCTTCCAGTCCACACTGGTTTTTCACTGGTATGCTGGGGAAACACTCCAAAGAAAAACAGGTTTTGGATTAGGACAGCTTGTAGAAGTCTGTTTCTCCAAAATCTTCTACAAGATTTATTATTTCCCCCTATATTCTTCCCAGGACTACCTATTCAAGATGCCCACTGAACTTTCCACTGGAGTCATTCATTCACCATAAGACAAATATAAAATACAAAGAACACATTTCCTACAGCTGTAGAATGGCATATTTCATTCTGTCTTTTGACATTTCTTACTGTCAATCAAATGAGGAGGGACCAATCAAACGTATCTAATGAAATAAGTTACATAATCACAAAGTTTCATGCAAATTTCAAGGTTCTGATGATTGACTTCAAAGTGCTACGTGGTTTGTGGCCTAGCTATCTCTGAGATGCCTTACCCAAATAGTATTTGCCTGCCAAGGCATGCCTGTACAGACTGCTTGCTGAGAGTTCCCATTCCTTGCAAGGTGCTACCCTCCTACGGAATGCCCTCACGCCAGATATAAGAATTGTATCCCCACTTTTAACATTCAGGAAGCTTTTAAAAACATGGCCTTTTCAACATACATTTGGAGACTGAGATGAGAATGAATAGAGGTTCCTCGTGTGTGATGAATTTCTGTTGTTTGATGACATCTGGTACTATGGTTTTATGATTATATTATAGCTGACTGTATTTATTTTGGATATAGTGATAATTCTGGATAATTTTTGGATTATTGTATTGCACGTATGTTGTTGCTTAGAGACAAGTGATTATAGCAACATAAAAGTACTCATAATAAAACATAAAGCACACACAAAATATTTAATGTTAGCATCAGAAAGTAATAATTTGAATCGTATCACATTGGATATGTGTGAACCACTGGATCCTATTCTGAATTACCAGTGGTCACTAATGAAACCAACTCACTTGTGTTGTGTCACCCTTGTCCACCCCAGTGAGAAGTACTGTACAATTCTAACAGTTCTACTGAGAACATCTTCCTCAACATGGTGACTTCCAATGGGTTATAACTGCAATTTCCAACCTTCCCAGTCAGCAACTGGAGTACATAGGTTATGAAAGTGCAGTCTGGAGGCACTGAGTTCAGGAGAATTTTCCAAATAAAGCTGGGAGGAAGGCCCTATTACTGGGCAGACAAACTTTTCAAATAACTTTAAATTCAATAGTTATTATAAATGTTCTCTATTCACAGACTGAATTCCTATTAGAGGAATCCGGCAATTCAAAATGTAAGAATTAAATTAAGACCAATAGGCACTTCCATTGCAGCAGGTAGTTTGTGCATAGGAAAATACAACGCAATGGGCTAGAAACCAGGAGACTGTGAGTTCTAGGCCTGAAAGCCGGCTGGGTGGCCTTGGGCCAGTCACTCTCTCTCAGCCCAAGAGCCAATCAGGCGTGGTATGAGAGTTCTAGTCCCGCCTTAGGCCTGAAAGCCGGCTGGGTGGCCTTGGGCCAGTCACTCTGTCTCATCCCAACTCACCTCACAGGGTTGTTGTTGTGGGGAAAATAGGAGGAGAAAGGAGTATTAGGTATGTTCCCTGCCTTGAGTTATTTATAAAAATAATAAAGGCAGGATAGAAAATAAATAAATAAATAAATAAATACATAAATTTTTATTTCAGAACTTTTTACTTAAACATCAGGTTTGCTAAAATGACTTGCTAAAACATGTTTTGGCTGGAGTTAAGTTCCACTGACTGATACTAATTCTAGGTACTTCTGCAGACTTCCATGGTAATACATTTCTGTTTCACAGCTCTCCCATTAGCAAATCAGGTATGAGCTATTCTCCAAGTTTTATCAAACTAGCATAAAAGCCAAATGTTCCTGGAAGTCTTGCAAATTGGCAGCCCCTCTCCTAAAGGGTGTGGGGGAGTGGGTTTCTATCCCAATCATTCCTAATTTGGCACCTACCAGATCAGTAGCAGGACGAATGTGGGCAGGGGTTTCCATATTTACATTTCTAAGAACCTGAGGGAATTCCTTACCAGGAATTTTGGCAGCCAGGCAAGCTCACCTGTAAATTGCCCAAAGAAATCGCCCCCTCCGGGCAAAGTTGCCTAAAATGGTCTGTGTTGAAGGGACCACCCCCTTCTGCCTGTCCCTAAAATCCTCCCATAGAGTTTTGGCCAGCACCACTGAAACCACCGCTACCAGCAAGCTGACTCAGACTGCGAGTCGCCTAAGTTCTTTGTAAGCAACCAGCGTTCTCAAGCTTCCTCTTACCGCTTCTATCCTTTCTCACTCTTTCTCTCCCCTCCTCCTTAGGATACAGTCATTCCTGAATCATCCAGGATCCTATTTCAATAATCTGAGAGAGAGAGAGAGAGATTTGTCTTCTTCCTGATTTTTTTCCTTAGCTTTTCAAGCTCTGTCCCTCCCACCCAGTTTTCCTCTGAAAAACAGATAATACCCATTGGAAATATTCTCCCTCGCGCCAATTCAATCCTAAGGAATCAAAGCACCGCCTCGTATTTAAGCTAGCAGGCAGACAAGCCGCATCTCTGAGTAAAGTCCACGATCCAGGGTGGAATAGTTCAGAATTATTATCTTCATGCGGGGGCTACCCTGCGATCACCGGGAACAAGAAGAGTATTTGGTATTCTCGATATTAGTGGTTCTTAAACTGGGGGTAACTAAACAAGGGGGGAATTTGGGCATATCCTGGGGGTAATGGAGCAATTTGTAATTGCTTGTGCGTCCGGTTTGGGGCTGCCGCTGCCCAGACGCTTGCGTAAAACAGTATGCTTTTATTTGGGGGGGTATAATTACATTATTCGGATCGGGGAAACGGGTAATTGGGTCACACTGTTTAAGAACCACTGCTCTATATTCTTAGAAGCGCTGTCCTTTTTTAATGCATCATTTGTCTTAGGATCGACCCGCCTTATACCCACCTAGGCTCCCAGCTCTAGCTTTCCCGACACCTGCTAAATCCCGGCCTCCTCACGTGCAGAGCAGAGCACTTCGAATCTTGGGAGTGCGCATGCGTGCATATTTTCATGTCTCTTGGGCAAAAGGGCAAGTAAGGTGTGTTCCAGGAAAAGAAAGTCGCCCAGATCTGCGAAGCTCGCAAACAGAAGTTACCTGAACGTCTTCTGATTTAGAAGCTCCACCTCTTAAAAACCCGAAGGCTCGTAGCTTAGTCAGCAGAGGGGAAAACCACTTTGCACCCGCTTACAGACCGTTCCCTTTTTTATGGTATTACCACTTCCCATGTTCCGGGAATGATCCCTGGCAAAATACAAAAAAAAAAAATCACGTTTAGGGCTGAGCCCTGCTGAGTCCAGGCACATCTCCAAAAGCAGCAGCACCGCCGCCAAAAAAAATCAGCCGCTCATTTCCTCAACAACCAACAGCCACGCAGCATCAAGCACTCACCCAAATCAACAACAGCGATCGCTCAAAATGAAATTCCGCTACCCTTAATAATCAAATATTAAACTCAACGACTCAGTGGCTGGGTGCGCAGGACACCTTAACCAGGTAACTCACTTCCCTACTTGGGGTGTTTGCATAAACGAACCGGGCGGGTTGGGTTCGCATCATATACTAGGTTAGACAGGGGATTGGCTGGTTTGTGATCCATGCGAGCACAATCACTGTTTAATTTCTAGGGCTAAAATATGTATTTTTATAGCGGGCCTGCCAAACGAGGCACTAAGAATCAGCACTCCCGAGCAAGTCACGCCCCCGATCTAGGCTCTACCCGTTAACCAAATACAGTAAGCAGGAATGAAGTCAGCACATGCTCAGAGGCACTCCCCTTTCTACCACTACCGCCTACGTGCGTGCCATCGAAAAGAGGTGATAAAGGTTAAACGGCGCATCAAGCCGCCCATTCCAATCAACCCCCACAGTACTACAAAAACTAGCCGGTTTACCGAGGTGAGCTCAGGACTACAGTCCAATCAGCCACGCCTACGCGGGAGATACTTCTGCGGAACAGAGGAGCGGAATCGGGCTGTGCAAAGCTCCGGAGCAAGAGGCTGGTGCATTGCAGCTGTGGTTCCGCGCGGATCCCTTCCCTCCCCGTAGTATGCGCAGCCCGCGGGGATCCTTTTGGTTACATACCTTCCGTGCCGAAGGCGACGGCGCAGCTGTTCAGCGGCCGGATCCTTCGCATCTGGCTTCCTCGCTCACTGTCCCACCAACGGCGCGGGCTGCGGGAGCCGCACGCTTCCCCTTTCCCTTCTGTAGCTGAGCCACCTGGAGGAAGGACGCCGAGACGCCTCCGGCGCCGCCTGCGAGGGAGCCTCTCGCGCTGGCTGTGACAGGGCTCGGGCGAGCTCCTCTCCCGCTCTTGTGGCGGCTCCCAGCGGCTCCCAGCTCTTGCGGCGGCTCCAAAGGCTTTCTGCCCCTCCCTTCCCGCGCGGTCCTCCTGACCTGCTTGTGACTCACCAGAGCGCGAGTGGGGTCGTGTGTGTGTGTGCGCGCGAGTGTCTGTGTGTGTCGGGTGCGGGAACGCTTGCAAAGGGCGACGCGTCTCTTCTCTCCGTTCGTCGGGGCCAACTACAACAGACGGAGAATCCACACTCCCCCTTCCCCCCTCGTCGCCAAAAGCAACAGGGGCGCCAAAGGTCGCTTCCCGTTCCCGCCAATTTTGCCCCACTTTCCCCCTTTTCTTCCCACGCACGCAGCCGGCTTCAGGTGATTTCCTCCTCCTGCCTGGGAAGGAAGCGGCTTTGGAGGCGGCGCTGGAGCCAAAACGCCCGGCTGAGTGGAAGAAGAAAAGCTTCCACTTTCCCAGGAGTTACGGAGCGCGGAAACAAAAGCGCAGGAGGAAAAGAGCTTCGTTCAGCTATTGTTAGCCAACCTTCCATTGTCCTGAGGGAGGCGGCCGGCGACGAACTCCGCGGATTACTAAGCAACTGAAAGAAATGCTTCTCCACGCAAGTGACAAATTTCTTAAGGCAGAAGGAAGGCGTTTTCCCATTAGGAAGTTGGGTTTAGCTCCTCTTTGTGTAGCTGTGTGGATACCTGTAGAGAAGATTGGGCCAACAAGACTTCAAGTTGACATTACTTCCCTCTTCTGTGACTTTAAAGGGCTAAAGGACGAAGAATAGTTGCAGCCCTCCCCTCCATAAAAGATGGGTAACTTTGGCCTGGCTAGGCTCCCCCTGTTAGTGTGTATGTCAACTAAGCATTTTTGGGCGGACCTTAAAGACTAGCCAAGATGATATGGCAAAAGCTTTCCTGGAGGAGCATTCCATCAATGGTTACAACCATTCCAACATGGTGCCCTCCAGGTGTGTTGGACTTAAACCCCCATAACATCTCACCATGGTGGCCTTTTGCTGATGGCTGCTAAATTCCAGTATATTTGGATAGGAGCACACTGGGAAAGGCTGCTGTAGTTCATAAAAACCAATGGCACAATAATTCCATTCAAAATGCCATCATGCTCTCTGTTGCCATATTTCTGCCTCATTGGTATTCTATATGCCTGGAATTTAACACTCCACAACAGACATCATCTGTGCCTTCCCTGCTTTTTTCTAGAGGATCTCAAAGCCCAGGGTGCAAAGGGATCCTTGAAATATGAAAATTGGACTGATTTCTACCCAAAGAAATGCCTTCATAATAAGCCAAAAAAATTAAACCTGTTCTCAACGCGTTTAGACTAAAATGTAATTACCTATCTTGTGACTGTGTGTTGTACAAACTCAGCCAATGTGATTATTTTATGGCTCAGTATTCAGCAAGCCCAAGTAATTGGGTTAATGGAGTAAAATAGTTCTGTTTTCTGTGAGTTAGAATGGCATGTAAACACAGCCTTTATTATACCAGAATATGAGAGAGGATCAGCTGAGTGTGTCACTGTACTTTTAAAAGTACCCCTCCACCCTTTAGGTTGGAAGAAGTCAGATCATGGGTTTAGTGCCACTCTCAGTAGGCATAGGAAATAAGAAAAATAACTCATCTTACTAGTTTTTATAAACACCACCATATTTAATACCTATTGATGTTTCTTTCCTAGAGAGATCATTAAACAATGTAAGCTGTTTTCCGACTAATTCCCTATAAGCGAGCAAGCGCACGCAGATTAACTGACCACGGGGATAAACCAGTTTATATTCAAAAACACACCTAGTTGGTAAAATGCAGTTTTTAGTTGCAGATTTTAAAAACCTTCAGTTTAGAATAATATTTATATCTTCGGAGAGATGAATAATTTCATGATCACATTTTCCTAACATAACTTCTTTTTGTTCTGCTGTTATCAAGACAAAATATGTAGAATCAAAATATATTATGGCAATATAAATAATACTGATTTCTGCCTGCAATGTTATCAATAAATAATACTGATTTCTGCCTGAATCTCTATAAAACAAATGCAGAAAACTAGCTTTAGGGGGTCTGAATAAATGTTTTGTTTGCTAATGCTCTATTTAAAGACACATAAAACACAAATGTTGGTGAAACCTCGTAAGTTTTCTAAATAGAAGTTTGTATTAAATATAATGCCCCTATCCTCCATTTAAGTATAAATGGATATCTTTTGCTTTTCTTCTCCATACCATCCTACTGAGATAATGCAATAGACCTCTGAGAAAATTTAATCTGTATTCTCTCTGTTGTGACTATCAGAGGTGAACATCTTTCCCTAGAGACTCAGACTTAAATCACCACATAAACATCATCAAATCGCCATCTATTTGTGGGTATATGACTCCCAAGAGGAACAGAATACATGGATAATAAACACATGGACTGTTCTGCTTACAATACTCTGTAAGTTGTATATAGTCCAGAAATATGATGTCTCGAATCTAGTGCTTGAATTACAGAAGTGAAACAATTGGGATTTGTAATGAGCACTTTGATAATCAAACCCTTGCCAAGCATGAGCAAGCAGGGAGAATGATAAAATATTTTGGGCCAAGTAAATTCATTCATAAACTATGAAGGTGCTCCGAAGGAGAGGGAATGAATGCCTGTTTTTAAATCGGGGTGCTGAGCCCCAACTTCCCTTCCAGGTCTATCCCAATTTGTCCTTTCTGTCTTTAGGAAGGATTGCATATAATGTTAGTGTTCAAGAGTTGACAGAGGCAAGATTACCTTTTTTACTTCCAATCCCTTGAATGCAGTTTCAAGATGACCTACAATCATAGTCTTCCAAGACTAAGGAGTAAAAATCATTGCCCCATTCCAAGATGCTTCAGGTTTTAGTAACAAGTCCCTTGCTACCATCTCATGCAAAAGGGAAATAAAGAAATTGCTTATACCCAATCCTCAGTCTTACTTAATGTGAGCGTGTGGTTAACCATTCATCTATTCCAGCAGTTCTGTGAAAGAGCATCAAGCTGCTTTTCCCCTTTGTAGACCTAAAGCCCATGAACTGAGAATCAGAAGTTCCTGCAAATGGAGAGATGGATTGCCCACACATTCCACAGACACGCAGTGTTTAAAACAAACAATATAAAACCACAAAAAGGCTAGTTTTATTGTGGTTTCAAATCCAAGGCAGAAATGAATAAGCTCATCCCTAAAACACAGTTTGTTATCCTGGTATCACCAAGGTTCAGAGTTCTCCTGCATAAAACAGGGTCCTCATGTACAAGTTTCCTATAAAGGTATTGAGAGACTTGATCAGAATTAAACATGTTTGCCCAGTAATATTTCATAGGCATCAACATTAATTGAGCTTGATTTTCTTTGAAAAGGATAAATCACTAAAGAGTGACTGATGATACTTCAAAATACTTGATTTGTTTACAAATAGATTGTAGAAGAAAAGAAAGGGCATACATATTCCTGTTAGGCAGCAAAATGTTGATCTTACATCAGCTTTCCAGTGAAAGGTACTCTGAATTAAATACTGTCTTTCCTCACCTTCTCTTCTGTGCCTTTTACTGGCCAGGTTCATACCTTGTGCTAAAAAAACCCAAATAAATAAGGTTATGGCTTAACACGATAGTGAACTAAGTCTCCTGTCTAAACTGTTTCCCCTTCCTTCGTATTTATAGAGTAGGTTTTTACCTGTACTGTTTAGCTTCCCATTCAGAGCGCTCCAAAGATATTGCTATCAGGAATCATATTCTGACAGTCCATTCCTATAAATGGGCATCATGGACTATCGAGAAATTGTGGGATACCAGGCTTTTACATTTCTTCTTATAAATTTCATCCTGTTTGTTTCAGCCCACTGTTCAGGCCTTTCTTTTTTTTCTCCTCTAAAGTGTTGAGTACCTCTCCTAGTTTTGTATTGTCTACACATTGGATAACCATGCTCTCTCATCCAGGTCATTAATAAAAACATTGAACAGTATTGGTCCCAGGATGAAGCCCTGTGGCAGTCCACTTTGAGACTTGCAAGATTGATGTCAGCCTTGTGAGGCAGTCCAGACAGGAAGCACACACAGATGAGCTAATTCTACTTTATTGTAAGGCTACATTAACAGAATCTTGCAAGTCTGAAAGTACATTGCTCCCCCATCACCTTTACAGCCCAAGAAACTGGGGATGGTCCCTTCTGAGCATTTGCCATGCCCACATTCCTTCCGCAGGCTAAACTGCCTCTTATCCGACTGTTCCCCTGGCTGCGGCTCTTCCTCTGTCTCCCAAGGTCATTCCTACATACCATTACCCTGAGTCATGCTTTTACACTTGTTTTCCTCTATGGTCCAGAATGTGACTGTGCGGACAGTTATCAGTGCGGTAAAATCAGCCCATGTGACACCACTGTTACGCGAGCTGCATTGAGTACCAGTTTGCTTCCAGGTCCAATTCAAGGTGTTGGTTATTACCTTTAAAGCCCTACATGGCAAGGGGCAAGGTTACCTGAGGGACAGTCTCATTCCCATCACATTGGCCCGCCCCACCCGATCATCCAGAGAGGGCATGTTACGGACCCTGTCCATAAGAGAATTTCATCTGGTGGGGTCCAGGAAATGGGCCTTCTCTGTGGTGGCCCCCGCCCTCTGGAACATCTTGCCCCCGGAGATGAGGCAGGCCCCTTCACTCCTGACCTTCCGGAAGGCCCTGAAGACTTGGTTCTGCCGTCTCGCCTGGGGTGGGAAAGTGGGTAACCATTCTTGGGGGTGGTTCACACCCTAGCTTCTCTCCCACCAGCTTGGAATTTTATAGCCTCTTGGATTTTATATTTATTTATTGCATTTTATAATTGTAATGTGTTTGATTTTTATGAGATTTTAACATTTATGGCCGTAGTTTGATTTTTATTGCAAACCGCCCAGAGTCCCTCTTTTGGGGGAGATGGGCGGTAATTAAATTTGAATAATAAATAAACAGACAAATAAATAAATAAATAAATCTGTTCTCTGGCATTCACAACCTTTCCCTGACCATCCTAAGGAACTTGTCCTGCCCAGGAAGTTCTTATCTTTCCCAGATGTTCCCAATAGATCCTCTTCCTTAAGTCTTTTTAGTTTTTCTTCCATAATGGCACAAAGTTGTACTTCCAGTGGATTCTGTTTGGATAGGACAACAAACAGTACACAAAGCTTCTTTTGCTCTCTACACTGCTTGGAGTTGATTGGCATCTCGCACACCCACTTCCTCTGCCAAATTTGCATGCAAAAGTCCCCTGTTCTTTTCCTTGTTTTCTTTCTCCGTGAGCATACCCTCTGGGCAGCTGTCTTCCTTATACGTTCCTTGAAACTGCCCGCTCTAAGTCAAGATGCAAAGAGTACCCAAACACACATAGTGGGCAATCAGCAGCACTTCTTTGTAAGATAAACTATTTATTACTAACTTGAGAGAGAGTTGAAACTGCATGCTCCAATATAGTGTCTGGGTTCACATATCACAGTAAACCATTATTTGCTTATCACAGTTTATTAAATTCTACAACTGGCTGATTCACTTTCTACATTAATATATAAACCATGGTTTACAAATCGCAAAGGTTGGGGTCACAGATTATACTAAACCAAAACTAAACAAATTTTATGTCTTAGTATGATGTATTAACCCAGACAAATAGTAAATCAAAGTAAACCCACTTGCTCTGATTGTAGTCCTGTAGTTGCAATCTTGTTCCCTGCTTTTCTCTAGCTCACTAGATGTAAATATGTGTATGTGTGTGTGTATATACATATACTACACACACACACTACATACATACATACATACATACATACATACATACATACATAGAGGGGAAGCAGAGAAATGACTGTTTTTCCATGAGGAAAACTCCACTTTTTCTGTTCTGCATTATAGTAGCAATTTATAATGTTACTCCCATTTCAGAACTGAAGGAGATGTCCCTGAAAGCGACTGGCCCAAAACCACCCAATAACTTCCATGACTGAATGGGGCCTTAACTTTGCTTTGTTCAGAGTATTTATGTCTTCAGTACAAGACTGAGCCAGTGCATAAGTGAATAAGGCACCAACACAATCATATACACTCTTTCTCTTGTGTACAGCACCTTCTTCATACTATTACCCAGCAATTCTGATGAGGAATGCTTTTTTGCCAGTCTCAGGAAAGAAAAATCAATCTGTTTCTTGCCATCCAGAGAGACAGGTTTCACAGCCTATACAAAGGAGGAAATGGAAGCTGCACCCTATTTTTATTCTGAATAAAAATATCATTAGATGAGAAATAAGCTTCACTGCCATTATGTGAAAGTATAACTATTACCAGTGAGGTCCATATATATGAGATGTGACTATTCTATACAGATCACTTACTTCAAGGGATGGGCAATGTTTTAGAGGACAAATACCATTGTTAATATTTGGGGAAGGGGAAAGGTAACACAAATAGGTGGCTAGCTTTTTTATTATTTTTCCTGTAACTTTGCAGGTTCTTGTTTTTAAAATTATATTGAGTTTAGGGTTTATACTACTGGTTTGTGTGTGTTCTGCTTCCAAATAGTGGAAAACACACAACTAGGCTTTGAGGGTTGTGTGCAGCTCTGGGACTAAAGGTTGCCCATCCATGGCTTGCCTTCAAGTAAGTATACAGTAATGAAGGAAGCATTCAAACATGTGATCCCTGCACACTTAACACCTGCAGACCAAAATAGCATCAGCAGTACTGTGAGACATTGCTGTTCCTATCTAGCGTGGTTAAAGCTGTAATAATTCAAAGCACACTTAGACTGTAAGCCTATACTCACTTATGAGAGTGTAAAACCCACTGATTGCACTGGAACTTGCTTTCTAGTCAGCCTTTATAGGATTTCATTGTTAGAAGGGAATAAATCTCACTGAACTCAGTAGGAGTATCCATAAAATTGTTTTCCACACAAGCATGAGCTTCTATCTTATTAGAGCAATTTTTGCACTTTAAGGGAAGAAAAGGTTTGGAGGTAACTTTCCATGAAAAAAGTAGCATATTCTTCAGGTCCTGTTTTTTAACTGAAGTTGCATGTAGGTAGTAATCTAAACCAGAAAATGTTTTCAAAATGAGTCCACAACAAAACTTACTCTGCTGGATATCTTTAATGCTTTTGCAATATGTTTATCTTTTTCTGTTTCCTACTATTCCATAGACACCTAACCTACTTGGAAGATAAGTCACCAATCTGACCAGAAGAATGGCTAAGTCAGCATTTATAGTCAACATGTTTGTTTGTGTTGGAATGTTCAGTAAGAAATACATATTCTATTAGTTATTTCAACAATTACTAAAGAAAGATTTAAAAAGAAAAAAAGGTAAGCACACTAAAACTAAAGAGATACTGTCTCAATATACTTTGCACTATCAACAGTCTCTGATTCCACCACCATTGAGTTAATGAAAATATAGTTATGACATTTAAAGTTTTTCTTAAGTAGTTTTACTGATGTAGTGGGGCTGTTTTGCAAGCACAGAAAGACACTCAATATTTTGATAAAATAGAAAAAACAGGAACATGGAACAGATGTTTAAGCAAAACATGGCAACAGCAAGCTATGTGGATTTAAAATGCTTAGATAAACTAAAAAATGTTCAGCTATCTCCTGAAGATAAAGAAGTTTATGTTTTAATTCATTTGTAAGTTTTTCTAATAATCCATTCATCTTCTTCATTGAACTGAACTGTAACATCTTGGAGTTGGGGGAAAGTAAATTCCATGTCTACATTATTTTTCCAGTTAGAGCCAGGCATTAGTACTAAGAAGAGAAATTCTGCTCCATTTTTTCCCCTACTGGTTCTAATTAAATTTGATGAATGAGATTTTTTTTTTCAAAAGGGAAAGACTTGGAAAAAAATCTTGCAGGTAGAATATGGTGTTCTTATACTTAGTTACAAAAGTGGCCAAGGATGGATGTGAACATCCCATCTTTCTTTGTATAGTCAGTGCAAGAATCCAGTATTGTAAACCACCCTGAGAGGTGATCCTGTTGCAACACAGAATCACCACTCTTCTAGACAGACTGTTTCACTGATTAATAGTTCTTGCCATCAGGAAATTTCTCCTAATATTCAGCCTGAATCTATCTTTAATTTCAACTTGTTCTTTCCAATTTCATCAAACAACAGGTCCATTTTGTCTTACATGTGGTATTTGTAGACTTCTATCATATCTTCCCTCTTTGCCAACTAAATCTGCCCAGTTCTTTTAACTGTTCCTCATAGGTCTTGGTATCCAGACCCATTATAGTTCTGGTAGCTCTCCTTTGAAACAACTCCAAATTCTCCATGCCACTTCTAAAGTATAGTGTCCAGAGCTGGGCACATATTCCAAGTTGGTCTAACCAGTGGAGAGTCACAATGGGATGATTATTTCTATGGATTTATTACTTCTATTAATGCAAGCCAAGTTTACATTGATCTTTCTGGCTGCTACATCACACTGCTTCCTCATATTTAGATGGCGGTTGCTAGTACTCCAAAATACTTCTTGCATGCCAGGTGCCAAATCTTTCCAGTTCTGTACATATGCATTTTTTTTCCCACTCAGGTGCAGGATCTTAACACATGTCACAGATAACCTTATCCTGTTGGATTTGGCACAATGTTCAAGCTTCTTGAACTCATTCTGAGTTGTGATTTTGTCTTCTAAGATAATATCCAACCCCTCTAGCATGTCATCAGCAAAGTTGATAAGTGTCCCTTCTTTGCCATCCTTTAGGTCATTTATAAAGAAGTTGAATATGACTGGACTGAGGATGGAGCTTTGGGTGACTGGACTGAGGATGGAGCTTTGGGTGACCCCACTCTATATTTCCCTCTAGGACAATGCAATACCATTTATGAGCACCCTTTGAGAACGATTAGTCAATCAGTTGCAAATTCCTCATATCACAGTACCATCCAGCCCATATTTATCTATCTTTTCTACAAGTATATTATGGGAGATCTTGTCAAAAGTTTTACCAAGATGAAGATACTACATATATAGTAATATCTTGGTCTTCCAAACTTGTCATAAAAAAAGAAAAAAAGGATAGTCTGATTCTTGTTCTTGACAAACCTGTTGTGGTTCTTAGTAATGGTAGCTTTCCTTATGAAATGTTCATCGACCTGGTGCTTGACCATCTATTTTATTACCTGTCCCAGTACGGACATTAAACTAATGAATCTGTGGTTTTCAAGGTCCACTCTCTCCCTCTCTTTCTCTCTCTGAACATTGGGCTGTGTTTGCTTTTCTCCAGTGTTCTGGCACTTCACCAGTTCTCTAGGAGTTTTCAAATATTACCATCAGTGGTTCTGAAATCACTGCCTGTAGTTTCTGTGCCCTGATGTAATTCATTTGGTCTTGAAGACCTATGTTTATTTAAGGTAGCAAGCATAGGATCTAGCTATGCCTTTATCAATCCTGAGTTGTATTCCCCCTTTTCCTCAAACCAACATGCTTCTTCAATCTCTTGTTTTTAATTTCAGACATACTCCCACCCTCTTATCTGCTTTATATTTCTCGCCAGCCTCATCTCATCCTTTCACCTTTCTGACTCAATCTCTACAGCAGTGTTACTCAACCTTGGAAGCTTGAAGATGCGTGGATTTCAACTTCCAGACTTCCCCAACCAGCATTCTGGCTGGCAAATTCTGGGAATTGAAGTCCATGCATCTTCAAGCTGCCAAGGTTGAGAAACACTGTTCTACAGGCTCTCAATCTATCTGTTCGTACACCTCCCTGCTTATTAACCCCAGTTCCATTTCCTGTTCATTTCCTTTTTGCTTCTCATCTTCTCAGGGAGCTTGCTATTCATCCCTACAGGCTTCACCTTGCTAATGATCTTGGTGTTGATCCATATAAGATAATTTATACCTGTGCTTTCATTATCTTCTATTGCCCTTTGACTTATTTATCCTTTAGAATTTCAATGTATTCTGCCTATTTGTTGCTTGAATTCTTTAAAATCTGCCTTTCTAAAATCCAGGAAGTCCTCCTTTTAACGTCTTTCCTAATTGTTTTGAACTCCAATATGATGTGATCATTTACGTCAAGATACCTTATTCAGTCCATCAAACAATCCCTTTCTGTTCATCTGGATTAATTCAGAATAACTAAGTCCCCTTCCTTTTTCTTCTAGCTTTTAAAAAATTACTACCAAGACAGATCAGAAATCTGTTTGGCTTCCCACTGCTAGCTGACTTACTTTTGCAGCTGCTAGAGCAGTAGATGAAGTCTTCATTACCAAAATATCTTGCTGTCTTGGGAGCTTGGTGAGCTGATTGAGAAAGATCTTGTTCACATACCTATTCTGGAAAGGTAGCTTCTGGTAAATTCCCACAATGATATCACTTCAGTTTCTTATTCCTTTTAATCTCACCCAGATTTGTTTCCTTAGTACCCCCTGCTTTCCCTGTCAGATCGGTAATCAGCAAGATTTCATCTTCTTTAAAAAGACGTATGAGTAAATAACCCTGATTTATTCCATGCAGACTATATTTAGCCAGAGTCATGGTGATCTGCAATAATTTGCAATATATTTTTTTTCTTTTGATGGGGAGAGCCTCATTTCTTAGCACTGTAATATGATATTGGTGGTTCAGCAGGGACAGGCTTCAGCAGTAACCCACCTGTCCTTGATTATTTCTCCTAACGCAATAGTGGGCAGTCTGCAGCATCTAAGCCAGTGATGGTGAACCTTTTGGGCTCGATGTGTCAAAAATTGGGGAAATGCCTAACTTGACTCTGCTGGCATGTCACACCGCCATCAAACAAAAGAGAAACTATTCTTTACATATTCATTTATTTTTTAAAAAATACAATCCAATTGTGTGAAGTGGTTTGAGTTACCAAAGAAACAGAACAAACAAAGGGCACTGCAGCTCCACCCACCCAACTATCTCCCCCCATCTCTGCCTTTTGGCCACCCTGCGCCCTATCTTGCAGGGCAGCAAGCAGCCCCAGAACTGCACAACTCTGGGGATGCTTGGCATGCCCTGGGAGGCCTGGCCCAGTCCCAGGCACAGTTGCCCTTGCCACCTCTGAGAACCCTGCTGCCCTGCCCTCCACTGCCCCAGCAAACCTTGCTTTCTTTTTGCTCCCTCTTGCACGAAGCCAGTTCCTGCAGAAGCTGCTTGCCATTTGCAAGCGGCTTCTCCAGGAACCAGCTTTGTGTGAAGCCAGCAACAGCATGCCCCTTCACTCAAAGGCACCCCTTCACCCCAAGGCATGCCCCTTGTTGGGTGTTGGTGAACGCTGGTATGTCACCCAAAACATCGTGGCATGTCACCTTTGACAATCATGTCATAGGTTCGCCATCACTGACCTAAGCCTTTCTTTATTTATTGTGAGGAGCTTCCTCACAACACACAGGAAGCTTCTATCTATCTATCTATCTATCTATCTATCTATCTATCTATCTATCTATCTATCTATCTATCTATCGTGTAAGTACCAGTACCAGTAAATCCTACCAGTGGCTGGAAAGGGCTGGACTAAAAGACAGCACTGAGGCACTGATCATAGCAGCACAAGAACAGGCACTAAGCGCCAGATCCATAGAAGCAGGGCTCTACCACACTAGACAGGACCCGAGGTACAGACTGCACAGAGAGGCCTCAGAGACAGTCCAACACATAGTGGCAGGGTGTAAGATGCAGGCAGGAACAGCATACACTGAATGGCACAACCAAGTAGTTGGCATTGTGTAGAGGAACATCTGCACAGCATATGGGCTAGACCCTCCCAAGTCCAGATGAGAGATTCCACAGAAGGTTGGGAAGAATGATAGGGCTAAGATCCTGTGGGACTTCCAGATCCAGATGGACAGTCAGGTACTGGCCAATCAACCAGACAAGGACCAGAAGACAGCAGTGGTGTCATGAGTACTGATGGTGAGCAGGAGGGGGCCTCTATCCATGGGGGAAAACGCATGCGTAGTACTGAGGAGTTAAGCAGCCATTCAAAGAGATACAGATCAGACCTGTCTTAACCTCTGGGGTTTATCTGTCTGGGTTTTTCCCACGCTTCTTCAGTTTGTTAGGATTTTCTGTCTAATGTAGCAGTAATAAAGCACTAGAGACCTATTCCTTGTCTCAGCGTGGTTCCTGGCTGTTAGGACAGGTGGTGATAGATGTAGCAGTGCCAAGTGACAGCAGCATCAGGAAGAAGGAGTATGAGAAGCTGGAGAAGTACCAGGGCCTGAAGGAGGAACTAGAGAGGATGTAGAAAGTGAAGGCCAAAGTGGTCCCAGTGGTGGTAGGGGCAGTCAGGGCTGTGACTCCTACACTGGGAGAGTGGCTCCAAGAGATTCCAGGAACAACATCAGAGCTCTCTGTTCAAAAGAGTGCAGTGCTAGGAACAGCTAAGATACTGCGCAGAACCCTCAAACTCCCAGGTCTCTGGTAGAAGACCAGAGGCTGAGGAAGACACATACCACCCATAGGGGTGAAAAGGGAATTTTTACTGCAGCCATTATAGCCTGCTTTGTTTATGACAACTGAGGACTGGTGGTGTAGTCTTCTGTTAGTCTGAGGTAGGAAATACACTATACTTGTAGTGTAAATCCTATGACAGGAATAACATATTTGAAAAAGAATGAAGGAAGCCCTCAAACTCTTCATCCTTCAGGGTAACAAACACAAAAGTCCTAATCCTCTCTACTTGCATCATCAACCTGTCTACTGGGGCCCTAGGGTTCCTACCAAAAGATTCCATAGCCCTGTACTATTGCCTGGAGGTAAGAAAGTGCCATTTGATTAATTACTATATCATTTATTCTGCTTTTTATAATCTTTCCCCAGCTTTTCCCAATAACACCAATAAGAGGGGAAATTAATATTTTACTACTGTGAATAATTATTTAACAAAGACAGAAAGGAGGACATGAGAACAGAAAGAAAATAATCAAAGACTTGAGGTGGGCGGGAAGTGATTTTGAAGTAAACACAACCCCAGTCACCTGATATTAATCCCTTAAGACTGGATTGGTCTATCCAGATGGTCTGTTTTCATTCTTTAGCATCATTATTATTTTCCCTTCCCCATTTCCCCAAGCTAGTATCCTTGCAAGGAGAGGGTCATGCACACAATCCTATCACTACCCCACAAATTGATTAGATGGGCACCCAGACAACTCTTGCCTTGATACTGGTCTTGCCCATCAGGACAATAACAGATGCTTGAAATGGCTGAAGCTTACTAACATCGTTCTTTGTTCAAAATTGTTATGTGGCTAGCCCAGGAGAACTGGAGGGTGGGAGATGTACTTTGGAGATATCATGCTGATTATGAAAGTGCTTTTCTCAGTACCAGAATATCTGATCCCTCTATTATTCCCTCCATCCCCCACCTCTCAGTCTGCTATGAAGAACAGGAAAGGGATTTATTTGATTTGAGCTTCAGGCACCATGGAAAACACACCTGTGACTGTCACTCTGTTTGTTCTCCCTGAGTTCAAAAAAGAACATAAGGTTATCTAATCAGACCTTTAGACTTCCCAAATTCCACAAGTTTATTTCTTTTAAATGATTGCCCTACAGGGACATATGTTAGCTAAGGCTGAATTCCTAAACAGACTTACTTGAAAGTCAATTTTACATAAATAATATTACTCCCAACAAATATTTTTAGGATCAGGAGTGGTAAAGTTATTAGACCCATTTTAAGATGAGTTCTGAAATTCTGTGGTGCCATGACTGAACAAGGAAGAGGAAAATATCAATATCCCTACACTTTCTAGAAATGTGTGGGGGGTTTTGCGCTGAACAATTTTGTGTGCTGTCAAAACAAAGCCAGGGCTCTGAACAATCGTTTTGGTTTCACAATAGCAACCTCTATCTAGAATGAGCACTGGGCTTCTGAGATCTCTTGAGGCTACTGTTGACTGCAGTGTTCAACTTGCCTACCCTACTCAATAGCATGTTCTTTTCCTCCTCTGCCTGACTTTCCCTTTACTCCATCCACTGGTGAAGTAGCAGCTAATGGCCCAGACTACCAATGATCCACAGAGCCCTAATATTGTGGACCTGGCACTATAGGTTGAAATCTGAAAAATCTAACCCCTTGCTCAGCTCTTTTCTGTCTCTGCTGCTGCAAACAGCTGAATTGACCGGCTCTTTTGAAATGAAAGTGCAGAACCATTAACAGGTTGGAAACAAACTGAATTCTCTAATCAGGGAACAGTTTGAAAAATGTAGTGAGCTGCTTTGCTGATCCACAAGCACTACCAAATAATGCAAGTAAAAAGAATTTTTTTTGCCTCTGCTACAGTATTTGGGGGACTAGGCCTAATCCTTCTGCTTTTTACTCTATCAGGAAAAAAAACTGGGAAAGAAACCTATGTACATTTATATCAAAGTAAGTACGCTGTATTAATTTCTTTGCCAAGTATTTTGAATGCAAGACTGTCTATCCTGATTCTTAAGCCAAAGGCTACTTAATTAGCAATCCCTTGAGGATCCTTAGGGCAACTCAAAGAAGAGTGTTTATAATGCATTTCTACTTCACTGAGTGGTTCAGCTAGCAATATCTTGTTTATTTTTCTGTTTATATTGCTTGGCAGTACAAAAAGGTTGACCTAAGAATAGCTGGTTATTCTATTCCAAGATGAGGTTACAATATCCCAATGAGCCTGTTATGTTAGCTGAGTTCATGGAAGCATCCTGAGTCAGTACATTGCAAGTAGTTGGAGGGATATGAGCACCAACATCTGGCATACTGGCCAAAATGTGTCAAAACTGACTAGCACTATCCTTAATATTAGCAGGGAATGCTTCATGTGGCATGGGTACAACTAAAGCTGATAAGCCAGTCTACACCTTCTCTCCTTTATGACACAGCATTATGTGAGAGCTTTGATTGGCCAAAGCCACAATAGGTGCCCAAGGTCAATATATATGGCCCAACTGGTGACAACCAGGGTGTATGTGATATGGAATATAAATTGAATAAATTGTAAAGAGCATGAATTAACAAATGAAATGAAAGAAAAATCAATATAAAAGAAATAATTGAAAGTGTACTGATTTTGTGGAGTGCAGTTGAGGAATGCATTAAGGGAAGTGAAGGTGTACATTTAATTATGAATGAAAAGGCTCAAATATATGTCACAAAGAATGAAATGGTATCCTCTAGATTGCTGTCAGTGTGTATGCAAGTAGGGATCTATAGGCTAGTTGCATGTTTGTAGAGGAAGGGTGACCAGTGATGATAACATCTGTTCCCCTTTTCCCAGCTTTTTGTTTTTAAGGGTATTGCCCTTCAGGATCAGATGAGGTCGCCTTTTAAAAAGGAGAAATCTGCAGCAGCATAATTTGGCAGCATCAGGAGACGGACGGAAGGAAGGAAGGAAGGACCAGAGAACAGAGATACAACATTTAAGGCTGAAGAAAAAGAGCAGAGTTGAGAACAGCAGTGTGAGGAAAGAGTGGTGGCAGCAGTGAAGAGTGGCAGTGGCAGCATAGCATCCCAGAAGACATTGGGTGAGCCTCACAAGCAGCCCAGAGCACCAGTATTTTGAGTCTTAGAGAGTTGGCATCTTAAGAAAGTCTGGAGCATTGCCATCTAGAGATGGCCTGGAGCGCTTGCATCTGGAGACAGCCTGGAGTGTTGGCAAATCTGAGCAGCCCAAGCCAATGACAATTCAGAGATGCCTAGGATGAGGGCATGAAGAAGAGAACCCCTCCTCTAACCCACCTAAAGTAGCAGCAGCATTGGAGAGAATGCTGCCTGAAACTCCACTGGCCCTCCCAACAGCAAGTCCAAGTATCAGAATACACAAGTGACTTTGGGACCTGAGCTGGCTGGGGTGGGTTGTGAGAAAGTTAAGGTGATCTGAGGAACCATAGCTTTAGTGTGGGATAAAGGTAAGATATATAGGAGGAGAACATGATGGGCTGCATCAGGGATGTATGGTTGTGTGCCAGGTTCTTCTGTTTTTCCTATTTTTGGTTTTATTGTTTTTGTTTTCAGCTGTATGTATTGTTTTTATTGTTGGGTTGTAAGTCCATCCAGAGTTTGTTTTTACTACAAATGTTAAAAAAAGAAATAAAATAAAATGACTGTAAGTATAGGGTAGTAAATAGGATTAGATATAGCATAAGAACATAGGAATTAAGACAAATTTGTAAATGTTAAATTAAGAGTATAATCAAATGCTTTTGTGTGTTAAAAGTATCTCAAACAAACAAGGCTGGAAACTCAACTTTTGAGTACAAAATCTTTATTTGGTAACTTAAAAGTCCATAATTACAGGAGTTCTACTGCCTCCTGCATCTGTCTGTTACCATCCTCAAACCAAACTTATGATAATGTTACACTTCAGTGAAACAGAGATAAGCTTGGGGAAATATTGTACAAGATTCTGAATAAACACAATCTGGGGAAGAATTTAATCTGTTAAATATCTTGAATAGCTGGATGGGAACGAGAGAGAAGAAAACAGAAAAAATGATTGGGCCATTTGGAGACAAAAAAAAAGAGCAAGAATGATGACTGGTGAGAAAAGTTTGTTAATTTTGTATACATGCTTAAGCATAAGTCTGTTCATACTTTCATGAGGCAAAGGAAGGAATATAAATCTAAACACATGATTTATTTGATTGTTTATGAAGAGAAATTGAGAGAATTAGTGGAGGACACATCCTTGAGAATCTACTCCCACCCTTCTCTGCACAGCCTGGGGAGAAATTCCCCAAATGAAAGGCAGCTTTCACTGAAATGGGTGTGAATTCTCCCAATGCATGTGAAGAACTCGGTCCCCTCCCACTTCAGCCAGCGCTATTCCATTACCTAAGCTGCCTATGAGCCAGGACATTTTTTTATTACATGTATCTAGTAGTCTTGCACATTTGCAAGACATGTGGTCTGCCTGACAGGCAACTTGCATGGTAGAACAGCCACTTCAGCCAGCATTGTTTTGTCACATGTCTAATGGTCCTGTGCAAGATTGCTAGCTCTGTGTAGATAAGAAGCTCATGCAGAGAATGACCAACACTGTCATTGTCAAATGCTGATGCCTAGTGCCTTGGCAGATGCCTAGTGTCTGATCTCTCCTGCTGCCCAAGGCAAAATGATCATGGAGGCAAGTTGCCAGTGACTGACAGAGAGGACTTGCCCTCAGCAGCCAAAAGCAGCCAGTAAGAGCTGACCAGATCCCAGCCCCTACCATGTTGTCACCATAATCTCAACCAAAGCACCACATGCATTATGCATAACATAAAGCCTATATTGAATGAAATGGTTCAACTCTTCCTTAACATCTCCTGAACTCAAACCTGTATATTCCTGGGACCACTTGGCTACTGTGTAAGACCAGAAAAACATGAGGTTTCTTTAAGGTGCCACTGACACATACAGTGACTAAACCCAGATTGGCTCCAAAGCCCCTTTCCCACTTCAGATCTGAATATTGCATACCTTGACTTTCAACCTGTGCCTGTTTCCTTCCACATGCTTTTTAATATCTATGAGAGACTATATGAGATCTCAAGACATGGGGAAGATGCCACTATTATGTTGATACTATTTCTATTTGTCTCTGAGTTAGATGAAGATATGCAGATGGCATTAATTCCTCCAGAAATTGTATACTATTGATCCTGAAACAGCTACATTCATTTTCATTTTGTTTCTTAGCCTGACATGCTCTTAGATCTTGATGGAGGCCTAACTTGTCCCTCTATTAACAGATACACATTGCCCTCCTCAAAAATCTATTGATAGCTTAGCATCACATTAAGACCCACCTGAGTAGCTAAACACCACTAATATAAATGAAATAGGATCTGTGGTTTCACTGATTTTTTCTCTTTGTCTTCTTGATTGGCTTCATTGTTTTTCATAAATATTTTAGTCTTGTACACTTAAATATTGCTCTTACCTTTCTGGGATTTTGGTGGGGGGAGGGGTGAGATGTGGGAAACAAACAATGAGTGAGTGAGTGAGTGACTGAGTGAGTGAGTCAGTGAATGAATGAATGAAATGTCACCTGATGAATGATCAGGAACTGAACAAAAGGGGTTAACAGTTCATCCATGGTCCATTTAATGTGAGGGTAAGAACTGAGACCAAGCAGTGTTCTCTGACAGAGATAAAGAAAAGCCAGCAATTGGCAGTTTGACTTTGGACTCAGGCAGATTCAAAAAGCTTATGTTTTTACTGTGGCTAGATCAACTAAAGCATCACTGTGGTACAGCTGCCTTTCAGGAACCTGATGAAATACTTGTGGTTATGCTGCTTGGTGTAGGAATTAGCCTGTTCCCACTAAGCTTTGTTTTAAACCTATAAAGAAAAAGAAGGAGTAAAAAACATATCAAAGGCTCACACCCATCCAAGGCAAGTCAAAACTGTCATTTAGATTATTAGGTTGGTAGGATTACTTACCTAATAATCCCCATGGAATATAGCTAGATATAATTCTAAATAAACACACAACATAAAACTGTGTTGTAAATGTAGATAGGGGACCCACTAGACTTTTCTCCCCCTCTCCCAATCATTTGATATTTTAATGATTTTTTTTCATTTTTATACTTTTATTTGTGAATTATTTTAATGTTTTTGAAACATTTGCCTAGTTCGATATTCAAAATACCATAGAGATAGAATAAGCATCTGTCTAAAAAAGATATGTCTCAGCAGGTGGCAGCATCTGGATGACCTTGTTTGGGCTCAGGTGTAAAGCAGGGTTGGCTTGTTTAGTATGTGCATGGGAGGCTACCAGTGAATAGCAGTGCTGTAGGGTAGACTGGGAAGCTGAAAAAGCAACCTAGAAGATGATAATGCAAATACCTTCTGCACTGCTGCCAGGCAAACTACCAGGACATGCTCATGAAGTCACCGGAAGCTGAGCTCAAGTTGAAAGAGACATGAATTTAAAAAGTTTAAAAAGCTGAATGGTCTCCATTCATTCCAAGATTTTTTTAAAAAAAGAATCATTTTAAAACAATATACATCCCCAAACTACTTTGTTTTTTTAGTCCCCAGTGTTCCTGGACATCATGGCAGTGAAAGTGAGCAAAAGTCATTAAGCATCAACATTTGGTGGCAAACCAAATAGATGATTTTGTAAGCTCTGAATCACCCATCATGGTAACCTGCTATAATGGCATATGGGGAAGACCTTGGGAGACTAGGCAAAGAGACATTGCCAAGGGAATGGTCAGATAAGAGACAGCATAGCCCACAGCTGGATAGTGGGAGGGGCAAGAGGCTATAAAGGAGATGGAGGGGAGAATTGTACTTTCAGACTTGCAAGATTCTGTCAATGTAGCCTTACAATAAAGTGGAATTAGCTCACCTAGTCGTGAATCCTATCTGGTTAACCCAGCGAGGCTGCTCACTCTATTCCCTCAGCTACTGAAAAAATACCAGAAAATTTTCAGCCATAAAATGGTTATCTAATGATGTATTAAGATATGTAACTGGAAAGGTTTTATAAGTCATATTCCTCACTTCTCCATTTTCTAACCAACTAAAATGTGATAGCTACTGGTCCTATAGATTGTGGGCATCTGATAACATGAATGGAGATGTGCATTAAAATTTTGAGCTATAATGGCCATCATCCATCAAAGAGTTTAGAGTGCTTTTGGCTGCTATCTTTACTATCTACACACATAACAAAGTTCACAGTGGGACTAGGTTGTGAATAAACATACTGTATGTAGGATTGTGCAAAAAGGTTTTCTCTTCATGGGTTTAATTACACTAACTTCAGCAATGAACTGTGGCCACTGAATTTTAAATACCACTTTGGTGAGGCTTTCTGGCTATTTGCAGGGCTGGGATAACTTGATGCATGTGACATTTAGCTCACACCATTAGCCATCAGAAGACCGCTGCTACATAGACCAGCTATTTATTGTGTGAAATAGCTGCTGGATTAGAAGTGGTCTTGAAAATAGTTCAACACTTCTATTTTGTATGTGTATGCAGACAAGATGTATAAAAGCACACTGCAAAGAGTGTAAGTATTCATTTGAGTCTGGGGAAAAATTCATAGTACTGAGACAAATGTGGAAGAGGCCAAAGAGGGTCCTTTGATAATGGGATTCGTCAAGATATGGAGTTTGTGACACATCCACAAAAGAAGCTTATGATGATATCATCGGGACTTTATATTTTCTTAATTATATCAGTGCATTAAATAACCATTCTGCACAAATACTTCCATATTAAATTAATAATAATAAATCCATTCAGGGTTCTTTCTGATCTGAATATAGATCAATTCTTTAATGTTCACAAACAGGGGACAAGAACTAATTTTAACACTTGGCTGTGAATGGTAGATATGCTGATGAAACTGGACCATCTCAAATGTTCTAAGGCAGGGATGGGAAACCTGCACACACAGCCTGAAGATTTTGTGTGGTTGCCAGAGCAGCTTTCTTCTTTCCATCAACTTTGAGCGGTCATGGGTTTTGGTGGTTTGTTTGTTTTGGCAGTTTCTGGCAGTCTTTGTTGGTAAATAATACATGAGATCACATTTGGCAATTAAGAGGCAAAATAACAGCCAGTAAGACTGTTACAGTGATTACCTCCCATAGACACACACACTTTTTCAGCGGAGGCAACCACTGCTGGCTTTTGTCTAAACAAGAACAAGCGTGGTGCTCAAGCAGTAGACAGATATTCATCTCTGCTCTAGGTGATCGTTTCTATGAAACTTTCCCTTAGCAAAGTATTTTTGATCATGACACTAGAGAAGGAAGCTATCTGTCAGGTTAATTTTAAAATGTTGGCACTGGAGACTGAGTTGTAGAAAACTAAGGGTTTTTGATGGAATAACACATTCACAATCCACTCCTATATACATCTACCTACTGAATAAGGGTTGGAAGTAAGGAAGTAAGTCCTATACATGGACATTTATTCATTTATTTATCAAATTTTGTCATTGCCCATCTCCCTCAAAAGAGGGACTGATTGAGTGTGGTGGAAAGATAATAAGGGCAATACCATACAGGGCCTTTGCAGTGCTACAGAAGTGACTGTGTATCTGTGCGATCTCATGCTTTCATTTGTGTTCAGTTGCTGAATCAATTTTTTCTGGCTCACCTGTAATAGCTAGAATCTCACAAAGGCGCACTTTCCATCTGGAACCCTGAAGCTGTGCAAAGCTTTTGAGTGAGCTATTTTTCCACTAAGAACTTGTCTCACTCTTCCTCCCAGTTCCTGGGTTTAAATCAGCCTATCCAAACCTCTTCTAAAGTTTCTCTCACTGTAATATGATGACACGATGTTACCCTTTTAACAGATTCTTTTAATGAAACATGGAGGTAGTATCTTGGATCTGCAATAACTACTCTCATACAGTTGTAATCGAAATTATCCAACCCCCATTGCAAATCAGGTTGATTGTCAAAATGTACAGACTTTCAGCTGTTTGCAATGAACAAATCAAACAAAAGCAATTGAAATAGCTCAACACAACGAATGCTTCAAGTGGTGTCCCCAAAGTCAAATGAAAATGCAACTTACTGTATAATGACTTCTCCAGTCTCAAAATTATTCAACTCCCTGAACAGAAGCCATCACAACAGCACACATACAGTATGCAAAACAGGTGTTGTCTCAAGCACACCTGAAACAACTAATCAGGGGCTTCATTAGTTGCACCAGGTGTGCTTGAGCTGGAACACAAGAAATACCTGAACTGGCTAGGGGTTTGTTGAGTGTCACGTTTGACTGCATGTTAGAAATACAGTATGGCTAAGTCAAAAGAATGGTCCAAAAAGGTAAGAGAAGAGATCATCACCCTTCACAAACAAGGAACGGGATACAAAAAGATAGCGAAGGCACTGAATGTTCCTAGAGACACCGTTGGAAGCATAGTTTGCAAGTTCAGAGTTCAAGGAACAGTGGTTAGACTACCTGGACGGGGCAGAAAAAGGAAGCTGTCAATGGCTGCAACCAGATTTCTGAGAAGGCAGGTGGAGAGAAATGCTCAAGTGACTGCAAAAGACCTGCAGCAAGACTTGGTGGCAACAGGCACTGAGGTTTCAGTGAGCCCAGTAAGGCGCGTACTAAACACAGAAGGTTTCCATGCCAGAACTCCAAGACGTACACCACTACTGACCCAAAAGCACAAGAAAAGTCGGCTCCAATATGCTCAATCTCATATAAATAAGCCACAGAAGTTTTGGGATTCTGTTCTGTGGAGTGATGAAACAGAACTGGAACTTTTTGGCCTGATGGATTAGCGGTATGTCTGGAGGAAGAAGAATGAAGCATTTGCTGAAAAGAACACTCTTTCTACGGTTTCTTGGTAGTTTGCCACTCTTCAAATATTATCTATTTCCAATCCAAGAATTCTTCATCTTCCCTGATAAATTGCAGAGTGCATAGGTTTACCTCTAGCCCCTTCATCTTCTGTTCTAGGAGGGCAAACAGCTTCCATTACAGCGCATACAGTATAGTTCTTTTTACATTTAGGGGAGAAAACAATCAATGGCACATCCCCTGCAGATCTCAAGAGCAGTTCCATCAATTTCTATATTCCTCAAGTGGAAAAAGAAGAAAAGGAAAAGAAAAAAAAAGGAAAAAGGTACCTTCTTTTTTATCTTCCCTGGCAAACTTCTGTTTACTCTCCCTATTCACTCACTCAATGAGCCACTTTGGGAAATGAAGATAATGCCAGAGGTTGCTGCTTTGCTTCTCAGAATGAAATTTGTCTTTAATTTTTTTTTTAATTTAAAGGCATGTAAGGCTGGAAGGTCAATGAATAATGCCATGTACGGCATCCCAGCTGAACTGTTCAAAATCTTGCAAGATGATGCTGTCAAGGTAATGCATGCTATATGCCAGCAAATTTGGAAAACACAAGAATGGCCATCAGACTGGAAAAAATCAACTTATATCCCCATACCAAAAAAGGGAAACACTAAAGAATGTTCAAACTATCGAACAGTGGCACTCATTTCACATGCCAGTAAGGTAATGCTCAAGATCCTGCAAGGTAGACTTCAGCAGTTCATGGAGCGAGAATTGCCAGACGTACAAGCTGGGTTTAGAAAAGGCAGAGGAACTAGAGACCAAATTGCCAATATCCGCTGGATAATGGAAAAAGCCAGGGAGTTTCAGAAAAACATCTATTTCTGTTTTATTGACTATTCTAAAGCCTTTGACTGTGTGGACCATAACAAATTGTGGCAAGTTCTTAGTGGTATGGGGATACCAAGTCATCTTGTATGCCTCCTGAAGAATCTGTATAACGACCAAGTAGCAACAGTAAGAACAGACCACGGAACAACAGACTGGTTTAAGATTGGGAAAGGAGTACGGCAGGGCTGTATACTCTCACCCTACCAATTCAACTTGTATGCAGAACACATCATGCGACAAGCTGGTCTTGAGGAATCCAAGGCTGGAGTTAAAATCTCTGGAAGAAACATTAACAATCTCAGATATGCAGATGATACTGTTGAGGTTTTCCTACTAATAGATTATTGTGCCTAGTCATTTTGGCTGAGTGAAAAAGGTTGCAAGTTATTGTCTCCTCGCACGTGCTTCATGCAAAATAGCCTGGGGGAGGACCTGCCCGGACTTGTTCTTCACTTCTTCTTTTTCTCTCTGCTGGAAATGTAGCTCAGCAAGGCTTGCTCCAAAAAGGGAGCTAGGTCCTTTAAATGTTTTGCTTTTGTTTTTGTTTTCTGTAAATAAATTATTTTTATAGAAATGCTTGGTGTGTGACTTTTTTGACCTCTCCTGGGCTAAAGGCTTTCCCAGCATTCTGCAACAGGTTATGGGCCCAGTAAACAACGCAGTAAAACCCAGAGAGAAAAGAGAGGTCAGCTCCACACCTCGTGCACAATTTAAAGGCAGGTAGCAAAGACCTGTGAAGATTTTCTTTGGAGCCACCTGGAGATTTTCCAGCAACTGCCGGTCTGCAGGACAAAGAAGCTAGCTGAGGTGACTTGCAAAAGAAGGAAGAAGCCATGGCTACCTCCCAGCCCTCAGCGATGCCTCTGGAGCGCCTATCAGAGACCAACTATTTGAATTGGGCCCTGAAGATGGAGATGTATCTTCGCAGAGAGAATCTTTGGCTGCAAATTGGTGAGCAAACCCCCCAAAATCCCAATGCTGAATGGCTGAGACAGGATGAGCGGGCTAGAGCCACCATTATCTTGGGAGTTGAGGACAATCAGCTAGTCCACGTGCGAGGCATGCAGTCTGCAAAGCAACTTTGGGACGCTTTGAGAGACTTACATGTAAAGGCAACAGCAGGGAGTAAAGTTACTCTGACGAAAAAGCTGTACAGAGCCTACCTTGCAGAAGGAGAAAGCCTTCCTGAGCACCTGCATTATATTCAGCAGCTGTTTGTTGAGTTGCAGGAGAGAGGAATGGAATTTACACCTCCCACAAAATCATATATCCTCCTGTCCTCACTGAATGAAACGTGGGACACGCTGATTTGTACCCTGGAGGCTATGCCTGAAGCAGACCTCACCCCATCGTATGTTACACAGCGCTTACTCGCTGAATGGGAGAAGAGAGAGGAAAGATCCCCCCCCATCTCTTCTGGAAAGCTGCAAGACCAGAAAATGAGGGAAAAGAAGGGAAAGGAACCTGAGGCCACAGCACTAGCAAGCCAGCGATGCTTCACTTGTGGTTCAGCTGGACATTTGCAAAGAGACTGTGCCATGAGACCCAAGGGTAGAAAGACAGAGCAGAAGAACACAAGGGCAACACAGAAGAAGGCTCTTCAGACAACCCAGATTGCACAGGTTGCTGAGAAGGGTAATTCTGATGTATGGGTGTTAGATTCTGGGGCCAGTTGTCATTTATGTAATTGTAAAAGCTCTTTTGTGTCACTGTCTAAAACTGAAAGACAAAGTGTATCTTTGGCTGATGGGTCTGTCACCAAAATTATGGGACAAGGTGACTTGTATTTATCCTGCTTAGGAGAAACTGTAAAAGGTGTGTTGTATGTGCCAAATTTACAATCAAACCTTTTATCTGTGGCACAATTGGCTGCAACAGGGTATATCATAACATTTAAGAAAAATGGTTGTGAGATACGTAAAAATGGGAAATTGTGTGCTACTGGTATGTTAAAAGACTCCTTGTACATTGTGCAAAATGCAAGGAAGCCAAGCTGCAAGGCTGCAGTTGGCAACACACCATATCATGACCAATGTGTACACCTGATGCACAGGAGACTTGGTCATGCTAATTACAAGTATATAGCACAAATGCCACAGCTGTGTGCTGACCTAAAGATAAAACCCTGTGATAAATACTTAGATTGTGTAGTTTGCAAAGAATGCAAAACACTAAAAGCTCCTGTGAGTAAGCACAGTGACAGAGTTACAACTAGACCTTTGGAAATTGTACACTCTGATATTATTGGTCCTTTTGCTCCAAGTCTTGGACAAGCAAGGTATGCAATGACCATCATTGATGATTTCTCAAGATACACATTTATCTACATCTTAAAACATAAAGATGAGGCATTTGAGAAATTTAAAAGTTTTGTGACATGGGCAAATGGAAAATTCCCTAGGCCTGTATCTGCACTCCAATGTGATAGAGGAGGAGAATACCTTTCTCACAAATTCAGAAGGTTCCTAGTGGAAAAAGGGATAGAACAAATTCTTTCTAACCCGTACACCCCTCAGCAAAATGGTGTTGCTGAAAGAAAGGGCAGAACCTTGCAAAATGCGATGGAATGCATGTTAAAAGATTCACGATTATGTTTTAAGTTCTGGGGAGAAGCTTTATCGACTGCTTGTTATGTTCAGAACAGGTTGTATAACTCTGTGATTCAGGACACTCCATTCCATTTGTTTTATGGTGTGAAACCAAAGGTAAGCCATCTTAGAGTGTTTGGTAGCACTGCTTGGGTTCACATTCCAAAACAGCAGAGAAGGAAAGGAGGCCCCACAACAAAGAAAGCCATCTTTGTTGGCTATGAACAAAGCCAGAGGAGCTACAGGTTCATAATGGGAGAGAAATTAATAATTAGCAAAAGCGCTTCTTTTGCTGAACAAAACTGGGGGAGATTAAATTCTAGCTCTCCAGTTGAACTGACCACCACAAGAGAACAGCAAGGACTTGCTGATGGTGATCTTTTGCCTGATGAGGACATTAAACCAGAAAAGCAAATTGAAGATCTGTCTGATGAGATAGATGCTTCTCAGGAAAGTGATAGGAGTCAAAATTTAAGCCCTGTATTACCTCGCAGATCTCAGAGGAGTAATAAAGGCGTTCCTCCATCACGTTTTCAGGCTGAAACAGTAAAGGCTTTTCACATATTCACAGAACCTGAGTCTTTAGAACAAGTGAATGCTTTACCACCTGAGATTGCACAAAATTGGCATTCTGCCATGCAACAGGAATTAGCATCCTTGAAAGAAAATAAAACATGGAAACTGGTAAATCTACCTCCCAATGAACGCTGTCTGGGTTGTAGGTGGGTTTTCAAACTGAAAAGGGATGCTGATGGCAAAATCCAAAAATATAAAGCAAGGTTGGTTGCAAAAGGGTTCACTCAAAGGAAAGATTTAGACTTTGACAAGACTTTTGCACCAGTTACTAAAGGTGAATCAATTAGATTACTGTTAAAAGTTGCTGCACTCAAGGGAATGTCAGTTAACCACTATGACATTCAAACTGCATTTCTCTATGGTGATTTAGACCACAGATTATACATGCAGCAACCCCCTGGCTATGAAAAAGGGGAGAATCTAGTCTGTGAACTGCAGAAGTCAATCTATGGGTTAAAACAAGCTGCTAGATCCTGGAACCAAAAAGTAGATGAAAAACTGCAGAATTTTGGTTTTGAAAAAGGAAAAGCAGATCCCTGTGTATATATGAAGAAGGACAAACAAGGCTGTATGTATCTGTGCATTTATGTTGATGATTTGCTGCTATTCACATCAACAGAAAAACAAAGGCTTGATTTTGAAGCCTGCATGAAAAGCCATTTCATATTAAAAAGCCTTGGAGTTGTGACCAATTACCTAGGTTTGGAAGTACACAGAGACAAGGATGGTAGCTTTCTGTTAAACCAACGTAGTAAAATTCAAAAGCTCCTAGAAGATTTTAATATGCAAGACTGTAAACCAGTCTCTACTCCGATGATAATAGATTTTCAGAAAGATACAGGAGAAACTCAATTAACTGAGGCAGAGAACTATAGATCTGCAATTGGAAGTTTACTGTACATTGCAAATCATTCTCGCCCAGATATCTCAAATTCTGTGGCCATTTTAAGTAGACAGGTAGAGAAGCCTACATCTACTGGAAAAGCAGCATTGAAGAGGTTAATGAGGTATTTGCAAGGAACAAAGAATTATTGCCTGATGCTAAATGCCTCTGGAACTGAGAAATTGCAGGCTTTTGCCGATTCTGATTGGGGAGCAGATGTCAGTGACAGAAAATCCACTTCTGGGATTTTAATTCAATTTGCTGGGTCTAGCTTAGGCTGGCATTCTAGAAAGCAAACACTTGTTGCTCTTTCCACTGCAGAAGCAGAGTTTTATTCTCTAACACAAACCTGTAATGAGGTTACATGGTTTAAACATTTGTTAAAAGACATAGGCATGGAAGTGAACCAGCCTATAACTGTTTATGAGGATAATCAAGCTTGCATTGCTATGGCAAAATCTGAAGCCTGCAGAAGTAGAACAAAACATATCGATATTAGATATCAATATATCAAAGATATGATAAGCAAAGGAGAAATAATGTTAAAATATTGTGAATCAAAAGACATGATTGCTGATATTTTAACCAAACCTCTTCCTGTACCAAGACACAAAGAGTTGTCAGAGAAGATTGGTTTGCAACTTAATCTATAGTGTAAAAAGGGGAGTGTTGAGGTTTTCCTACTAATAGATTATTGTGCCTAGTCATTTTGGCTGAGTGAAAAAGGTTGCAAGTTATTGTCTCCTCGCACGTGCTTCATGCAAAATAGCCTGGGGGAGGACCTGCCCGGACTTGTTCTTCACTTCTTCTTTTTCTCTCTGCTGGAAATGTAGCTCAGCAAGGCTTGCTCCAAAAAGGGAGCTAGGTCCTTTAAATGTTTTGCTTTTGTTTTTGTTTTCTGTAAATAAATTATTTTTATAGAAATGCTTGGTGTGTGACTTTTTTGACCTCTCCTGGGCTAAAGGCTTTCCCAGCATTCTGCAACAGATACCACTTTGATGGCTGAAAGTGAAGAGGAACTGAGGAGCCTTATGATGAAGGTGAAAGAAGAAAGTGCAAAAGCTGGTTTGCAGCTAAACCTCAAAAAAACCAAGATTATGGCAACCAGCTTGATTGATAACTGGCAAATAGAGGGAGAAAATGTAGAAGCAGTGAAAGACTTTGTATTCCTAGGTGCAAAGATTACTGCAGATGCTGACTGCAGTCAGGAAATCAGAAGACGCTTAATCTTGGAAGAAGAGCAATGACAAATCTCGATAAAATAGTTAAGAGCAGAGACATCACACTGACAACAAAGGTCCGCATAGTTAAAGCAATGGTGTTCCCTGTAGTAACATATGGCTGCGAGAGCTGGACCATAAGGAAGGCTGATGCTTTTGAACTGTGGTGTTGGAGGAAAATTCTGAGAGTGCCTTGGACTGCAAGAAGATCCAACCAGTCCATCCTCCAGGAAATAAAGCCAGACTGCTCACTTGAGGGAATGATATTAAAGGCAAAACTGAAATACTTTGGCCACATAATGAGAAGACAGGACACCCTGGAGAAGATGCTGATGCTAGGGAGAGTGGAAGGCAAAAGGAAGAGGGGCCGACCAAGGGCAAGATGGATGGATGATATTCTAGAGGTGACGGACTCGTCCCTGGGGGAGCTGGGGGTGTTGACGACCGACAGGAAGCTCTGGCGTGGGCTGGTCCATGAAGTCACGAAGAGTCGGAATCGACTAAACGAATAAACAACAACAACAAGGCTGGAAGGTTGCTGGTAACTTGGAGTTATTCATTGACCTTTGGCTGCTTACACTTGAAACAACCGTTAAAGAGAGAAGCTTGTTCAGCAAATAATACATTGAAAGTATTTGTTGTGGCTGTCATTCTGCATCAGTACTTGTAGATTTAAACTGATGTGTGCCTTTTAGTCTTGGAGATTCTAATATTAACATGCATCTCCCCAAATATAGGCTTTGTTTGCACAGCCAAGACCGTTAAAGGAAAAGGCCTATTGTTTTCCATAAATCAATGGTGCCTGTAATAAATGCCAGCAGCTTGTTATTAAGGGAAATCTGGACTGTATGGATAACTGATCTGAATTAACCAGTAACATCTGAGGAGCCTTGGCAAATCATGGGAGCCAACCCTTAGATGTGTATGTATAGACTTCCTCAACCTGGCACTTTTAAGATGCATTGATACTGCAATTGCCAGAATTCCATACTACCTGACTGAGAATTCTGGATTTTGCAGCCCAAATATAACAATCTGGTGGGTGCCACGAGGTGAAGACTGATTTCTAGGATTGCTACCCGACTTTCTTGTTGCTACTACAAAGGAATGCAGATATTTCAGAGCTTATTAACCTGAAGGAAATGGAGTTTCCGGGTAAACAATCAATGTACTTCAGAGACAGCTACACACAAAATTTTGCTTTCAGTTTACTTGCCTGCTTATTTTGATAAGTGAAATCTCTTTCAAGTCAATTAGCATTGTGAAATCTGTTTATGTGTTTAAAAACAATGCAAAAACTGAATTATATATTGCCTCTACTTACTGTATAATTTCATTTCTTTGCTTTTCCTTCTCTGTTAAAGGATATAGTTTTAAAACACATAGCAATTTTCTTGACGCCGATTGCCTTAATTACATAAATGTTCCAAGTTTTATGGAATGTACAAGAGCATATAGTAAAAAGCAGCTTAACTATATAATAGGCATACAGCAATAAGCAACAGATAAAACAAAGCTAAGATTAAAAGCCAATGACAAAACAGTTTAAAGCATATTATTTAACAGGAACGCATGTTTGTTATTTTTATTTGTTAGTTTACCTAGTATATCATTGAACATGCTTAATAAAAGAAGAAAAATGTTTTACTTTCATCCCTCCAGGAGCTGGAATATTCCTGCATGGCAGAGCAATAGATAAAATATGTGTATGAAGGTCTTGCACCAATTAAATTGAGGAAGGATTGAATTCCTAAGAATTTTGGCAAAAGCCACCATCCAGATGGGAATTTAAACATCCTGGGAATCTAAACACATGATGGAAGTGTACTTTATAAGGCAATTCTTTTTCAACTGCTGCAGTAGACTTGGACATTCTTAATTTGTTTATGGGTAAGTGAGAGGAGGTTGAGTGGCATTTGAATTTTTATTTTATATCAGTATGCCAGCCTTCTATGCATAAGGTTGCAGTCAGCCAGTTGAAACAAATCATATTTCAGTCAAAATAACCAAGTTAGTAAAAAATTCCATACAGAAAATATTAAGTAACAATTTAATAACAAAACTTTAGAACAAACAACAGTAAAGGTAGAATCGTGTCTGAAAGTAGGATTGTAATGCAGCAAATCCCATTAATGTAAAGCCTAGCTTAGATCATTAGTCAATAATCCCAATATATCCAAACTTCGAAACATCACACCTGTGTCTTTCTAACCCAATATCTGAACCGTTGGACCAGCTGAATAAAGATGGTCTTATGCCCTTTACAAATAAAGGAATCTCAAGCTACCACAGTTGTCATCAAATAGTTTCCCAAGTGATAGTAATCTGTAGGACAGCCAATTGCCTTTTTTGATTTGCATGATGGGTTAAATGCTGATTTCCAGACCAAGTGCTAGGATATTAGGCTATTCTGTCCTCTTGCCTTCCTCTGCTCTGACCCTTTTCTCCTCCACCTATTAATAGGAGAAGAAGGAAAAAATCCAAGGAGTGAACCTAGGAGGCTAGCACAGAAGTTTTTAATTGTGACCCTGTTTCAAGTCTTGCAGTAGGCTGCAAAGGGGAATTTTCTGGAATCATCTGAGAATAATCAAGGAATACTTGGTGAATTCTATCAAAAGCATTTGACTTTCTTTTGAAATGCTTCAAAAGAATCACAAACAAAATATGAGTGTGCGCAAATAAGCATAAATAATGGGACAATGTAAGTCAAGCAGATAATAAACATGGTTAAATCTGCTGCCTGGAGCTCCTCTACAATCTACTTAGGAAGTTTCAGGCCTTCATCTCAAGGACAAAAGACTGGATCTTTTTATTAATTCACATATAATGAGCAAATGTAATCTAACCAGATGTAACCTGGTAAGGACAGAAACATTCTTACCAAAGGCATCTAACAAAGATCAAATTGTCCTTACCAAATGTTACAAGCAAGAGACAAGTCACATCAGACATTTTCAGTGCACAAGAACAGAGCCATCCTTAACACTTGTAGCTTGATAAGGGCAAACATTCAAAATCATCTCTACCAAATACATTCAACAAAGACATCCAAATGCTTTAACAATTAGGTAATTCCAAGGCCTAACAAAGAGGGTAGCTTGGTTCATTAGTGCCTGAATTCCATGAAAAGGTAACCAATATCTATCCAATTCAAAGAGAATGCCAGCCAGTTAAATCTGGGCAGACTACCAACATGCCATTCTTCATCAAACTCCCTGCCAGTTTAGATAAATAACTTCATACTGCTGGAAAGCATTCAGTGGTGTATCTTACTAATGGTGATAATGCTGAGAAGTCTCCCTCTGCTATAAATCCCTGATCCCTATGAATTAAAGCATAGAAAGATACAAATCTTTAAGAAGATACAAATCACTTTATGAGCCATCAGCCGTGTTTCCTTGTCTAGAAAAAGACAATGTTTTATTACAAAGCAAGGTGTACTTTTTTTCTTCTTCGAAGTTATGGCAGTCTGGCTGCTTTTAGCTGCAGGTCTTACCGTCATGTCATCACAGTACTCACATCTGAATTTTCTGCAATTGTTGCTGGTTTTTTGGTTTGCCATAATATATGAATAGTTACATAGACTTCTAAGTAGTGCAGAGGTGGACAGTCCCCCAAAGGCAGCTCTAGAGCACTTCAGGAATAAATGGGAACAAACTTTTCAGCCCACTTATTTTGGAATTGTTTAGAGGGTTTAACCTCCCAAATCCCTCCTCCATGAAGCTCTTAGTTCTTCCAGATCAGGTTTATTTTTCCCATTAACCCCATCCCCGTCCTGCAAATCCTTTAAAGACCTTGAAAATCAGGCAGAAAAAGTTGGCTTTAACCATTCTGGTGATATCATTACATCACTGAACAAAGTTCCTGAAATCCTTGGAAGACTTTTTAAAAAACTTGGATGTAAGAAAGTTATTCAGTTTTCCATTCCTAGAGCACCCAACTAGATAACAGTATAAAAGCATCCTTCATCTCTCATGCTCTTCAGCCATATATACTGAAAGGCACACTTCTCCAAATTCAATTTTAAGCATTATATGCTTTGCAACTTGCTCTCATATTGGCACGCAAAGCCTGTATTTACTTAGTTACTTACTTATATGCCACTCTGGTCTGAAGACCCTGAGCAACAGCAACAAACCAAATATAGAGAAGGATTTTAAAAAAATAAGACACAATAACAAAATTACTGATAATGTTAAATCTAGTGCACCTACACCTCAAGGATAGTATGATGTTCCATTTTGTCTCCAAATACCCACCACCACCAAAAGCTCTCATAGCTCTCCAAAAGCTTAATAAAGAGGAGATGATCTGAGGAAGCTTGATAATAGGCTTCCTGCAGATGACATTCCCTCAGTGAGGGGACTCTTTGGAAGCCTTCTCTTCCTGATCTCAGTAGATAGACTAATTTAACCAGAGCAGGTAATGTTGGAGATATCTAGGCCCTAAGCCAGATAAGGTTTAAAGCACCTTGATGAAATGGCATGCGGAAGCCAGCTGGCAGCCAATGCAGCTCTTGTAGTAGTGGCATTACGTGAGTGGACTTCAGCATGCCCATTACATACTGAAATAGCTGAAGCTTCCACATAGTCTTCAACTCATATAAAGGGAATTGCAAGATGACAAGGGATTAATGACCCTGAGCACAGCCTCTTGTTTGAGGAATGGTTGGAACTGGCACACAAGGCTTAATTATGCAAAGCTTCATTGGCTGTTCAAGCTGGAGGCTGAGTCCCTGAAGACCACCAGGTTGTGTCACCTCTTCCAGGTAAGCAAGATAAAGAAGCAGAAGCATCAGGAATTCCAGGAATGTTCTTTATTGTTATAGAGAAGCATAACAGGATCTTGAAAGCCTATCAGTTTCTCTCTACCCCTCCGTATACCAAACAAAATCAAGGTAGGGTTATTTTGAGTTTCTTTCTCACACCTTCCACCTTCTCAGCACTGGGTTGCTGTTTCCTTCAGCTTTAATGGTTCATTGTGTTCCTCCCCCTTCCCAAGGCCAGATCTACATTCTTTCACAGATTGCAAGCCAGCTCCATCTGGGAATGCACAACCTCATCCAGAGCTAAAGATGGACTAACTCTGGAACCAGTCAGCCATTGGATCCACAGCTATTTCGTCCTCTAGATACTGTACAAATTCATTACAACATCCCATTAGCCAATCTCCTGGCACTGCTTTCCCTAACAAGGTCCAAGCAAATGTAAACAATGCTGCTGAATAGCTGTCTGCAGATGCAATAAAAGTAGAGAAGTCAGGCCACTTTGCACTCTAAACCACCATGGTTTAGGCTTGAACTTGGGCTCTTCCCCATGTTTGGTTGCATTCATTCTTTGCTCTTCTCCAGCATGTCTCCAGGCATCTATTCTGCCATTTCATCTACCAGAGCAACTCAGTAAACCAAGAAGTTCACCTAAAACTCTAGACAGGGAGTGGCTGCTCAGGAGCCATCCTGTCAAGCACTGCCACTGTCCTAATATTTTGGAGGGTGACCAAGTATTCACTAGAACTGACTACCAAGGCTTTGGGAAAATCCTCAAGCACTCTTTGGAAATATAGGGAGCATATAAGTGCTTGGGGTAGACTATCCAAATGGGTCCATGCTCCCTGATGAGTTCCATGGTGCTGGATAACTCCATGGAAAGCTAACAGGACTTTGTCCATGACAAGGCACAGCTAGAAAGGTCTCCCATCTTGGATCACACCTCAGATCCTTCAAAACGAAAAGCAGATCAGATATGTGGCCTCTATGTGTCACCTAAGACATGCCAATGGTTGTTATCATGGCCCTGAACTCTTGAGCTGCCTCCCTCCAAGGGCAAATTGAAGTCCCCCAAAATCAAAGGTCAAGGGCACTCCCATATCAACCATGCAATGAGATCATGCAGCTCAGACAAGGATGAAACTGTGTACCAGAAAGGCCAGTACAACAACAACCCCACCCCCCGCAACTTGTAGATAAAGACAAAAGGAAAGGATTTCTCAGAGAAAAGCATTTATCCTGTTGGTTGCTACATGATAGCAAAGAATCAAAGCAAATATTTGTAGCTCAGGGTTGAACTGTGGAGTCCTTGGTGCTCTCTGAGCCTTGTTGTTTTCTTGAAGATGTTTCACTGCCAGACTAGGCAACATCTTCAGTGCAAAGAGGGAGTGGGCCTTGCTCTCAGTTTATACACTGTGGCTTGCCCATGCCAGCAGGGCCAGCCACAGTATATAAACTGAGAGGAAGGCCCACTCCCTCTTTGCACTGAAGATGTTGCCTAGTCTGGCAATGAAACATCTGCAAGAAAACAACAAGGCTCAGAGAGCACCAAGGACTCCATAGCAAAGAATCCAGAGAGGTTTTGGTTTTTTTTGAGTGGGGATTAAAAGTTGAAAGACAAACTAAAAGAACCAGCATCCCTTGCTGGGACTTAGTGGTTGCCATAGCTATAGGCAGGTAGCGGCTAGTTTTATAATTGTATTTAAACATTGTCATCTAGGTATATCTACTGTAAATGTTACACGATTATGAATTAATGCTTAGGTAGTATTAAAAGTAACCGATGCAACTGTTGTCCATGTGCTAGTACTACCTTCTGGGGTACCAAGTCCTCTAAGACTTGGCAAGAAATAGTGTCAGAAAATCTCATATACTGTATTTTCAGGAAGTTTCTTAGGGAAAATAACATGTTTCAAATCTCTGTACAGAACGGTGGTTATTACAGGACATTCATAGGTTGTAAAAGCAAAACAGAAAAACTTATACGCATTTTTTAAAATTATAATCGTAATCCCACACACAGTTTTGCCACTCAGTTCTCTTTGTGGGACTGCTGCCAAGATATACAAATGGAAGGGGCTTGGGGATTGTTATTTGTCAAGGAGATGTTCACCAATTATATGTGAAGCAAGGGCTATCATCATAATCATCACCCATCCCCATCATGATTATAATGTCAACCATTATAAATAAATCCTTTATATGCATTATCACTTGAGCCAGTTTTGATTTATATACAGATATACACAAAGTGTAACCACACCCCTGGTGGTGTCCCAGGGAAAGCAATATTTCAATAATCCTGTCCTGTATAATGAGCAAAATATGTTCCCACCAAATTTTGTTTCCACCCATCACTCAGTTACTGAATAACTGTTTAGAGGCAACTGCAGCTCAGAGGGGCACCAAAGCTTCATTAATAATCCCTCTTTAATTTAAAATAACAAGAAACCTTGTTTTTCTTTCCCCTTCTGAAATTGCTCGAAGAAGAGCTATAATCCCTAGCTTCAATCTAAAATCATTTGTACTGATTGAGCTTTAAATTGGAAAAAAGGCCAGATATTATTTATATTCAAGTTTTTCTACACTGTCCTATTCTGTACAGATTAGAGATGACTATTATAAAAGAACTGACAGAAAGATCTTTCCTCTGCCCTTGGAACAATCTACTCGCCTCCCTATCTCTGTGTCCTACCGGTGGGAATGGAAACTATTGCCAAGAGAAATGCATTTGGACCACTTAATGATTTCTCTTGCCTGGAAAGGCCCAGTATCGAGTATATTGTTCCTTATAGTTCCAAGTCTACTTAGACTAATTTCCTCTGATTTGGTAATACCCAAATGCACGTACATGCACAGAGACATGATGTACAGCATTGGTGTGTGTGTCTCTGTGTGTGTGTCTGTGTCTCTATGTGTAAAAGATAAGCAGTGTGATTGTCCTATCCTCTAACTGCAGTCAAAATAGATGTTTCATTCATAATGGTAGGGCTATCCTCCAATGTAGATTTTAAAGCAGTTCATTCTACAGGCCTTCAGTGTTTTAATCAAAACTGTCTGGATCTGCATCCTTTTGTGGGTTCATGTCAATAAGCATAAAGGAGAAGGGAAACTGTACCTTTCTAAAACACCACTTAGAACAGAGATGAGGAATTTGCAGGTCTAAGGCCATATAAAGTCTTTAGCCCAAAGTTGTCTTGCCCCAATTTCAAAAATCTATACAAATAACGAATATAAATATCTGACATGTGTGGCCTATTTCTTCCTTAGCAGCCTATCATGTGATAACAAAGAGAAAGAGAACAGAGAGTGCCAGAAAGACAGAAAAAAAGAATGAAACAATATATGCCAGAAACAGGAAAAAAGAGAATTCTGGTATGGAAGAAAATAGGTAGATCTGCTACTGAGTTTTACTTGCTTCAGCGCTACTCACCGCTGGGAGGTGGTAAGACCCACAGAACATTATTCCTGAGGAAACATGGGCTTTGAGACAAAAAAAAGCCTCCCACTTAGCACTTTCTGGTGTTGATCCTTTATAAGCAATATGCTAACAAAGAACCACACTATTCTGTTGTGTATAATGTGACTGATAAGCTACATGAAGGTACCGGAACCTTGAAAACTTCCTTAGGCATTCAAAAAACCAAATCTTTGGGGAAAAGATAATGCACTAATATTTTTCTTGGCAAGACAACATGTTTATGGTGTTTCCGATTAGTTAAGCAAGCGCACTGGGGGTGCTGCCGCCTGGTGTCCTATCTATCACATTAGCAAACTCGATTCAGTGATGTAAATGTGTGCAATGCTTCCTCATCAGCTGAAAAATCATTTCCTAAAACCATTTCCCCAATTTTATTCATTTTACAGGAAAATTGGTAGTGCTGTGTTTTTAAAGTAGTGTGCTTTTCATTAAAGCACGATTGTGCTTTAGAGTGCGATTGTCATTTTGTAAAATACATGAAAGGGACTTATTCCATTGTTTGGTGAGTTAATTGGCCAGTTAACTGCAATGCTTTTGTATGAATGACTGCAGACAGTAGCCAGACCTTCTGGTTCTACCAATTTCAGCAGAATGTTTAAAAAGTGGACTTAAATACAAGAAATAGGAGGAAGAAGGAAAGGAGAAAGATTTTTCCTCCCAGCTGTGCATTAGGATGAACAATACTGCTTAGCAATTCCTGTTAAAGTGATGAGGGTCATTCCCCCACTTATGACTTACAGTCTCTTTGAGTATTACCCAGCTGTCACTGAGGTGATATAAAGCCTGCCCTCATTACTGCTATGATAGTTGGATCATTCTGTAAGTCACTAGTAGAGATCCTTGGGTCCCAATAGTTAGGATAAAGCAATGGTGTTAAATCACACCATTTGTGGGAATTGGGGTAGCTAGTAGATTCTCCCCTTTATGGTTCCATTTCTAGTGAGCTCTTTGGTCAACCCATTTAGAGGAAAGAGTAGTAAAAGAATGCTTCAGTAGCTGTTGGTGTTTCCTTGCACTAAGATATTTCTCAGGTAAAAGAATCTACTCAAGCTGATCAATGGTCCTTTGCCGAGATATTGGATTCTGCACAGTCTATTTTATTAACTACTGTTCAGCTTCAGTAGACTCACTGTAATTCATCTTCTAGTTAAGCTACCTGTACTAGAGGCAGACTTCAATATAAACAATTGGGCTTTTTTAAAAAAAAAGTATTGATTTTTGGATATCTGTAGGTTAGTATCAAGAAGAAGGAAGGTAAGTAGCAAGGAGGAGGAAAATAATGCCTTGTCATTTAATGATGACTCATCTGGATAGGGGACATTGGAAGAAATACTGGGACCCACATAAACGGCTTGGAAGCAATGATTTTCTCCAGGCAACAGAAAGGAAACATGAATGATGAAGGGCACGTTACTTCTGTTTGATTTCACAGTGTATTTCAATCTGTGGAAATGAGGGAGAAAATACCCTGCCAGGTGATGGCATCAATAACAGCAACAATGATGCTGTGCTCAGGTAGGCCTTCTAGAGTCGCATGCATCTCTTTATCATGTAATGCAGAAACCAAGATGCAAGCAAACACCTGGATAGTGAATTTGAGAAATGACATGTGATTGTAGAGTACAGGGTTAGAAAATCTGTCAAAACAATAAGGGCCGCAGCTAGGGGGGGCAACTGGGGCATGTGCCCTGGGCGCTGTGCTGGCGGGGTGCCAAAATGAGTGCTGGGGGGTGCCAAAATGAGTGCAGAATCCATGTTTGCCCCAGGTGACACAGACCCTAGTTGTGGCCCTGAAGACAATTTCATTTGCCTTGCTGAGTACCTATACTCCACAGATGAAGAGCAGACTGGCTTCTGTCTTGTGTGCCCTATTTTGTTTCTCTTCACTAGAATCCTGTACTAATTGGCTTTGTTGTCTAAATAGCCAGGTTGGTGCCAGAGAGCCAGTTTGGTATAGTGGTTAAGGCACCAGGCTAGAAACTAGGAGACTGTGAGTTCTAGTCCTACTTTGGGCACAAAGCCAGCTGGGTGACCTTGAGCCAGTAACTCTCTCTCAGTCCTAGGAAGGAGGCAATGGCAAAGCACTTCCAAAATCTTGTCAAGAAAACTGCAGGGACTAGTCCAGGTGGTTGCCAGGAGTCAACAATGACTGGAACACACAGACAGACAGACACAAATAGCCAGGCAGCAGACAGAAGTGAGTTAGAACAAGCCAGTAAATTGCCAATTACAAGTGGCATAAAGAAAGTACTTTTTGTCATGATTCTGTTCCTAATCCCTCCTAACAATAAAGCATGAATATACATGTGACATCTCTTAAAAGTTAAGAAAGCTACCCTAAAGATGTATTAGGACTGCATCTTCTAGTATTGGAGTTGCTGGTGGGAAATTCTGGGTGGTGCAATCTCAACTTTTTGGGAAGTTACCATTTGGAGAAGATTGAATTAAGGCATTATAAATCTGCATTACTGGACTGCTTATTCCTGATTAGTTTGTTCTACACTCCTAGGTCTTCAGAGGGACTTATTTTATGGGTCCTGTCACCATATGTTTGACATTGACAACCAAGCTTTCTTTGTGGCAGGGCCCATATTATATAATAAATTGCTGCTGAAGTTGAAGGAATCTTCTTTCCAGAGTTTAGAAAAACACATTTTTTTTCCCCAGGTCTTTTGGAGCTTCTCTGTAAGTGTTTATATGTTATACATTTTATTTGTTTGTTTGTTTATTTATATTTCACATTTCTATCACCGTCCATCTCTCCCGAAAAGGGGACTCTGGGCGGTTTACTATCAGGATTAAAACACATAAATTACAATATAAATAACTCCATAAAAATAAAATAAATAATGTCATTATGTTAATGTTACGTTTTAATGATAATTTTATGAATGCTTCTGTGGTACCTTGTAAGCCATCCAGAACCACCAAAGGAGTGAGCAATAACTATATTTTCCATATAAATTCCAAGGATTGCCTGCATTCTTCTTTAAGAATATTGCATCAGAAGTACTTGTTAAACTAAGCCAAATAAAATTAATATAGCAATTTTAGCCAGACCTCTAGCAATTGTAAGCTACCAAAGGAAAAAAAAATAAAGGGAGAACTAAGTTTAATTTTCTCAGATAGAATTTGCTTGTATGGAGAACGCCCAGCTTTTAAATAGCCAGAGAGTTCATTTCATAACAATTTAAAAACTGCGTTTTTTTGTTGTCATTGTAGATAATACCGTACATACATCTTACCACTTTTTGCTGCTAGAAACTGGCTGGAATTCCACTGGTGATTCATGGTCTACCTTGCCTCCCCCATTCTAGACAGCTTATTGACACCTACTAAGATAGTGTCCAACTAACATTGCAATCAATGTGCTCAGCGGGTGGGGAAAAACTTCTAGGAAAGTTTGTGCTTGCAATGGTTAACCATAAGTCTGGCTGGAGTAACCAAGGTTGAAATTAACGAAGCCTAGCATGTTGTTCAAATACAGCCTACATATGTACCCTGCTGTGTTTGATTTGGTCATCAGGTTACAGAAGGATGGATTAGATTGAAACATTTCTATGTACAGTATCCTTATCTTTAGAAGTCCTTTTTGGAGTCTGAGCCAATTACTGTATGCTTTTTATCTCAGATACTCTGAACTAATTCACCAGAATGGATAAACTTAGGATGGCCATACTTAACATTTTTGTTGGAAGACAAATCAAACCGAGATGCATAGTTGATAGACAATGGGGTATTGATTCTGTAGTGTGTTGGAGGTGCTCTCCAGCTGTGGGCACTCTCACATGGCACCAGATCTATTCTCCTGCTGCATAATCTTCTTAACTCCTACTGGCCTTGGGATGCAGTGAATACGCTCAGGTTGCTATGAACTAATCAGCATTCTCACCATCCGACCAATAAGAGACTTCAGAAACTGTTTCTCAGTTCCATCCCTTAGCCGCTGCAGCTCCTGACGTAACAGTAATTCCCTTTGCTGTTGCCCACCCATTACTCACTTTTTCAGGAGCCCAGGCTCTCCCCTATTTTAAGTAAATTGTGTATTGTAGTCTTCTAAGAACAGAACTTATGGGATTGTCCTGAAAGGTAAGAGGACTATTTTCTTTTTGCTTCTGGTTTAATTTTGCAATTGCCATGAGCTAACATAAAGAATCAGGTATTTACACTTTGGGAGTGGGAAAGAGTGCAAGTGGTAGAGGAATTCTGAATAGATAGAGTATTGGTTGCAAGGCAGATTAAAGAATGCAAGAATGGGCAATCTGGTTAGGAGAGGCAGGAAATTATACAAGTGCTATGTGGTCTTTATGAGTCAATTGGCTCATGATTCAGCAATTCTTTCACAGTCATCAGATGAAACTTGTAATTAAGCTTACAATTTGGGGCTCTTTTCCACACCCCCAGCAATATGCTTTTGTCCTCTCCTTAAGACTGGAAGAAAGGATTGGAAAACCACTGTCTCTATAGCATTCCTCTTGCTGCACTTCTGAAATGAGACTGGCAGAGGGTCAGAGTTTTGCAAGGCAGGCAGGTTGAAGAGGAATGAGGAAGAGGTGGCAAGGGAGGAAGCTGTTGGGCACACAATCATAGTCTGGGCTCCTCAGGATTACTTGTGGGAACAGCAATCCCATGAAAAACATTCCATAAAGTTAATATTCCCCTGATCCTAGGAAAAAAATGGTTGCTAGGGAGGTTTTGTTTTCTCCAGTAGTTGAATAAGAAATGGCCTCAGAGGCATTGTAGTTCAATCATTGTCAAATCAAAGCAGAAGTGGAATGAAAACATGTTGGCATGAAGAAGGCTACTTCTGTTTTCCGAAGGAAGACAGTTTCCTGCTGGATCACCTTGATCCAGCTTTAGCCTGCCTCAATAGCAAGCTAGCATCAAGATGGAGGCTCTATTGCAAGGACATGTCATTCACAATTGGTAAGTATGCCATTGCAGTGCCAGGGCAAGGAGAATGTATAGATGATCCCTTCATTCTAATTACACGGTAAGGCTAGGGCGCTATTTAGCTCATTAATAAAGTTTTCCTTTTTAAACCTTCAGTCAGTTTGTCAAAAAAAAAAAAAAATCAGGAAAAATATGTTTTATTAAGTGTTCTGCAGTTAACAGAGTTTCTACAATGACCAAGGCTTTGTAAACTTATCTTTCAGTTTCATTCTTCAACTGCTCAAATTTACTGTACAGCAGTCAAGAGTATAATGGTAAATTTAGAAGTGCAGATACTCACAGCAAAGTCCCCCCCCCCCACAACTTGTGCATATGTGCTCCCACCTGCCTCCCTAGAGCAACAGCAGTGGGTAGCATAATTATCCAAGTTATTAGGATCAGCATAAGTGTAATCCTACATATAGCTATTTGGAAGTAAGTTCTGCTTAATTTAGTGGTACTTCTGATTGCATAAATCTGACTTGTAAAACATACTGAATATGTTCATATGAGACACCAAGCAAAATCTAATGCTTATCAGGCCAAGGAAACCCCATTAGTTACCTGGCATTCTGGCAGATGATGCCACTGTTCTTGCTCTTAAAAAGCTGTACAGCTGGACTTTCCCAGGCTGTTCCTCCATTATACCATTGATAATAGGCAATCTTAAGACCAACCAGTGGCTGGTTGGCTCTCTGGTCACTGCTCCTCTGAAATTCAAGAAATGCTACAATAAATTTGCTTTTAAATTAATTTGCAAAGAAGACAAATAATAAAAGAGAGAAGGGGTTTTCCACTGAGATGTTTGTGCCATTCATATCAGTAAAACTGTTCACATGGTGCACTGAACCACAAAGAAGTCAACAACAGTTTTGCTTGCAAATGCAACCAATGTGATTAATTTATGGTTCCGCATATTGTATGAATCCAGAATATTGGATTGAGAAAAATCATGGTTAACTTAAGCATGCTGGTTTTGCGAACACTGTGTATGTGGAAGTGTGTGAGAGAGATTCCAATCAAGAATATTACCAGAAATAAATCTTAAGGTTTTTCTTAAAGCCTTGATAAGTTGGAAACATGTAAATAAATAATATCAGAAAATATGCCCCTATAACAACATGTGGGATGCTAGGCAATGTCATTCCATTTTTGCTATGAGTTCCATTACAATTTATATTAAGGCTAGACAGTGATTCATGTTTTTCTTCTTGGCCCAACATGTTACAAAATGGTCCTTGAGATAATTAACAATTAGAATTAAAGTACTTAAATTTCACATCACCATCAAATATTGCTTTGTCTGTAATCCCTTCTGAAGCTGTGATTTATTTGTCTCTATTATATGCTCCACTCATCCATTGTAACAGCAAGTGATATTTGTATTTTAGTGGCTTTTGAAGTTGCTCACACTTCATTCTTCTTCAGTGAGCCTAAATAGTAATCCATTGTTTTGTTTTATTTATACTTCTATGTTACTCATGCTCTGATTTGTGGATTTAACAAAAGTAGCACTATAAGTGCTCTTACCCTGTCTTGGTGTCATGCTTTTTGAATAATTACTTCAGCCATGCTTTTTATAGAATCCTTATTGACTTCATTTTGACTTCAGTTGTTTGTCTTGGCTGCCTGATGTTCATCTTCCAAGAGGCAAGGAAAGTCCATTTAAACGAATGGTGTTGCATTTATCTTCATAGCTGAAAATACTGTTATTAATCATAGCTGGAATTCTGAGATCATTGAGACGATGGAAGCTCAAAGAAAGCTTTCTTATCCTTTCTTCCAGCCTTGTATAAACTCATGTACTCTCCAGCTTACTTTTTCTATATAGATAAATCATCTACTGGAGGAGAAGGAAATCATCTCAAATTAACAATTTCATCTGGTTCAGTGTTTTATTTTATGGCCAGAATATTTCAGTTGCAGCCTTAGGAAAAATAATTACTCTAATAAGCAATTTTGTAATCAGGAAACAATTAATTAAAGTTCCCATGCCCACAGGGAGCAGGAACTAGCTAATTAAGGTCTGATCCAGGATCATTGTGCTGTAGTAGCAGCCAGGAAGCACTGATTACAGTAGTAGAAACAAAAAAGAGAGGGATCCAGGAGGAATTTAGCTTAAAAGACTGCTCCCATCCTTGCGAACATCAATTCCTTGGTTCAGGAATCCAAAATAAAGCATCCCAGAAAGCTTTCCAGCCTCCATCTGAACACAGTGAAGAGAAGCTTAGCTCAGCTCACCACTCCTTTGATTCCACTGGCAAACAACTTATGTGGTGAGGACATTTTTCTAGCATTCAACCAGGATCCCCATTCCCATAACTTAAAGCCATTAGGTGTTGTCTTTTGCTCTGGGACAATAGAGAACAACCCCCTTGACTTCCTTTGTGATATCTTCTCAAGTATCTGAAGAGTGCAATCATGCTCTCCCTTAGCTGTCTTTTCTCAGGACTAAACATGTCCATTACCTCAATTTCCTCAAAGAACATAATTCCCATTCCTTAATTTTCTTTAACTTTAGGTGTTCCAGTTTGTCTGAATTTGATACTCTAAACTGGACATAGTAGTTGAGATGGGCTCTGACCAATGAGGAATAGAATGGAACTATTACTTTCTAAGTTGTTAATTTAACCCTTTGTAACTAAATACTATTGTGTGACTATTCCAAGAAGTTAAAGTTTATATTGCTGAGGTTTCAGAATGAAATCTTATTCTTACTTACATGGGGAAAAAAAACTAACTGAATTTAGGGAAATGTTTGATAAACATTCAACACACATAGAAATACATGGGCACTAAATCTTTATTGATTTGTAGGAGTAAATACCTTCCTTTGTTCCCCCCCTCCCCATTCCGTAGAGTTTTTCTATATATCTACTGTACATCTATATCTCTGTGCTAATAGTTTGCCCTCACTGGTTGCTAAATTATAGATCTTGTGTTTTTTTCAAACTTTTCTTTATTTCTTCTGGCCTTTGTATAAGTAGCCTGCTTTCAAGCGTTACAGACAGCTACTCATAGAAATTAGCATCCATCACACAGGTCCATGAAAACTGTCTTTCCTTGCTGATGAATAGAGGATGAAGTTACTGTTGCCTTTTTTACAGGACAAAAGAAGGAGGCATATTCCTTGGCAGGCTAGTGACAGACATTGGCAAGCCCAGAAGCTGATGAAACACAAGTAACTTAGCTGACGATCACAGCAAGCTTTGCATTTTGCAGCTTGTATCTTTAAACCCAAGACTAACCATTTCCTGCTGTGTTGTTCTTCCAGGTTTTGAGTTTTGTGTGCTGGAGGGGCAGCGAAGGAGAGCTCTCTGTCAATGTAATGATCTTGGGACTGTAGTGCAAAACAAGTGGCATACTGCAAATGAGACAGAAAGATTCTCGCTCAGAGGCAAATGCTCTGTGCCTTTTTGGGGATAAATGATTCCTAAAAGTTGTCAAAATTATACCATCTTTCCTGTCCCCTGAGATTTGCTAGTCTAATGAACCTTCATTCTGACTATGCAAACAGATGTTGTAATCCAGGCAGAGAAGCTGAGGCTTCTCTGAAAAATGTTTTGCCATGCTGCATCATTCATGAGCAGACAGTAATGTTGTTAGGAAGGTGGCTTCTGTTCAGTTCCCATGCCCACCGAGTCCATGATCACTCAACAGATACCATCTACAAAAGGTCCATTGTGGAGGTATGTTTTGGTTCCATAGTTACCACACAAAAAAGACAAGTGGCATTTGCAGGAATCCCCCCAGCTTTCTTGGCCTATATTGCAGTTTTAAAACATACTGATTTCTACAGTATTTTGTTGTTGAAGCCATGTGTTATAATTGAGCAACAAGCACAAAATTATTCCCCATGACCAAACTTTTTCCTCTATACAACAAAGGGGTTCTAGGATAGTTCGGCCACACTTTCTTCCTGGCCACTAATTGGTTCTTAGGTTTTTATTGTAAAGAAATGTGAACTCTACCCCTAGTGATAACATATTAGACATGACCATTTATCTGAGAATAAAATCAGAATCTCTGCCAGAGCCAGTCAGTAATTTCACTCCAATAACATAAACAAAGCAGGGCCTAAAGTTAAGTCAAGATTATGCCAGTGTAGCCATTTGTATGAACAGATGTAGAATAGCCACATCTCATGCCAACAACGCTACTACTGCAACCCTTGGAGAAAAGGTAGAAGCAGAATTAGTAAGACCTACTGCATTTGGCATGGACCAGCTGGAAGAGAAGGTATGAGGAAGAATGTTGGAGGAAATGGACTTAGATGCATAATTATGTTTGATAGTAGAGGAACCTACTCAAGATAATTTTTGGGGGGATCAATATCTCCTTTTTCTATCAACAAATGGTACTCAGGATGGCTAATGAAAAAACTTACATCAGTGCTGTAAATAAAATCCCAGGTAGAGACAAAAGTTGAAGACATTAAAAATGCTACATTAAATACAGCAAAAGCAGCCCTCCTTCCATCTGAACTGCCAAACCAGCTAACACAACAAAGTTCTGACTAAATAGAAACATTCTTGCTTGCCAGAAGAAAGATCTCATAGTGAAAACTAGCCTGACCCTTTTTCAGAAGGAAGTGCATAGTTCGGGAATAACCACCAAGAAGGTGAACTAGGTGAACTTTCAACCTGACTGTTATGTGATTGATCATAAAATAAATTGCCTACTTCTCACTATGTCTGGTTAGAAGATAGTTGAGAAGTGGCCACATGAGAAGTTCAAAGCTAAATAAAAGGACTGAGTTGCAGTGAGCAGCTGCCCCTTGTGCCTGGGTAGAAATAGCTGACCAAAGAAGAGAAAGAAATGGGTGAGCAGCCCTAAGCATTAAGTAAAAATGGAATTGAACTATATGGGTGCACCAGTTGAGATCCCAGTGTAAGTTCTCTAGGGTCCTCCTTAACTTTACTAAATTAATTGATTATGTGCCATCAAATCAGTGTTGACTCTTAGCGACCATACGGATTGAATTTCTCCATGACGAACTGTCCCTAACCTGGTCCTTCAGGTGTTCCAATGGTGCACCCATTGCCACTGTAACTGAGTCCATCCACCTTGCTGCTGGTTGTTCTCTCTTCTTCCAAATGCTACAAAATATAGGAAGGAATAACATACTGTTCAGAATTTAATTTCAATTAAATTACCTTTATTGTTTCTATTTTTTTTTCTGGAGCAACACACTATTTGGGCTGTGGCTCCCTGCTCCTAAAAGGCCAGATATGGCCCTTTTTGTAAGCTGTTACAGAAGAAACAGAAAAGACCTGCCATTTCCTTTATTGTAGAAACAGTACAATTGGGAAAAGGGAATATGTCATTAGTTCAGGCTTGCTTGCTTGCTTATTTATTTATTACTTACCCCCATACCAAAAACAGAGTGGATATGAGAGGTATAAACAATTTCTATTACAGCATCATGCAATAAATATATAACAACAACAAACAAATCCAAAGCATAAAAAATAGAGCTTGAAAGGCCTATAATTGAATACAGATATTGTTACAAGCAGGTTACATATAATAGCTGTGTAGTATGGATTCTGGTACATGTGTGGGGATTATCCATAAATAACATTTGGAGTTGTGTTTAGTATATGTAGGTAAGTGAGGGGTGGTTAAAAGTCATGTCTAGGTGTGATTCTACCCCTCTCTTCAACAGAGTCCAGGATTAAAATATGTGCAGAATCCTTTCTGTTTCCTATTCAAGTGCAAACAGACCAGGATTGATCACTGTCTTTTTTACTGGGCAGTTTCCTACTGAAGCTACTTCTGCTTCTAGGCTGATTTTGTTTGGTTAGGCTGGCCATTCATCCTGCCAAGGTAGGGAGAGCTTTCAAGATCCTAGATTGGCAACAAGATCTACCTTTGAATTTTGTGATCTTTGCTTTACACTTCTGGTCTTGCTCTTTTTTAGTATATTCATTCATCCTAGATTACATAACAGGCAGATTTAGATGGCCTGTTATGTAAATCTCACCATTTTGCAAGGTCCTACTCATCTGGGAATCATGATGAATTAAAAGGGGCATTATCTATGATAAACAGATTTAAAAGCTAGTAATCTTGAATTGGTATATATGCGTTGTGGGACTGTGGCATTTACCAACATTCAAAAGTAACAATTCTGTTTCCAAATATTCCAAATTAAATGTAAGATTATAGGCAATGGGAATATAAATTGGGTTGAATAGTAGGAGGAATATATTATGTTTATGCTGAAACTACTGGACAATGGAAAAGGAAGTGTCAAATTTGGAAGCTTATAGGATGGTCTGGAAAAAAACTAAAAAGGTTGGGAGATGATTCTAGGAGCTATCACAGTTTGAGAGCCAGTTTGGTATGGTGGGTTAAAAACCAGGAGACTGAGTTCTAGTCCTGCCTTAGGCATGAAGCCAACTGGGTGACTTTGGGTCAGTTACTCTCTCTCAGCCCTAGGAAGGAGATAATGGCAAACCACTTCTGAAAATTCTGCCCAGAAAATTGCAGGGATTGTCCATATAGTTGCCAGGAGTCAAAATTAACTTAAAGGTACACTCACACACATCAGATGTTGGTCCTTTGCAAAGGTAGAGAGAGATCTGATCTTAAAGGATGATCCAATCTTGTAAACTCTTATCCAGCTATTGTAAAGTGTCCACAGCCATTGCATTTTTTATTTTGGAGGGTTAAAAGAAAATGTTCTGTGGTTATGCAGTGGGGAGAGGTGGGAATCAGGAAAGGGTTAGATCCAGAACCTTCAATTTCACTTCCAGAGTTAAATGAAATGCAACCCATCTTAGAGCTGGCATGGGCGGTAATTAAATTTGAATAATAAATAAAATAAATATGCAATTCCTTTTTCAGTGCAATTATAGAGAAGGAATCCCAGATATAAACAATGTAAATCCAGCAATAGAATGTGTTTTAAGGGTAGGCCAAGTGCCATTCTTCATCTGTTGACACTTCGTTGACCTGATCCTAGCAGAAAGTTGTATAAAGGCATTTTGATATAGAACTGGTTTTTTTGGTGCCTTCAAGTCAGGGTTTTGTATTGTTTTTTGACTCCTGGCAACTGCCTGGAGAAGTCCCTGGGGTTTTCTTGGCAAGATTTTTCACAAGTGGTTTACCATTGCCTCCCTCCTAGGGCTGATAGGGAGTGACTGGCCCAAGGTCACCCTGCTGGTTTTCTGCCTAAGTTGGGACTAGAATTCTCAGTCTCCCGGTTTCTAGCCTGATGCCTTAACCACTGCACCACACTGGCTCTCTAACATGGCACTCTTCCTCCCCGACCCCTCTAAAACAGTTGGAAGCAGACCTGTTGATAGTCTTCATTTCTGCTGACTTGAAACTGTGGGAACATTCTGAGAACACCGTGACCCAATCAATGCTCTATTTTAAAATGATCATTAGAATGGACAAATATGTCTGTTAAATCTCTCTCTCTCTCTCTGTCTCTCCACTTTCTCCACATAAAAAGTATAATAAATTATTAGCATCCCTACTCATGTTTTCAATTCATATTGTGTGTGTTGATCTGGTTGTTTTCAACAGCAAAACACTTCCTCCCTGAGCATTTTTAATAGGGAGAAGTTGCCTTTATACTAAGCAGTCCTTCCTTCTACATTAAAAATCCCCATTGGGAGCTATGAAAATGGCAAGATAAATGATCAGTTTTGCAACCAGCTGCAAAACAGTTTGAATGATCATTGTAGGCTATAGTGGTGAGTGTGTGGGAGAAAGGATGGTAACTTCTAAACAAAATGCATACATTTTAATTTAATGAACTGCTGCTCATTGTAATGGGCACTTCTACACAGCTATACTTTCCAATTCCCTGGAATCAAAATCCTCGCAACCCTCTAGTACATAAAAGCTGGAGAGGGAGGAGGAAAGAAAAGCAGCCCGGTGCTTTGCCCACTGATATCTGAGGAAGACAAGAGAGAAACAGACAAAACTCTTGTTAATTTTACCCTTGCTAAGTCAAGCAATCTCTTTAATGGATTTACTATGGCCACAAAAGGACAGTGAAAAATGATGTAAGGGTTTCCACTACTCACAGGAAATGGAACTCCCACAAGCTCTTTAGAGCAATGTTTCTCAACCTTGGCAACTTGATTCCCTAGCTGGGATCCTGGCTGGGGAATTCTGGGAGTTGAAATCCACACAACTTAAAGTTGCTAAGGTTGAAAAACTCTGCTTTAGAGTATCACGTGTGTGTTTGTATACATATACATATATGCACACACACACACACACAGAGTTTGGGTTATACCATACGTGAGCTGGAGATACATTGTTGGCTCTGCAATTGAACTGAAACAACATATAATCAGATCCAAGAGGTCTGGGGCTGCTTTGAAGAGGTTCTCTGGAAATGTCCCATAGCAGTTCATCTGCGTACTAATTCCTTCTTCCTACTCCCTATGGGTTTGCTCAGCTTGTGAAGTATAGTCCTCTTGAAGAACAATATTAAAAAGCCTTTTTTTCACTTTGATTTCTTCCTAGAAAAAGATGCACCTAAGTTAATCTAAGTAAAATGAAAACTAACATGGGCATCATTAGTGCAAGGCCTTAAGTCTTCCTAGAATAAGACCAGAAGTCCATTTATTTCTCCAGCATTCTGGTCCACTAGCCAGATGCATGCATCTTGACATTCCTCTGGTTAGACACAGTGAAAATATCCAGGACTGGAAACTGAAGGACAACCTCTGCTGAAGTGCTGCAATTCTGTTTCATTCTCACAGCCTGTCCTTCATATATTGGCTGAAACTCTGTTCTTTAAAGAGAGTTTTTTTAAGAGAAAAAAGGCTGCTGATATTTTGCCTCTGCAACCTATATCTTTACATATTCAGAAATAAGTCCCACTGAGTTCATTGGGTTTAATTGTGGTAAGTAGGTATATAATTAAACCTTTGTTTAATAAAAAATAAGATAATGTTTAATAACACATAACATAATGACCTGAACTGCATAATGCACCCTACACCTGAACAATTTGGGCTGAACAATTCCATGTTCAGAATCTGCAAAAGAGCAAATAATTGTCAGTCATTGTATTTACTAATATTCCTTATTGTATTGTATTTTGCCAAACAATCAGAGTGTTTAGACATGATGCTAGTGACCTTGCAAATGATCCTTCATTAATGAATATTCCCTTTTGTAATTTTAAAGAGGATTTCTAAAGCCTTTCTGATTTATTCTTGTAAAACATATAAATGAAAATCAGTGTCGATAAAGCTGATTCTATCAAAAGTGGCTATTCTAACCTTTTAAATAAGGATTAAAACTACATGAGGTTGTAATCTACTAAAAAAAACCCTCTCACTTTTATGTTGGTAACTTCTATAAGGTCAAACCAGAATAGCTGGAAAATGAATTGTTTCTGTAAACATTTAGACAGATTTCTTACAGCCTTCCTTTTTTGGCCTGTCTGATGTCCTAATTCTCACTCATATTATGCCCCTTCCTATTCTGGATTTCCTTGATTCTGTGGGAATCCTGAGTTCTGAGATAATGAAGATTCTTCTTCTACTTAAAAAAAAGCAAGCTCCAATATGGCTGGGGGGCAGTGGAAACAAAGGTAAATATGTTTTCCCTATCTACACTTTTATTTCCAAGGTTGCGATGAGCAATATACAAAGTCCTTATTAAGAATCTTGCCAAATGATAGTTTCGAATGAATAGCAAAAAATCCCACAACTTTTTAAACCAAGACCCCTAATTATTTATTTCATCGGCAATGTGCTTTATTACAATGCACAGTGTTCGTTACCATAGGAACAGTTTCCCCAGAAGATCCTACTCAAATGAAAGTAAGCCTGGCAAGATCCAAAGTCAATATCAATAACACAAATTAAAACTAAAAGGCCAGTGAGCCAGCAGTCTGGCCTAACTTTATCTGTCTTTAATCAGAGGCAGATGCTAACAGAATGAAGCCAAACTATGCTGGCAAAGAGAAGAAACCCTTGAAGAGGAGGAGAGAAGATGAAACAAAGGCTTCTCTTGTCTGACCTTGGCTTGCCAGCTTCAAGCAAGGCAGCTGAAGGGCCGAAGAAAGGCTTGGGCAGGATGGCATTCAGATCTGAATGCTAAAGTCCATAAGAAATCAATACTAAATGAAAGGGCTTCATCTAAGCTGATAAGCTACAGAAACTTTTGAATGGAATTTAGGTAGCCAGGGTCAATCTAGCTATGACAGACAGTAAGCATGTGTATTATCGGTATGTCCTCACCATCCACATACGAGTGAAGGGGGCAGATTGCAGCATTATCTGAAAGAGAAATATGGAAACGAGACATGAAAAAATTCCCTTCAGCAGTTTTCCCTCAGTCTGGCTCTGTCCTGTGTTGGAGCCAGACTTGGAGCAAATTGCTGAACGCAATAGAGAGCAGAAAAGCAAGCTGACAGCAATGGTTACTGTATTTTTGTTTGTGTTCCCCCATCTTGCCTATTCCCAACTATGTCTTGAGTTTTGCATGGGAATAGGACAAACCCAGGGGGCGGGGCAGGGGAGAATTAAAGCAATGCTGCATTGTTGTTACACAAGCTCTGCATCTTTTGCACATGCACCATGACATCGCAGACATGTTTAAAAGGGATGGAGCTGGTATTGTAAACGGGTGACACTGTTTTTCTCATTTTGACAGAAGCTTCCAGTTTTGTGGAGACTCCTGAGACCATCATAAGGATTGCTGCTTCATGGCATTTCATTTGGGCTTGTGAACAGTAAGAAGGGACTTTTTGTGGACATGTAAAAAAGCTAAAAATGTTTGGACTCAGATACATATATTAATCCAGAAGATTTTAAAGATTAATATACAATTGAAACCAGAGACATTTCTTTTGGGACTGATGGATAAGCAATTGGAAAAATCTTATGGAACTTCGTTTTTATATATGATAACGGCAGTGAGACCTTTATATGCTCAAAGGTGGAAAGACTTGATATTATCTACAATAGAAGAACCAAGTGCCTTACCTTGAGAGAACATGTGTTTGTGGAGCATCTGGAATAGAAGACATTGCGCATGTCTTACTTAACTGCCAACTATATGCCCCAGCAAGGTCTCAGTACCTCCAGATACTACTTGACAGAACCACATACTGGGACTGTAACAAACAACTATGTTACTGCCTCCAGGGCACAAATACGTATGTGGTCAATAGAACTGTTAAGTTTATAGTTAGGGCTGTCCGATTGAGAACACAATTTATAGAACACATTGGGGTGGCATGTAAAGGTGATGAATTCATCTAAACATATATTGTTTTTGTATTTTATTACTCGTTTTATTATATTTTATACTTTTATCTTACTCTTTTATCTCTTTTTTACCCTACTGTATTTTATCGTATTTTATCTCACCTTAGTATATTTTATCTTACCTTATTGCATTTTATCTGTTTTATGGTACTATATTTTATTGTGGCTGATGCCCAACTTTTTGATATGGTCAACTGACTAATCAATAAAGTTATATATATATATATATATATATATATATACACACACACACACACACACACACACACACACATACACACACACATACATACATACATACATATATACACACACACACACATATATATACATATACACAAACACACACACAATGGAAGAATGGATGTTAAAGTTGATGTTGTTGGCTGAGATGGCAAAACTGACAGCTTTGATTAGAGAAAAGACATTGACTAATTTTATGGCAAATTGGAAGCCCTTTTGGGCTTTTGGTGTGAAATAGAAAAGAATGGAATCGTTATATATGGATTTGATGATTAATAATATTAATTGACAATAGAAAAAAAATGGATGTTATGTTGCAACCTTAGAGTAAGAGTTTAATGAAATTTTTATTTATATCTGTTGTAAAAGAAGTTGGGAGTTACTCCTTTTTCTATTTCTGTTTTGTTCTTTTTTCCCCCTGCATTTCTGTTCTCTTTCTTTTTCTTTTTTAGTTTCTGTTAGATGTTATCTCTTTGTTTTAAAATTTAATAGTTATTATAAAAAGGAAGAGAAGCTGAGAGGAACAGATTGGAGTTCAGCCCACAAACAGGGAATCTGAAAAAGAGCAAGGACAGAAACTCTACAACAAGACAATTACAGTGAGCTTATTGGCCAATGGAGAGGGGGAGAGTTGGTTTGGATTAATGACATGTGTGTGTGTGTGTGTATACAGTATATATATATATATAAATAAATATAAATACATGTAGAGAGCCAGTTTGGTGTAGTAGTTAAGGTACCAAGCTAGAAACTGGGAAACCATGAGCTCTAGTCTTGTCTTAGGCACAAAGCCAGCCAGGTGACCTTGGGCCAGTCACTTTGATAAGTGAGAGTCACAACCAATAAGTTTGAAAAACACTACAAAAAAATCATTCTAAGATTAACTACTTGGATTCCATTGTTACAAAGTTTTCCTGAGCCACAAAGGTGATTTTTGCACAGGGAGTCCTTGCTTACATACTGCCTCGTTTAATGACCATTCAAAAATTATGATGGTGTAAACAATAACTTTGTGACCAATCCTCGCATTTACGGCCATCACAGCATCCCATGGTCACATGATTGCCCTTTGTGTGCTTTGCAACAGGCTTGCAACAAGAGTAAGCAAGCTTGTTGCAAACCACACTAAGACTCTCTATTAAGGCAGAAGTAAAATTGTAAATCATGGTTGTGTGATTTTCTGCTTAGCAACCATGGCACTTCACTTAACAACAGATGAGGAAGTAAGGTTGTAAGCCCGTTGTGGTCTCATAATTTTCCACTTAGCAATCGTGGGGTTTAGTGACTGAGTTGCTGGTCCCAGTTGTGGTCACTAAGCAAGGGCTACCTGAATTCATTTTTGTTTGAAGATGCATAGGCCTTTTCCTCACTTTTCTCTAACTGCAGCACAGACATGCCCTGATACTCATACAGTATAAGACCAGACACCTGCCCCTGCAGAGATGGCTGCCCACTTAAGCCTGACTGACACTTTCCCTGCTGCTTGCCAGATCTTCCCTGGGCTCCTTATAAACAGAGCTTTCATGCTGTCTTGAAAGAGTGCTAGTCCTATGCTGCACAGAAGGTTAGTTTAAACTGGGAAAGGCAGTCTGGTATTCCCAGGTGTATAATGCTAATTCTGTCACCAGTGGGTACATGACAAGTTTTCCAGGGCTTCTGCCAATATGGGGGTTTGTGTAGAAGCGTTTCTTAAAAAAATATTTAACTCTTTTCATTCTGTTAAGGACATGCACAAGATCAGTACAATGATGGCCTTGACCAGACAATATTCCTAGAATCAACCTCACAGAACTGCAGTTCCATGGCTGTTTCTGCAGCCCACCACAGTTACTGATATCACTTCCATGGTAACTGTGCTGCCAATCATATCATGATTTTTTTTAAAACATAGGTTTAAAAATCATAGGTCATAATTTTTGGAGTTAGATGTCTATTATTGAGGAGAATCAGTCACAGATATTCATTTGATATCTGCTGTGGTCTCCATATTTATCTAACATAACATCTTTATTTCCAGTCAAAGATCAACAAACAAGCTAATAAACCATGAATATGTTTTATATCACTTTGCTCCTTTAGGATATGGAACTTACACAAATCTCAAGGAGCCAATTTCTGTGTGTAGCTGCTCTGAAAACTTGACATGAGATTATTCAGCTGTGATGCTTTAGATGGGGTGGCTAAAACTCAGTTGTTGTTTATTGACTTGTGTTTGTGTTTGACTATAAATAAAGATGTTATGATTTGTTTCATTATGCTACCTAGGAAGAATAGGTTTTCTTCTGATTAGACATCTATAATGAATGCTATGGGTTTCTCTACATGAGGACTTTGTGCCAGTTCAAAGCCATCCCTGTGATCCCAAAGCTTAGGCAGATCTGAGCCTATTATTATTATTATTATTATTCACTAATAGCACTGTACTGTGCTATATTTGATGTTCAAAGTTACCTTCCTTATTCTATCCAGTAGAACCTATGGGCAGGCCAGCTTCCCGTGGTGGGAGCTCTCACCTCACTATGCCTCCTAGCTCCTGAGCTCAGTACTACTTCTTATTCCTTCTCATGGGGATCAGTCACTGTCACATCTTGTGGATACACTAGTATTTCTTCAGAATGAACAGTGAAGGAGGTATTGGCAGAAGGACCTTGAGAAGAATGCTATTTTTGGGTTTATTTGGTCAATTATTTATTTGGCTTCTAGCCTTTTCTTAGCACTCTGTTTATTTATTTTTTTATTTTTTGTTTGTTTGTTTGTTTATTTATTTATATACACTGAGTTTTTTTTAATCCATTGTACGATGGCCATCAGTCAATGTATCTCAGGGGATGACATTTAGAAATTGAAAGTTTGCTAGAAGACCCTCCATACTTTACAATAATATTTATATGGTGGGTGGATCTTATGTATATGCTTGTGAGTCTGCTTCGCCTTTGGAACTGCGACCTTATCTAGTGTTAAAAGAGCTGGTTTATCACTGTTTGTTACTGTCTAACAAAGAGAGAGATGTAGTATAGTGCTACAACTTCCAGGAGGCATTTCAGCCAGAAAAGAAAAGCTTTAGAAAGGAACTGGGGAGAGAGGCAAAATGGAGAATGGACAAAATCCTGTTTTTAAAACTGCTATCTCATAGAGTTTTGAGTTTTTCTGGAATCTCTGTGAAGAGCCCCTTAAAAAGGAACACAAAACCATCCTTCTTCTATTTCATTCAACAGTCTCTGGGAGCTGTGATAATGCAAGGATACCACAGCAGCATCTTTACAAGTAGGAGCTTTTCTCAAAAGCTACAGTCATAGTTGCATTTTGCTGGTGTTTGGATTGGTAGTAGGTATGGGAAGATTACATACCAAGCAAGGCCTACAGACAGGTACCAGGATATGGAAACTCTATGGCAGCCTTTCTCAGCTTTTTGACCCTGGAGGAACCCTTGAAATATTTTTCAAGCCTTGAGGAACCCCTGCACATTCAGGCTCAAATATAGGCCAGAAGTTACAAAATTATTATATTCGTTTCATGGGAAGGCCTGCATATACTGTATGCATTAACAGTGTTCTTAAACTAAAAATAATGAAACTTATCTGTTTAATGTGAAGTTGCACGAATTTGAAATAATTTTTTAAATAAATCGTGATCTCCCAGGGAACCCCTAGTGACCTCTCATAGAACCCTAGCGTTCCACGGAACCCTGATTGAGAAACCCTACTGTGTGGAGCAAGGGAAAGAGCAGAGAGGGAGAAAGAGAGAGAGATGGTTGCCATCAGTATGGGAGTCAGGAGACATAGTGAGACACAAGTCTCCATCCATGGAAAACAGATTGGCCATAAACTCCAAAGAGGAGTCTGTAGCATTGCAAAGAATAAAACAGGTTTTCCTCTAGTCTACAAGCAAACTGTAGCAGAATTAGAAAAAATAATCTGAACTGCCAAAGCCAGACAACATATGAGTGCAGAGATCCAGAGCTGATTCAGAAGCAATGCAAAGCTGTCATGGAAGTACCTTCAGCTGATGAAAGAGAATTGGCTTTCAAAATTCCTTCCAAAAAAGAGGCTTCCCACACTTCATTAAGTCCCAAAGGAAGGCAGCATGTGGGATCTCCTTCCACGAAGCTTTTTCAAATGGGAAATGTGAGCAACGAGTGAGGTGCCAGAAGAGTGGAAAGACCCCCCGCAGAAAAAAACACCAGCAATAGCACCTCTCACTTTGGGTAAAGTCAGCTCTAAAGCATATCGTTCAGAGAAATTTGAAAGAATTCTTGAGCAGCCTGAGAATAAGATAGAGGAACAGAAGCCTCATTCTTAGGGGAACAAAACCTTTGAGAAATTGCAAGGCAAACTTTGGCACAGTATTAATTCAGACCTCTGGCAGGAATAATGTGTCATTCTCTGGCAGTCTTCAGGATGAGAAGAAATATATAGAGAAAAAGGGGGTGCCAGAAAAGACCCCCCCCCCCAAAAAAGCACCAGTACGATGGACAGATTCAGTTCTGGCTTTGGCCATACCCATTGCTTGCTTTGGGCCTCTCTCAGGCATGAAATACAGCTCTTAGCAGGATACTCTTTTGGGAATAGAGTTTTTGACATAACTACATTACAGTAACAATTAGAGTCTATGTTGCTACTTTGCCTTTGATTTCTGTAGGACATTATGAGTGGTACCTTTTTAAATCTATCGTGTGTGCCAACCTTGTTCTTTCCATTCTTTGATATCATTTAAAAACTGATTGAAATTAAATGCATTCTTAGTCCACTTAAATTAATGGTCCTCCATAGGTAGACTTGCCTACAATTTTACAGTTATTCTACATAAGCATTTGGAAACAATTCATATTTGTCTTTAATGCGTTGGCTCTTATTACATGGCAATCCTTAAATCGTAGGAAAATAAGTATACCACACATGACAACAAGCTCAACTTTAAATATGTTTGCCTCAGGGAAAAAGCAATCTGAGTAAAAGAAAATTTAGAACGAATACTTATGAGTTCATATGCCATCAAGATAAGTGTGAAGCCTAATGCACAGGTGGCCCATTCTCTGAAAGAAAAGACAAAAACAACTTGCCTGGAAGAGACTTTTCTGTAATTTCAGCACTGAAGTACAAAGAACTCATGGGGATTTAATGCTTGCATTTTTTTTTGAATAACTGTTATAAGATTGGGGGATTTTTATATATCCCACACTTTTTGATGAAATATCTTCTCTTTTATTTTTCTTACTTTTATTTGATTACTGATTCATTGAGGTATAGCAACAAGCTCAACCAAATGGAATTTCTGGCTTCCAGTGTTATGATTCATTTTGCTTGTTTCTTCAGAGCATTCCCTTCAGTAATCCATCTCATAATTTTGCCTGTTAGGTTTTTCTTAGGGGAAGAGAATTATTTGTATGAACATGTGTTTCGATTGCCAAGTCCTTGATTCCCAAATATGGAACATAGAATTTGCAAATTTTAAGCTGCAAATTTAAGTAGATTTTTCAGAATAGTCATCACCATGCATTTATTTTAATTGTTGATTAGAGCCTTATACTGTTAGAAGTCTCTCCATAGCATTACTTCTAATATCAGTTTTGTTGGTTCCAAACCAATCTCACTCAACAACAAAGTCACTTACAGAGTAAATGCTTACAAAGATTATCAGTTAGTAGAAGAACATGGTAGAATCATGTCTGGCGTGCTGGATCTTTACATGGTTCCTTCCCATTACATCAAACTATGGTCTTCACAGCTGTAAACTATGCTAATGTGTAGATACTGTAACATTTTTCTCCCTAAACAGATGTTAATAGTATAAAGGGAGAGGAAGAGGGTCTTCAATATACATTGGCTTTACCAAATCTAATAGGCTGTAGTTCTCAGAATAATATAGTCTTCCTCAAAATAATGTGGAGAAAAAAAAATTAAAAGTTCATAACAGGGAACAGATCCCCCTCTGATTTCTTCCATCCCACCCCTAAATTGCCAGATGGTAAGGCAACAATTTAAACGGTGTGAAATGATGCACAAAAACCCTCTGATTATACAATTCCACATGGAACAGAGAATGCTTAGGCTTCTCCACATAGTTCTTGAATAAAAAATACATGTCATTTGCTCTCTTCCTTTTCTTTTTCAGGGGGCTAGCCAAAAAATTAAAGAAATAATTAGTTATATTCTATTCATTCCTCCAGAAAATTCTGAAACCACCCAAAGAGGAGACTTTACATACTGGGAGGACAACCACTTGCTGCAAGCAATTAAAAGCCATGCTTTCTGGCCTGGGATTTGGACCTCTTCTTGTCAGCTATCTGGAGAGAGGTAATAGAGCTACATTTAATTGGAATGTGTGGCCTTCTAAATTACAGATCTGCAATATTTTCTACTTCCATTTCAGAACAAGAGAACAAAATCTTTTCTAGTACTTCAGTCACAAAACTTTTTTGATATGCCAAAGGGTCCATGTACTGTATTGAACAATGAGTCTCAAATCCAATAATAGTGATTTTTCTGAGCAGTAAATGATCATAAAAGATCACACTAGTACATTAACAATGGATTTATGCTAAACGCTAAGATAGTTCTCTTTCTCTGACATAGGTTTTAACTTCATTATCTCATTATTTTTTGTAGTCCAGACCTCAGCTATAAATCTAGTAAACAAACCAGCTTTTAAATCTCCAGGGCAGAATCATGGCCTTCATTTGGCCTGCATTTGCATCTTCTCATTGTTAAGCATGTAACTAAAATAATCCCTCTCTCCACAGATCTGCTCTAGGTAACAACCCAAATGATTCCAGAATTCATCCTTTTTCAGAGATCTTTCAACCTTTGTTCATACTGTATGTTCTTGTGTGAGACACAGGAATCCAAAATCAAGCAAGTATTACTCGTGAAGATGAGTTGTTTCTGAAATTTGTTGGTTGGACTGATAAGTGTGGTAAAAATTGAACATTTTATAGAAAAAATGTTTCCTTGATGTATCTGATCCAGTCAGACCCATATATCCAACGTCATGTTCTAACCGTATTAAAGTGTTAAAGGTTTAGCATACTGGATGTTCAGATTAGCACTGTCCTCTGCTGGCTGAATATTTGAAGTATGATAGAAGATTGAAGTATGTATTGCTATATCCTGAGTCCTTCAACATGCAGGAAATACTGGCCTTATCAGAATCTCTCCCATATGTAAGCAACTGTATACATTTCAACCATACAGTTGGCAGGACAGCATGACTGTCAGATGCCTCAGTAGCTTACCTGTGAACCCTTGCAATCCCCTTAAGTGTTCTGTCCATAATATGTGCATATGAGAGGAGGGTATTTAATTATTTTCCTATATTCCATTTCATCCCTCCCCCACATGGTTTACTCCAGAGTTTGAAGTACAACTTCTGGAAACCTCTGGAAAACACATGACCTTTCCTTTCTCCAAACCTTTCACACATCTTGCATACACGTTTCTGCCTACTGTTTTTTTCTATGGGTCCCAAACATTTCAGCCCTGATAATATGGTTACATCAATCACACACATTCTTAACTTAAGTACTGAACATCAATAAATGTAAAAATAAAAGGGGTTTTGCTTTTGTGTGTATCTTAAAAAATGATACACTGAAAGTACCACGGACTGCAAGAAGAATTAATCTCTCCTGGATCAAATCAAGGCTGACTTTCTGTGAAGTGATGGTCAGTGAACAGACACTTGTATACCTTGGCCACATAACTGAGATGATGGATTAGGAAAAAAATGATTATGTTTGGCCGGTTTGAGGGAAATAGAAGAAAGGGAAGGCAACAGATAAGATGAATAGATGGAATCAAAGAGGTTATTGGAATGTTCTTGAAAGTATCCAGGCTTGGTGACCAATTGTCCATGCAGTAATTGGGACCTGAACCCATCCTGATGACATATAAGAGATATAGAGAGTAGGAACGATGGAAGGGAATATTAATTATCAGACTTACAGCAAGCATTGTGAAGGGAGTTTCACTCTTTTCTCACACAAAAGTCCTAATGAAAATCACTCCCCTGAAGCTGCTGTTTGTATTGGGAGGAAGTTCCTATTGGGGTGAAAAGGAAAACCTTCTCCTAATATAAAGATTAGCTTCAGAGGAATAATGTCTGTAAGAACTACAGCAGGAGAAGAAAGGGCTAAATCCTTCTAATTCCAACAATATTTAGCACAAATACTATCTGTATTTTTTAAATGCTTCCTTTGGTTTTGAAGCCCTGAGTAATCTATTGATTCCAGGAAGTTAAATGGATGTAAAATAGGGACAACGCAATGAATAACCCCTCAAGTGTTAAAGCTTTAGCATGCTGGCTGAGAATTCCAAAGAGTGATGTATTGTTCACACAAGCATTTTATTTTATTTTATTAAACTTGGCTTGGTGCCCAATCCTTTGGCATTTTAAATGTAAACTTAGACCAAAATATATTGCTTTATGTGGAACGTTTGTAACCTCTATTGATCGTCTCAAGTGGAAGCACAGAATTAAAGGTCTTTATTATTGATGTGGAAAAGATTACTTCTCTACTATTCTCGGTCTGCAGATATCCATCACATTCCCCAAAGCACCCATCATTAATTCCTCTCTTCCTGGAGTGAAAAATATTTATTTATTTATTTATTTATTTAGTATAGCTTAATTAGGCTCCGAATATAATCCAACCTTTAAATTTCTTAAAGAACATTTTTTCTTGCTTATAGTCATGTATTTTGGATCTGATATAAACTTGAAGAATTTGAAGGCTATCTGCAAGGTCAGAAATCTCTCAGTTTTGGGGGTCAATTGCACATTTTGCTGAGAACATTCCAAGTAGAAGACATATGAATACTAAAATGGTTAACAAGAAGCATCAGAGATGTCACTAAAGGCAAGAAGGCTTTAAAAATAATATAATTTGAAATGCTTATTAGGAATGAAGACCAACTCTTAGGCCATATATTATTTATTTATTTACACACACACACACACACACACACACACACTAAGAGTTCAGACAGAACTGGTATAAAAAGTTTTACAGATGGGATACAACTCTGTCAATAATTGCCAAAATAGACAAATCATATAGTAATACATTCTGGAAATGCCACGAGAGAGAAGGAATCCTACCATATGTGGTAGACATGCCAACCCCCCCCCCCCAAAGTGGGTCTCCACTCAAGAGTTCTTAGATATGAGAGCCAGTTTGGTCTAGTGGTTAAGGTGCTGGGCTAAAAACCAGGAGGCTGTGAGTTCTAGTCCTGCCTTGGGCATGAAAGCTGGCTGGGTGACCTTAGGCCAGTCACTCTCTCTCAGCCCAACCCACCTCACAGGATTGTTGTGGGGAAAACAGGAGGAGGAAGGAGTATGAGATATGTTTGGCACCTTGAGTTATTTATAAAAATAATGAAGGCAGGATAAAAATGAATAAATTGCTGACCTTTTTGCAAAAATATTTTACTTCTCTGTTGCTGAGTACTGGAAAATAGTCAATGTGACTCTGATTTTAAAAAAAGATCAAAGGGCAATATGTTCAACATCTGTTCAAGTGGAACTTATTCAAAGTATTATTAAAGCAAAAATAATCACAAACATAGAACAACCCTTGCTGTAAAGGAATGGTTTCTGTAAAGCTAAGTCTTGTCTTGCTAATTCTGTAAACTTTCTGAAGGTGTCAATGAGCATGTACACAAGGGTAGCCTAATAGATATTATACACTTGGATTCCGAAAAGCCTTTGACAAAGTTTGTCACTAAAGGCTCCTGAGCAAACTTAATTACAATCAGATGGGAAATGTTTTTGCAGATTGGCAATTGATCAAAAAACTGAAAATGGGGCAGGAGTAAAGATACAGTTCTCCCACTGGCAAGATGTAGGTAGTATGGTCTCCCAAGGATTCATGCTGGGACCTCTGCTTTTCAACTTGTACATGGATGATTTGGTGTTAGGGCTGAGCAGCGAAGAGCCCATGTTTGCTGATTATACCAAACTGTTTACGCTGGTAAAATATAAAAGGGATTGTGAAGCGTTCCAAAAGCATATCTCAAAACTGGATGAATTATCTTCAAAATGGCAAATGCAGTTCAATATAAACAAGTGTAAAGTGATGCATGTTAGGACTAAAAATGACCTTCCTTGTTTCAGTAATGGCTTCTGAGCTGGCAGTGACTTATCAGGAAAAGGATTTTGAAGACATAGTAGACAATTCAATTAAAATATCATCCTGGAGTGCAGTTGTTGTAAAAAAATAAAGGAAATTTTATGCTTGGAATGATTAGGAAGGAAACTGAAAATATAACTGCTAATATAATATTGCCTCAGTACAAAACCGTGGTGAGAATTTTGTACAGTTCTGGTCACCATATGTTAAAAGGGATATTATCGAGCTAGTTAAAGGGCAATCATAACAATCTGGGGGCATGAAGCTGCTCCCCTCTGTGGAAAGGCTACAGGAGTTGGTAGAGTTTCAAAGGAAGGAAGGTAACGGACGATATGAAAGACACAGGTAACATCTTGCATGGCATGGATAACAAGGAGAAAAAGAGAAATATATTTCTCCTTCTCTTATAATAATTCAGGTCATCTGTTGAAACTAAATGCAGGGAGATTCAGGACAAACAGAAGAAAATGTTTTGTTATGTAGCACATAATTTCACTATGGGATTTTCTGCCAGCAGTGGTGGTAAGGCCAGCCAATCTAGATGGTTTTAACAGGGGACTAGACAGGTTTGTGGAGAGTGAGGCCATCAGTAGCTACTAATATTGATGGCCATTGACTGGTTCCTGAATTATAGGCAGCATGCCTTAAATACTGGCTGCTGGGCAACCACATAGAAGGGAGGCATGGTCCTCCAGTCTAGCCTTATGAGCTTTCTAAATGCATCCAGCTGTCTACTGTGTGACCCAGAATGTTGAGTCAGCTGGGGGTAAAGCCAGATCCAGCAGGGCAAATTTTATGTTCTTATTTATGTTCTCTATTACCTCAGTTTACTTTGTCTTTGGGAAGGCAGACAGGCACATCGTTAGAAGTGGAACCTCAGTTGTACTGACTCTTCTTCATTTCACAAGCTACTGACCACAAAGAGCAATTGGGTATAAATGGAGTTAGGAATTTCATTTGAGTTCCCTCTATCTCTGTCTGCTCTTTGTACAACTGCTAAGCTCATGTTTCCTTCCTGCCTTTGCTTTCCCATCATTTGTTATCTAGTTCTTTTTTTTAATAAGAATTTTATTAAGTTTCAAGCAAAGATAAAAGCTACAGAAAAACAAAAAACTACAAAGAAAAAAGAGAAAAAAAACTAAAAAAGTGTAGAAACACAAAAGAAAAAAAAATTCAAAATTACAAAAGGAGGTGACTTCTGACTTTTAACAGCAAGGATATTCAAACATTTCCATAATCAATCCCTTATTCTATATTAAACAAAATCACATTATTTCTATAAATCATTCCATTGGCTCATTATAAAGATCACTAAATATAGTTACTCCCTCCCCTTATATTAAAACAAAAAAAATTATATAAACATCCTAATCAACTTCCCCCCCAAGATAACATTTCTTTAATTATTTCCTTCCTACTACTATTCTATACGTTCCTGTCTCCTATAATAAAGATAAAACTAAAAAATATAAATTGTCTGCCATTATACTTGATAATACAACAGTTCTAATAATCTTAATCATATTAATCCCCAAACCATCCAAATAGACATTTTTTAAAATATTTAATAATCTTAATCCAAATCATTAAAGATTAATGAAATCAGCCAAACCCTAAAATCAATCCAGGTAAATATTCTTAAACCCTTATCCCACTTCAAAATAAACCAGAGCATTTACATATCCCCACAATGTGCACAGAGCTTTTTTCTTTAAAAAATTGAACAGCCCAACTGCCCTCCTCAAAAACTCCAAGTTCTCTTCAGGAGACCTCCCATACATAATAACCCCTTCTTTTCCATGGCACTCCATCAGAAGATCAATTTCACTTGTGGCTTGCAACTGGATCTCACTCTTAGAAGAGACATTTCTGTCACTGTTAAATTCCTCAATTTCATCCACGACATCCCCAACCAGATATCATATTTTAGACCTCATATTTTCCACAATGTCCTGAATGCCTTGCATAAAAACTTGGTAGGTATCAGAAAGAATATGTTTAAAATCCTGGTGGAAGTCAGAGAAAGTCTGTTTAAAATCCTCCATGTCTCACACAGTAGATTATGGTGCCCCCTAGGAGCTTAACCAACCAATGTCAAAGATATGAAAGGATTCCATTGCTTGTGTTTACACAAGCAAAAGTGAGATATGCAGACAGTTCCCAAGGAAAAGTAGAAGCAGAAAACCGAAGATTCAAAACAGCCGATTCAATGTGTAGGAAAATGCTAATATCTTCAAATTTAGTACAAAAATAGTAGCAGGGAGACAATTATTTACTCTCAGTCCTCCTTAACATTTGGAGGGAAAACAAAGTCCAAAACTTAAAAAGAATTTTTTAAAAAATTAATCCCAAAAATAACGATAAGCACCAAGAAAGCCCGCTTCTCCTTGCTGTAGGAAGCCTCTCTTAGGGTACGTATACTTAAAAGGAATATAAATAGGGTGATTTAGAAATGGGGTGGCTGGTCTTAGTGTCCCTTTAAGGCAGCTTGGAAAATGATGACATCCCCACCTCCCAGCTAAGCTCTTACCAGTCAAACTCAAATGCTGTTTGCAATCTTCTGGCTGCAGACAGCCATCTGGAGGACAGATGGGGTTATTCCAGGTGTTTTCCTTTCCCAGAAAAACACTCCTGGGCTTCAGGAAAAACCCGCCTGAGCCCAAAAAAACTGCTGGGTTTCAGTTCTGCCTGCTGAACCCGTGGGCACAGCTGTTCAGTCCGCCATGTCCCCACCAGAAGTCCTCACTTGTTGTATAGTTCTAGTAGAATATAGCTAGCTAGGAGCCAGGTTTTGCCTGTTCTCCCCCTCCCCCAGGTATTTCCTGTAATAACACTCTTTTTCTTTAAAGTTTAAAACAGCTGTTTTACTAGTCCTTGCTCAGGTTAGATTTCTGCTCTCCAAAACCACTCAGATTGCTTCCTCCAATAATGTTATGGGCCCAGAGCAATAAATGAAAAGTTCTGTGAAAGAAAGAGGAAGGTGAGTCTTCTTGGGCAGCTGAAGAAAACACTAGAAAAAGAAAAGAAACTTTCAGAATGGAGACAGGAAAAAATCATGGAGTTCATGGAGAACCTGGAAGGACCAGAATTTTTCTTATGGTCTTTGAAGATAAAAATGCTTCTGAAGCTCAGGGAATTGTCTTTGTGCTAGAGAAACTGATTGACTGTATTTGCATCCCTCTACAATCCAAGAAAGATGCACAGGAGCAGGGCAGGATCAGAACATGAGAAGCTCCATATGTCAAAGTAGTAGGAATCATATGCTTGTGGATGAGTGATGCTGTACTTGTTCATCTATTAATTTTAGCTCAGGACAGGCAGTGCTTTCATTGTAACGGCCTTGGTTATTTGCAAGCTTATTGTCCTAAGAAATCTAAGTCAGCAGATCCAGCTCAATAAAATTTCAGACAGAATGAATCATCATACCACAAGGAAAAAAAGGGCAGTAAATAAATAATGAAAATAAGAGAGATCAGTCTTCAACCTTGCTTTCTTGGTTGAAAGATGGAACGTGCATTGATTCTGGTCCTACAAAACCTTATTAAGAAAAAGGAAAGATTTATTAAATTAGACACTGAGTAATCAACAATTTACTTAACAGATGGATAATAACTTATTTTAGCAAAGAGAGGATCAGTAAGGTTTTCTTGTACTCTTCCGGATGTAGCGTATGTGCCAAATTTAGAACACAGTTTACTTTCAATAAAATATATGGCACAAAAGAATATGAAGTAACATTTAAAGACAATCATTGTTATGGGACTCAAAATGAAGAATTACTTATAGAAATCATCCACCAATAAAATGAATTCTTTGAAATGGATTGTGCAGAGAATAAGACCAAAGCTGGGAAAAATGCAGTCACAGAAGCTGTTTAAACCTATGCCACAGAAGGATGGAGCATAGAAATCCAGATGCTGTTCACAAATTAGAGAACAAAAGGATTGAGGTAACAGCCGTATGCACCTTGGTGCAATTGACCCTGATGATGAAAAGAAGTCCCTTATTCCCTGGAAGGAAAGAGACAAAACATTCCCTAGAATAGGTCCATAGCAATATCTGTGGGTCAATGCAAGTAACTACACCATGCAGAGACAGGTATCTATTGACTTTTATAGATGATTGCTTTAGATTTATGTTTTGCTACTTGTTCAATGAAGAGCCAAATATTTTTAAAAAATCAAGGAATACGGGGCTTTGGTGAGCAATACATTTGGTCCCAGATTCTATGCATAGGTAATGGTGATGAATATATGTCAGGTAACATGAAAAAGGACTTGAATGAGCATGAGACTGTACTCAGAACAGAATGACATAGTAGAGAAGAAAAATCACTCTCTAACAAAAATCATGAGGTGCATGCTGCAAGATGCAGAAGTGGCCTATACATTCACCCGAGAAGTAATCACCACTGCCAATTACTTGCATAATAGTTTATCATCCAAGGTCCCAGATGACATGCTGTATGAATTATGGTAACAGAAGAAGCCCAGCCTAGGGCACTTCAGTTCTAAAGTTTATGCCTCTCTATCAGAAAAAGAAGAGAATCTCAACTGCACATCCCAACTGTTGATGTAAGGAAGAGTACTTTTTAAATACATGTAGTACTGCAAACTATACTAAATCCTAGGACTCTCAAAACATGCAACATTGCTTATTTTGATGACAAGAATAAAGAGAATAACCTTGAATATCTTGTTCTCCACATCCAGATGAGCAATGAATTAAGTCCACAGCCTTCAATGGGGCCTTCGTCATGGGCCTGAAGTTCAACAGCTAGTCAGAGCCAGGAGAAGGAACTGGGGCATTGCAGCCAAAGTGCTCAAAGAGATCCAACAAAGGGTTGCCTTCCCAATTTTTTTCCTACATTACTAAGAAATAACAGTTTGAAAAGTCCCAAGCATGGAAAAACATGGAGAGAATGTCAGCTGCTGAATCTATGGAATGAGAAAAGCTGCAGAATAAGAAATTGAAAGCAATCCATAAGAATAACTCTTGAAAACTCATTAAGTTACCCACAGGGAAGCAACGATGGGATGCAAATGGGTTTCACGATCAAATAAGATGCAGAATGGGATCTCCAGTGCTATGAAGCCAGACTAGTAGCCATAATTATAGAATAAGTCACTCTCTGAGTGAGATGGGCGGTGAATAAATTTGATACATAAATAAATAAATATTCCCAAAAGGAAGGCAAAGAGAGTAATGAGACTTTTGCACCAGTAATAAAGCATGCTTCAGTAAGAATACTGCTCAACATAGCTGCAAGGAACATGAGAGTCATTCATCTTGATGTAAAGACTGCCTTCCTGCACAGAGAAATCAAAGAAGATATTCACATGCAACTGCCATCTGACTTAGAAAAACCAGGAAAGGAAGATTTGCGTGCAAGCTTCAGCAGAGTGCTTAAGGCCTAGGGCAAGCAGCAAGACAGTCTGGCATGAAAAACTGAACCCGGTGCTTGTCCAGGGAGGGTTCATGTAAGGTGAAACTGACCTGGCTTTATTCCAGATTCAAAAGCAACAGATGGACACACATCCTGGCCTAGGTAGATACTATAGTGGTCTTTTACCAAAAGAAAGAAGAATAACCAAGAGGCTGCAAAAAAAAAAAAAGTTTTAACATAGAGGTGAAAGAGCTGGGAAGCATCTCTTTAAGATCCAGATAGGAGGAGAGAAGGATGGAGGCTACCTTCTTAGCCCAAATAGAAGACAAACAATCTTCTTCGGTGTTGGGAGCTGAGTGAAGCCAACAAGCCTAATATGCCAATGGAAACCGGTTGTTTGAAACAAATGTCAATGAACTAAGTCTTAGTCTCTTCATTTGAGACTAAGACAAAACTGCAATTGGAAAGTTCATATTGTGGGATGGTACTTTGCTTTGCAGTACACTCTCTTCTCACTTTAAAGCAGTGTTTTTCAAGCTTGGCAACTTTAAGATGTGTGGACTTCAACTCCCAGAATTCCCCAGCCAGCATTCTGGGAGTTGAAGTGCACACATATTAAAATTGCCAAGTTTGAAAAACACTGCTTTAAAGTGACATCATCATAATCATCATCATCATCATCATCATCATCATCATCATCATCATCATCATCATCCAGTGTTTACATGCTAATTGATCATTGCTACATTGCAATCACAACAGCCACGAGGAAAGTTACTGCAAACAGAAGCCCTATATTTTTATTCCAGATAAGCATTTTAGCATCCTCAGTTGAAGCCAACACTGTTATGGCAGGAAACAAATAGTGCCTATCTGAAGTATAATTAGCTTGTTCATCGCAGTTATCTGATATAACAACCAGTTCTAAACCCTGATTGGTATAGTACAACATAATATTATTTATATATCCTAGAATCCCCAGATTATTCCACCAGAGAATTCAGTCTGGTTTGATCCTATTTAGATGAAAGGTTACTCCACCTGGGATAACATCTTAGTATGTTTCAGTCCTTGGTTCATGTTTCCTTGTAAAAGAGATGCAAAAAATATACAGAGATCTCTGAAGGAATCTGTAGTGTCCAGAAGATGTTATTATGTCAAGCTGTTTTGGAAGTCTTGGGGGTGGGGATGGATTCACTCTCAATGAAAAGTTCACACTTTGACTGAATTGGAAAAATTACTGCTAAACCTGTGAAAAATGTGTAACATATGGAGCTTTGTAAAAGCACCTTGACAAGGCTTACTCTGCATGATGTGTTTGAAACAATCTGTAGAATAATATGCATAGGCAATAGGTCCATATGGTACAGCCATTAGATATGGCACAATAAATAAATTACATGCTATGAAAACTCCTTTAATCATCCTCAGGCCCTTGACCCATTTGATCAGACCCCAAAGTTCTCATGTTCTTTTTGGCGGGGTGGGGCTGAAATACTTTTAAATGGCTCCCACAGTGCAAACTTCGAGCACTGCAATTCTTCAATGACGAGTTACCTCTGGAAGAATAACAGTGTCAGTATTTCTTGCAAGAGAGAAATAATTTGACCATGAACATCTGTCTGGCATTTATTTCCACTTCCTGGCTCCTCCCTCCTCCTGGAGCAGAGGTCAAGGCACAGGTGCTGTTGATGTGAAACCTCCTGAGTTAATGTTATATGGCTCTTCTAAAGAACAGCTGGAGAAGAGCTGGGTTTAGACACGCTTGTGTCAAGATCTCTGGAGTTCACATTAGTGGTTTCCCAGTGATATCCAAAACCTGAGCTCTTTGTGAAGTAAGCAACAGTTTTAAACTTCTGGGTGCATTTTAAGTGTTTTTCCCCTCCTTTCCTAATAGTTATAATCTTGTCTCCCTGTGTGGCTGAACAATTTATGGGTCAGAACAAGGTTTCCAGCTCAGGTTTTTTTTTTAATCATTTCATCTCTATCCTGTTTCACCTCAACAGTCAGCTAGGTAAAGAATTTACTTTAATTAATCATAGACTGTCCTTCTAAACACATGTTTCAAGAGAGGCTTACAAATACTTGAAAATCTAAAACTAGGTTAAATTCAGAAGCATAAGGTATACAGTGAAGCAAATTAAGTAAGCTGTTAATCTAAACCATTAAAATGGCTCTTGGGCAGTAGAAATTGGATCAATTAAAAATCATAATTACTGCATAAAATAGTTAGGAAACTTGCTGTGCTTCTTTCAAAACTTTTGGCTTATTCATTTTGTTTGTTCCACACATTTGGAATATGTTGCACTCCAGACAAGAATCTCTTTATGACAATATTTTCTGATAGAGTGAGATGGTAGTAGCAAATGACCTACTAAACTAGTAGGCCTTTCAAGATCAAAGGCTTTTTATTTTGTCTTGTGTACAGTATATAACTTCCTGAGACCCTTTTAGCAGATAGCCACCAGATGGCAACATCTGCATTCAGATTATCAAGACTTGTCGATTAGGGAGTATCATTTTTCTAATAGTTTAGAATTTTGTATTTTATGTATTTTAGCATATCAGACTGTATGACTGAATGACTTTCTGCAGCCTGGGCTGTCTAGATGTTTTGGACTACAATGCCCATAATTCCCAGGCAGCATGTCCAACACCAGGTTGGGGAAGACAGCTATACAAAGATGGGCAGATAGGGAAGGCTGAAAAAATATTTTCCCATAGTTGGGAACTGTTAGATTTTTAAGAAAAAGTGAGCAGTACATATGAATGTAATACAGTATATGAATCCCATTGCTTGCAGTGGAAAGAGTTTCAAATCATGGGGGGAATCTGCTTATGGAGTAGGCTCCCCTCTTTGATCCCCTTCCCAAATATATAGATAACAGGAAGTGTGGATCTGGCTTAGGATTGTCAGTGGCAGGCATGAATCCATTTGGCACATGCCTTCTCTCTGTTTCCATTGAATGTGGAAATCATGTGCTTCATGATTACCACATAAACCTTTAATCATGCCTAAGTTAAGTTCGATAATTTTGACTTTTTGAAATAATTTTCAATTAATTTTTGTTGGCTTGTGACCATAATCTATTTTCATTACTACTAGAGTCTAGATTCTACTAGATTCTAGGTGCTACTATTCTAGATTCTACTTATTGGCTATAGTACATGTAATTTTGGATAACTGAACTTCTTTCCCATTTAGGATATCTGTCACAAATGATCTCTAAAAACACTGCAGCTGAAAAATGTGCTATATATCTCTATCATTCTATCACCATTTGTTGAGAGTCTGGTGATTATAAAATATATGTCTTCAGATATTTCCCCTTTCCTGGAGGAAACCATTTCTCTCAGTTTGCCAACTCAAGTAATTAAACTCATTAGATCTGATTCTGCTTCATTTCAACTGATACAAATCAAGCATGTATGATTAAAAGAGGTAATCCTGGGATTATAATGTAAATCCAATAAAATCCAATAAATAACTTTAGATTTGATAATATGATAAATCTATGGTAAAATTCAGCACTTATTTCTCATAAAATAGGCTTTGACAGAAATATTTTGTTCCTCATCCATTTAAAGTTAAATAAACATTGTCCAACTGAAATCAATGGGTCTTCAATTATCATCACCTCCACCATTTTAATGAATCCATGGGATTTTCGTGCAACTAATTTGAACTGGCAGGCCCTTTTGTTTTAAAACATTATGCTTTGGTCAATTTTAGGATTATTTTTTGTTCCTGTACAGCTTCTTTGAAAAAAAAAATCTAGTTTTGCCCACTCTGAAGATTTATTAATGAGAAAAACTGATTGGGCTTGTAACAGGCTACCTATTTACAGTCCTACTGAGCCAGACACATTCTCTCTTCAAATACTGCATAGTTTCTTCATTCACTTCCCAACAAACATATAAAATTCTTCAGCCACTACAAGTGTGCAGGCTTCATTGGTCTATTTTGAAATTTGTTTTCCCCTTAGTTTTTTTCTCCCACTTCACCATTTCTGTATAGATGGTGCTGTTTCGCCTATGGATACTCAGTGAATTAAGGTAGTGATTAGTATATTCAAGTAGGATCATGCAAAATGCATTGACACGTACCCCTGGTGTGTTTAGCTAACAGTAGTAGTAATAAAAAGAAATCCTATCTTGAATTCTGGCTTTTATTTCTGAGTAAATGTTAGTTTTAAAAAATGAAAGCATCGAAATGGATGCAAGTCAATGAAACATGCTTTTGTCCCATGCCGCCAATTTAGAAGATCAAAGAAGACACATGAAGTAGATTGGCATTAGTTCAACTTGAGAGGCATGAGGATTTTTTTTATTTTGGCAATAGTGGCATGGATACTCTAGGGGCTAGTCCTAGTTGTACTGGATTTCTCTGTTAATAGCTAATAGGCATTTCTCCATGTTCCTAACAGCATCCCAGTGTGAGCCTGTAAATGACCATTCTGGACAATAATGGTTCTCTGAAGGTTAGTTAGCTATATGTATCTCTGTCTCTTTTGCTCATTCCTGTTTGAGGAAGAAAGTAGAGAATAGTATTCTATTCTATTTCACCCTCTCTGCACTCTGCTTTCTACCATAGCTAGGCATTCAATTATTGCAAGATTTTCAGTCAGCCTCTGTCATTATTTTCTATTCACCAGCAATAGATTCCATTCTTCTCCCCTTCTGCTTCCTCTGGTCCCTTGTTCCTTTTCCAATGGCTCAGTATTTTGTGTCTATTGCATGTGTGCACCTCTGTGTAATAAATCCAGACCTTTAAGCATGTGAAAATCATTTTTGCTTTCTCCAGTGTGCAGTTCCACCTTAAACTGAAGGTATTTCCTCAGTTGTATTCCTTTTTTCAGACTTCCCTTGTCGTATTCCTTGTTTGCAGACTTCCCAATTACACAGATAAATCCATGGTGTTGTGCTTGCTCAAGCATAGGGGTGTCTATTGAGTATTTATTTATTTAGATTAGGAGACTGCCCAACTTTCAGATGGCTCTGGGTGGCTTACATCCAAAGACAGGAAACAATAAAAATAAAAAAAAAGAACCATACACATTTGTAAAAAAAAGAGCAGCACACCAAAAAACCCAAAATAATAACTTTTAGGGGCTTAGCAACCAGCTTAACCCCAGGCCTGGGAACAAAACCAGGTCTTCGAAGACTTCCAGTACAACTAAATGATGTATTGTTGGTATATGACGCCATATAATTACGTAGAATATGTAAAGGTACTTCAAATCTATGTTGGAAATGTGGATAACAAGAAGGGTCATTTTACCATGCTTGGTGGACATGCAAAAAAGCTAGAAGATTTTCAGTTCAAATGCATATACTGATTCAGCAGATTTTAAAGATTAATATACAACTGAAACCAGAATTTTTCCTCTAGGAACTGATGGATAAACAGTAGGGGAAAAGGCATGGAACTTTGTTTTTATATATGGTAACTGCAGTGAGATTATTGTATGAACAAAGGTGAAAAGATTTGGCAATATCTACAATGGAGGAATGGTTGGTGAAGATGATAGAACTTGCTGAGATGGCCAAACTGACTTGTTTGATTAGAGAAAAGACAGTATCTATATTTATTGCTGACTGGAAACCCCTTATGGACTTTTTGCATAAAGCAAACAAAAAAAAGAACTTATGAACTATGGTTTTGATGATTAGATAGGATAGATTATAGAAAGAAGAGAGTTACAGCTGTAACTTTAGATAAAGAGGTAAATCTACAATTGTACTTATAACTGCTTTAAAGAAGATTGGAAGCCACTTTTTATCTTCTTTCTTTTCTATTTTCTATTTTCTTTTCTTTTTTCTTTTTTGCAGTTTAGCTTACTTTTATTTTTTTTATTTTTCCCTTCTTACTTTAGTTTACTTTAGTTTGCATTAATTTTTATTCTTGTTTTTAAAACTTTCAATAAAATTATATTTAAAAAGATTTCCAGTACAACTAAAGGGTGGGAGCCACACAGATCTCCAAGGGTATACTGTTCCAGAGGGCAGATGTTGCAACAGAGAAGATATACTTTCTGGGTACCAAGAGATGACATTGTTTAACTGAGGGGACCTCAGTCATGCTACTCTGCCCAATCTTACTGGGTGGGCAGAAACTATTGGAGATAGGCAGTCCCTCAAACAACCAGGCTCTATACCTTGAATGGATTTATAGGTGATAAGCAGCACCTGGAATTGTACTCAAAATCCAAATTGCAGTCACTGCAACTCCCCAAGAAATGGTGACACATGGGCATATTGTGGTGTGCCCATCATTACCTGCACTGCATTCCAGACCAGCTGTAGCTTCTGAGTGGTCTTCAAGGACAACCCCATGTAGACTATACAGCAGTAGTCTGTTCATAAGGTGATTAAGGCATGAGTGACTGTCAGAAGGACCTCCTACTGTAGGAAAGGGCATACCTGGTGCACTAGAGGGACCTGCACAAAGGCTCCCCTGGCCACAGCTACTACCTATTCTTGAAGCAGGAGCTGTGAGTCCAGAACAACCCCCAGATTACCCACCAGTCTTAAATGGGGTAGCACAACCCTATCCAGAATCAAAGATGGAAAGGCCAACTGGAAGGGCCAAACAGAGCCACTTGGTCTTGTCAGGATTGAGCCCAAGTCTGTTCCTTCCCATCCAGACCTGCCCAACCTCCAAGTTACTGAGTCAGGATGTTCACAGCATCACCTGGCAGCCCAGGGTTGAGATGTACATTGGGGTATTATCTGCATATTGATGATCCAGGACTGCGAACTGACTGATGACCTCACTCAACAGTTTCATGTAGATGGTGAACAGGATGGGGGAGAACGTCAAGCCATATGGCACCCCACAGATGAGGGACTGCAGACATGACATTGCCCCTTCTGTCAACACCAACTGGAACTGGCCACAGAGGGAGGAAAACCACTGTAATATGGTGCCCCCTACCCCAAACCAGCCATTCCAGAGAGATATCATGTTGATGGTATTGAAAGCTGCTGAAAGATCAAGAAGCACAAGGATGCATGTACTTCCTCTATCCTGGCTCTGCCACAGCTTAACAACTGCAACCAGTGCTGTCACTGTACTGTACTCCAGTCTGAAACCCAACTGAAATGGGTCCAGATAGTTTGTTTCCTTCAAGTGTCTTGCAGAGCATCAGTACTAAAGAGGAGGTCAGGCAGTATTTTCTAAATATGGCAATTATTATGCAAGAAATGTCTGCGGCAATCATTATGCAAGAAGGAGCATAACTTATTCTCTAAATTCCCGATGTCTTGATTAGCCCCAAAAGATTGGGAATTTGAGCCACTGTCCTAAGTCATGATGTGATTTGGTGGTTTTAGCTTAGTGTGTTGTATGAAATCAGCAATTGTGGTTTAGAAGCCATGGTCTATGGGTTAGTGTTGTGTCAGTCAGATAACTGTGGCTTATTCAGTAAACCATAGCTAAACAGACCATGGCTTAGTGCAGTGTGTGAACCTGGTCATTCTTCATCAAAGTGTGAACACAGTCAATCTGCATACGTATACAAGGTGTGACAAACTACTATATGGAGGCTGCAGTGAACAGACTTAGTTTCTCGAAACTATCTGAAAGCTTGTACTAATGACTAGAATTTTTTTAAAGAGAAGAATGATTCAGGCCAGTGTTTGTATTAAAACAGCTTTTATTGTGCAGACTGTAGCCTTGGCTATTGAACATGCAGAATAAAAAAAATGTCAGTTACATCTTATAAGCATATGTGAATATCTTGGATCAACAATGTTATTTGCTTTGGGGTGCACTTTCTGAATACAACATTCTAGGCAATATATTTCAAAGTGTTCTTTTTAATTATATAAAACTAATATATATCTTGTTTACATTCCCAGCAAAAGTGTGTTGTTGCTGTATTGCAACATATATAGATATATATCTAAATAGTATATCTCATTTATATACATTATAAAAATTATGGCCAGACCAGTGTTTGTTTTAAATGCAAAAGGAAAACATATAAAGTTATTAGATTTCAAAAACTGGTGTTCCAAACATGAAAGAAGCACTGTTATAAAATGTCTACTTGTAGTGTTTAGAGTTACTGAAAACTGATTGAAATTTTATAGAGATTTGCTCCTGAGTAAAACTGATATTTGTGGGCAGTACTCTATGTTAATTTCTTGGCCAACTAAGTTTATGCAACCTTGCATTTATTGAGTGAACTGTATATAACTACATTCTCATTACTTCACATGATTTCAAGCTGATCTCAGTGGTCTGAACTACATATCCAACCACACCTTTTTCCCTGTAATGAAATGAATACATTTTATATTAACCATTTTTGAGCAAAATATGTGATTAAACACCACTACTGCTATATCCCTTACCAGCCTTCTACAGCTTGATGTCCTCCTCAGCTGTTGGATTTCAGTTCCCATGATTCCTTACCAGCATTCTAGTGGTTGGAATTTATGGGAAGTAGAGTTCAAAACATGTATAGGGTACCAGTTTGGGAAAGGCCATTCCACACCCCATAAAGTTTAGTTGGGAGGTAAACCGTGTTAAGTGTAGAGTACACACTAGAAAGAACTGACAAAAGCATTGGGAGATCAGATGTAAATGAAATGATAGGACACTTTTGCTAGGAAAATGGGAAGTGGGCCTGCTGTGCTCACTATTTGTTCCCTTGACTGAATCACTGTTGCCAACAGCTACTGCTAGTAAATTAATGTGATTTTTAAAAAAGTAATCCAATGGATAGGATAGAATTCTGTCACTTATGAAGCCAAAATTGTATTGCAGTCCAAATATATAAATGAATGCAATCATTGTCAGAATTGCATTTCTCAAGCAATAAAATGTTAGTCAAATGCAGTTGAATGTACTTCTTATACTGTACAAGATAAAGACATCCTGAAGTTCAGCTTGACATGTCCATACATTTTTCTTGACAATAATGTGGTATGTAATTGTTCTCTTCTGGGATGTTTTTCAGCTTCCCAGTTTAGTATTCTACTATACTATTAGTATAGCAGACTGATAAAAGGAAATGTGATTCTACACCTGTATCTGCTGCAGCAATTGTCTATTGTGAAATCAAATGCTCATCATTTTATTCAAAAGAATGGGCTGCTATGATCTTGTATCAATGCACTTGGCTATGAAAGATCAGTCTAATCAGCTAAGGCTATCTTAGTAGAAATGTAATTTAATGAAAGACGCCAAAGCCAATCTTAATAAATCCCAGGTTTGCAAGATGCAAGTTGTTTATTACCCAAGTAATTCTGGTGAAATTTTAGTCTCAATTACCATGGTGACATCCCATTCAGGACTGGTCCTATCATACAGCAGGATGAAGCGGCAAGGAGACATGAGTTGGTTTTTATTTTTATTTTACAGTGATGGCTTTAGGAGGGTGAAGGGGAAGAGAATAGCCATCTGAGCTCCAGTTTAGATAGCAACACGTTTTGGATCAGCGCTTGCTTCCCTCGGTTGACTAAGACCCACCTCTTAGTGAATATGCTTAGGTTTGCACTGAAAAACAGAAAGGTTGAAGCAATCAGATGATTTAAAAAACTAGCCAGGGCATTATTATTAATTATGCTTGAGCTGTACCTGGAAGCTATTCTAGATACTCAAGATCCAAGTAAGCCCTCCCTGTAACTAGTTTCTAACAAAAGCACAGCAGGCTTTGAAATTCCTCAGTTTATATTTAAGGAAACTCACCCTGGTTAATAGCTATTTAAAAAGCAACAGATTCATGCAAAACCAATGAATCTATTCTCTCACTGCATTGTCACTGTGGTGACAGTAAAGATTCTATACTACAGTATGAAATAATGCTATAAATGCTTTATTTCTGTATCTTTTGGTCAGTTTTATGCACTTTAGGCTCCTTGAGTTATGTACAGCTCAGTCTAGAAGGGGTCAAAATGGTGAATCATAACACAGTGCCGCCAAAACCACTTGTATGGATGATTAGGGTGAAGTTAGCAATGCATAAACAGGACTAGCAGCCCTGCTGAACTTGGCTGATAAGGAGTCTTAAAGCCGCCCCTCGTACGAAACAGCCAAATCACTCTTACAAACCCAGTTTCTGGTTGGCATGATTCGACACTATCTGTACATACCTTGATATGTACTTTTAAGAGAACAATTACTCCCTTTGTAATAAGTTTGGCTTACACTAATTAGAACATCTGTTCATAAGAACATTGCTAAAAAAATTAAGCACAACAGTGTCCTTGTTATTTTAATCTAGGGATAAATTAACATGCAATATGGGCAGCGCCATAAGGATTTTCTTGATAGAAGCTTTTGCGGAAACTAAATCCAAACCTATTCCTACCTTGACTTTTGATTTGTATATGGAAATTTTTAGAAGTTATTGTTCGGAGATAAAACAAAATTGTGTTGCAGTTCTAGGAAGCTCTTTGTCCTTTCTAGTTAAGAAGATCTCAAGGGGAAGGGGCAGTTCTCTGCATCAGGCTTCACATGCAAGTGTCATCAGGGTTTCATAAATTATTCAGTGAAAGAAAGCATTAAGGTCACCTTCTGTTCTCTCTTAGTGACATATAATAAAGACATTATATACTGTATGTATTGTAATCCAAATAATATCTCAGGGGGAACAACAAAATAAGACAGAAGCAGCACAAGTAGCTTTTTGTGGCCATGAATTGTTGAGTTGAAAGCTTTGTCTTTCTAAAGACATTTGATCTCTTTTTCTCAGCACATACGTTACAGTAGTTATTTCTTGAAATCTGTGGGTGGCAATTAGACATGGTCACTACAGAAAAGCACTACAGTCAACTGACAATACATCTATAAAAGGAACATTCTGTTGACATCTGCCAGCTTGTTGTCTTGTCCATAATGCTGCGGTAGCTTTTACACCTCTTTTGCTCGCAGTAAAAGGAAGAGCAGTGTAATAGTGCTGGAAAGCGTACTTGCAGTTCTGCATTATAATCATTGTGAGTTTAACGTGCAACAAATGAATGGAAGGGGTAAGCAGAACATGAGTCAGTTCATCAAAGGGTCAGCAAAACGACAGGCAGGTAGAATGGGAGAGCAGCTATTTAATTTGTTTGTGTTTGTTTAATGCAAATTGACTTTCCTCCTGAAAAGAGTGAATAGCATAAATCCAGGAGGGATTAAGTAGCAAAGAAAGTTAAGAAAGCAATTCTTTGCTGCATTCAAGTTGGCTGTTTTGTTGAGTGATGCTGTTACGTGCCGGTCACTTCATTCATTTATGGCAGCCTTGAGAGTGGCACCAAAAAATGAGGGAGGGGGAAGACTCATTCTTCAGCTCCTTGAAATGTCATTTACACTTCCTTCCGTACTGTTGCTCTGATAGAGCTCAGCATTTTGCCAACAGACTCATAGAATGGGTCACAGAAGGTATGGATACAGATAGAATAAACTCGGCCAATGCACTGGATCTCAATTAGGTAGCTTCTGATGCAAGGCACCACAGCCCAGATGTGGAGGAATGACAAAATGGCAAAATAAATGCCCCAGATAAGAGCCATGGGAATGCCAAAGATTGCAGACAATAAGCGATAAAACCAGTATTTTGTCACAGTGAAGGTGGTGAAACTGGCCTTCCAGATCCCATCGAAACTGTGGGTTCCTGCAGGTTCGGCAATCACATCTTCAAAGTCAATCTATAGACAAAAGATTACATAAGTTAGAATGAAACTCATAACAGATGCTCAGACACATGCACTTTTAAGCCACAATCAGGGATGTCCACAAAGGGAGGCCAAAAAGGTCAAAGATCAAAGTCCCACCCCTTTTTTATGTGTGTTGCATAATCTGGACGTTTTTCAACTCTCCTGAGGATGCCCCTGGCCACAAGCTAAATAAATGGACAAACATTTCAGTGCCATATATGAAAAAGAAAGCCACATGCCATACTCCCTTTCAAATCTTCTGTCTTCCACACCACAATTTTTACTTACATCCTAAATGCTGATTACATTTACATCTTCTGTAGCATGAAAAGCAACAGAGCAATCGCGAGTCAGTCACAGCCTTTTTACACTTGAAATGCTAAAGGGATAGAACTGTAGTAGAAAGATCAAACTAGTAAGTTCAGTCATGCCTTTCAGCAAAATTTCCATGCACTACATCAACAGTGAAAAAGAGTGTGAATAGAGTGCCACACAGCTTAGAGTTTCTGCACAGGCAGATCCTCCACTGACACCTTACTAAGCTTAAGTGAGCATGTGCACTCTGTGCATTGTGGAGCTTTTGGAATGCTTCTGAAGATGAAGACTTGCTGCATTTATGAAGGCATCCTGAATCTCAGTATCAGCAGGAGCTGAAACAGTTCCACTCAAAGCGGCTGCATTTTGTTTCATAGTTGAACCAAGATGCACATGGATTTTGAATACAAGCTACCTCAGGCATTTTGAACAAGCAGGGTTTTACACACAAACACCCAGAGGTATACAGGCCTCATATTCTTAGGCCTGAAAACCACCCATCTACACTACCACCTCCTTATCTGGATTAGCTTTAGTTTCTTGACCATACCCCAGTCCAACACAGCCTCCAGGCACCTGTCAGGAAGCTGCACAGCTTCTCTGATTCAGGTGGGAAGGAGAGAAAGAAGAGCAGAGGTTCATCAGTGTGCTGATGACTTGGAATTTCAAATCTCTAGATGACCATCCAACCCCTTTCAGAAACTTTGTTATTGTTTTAGCATTATTTCTGGAAGTAATGTAATGCATAAAAATAATCTAAATATCTTGTGTGATTCATCCTTTTATTGTGGAAGTATTAATTTGTTCCTATATGAAATGCTGGATCTTGCTTTAAAAGATATACATGTAATTTGACTATTAAGAAGAAATAGTCAATTTCTTTCTAAGTCCATTTCTTAAAACAATTTGGAAGCTTGATATTGCTATCCAATGAAAGAGAAAAATGTTATCCAAGGAAGTACATATTTCATTATTTTTGAATGAAATGCCAAAATATCCAGGAAGTTTGTCATAACATTTCCAAAAAGAAAATTAACAGAAACATGTTGAGACAAAAAAGCACCTCTATGCATCACATGACCATGTCTTTGATATAATCCACAGCACAGGATATTTATTGCAGTCAAAATAACCAAATAATAGAGGTATGTCAAGTCCACAGGAAAAATGTAACAGAGAGTCTTGGATTTAATAAGCTATACACTGAATATGTGCACAACAGACCTTCTGAGAGACTTTTCAAATAAAGTTTCTCAGACTCCTGAGAAACAGCTACTGACAGCTGGGGAACCTACTGGAATTAAACAAGACAATACAGTATCAGCAGTTTGGGAAAGATGACTATTTTCATAATCTATTATTCTTGGTCAAGCATCTGGAATTCACCAGGTTGTTGTACTGTTCTTTAGTAGTAGTATAATATGTCACATATATCTGAAACATGCTTTATTGCTTCACAGTGGATACAACCTTCTACATAGAGCGTTTTCTATATGTTCATTGGTAAAACTGAGAAAATTCAGAACTGAGGATATCAGGTACTTTGGCAGTAGATTCATGTGACAACTTCCCATATCTTAGGTGTCCACTGGCAATATTTTATTTTTCTTCAGGAGGATAGGAGGATTCAAAATGGATCCTGACATGTAGGATTATGGTGTCTGATAGCCATTTTTCAAAAATCAAATATGCTTCAATTAAATCTGCCAGTATGATATCACCCTGAAATTAGAAAGTGTGTTAAACTACCTATAAGCCTAAATTTCTTCTCAGTAATTAGAAAGCAGAAGCTGACAAGTAACTTCATATATGGAGATTCTTCAGCTTTATACTGTATAACTTTTCTTATCAGGCCGAGCAATATCAAGTCACAAACAGAATGCATTGTCCTGCACACCACATGGATGAGAGTGTCTCTGCCTATAGATAATGTTTGTCAGGCTACCAACCAGTAACTCTTGCATAGCTGAGTGTTTTCCTTTATAGTAAATTTTATTAAGTTTCAAAGAAAGAATAAAAACTACAATAAAAAGAAAAAAACTACGAAAAAAGAAAAAAAACTAAAAAAGTGCAGAAACACAAGAGAAGAAGATTTTTTAAATTTCCAAGATGTGGTTTCCAACTTTTAACAGCACGGATATACAAAGTTTCCATAATCAACCTCTTACTCTATACTAAACCAAAACACCACATTATTTCTATATATCATTGCCCTTTAACACATAATAAAAATCACTACAGTAAGTACAGTTACTCCTCCCCCTTATATTAAAATAAAGAATTTTTTTAATAAACTTCCTAAACATCTTTCTCCCCTCCAAAAGATAAAACATGTTTAATTATTCCCTTCCTACCACTATTCTATACATTTCTGTCTACTATAATAAAAATCAAATTAAAAGGCACATAAGTTGTCAGCTATTATACTTAACGGTATAACAATTTTAATAAGCCCAATCTTAATAAACACAAAATCTTAATAAACACAAAAAACAAAGCCAATTCAAAACAGTAAGTCCAAATCTTTACAGGCAAATAACATCAGTCAAATCCTTAAAGCAAACCAAATAAACATTCTTCAACCCTTATCCCACTTCACAATAAACCAGAGCAGTTACATGTTCCCAAGACAGGCACAGAGCTTTCTTCTTAAGAAAATCAAGCCCAGCTGCCCCCCTCCAAAATTCCATGTTCTTTTCATGGCATTCCAGCAGATCGACTCTATTTATGGCTTGCAGATCACTCTCTCCCCTAGATTTCTCCAACTCCATTATCCAATCTTCATACAGCATCTTGACAGAAATCCCAATCTCAGTCTTAAAAGAAACCTTTCTATTGCTCTTAAGATTCCTCAATTTCATCCACCACATCCCCAACCTGATGGCGCATTTTAGCTCTCATATTTTCCACACTGTCCTGGATATCTTGCATAACGGTTTGAAAAAGCCAAAAGATATTTGTTTGAAGCCCTGATGAAGGTCAGAAAGGATATGTTTGAAATCCTCCATGTCTCACAGTTGATTATGGCACCCCCTAGGAACTTAACCAGCAAAAGTCTAAGATATGGAAGAGCTCCAAAGTGTGTTTACACAAAGTGAGAGTTAGATAGCAGACAGTTTTCAAGGGAAAGTGAAGACAGAAAGCTGAAGGTTCAAATCAGCCGATTCAACATATAGGAAAATGCTAATATATTCAAATTTAATACAAAAATAATAAAAGGAAGACATTTATTCAATCTTTGAAATTTCCTTTGGAAGGAAAACAAAATCCAAAACTTTAAAAAAACTTTAAAAAGTAATCCCAGAAATAACATTAAGCACCAAGAGACCAGCTTCTCCTTGCTGTAAAAAGCCTCTCTTGGGTTACATATACTGTACTTAAAACACACACACACACACAAATTGGTGATTTAGAAATGGGGTGGCCAGTCTTAGCGTCCCTTTAAGGCTACAGCATGGCTTGGAAATAGTGATATCCCTGCCTCCTGGGTACTCTTACCAGTCAAAAGCAAAACACGATCTTCTGGCTCCATGCTATCATTTCGGAGGACAAATAGGATAATTCCAAGTATCCTCCTTAATCTGGAGAATGTTTGGACTTCAGGAAAGCCTTCATAAGCCCCCCAAAAGTTGCTGCGCTGTCCACTCCACCCGCTGAGCCAGCGGACACAGCCGTTCAGTCTGCCATTCCCACCAGAAGCCCTTACACAGCTGAGTGTTGCAGGCAGGATTTTCTCTAGCAAATGTTTTCAGAAACCCTCTGTTTGGAATTTATGCATCTCATAAAGAATGACCCCAAATAACCTGAAGAACTGAAAGGAAGCAAATATGGCTGATGTGTTCTGGAATAATTTATCTGCTTTATCACTTCTCTTTAAACAATGTTTCCTGGAGAAGTATTTTTTATAGAAGGCTGATTAGTCAATAACAAATTAAAATACATATATGAATTTTAAAATTATTTCATAACATTATTATTAGTTTGTGTTTCTTTTCTCTTTACAAATAAAAATCGGTGAAAAAAATTCTAGTTCGTAGAACCTCACTTAATTGGAAGGAGGAATGTTACTGAAAGAGAAACATACCTGCAACTAATTAATATCCTAGATCTCCATAAAGCACTAGGGAAAAACTCTCTTTGCTCAGGTTCTAGAAAATAATTTCCACTCAAAATAGACATAATCCTAAACTAAGTACATCAATGAGTTACTTGCTGTAATTCAATTTCCTATGATCTATGTCAATTCAGTGTTAATCCCCATTGTCTTTAGCAGACCTTTTCCCAAGTAAATGGATATAGGATCACAAAATGGAAAACACCAAAACCAGTAAAATTAGTAAGGACAGGAGGAAACCTTTCCTACCCATAAACTACCAGAAGTCTCCAGCCACCAACATATTGTACCATCACTGATAAAGAATACAAGGTGGCAATGTGTATGACTGAACTTGCTTTATTTAGAGTGATTAAGATAATAGGTTTCTATATTCTGTGACCTTTTTAGTAATGGCCCATGTTCCTTAAAGATCTTACGAGTAGATTGTTAATGAATGTTGTAATATTTCTTGTAGGAATGCTGGGTGTTGTGTTTCTACTGAATTGTGACCCTGGGTAATGGCTGAGGAGACAAATACCAGACCCTAGATCTGGCATTTCGTTGGACAAAAGTATGAAGGTCATCCTATTGTCATGATAAAGTTTAGTTAACTGAGAAATGTTTATACATTGTGTTGCTGGTAGATAAATGTGGGCAGAGAAGACCTGTTGAGATGTGGAGGTGTTCATGTCTTCTGGTTGAGGTTGCCCCATGTTATCTCAGCATTGGCCTTTTCTCTGTCAGCCATAAATTAATTATTCACAACATCTTTGTGACACCTTTATATCCTCCCCTTTCTATATATTGGTTGTTCTCTGAAATATTTGGGGCTCTCACCACCTTTGGCTGGGGGCCTGGTGATACCTGCTTTGCATGTAAATCTCTAACGAAGTTTCTTAAAGGTGGGAGATTTTACAACACTCTCGACATTTTTGAAAATTTTAAACTTTTTGAAACATTTTGAAAAATGTAAAACGAATGTAAGGGACACACTGCTTTGCTGGCAAGAGTGATTCGACTTCTTTCTGTGCTGCATGTCCAAGGAAAAATGTACTCCAGCAAAGGATTTCCCCTGGCAATCTGGTGCTGAAAAGATTATACTTTAAGATGAATCATAAATGAGAATGAAAACTTTGATGTAGTACACTAGTTTATAAAACACTTTGATTAATTTAAAAGATACGTCTTGAACCACAGTCTGGATGGATTTGTTTTTTCAGTAAAAATGGTCCTTTCTTGATAGGTTTGACATTACTTAGGTTCAAGTGGACTATTGAACAGTGCTGAATTTGGCCAAAAAGACTGTTTAGGGCTGCATTATGAAAAATCCATTACTTGTGTGGGGAAAATCAAACAAACCAGACTTCTTTGGTAAAAGATGATGGTTTCACAAAGAAATCCTATGATTTAAGTTTTTTAATGTGGTGATTTAGCATAGTTGGAGATACACTGGGTACATATTTTTATGGATAAAATCTCAGCCATGCAGCTTTTCTATGGCCAGGGCTCTGGTCCCAGTGTTTCAAAATGCCACGTAAGTGATAATACACTGTATAAATAAATATTTGCCTGTACTAGGTAATAAAAATAGAAACTTCCATCTCTATCTTCCAAATATCTTGCATTATCAGAATAAGTAATCCACCTGTTAAATAGCTCCTTAACTAGTTTGAAAAATGGTCAATCTTCAACTGGCATGATAAACATGAAAAAACCTTTACCTTTGTATCATTATTGATCTCAAAAAACTTCATTGACCTGCTTGACATTAGCTGTATTTAAGTATTTAAATCTAATTCTTGTTTTAAAGTACTAACATACAGCGGCAAGGCTAAGACTAAATTACTTCTAATAGCTAAGTCTAGTAAGCATAAGGCACCAATGTGCTATTCAAGGCTGTGTGTGTGTTAAAAGAGAGAGAGAGAATGCTTTAGAAAATTTTTTGTTAAACACTGTATCGATTACTTTGTGCTATAAATTTTGTGGTAGTGACATATCCTTGGTCTTAGGAATCTACAAAGGCAATTGTAGCTAATTACATTCCAGGTTATAGGCTGACCTCAATAAATGTTGATCATTATTGCTAAGAGATAGATAAGGCCCTGAAAATGCTTTATCTAACATCAGGTGAGGCCTATTTGCATTCCCTCCCCGCAAATTATGGCATCATAATAGCATCATAATTCATTTCGAAGGACAAGGCAAAGACAGTTATTCAAGAAGTTCCCGTGTCATTCTCATTGTCTGCATCACAACATTCTGATGAAAGCTGAATGACCTGTCATTGATCCGTAGTGCACATACGATAAAGTCTTTGGGGGATGAGAAATTAAAATTAAAATAAGCAGGAGAATGTTGCCAGCAGAGACCTTCTTTACCTCAGTATTATCCAAACATTTAGCAGAATAAAGCATTTCTGATCTAAACAGCTGGATAAGGCTTCCAAGATTTTGGACAGCATATTTTGAGCTGGAAATCCCAGCTGTCTTTGATTTATATCAACAAAACAACACTAGACTGAAGGGATGAAATGCTAAAACTCTTGTAATTCTATTACAACTATTCTATAATTATACTTTTAACTTGGTTATTAGGTTTTCGTAGATAACACTGTTTTTTTTGTACATTTAATTCTTCTTTCCTTTGAGTACTTCAAAATAGTCTGTATGGTTCTTTCCCTCTTTTTTTATTATCCCAACAATGCTATGAGGAAAAATGAAGACAGAGAGTGGCCGTGTTCACACATTGTGCTAACATAGCTTGTTTTACCAGAGGAAGTTAACTGGGCTAACCATACTAAGCAAAAATCAAACAACCACATTATAGTTTAGTGTTAGGTTTGATCCCAATTCATAAATGCCCAAGGTCACCCAGGAAATCCTGCAGTTGAGTAAGGATTTGAACCAACATCTCCCTGGTCTACTGTGATAAGCTCTTCAATTTGGGGTCTTCCATGTATTATCAGTTTCATAGCCAGCATGATGATGGTGGGACCAGAGTCCAATAATCACTAGAAGATGTTAAGATTGAGGGAGGCTGTTTTAACAACTTCATCACAGAAATACAGTATATTTTTTCCTAATAGTTTTCTCAGTTCAACTCACCGGATTTGCCAATATCTATTCATAATTTATTTATGATACATGCTGTTTAAGCTCATAAATGGGCAGACTCCTACCCTTTAAAATGTAAAGAACATTTTCTAGTTTCTGCAGGAACTTCTGCAGACTCAGGGCATGTTATGAAGTGACCCTGACATTTAAAATGCTAATGGTACTGTAGTAAATCATAGGAAGAAAATAAAATACACTTTGACTAAACCAATAAGCTTTGTAAAAACCATTTGTTTGGGGCAAAAGGTTTTAAGCTGCAACAGCTTCTCTTCTTCATTTGCAACCCACTTCCTGATCTCATTGCTTCTTTGTTTCCTACTATTCAATCTGGATGTTATTTTTTACAGTGCCTTTTGTTCATTTCTGCTATAAGAAATGCTAAAAGCTAGTTTTGCATTTGGGTCATGATTTACCTTTTTTTAAAATCGATGCTGTGAATTCTGGTATTTTAATCAGGGCAAACATGAGCATTCTCGCATGAAAATTGAGGTTTAGACCCTCAGCCAAGAATTGTGTGTGGAAAACAGGGACTTGGTGCAAAAACAGGTTTCCAGCCAAACAGATAACATACTGGAGGCAGTGCCTGTCACCAAACTAGAAGGTTAGCGGAATGTCTTTGGCTATGCATAATTCTGTCACAAAGATCACCAGCTTTCCTTGAAGAAGATCAATTAGCAAGGCATTTTGACTGGCAGTATACAGTTTCAGCGATCACACTGAAGTGCACACTACCAAATAGATGAGATACATTATCCCTCGTGAAGTGTCATATGATGGACAGCAACTTACTTATTTATCAGCAGCATTTGTAGATCATCAACTCTGCAAAGATTCCTGCTTGCATCAAAAAACAAAAAAACCATGAAACAATAAGTAATTTATAGCATCCAGCATCCGTATGGGTGCCACCACCCAGTTAAATACAGGTAGTCCTCAACTTATGACGGCAATTGGGACTGGAATTTCCATTGCTAAGTAACACTCTCTAGGATCCACGGACAGCATTATCTGATCCAAGGCCATTGTCACTCTCTCACTCCAAGTGGTGACTTAAGTCTTAGTCGAATCAAGCATCAGAGTCTCAGGAACAACCAGTGGTTCCCTCTGAAAGCCAATCATATCCATTAAGCACATGGGGTGGACCTATGAAATGGGTCCTTCTTCCCTGTGGCAGGGAGCAGCTACAGAGAACTCCCAAACTACCAAGTGATCTGACCATGACAATAACTGATATTAACTAATGATAACATCCACCAACTCTAGAACATGAGGTCCATGGTTGCCATGGTGGCCATGAATTCCTGAGTCACCTCTGACTCTGCATGCAGGGAAGGCAAATTGAAGTCCCCCAGTACCATAAATCTGGGGAATTCCACTACCAACCAGCCACAGCATGAAGCAGTTCAGGTAGGAAAGACACTATGCAGCAGGGAGGCTGAGACAATAGCTGCAATCCCATCTGATCTGATCCCTTCACAGAGTCTCACATCCAGTTATTTGAAGAGCAGTGCCTCTGAAACCACTCTCAAATGAGTATAGCCACACCCCACCTTCCTGGGAATGCAGCTGATGCCACATTCAAAACAAAGATGGGCTGGAACCCCCTTTGTGCTCATCTAGGTCTTGATGATGTGCATCAAGTCAGCCCTCTCATCCATTGTTAAGACCTGAATGACGGGGGCTTTATTATAGGCTGTCTTGGCATTCAGGAGTAGTAGCCAAAAGCCCATGTCACTGAGGATCCAATGACTGGGCACTGGAATAGTGCCCAGAGGCTGGAATGTGGAATCCATATTAGCACAGAGACAGCAGATCCACAAATACTTCTCTAACCCCCTTATCTCCATCTCTGAAAGTAAAAGTTAAAAAATATTTTGTTGTTGTTTTCTGATACCCAGAATAAATTGACTGAGACGTCTGCCTTGTTTTGCCCCAGGTAAATGTGCCAGAAAAACTTTCCCATTCTATAACATAAAGCTGCCATATGCAATTTCCTATAAGAAAAGTTTGGGTAAATTCCTGTTATTTGGAAAAGAACGTATGGGTATTCCTCTGTAACATCCACTTCCATCTAAATGGAGGGCAAAAAGAGATAGGTAGTCCTCGACTTACGACCATTCATTTACCAATCGTTTGAAGTTCCGATGGCTCTGAAAAAGTGACTTATGACCGGTCCTCACACTTATGACCATCACAGCATCCCCACAGTCATGTGATCAAAATTGGGGCACATATTTATGATGGTTGCAGTGTCCCAGGGTCATGTGATGGCCATCTGCAACCTTCCCAGCTGGCTTCTGACAAGCAAAATCAATGGGGAAAGTGGGATTCAGTTAATGGCCACGTAATTCACTTAACAACTGTGGTGATTTGCTTAACAACCATAGCAAAAAAGGTCTTAAACTGGGCATGGCCACATGATGCTTCACTTAATAGCTGCATCACTTAGCGACTGAAGTTCTTGTCCCAACTGTGGTCGTAAGTTGAGGACTACCTGTAAGGAGAATGACTGAGCCAAATTTGAGAGCTATTTCCAAAGCATTAAAAAAAATCAAAATACATATTTTCCAGAAAGCATGTTTAACGTATTTCTGGAATTGGCTGAAGATACTTCTATAAAAGTAGAGTGGAATACCACCATGAATATTTTTTGCCCCCTCCCCACCAGTATGACACTTACATAAGTTGACCTCATCAGATGAAGTACACAGAAACAAAACTGACTATACTGTTGGTATAAGAAAGTGAAGAGCTCAGTTATAACAGCAAAGTTGTGGCCAGGGTCTGAGTGTAGAAGAGATCACAAAGTTCTCGTGTGCAAGTCTCAAGCCAAGCTAAGACAGAAAAATAAAGTCAACCAGTTTCCACTTTATGATCTTGCACATATACCCACCATTTTCAAGGACAACATCAGGAATCACTCTGAACTCCTGAACCTCATTGACAGAGAACCAGAGGAACTGTACAATGTAATCAAAGAAGGATGAATGTGAAAAGAGACTGTCAAAGACCCAGAAACAGAAGAAATCAAACTGGATGTCAGAATAAATGGTGGAAATTGCCAAGAAGAGAAGCAAAAAGCCAAGAAAGACAAAGGAATTTTAGCACAGACTTTCAGAGCGTTGTTAGAAGAGACAAGAAGTAGTATTACAACTTCCGTAAAAGCATCAAAGATAGAAACAAACATGGAAAAACAAGAAAACTCTTCCAAAAGATCTCTGAACTCAGAAGGTGGTTCCAACTTCAAACTGGTAGGTAGAAGATGCCAATGGATAGATAACAGATTCAAAAAAATTCAAACAAAGATGGAAGAAGTATATTGAAATTCTGTACAGTAGAGATGTCAACATCCAAGATAACTTAGAAGACGTTCCATAGTTACAAGAACCTCTTGTACTAGAAAATGAAATTACATCAGCACTCCAGGCACTACCAAGTTAGAAGGCTACAGGAATGGATGGAATATCCACCAAAATCTGGCAAGCAACAGAAGAAGAATCAGTAAAGGTTCTAATCAAACTATGCCAGCAAATCTGAAGAATGATACAATGCCCTACAGATTGGAATCTATATACCATACCAAAGAAAGAAGGCTTAACAGTGTGCAAAGTATCACACAATAACCTTAATTTCATATGCTAGAAGAATAATGCTTAGTATCATCCAACACGTATTGAACCCTACATGGAAAAATAGCTGCTAAATATTCAAGCTGGGTTTAGGGAACATTATTATAAAGGACATTATTGCTGATGCATACTGGATAACTGAGAAGGTTAAAAAAAAAAAAGTCAACATGTGCTTCATTGATTATAGAAAGGCCTTTGACTGTTTGACCATATCAACTGTAAGGTGTCCTTAGGAAGATGGGAACCCCAGAACATCTCATTGTCCTCATGTGAAACCTATACATAGAATTGAAAGTCACAGCCCAGATTGAACAGGGTGAAACAGACTGGCCCTACGGGAGGCTACAGTGGAAGAAGATAGCATAGTTTTAAAACTGGAGGAAGAAACATCAGTAACCTGCACTATGCTGATGATACTACCTGATAGCTGAAAATGCAGATGATCTGCAAGCTCTAGCAATAAAAGTCATGGAGCATAGTGACTACGATTAAATATAAAAAAGATCAAATTAATAACAGGTACAGCAAACAACCTTTAAATTGAGAGTTAAGATACTGAAGTGGTGGATAGCTTCTGCCTTTAAGATTGATTAACAGTGAAGGAATTGGCAGTCAAGAAATACGCCTATAAGACTAGCACTTAAAGGGTAGCAATGAAGGCCTTGGAAAAGATATTCAGATGATGTGATATATCTATACCTACAAAGATCAGAATAGGGCAGACACTTGTTTTCCTCATGACATTCTATAGAAGTCAATGTTGAATTTTGCAGAAGCACAATAGAAAGAATATTGACTCTTTTGGATGTCCATGTTGGAGAGATCCTTGAGAATACATGGATAGCCAAGAAAACAAACAGATCATAGAGCAAATCATTCTAGAGTTCTCAATCAAGGCACGAATGATCTGGCTGAAATTATCTTATCTTGGACATATTATACAAAAATTTAGCTTCCTTGTGAAGTCCATGTAGCTGGGAAATGTGAAGGGAAAAACAAGAGGATGATGAACTTGATTATAGTGGCGATGGGTACACGTTTGGAAGACCTGAAGAAGCAGATTGGGAACAGTTTATTGTGGAGAAGGTCTGTCTGTGAAGTCTCAAAGAGTCAACACTGACTTGATGACATATAATCATCTTAAGCCCTAGTAAATTTGGCTAATGGAAGTTAACCTATCTTAAGCCTCCCAATCTTATATCTACTTATCTTGGAATAATACCATTTTACCTTTTGGGCCGTCTTTGAGAAAACAACAAAGGTTACCTAACGTTATACTAACGTTATTAAACTATGTAATAAGCAGTGCTGATGATTAAGAGTTCCTGTTCAAAGAGCTGATACTCTTAATAAATGAGTAGCTTCAATCTTTACTGACATGATCACCTACATTGTTTAAATGTTTATTTTTGTGTGTGTAGGTGTGTAAGTTTACATTTTTTATTGCCATGAAAACCTGACACAAGCTGGTTGTTTTTGGAAATCATAGAAATCGGTCAGGTCCAGGGCAGCGTTCTTGCATGGTTAATGTCCCAAACTGTACAGCTGAAAACAGATAAGAGTATCACAATAGAAAAAGATTGTTATCGTACTCATGTTCCCATACAGCCCAATTTCCTTTTGTGACAATTAAAATGGATAAAATAGGCATTGCTCACAAAATGGTCATGAGTGACTCATAAAAGTCTTGACTTGAGGAGAGGGAGCTACCAAATATACAATGCTGCCAAACAGTTGGTGTATTTTGCCAGTTCAAAAGGGGCAAAAAGGACACTGGATTCATCCATAAATTCTGAGATGATGATGGTGATGATGATGACAATGGCATTAAAATATTAGGAGAACCTTGCAGGTTAGACCTAACCAGTAAACAATTTGTAGTGAATTGCAAAAAGCTACAGAAGGATTTCAGAAAAAGTAATGGAGCTAGCAAAAGTTTTTCTGACCAGCACTTTTCCACTTCCTTTGGAATATACATGTAACCCGCAGACTTCCGAACATTCACTCCACTTATCAAAGAAACATTGCAGTTGAAGAGGAAAACTATGATAGGTCAACTGACCACATGGCTGCAGGAAATAATGTTCAGGACAATTATGTGGGTTTGATTGTGTCTAAAACATTTAGTGCTACAACTACATGATCAAGCTAATTTGGCAGGCAAATATTATTGAGCCTTGTAAATCCCTATACAAAACCCCTCACAATATGTACCTCTGTGTGTGTGTGTGTCTGTATATATACATACAGCATGTACACATTTAGACATAAATACATCTCTCCCTCCCTCTCTCCAAGTCATACCAAGTCAGCCATATTGCATGGTAATTCAGTGGCCAACAAAGAAGGCCAGAGGCTGTTTGAATTCTCTGTCTTTTAGAAGTGGATCTGAAGTTGTACAGACACCTGTCAGTATCAGGAAGTTGGAGCTGTGCCAGGAACTGATTCAAGGGAACAAGACAGAAAGAATATGCCAAGGCCATGAAAATCTTTTTGCAAAAGGAAGCCTTGTGTACCCTTTCTGAGTGGGTGGATCCAGTTGACATAATATTTACTAATAGGAAGACATGCAGGCTGAAGTTTTACAAGCTCAGCACACGGAGCAGCCACACCTAAATATTCTTGATCCTAGTTATAGTGGGTCCTGGCAATGGTTTTATTCATCTGATACTGGCTGCAATGGCACATTACACTGAGGAGGATTTTTAAACCAAGATTTGTTGAGTGAGCCATACTGGTCTAATTTGCACATAACACTGCTTAGCCATATGGATACAGGTATGCACATCACACTAAGCTAAAAAGGAACAAACCATAATACTGAGCTGGATTTTGGAAGGTCACAGTAGAGAAGATGGATTATCCTACTCCAAGATCCAGTTTTCTCTCTCTGATTTTCATTACTTGAATCTTTCTTTGCTGAGGTATGATTTATTGTTAAAATGAAGGTTAGAGCACCACCATAGACATCAACATCTCCCAGAAATGTTTTACAGACAGCTTGTTACATCACCAATCTTTTTCTAGTCCTGTTAATCCCATTTCTACAAAGAAAGAGACTATTTGCCTCATTTGATGGGCAGTGTTAAATTAGAAACAAGCACAGCTGTCATAAACACATTACAAGAAGATCCTAGATGCACACTTGAGCATAGGGCTTAATTCAGGGGGAATATGTCAGTATGTTCTTTCACTTATTTTCTTCTGCAAACAAAGTAAGTAAGTAAATCTTCTTCCAACTGAGTTTGATGCCTGGTGACTTCATGGACAAGCCCATGTAGTTTCTTAGCAACAGTACAGAAGCAAGTTGCCACTGCTTTCTTCCAGGATAATTTGTTTGACTCTTCAGCCTAGCCTAAAGCCCTGAAATTTGTAATCCAAGGACTAACCAGGTCCAGCCCTGCTCCTTTTTTTGAGACCAGCCAAAGTTGGCTGTGTGCTGCCATTTCAAGGATGCATCATCCAGCTTAAATGTGCCTGCTGCAAATGTTTGCTTTTGCCATACAGTCTGCACAAACACGAAGAAAAGAACATGCAGATCTTCAACTCCTTTCACGTCCTTTAAAAATCTTTGCTTACGTAGGGAGCAGACTGACTAAAGAATGCGGCACTTTCACCCTTAGCTGTGATGGCATCTTTCTCTTTCCTATTTGAGGAACTGACCTTATCAGTCCCCACTTCGTTGAAAATTAAGCAAGTGCACCAGATATAAACAGAGCTGTGGACCATTTTCATCTCTCATGTAATTCTTACCAAACCCATACAGTTCTACATCCTGGATGCATTTGGCCTTCACTCAAGCTAAGTCTGGAGTTTAAAGCTGTGAACAGAAATGTACTGAAAGGGAGAGCAAAGTGAAGTACTGTACACTGCTTGGCATAGTGTCCTGAAACTTTTAAATTAGTATGCTTATCTCTTTTTTCTCTGATATCAGAAAATCATGTGGTAATGGTTCTTGATTTAACCATGCATAGAATAAGTCCAAATACGAAATCCCTTCAGTCAGACACGTGCTGCCCTCCTTTCATATATTGTTTCTCTACCCTTTGGAAGAATACCTATTTATATCTGTGAATTAGAAGAGCCTGGAATATGTACTCATAGTCTGTGCATTTTGAGATCATACCTATTTGGCCTGCCCTACACACATTCGACATCTGGCTGCGAGAGCTGGACCATAAGGAAGGCTGAGCGAAGGAAGATCGATGCTTTGGAACTGTGATGTTGGAGGAAAATTCTGAGAGTGCCTTGGACTGCAAGAAGATCAAACCAGTCCATCCTCCAGGAAATAAAGCCAGACTGCTCACCTGAGGGAATGATATTAAAGGCAAAACTGAAGTACTTTGCCCACATAATGAGAAGACAGGACACCCTGGAGAAGATGCTGGTGCTAGGGAGAGTGGAGGGCAAAAGGAAGAGGGGCCGACCAAGGGCAAGGTGGATGGATGATATTCTAGAGGTGACGGAGTCGTCCCTGGGGGAGCTGGGGGTGTTGACGACCAACAGGAAGCTCTGGCGTGGGCTGGTCCATGAAGTCACAAAGAGTCAGAAGCGACTGAACAAATAAACAACAACAACACACACATTCCACAGACCTTTCAGTTATCTCTGTCTATGGGAGTTTGAGTGAGATCGGTGAGTCTGCATTTTTGCAAGATGCCAGACAGAACGTACAGAAAGGGAATGGAAATTTACATATTCCCTCACTCCCAGGGTTGAATGAGAGCGCAGGCACAGCGTATGTATTTTCATCCACACAACTCAGAATCCTGATTGTGTGAGATTACTGATTTCACAGAGAAACAGGAGTGCCCCTTTGCTGGAAAGTCTAACAGACATGTTGAGGCAGAAGGTAGAGTCCACCATTCTGATCCCTCTCCTTGTGTTTATTGAGCATGTGGAAAGGGACATATGAAGTGGCTACGTTCTACTGAATTCACAAGATCTGTTCAATGTGGAGGGCAGCAGGCATAGTCCAATTATTCACTGTACATGCCATATGCATGAACAGGATTAGATAGATGACTGTCATATTTTGAAAAATCTATTGTAACAATTTTCTAGTATGAACTTAATGCTAGACTGTCAGCAGCTCCCTCAAGCCAAATAGATGATGCTTATGCTTCTTATCTTCTCTGCTACCTCCATAGCTATTAAGCTTGGTGGATTTTTCCCTCCATGCTCCATACATAAAGGTGCTAATAAAGAGTGTTATTGGGGGTGGGGGGGAGAGCTGGATTCATCAGTAACAACTACCAGTGTTTTAATTCAGTATTCTGGCACGGCTCATGCAGCAAATGCTACTTTCCAGGATGTGCTGCTAAGGTAAGAGATGGATGCCATAATGAAGTGGAAAAAATATTTTTCACGAGATAGGTTGAGTAATTTTGTATACCTGCAAACGTATTTTCCTTGATCCAATAATATGGGTTCCATAGGCTGAACAACTGCATGCCAAAAAAGACACTTCTGGGGACTGCCTTGAGTGTGCCATTGGTTTTGTTCAGTAAATTGATCTTCTGAATTTTCAGCACAGGATTTAAACATAGTGAAGCTGTTACTATAGCAAATCGACATGTAATTATGTTTATAATTATATATGTACATAACTATGTTACAATGACTTATGGGCACTGGTTTTAAAAATATGTAAACCCTTTGCATAAGGGTTTGATTATATTGGGGAAAAAGTTAATAAGCAGCATGAGTCTTTATTCAGAATAAACATAATTGCTTTATTTCATGAAACCCACGCTAGATAAAATCCTGAGTTTTATATCAGTGGGTATTTGAGTAAAACACACAGACCTGAGAAATGATAAAGCTGGCCTCTGAATCAAGTCAAACACATCAGTATCTACTTCCTTCAAATTTAGCTAACTCCATAGCCTGATCATATCTTTGAAAGCTAAAGATAAAACTATATCCAGACATGAGCAAGTAACTTCTCAATACACTTACACATATACACAGACTCCTAAAATACTGTTCAGTTGAAAATAGTATGTGATATCAGGAAGCGAAAATACAATAGCAAGGCAAATCCTATGTACATACATCAGAATGAGAGCAGATGGAAGGTTAGGAACAGGAGGGCAAATGTAGGGGATGATTTCTGCTCCACATCATCTCCCAGCCAGAGTTTCTCCTCCATTCACAAGAATTGCCAACAGATGACCACCCTTACAGACAAACTGTGGAAGACAGTTTTGGGTGTGCATGATCTAAACTTTATGTATTTACATTATAACTTACTCCAGAAAAAAAAGGCTGCTGGTATCCAGTGAAATCCTATGCGTGTTTACTCAAGGGACAGTCTGATTAAATTCAATGGACTTAGTTCTGAAGTACTAACACAAGACTTCAGCCTTAGTAAATGACCATCAAGGAAAGGATTAAGCACCCCTACCTCATGCCACTTCCTATTTTTACCCCTAAAGCATTTAGGGTTTTTAAAAAATGGTGTACTAGTTAAGGAGCTGGACTAGAAACCAGGAGACCGTAAGTTCTGGTCATCTCTTAAGAATGAAAGCTGGCTGGGTAACTTTGGGCCAGTCACTCATTCTCAGCCCAATCCACCTCACAGGGCTGTTGTCGTGGGGTAAATAGGAGGGAGGAGCATTATATATGCCACCTTGAGTTGTACAAAACGATGATGGGATATAAATCTAATTAATAATATAATAATTATAAACATCAGTGTTGTTGGCTTAGAGCCATATACAAGGGATGAGACATCTCTGAGTTCTACCATTAAAATCAAGGCTTTAGCATACAGGAGCCTGACTGGGGGGGGAGGGGGAATGTCTCTCACATCAGGATTATACCTCATGTTTGCTGCTAGTTATGCCCCTTCAATCACAGCGCAGTATTCCAGCATTGGCCCAATGCAAGCAGCAAAAAATAATAAACAAACAAACAAGCGCCTGCTTTACAACTATGGGAAACTACATTTTCCCCACCCCATGCTGCTGTGTCAGATGGAATGCGCATTCCAGCATGTTTCTCCAGTGCAGTTGTTTTTCACTGGAAACACTGCCTGTCTGCCACATTCCTGCCTCCCCAACTCATGTTTCTTAGGCATATGTGTGGTCTGTGACCATAATAAAGAGTTGATTTGATTTGATTTTCATTCAGTCAGCAGTAGCAAGAACCTGAAAGTGTTCATGATCTGCAGTAGATGAGGACAAAGTGAAGGAAAAGCAGGTTGGATTTACAGTGCACTGCAAAGGGCTTGAACGGGTTGCGGTGTGGCAGATGCGTTTTCTCAGCCCATCTGTAAGGCCAGAGTTACAGCAATCCAACTAAGGTAGGATTTTCCAAGAGATTATCCTGAGGAAATGCCCATCGATTAAATGCAAAGGCTAACGTTGCAGGGACACGCCCATCAGTAATTCTAAAGGTAACTTTAGCACAGTAGCGTAACAAATTTCATCGATTCCAGAAGCCAACATACCCAGCTGGGGCTGGCAAGAGTTTGTTAATCTCCAAACTAAGAATCTGGACTATGTCTAATCCTGATGAGAGTTAAATACCAGACTGTGGAAGAAGTTGCTCAAGTGGATGACTTGAATAACAGAACTGCACTTGTGCAATGGCTTAATGTTGCTGATCTTCAAAACAAATTGAGATTAGCAACACCAAGTCATTCCACGCATGTTTTTGAATGGCTTGATTGCTTCTGATCAAAACAAATGTGTAAGGTTCTTAGAACCTTATCCCAGACTTCTTTGGAAGTTAATATTAACCAACTGCAGAGGCATTTATTCTGCAGTAAGTATGCGCTTTCATGCATAGGATTATAGCTTTAGTTTAGAAACAACTAAGAGGAAAAAAGTTATAGACAGCCATGAGTAGGAGTTGGCAAAGGGCACACACATATACAAGGGCCCCTTTCTCTCAGCCGCACCCTTTCGAGCGGCAGCATAATTTGACTGGCTGTGCTCAAGCAGGCTGAAAACAATAATCCGTTAGTGCATCTGTGGCAATATTTACTGATTCAGAGAAAGGCCATGAGTGGGTGTAAAGAGAGGCTGCACTTGAGGAAGGAACAGAAAAGCCCTGGAAAAAAAAGATGAATGCATCAAACCTAACATATAGACTTATGTGCTAAACTCCACAGCTGTTTTATGCATGGATGGAGGCAAGTAGACTCTGTGTAATGACATTTTTCCAACGATTCTCTCTCTGTCGTGTACTCTTTACATGTTTCATGCTACAATTTTAAGTTTTTTTTAAAAAAAATATTTCCCCCTGTTTCTCATTAGATCATGTCTGTTTTAGATTTCTGATTTTAAATAGTGGCTTTCAGCTCTTCATTGGGAACTATAAACTTCAGACAAAAATAAACAAATATTCATTCCCTCCAATTCTAAAGGCACTTGTGTGAGTCCTAGGGGCTGTATAATATGATTATATAAGACACATAAAAAGCAAAGCTGCTATGCTGATTTGTAAGGAAAATCCACTATCAACAGAATGTTTCTGGGGGACTAACCATCATCTTATAACCAAGCAAGTTTTTAATTTCTCCTAGAGCTTTGAACAGCAGAGGAAAAGTTCTCAGCAGGAGCTGCAAGGGAGAAGTGTAGTATGAAGGTGACAGAAGAAAGTGCAAAAGCTGGGTTGCAGTTAAACCTCAAAAAAAAAACCAAGATTACGGCAACCAGCTTGATTGATAACTGGTAAACAGAGAGAGAAAACATAGAGGCAGTGACAGACTTTGTATTTCTAGGCGCAAAGATTACTGTAGATGCTGACTGAAGCCAGGAAATCAGAAGACGTTTAATTTTTGGGAGGAGAGCAACGACAAATCTGATAAAATAGTTAAGAGCAGAGACATCACACTGACATCAAAGGTCCGCATAGTTAAAGTAATGGTATTCCCAGTAGTAACATATGGCTGCGAGAGCTGGACCATAAGGAAGGCTGAGAGAAGGAAGATAGATGCTTTGGAACTGTGGTGTTGGAGGAAAATTCTGAGAGTGCCTTGGACTGCAAGAAAATCAAACCAGTTCATACTCCAGGAAATAAAGCCAGACTGCTCACTTGAGGGAATGATATTAAAGGCAAAGCTGAAGTACTTTGGCCACATAATGAGAAGACAGGATACCCTGGAGAAGATGCTGATGCTAGGGAGAGTGGAAGGCAAAAGGAAGAAGGGCCGACCAAGGGCAAGATGGATGGACGATATCCTAGAGGTGACAGACTCGACCTTGGGGAAGCTGGGGGTGGCGACAACCAACAGGAAGCTCTGGCATGGGCTGGTCCATGAAGTCACGAAGAGACAGAAGCGAATGAATGAATAAACAACAAGAAGTGTGAAGTGGCTGAAGATTTCTTCCACCGACTGATCAGATACCTTCTCCTAACCCGTCAGCCAGATCATTCCAAAAGTTGCTTAAAATTAACAGCCTTTCCTGCCCTCTGTCTCAGGTTTCAGATATTTACAGGTAGCTGCCTTTGACCCTGGATTCCATTTGGGCTATATTGAGCTATCACAGCCTAGTTTTGTTTTTTTGCTATGGCTTCCACTATTTTGATACAGGGAACAAAATGATGGCATAAATCCTACAATAGCCCCAGCATAATATTGAAAAGAACCTCTCAATTCCCCCAAACAGGAAGAAAATAAAAGATAATGGACCCACTCATTTGCATGATCACCCCATCAACTGTTCCCTCCAGAAATGCTAATTGTGGCTTCTGGTCACCAAAACTTTGCCCAATCCTGGTTTAATGAGGACTGTAACAATCCAGATGACCACTAGATGGCAGCCAAGAGAAACAGAAAATCCTAACTCCACTACCACTGAATGGATGTCTGGATTTTTATAGCTCAGATATGGTAGCTTAGTTTAACACAATGTCTAGCCTGGGTCAGTGATTTTACCATAACTAGCTCAGAGGATCTTCTGACTTGCTTTTAAGTGTGTTAGTAATTGTTGGCACACTGTGACCTAAACTTCATATCCAAAATCCATACAATCTATATAGAGGATGCAAATCAAAACCTTTTTTAGTTTTTGTAAACACCCACTGCTCTTCACAGATTGCAAGTCAGTTAGTTTTTGAAACAATACTGAAGTCATCTGAAGAACTGCTTACCTATTTTACTTTGCATGAATTATTCTTCTATTAGATATTGGAGGGCCAAAGAGATATAGGCAGCGTCAGCAACCCAACATACAGCCATTGTCCACGCAAACTAGCATCATTTATCCAGCAACATGGAATTTAGTTCCTTCTGGGACTTCCATCTGTGTGGTTGGGACTTTCTGCCTTGGAAATGTCTCTGTCCCCTTTGGCATGAAGTTTATGCACTTGGCACACTGGGCACCCGTAAATAATGAACGAGTACATAACATTATGAGGCATTTTTTGAAACAATACCGAAGCCATGTAAAGAACTGCTTACAGGGCAGATTCCTTGCTCTTTGCTTAATCATCTGTCCATGTTTGGCTTTGCTTTTTTGACACTATGTAGGTGTTGGCAGAATGTAAAAGCCCTAAACAAATGGCTATAGTGCACAGCATCTAACACAAACCAAATAATTGGAATAAACCATGGATCCTATACATGCAAAAATGTGATTTTGAAGAGTGTAAATCAATTAACAGTAGCTATACTTTTATATCTTCTATTAATTAATCTAGAAAACTGACTAAGCCTACATATTCTTCATTACTAGATCTCTCATTTCCCCCTGTATGCATACAATGAAACCTGGAAACACCTCTTCTCTTCAACAAGCCTACTTGTATGGCAAAAGGCCTGGCACCTGTACCAGGCATCTTTAAGAAAATGTTGGAGCATAAGCACCCAACTGGACACATTATTGACACTGGCCGTGGGCCACTGGTAGCAGTCAGGTAGGTGTGGGACTGCTATTTCATAATTCTCACCGTGCTGTATGGCATTTGTTATGATTTTACTCTAGAGTATTATAGGAAATCAAGCACGGTGGCCCGGGGTCACTCATGCGATGTGGTGCGCTGAGTCCCTTCAAAACAATGAATACAGAAAATAGATTTTGAATACAGAGCATAATAATCACTTTATAATGATAAATACTCCAAAAGTGCTTCCATGAAATAAAACCCTTTTTATTTTCCATTGCCACAGAAACTAGGACCAGAAATAATACGTATGAGTTATACTTTCTTAACTTTCATTTAAACATAAGAAAGAAAAAAAATCTTCATGGTAAGATCCACATAACAATGGAACAGTGTACCTATGGAAGATGTGGGTTATCCATCTCTGGAGGTTTTTAAGAAGAGCCTGAATAGCCACTTCTTCAGGAAGCTCTAATTGGTTCTCCTGCGCATTGCAGAAGGCTGAATTTGTTCTACATTACTATTGAAACCCAAACACCATTTCCTAAGTTACAGCATGAGCTAAGCTATGACTGGCTGAATAAAGGAATGGTAGCATCTGCTGGTAGGGGACCTGGGAGAGCAAATAATGTTACAGGCATCATGATGTCATCTTGCAAAGGACAGAAATTATATACTTGCATCATTTATTGTCATGACACTGTGATATGCATGTCATTATGTTAACAACTTTGGGGCTTATAATAGATGCCTATGAAGGGAACATGAAGAATTAACCGACAGGAATGCCTTCAGAAGTTGTCCTTGCCCTTTAACTGGGTTGAAAACAAAATGCATATTTTGGGGGGAGGGGGGAGGTGCTGAATGATTGTCACATCTGCCACACCAGCAAGAAACCATAAAATGTGGTGGATCCAACACTGAAGGAAACTAAGAAGACCATTAGAAGAGAAGTGAGGGCCTGCTCCTGACAGAGGTATTTCTGTACCTCGAAGGTCCATGTTTATTTAAACAAGTGTAGTTGTAAAAAAACAGGACAAGGACACAGGTAGAAACTTCTCACAAAAAAAGAATTATGCCTTTCAAGTCAATGAGATATGTGACAATTGTTAGGACGTTCTTTTCTTTAAAATCATTTATTTTAGAAATGTCACTTAGCATAGTTACCAATCCCATGCATGCTTACTTAAAAGTAGAACTCAGTAATTCCAAGAAAATTTCATTCTAGATAAATGGGTATATTTGCTGCAAATTACTTGACACGCATTCAGTTAATCGGCTATGGGCCACCACACCCAGCTAACCTTGTCTGGGCTTGAAAGCTAAGCAGGATTGGGTCTGGTCAGTTACAGCATGAGCTAAGCCATTATAGTATGAATTTTAAAAAAAGGCATCTGCTGGTAGGATAGGAGACAACCATAAAATACCATAGCTGTGAGTAGACTGAGAAACTGAAATACATTTGAAAAGAAAGCAAATTGCCTTGGTACTCTTCAGGACCTTGACAGGGAAGTATTTTCTCTGTCCTTCACAGAGACAGAAAGTATCTACTGGTGTTCCAAACTCTTGCAGTTCAAAAGTAACATTTAGTTCATTATCCCTGTTAGACTGGGCAGAAAGTAAGTCTGCAACCACTTGTAGATCTTTGGTGATCTGTTCTGTATCAGCAAGGATTTCTGATCTTCAGTTTTTAACAGTAACAGCAATGTAATTTTCTCTTCCCAACAGCAGCAACTAAAGAATGCGAATCAAGTAAAGGAAGCTGTAACCAAGTTTTTTTAAAAAAAGAAATGTGGTAAAGGTGTAAATTTAGTTCAGTTCAACAAATTCTGAAGAGATCCAGAATTTAATTCTATATGGGCATCTTTTGCACCAGACTCTGGCCAGAAGGTCTAAGGATTCTAGGAAAAGTCAAAGTACAGCCTGCAAATCTTATGTCTATCCACAATTCATCAACTGCTTGTGTAGAACCAGCTGCATTGCCATGTGTGTGTATGTCAAAATCAGCAAGATGGCAAACATAGCTTTAGGATACAAGCTGTGCCTTTCTTAATCCATGTGCAAACATGGCAGGCCTTGTATTTCTGTCCAACATCTTGCTGATGTTGAAGTTTCCCTTGCCCCCTGGATGCCATGGCGTAGAATGGCAACTTTCAACTTGGATGCAGAACTTTATCACAAATTAGGTCTGTCCCCTAGTCACTGCAATCTAAAATACGCTGTGCATAACATTGCCCAGTTTATACCTGTAATTTGGACCTGACTCTAAAATATCCGTGAAGGGGATAAAAGAGTTGCTGGCTGTTTTATCTGAATGAAAGAACAGCAGCAAATTCAATGATCTTCACCTTTTTTTACCTAAAGAAAATGCTGCAACCTCCCACCCCCCCAATATGATTTTAAGAATTTTAAAAACAAGACACCAGTTGAAACTATACTTTTAAAATGCCTCACCAGCAGCATGTAGGTACACAGAGATGGGGGGGGGGGCTTTTGTGTTTAATGGGTCCATAATCTGAATCTGTTTACAGCATTCCCACTTTCCTTTAGGACACTGGATATAACTGACATCTTTAATATCTCCCTCAAGGAATGTTTGCAAACGTTTCCTCTAAAATATGCATTTTTGCCCTTATTTTTCTTTCTTGGGAGCTGCTTCCTATTCCCACTAGGATCCGGCTCTCTCTGTTTGGTTATGTTGTTAGAGAGCAAATGCAGATTCCATCCAGCCTTCTTTATATAGTATCACTGACCCTTAGAAGATTTTCTTGCTTTGCAAACTTCAGTTGCTCTGCAGCACAAGCTAGGAAGTTATGTTCTCTGAATTCCCCAAACACTCCCCTTCTTCCCAAGCCTATTTTCATTCCCCCAACTTAAAAAAAAAAAGAAGTAATGTTAGAGTGTTAAGCTACTTTCTCATGCATTATTCTGCATGAAATCTTAACTTCAACTATCTATTGGGGGACAATGTTGCCTCATGGTGAGAAACCCAAATCCAATTCAGTGTGTTGTTACTAAAAAGAAAGTCTCTCAGTATCTGTTGGTGCTTAGTTCCACCTAAGAGTATACTGGAATACAGCCTTAGATTCAAGTCCTATCTCTCATTCTTGTTTTTCAATGGCTGAAATGAGAATATTTGACTTGTAGGGAGAATTCTGCTGAATGATTGTTGGGCTTGGAAGAAGTACCTACACGGTAGTGACTAGTGGAAGGGTCTAGAGTAGAAGGCCCTTTGGCCTCTTCTAACAATGATTCTCTGGTGGCGAAAGAAAGGGAATGTTGCCCATCCTTCTCCAAAAGGTTAAGAACTAATGGAAATATAGAGGAGAAATGTGACAAGGCTCACTTTAGTGTAACACTATAGCAGTGTTTCTCAACCTTGGCAACTTTAAGCTGTGTGGACTTCAACTCCCAGAATCCCCCAGCCATCATGCTTGCTGGGGGATTCTGGGAGTTGAAGTCCACACAGCTTAAAGTTGCCAAAATTGAGAAACACTGTACTATAGAATGCAGATATAGAAGACAGTGTTGATTGCCCACTTGGCAATCAACTAAAAGAAAATCCGTGACAGAATCTCAGAAAAGTGGGTTGTGGCAGTAGGAAACATCTGACGTGCAGAAACATTCAAATATACAATCTCCAATATGTGCTTCAAACCAGTTCACTGAACCACTTGCACTATGGAAGGAAATATTTGAATTAGCTCTGAGGCTAAATAAATGTAATAATGCAAGTAAAACATTGTGAACAAACTGAATGATATAATTTCCTTTCAGGATATGAACTAGCTTAAGAACTAGTTCAAGCCAATGAAATACGAGCATGCCAGATTTTCGAATCTCTGTTGAAAAAAAAAATCTACCTTGAAAGCTCTAGTCACATATCCCAAATATATGGCATCTGATTATTCAGCTGTAATGGAAACACATTCCATACATACCCAGGCATCAGGGGTATCTGCAGGGGTGGGTCAAAAAACTCAAGATGGAGGTCACAGTTGTGCAATCCAAGCCCCAACCTTTTAGTACATGTGTTGATGTGACATGCATGTGAAATACGGTGGAGCTGCAATCATGTGGTCATGACCACCATCTGATTTTTTTGACCTCCTCACAGAAGCTACTGTCCATATATTCTTGTCCTATTACAAATCACATGAAATTTTTATAAAGCTAAGTAAAACACAAATAATTACAGTCAACTTGAGCCCCCCTCAATTTCACTAAAAGGTCTTCACAGAAACTTGGAAATTAGAATCCAGAAGCACAAATTCAGTTGCTCACCAGCCTAAAAAAGACCTGCTTTTTCCATGGATATCAACCTTCCTCAGAAAGGCTGGAGAAACCTTGCCTACTCCAATATTCCAACAACAGTGTAAACTCATGTTTTCCCTCATAGAACTTCCACCAGGCAGCACTTCTCTGTAACATGGGCTTCTCTCTCTTACAAATAGGTTTCAGCACTGAGGACTCTCTAAAGCCTTAACTGAGACCTCCAAATCCTTCCCAAATTTGCCACCAAATGGTAATTGCTCATATGGAAAAAGGTGAAAAATATTTAAGACACTGAGAGAAATCACATTAGCTATATTTAATCAGTTTCATCTGGTTTTAATTAATTACATTAAATCAAACCATTTTTGTTCTAGCCTTTCCCCCTTTTTGGCCTGCTCTTCAGAGTACAGTCTCTGGCATTCCACTGAAAAGCCAAGTACAACTTTTAGCTGTTGCTAAAATCTCTCTGTTTTAAATCAAGTACACTGCAGAAGGACAGGCTTCCTGAACTCAACAAGACTTCAGCTATACCTCCGTTGTCTTCAATGGTCACATCCCCAAACACAAATACCCACAGTTCTCTTTGATAGTCCCCAACAGAGCCAGTCCCCAACTGAGCCAGATCTGTTGGAATGGACAAAGTCTGACTACCAAGGTGAGATCCAAAAGAGCCCTTCTACCCACTCATTTACTGCAATAGTTTTCCTTTTTCTTCAGGCATGTTTAACTGGAAGAGGAATCTACAGGCGGGGTCTGGCCTGATGAAGCTGGAAATGGCTCTTTGGCAAAATGTCTTGCATGAAATCCAGGCCAATAAAATGGAGGCAGGGCAGGGCAGGTTGAACCTGCAACACCATATGGCAGTATAGAGTCCTCTCTGCAAGATTCCAGCCAGGCCCTTTCCAGCCATCATTAATGCATTGCCCCAGGGCTGGCCTGGACATTATTGTAGGCATATTGTAGGTACATTGGCTTATTCAGGCAGCAGAGGAGAAAAAGTGAGGAAGAAGAACAGATTGGAGTCAACCCCTGTCCTTATCCTCCTCCCTGTTTCTCTCTCCCCACACTGGGTGCTTACTGCTGAGCCAGGCAGCTGTTCTAGTGGCACCACTCCTTCGACCCACTCTACTAAGCAGAAATGTCTACTGCTGCCACTTTTAATGGGCAGTAGTATAGAACCACTTTTGGCAAACCCTGATTCCCTCATTGCTTTTATTCCCCCCCCCCCCCCGCCGCCGCTATTTTAGGTTGGTTTTGCCATTTTTTGTATTTCCTCAAGTCCTAATTCTGCCCCCACCCTGCCCAACCATACCTGATCTGTGATGCTACAGTGCCTGCATAGGCAGTGACCTTCAGCAATGAAGCTAGGAAATAGAGTAGAATAGTAATTTATTTATTTTCATCAACCATGAACCCACATGCTCATGTAACCTTTCACCTATTTTTCTCAGTTACAGAAATCTAGACCAACCCTTTATATTAACTTTAATCAGTTAGAGCACAAGTTTACAATTTTTTTCAAATTGCAGAACCTGGTGATCACCAAGAAACTTCCTGGAAACCCTGATCCACAGAATGGAGGCCATGGTGTTTTTTCACGGGAATACAAGCCCCACTCTTTCTGTTGTACTTAAAAAACGAAACTTGATGTGGATGTCGCTGACTGCATTTGACCGAATTTTTGAAAACTTTTGAAAAACTTTGAATTAGAGTACTAACACTATGCACCCAGAATTAACCGGTGAGACTTATTCTAAGACCAATCTGCATGCAACTGCATTCTAAATTTACTTGTACTGGGCAATGGTTCTGAACAAAATGTCACCACTGTTATATCTGCTTTCAATGTGAGGCCCAAAACTTATATGAGGCCTCTAAACCACCTCCAGAAGTTGCCACCAAATGGGAATTCTAAGTGTGAATAAGTGAAAGGTGCCTGGAGAATTACCGTATTACCTATATTTAGATTAATGTAATTCAAATTTTGTTTTTGTCCTGGCAGGCCCCGTCTACTTTATGGTCTGGCCTCCAGTGCACCTCTCAAAGTCCAAACATACTTCCTGACATCTCTGCTTTACATTATGTCTTTTTATCCTTTCAATAAGCATCATCTTTGAGCTGGCATTTCTTTCTGTGACAAAGAAAAAGTGGAATAAGGCTTCTAAAGTGGCACTCCACGTTTGCAGTTGTTGAAAATACCTGTCTATTTAAAAATAAATCTGCCCATTTCTATCATTTTAGAATTAAAAAATCCAAAGGAGATTAAACATTGCAGACCTACTCTTTTCCATTTGCTTAACATACCAGGGTATAACCATGGTTTGTCCCTCCTCCCCCTCTTTTTTTAACTCCTCCAATCTTCTGAAGGCAGGCTCTTGTGGGCAGTGTTATGTTTAATGAGAAAAATATTCAAATACATGTTTCCTGTTAGTCACACAACCTCCCAAACTTATTCTGGGCAGCAACTTGTTTTCTCTTCCATGATCAGATGTTGTAAAATAACACAATTCTAAGCATGGTTATTCAACAGTAAGCCCAGAGAAGTGAGTGTAGGATTAGAATTACAAGGTATAAAAAAATGAAAGAATCACATGGCATCTTGAATATAAACACATGTAGAACAACAAACACTTTTGTGGATGATAGCCACCAATTTTATATATGCTTTGTTTTCTCCAAAGTCAGATCTATTATGTTTAACAGAGTTGATTCCCAGATATGTGTGCCCAAAATAACTTTCCTCTTTAGGAGCCAAAAAATAAACAAACAAACAAACAAAAAACCCAAACCCTTTCCATAAGACCTACTGCTTTTCTTCGGTATGTTTCTTTAGTGATCCTTGACCTTTTCATAGTCTTAGCACTGTGGTCAGTTGCACTGTTCCCATTTTACAGGTGATCGACAAGTTATTGGATTATTAACTTGCTGGAAAACACACCATTCCCAAGCAGCTGGGTGCCTGCGCACAGCTTTTCCAGATGGTTATTTATGGAACAAGTCACACTTCAAAAAGTTAATAATAAACTCAAATAAATGTTCCATTAGGAAGGTAAACATTAAAAAGCTTCATTCCTGCAACAGAGTGCTTTCCCCTTTCTAAGCATGTTAATTGATCAAATCGACCATCAAGACTGAGTGACATTATCCAACCTTCTAGCCCTGGATGAAAGCCCGTGGTTAAGAAAGAAACTGTCATCAGTGTCCCTAGTTCGAGCCCTGCGCACCTTCCGCGGATTTTTCAACTCCCTCCATTCGCGCGCCGGGGGAGGGCGAGGGCAGAAACGAATTGGCGGCTCCTACCTTCACCACCTCGTCGTTGAGATGCTTGGGGTCCCGGTTAACCAGGTCGATTTCCTTGGTGTGGACGTCCTGGAACTCCTTCTCGCTAAGCTCCTCAGCCATGACCTTGTTGTTGGGCTTGTAGATGTTGCCTTGTTCCCGGATGGGCGCCGTGTAGAGAAAATCCTAGAGGGGGAAGCAGGAACGGGTGGGAAAGCGGTCAGTCCGCCGCGCCGCCCGAGCTGAGCGTTCCTGGGAAAGGCAGCGGGGGGGCGGGAAAAAGATTCGCGCGGCGATTCACAGCTGCTGGCTGAAGAGGGGAGCAAACCAAGCCCGGAGAAACTTCGTCCGGGCGATGTCCCCAGGGCTGGGCTTTTTAAGAAGTACCTCCACCACACCCCTCTGCGCCCCGTCCTGAGCCGCAATTCCTCCTCGCGCCGCCAGGGGGCCTCTATCGGCAGAAGCAGGGCGCAGGCGAGCTCCGCGGGACAGGGCGCAACTACCTCGCCCTTGAATTCCAGCGCTTCGAGGCTGCGGGCGCCGAAGTCGTGCACAAATGTCATCGCTGCCAGAATTACTCGCCCATCCCTCCGCGGGAGAGAATCAGCTGGAACTTCACAGATCCTTTGGTTAGCCGGAGGTTCCCGACTCCAATGCCCACGATATTTTGCGCGTCGCATGAGCCCCCCTTTGATAGAGTTGCTCCCGAGGAAACGCGGGTGCGTCGCCTAAAGCCTCCTTGTATGTTAGCTCTCAGATCAGCTACAACTATGGCTCCTTTGTATCACCCAGGCAGCGTCTGAGGGTGGCCTAAAAGCTCTTTGCCCGCCTCACCTGAGCGTCCCCAAGCAATTAGGGTGGGTGGGAAGGAGACCACGCAGCGATGATTAAAAGTGCAACGTCGGACAGTTAAGGACCCTGATTTCCCCACAGGCAAGTTTGGGAGGAAGAGGGAGAAAGCTACCCATTCATTACTATTAAATCATAGAATGATGAACGAGAGTTCAAAAGATTTAATTTGAAGTAAAGTGACTTTGACAATGAAAAGTGAAGTTTTCAGCCTTCTCCAACTTGGAGCCTGTCAAAAGTCTTGGCGCTCTAATACCCAGCACCCGGCCAGCGTGGCCACTGTATCTGGACTGGAGTACGTCGGAAAGGCAGCCTGGTTGATAGTTCCCAGGAATAAAATCGCCCTGGGAAAAGAAGACCTGCCTTGCCAACCTTCCTCCCTTTTTTAGGATGCACCTCAAATGAACGGGAAATCGTTTTTCCCTATGCTTGATCCGTTTACAGTATTAGAGAACTTCAAAGGAAAAAAAAATCAAGTCCCGAAACCTCAGTTGCCATGCACGAAAACTCTCGGGCGGAGGCCCAACCCAAGCCGCTTCGCTAAGGCAACCCCAACCTCGCGCCCCTCGCCTGGACGGGCGCAGCAGCCCTGCTCCGCCTAAGAGCGAAACTCTCCTCTACAGACTCGCGGCGGTTGGACTTGGGGGCAGCTTTCTCCAGAAAGCCTCTCTCCCGCCTTGACTGAACAACAACAACAACAACATGGGCTTGTGGGGGGTCACTGGGGTCCTGCATCCGAGCGGTTTTGCAGAGCGGCAAAGCCCCCCCAGGACTTACGCGCCGAGAGCCGTCTCCCTGCTGGCCTCGGGGTGGAAACGCTGGGGTTGGCGCGGTCCTCCGACTGCTGCGGGGCGAAAGAAACTGAGCAACCCATTCGGCGGTGGGGGGGGGGGAGCAAAGAGAAGTGCCCAGCCAAGGAGATCGGGTTACCGGCCACAACCGAGACGAATAACCTCCCCTTGCCCGGAAAAGTCCGGGCTTCCTCCCCTCTCGGGAAGGGGCTCCGAGGTGGAGGGAACTAGATAAGAGGCGAGCCAAGAGGGCTCGCGAGACGGCTGCGACAGGCACCGGCTGCCAGGAATGTCAAGCAGTTTAAAAAATGCTAAGCAGGTCCTACCTCCGAATCTACGTATTTGCTCCCAGACATGCTGTCTTGGGCTGGCTTGAGGCGCTGCAGAAATCTTCCTGAGGGGTGATTTGCAGGATCCGAAGAAGACCTGGCGCTGGCAGCACGCACAGTCCCCCCCCCCGCACCCGCACGCATGCACACGCACACACACACACACCGACGGCTGCCGAGTGGGAGGTACCTCCAAGTGGCCGCTCTGGCCGCCCGCCAGAGGCTCCTTCTGCTGCTAACTCGGAGGACAGAGTTGGTCGCTCTCGAGGCACATCCCCAAGGATGCGGGGGGGGGGGGGGGCGATAGTACACAGTGCAGGACACCCGCTGGACTGCCCCAACCACGTCCGACAGATCTCCCCCCCTCCCGCGCCTCTTTATTCCCTTGTGGAACCCGGAGGCGATGCCTGTGCTTTGGCAGTCCCGGCAACCCTGAAAGTCCACCCGCGCGCGCGCCGGCGGTACCTCTTGAGCGGCTCTGGAAAAGGGGGGGGAAAAAACCCCAAAACGGTCGCCTTGTTTGCAACAGCCCGTCCTCGGGGTTGCTGCCTTTCCTTAACGATTAAATAAATAAAAAAGAGAGAGAGAGAGAGTCCTCTACTCCTCTGCCTCCCCTCTCACTGGTAAAAGCCGTGATGCAAAAGTCACGGGGCTCCCTTGGGACTTCTGCCCCAAGACGAAGAACCAGGCGGAGTGGCAGAAACACTTGGCCGTCCAAGCCGTACCGAAGCTGAAAGTCATTACGGAGCTTCTGCCCGAAAAACCTCCGTGCTTTGGAAACTTGGAATTCTCTCCGAGCGACATGGGGACATTTGGTTCCCGGCTGCTACTTTTCAAAATGATTTTATTTGCTTGGGTTCTTTCCCACCCCAGCCCCGCAAACACACACACACACACACACACAATCTGCCTCCCGAATTAGTACTGTATGCATAACAGTATATTAAAGAGCTGGTTTGTTCTTCATCGTATTAAAATTAATAAAATATTTAAAATAAACTATTGGTGTAAGCTTAAACGGCAAAGCGGCGCCTACAAAGGTTTTACCACCTTTGTATTAGTGCATTAGTACTGGGTAGCACTTAAAGGGCAGATGGGGCTGGCCGGTAATGCGCAGGTATTTTAAAGGGCGTTAATGACAGAGAGAAGAGAAAGCCTGTGAACTGTTCTGCTCATACTGAAAGCATGGAATTCAGGGTGCGGTTGCTGGCAGAGAAATAAAAAGTGTAAGAAGGAGCTTCAAGAAAGCAGTCCAAGTACACAGAGACGTAGAAGAGGACAGTCAGGGCGCTGGGTCCAACCCTCCAGCTAAATGCTGGGATTCTAATCAAGCGTCTGGCTGTCCAGCCTATTGAGCTGAACAGTGATTTGGCGTTGCTTAGGATAAACAAGTTGCTCAGGATTCACTCATCCTACTGGCTTTAATGAGAGGTGAGCTGGTGTCAGGGTTAAAGGTATAGCGCTAAAAATGGGGAGACTGAATTCTATTCCTGCATGAAGCCAGCTGGGTGACTTTGGGGCCAGTCACTTCTCTCAGCCCCAGGAAAAAGACAGCGTCTGAAAAATGTTGCCAAGAAAACTGCATGGACATTCTTGTAGTCACCAGGAGTTAAAACTGAATAGAAATCTCACAACACACACACACACACACACACACACACACGTACACCTGACTTCAATGGTCTGCTCATAATAAGACTAACATTAGATCCCACTCCTTATTTTACATGTCCATTTCATTAGTTCAGTGTATTCCAGAAAAATAACTCCCATTCTTTAGAGGACCACTCCCTTTCCTATGTCCCATTGTTGGTATTTCAGATTCAGTGCTGCTGTTCTCTTTGTGTCGAGACTGAATCCAGTTAAGTGGATACAGGCAGACTGTGAATCGCAGTGTTTCCACAGTAGCCAACCTCAGTTGAACCCAGCCTTTGCTGGGCATACTCTTCCCACCCACCCCCAGAAGGATAAGGCTGCATAAATCATGGTTTGGATGAAAAAAAGCCAGAATCATGGGAACAGGGAGTAAACTGGGTTTGCTAAGCCATTCTGGTAAACTTTACATAACTTCTAAAGGCAGGTTCATAATTGAAGGGTTTTAGCGGAAGTAGCTATTGGAATTGTCCAGAGAACAGCCCTTTTATTTATAATAACTTGATCTCTTCCAGGCTCCCAGGCAGGAGAATTTTGCCGCACCTCAGATGCAAATATTCAGTAATAAATGCGGCAAAATCATTTATCGTAAGCATTTCAAGCCCTCTCTTCACAAGCTTTCCCATGGGCAAGGAAATGTCTTTTTTTTTCGAATGCCACTTGCTCCTTAGTTCACAGAGAACATCTGAAGCAGTGCTTTTCCTGAAGAACTTAATGGATCAGTGGAAACACATGGTGGTAGGCAAATCTTCATTTACCCTGATCTCAAGGGTAGATATTTATCTCAAGCCACTGAAGTTTCTGAGGTTCAAAACCAGCAATTCCTCTCCTCTCCTCGCATGCATTATAATTTGCATTAGACAAATTATTTTTGCCTAATTATTTACTATTTGCATTAGGCATGAAAATTATAGTGCAACCTGTCACTTCAGTAAATATTAATATTAGGCAGAACTTTTAAATTCTATGCAACTGGGTCTTTGTTTTTTGTTTTTTTGTAAGCACCATGCAGGATTGCAAGACATATTCAAGGAATGTTCCATGCTGGCACAGTTTATATTCAGTCAGATGAATTCCAGAACAGGCTAGGAGGACTTGTGTTGTCTGGTAGAGTGGACAGATGTAGCTGCTTAAACTCAGTTGTGGAGAATGGACATATACTGTAAGAAATAAGATGCAGATATTTGAAACAACTTGTGATAAATGAAATATATCACTAAGATCTAGGAAAGCAGTTGCTTTTCAATAATGCAGGTATGGTTGCATTAACCAACACTTATATCTAGAAGGCAGAGCAAATCCCCTTCTGAAAACAAAATGGCACCTTTTAGGTTCATTGTTTATGGAGCAGAACGGGCAACCTAATGTGAATTTAGCTTCCACATATCACTGTTCATGGGAATAGAATGCTCACTGGAGCAAATTTCAATTGTATGTCAAAATACAATGGCTGGAAGGCCTCCTTTGAAAGTGCATCCATTCTTTTCCACCAGTTATTTACTGAAGGAGAAACAATAGCTACATAACATGTCCTTGAAAAGCGAGTAAGACATGAGTAAGAGTATGAACTGCCCTTTCTTCGATGACTTGTGTTTTGGCTCCCAATATGATTGAACAATTGCTACAATATAGTGAGTCAGTCTCTGGGCGTCCTTTGCTACAGGTGTTGCACAGAGTCGTGAGATGCAGTTAGCAGAATGGTTTTGTCTACTAGATAAAAGAGTAGAGTCCTAAGATGCCATATTTGCTTCTTAGAAGGTAGTCCAGCAATAGTGATGAGGACCTAGGAATCTTGAAGAGAGAGTGGGGCAAACATCTTTGGTCAGGATCTTAGAAGAAGTCCTAATAGCATCTGCTACTAGATAGAGCCACAACAAGAAATAGCTTCTAGACGACCCTGTCTGGGCTTTGGAGATAGCAAAATTAGGCTTAGTTATGTTACATGGCAGAGTACCAAGCAATATCAGGATAGTAGGCTAGACCGGAAGTTCAAAGAATTTCTTGGAAAAAGACAGTAGCAAACCACTTCTGTTCCTCTCCCCCCATCCCCAATGCCATTCCTTCAACAGACAGGTATGGCTGATAAAATAATACTGAAGTAGAACAGAGAGAAATCCTGGAGCCATCCAGCAAGTAACTCACAAATATAAACATCACTTTAAAAAGGCTCAAATATGGATAAAAATTATGAAAGGCCTAGTGGCAAGGATGCAGTTTCCTGTTCTCTCGAGATGAGATGATAAAACTAGACCATGATATGCTGAAGCCTAAATTGAAAGCTCTACCCAGTGTTTTTCAAACATGATGACTTTAAGATGTATGGACTTCAACTCCCAGAATTCCCCAGCCAGCATGCTGGCTAGGGAATTCTGGGAACTGAAGTCCACAAATCTTAAAGTTGCCAAGGTTGAAAAACACTGCTCTAGCCAATGATGTCAAGATTTTCCATACTGGTATATAAGTACAGTGGCACAGAGGACCCTCCTGGCAACATTTTGTGGGAAACATCTTTCTTTATGTGCTTGTTAAATTTATATCCCACCTGTCCTTCAGGGGCTCTAGGCAGCATACATAGAACTCTATTTTTCCCATCCTTAACCTTGAACTTTGACAAAAAGAAACTTCATTAAGGATTTGTATGCTTTATGTGTCTTCCTTTCACCCCCAGCCAAAGCCAGCTCACTTGTAGTTTCCACTTCCTCCTTTGGGAGCACATGTGATGGTTATCTGCCCACCTCCTATTGGCCTCTTTCTGCAGCACTGCACGTACCCCCATCCCTCCAGCTGCTAAGCACTGCATCGTTTTTTCCCATCTGAGCTTCTGTAGAGGCAGGAAAGGAAGGAAGGAGAAACAGCACTATGACAACGATATTGACCCAGAGTTCTCCCCACCACAGCAGCAGAGGCATCCAAGCGAGGAGGACAATGGCTCAAGAAACTCAAGAGAAGGCCCATGACCATGTGATCAAAGCCCCACCTCTTTATATATGCATTTCCTATGCATGGGCTTTGATTGCACAATCATAAACACTGTCTTGAGGTTTTTTTTTTAACCTCCCTCTGCCGACACCCCTGGCACGTTGTTAGAGCTATGGTGCCCATTGATATGGAGAGCAGTTTGCTTTTGATCCTTCCATGGAGAGGACGAAGGGGGACACACATGCATCACAAGGATGATGGGTGTGTAGGGAAAAGGAGAGAAGAGGAATGGAGGCATTTTCATCAGCCACCCTCCCTTTCCACAAAGGAGGGTGCTGGCGTGTGCTTACACTGCCAATCCAGTTATTCTAAACAGTGTTCACTTTTACTTGCTACTGTTAAACTCTACCAGGTCACCTAGTTGCATAGGAGATCTGGAGGGAAGCGATGATACCAGGTTCCTTGTGTGGCATGTTGGCAAGTGTGTCAGTAGATGGTGAGGGGAAGGGGGCAGCAGCACTGGCTCAGTGAAAATACCCTCCTGCTTCAGCCAGTACTGCCCAACCTGTGCAACCAGTTGTCTTTGCTGACAGAGCGAATTTACACTGGCATATTATGTACCCCCTCATGGCCTGGAAGACAGCATGTTAAACCAGCAGCCTAGATTTGTCCAGATCTCTTTCCATTGCCACCATGCTGTAGGAAAGTGTCATTCTCAGTGATGTTTCAGGGAACCAAGCGACTTGGGAATCTGTGACTCTCCAGGTACATCTCCCACCATTCCTTATCACAGTCTCTGCTAGATGCAGCTGCTAGAATTGTAGTTTAGCGACATTCAGAGGGCCGTGAGTTGAAGTGATACCAACATTTGCCTTTTTAGATGTTTTTTTTTCACTTTGGCTTTCCTTAAAGGGCTGACATCTCATTTTATCTCATTCTGTGACAGACATCAGTTTGAGAGAAAAGGACTATTCTGAAGACATGCCACCATTTCCCAAATTATTATCTCAGAAAACAGAGGTGATTTGCATTATTTGAACACACTGAGAGGATGTGTAGGTTATATATTCACTGTTGTAAAAATATGACTTCAGTTGATGTCTGCTTTGTAGAATATAATATATAAAGCAGTTAATGACAATGTTATATTCTCACTAGAAGGGATTTAGAAAACACAAAGTACTTCACATCTCATGCCTGTATTAGACTTGGAGGTCAAATTCAATCTCATTGATTTTCCAAAGCCTTTTGAAACATTCTGCAGTTTTTGGTTTTGCAGTGTATGAAAATCAGACCTTGCGGTACACTGCTTCCATAGTGATACCCACACCAATTTCTTTTTTCTAGAATGGTAGTCCTTCTGCCTAGCCATTCTTGCTCAGGCACCAACTTGATGTGTCATGAAAGGCGGGGATAAATCACTTAACGTGTTACTATATTCTTTTATTCCCAAGGAGTGGTATTTGGGGGATTCAGGTGCCAACAGACTTGGGTGCTAGCAAGTTTGATTTGTACATGCAGGTGTAATGTGAGCATTTGCAAAACAAGGTGCCGTTGGCCAACGCTGTGCTTTTATCATCAGCCAGTTGACTAAGTGCAACACTTGCAAAGCAGATGTCAAGTGTAAGGAAGAGGACTACTATAACCTAGGACTGGACTAGGCCTGGCCCAGGACACCAAGCTGCCTGAAGGAGAGAACATACCATGTTCCGAGCATGGGACCCGACTGCCCAGGCATCTAGATTCTTGTTTCTTCAACATGGCACTAAGCCACAGATCAACACACTTGGCAAACAGGCCAGCTGTGTGGCATGCACTGGCCTGTCATACCATGCCTCACTGCTTCTTTCTACCAACCTTTTCCCACTAGATTCTGCTATCTGCTTTCTAGGAGAGCCAGTCCTGCAAAGCTGGTCTACGTGTGCAGGGGAATAAGCCTTGGTGTGATACAACAGAAGATGCAATTTCAGTCTTCAGGCAGAGAAATTTACATTTATAAGTATTTACCTTATATTCTTGTAAATAAAGGTAGAGGTGGGTGCTTTGAAGCACTGCCAACTTTCCATTTAATTTGCTGTTTTTTTTTTAAGTGAGGTGTAAAAGGGTACCTGACAGGTGCCCAGATTTCCATAGACATTTTGGCATGGGTGGCCATGGGCATTAGATTGTTTATCCATGGTTTAATGTAACTTTGTTAAAAGTCAGTCCACTTGGGAATTGAATTGACATGCCTATTATTCAATGTTGGTCTACAACTATAATAAACTTTAACTAAATACATGTCTATTTCTTCTTTGCAAGAGAACATCCTTCTGTCAGTGAAGTATTTATTGTGAGAAGTGCAGTATTAATATCCAACCATAAAAACAGAAAATTTTGAATGTTATATTAACCACTTTAATAAAAAATAATCTTTAAAATGCACACTATAGAACCTTTTGCATAGGTTGTTTGAAGCATTAAAGTGAAATTACAGGAGGTCTTTGGTATGTTTTGAATTGTACCTGTGCATTTCAATTAATGTTTTATATAACCAAATCAAAGGCCCATTGATTAACGCATATAATTGAATACATTTGGATTTAAAATTTCATTGCCTCTACTCCAGATATAGTCATGCACTCAGAAGTGCTGCTGTTGTTTGTGCACATGAATATTGCACAAAGCAGGAGCGTAGATTGTAGATTGAGAATCCTCACATCCTAGGGTAGAAAGGAGCATTCACACATTTCCGAGCTCTGAGGTAGGTAGCACCCACCTCTATATGGGATGCTTGGTTCCCCAGGAACAGGAAGTGCTGTTGGTGTAGAAGACAATTTCAGTGGATTTCCTTCTCTTTCTATCTCATGCACATGAAATTGTCTTTCCATGCAAGGCAGATCGCTGGAACAGACAACTGGCTGAAGCAGCCCATGTTTTTCGAATAACCGTTTGGCAAGATCGTAAGAATAATGCTCCAAGGTAACCCCTTACTTTATCATTTACATACAAACACAATATATACAAAAAGTCAAAAGTTTCATTAAATATAGCATAAAGATTCCCTCCCCAATCAACATCTCATTTAAAGAGTGAATTTTGGAAGCTTTTTTTTAGTTCTTCTGATACTTAGGAATATGCACTGCAGTGGGCAATACAGAAAATACTCAGCCAGTATCCTTTATCTGTTCAGCTTTGTGTCAACTTGCTATACAGCTCTTTGGATCCACAACTTTTACAGAACTTTAGAAACCCTCAAGGCCTGTAAAAATGCACCCCTACACCCTCCCTGCCTCATGAGGCAAAATACTTGGTTACTCAACCCAGAGCCCTACATGCTACTCTAATTCATATAAATCCTGCAAGCTTTTCCATTGAGATTCATGTGAATGACAAAAAATGGTTGCATGGGTCCCTCTATTAGGGAATCTCACTTGGAGCTCATTTGTATGGCTGATGCTGAGTACTGCCAGCATCGGAACTGGAATTTTCATGATCTGGGGCTGGAACTTATAATTAGTGACTCAAGGATATGTGTATATACGTTCTAAAATGCTTTCAAGCATAAAAAGGTCCCCCCCAAAAAAGGTCCCTGTGGCTTGCAGCAATACTAAACTTCTCAAATGGCTATGCCCACATGTTTTTGCTTGTTTCATGGTACAGACATTTCTGACCTGCTGCTCTCTAAGCAATCATCCAAAGCTCACCCTTCAGTACTCACTGAGAAGATCAAATATCAAAAACATGTGCCCATAGATTCTACCAGGTTTTAAGATCATATTATGTTGGAAATCCATGGATTTCGGAAACTGTCAGTACTTGGAATAAGAATTTTACTAAGACATTGGTTCCCAAATCTGGGTATCTTACCCAAAATTAGGTAAAAGTGGTTTTTTTTGTGGGGGGGGTAATGACACACGAACCCATTACTCAATCACAACAGGGACATTTAAATTGACTTAAAGTGTTTTACCTCCATCGGGTAAAAAGGACTTTCTGGTAAGTGGTTTGGGGTAATGAAGGAAAAAGTTTGGGAAGCACTGTACTAAGGGGTTATACAATACAAAAAGCCGATAGATTCTACAGAGAGTTAGCTGTTGCGTGGCTGGAAATGCTGACCAGATGAGGAACATCTTCAGAAGTAATCATTTGCATTCTGGAGGCATTCAATGTCAATAAATAGGCCACATCTATTGGTAGTATGACTTCCAGGAAATTTGAGCAATACAATAAATGAACATTTGATTGATACACTGCATGATGACCTCCCTTAGTTATCCATAACACATTTGTGGAAACCAAACAATGAAAGTACCATTACCTTAAGGTGTTGCTAAATATCACTTGTTATTTCTTAGTTACAATATAGGCTAGTATCTTCCCTGTCCCCAAAGTGAGCTTTTTTTCCCCATATAAAGTGCAACCCAGCTGAAGGGGGGGAAAGTCAGCCATTTAAACAGCAGTAGCTTTGGAATGAATGTTTAAGTGTCTCTGTATTATACTAATAAGGAGAATTTAATAGCATTTAAGACTAAAATATCATTGGTTCCAAAGACTTCACTCTTGGTCAAGATGTATGTTGATTCCCGAAAAGCACCGTCCCATGCTGCGACAGACTGGTGCAATGAAAACCTCTGTCATACTCTTCCAGACAGCTTGCACAGATGGCAAGATCAAAAGGCAAGACCTTATGAATGGCACCACAACCCTAGACAGGAAAATGAGACAGGTTAGCAATCATTTCTTAAACTTCATCATCTTTTTGAGGGACTAGGTTTGACACATCCTGAATAAGACACTATTTCAGTATATCAGCAGCAAGATGGAATTGGCCTTACTGTAGATGTACAAATGCCCACCAAATCTTCTGATTAGCTTAGAAGCACCTGTGTTGCAATTTTTATGCAATGCATATTTACTCAAACATTATCATATTTCAATCACATTAAGGGGGATCTGATTATACAGTAAGATACTGACAACTGTCTCCCTGATGTTCATAATCAAAACAAATCCTATTCACATACACTGCCTTGGTGTAATAAAAATTAACATATTTTTACAAGCATGAGAAGTTATAGATAGGACAGTTAAGATGCATTGGCCAGATTCATTCCTTATGCTCAGCTATCATATAGTACATTTCATTTTTAGCTTTATGTGTTATGTAAACCTAGGTACCATAACTGTAAAACATGGTTTACCACATAGTATGATATGGAAATCCAGTAACTGTACTGTAGTTTATTCAATAAGCCATGGCTTAAAATCACAACTGTATGATGGATAAACCCAGATATTGTTTGGATTTAGTCCGCCATCATACTGACACGTAATTTGAATGAACACCATAGAACATTTTGGGTCTCATTTTTAGTAAATATATGAAGGATTGTGTAACTTGTTTTGCTTTTGAGTGCTCTTTATTATTTTGTCATTTGTACTTTGGTTGTATGACAATGAAACAATGCTTTCTAATCATGTTAGAAAGGAAAAAAAAGGCTCCCCTGGGTTCAGTGATGTTTACTTGGGCTACCAGATTGGCCACAAAATTCTGATGATCACTAGAAAAAAAGGGAGTTTTCTGTATTTCTTTCCTCCCAGCTCATGGTTGTCTAGATATTTGCAGCCCTGATCTGGTAGGTCTATATTTATTCCCAATTCCAGTTAGGTCTCAATTAACAGGATTACAATTTTAGATATTTGTAGAACTACATCTAATAAAGAAATCACCCCCCCTTTTTTTTTCTACCTAAAGAGCGTATGCCAAATGTCCAAGAGAAAATTTTTACTGCTCCCAGTTTGCCAGCCAGAGTTATTCTCACATCATAGCAAACGCTAGCTATCGTCTTGCTATGATCCATATATTCACACAACTTTCTTGCTCAAATCTAAAAACAAAGCTACAGCATATTAGAAAATATATAAAAAACATAGGGATTGTTTCAACTGTATGGTAGCACAAAATATATACAGTATTTCAAAAAAACTGACTACTAAAAACTTTTGTTGTTGTTGAAACTTGACTGGACTCAAATGCAAGCCTAATTATGCTTAACAGAAACAGCATTGACACTATCAGGGTCTGACACTGTCCTCCTTTCATTTGCTTGCTGAAACAGCAAAGAATGTAGATCCTTACTAGAGAATAAATATCACTGCATTGCAGTTTGGTACATGCTATATACCTGGAAAACTTAAGCCTTAAACTTGTATTTAAAACTTCTTTAGCTAAGGATTGAAGGAAACTCACCCAGTGCTATAAAACTTGTCTATCCAAAGGTTCCTAATAGCTGAAAAGCAGTTAACAAGCAATTTCCAAAAGTGATTAGAAAAGGAAGTATGTGAACCCAGTGTCCTTTTGAAGGCAGTAACCATGGTTTGAGCAAAAAGATGGCTATTCCCTTGTCTCCCAGAGCTTTAAACCCACTGGAGACTGCTGTCTTGCGCATTTATGGGCAATCTCAAGTCCTCTCCTTGTCTGGAGAGGAATTACAAAGAGCTGGTCTACTCTCCGGCTCTTTATTCCACAATGGTCATCGGCTCCACTTTTAGTGGGTCTGTCTTCACCATTTCTTCCCCCAAATTTTTCTTTTGGAATGAACAGCAAAAAGGTGATTAGAACTTTGATTTTGGAAACTTACAGATGGACCTAAGGGTCCAGATGGATTTGAAATAAGATTTTGGAATTAATTATAAGAATCCTTCCCATGGGAAAATGCTTTTGTTTTGAATTCTCTTTAAAAAAAATGATAGGAGACTTTGAAGGTTATACACACCACAGGGAACCAGAAGGAACTAAAGATTATGGTTAAAGGAAAAGAACACCTAAATTTGACTTACTAATACAGAAAGAAGCAAAATATTTAACATTGAACATACTGAAGGATATTTTTGAACAATGGACCCAGAAATTAATTTTAAGGGTGTTTGCTTCTATAGATAGACTGACATGATTGAGACTGATCTGAAAGTGGATTTAAAAGTGAGAGGCTACAAGAATGATATGGAAGAAGATGGTACACTGGACATACAAAAGAAATCAACTGATGTCATAATAATTAAAAGGGATATACAAATAACAAACCAAGACAGTGACCTGGATAATTTTCCTATATTGGATTTACAAGAGACTTGTTAAAGCTTTGAAGAATTCTGTGAGAAGGGACAAAGGAAAAATGAAAAAGAAAGCGTTCTGGGACATTATTTGAAGGGACTAAGGAACATTAAAAATAAAAGGAATATAAAATTGATTTATTTGATCAAGGCTAAAATACTGTAGATATGTTGTTATCTCTGGTAATCTTTAATGGACTTTTGCTGATAGGTCTGAACAATGAGGCTTTAAGGATTTGTTTATAGAAGAGAGATGGGATATGGGAAGAAGAGATCATTTGTTGTATTTTAAGAGAAGGTGATAAGTTACTAAAATTGGTTATACTTGTTGTGATGAAGGGGGAAGTCACTTCTTTATATGTTTCTTTTCTTTTTCTTTACTATATTCTTACTTTTTTTATTTTCTATTTTTCTTTCCTGAACTTTCTATTTTTCCTTTATATTCTTTTCTTTTTCTTTTTTAGTTTGTATTAGTTTTTATCTTTTTAATTGTAACTTTTAATAAAATTACTATTAAAAAAAAGAAAATGGATGCTTCTTTCATACATGTTGATTCCATGAGCAACATTCTAAATTATTGATAATGATTGACTGGGGAAGATACTTTGCATCCAGTGCTTTCCAATTGTGTTGGACTAATGCCTGTAACTCTGCAGGCAGTATGACTACTGCAGGCATCGCAATGTGGCAAGCTGGAACGATAGCACGATTTCTTCATCCTTTTCAGAAAACAAATGGGAAAATTCAGTCTGAGTTTTGAAGGTGGGTATTTTTTCAAGGGGTGCAATGGGTACAAGTCTTAAGATTCCCATTTTCCTCTTTTAATTCCTGGCATGCAAAAAAAAAGCCCAAAACTTTAGCTCTCTATAGTTTGCCCCCACAATTGGGGCCCGGGGCTTGCATGGGCCTGCCCATGCTTGTCCTAAGCCATATCTATGAGTAAAGAAACATAAAGTTTGCTAATACTGGAGTCTTCCATAGATAATCCTGAGCCTCTTGGAGTAGTTTTAGTGCCCTATTTTCATTTACAGTACATATTAACGTTAGTTATTTGTGGCCTTCCATTTAAAAACAATATCCCAATTTCTGCCGAGCTTCTTTGATGGATTTTTGAATCTGACCAGCAAAGTGACTGATCATAAACTTGTGTTACCTTCTGCATGGCTACACTGGCAATCCATACAAGTGATGAAGATCTAGGACATTTTTTTCAATCCTCACAAGAAACAAGAATAAAATAAGTCTGCAGTGAATTGCATGCAGTAAAATTCTTGTTTACATTTTAGTAGTTCAAGGTCTCCATCTTATCCCTATAATTACAGGGAGAATTTGGCATCTGTTACTGGAGACATTGATAATGAATCAATAGATCACATCATTACAGCCAAGCATATACCACAAGGATCTATTTTAAAGGGTATGTAAATATTCATACAGGACATGTAATGTACGTCTTGACATTTTTTCCTAAATTTAAGTCTGCAGCCAAAGAAAAGGAGAAAGATCCATTCAGGCAACAAAAGAATGCAGAACGGCAACTTTTCTAGATTGTGCCTGCAAACGGCTCATTCAAAGGGTGGTTGGTACTGGCACGGGTTCAGACTGTTCTTTTATGCCGAACAGGTAATGTAACTACAGCCACCAGTATAACAAAACCTGCAAAAGGGTAAGATATGTTAAAGGTCCAAGTTAAACTGAAATAGAAACCATAGCTTTTAAAAAACAAATTACTGTGGGGGGGGAGGAGCCAAAAAAAAATACTGTATTCCCATTATTGTGGTTTCTTAAAAAATTCTTCAATTCCCCTCCAACCCTGATGAAATTATTTTTGTGCAGGCTCTTAATTCAGTCCATAGTGAGATGAAGCACTCTGCCCTCCAACGTGTGTATGCAACTGTTTCTCTTCTCCAGAGTGTTCTGGGTGCAGAAGGAATGTCAGGTCAAGTTCTTCTGTGAATTTTTGGCAGGCTAACAGTATAACAACTCCTCTCTGTTGGCACTTCAGCAATGCTTCCTGAATGGTGGTTTCAGAAAGGCTTCCCAACACAGGGTGGAATTCTACTTTCCAGCACATATTGTCTTGGAGCAGGTTAATAATACTGTAAAGTCCCTGTTTTGAAGGTGAAGAAACAAAACATGGCACTAGAACTGCACTTGCTTATGAAACTGCATGAGGCAAGGTGTAAGCATGGGTGTGAGTGTATGTCCGTGAGTGTAATCAAACTATCCACAAACTAGAGTTGCTTTGGCTTTTCCCCAAAGGACACTGGGAGTGTTTGAGAGGAATTCACTACCCTGCCCTCAAAACAAGCAACAGTTGCACACTCCTTAATCAAAGGGATTCCACAGGAAGACAGAACAATGGTCCCACGTGTCCATTCACCTGACTTCACCTTCAGATTTTTGAGCAAGCATTGCTGGAATGGGAAATCACCCTCCAGGGGAGCCCTAAAGTGAAAATCAGGAGAGTAAAACAGTGAAATGACCTTAAATGCTCTACTTCTATGGGCAGGGGTTGTGATGGCAGACTTAATTGATGCAGCCTTTTCACCTTCCCAAGGGAATTCAGTGCAGTGGATTCTCTTATTTTTTATACTAAATAAATAGGATGTAGATTGGGACCACCAATATGAAGAGAGAGGATCTTGCTGCTTCATTTTCAAATTTCTCTCTCCTGCAAGGGAATTTAAAATTTGGGGATGGGGAGAGGACAGGTTCAAAAATGAAGCAGTTCTAGAGTGGGAATCCACATGCTTATTTCAGAATTAGATAAAAACAAAACTAAGAGGATCATAGCGCATTATATCATCAATGTAAGACAGGCTGTAGCACCTATCTGATCTTGAAAAAGCTAAGCAGGGTCAGACCAGTTAGTACTTGAAGGGGAGACCACTAGAAACATCCTAACAGTAGGCTAGACTGAGAAGTTGAAAAAATATCCCATTCCAGAGGAAGGCAGTGGAAAAACCTTCATCCTGGTTGCCAAGAAAACAACACTGACATATTCATGACAACACCATGAGTCAACTCATGTTTCAAGACGGGAGATTTTAGACTGATTTTAGTTTTTGTTAGTATTTTCAACATTAAGTCAAGGAAGACACTGAGATTTTCATTACATGATACCTTTTTGGCACCCACAATCCACAATGACTGAAGAGAGAGAAAGCATTTCTAGGTGGTAGTGTCCCACTTGTGAATTTTCCTCTCCAGAGTGACCTCCATAGTTCCAGCAACACTTTTGAGATTTGTCAGTATATCTGTCCATACCATATTTTGTCTGTCTCTGTGTATGTGAGAGATAGAGATGCTGGTGGTTGTGCATTATCCCTATATTTTATAATGCTACTGGCAGAGTCCTGTAGAATGAGTACTGACTTATCTTTTCCTACTAGCAATCACTACACATGGGCAGACATCCTGTTGCTCTTGCATAACCACAAATGATGGATCCCTGAATATTGCTGTCTTTTCATCACTTTGACCAAATCTTTGAGGCTGCCCATGTGGAGTTTGCAGCAATGCATGTCAGTTTTGGGGAAGAGGTAACGCTGGGTATTTTCCTTTCTTACACTCTCTGAACAACTGCTTCTGAAAGCCTTCTTTAAACATCTACTTCCTTTCAAAGGTACCACGCAGGTTTTTTGCTAGTCAATGAAAATTTGAAGCATGTTGACTGGAGGGCATGAGAGGGAAGTTCAACAGGTTGGAACCAAGTTGAGGAATGCTGGGCTACACCAGTGTTTTGATTAGAATAAGGCACCTCCATGTGGTTTTAGTTCCATAAAACAAAGAGAGGTAATATAATTCCAAGAACTAGCAGTCAAGAACTTGGTAACAATGGGATGGGCCACTGCTCCGCTAAGAACTCATAGGATGCTGCCAAGTATCACCTTTTTCCAGTGATCATAGAATTTTTGTAGGTAACAGCCGTAGCAGATCAACTTGCTTGACAGTCTACAATTTATGAATGGATTATAGCTAAATTGTAGCACAAAAAGCGCGAAACAGACCTAGAGACAGTCTTTTCTGAATGATAAAAACCTCATTTACAAAATGTTTCCACTTCCTGGTTTACTGAATACATCACTTTTGAAAGAAGCTAATATCCTGAATGCAGTCTTGGAAGGGTTTACACAAATGCTCACAATGCCGAAAACCACTTTTCTATATTACTACCTTATATGGAGATACATGTTCAATCGGATAATTTACAGTCATTGTTAAAATGCAGGGATTCAATAAACACTAAAAAAGTACTCTGCAATGATTCCTTTTGACAGTATTGTCATTGTCATGCATATTGCAACAAATAACACACACACACTTTTTCTGTGTCTCTCACACACATACACACTGAGAAGTCTGGGGCTCATAGATGACAAACTCATGCCACAATCAACTTACCTTATGGCTTCTGGAAAGATACCTCTTTGCCTCAGAAACATATCTGAATATGGGAATAACAGTGACATTCCTTAAGGGGATGGGGTGGTCTACACATATTGTTAAGGAAGGAAGCAAACAAACAAAAAGTGTTTGTGACCCAGGGCTTAAGTAAGCTTTCTGGGAAATAGTGGAACCATTATGTTTAAAAGAACATGGTCTGGTCCACACATGTGTGCTCATCACCTGAAGACTCTAGTTGAAAGAATGTGTATGTGCAAATAGCCATCAAGAATACCACCCTCAATATAGCAGCAAGACTTTTATATGCACAGAGATGGAAAGAACCACAAATTCCTACAGTGGAAGAATGGACGATTAAATAGATGGAACTGGCCCAAATGGCAAAGTTAACAGCGTTGATAAGAGAAAATACTGTGTCTGGATTTGTTGCTATTTGGCAACCACTTTTAGACTATTTGCTTGTGTTAGAAAAAAATGAAGTTGTGATTTTGGGTTTTAACGATTAAATGTTTTGATTTGATAGAAATAATGTTACTAAGGTTTCCCTAATGGTAAGAGATTACATTTGTAAATGCGTTCATATCTGTACTGGAGAAGGTCGGAAGTCACTTTCTGTTTCTGTTTTCTGTCTGTTTTGCACTTTTATATTTTGTATTTTTTTTAGTCCTCTACTCCATCTTTTCTATATTCTATCTTTTGTATTTTAACTTTATTCTGAAAATTTATAAAGTTCTATAAAAAAAAAGAATGCCACCCTCAATGATATCTCAAATACAATGCTTCTTAACAGAGCACATGTGCACATCAACCATCATATGGCAAAATCAAAGGAGGCACACACATGTATGAACTTGGCCTAAGTAAAACCACAACTACAATAATGCCAAAAAGACTAACTTTAAAGCCTTTTGCATATTAGGGCTGCAGTTCTATGGTCCTGAAGCAACATCTAAGATACTACAGAACTGATCTGAGTACCTCCTCCAAGGTCAAAAAAAGAGCTCCCACCTCTTCGGTGGAGAAAAATTTAATATGGGATCCTGCCCTGTGCTTAGGCCTCTGCAGATTTTTATTTGTTGATTTAATTAATGTTTTGAGGTTGGGAAATCCCGCTCTCACAAAATCCTCCCCAAGGATATGGTTGGGATTAGGCAATCCTGCCTTTCTTCCATGTGTCGGGGCAGAGAATGGCACGAGACCTGGTCTAAATATATTCTCCCAGCAAGCAGTGGAAGATAAAGTTGTGTTTGTTTCAAAGAAAGAAAAAAAAAAGAAACCAACCAACCAACCAACCAGCCAGGAAATAGATGCAACCTGCCCCCCTCCCCAAACATTTCTAGGTTTTCTCTTTTGGCCTTCCAGTCTGCAGCCAGCAGGGCACAGGGTAAATTGGTACTCTGTGATGCTAAAGTCCATCCTGTGGGTATTCTTTGTGCATATTAAGCCAGTGTTTCTTAACCTTGGCAACTTTTAAAATGTGCAGACTTCAACTCCCAGAATGGCTGGCTGGGGAATTCTGGGAGTTGAAGTCCACACATCTTAAAGTTGCCAAAGTTGAGAAACACTGTATTAAGCATATCAACTTGGCTGCAAGCCTGCTACCTGCCAAATAAATCACCCTAAAATTACTACTTGCAAGGGAAACATTTGGGATCACAAGAAAGTCCTGGTTAGATTTTTCCCTTTACTTGCACAGTGAGAAGGTCTTACCAGATGTGCAGGCAGCTGAGCACAGCAAAGAGAATCCCTGCAACCAGGGCCAACGGAACCGCCAGGACCAGCGTCAGGAGCTTATATATCAGATATTTGCTGATCTCAAAGAGAGCATGGCTGCAGACCCAGACTTTGTCGAAGGAGTGAGTGGATGCAGGCTCCGCGATCACATCCTCAAACCCCAGCTGGAAGGGAGAGAAACAAGCAGGAGCAACCCAAATAAGCTTGTGTTCTGAAATGCAAAGGATGGCGGGAGGAGGGGGGGGCGGGGAAGCGCACCAGGCAGCAGTGACAACCTGTTGCTTTTGTTACTGTTCTGACAGCCGGATTTAGAGTTTCGTGAATTCATAAAACGGGCACAATCGAGAACTTAGAAATTCCCTATGAACCTAAATAAACTGGTTTCCCCTCCTTTCCTTTCCACAAACACGTGCAAAACACACACACACACACAGACACGAGCGACCGAGCGAGGAAACAGGTACCCAACACGAACAGAGCAGAGGAATTCTCACGGGCTGGAATCGGGAGGAGAAAAACCTACGCCCTAAATTCGCCTTAAACGGCCTAAAGGGAAAACACTGCCCTCCCTCAAAGGGGGCCCGGCGGCGGCAGTCAAAGCTGCGGGCGGGGCAAGGGTGAGGAAGGGGGTCCGCCGCGGGCCGCCAGCATCTGCGCGGGGATCGGGGCAGCCTCACCTTCAGGTGGCTGTTCAGCCCGTGTGGGTCCCGATCGGGCGCCTCTTCCGGATTCTTCTGCGTATCCGACGGCGCGGGGCTGCTGCTGCTGCGGTTGAAGCCGTCTTCGTCCATGAAGATTTTGGTGTCCGCGTTCTCCTTCTCCAGCCCCATGGCGGCTCGCGCGGGCAGCCCGGGTCAGGCGCGGAGCGATTCCTCCTGGGATGTGGCCGGGGACTCCGTCCCCTCCCCCACGTCTCGGAGCCCCCCTCCTCCGCCCCCGGCTCCCGCGCGAGGGTGCAGCTGCGGGGAGGAAGCGGAGCCCGGACAACGCCCCGGAGGACCCCCCACCAGCCGCGCCCTCCCCGCGGCGAGTTCTGCTTGCGCCGCTGCCGCAAACCGGTTGTGCGGCTCAGGCGGGGTGAGGAGAGAGCTGTAGCGCCCGGTGAAAGCGGCAGATGTACGCTCGTGGCAGCCGCGCATGCTCAGAGAGGCAGCCTCTAAGTTTTGACAGCTAGCTTTCCTAACCGTGGGGCAAGTCCCCGCTGCCCCTTGGCTTACATTACCCGAGGAGTCCTATCTATAACGTTAATACAGTATATAAGGTAGAATTTTCTTCCTTGTTTTTTCCTTTCCCCCCATTTTCTCCTCCCTCCCTCCACTTTTTTTCCTGGTTTTTATTATTTTTATCTTTATGAATGGTTTAGTTTAGCTTAGTTTTGTTATTACTGTATGCATCTTGGTATTTTGCTTATATTTCTGTCCTTTTTAAAAATAAAGCATAAAAACAAAACAAGCACAAAACAAGCACTCCAAAAGGCAAGAGTCCAGCCCAGACACAGTGGCTCCTGATCGCTCAAGGCCCTGCCTTTGCTTGTAGAAGCGCAGTTTCAATTTTAGCTTCTCCAAGTAACGGGATAGTAGGGGTTATAAAGACTATAAGAGAAAACTCAGTATGTGGTTAGAGGCACTCTTGCGATCCACAGGATTCAGGGCCAAATTGTACTATTTAAGAGCCAAAAAATAAGGGGGATGGGGTTATCTAGTTCAAAACTTGTACTACAAGCACTCAGCTCACAATAATGCAATATCATTTCATATGTATGTCAGGGGTTACAATGGAAAAGTATTATTTCAGTTGTATAATTCCCTAAATTGCATCATGGGCCAGTTGGGGAGGGAGGGGGTGTTCACCGTTTTTTGTCTGTGTGTGTTTTACTTAACATATTGCCCAGTGACTCTCTCCTCCCTGCTTTTGAAATAAAATAAACAACTTTTTTCATAGGTTCAAATAAAGTACATTTTTGACTCTAATAGACCAATATAGCTGCAAAGATTTCAACAGTGGGTCCTTTCGTTTTAAATGTCTATTTCTCTGATCTTTTTCATTGTCATTTCATGTATATTCTACCCCATAGTCATTTATCCTGCAGGTTCGCATTGGTTAGGCAATAGCGACATGTCTTGACGTTCTTGCCCATAGAAGAACACCACTTATTTAGCCAATGCAGTGTGTGAACCAGATGCAACCCTAAACATATTTACCATATTGTAAATTGCGGTGGCAAGTTTAGGCAAGATTATTTTACATCTCAGTGAAACAGTGTTCAGAATATTTAAAATAATGGCTGTAAAAGTGGATCACTGAGAAAGAGGGAGATGAAGAGGAGAGATGTTTCAAACTAGATGCTGCCATGAGTTGGCATAAAATTGGCAGCATAAAATTTGATAAATAAATACATAAATTTTGAGAAGGTTGCTAAGAGTTTTAGGGACTGCAAGAAGAACTAGCCAGTCCTGGATCAAATATGCCTACTCCTTTGAGGTTATGATCAGGAAACACAAATTCATATATGTGATATGAGTGAAGGATGAACTAGAAGAAGTGATTGTGCTTAGCAAGGTTGAAGGAAGTAGAAGAAAGGAAAAACAAAGTAGATGGGATCAAAAGGATCACAGATATTACTAGAATGTCTGTGGAAGAGTTTATGATAAAGATGGTCCAGACTGTGACTAGTAGGTCACTGGACCTGACTCCCTATCTAAATTGAACTGAACTCTGCAAAGTTTAATACTGAGTAGACATGTCAAGAATTTTGCTTTATCTCACAGAATGTAAACAATAGATCTTACTTCTGTATGACTGCTGGTGAATTCTATGTGAGAGTCAGCTTAAGTGATTAATTGATTATGTGTTATAAAGTCGGTGTGCACTCTTGACAACCACATACATAATCTTCTCCAGGATGATTGGACCTCAACCTGGCACCCTCAATTGTTGTAATTGAGTCCAACCACCTCACTGCTGGTTGTCCTCTGCTCTTTCTTTCCACCTTTCCCAGCATTAAAGACTTCTTAAGAGAACTGGATCTTCACATAATGTGTCCAAAATATCATGAGTCTGGTGCCTTGAGTGAGAACTCTGGATTGAGTTGCATTATAATCCATTGGCTTTTTTTCTTTCTTGGCTTCTCCAACACATACACTGCTATCCTGCCAAGAGCTAGTCCGTGATCTATGTCTTGCCTATTGGTTCCTTTACTGTTGATAGTCAAAGCTAAAAGGTAGGAGCTATCCACTACTTCAATACCTTGTTAGTTCAAGGCTCTTTGCTGTACCTGTTGTCATTAGTTTGGTCTTCTTTATACTTAATCACATTTTTATGTGCTTTTTGATTTTCATTACTAAAGTTTGCAGATCATTTGCATTTTTGGCTATCAGAGTAATGCCATCAGCATAGTGCATGTGATTGATGTTTTTTCCTCCAGTTTTAAAACTACACTCCCTCAATATATATTCAGCATCCAGGTTGTATAACTAAGGGGAGAATATACAATCTTGTCTTGTTTCTTGGTTGATCTGAAACCAATCTGTTTCACCACGGTTTGTATGGACTCTGGTTTGCTGTGCTGTGTATAGTTTCACATGAGGACAATGCGATATTCTGGGATTACCATATTCCTAAGAACATTCTATCAAAGGCCTATCTATAATTAATGAAGCACATATTGACTTCTTTTTGGTATTCTTTGACTTTCTGAATTATCCAGTGTGCATCAGCAATAATGCCTCTTGATCCTCAGCTTTTTCCAAAGCCATCTTCAAAATGTGGCATCTTCTTTTCTGTGTAAGGTTCTAAACTTAATTGGGTGAACTTTAAGCATTATTTTACTATCATGTGAAATTAAAGATATTGTGCAATACTCTGCATACTCTGTTAAGTCTTCCTTGGCATTCGTATGTAGACTGACTTCTTCCAATCTGTTGGCCACTGTCTCTTTCTCCAGACTTGCTAGCATAGTTGATTAGAACCTTTACTGATTCTTCTTCTGTTGCTTGCCAGATTTCTATGGATATTCTATCAATTTCTGTACCCTTATAGTTTTGTAATGACTGAATTGCTAATCTAAATTTCATCTAATATTACAAGTTCTTGTAAATAAAGAACATCTTCTAAGGTATCTTGGATGTTGACATCTCTACTGTACAGAATTTCATTATGCTCCTTCCACCTTCATCTGATCTTCTTGGAATCAGTTACTATCTGTCACTTTAAGTAAATAGTGCAGTTTACTCCTTTCTTGCTTGCTTCACCAGGAAAGAAGGAAAAAAAAGCAGCTTATTTATGTTTTTTTAAATGCCCAATGGGTATTAGAAAGAAAGATATTGTATGTACTGGTGATGTATAAGCTCATTTTATGGCAATTCACACAATTACACCAAACTGTGTTTTCACCTATTGTTCTGGATAATTCTTCCTCTTTGGGGCTTTTGGCACTTAATCCCAAATTCTTCCTTTACAAATAAGAAAAACAGTTTTCTTTAAAAAATATTAACAACCTTATTTGACTTGTAGGTTGTATAAGGGTGGAAAGTAGACAAGTCAGCACTAGTCAAAAGCTAAACAATGGGGAACTACACTGAAAATGGTATCATTCATTCATTTATCTTTTGATCCATAAATAGAGGATGTTCCTGTTTAATCTGCAAGACGCAGACTTCTGTATTTCATACACAAAAACAGCTATCTTCCCTAAACATAAAAAGGATTCTTCATATTTCTCAGCTGGTAAAGGTTTAGGGTTACATTTTGTTTTTGTAGGAAGGATTTCCCTAACAGAAACTGGTCATAAGCCAGTTGTACAGCGAGGCAGCTGCCGAGTCATCATTTCTTCAACCCAAAAAATAAAACAAAAAGCAAAGTACCCTTCTCTTTGGAAATCATGATAATTCGTATTATGTACGGATAAGTATATCTTTGACCAACTCACAACTGATGTATCAGTGGAGGTGGTGGGGCCCCATCCTTTTTAGTCATGAATAATACTCTGTTCAGGCTTACTTGGATGAAACATTTTCTCAGTGTACCATAGAGGGGATGTGCTGAACAGCCTTGCAGAGTCTTAGTTTCGTCATGTATATGAAACACGTTCAACATCCTAGTGTACTGCACCCACACATGTGTGTGCACAAGCACTCCACTTGACCTGGAGCACCTTGAAACTCTGGTATACCTATCGTTGTAGCCACCTAGTGCCCTCCATGCCCACTGTCTACTCTGCTTTCAAAATTTGTTAAAGATCATTTAGTGAAAGTTGGCATGCTGCAAAGCAAAACTGTACTTTCCAGAACATGTTTACTTGCAGGACAGAGCTCCTGTGTTCCACAGTAGGTCCCACAGGCATTCCTAGGAACAAACCAACCAACCCCAAAACAAAAAAATCATCTGTGTGGCACCCTAGGACTTTGTAAATTTGCCCACCAGCTGAGAAAAAGACAAAAGCAAATAGGGACTTGTTAGTGAAGATGCCTGAATGCTAGAGTTCTTGGCAGGGAGCTCTCTCACAAACTGGTGTTTCATGACAGACTAACCCCCCTTGGGCAGTTTGTGAATGGGAAGTTTCACTCCTCTTCAGCAGCCTACCCCTTGCTCTTAAGATGCTAAAGGTGCTCACTAGCCCCAAAGGTTGAGGGCCCTAGGTTATTACACGCATTCAGTACAGAAAAGCACCCCTGGTACATAGAGATCAGATCACTGTTTCTCAACCTTGGCAACTTGAGGGTGTGTGGACTTCAATTCCCAGAATTCCCCAGCCAGAATGCTGGCTGGGGAATTCTGGGAGTTGAAGTCCACACACCCTCAAGTTGCCAAGGCTGAGAAACACTGGATTAGACCATCAGCCTGCAGACAAGAATTATCCTTTTTTTCATTAATTATGTATCAACTGCTTTGGGATTATCTTTGGCTGAAGAGCAGAAGAAAAATGCTTCAAGCAGACAAGTTACTATATCAATATTAAAAGGCAATGTACTATACAGACAGAGCCGAAACTCTGGGTTCTGTGCAAGATTTTCTAAACTACAGGTCTAGTAATCTGAGAGGTGAGCAATTGTGTTATTTCATTAAACTGGGATTAGGATGGTTTGATGTTAAAAGTGTAGCAGTGAGCCTGGCAGTTGGGTTCAAGGATTGTAGTTGGTTTGCTTTCAAAGTACATTTCTGGAAGAAATGTGTGCAAATGCAAATTACCATCTCTCCTTTTAATACATTTATTCTGATGAAGTGTGCCTCTTTATAGAGGAAACACAAATTTTAAAAAATCTACTCCATTACAATAACTATCTCTTTCTCCCCTGATGCTTACAAATATGTGCTGTTCCCATTATTGCCCAGAGCAGAAAACTTCTGCAAAAAGGGATGCAAAAACTTTTATTATGATTTTCCCTCCACCCAGCAGTGCCTGCACTCATTTTTCTGCATCACATGTAGCACTCCCATATCTCAGTTTTAGCTTGCTCTTGGATGTGAATAGATGATAGGTCAATAAGATACATGATGCAGTCAGGCAGCAAAAGGAGGCTGCAGTTTTGAAAAGAATTATAGAAGAAAGTCTGCTTTCTTTCTTTCTTTTTCCCTCACCACTTGTTTTTCCAGCTGCTTTTCCTCAGAACTGGGTTGGGGAATTGGGGATTTGTGGGGAGTGAAGGTTGAGGGATGTCTATCTTGTTTGGTTGTGTCCCTTTTAGCCTAGTCCCCCTTGAAGCCAATTTAGTGGCCTGCTAGAACCACTGAATTGGAGCAGAGCTTATAACACAGCTGAGGAGCTGGCACAGAAAAAGTTTATCTTTAAAATAGCTTCAGTGAGCATGCCAGAGAAACACAGGTTATGGATTTACACATTCAGCCCTCCCAAGCATAAAGAATCACACGCTTAGACATATTAGATTAAGAAGAAAAAGCATTTCTTACTGACTTTATTGTTTCTTGTGTTACATCCATCTTGGTGGAAAAGATGAAGTTCTTCTTTCCTTTCTAAATACTTAGTTTTGCCCTACAGCTGCCAAGAGCTGTGTGGAAGAAAGGGGAATTCCAGGCCCACCACATGGTGCCCAGAATGGAGGAGAGCAGCACACATCCACGTGCTTGCTTCTGGAGAAGAAGGAAGGGGGGGGGGGAAGAAGTGGGAGTGGCAACAAACAGCTTCCTCTGAGTTGCATTGTGGGACAACTCAATTTACATGTTAATGAGGCATGCTGGATTTGCCAGAACTTCCAACACCCCTGACTGCTGGCAGCTGGAACTCCTGTGTGTGTGTCTTGGAGGTTTGTGTGGATTTAGCCCCATGGCCTGGGAGGGTGAGACTTAGGATAGAAGGAGTTGAGGGCAAGTCTGCTATTAGAGTAGTGACAGGCAGGGGGAGTTATGAGAGGAACCTGAGGACAGACACTCACAAGGTCACTGGATGCGATGACTGAGATCACTCCCACCTGCCAGCCCAACCCTCTGCATTTAACCCCAATGCTAGGTCACTGGATTCTTGATGCCCTAGCCTCCAGACACTGCCATTAAATGCCAGGTTAATGTGTAATAAATCCATCTGCCTCCATGACTTGATTGAGGAGGAGTCAGCTGACATGGCCTGTATAACTGAGACCTGAGTGGGCCAGTGTGTGTTACTCCTCTCGGAAATGTGCCCTCTGGGGTTTGTACTTGGCATCAGCTGCAATTCCAGGGCATGGAGGGAAGGGTGGCAGTTGTCATTCAGGAATGTGTGATGGCTTTCAGAGGGTCTCCACTGCAGATAACAGGATATGAGATCTTGTGTTGAAATTGGGCTCCAGGAAGCACTTAGGTTTGTTGCTGTTATACTGGCCTCCCAGCTGTGCAGTGAAATCCCTGCCTGAGCTGCTTGATTCTGTTGCTGGGTTGGCACTGGAATTCTCAAGGCTGGTAGTCTGGAAGGCATTGAGTCTGGGGTGACAGTTGTTCATGTTGAGCATGACAACAAGGGAGCAATTCCAAATTATTGAGGGCTTGATGTAGTTACAAGCTGGAGGAAACAGATTATCTGGATCCTTTTCGGTCAGGTATCAGGTTGGACATAGTGTGCAGATAGCATTGGTCATACTTGTTGATGGCCTGTGGGAGCCATAATGGGAGTGATATGTCTGGCTTGGCCTTCCTTGAATAGGCTCAGGCTCAATCCTGGCAAGACCAAGTGGTTATCAGTACTTGGATTGCCTGATTTTGGACACTTGCCATCCTTGCTCCTGAATGGGATGGTACTTCTCCATTTGTGACCCCTGTGTAATCTTAGGGTCTTCCTAGACTCTTAGATCCTACTTGAGGAAAAGGTGGAAGCTGTGGCCAGCACAGCCTTTGCACAAATCCTACTTGTGCACCAGTTGTGCCCATTCCTGGACTAAAAGACCCTCCATACAGTCACTCATGTCTTGGTCATCTTGCAAGTAGACTATTGCAATGCACTTTAAATGGGGCTGCCCTGGAAGACCACTCAAAACTACAGCTGATTCAGAATGCAGTGGTATAAGCAGTGATTAGGTAGGCCTCTCTATGCCCATGTAACACCTCTGCTTCATCAGCTGCACTGGTTACCAGTAAGCTTCTAAGTGCAATTCAAGGTGCTGGTTATTACCTAAAAATCCATGCATGACATAAAGCCTAGCTGATTTTCTGTCTCTCATAGTATCTGCCTGTCCTATATGATCAGACAGAGTTGGCTTTTTTTGGATCCCATCAATTAGACAATGTCATCTAGTGGTATCCACCATGCAGCCTTTGTTGGAGTCCCTTCCCTCTGGAACAGAATTCTTCCATATATTTTTTTGGCTCCCACCCTATCTGGCTTCAAATAAGCCCTAAAAACTGCCCTTCCTCAGCCTTGGGGGAGGGTGTCTGGTGGGCTCCTCTAGATTAGTGGTGATAGCTGGTCTATGACAGTAGTAAAGATTTGATTGGATTGGATTGTAGTGATATGAATTTTTTTCCACTGTTCCCTTGGGGGAATGGTTTTTTTTTTTTAATATTATGTTGCTTTTTCTGTTTTTAACTTTGTGAAGCCACCCAGAGTCACTTTTGGAGCTGGGTGGCCTAGAAATTGGATGAGTGACTAACTGGGTGAATAAATACATTTATTGTAGATAACACATCCTCAAGTGTTAGATCTCTCTCTTTCAGAATAAAAAGCAGCTTGAAATTTTGACTGGAGGGAAAATAATTAAGGAATTCTTGTAAGTTTTTATTCTCTTCTAACTTCCAGCCATACACTTAATTTTCTGAAAAGTGCAGGTCACATGTGGTTTAGAATTTACCATAATTGTTGATCTTCATTCATTTTAGTAGTATTTCAGACATCTGTGCATGAGAAGCTTATGAAATGCAGACATATGGACAACATCTGCCTGTATATAAATTCTGTCCCTCTCAGGAGATTACTATTTTGACATAGTAGGAGGCTCAGTAGCTTCAGTGAGCCTAAGAACAATGATGGTAGGAGTATGAGTTCCTATTAGGGTCACCAATCAACACTTTGAGGCTGACAAATTCAGGAAACAAGGATCAATTGGATTCCTAGAATGATCTTTACTGCGAGTAATGTTTCAGCATCTCGAAAGCCTGCCAAAACAATTATCCAAATTAATTTATACCCAGCTTAATTAAGATAGAGTTACTCTGAGTCTCTTTCTCACACTTTCTCCATTCTCTGGACTAAGGAATCTTTTTTGTAATGGTTTTCCTCTATGTTCCCAGCGTTTGCTAGGCATTCCATCATATCACCCTAGCTTAGTAAGGTTGCAAGGGGATGGGAGAAAATGATGTATAGTCCATGGGGGTGGAGGTAGGTGGGGCTCTGGAAACATGAAGGAAGCCAAGCTGCCTCAAGTAAGGAACTCCAGAAGCAAAGTCAGAAGACAGCAATGACAAACGACTTCTACACTTATGCCAAAAAAACTGTATGGACATGGCTGAAACATTTAGACAAGCCTGAGTTCCAGATGAGGCAATCCTCCAGGTTAGAAAGCAGTAGTTAGGGAAGAATGCCAACTTCAACATGAATGAACCTCAGTGTGATAACAGGGTCCTTAGCATTTGGAATGCCCTAACCATATATCTATATCTATATCCAGACCAAAACCTCAAGACAGTCTGGTCACTGCTGGTAAAATTATTGAAAGAGGAGTTCCTCATTTTAGGACAAAAACAAATGGAAAATGGAATGGGAGATGGATGAACCAAGGAAAACTTTAAATTATCGAAGTTGAAATGATTGTGTTCTAAGTTGGATATTTTAGGAATAAGTAAACAGAGGGAGACTTGAACAGGCCACTTTAAATCAGATGATACGTGATATACTGTTCAGGGCACAAGCCAATTTGAAGGGAAATACTGAAGAATTCTACAGCAAACAGTTGCATGAATTCCTCAGGGAATCAAAGTTTTGTTTTAGATTTACGAAGAACGGAATTGTTCAAGGAAAGAGAAATGCCAAATGAACAGGAAGATTTTGTATGAACTAGAGACACAGGATCAGATAGTTAACAAACTAGATATAGAAGAGAGCAACATAATTTCAGGAGTTTTACCTCTCCTTTATTGACTACAGCAAAGTGTTTTATTGATAGATCTTGCCATTGGGTGACATATCAATTGAAAGAACTACTGTATGAATTATGGCTGTGGACATTTGAGATAGTAAGCATTTGTCCACACAATCTCCAACTTGGAGGCATGACTTAAGAGCACCAAACTAATGATAAAACTTGAAAAATGATCTCCAACTATAGCAAATGTAATGACCTTATTTGCTTAAGGCTGTTATCATAAGGGAAATGAGGACTGAATCAGAAAAAAGAAGGGCTGGGAAAAGGGAGAAAAGCTACAATGGATAAAGAACCAACTGCTATATGCCTACCATTAGGATCCCTGTACTATCAATACTTGATTTCTTTTAATTTTTTTTCTTTATATTTCTGGGCTGCCTCTAAAATCACCTTCAGGGACGTTTAAATGTAAGAGATAAAACCAACCTGCTAAACAATTAACAGTATAAAGCAGAATCAAATCCTGAAGTTCAGTGGATAGGATGCTTGGCTCAGATGACAGGCAAACTCCTCCTCATGTCTGAAATATATTTCATAGTACTCCAGTTGTCACAAGGAGCAGCAATGCAGCTCTCATCTCTTCTAAAGTACCTTGCTAACCTGAAGTGAAGCAGGTGAGATCACTTGATCCTTGAAAGAACCTTTAGTTATGCTAGTTTTAGTCTAGTTAACACATTTTAGTTAAATGGGCATCAGGCAATGTGTGGCTTGAGCCTTATTTAAGCATCAAGGATTGAGAGTTCTGAGCTATGATTCATGATTAGAAACTACTTTAAATGCTAGGGGCCATGCCAAGAATGTTCTTTTAGAGTAGGGTTGTTATCTGTGTAATTGAGAAGTCCAAGAATGTGTTGTCTGAAGAAAGCATAAATCTCCCTTGTGAAGGGTGAGAAGAATAGGAAAGGCAGGATGACAAAGACGACTCTGACCAGCATAAGGAAACTCACATGTTCAAATTATGCTTTGAACTTGTTCGCAGTGGTGCATGGGCCCTTTATGAAGGCTAAATATTGTGAGTATGCTCGGGCTGGGCTTTGGAGGTTAATTCTCTTACTACAGCCACAGATGGCAGAAACAAGATGTGGCATGCCTTAGTAATAATACTGAGGTAAGTCCTGATGACAAAACACCTCTTGAGGCAACCCTCTTTTGAAGAATGGTGCCATGCAAACTTGCCTCAGTGTGCTGAGGGAAACAATAGTTTCTAAACAAAGGCTGTTTGTTTATTCCATACATTTTTACAGTTAATAAGACAGTGGGAATTATGGGGGGAAAGGAGAGGAAAAGAGAGAGAGATGTACCAATGCTTCATAAGTGAAAGTACTTGTGGTTTGCAGGAACTGTATGGAACTTACAAAAGGCATATAATAATTCACTCCAATACAATATTGCAACTTGATGAGAAAAGATACAGCCAACATGCTCTACTTTTAGAGTTCTTGCAGGCAGCTTGTTAGCACAGGAAATTGGATGTTGGAGCTTTGGGGCTGATCTAGTGGGGTTGCTTTTGTTTGTTAACAACTCAGACTTCTATACATTTACATGAAAGTAAGCCCCACTTATTTCAATTGAACAACTACCAAGTAAACTGAGCTTCAACAGCAAAAAAGCCTTCTGTTTAAGATAAGAGTATAAAATCTTGCAATTTCTACTTGTGCTCCAAAACTCCAGGAAACTGCAGATTCAGGGCCTCCTTGCATAGTTCATGCCATATAAGATGCAAAGTCTCATGTGCTCTTATGGCTTTACATATCAGGGTCCAAACAACCACAGAGTGCCTGGGTCTACCAAATCAACCCCATGTTGGAGAGAGACATTCATTAGGTGCTGCTTTCCCAATCATCTGATTCATGCTCCAATGAATGTATGTGATGCATATGTACATGGCATAATGTTCCTCAATATTTTACTTAGTTTGGAAGTGTGCAGGCAGAAGTTCAACCAGTCCAAAATCCATCCACAAACACATCCTAGGAATACACATCTAGAGGGTCAGAGCCTCACTAGGTTCAGCTGAAGTGTTCAACCCAAGTAAGTAAAGATTTCAGCGTTAAAAAGTAGTTGCTTTTGACTACAAACTATCCCTCTGGTTTTGACAAGGTAGTATCTGTTCATAAGGCTAAATATCCTGTTGCTGCTCTCACACTAGGGTCACAAATAGTGAAATTGAATTAAATGATAGCAAATTGTGAAGATTCCTTATTTTTGATCTATACAATTAACCTTGTAAGTTTGCTTGATGTTTGGGGGGGTTTGTTTGTTTTGCTTTTAGTTTTGTTTGAAAGATCTGTTGACAAATTTTAATTTCATAAACAATAGCAGTACAGACTAGATCCTTGAGCTGCTGTTTGTAGAGCTGAACACATTTGCTTTTAGTATGGACACTGCTTAACTAGGGTTGCTGAGGAAATCATAATTGTCTGGATTTATACAACAGGCTAAACTATAAATGATGGTTTAGAAACTATAATAGAAAGCTTTACATAAGATATTTAAGCCCAAACTAACAACAAACTACATTATGGATTATTGTTATGTACGCTCAGGCATGTATGTGCTGGATTCTTGATGCTTGATTAATTCCCTTTTTGCACATTCAAGCAGACAGAAAGTTTGAGGCTTCCAGGCTCTTGATGGACCTCTGTACCCAGACTGGATTCACACACCTTGGTAACTCTTGGTTTATTTTAACCATAATCTATTGACTAACTGATGATTGACTGGGTTCATATACCACACGAAACCATAAACTATGGTTTACAACTACAGTAGCTGGATTCTCATGCATTATGGCTTAAAATGATGTGTAAACCCAAACTTCACTCCCTGATCACAGTCATTTGCTCATATAATAGGGAGCTAAACTGTTTAGGCTTTCAATGTAATGTCCACTGGGATTATCTTTTGGAAACTTCCAGTTCTATTTTGGTTGCTACTCTCCAAACATCATTTATTTTTTCCTTCAGTCAGCCTAGGGATGTTAATGTCTTTGTCTTTAACAGCTGAGTGACATACATGTTTGCAGAAATTAAGCTGCTAAAGTTCTATGCCTGCCTCATCTACTAAACTTCACCTGTTGAATTTTAATAAGGAGGACAAATAATATTTGTCATCAGCACAAGAACAATGCCAGAAAAGAATACTATTTCAGCAATCCCATTGCAGAGGTCCTTCTTCCAATCGCACACACCATCAGGAATTTTTCTGCCTGTTTTGCTTACACTGTTTTGCTTATCATCCAGTTGCAGCAATTGGTGGATTCCCAGAGATGCAGTTCTCCAGGATACTCTTCTAGCTTTCTTCTAGAGCCTCTTCCCCCCCCCCCCCCCCCAGCTCCTTCTGTTCTTGTGGCACATAGGGTCAAGCCTTTGAAGTTTCTTAGTCTTTGTCAATGCAGTCAGCACGATTACAGCCCTGCCCTTATTTCCGGGCCTGTACAAAAGTCCGCTTCATTGCTTTTCCCTTGACAGGCCTGAATGAATGGATCTCTTCCAGAGTTTGCTTGTCTCCATTAGTAATATGAATTATTTGCTGCTTCCTGTGTAAAAAAAAAATTAAACCCTCCAAACAATGAAGACAAAGCAAGAATTAAGCTACTACTTCCAGCAAGTCCATTGTCTTTTGGATCCTGTGTGCAGGTGCAGATTGTATGCATATTTATTTATTAAGCATGCAAGAAGTCAAGAACGAAAACATATGCCTGATAATATTGAAGTATTTTTGCCATAAAATTAATGAGGTTAGACTTTGGAATCCCTGTATATATTTTTGACAGTTTGTTTTGAGTTGACTCAAATCCAGAATAAGTAAAATCATATACAATATAATGACTTTGTTCCCATACCAAATATTATGGATCCAATTTGCACTGAAATAAAAGCTAGCTTCTTGTAGTGTATGACATATGCTTTAAAAACTGTTAGAGGAAATGTACTGTAAATGAATTCTGCACAAATTCATAGAAGTTTACTTGTCTTTTAAATAATATCTTAAAATATACAAAATGCTGTAAATGCCTACTTTGTGGCATTTAAAGCATTGACGTAGCATGTCTTAAAATCCAGATGAGATCCTCACTCACAGAGATACAGTGTTTGATGCTTAACAGCTCTCGATAGTCATACAGTTCAAGGTGATGCTAAGGTGGGTCCCTTTGTCATGGATCCACACTCTAAGTTTTTAGATTGCTTAGAAAGTATTGACTCTCAGTATATATACATTATGCATGTGAGCTACTATTATACAAACTCATACTATGGGGAAGTTAGGTTATTTGGAATTTGGAAGAACTCTTGTTGATGCTGAAATCAATGTGAAATGAAGGCATAGTGAACTGCCTTAGCAGAATGAAGTCAATATTCAATATTTATGAGACAATGACAACCAGGCCTTTGTTGTATTTCACAAACCTGTTATGAAGCCATTCCCATCTTTTAAAAGCACACATGATATGGTCTTCAGTATACACAATAAGGGTCAAAACTCCTAGTACGATTGAGCTGCGTGGCTTTTTATCCATATCTGCTTTCCTGCAAGAAGAATAGCAGCAATGATATCCACAGGGGGAGGGTCAAAATCAGCAGGATGATGGATGAATGCAAGCCCCACCCCTTTTGAAAGTACACCTTCAACATGGGCAGAGCTTGTGTCATGATGCTTATTCGCCACCTTGCTGATTTTAATCAACCGCATTAGCAAATGCTGCTGAAAAGCAGCAGAAGGAAGGTTTTAGTAGAAGCAATAACGGATCTGTGCTCGTTGCACGCATCTTTCATTTCAGATTGCAACTTCTGTAAACTGTACTTTATATTATTTTCAACAGGACAACCACCTTTCTAAATGAGATCTATGGATGCCAGCCGGATTAAAACTAGGAATTTCCCAGTCCAGTTGGATTACCTGGACTGGATGCCAGTGTTAGGTTTAGAACAGTTTCCTGATAATTGCATCTACTGTAGGTGACATTTTCAAAAACATGCTTTTGCCCTGGGAAGGCTTTATAAAAAAATTAGTCTTTGAGTTTACCCGAAACAAGAGGTATTCTGATTGTGTTATGAATTAATAATGGCTAGTAAAACAGAAATATTTGGGGACGTGGAAAGTTACTGAAAAGGCATGATGCTTTAAAAATAGAATTTTAGCTTTGGATTCTCATTGGAATCACCAAGCCTAGGATGTAGGAGAGGAATAAGGAATGTACTTTTTTTTGGTGTGTGAGACTTTTGTGAGAAGAAAGAACTAGTTTTATGTTCTAAATATAAGAAATATTTGAAGCAAGACCATGTAAACATCCATTCCTGTTTATTCAACCAGAGTTTTGTTAGTTTTATGTTCTCTTAACAATAGCAAACCTTGACAAATCTAGCCATCAGAAGATGAGTTCAGCAGCAGTTGGGCCACAATTCAGTTTTAAATAAGACATATCATTTCACCTGCCTTGGCCACCACAACATGGAGACCTGCAAATTGCTCTAGCTGGCTCTATGTTATTGGAGGCATGAAATCAGCAAGGATGTATTCCACACCATGTGGCTTCTGCACTGCCAGAGGACCACTGAGATGTTTTCAGTGCAGACAGGTTGATGCAGAAGCACAAAATGGGTTGTCTGAAAAGTTTTGATATTCTAACATCAAGACAAAATTATAAGGCTAATGGTAGGTACGTTATGAGTTGGATAAATGAGATCCCAAATCATCTTTAATGCTCTGCTGGGATCAAAACAGGAAGTTAATCCAGATAAATGCCCAAGAAGCTGGGAGGGTGGGACACAGAGTCAAGCTTCAATATTGTTCATGACAGCGTACATTAAAATCTTTCAGTGAAAGCCATAGGGATGCATTTGGACCATTTTCCTTCTTTACATTGTATAAATATTAATCCAAAATTATTCCAAGAACTTGAATGCACAAATAGAAAAGTTGTGAGAAAACTGCCCTTCTCTTTATCTGTTTAATAATATTAATACTACTAATAGTTATTCTAAACAGAATTAAATTTTATTTATTTATTTATTTATTCCAATTTCTATCACCGCCCATCTCCCCCTGAAAAGGGGGACTCTGGGTGGTTTACAATAAAATTAACCATTTAAAAGCATCAACATATAAAATTACAAAGTATGCAACCAAGACACTAAAATAAATATAAACATAAAATCCAAGCGGGGGAGATTCCATTCGGTAGGGATGTCCTTAATATTATGTTGCTAAGAATCTGTTTACAAAGAACAAGTTTATTTGGATCTCCATTAGAGTTCTCTCTGCTTTGCAGATTAAATGTATCACACAGCTTTAGGCCTGGTGACAATTCTAATATTCTCAAAAACTTTACTGGAGTAAAAAGTGCATTAATCCACTTAGCTTCTTCTGGCCAATAATTTAAGATTGATATGTACCACTCCACTTCATGCTGATCTTGTTTCAGTTTGCAAATTTCACAGTTAGTGGTCACTCATCTCATAGAATCATTAAAGGAACCTCTAAATCTTTGCATGAAATTTTGATAACTGTCCAGCATGGGATCACTGCCCTCAGTGATAGCTATGGCCCATTTGCCACTTCTTTCAGCAAACTCAACATGAAAGTTTCTTTGGTACAATCTGTGGGAAACTCTGCTGGCTGACCCGCCATAAAAAGTTCACAGAGTTGTGACTGTCAGGAATTGGTCTTGGCGTCCTCCAAACTTCTGTGGTAAACTCCCTTGAGAACGCAGAAGTACCGTCTGTGCTGTAGGCTGCTGTGCTGCTGCTGGCTGAGGTAAATTCTGTCCCAACTGTTGTGTTAGTTGCATTGTGGCATTTTGCAAATTAGTTATTTGTAAAGCCACCTGTTTTTGGTGTTGCAACAAAGCTGCAGCAAGGTACTCTGTAGACCAGTGTTTCTCAACCTTGGCAACTATAAAAGGTGTGGACTTCAACTCCCAGAATTCCTCAGCACACCTTGCTGGCTGGGGAATTCTGGGAGTTGAAGTCCACACCTCTTAAAGTTGCCAAGGTTGAGAAACTCTGCTGTAGACAGTGGAGTGTCCTGAGGATTGGAGGTCATCTCCACTAACAAAGATGAGATCTTCAGCTTCTCTTGAAAAAGGTTATGAGACTTGATGTCAGCCCCACTGGGTAGACCTGAGCATAAAATCAATTCCACAAGAAAACTTGAACAATACTTTATTGAGATAGGCTATAATAACCGAATCTTGCAAGTCTGATTGTGCTTTACCTCCCTCCCTATTACATATCAGTGAATCGGGGAAGCATTTGCCTAAGCCATTTCCAGATATAATATTGCTTCCCAGGACTTAAAGAATGTTTCAGCTGTCTTTACTTAGGTAATGGTTCTTACATATTTCTGTCAAGGTAATCCCCCTTACTTTCTAAAGCACAGCTAAGAAAAGACTCACTATAGTTCCTGCCAGATAACAACACCTGGACCTGAAGTTAGCCCACCACATCCAATCTAGTGGAATGGGTGGATGTCCTCAGGTAGAGGCGGTCCCTCAAATAACCTGGGCCCATGCCAAAGAAGGCTTTAATGGTGATAACCAGCACCTTGAATTGTACCTGGAAAGAAACCGGAATTCAGTGCTGCTCACACAGTGATGGTGTCATATGGGTGACCCACAAGATGCCCCAAACTGTGCATACCACTGCATTCTGGACCATTTGAAGTTTCTGGGTAGTTTATGTGTTTAGTGTTGTATGAATCCAGCCACTGTGAGTTGTAGACTACAGTTTATGACCTGGTGTTATGTGTGAATGGCTTGTTTAACAAATCATGTTGAATAAAACATGTTTTTTCAGCCTTTTTTTTGTCTGTTGTACTTTTGCTTTTATAATGGATGTGTATATTTAGTAGACTACTTTGGAGAGCATATAAATGATATATTTGATATAGCAGCTACAAAATAATCTTGCTATAAGAAAAAGTTATTAGCAAACATGTCAATTCAATCGTTAGCGACTCATTCCAAAAAGAACCATATTTGAACTTTTATATAACAGTTCTAAAATGAGGACTGTTCTTTTGTTTGAGGTGAAACGTTTACCTGTAAAATGCAGCTCTACAGAGAAGGTAGACAATTTTTATTTAGCACTATTCATAAATAAAAATATTACAATGTAGCATAATAGCAATGCTCCCCCCTGATTTGGTTTAGCACCAACTCCTATTAATACTAGCTGGAATGACTAGGAATATAAAGGTTGCATTTCAACATCTAAGGGGCCACCCATTATTTGTGCCTATTGTAGGATGATATCCAAAATTCTATTAACAAAGTATATGGTGGGATGGGAGATCCAAATCGTGACCGAAAGTTTATATTTATCTTTAAATTCTTGGAGTAGTAGCTTCATACTACTAATGTAATGATTTTCCACATTTCAACAATTACTGAAATAATAGATGTTCATATTCTTCAACATCAATATGTACTAATTGTGGAGTAAGAGAGGACATTAAAAAAATAAATCACTTGTGGGAGCATTGCCATCAGGCCATAGGCTATTGGATAATACACTGGTGCTTTGTGATGTCACTGCTACCATAGAAACGATATGCTCACACTGGGTATACACAAGATATGAGCAGAAGAGCTTAGAAAGCTGAGAGAGGAGACAACATCTTGAGTCTGGCAGGGTCATCAGAAGAGCTCAGCTTCAAAACAGCAAAATGTATAACTATAATAATGGAAAAGAGAAGAGAAATCGACAAGCAGAGCCTCATCCTTGTGGAAGTAAAGGTTTAGATCAACTCATTTCAATGGATGAATGTGCCAAACATATCATTGACAGTGCATTAATGAAGATTCAGAAGCAGCTAATGGAAAAAACAAAGCAAGGTGGACCTTATATGTCAAATAATCCTTCACTTGACTACAAACATCAGGATTCCATTTATGAGAGGACAGGGGCGACCATGGGTGTCAGTATCCCTAACCTAAGCCCTCCAAAACGAGGAGGGGGGTGGCAGGAATCTCAGCACCAAGAATCAAGAAAGGAAGACATTTCAAGCATCCTCACATCAACCATCCAGAAGGTCATGCGTCAAGCTGTTTCTAATGTAGACAACAACAGCAACAGCATGAGCAGAGGTCTCCGGCAGGCCCCTCCTCCAGAAAGCAAGCCTCAGAGGATAAAGGCTGCTTCAAAACTACCCAGTGGTCCATTGGATATGTATGGCAACATGGACTCTATGAACATGCTAGATATTGACCAGCTTGTGAAATCTATGACTAAATTATGTCTTTTAGAGTCTGGAGGCAATGGCTCAAATTTAGGCAGTGGTGACACATCACATAAACAATACAGTGGCTCATCTCAACATTTAGGAGGGCCAAGAAGAGCTTCAATAATCAGATCTAATATGAGACAATGTGGTACAAATGCAGTTATCGTAACTAATCAAAATGCTGAAAGTGGTTCTTTAAACAAAGAACTCCAGGCTGTCCTCCAGTGGATGGTGGCTTCTCATTACAATGTGCCCAACCTGACATTCTTAAATGACAGAGAAGGAGAACTGGCCGATCTTCCACAACTGGCTCAGAAAGCAACCAAAAAGGGCTACACTGTGGGAGAAATTCTTCAGAAAGTAATGAGGTACCTTGAAAGAACACAGATGGAAGAAGCAATGGGGAAAAGGCCTCAGTGTGGATTGATCCATTGGCTACACGCCAACCTGTAAAAGCCAACTCTTCCCTCTCATGCTGCTGCAGCACAATATAGGTACCTTCAACCACAGTTTCCTAGTACATCAGATACCACAGTATGGCTGCAAGCAACAGTGCATTGACTTCAATTGTTCAGTCACCTGGCAGCTCAGCAAGACCACCAATAAAAAACATTTATTTAAATGTGAATTGAGGACAGAGAGTCTTATTTTATTCATTAGTGCAACATAATTAAGAAATAAGAACCGGGCAACATATGTTTGTGAAGTTGTATTTCTATTTTGAATTGTTATTTTGATCTCCCTGTTTATAGTCTAATACTGCAGAAGCCATTAACTTCCTGTTTACTCTTTATAGCAGCGTTTCTCAACCTTGACAACTTGAAGAGGTGTGGGTTTCAGCTGGGGAATTCTGGGAGCTTGAAGAATTACTTCTTCAAGTTGCCAAGGTTGAGAAACACTTACAGCATGTAAGTGCAATGTAGCAAATACAGTACACACCTAGAATCATTTGGTGGATTTGTGCTAAGGAAAGCTATAGTGCAGACATCAAGGGGCATCTGTAGGAGGGTAAAAAAGTCAAGATGGCAGCCACATCTGTGATTGAAGTCCCACCCTTTTTTATGGGTATCACACATATAGGCCACATAAAAAATAGGTGATTGTCCACTCACAGACTCCATCTTGTCGTTTTATGACCCCCTCTGCAGAAGCCCCTGCAGACATCTTTGGATCTTTGTCCTTTTTAGTTAACAAAAAGACTTTCATTTAAAGTATAGCATCAAAATACAAAATGTATGAGTTTTAAAGTTCTAAATATTTTATGAGGAGACTGTTTTTCCTGAATATTCTCTATGAAATATTGTAACTGATGAAAACAAAAAACAGAGGTCTCTTTTCAAAGTCCCAATCATTCTTAGTGAGCCAACAGAGGTGCAGGTTGTACAATTCATTCCAGACTGAATCATATCTATCCAAATAGGGAACCAAGATCACATACATGTAAAAGACATGCACAGATTGGGTGCCTAAGAGTTGAGTTGAACTTCCCTAATCCTAACCCTATTCAGATATGAAGATGCTCTGAATAAATGATAGGCTCATTCTGAAGGTTAGAGAAGCTAGACATCTGTGTCACTGGCATCATTTGACATTAAGGATGCATTTGTTAAAAATGCCCCCATAGCCTATTTACAGCCATCAAATGCTCTAACGAAACAGCATGGACAGACAAAAGAGCATTCATATAAGCTCTAAAAGTTCCTGATTGTGAGATTTAAGTTCAGTATGCACAAATGGAACCTGACTATGTGGAATATAGCCCTCAGGAAGGTTGGAGAAAGGAGCCTTTCTTAACCTTTGACCCTGGAGGAACCCTTGAAATATTTTTCAGGCCTCGGGGAACCCCTGCACATTCAGGCTCAAATATAGGCCAGAAGTTACCAAATTACTATATTCGTTTCATGTATAGGCCTGTACGTATGCATTAACAGAGTTCTTAAACTAAAAATAAATGAAACTTTCCTCTTTAATGTGAAGTTCCCCAAATTTGAAATAATTTTTTAAATAAATCATGATCTCTCAGGGAACCCCTAGTGATCTTGGAACCCTGGTTGAGAAACACTGGTCTACAGTACGTAGCTGGGCAATGATATTGCCCAAAACTGTTCTGGAATCTTAGATAGCTTTTTCCCGCATTGGCATTGTCATCCTGACCTCACAAATTAGAAGTAAATGCATTTTACATTAAATAAATGAAACTGAGCCCCTATTCTTTTTCAAAAATAGCAATGTAAAGCAACTTTGGGAATGAAACATAGACAAAGTAAGAAGTAAGAAGTGCTTAACATTCTTCTATCCATCCTTTCTCCATCCTACTTGCTCTGAAGAAGGATGAACATGCTTTTTGTACCTTCTATGTCTCTGTTTTTCTGCATTCTTCCCCTACTTGTCATACTTCATCTATAATTTTGTTTTCCCCCTTCCCAAAGCCATATTTTAAAAATAGCATCAAAATAGTTTAAGCTCAGGTACAGAAGCTCGCTTGTAAAATCTAATTATTTCCTCAAATGGGTACAAAGGAAGCAACAGATTTTTCCCTTCTAATGGAGGGGAACAGCCAAAGGAATTCAGGAGAATTCTCTGGATGGCTGCCATCTGCCTTTCACAGTATCAGTGATCTGGAGTGATTGTCCCATTGTGCCTGAACTAAACTGGCCTTGCTTAGTAGGTGGAAAGGATAGGGTCCTCTCCAACTCTTCAATGGGACCTTCAACTTTACTCATACTTTAGATGCTCCTGCCATTGGTAATGATTGCTATACCTCAGTCATGGAAGACACTAGCAATGAAAATTAAGAGAAATGTATGGATGTGAGAAACATTCATTGTATTTCTGTTCATTTAGAGAAAGTATATAATAAACGGAATGGGCTTGAATTATGGATTATTTTTCATGAATATGAAGTTGAAAGTTAGTGTTAAATATGGTACAAGTGGTATATGATGGAAGTAAGGCATATGTGGGAATAAATGGAATTTAAGTAGTCCTTACTGACTGACTGAATTTGGGATCAACAACTCTATCGCTAAGCAGCATGGCCTTTAAGCGTGACGTCACATGACCATGCTGACTTATGTCAGTTCTGGCTGTGGTCATTAAGCGAATCAACATAGGTTGTTAAGTGCAACACCACGTGCCCATGACTTGTGACTTCCTGCCAGCTTTCCCATTGACTTTGCTTGTTAGAAGCCAGCAGGGAAGGTGATCACATGACCATGGGTGCTGCGACTGTCATAAATGTGCACCAGTTGCCAAGCACCTGAATTGTGATCACACAACTGTGGGGATGCTGTGATGGCCGCAACTTAGAGGACTGATCTTAAGTCTCATTTTTCACTGCTGTCATAACTTTGAATGAGTGGTTGGTAAGTGAGGACTACCTGTAATGGCAAATGTTTCAAAAATGAACAGGGTATAAGACAGGGATGCGTGATACCACCTTGGTTACTTTAAATATTTATGTATAAATGTTGGTTCTAGAGGTGTGTTGCTTGGGGATGTGAATGTGCATGTACTTTCATACAAAAATGATAGTGTTTTAGAAACCAAATGGTTAGTAGCAAATGTTAGACTGTAATATATAATGGTTGTGTCTGAGAAGGCAACTGGAATGAATGTTTATAAGCTATACATCAGTAGACATAAACTAGAACAAATAGATTAATTGATTTATTTTAATATAGCCTCCTGACTGGGGAATTCTAGGAGTCAAGTCCATACATCTTAAAGATGCCAAAGTTGAGAAATGCTGCCTTAACAGAATGTTTACCAAAGATGGGAAAATGGATGAAGAGATTTTAAGATATGAAGATGTTATGTGAAGGCTAAATTGGGCAAAGTCAGAAGCAAAGGGCCTGAGAGCAGACTGATCCATTGAAGAAACAATGCATCAGTGTCAACTGTTTCTCCCACCCAAGAACAAATGGCCCTCAGCCTGTCATGACAAATGAGCAGATTAAAGAAATGTCGGATCTGAACCTTGGTCCTGTATATATAAAGCCTGAGTCTCAGAGTCTGTAGTTGCTGCCTTTCTTTGTACCAATGGCTTTTCTACTATCTGCAATAAACCTAATAAAACTTAGCAGGAGCTGCGAGCCTTCTAGTTCCAGCATTGGACTGGGTGAATCCTGACATGCTGATGGTGGGTAACACATGGTCTGTTGCAAGGAAAGAATGTTTGTCAAAGGAAGCAAAAATAAGAGGTTTTATTTTTACTTTTTTATAAGGAAGGAAGAGCAGGGTATGGCAGATGAAAGCATAAAAATAAATAAATGTGGATTGAATGGAAAAGTGAGTGACCTATCATAAAATAGCAAAAAAAAAAAATCAAATTCATTTGTCCCTAAATTTAAATATGACTATAGCTAAGAAATCCAACAATTAATTTGAATATTTTATTACTTGATTTTAATAGTTTTAATAGTGCTTTAGGAATAGACTTGCGTTGAGTAAAAGAGAAGGAGATGGAACAGCTAGTCAGTTGGTACACAACCGCCTGTTCTGTAGAGTCGTAGAGTTGGAAGATCAAGGCCAAGCTCCATCAAATTCAAGTGCCCTGGACAGATGGCTGTCTAGTCTCTGTGTGAACTTATCTGGAGTGGAGCCTATGTCCATCATCTCTCTGGGTAATTGGTTCCACTGCCAAATGGCATTTACTGTTAAGGAAGTTATTTTCCCCCATTTGGAATCTACGTTCCTGTAATGTAAGTACATTATTCCAAGTCCTGTATTTTGGAACTATTAATTGGATGGAGGTGAATTCAGGACACAATGTCTTTGATATCCCTTTCAAGTCACATCTACAGAATGGTAAGGCTTCAAAATACAAGTGTTTCTTGGATTATAGTGCAAATAATACATCTCCAGCAGTATCTCGCTATTCCTTATGGCTGCCATAGTAATCAGTATTCTGTGTTTTTCAGGAGTGATCAAAACAGGAAATATTTGCATTTGATATTCTTTGCATCCTCCCAAGGAAACTTTCTTCAGCTCTACTGGATATACTCCTGTACTGTTGCTCACATATTTCCAAGCATTTGTGAGCACCACAATGAAAGCTCTCCAAGGATCAAACATTTTCTGCACTTTATTTATATAGGTGTATAATATACTTTATATGTAGGATATATTGGTTTTTAATATATAAATATAAAAATATTCTCACAGCCAATAAATATTCAAAGAAAATACAAGGAGCTGTGCAAGGTGCTGAGATCTGAGTTCTGCCAAAGATTGGTTTGTATATCTTTTCAAGGTGATGTACGTAGTATATTGGTTTATTACTGTTACTGGCTGATTTAGCATGCCTGTGATCTAGTACTATTGCTTCATTATCTTGGGCTGTCTTTATATATTATACTCCTTGCAGACTCACTGGAGTTAGTTCTAGAAATTTCAATAAAGGATACAGCAACCCCCCTTTCCCCCCGACTCTAGTGTCTGCTTGATCATTGGAAAAGACACAACAATGGTGGTAATTTTTTTTTAAAAAGTATTCACTGTATCTCTGGAGGGGGAAAGATACTGTAGACAGACAGAAAGACAGAAAGAGCTGAAGTTGTCATAGTGAGTAAAGGGTTAGGGCCGGCATCACAGGATAGCTAGGTTTATTGGGAAAATAAATATATTTGCTTAGTCTGTCAGATGTCTGGACATAATGATTTGAACTATTTTTTGAAGCAAATAAAAGAACTGGTTAAAAAAATGGTTTCTGTTTTATTGAGTCTTATGGGGGGCAAAACATACAGTTTACTAAAAGGCTTACCATATATACTCGTGGATAAGCCAAGCCTCAATTTTTAAAGCAAAATACCATGAAAAATGTGCCACCTGTAGATAAGTCAACCCTCAAAATTTACATGTGTTTTAATTTTCACCATTGGCTTATCCATGGGTGGTGCATTTTTCATGGTATTTTGCTTAAAAATTCAAGGGTTGGCTTATCCACAGATGCACTTGTCTGTGAGTGTATATGAGTACATTAAAAAAGTATTACTATATATATTTGCAGATAAACCCATCTCGGATAAGGTGAACCAAATTTGGGGGGTATAGTTTAGGACCTAAAATTCTTGGCTTATCTGTGAACATATGTGATAACTATCCCACAAAAACCTTAACAATTCAGCTTTGCAGAATTAGTAAAATTAATACAGGAACATTTGATACCAATGTTGATCAACATTACTGACAGCTGAATGTTTCATGTTCATAAGCACAAAGAAGAAAGAAGCGAAGCCTATTGTAGCCTTTGTAACTGCTAAGGATTCTGCCAATATAAAAAGTATCTGAATTTGGTGCATAGGTTAAACAGGGCATTAAAAGATCATCTAATCTGTAGAATTCTGAAAGAAAGTATTGAACATATTCTTAATAAAGGCAGATTTAACATTAAAAAAAACATGAAATTTCTATCTCCATGGAAACTGCTGCTAGATATTCTATAGAGATGCAGAGGTAAAAGCAAAAATGAATACATCATAAAAACGGTAAAAGATCAAAATGAACTGTGCTATCATTGTGGCAGAGGTTGACATATTAGCTCAAAACAGATTTAAAGGAGAAATCTGCAGAAAACGAAATAATGTGGAACATACTCAGATACTGGTTGTGCTGATTCAGATATATCACAGCATGAATTTGAGCAGCATTTCAGATTAGCTACATTAAAGCCTTCAAGAATACAATTTTAAAAGTTATACTAGAAAAAGATAATTCACACTGGAGTGATATCTGTAATTGTAACATACAATATTCAGCAAAGTGGACTGCCACTGGACTAGTTTCAACAGCAGCTAGTGGACTACAGTCTCTATCATGGAGGTTATTAAGAGTAAGCTGAAGGATGAGGTCACACCTGTATGCAAATAACCAGGCACATCAAAGGAAAAAAAAAGGTTATAAGAAAATGCCACATCTAAATTTGATAAAGTACATCACTTCCATATGCCATACCCAAATAGTAGAAACTGAACTAGATCAGATGGAAGTCGAGAGAATTCTTTCAAAAGTTGATTAGGAGCCCATGGGTTATACCTGTAGTTTTGATAGATAAAAAAATCAAAACTGTCGGGATCAACTATCACAAGTTGAGCATTAACTCCTACCTAGAACTGAGGACATTTTTATTAACTTTGTTGGGGCCAACATCTCATCAAAATAGAGCTAGCAGAGGATTATTTACAAATGGAAATGAAGGAAGATTCCAAGGTGTTTCTCACCATAATTACACACACACGGGGTCTTTGGTTTAATAGATTTCTTTTTAGAATAGCATCAGTACCAGTACCTTGGCAGAGGGCCTTGGAGCAAGTACTACGAGGTTGCCTAAACATCCAGTACTATTCAGATGGCACTACTGTCATGAGAGAAAATGATGAGCTACTGTATGTTTACAAAACCTTAAGTAATGTTGCAGAGATGGGTGGACTATGGCCTTCAAACATGACACAACACATGTGAGTTCTTTAAATCTAGTATTATATATTGCAGACACTCCATTGATACGGAAAGTCTACCCAAGTATGTAGAGAAAATTCAAGCAGTTGTGAATGATCCAAGGCCACAAAACGTGTCAAAGCTACAATTCTTTGTAGAATTCATTAATTACTACAGCAGATGCCTGCCAAATGTAGCCATCATGCTAAATCTCTTGAACACTTTCTTACAAGTGAGGAGAGCATGGCAGAGCAATAATACAGAGCAAATTACAAAATCTGGAATCTTACATCCCTTCAGCTGTTGGAAACCCCTCCTCCTCCTCCTCCTCCTCCTCCTCCTCCTCAGAGGATGATAGCAAATGAAATGGTGTGGAGCATTTCTTAGACCCAGAATGCTCCGAGGTTCTGCCCCTGAGAACATTCCCAGTTTTTTTTATATGTATATTATATATATATTATATTTATTTTATATATTTATATTTGTATTCCATTATTCTAATTAGACATTTTTGCTGCTTACATTCACTTACCCAGTTCAAAATGTCTCTTCAGTGCCAGCTTTGCATAGTCACATCCTCCCTCCTTCCTCCAGGTGGCTGGCCTTGAAGCACGTCTGGCCAGAACCTTTGGTGGGAAATTAAAAAAAAAAAAGACACTAGATAGCCAGTTAATGAGAATATAGTGGAATACACAGTAGCTTTGAACACCTCTGAGACCTAAAAGTTTTATGTATAAAGGCGTAAGGGAAAGTTGGTATATACCATTACACTCCCTTGCCATAACAAATACCTTCTGCAATGTTACTTCAATCCCTTATACAGGCTTATATGCCTTTTGTCACATGTCATGAAAGATTGTAGTGAATATCCAACAGTTTGCATCGGGCTCACTGATAGCTGCAGAGAAAAATTATGCACAGCTAGACAGGGAAGCACTGAGTTTGGTTTGGTGAATTATTTTTTTTAAATATTTGCTTTCATTAATTTAGTACAAAAACGAAGAGAAAGGAAGATTAGAAGGAAGAAAATAAAACTAAAAAAGAAGCAAAACCAAATAGGGCATATATTCAGAAATGCATATTTATATATAAAAAATCTATATATTTCAATGAATGGAAGCCATATTTCATTATAGTCCATAGCTAAACTTGGTTAGTAAATGATTTGTTTGTAAGCTGCTAATGTTTATATTTCTAGTATTGAAAAATAAGTCTTTTAGCTATGTGTAGGGCATAGAGAATCTATTCTGTCCAGATGTCTTTCCATACAACTGGAATATACCTGGTTCAAAAGAATATGAACATCTGAAAATATTAAATCTTGTCTTGAAGTTAAATTAAAATATGTAATTCATTCTTCCCAAAATGAAACAATTATAGGACACTGTATAAACTGTGAAGTTAGAAGTTAAAACTCTTTAAAAGTAGATTTCTTAGTTGAGACTTTGATTTTTATGTTTAAGTCATGACCCCTGCATCAGTAGAAAATTGCATGGAATCAAGTCAATTGTTGGGATTCAGGATGCCTTGATAAACAGTCTGAAAAAAATCCATATGGTAAGAACATAAGCAGTCCCTGCTGGATCAGACCCCCGGCCCATCTAGTCCAGTAGCCTCTCCTCACAGTGGCCAACCAACTGCACAAGGAAGCAGATGGCCTTCAGAGGCAGTCACACTGCCATCAAGGCTAATAGCCTATGACTTACAACCACAATTGGGGCCAGAATTTCCATCATAAGTCGTTAAGGTCATAAGTTGAGTCACCATGTGACCAGACTCAATTTTACCACCATTTTTACGGTGGTTGATAATCGAAACACCATGGTCATTAAGCAAATCCAGCTTCCCCAATGGGTGTTTTTTTGCCAGAAAACTGCAAAAAAGTTGCAAAATGTGATCATGTGACCACGGGACGCTGTAACCAGTTGTAAATGTAAGCCGGTTGCCAAGTGCCTGAAATGCGATCATGTGACCACAGGGGTAGTGGTGCGATGTTTTGCAATGTTCAGAAGTGCCTTACAAGACATAAAGTGCCCATCGTAAGACCATCGTAATTTCGGTCCGTTGTTAAATGAATGGTTGTAAGTTGAGGACTACCTGTATATATTATTGAACATTTTAATCATAATAGTAAAAGCAAATACAAACTAAACTCAGAGAGAGAAGGAGAAATAGAAAAAAGAATAAAAAGTGCAAAGAAAAAAAGAAAAAGAAGAAAGTAAGATAAAAGGGAAAGATATAAAGAAGTGACTTCCGATCTTCATCACAAGCATAAACAAATAACTCTTCACTCCCTATAAGGTTACAAATCTCTTCTTCCCATAACCCATTCCTTATCTATATACAAATCCATAAATCATCCAACTTTTCAGTCCTGGTGTCAGCAAAAAGTCCAAAAAGGGTTACAAGATGCAGCTACTGTGAGGCTCTGTCTCATGTTTCCCCTCTTCCGTGAACTAAAGAACCTCTTCTATAATGACCATTTCCTCCCTTGCTGCCTCCTCTGTGTGTCCCCTGGTCTGGTAGGCATTGCATCACACTATCACAGCTGAAATGATTCAAAGAGAAACTAGGAGAGACCCAACACTGTCCAAAAACTATATAGCAACCCAGAATAGCTGGAATTGATAGCATAAATACCAGTTTATGGAGTGTTCTCAGAGCCATGATGAATTTACACTTTTCTTATATTGTCATGATATATAATATAGAGTCATTATATGGTCCAAGCTGAGAGCTCAAATGTGGGAAAAGCTACATGTTGGACATCTTGGGCTAGTAAAGTTGAAGGCCCTAGCTTGTGCTTTTGTTTGGCAGTTGATAATAGAGCAACAAATCAAGGAGTTTGTAGTGAAGCTCATGTTGCCATCATGTCCAAAAGATGGACCAAAACCAGCATAATTTTACCCATGGGAATGACATGGCAAAAAATTCATATACCCTTTCCATGGCCATTTATGGCCACAATATGTGATCTTTTTTGTGATTACATTAATGGAATGTGACTTGTAACACAGTTTGGCTTTACTCAGAGGACCAGGTTGGGGTGGATGAATGACTGAATGAATAAGTGAAATCAATAAGCTAGTTCAAGGGACAAAAGAAAAAATAAAAGTTTTATTGTGAACTTCCTAATTTTAAATGTTTGTCCACACTTCATAGGATTTATTGTAAGTTGCCCAGAGAGTGTTAAGATAGTGGGTACAGACATATCCTTTAAATTAACCACTCAATGAATCAACTAATAAGTTAATGACTTAAGCGGTATCTAGATAGTCAGAGACTTGGCATACGAAACATGTGCTTTGGAAATGCTTCCCTGACCTCTCATGTATAGGCATGTTTTACTATGTGTAGAGAAAATACAGCTGCAGTCATGAGTCAATGTTAATATTAGTGCTCTGGTGAGCTAACAACTTGCTTTAAAAAGGAAACCTGCCAATCTTTAGTTGCTGCAAGAAGAAAAAATTAGAAATAATTTAAGACAATTAATGTGAACAATATAATTTGTTTTCAGAGTTTGTGTATGTATTGTGTTTGAGGGAATGATATTAAATGCAAAACTGAAATACTTTGGCCACATAATGAGAAGACAGGACACCCTGGAGAAGATGCTGATGCTAGGGAGAGTGGAGAGCAAAAGGAAGAGGGGCCAACCAAGGGCAAGGTGGATGGATGATATTCTAGAGGTGACAGACTCGTCCCTGGGGGAGCTGGGGGTGTTGACGATCGACAGGAAGCTCTGGAGTGGACTGGTCTGTGAAGTCACAAAGAGTCGGAAGTGACTAAACAAATAAACAACAACAAAATCCAAGCACTGCTTTAGCCACTTTACTATTAATTATGAAGGCTACTCCATTTCTTCTGTGGTCCTCTTGTCCACAGTAGTAGATCTGGTGGTCATTTGATGTGAAGTGGCCCATTCCAGTCCATTTCAGTTCACTGACGCCCAGAATGTCTATCTTTAATCTTGACATCTCACCAATAACCACATCCAATTTGCCCTGGCTCATAGATCTTACATTCCAGGTTCCAATGGTGTGTTGATCCTTAGAACATCGGATTCGCCGTTCACCACCAGCACCGTTGGCCGCTAGCCGTCCTTTCGGCTTTGAGCTAGCTGCGTCATCACGTCTGGGGCTAGTTGAGCTCATCCTCTGTTCCTCCCCAGTAGCGTTTTGACCATCTTCCGACCTGGGGGTCTCATCTTCCGATGGTATACCGACATATCTCTGGTTGTACTGATCCATTTAGTTTTCACGGCAAGAATACTGGAGTGGGTTGCCATTACCTTCCCCAGGGATCGCATTTAGTCTGACCTCTCTGTCATGACCTTCCCGTCTTGGGTGGCCCTTCACGGTTTAGCGCATGGCATCATTGAGGTGCTCAAGCTCCAGCACCACGACAAGGTAACGATCCTTTGCTGAAGGAATATGTGTTACATATTGTCAATTAGTGACTTCGGGTGCTTTTAAAAACTATATGCCAGGAAGGGATGAGTTACTGGGCCTTTTTCAATTACTGCTGCTTTCCAATGGCTTCAGAGAAAGTGCTGTATCAAACACACTCTTCTAGCTACAACAGAGATTTATATATCTTTAAAAATTTTAGTGCAGATGTTTGACAGATAAAAGTTCTCTAAGTCCTGATCTCTCACACATATATTTAGTCATCTCCTTTCTTAACTTACACCTCTATACAGAATTTAAATCTTGTCCTGTTTACTTCCTGTGTTCCAAACATATTCTTGTGAAGTAGCATCTGCAAATGTAATTAACATTCTGTTTACAACTCTATTCTCTTAGTATTCTATTGCAGATTAGTAGTCAGGCAATTAAGATCACCCAAATTTAATACTGTTTCATTTTTTTTTTCATATTGCCCTTTCATTATGGAATATTTGTGGTTCTTATGCAAATATGTGGACTTTAGATTGCTTCTCTGTGCATCTAAAGCACTGAAATGGAACACACCCAGAACTTAAAAGCATTTGACTGATTTCATGTCTGTGCAAGCTCTGTTTTATTTCTGGGACTTCCTTCAATAAGAATATCATGTGCTGAATCAACAGATCATTTTTTTCCTTGGAATAATAACTTTATTCTTGTTCTGTACAGAACTCAGAATATTACTTGTAGTTCTTCACTAACTTAGAGTTTTGGAAGACCCAAATTGTTTAGAGTTAATGAAATGAGGTTGATAATCTCTTCCTGCATCTGATCCAAATGTACACAGATAATGTGTGCCTTGTATGGATTCCAGAAAGGAATCCCGTCTACAATAGCAACTATGACTCACCCTAACTGTAAAGTTTAGCAAGGAACTATTCCCCATTTTAAAGGCTTTTTGGAAAATAATGGAATGCCACAATAAAATGCCTGCTTTCAACCCCATTCTAGTATGTTCTTCTGAGCAAACAGAACTGAAGCCTGCTTTCCAGCAAACACAAAAAGACTGTTTTGAAGCAAAAAGTAAGCATAGCTCATGGTTTAGCATGAACACTCTGAACAGTAGATTCTTTCATGTAACAATTCAAATATTTCATTATTAGTATTGTCCATCTGTTGGTTGAAAGAATTCTTTTTTTTTTTTGAGATTGGTTTTATCATAAGCCATTTATTCAACCTGGAAAAAGCACGAGTGTGGATTTTATGTTATTCACTTCATTTCCATGCAGCGCATTCCCAAAGGCTAAGATGCTTTAACTTAAGAAAGGTCATGGAAGGAAAACGTTCTTTCTCTTCATCTTTTGGCCTTTGGATCCAGTGGAAAAACTTCCCATCGACATCTTAAGGGCCTTCTGAACAATATCAGAGGGGACATGGGATAGTACTGGTGGGAAATTACCCAAAATTGAGAGTGCTTCTGTGTGAATGGTTCCTATCTATCTACCAGTAGTCAATCGTTCTGCATTTTGTATTGGTCAGAATGTTCCCTTGCTTTTCACAGGAGCACTGCATGTTGTAGATATCTACAGAAAAGAAAGAGGGCACTGCCAAGCATGGTTGGACAGCCTTTCTTCTGTTGAAAGCCACATTCCCTCATGAATTATTGGCTGGGGGCTACATGGGGGTGACACTGACGTCAACAATGGGCATGTCACCGGGTTCAGGGGATCTCTTCTTGTCCTCTGAAGCGCTCTTATTTCTGTCCCAAACAGCAAACTGCAGGGCAGGATTTCATCTCAACTGACTTTTTCTAGTAATTTAGTATTTGCAAATTTATTTTATTTTAGTTTGCTCTATCTTAATTTACATATTTGTTCAGAAATGTTCATTTTATTTTCTTATGAGCTGTGTAATGTTTTACAAAACTATGTACGATTATTTGATTTTTAAGAATTCATGGATGTGTGCTAAATGCTTTACAATATTAGTCATAAATTTTGCATCTACTTTATGCAATCCACAGTACAATGATTATTGGAAGAAACACAACACAGTGAGAAAAAAGGCATATATGAACCCAATAGGAAGTAATTATTTTAGCATGCAGAGTTAAATTTTGCCTGGCTTTGAATCTGAAAGAAGGCCCAGTTGTTGTTTTTAATAAGCAGATGCTATCGTGAAATTCTGTAAAGCTCATCTTGTTTAAAAATAGGACACCAGTCAAAGTATTCTGGTTTCTAAACTATCCACAAAATGCAACTCCATTCAGTGCACTTTACTACCTGAGGCAGAGCAGCTGATAATTAACAACGGATAAATTTATATCCCATATTATCTCTATTAGCTCAAGGCAGGATACAGGGGCATCTTTCCAAATGATATTTCTACAACCAGGGGCACCTGGTGTGTGTCAAGATGGAAGTTGCAGCTGAAAGCCCATTCCTTTGTATTTGCATGTGACATCAACACACATGCACAAGTGGCTGGACTTTGATCATGTGGTCATGATGTTTGATTTTTTTTTACCTCCCCACAGATGTCTCTGTCTACAGCAACTCTGTGAGGTAGTTTGGACTAAGGGAGAACAATTGGTCCAGTGAGCTCTGTGGTTGAGGGGAGACTTGGCCCCGAGTTTCTTTGATTCAAATCCAGGCCCTTAAGAACGACATACTCCACACTGAACCTTAAGCAGTGCCTTAGTTCCAAGTTAAGGTCCATAGTAGGTATTGTTAGACTTTAAAAATGAACAGTCCTGGGTTTAGTAGAACATTTATTGCAGGTCAGTGACCACAGCAAACTTAGTCCAGCATAACTATGCATCAGATAGCCAAAGACAGCTCCCCAAACCAAGAGATCTGTGGTAGGTCCCAGAGATTAGTATTTGTTGCAGTGGCTGCACAATTTCTCAGCCTCTGATATCCAAACTGTTTTACTTTGCTTAATGATAAAGTTGAATCAGGACCGAAGTGGTGCTTAACACTCCTCTGCAAACATTTCCCCAGTTTTATCTTTAAAACTACCATTTGTCTTTCAGGACAAAACATGAGACTGTGTATAATATAAATAACAGCTTTATTTCTTTGTTTCTTTAATTTATCCAATTTATGGGAGAGGGAAAGGGAGACAAGGGGTTAATCAAGAAAACTGTATAAGGACAGGGGTTAGAGAATCAGATTATTTTTTTTTAAAAAACCTGTTCCTGATGATTCAGACTGTTTTTATCAGGGCCTTGCAGCTGCTATTAAAGCATAGCAACTGTGGAAGATCTGGCTCACAATCTCTTGCATTAACTTTAGTCAGAGAAGAAATAGTTACCAAAGAAACAATCTCCTTGTAGCTGAGAATAATTAATGCATCTGTTAAAACACTGTTTCCTTGTCCAAAAAAAGGAGCCATTTCACTATGTATGTGTGGTGTGTGCATACATGTGTGTAACAGGCTCATATATTTTGTATTTAGGTATCTATGATGAATATCAAGAGCATCACTGGAATTCGTTCCAAAATGGACCTGGGTCTCCTATTAGGTAGAAGTGAAGCAACTACCTTAGTTTTGGATTGTGCAACTGACAAATTATATTAGGAGCTGTGGCCTCCCTGTCTCTTGTACAACTGGAGAACAAGCTAAAAAGATTGCTGCACAAAGAATTTTGGATATAGAAGCACAGAAAGATCTAGCCATCCTTAGCAAGGTCAGCACATTGAAATGGATCAGCCACTACAAATGAACCCTCCAAACTGCTGAATATATAAACACAGAAATGCCTAAATATCTTAGGGCTGTATTTACTCCAGCAAGTTTTGAGCAGATGGACACAATGCTTAAATATGGAAGATTTAACCAAGTCCCCTATAATGGACGCACTTGTATTTGTGGAGCTCCAGAGATAGACGACATAATACACATATTATTTGAATGTCAATTGTTTAAGAAAGAGAGAGATCATTATCTAGGACCGCACATTAGATGAATGGCCTATTGGGATCCTTATATTAAAACAACAGATTTCATGTGCAGACAGAACCCCCAAACTACATATAATATGGCCCTTTATTTAAATAAAACAGTTCAGTTGAGATCTACATATGTGAGCCTGACTGGGGTAAACTGTAGGGCTGATTCATAAATATGATTTGTATTTTTAGTCCTTTTATTATCTGTTTCTTTTATTCTATTTTTACAGGCAGTCTCATTGATGTTTTATGTTTTATATCCTGTATTTTGATATGGCTAATGGCTAATCAATAATAAAGTAATAACTACCTTAGCTGGCAACTAAGTCTTTATTTGATGGGCAGTACTTCAGGGGATTGGATCTTTTTTGCCCAGATGGGAATGCTGCTGTTTGAATCAAGAAAACAACATAGGAAAAGAGGCAGAGTATAGCTTCTTGAATTCTCCCAACCCCTTTACAGTATTGGCAATGGTCATGGGAAGCATCTGTATTTTCTTCTTGTAGCAAAGGTACATGTTGTGCATGCATGTAAGTTGGGTAACTGCGTGTATATGTGCAATAGAAAGCACAGGCTGGGCAAGATATACTCTGTTCTAGGTCACATGATCAGGAGGGAGGGGCTTGGAATGGAGCTATCAGCACCATTTCAAGCCGCTGCCCAACTGCCTTTCCCTCTGGGATGCACTGGGGGAATTATTACTATTTTTAATGTGTTTCTCCACAGCCCCAAGCCAAATCAATCCCATTTTTGAACTCAACCTTCCTTTTGTTGGCTTCGCTCACCACATTTGGTCCCATTCTGTTCAGTTTTGGAGAATTATCCAGCTCACAGACAGAAAGACAGAGACCTAAGACTCTTCGTAGAAATTTGTTTCCGGCATTCTTTTGGGCTGCAAAGTATTTAAAAAGGCAGAGCAATGGAGGAGGGCAGCAAGGAGAAAGGGGGAAATTGCTGCCTGAAGTGAAAACTGCAGATGTGGGAAATGCAAGACAATTAAATTTTACTTCTCAGATAAACCCAGGTTCTTTAAGAAAGAGCACCCTGTATACAGAAAAGTAGTTCTTAAACCCAAATTAGCTCATGGACTTTATTTACACAAGGCAAAAATGGCATCTGCAGGATCCAATGCTTTCTTCCAAATGACAAAAGTAGTACCAGACTATCAAGCTCCACCCCTTTCATATATGCATGTTCTTCTGCTGTAGGACAATGTACCGTAGGGCTATCCTGGACCCCCTGTATCATGTTGCTTTGAAAGGCCGCAGAAGCCTGTTTGGTCAGTACTGTTAAATTAAAATATACCCTGCTAATTCAGATGAAGAAAACCCATTTTCCACTGTCTGTTCTACCCTGAAGATAACACAGACTTGGCTAGTGCAAGTTGTGGGGTGGTGTCAGAGAAAGAGCAGGAGAAAGATGAGGAGTCTGACAACTTAGCACCTGTTTCTAAGTGATACTTTGAAAACCGGGCCTGATAGAGTTAGTTTTAAATCAGCTTAAGCAAATTGAAGAAATTTTGGATTTTGGCTCCAGTAGGGCCAGTGGTAAGAGATTGTGTGAGTTCTAGTCTAGAACACACTGAGAACACCCATTTGTTTTTGTTTTTTTTATTTTAAACAAATACACACCAATGCGTGTGCATAATTTCTGATATAAATCTGCTCCAGAATGGAGTAAGATAGGAAAATAAACTACAGTACACTGCATGAAACCTGCACTTTACCTTATTCATAGCTAGGGCTAATGTATCTGGGCTGTAAAAACCCAAACTACCACTAGATGACAGCAAGGAGTTAAGAGTTTAGAGCAGGGTTTCTCAACCAGGGTTCTGTGAGAGGTCACAAGGGATTACGATTTATTTGAAAAATTATTTCAAATTCGGGCAACTTCACATTAAAGAGCTAAGTTTCATTCTTTATTTTTAGTTTAAGAACACTGTTAATGTGCATGTGTGTGTGTGTGTGTATGAAAGGAATATAATAATTTTGTAACTTCTGGCCTATATTTGAGCCTGAAAGTGCAGGGGTTCCCTGAGGCCTGAAAAATATTTCAAGGATTCCCCCAGGGCCAGAAAGGTGACAATGGCTGGTTTAGGGTATTACCTTTTAGTGGTTGTTGACATTTGTGCAGCCCTTTCTGTGCCTATAACTGGAAGATGATCATTTGTAAATGATTTTTTTCCCTTGTGACTTCCACAGCACAGTTTTACTATGTAGCAGCAATATGCTGTTGCTGCTTATTCAGCATGGGCTTGTTCATAATAGGTTGATAAGCTGACAGTGCATCTTCCATTCTATTTCATTTGGCCATGCGATTCCCCTGGGTAACTCTGGGCCAGTCCCTCAGTCTCAGAGGAGAAGGCTGAAAAATATTTATCTACCAACCCACCATTGGACCAATGTGATAAATTATGGCCCATAACTTTAACTGAAGAGGTTTTCAACCTGTAGTGGATTGATTCAGGATCATCATCATCATCAGTTGGTTTATGGTTCTCCTGTTTTCTTGTGAACTGCTCAGAGTCATTGGGAATCGGGCAGTGTACAAATTATTTAATTAGATAAATAAACCATCTGCAGTTGCCAATGGAGTTCAGTACAAGGAAGAGAAAAGAGTGACCAAAGAAGTTGTGTGTTCATCTGGGTGGAGGGTCAAGGTTACCTCCTGAATGCTGATTGCATGGAATGTGAGAGAAGCTGGATGTGGAATCACACAGAGATGATTAATTCTGAATGTGTTCAAGCAAAGGCTGGATGGCTATCAGTCTGGGATGCTTAATTTTGGTTCTTTCACTGAACACAAAGTTGAACTAAGTGACCTAAATGATTCTGTGGAATCCTTGGTGCTCTCCGAGCTTGATTCTTTGCTTGCAGACATTTCATTACCCAACTAGGTAACATCATCAGTGTTAAATGGTTCCTTCCAACTCTAGCATTTGGTAATTCTGAAGTTGCTCTCTAGGCATACATTTGTTTTCAACCAAAATGAAAAACTGCAATTTCATAACAACTCTTGCAGATCTCTGAGGGTCACACTGAAAACTTTTTTGGAGTGGGTGCTGCCTTCTCTCCTAAGCTTATACAATTCTGACTTAGCGTAAAGTGTGAACTCTGTTAGTGTCCTAACAGTCAGAAATCACGCTGAGACGAGGAGTAGGTCTCTAGTGTTTATTGCTGCTACATAAGACAGAATCCTAACAAACTGAAGAAGCGTGGGAAAAACCTAGACAGATAAACCCTGAAAGTTAAGGCGGGGCTGATCTGTGTCTCTTTGAATGGCTGCTTAATTCCTCAGTACTACGCATGCGTTTTCCCCCCTGGATAGGGGCCCCCTCCTGCTCGCCATCAGTACTCATGACAGTTAGTGTCTTGACTGTAATTATATGCCATATTTAGTAACCGGTATTTAAAAATGTTCATGGTGTGAAAGGCTTACTGAGCCAAATCTGGCTAAGAGATAAGCAATAAAGTTGCCCAACACCTGTTAGTACCTGGAAGGAAGATTGAGTGGAAAGGACATGTCACTCTTCTGCAATCTTCATCTCCTGAGTGGCTTACATTGCATTTCTATTTATATTGCAGTAATTATTTATAAATTTACATCTATTTGCATAAATTTGTCTAAGCACGTTTTGTGGAAATCAGTGCTGGCTTTTGTCCTCTTTTTAATAATGCATTTTCCCAATTTAATATAAATATTAAATCATATTGAATAAAACTGGCCTCGATTTCTGTTTGTGCTATATTGACAGAATTGCCAAAAGTAACTGGTACTGTTGTTTCCATTAGAAGGGAATGTTTGTGTATTTATTTATTTGGCTGGTTGGTTTATAAGCCACCCCAATCGTCCAAGCGACCCTAGGTGATGTACAAAATATTAAAAAATAAAAAAACAACCATGTAATATGTACCACTGTAGCAGGGAAGGAAACACCACAAATCAAAGAATAAAGTCCTGGTATCAGGGTAGGGTCACAAAGTTCTCTGCTCCTGTTGAAGTGCCACATTCTAAGGTTTTTCATAACTGATAATAGTATAAATTCTTTAAATTCCTCCCATTAATTTCTGTGGCTTACTCTTTCTTATACCTTTTCTGCACTTTGCATAATTTTGTTAACTTGAAAATGAATAACCCAATGGATGGATGGGTGGGTGGATGGGTATCCCATCCATGCACCCATCCATCCATCCATCCAGAACAATTCAAGGTGCTGGTTATCATCTTTAAAGCTCCTACAGGGCACATGGCCTGTTATCTGCAGAACCACCTTTCCTTGGGGGTATATCTCTGTCCTACTAGGGTGGGTGCACTCCAGGCCCCTTCCTTAAATTTTCTCACCTGATGGGACCTTGGAGGGGCCCCTTCTTGGTGGCTGCCCAGCCTTTTGGAATAACCTCCCACCCAGGATCCAAGGGTTCCCTACCCTTTTAGCTTTCTGGAAGGCCATAAAGACCTGGCTGTGCCCCCAGGCATTGGGCTTGGATGGGGGATGAGCACGGAGGCTGTTTGGTCTGGCACCTGGTGGGAAGAGTAGTTTTGTTTTTATCTCTGTTTTTATTGATAGTTGTGAGCTGCCTCGGATCATATCAGATAGGTGGCCATATAAGTTATATAAATAAATAAACAAATAAAACCTGCAATACATCATTTATAGTATGTTAACTGGTTTGGGTATATGCAGATATAAGGTAAAGGTAAAGGTTTCCCTTGACGTAAAGTCCAGTCATGTCCGACTCTAGGGGGCGGTGCTCATCTCCGTTTCTAAGCCTTTAGAGCTGGCGTTGTCCATAGAACACTTCCGGGTCATGTGGCCAGCATGACTCACAGAACGCCGTTACCTTCCCGCCGAAGCGGTACCTATTGATCTACTCACATTTGCATGTTTTCGAACTGCTAGGTGAGCAGGAGCTGGGACGAGCAACGGGAGCTCACCCCGCCGCGCGGTTTCAAACCGCCGACCTTCCGATCGACAGCTCAGCGGTTTAACCCGCAGCGCCACCGCGTCCCACTTATATGCAGATATATATTTGTTATATACATTATATATATTCCTCGATTGGGAGCCCTTCAGACAGTTACTTATGCCCTGGTCACCTCACAATTGGTTTATTCCAATGTGCTTTATATGGCACTGCCCTTGAAGACCATGTGGAAGCTACAGCTGGTTCAAAATGAAGTGGCTCAAGCAGTAAGGGGCACCTCTTGGCGTGCCCATGTGTCACCACTGCTATCTAAGCTGCATTGGCTGCCAGTCAGCTTCTGAGTGCAATTCAAGGTGCTGGTTATTACCTATAAAGCCCTGTATGGCATAGGGCCTGGATATCTGAGAGACAGCTTGTCTCCAACTGTTTCTGCTTGCCCAATACATTCCAGCAGAATGGGTGCGCTCCAGGTCCCCTCCATTAAACACTGCCATCTTGTGGGACTGAGGAAGTGTGCCTTCTCTGTTGCAGCCCCACCCTCTGGAACAGCATCCCCCCAGAGATAAGGATATTGCCTTCTCTTCTGGGGTTCTGGAAAGCTTTGAACACCTGGCTTTGGTCCCAAGCCTGGGGTTGATGTTTATTACTTGTCTAAGGCACCTGTTTTGTTTTGTTGATTCTGTTGTTTACTAGATCATTTTAGTCTGGTCTGTCCATCTGTTTTAAGCTGTTTTTATGTTTTTTCTACTTTTGGGCATTGCCCAGAGTACACTGGAGTTGGGCAGCCAATAAATTTAAATAAATAAGTAAAATAAAATTATCTATATCCACATAAATTATCAGCTATTAATAGTGTTTAGATGATATTGCAAGGTAGGAATATAGAAGCATGATTTTAAATCTGTTATCATCTACAAGCAAATAAGAGTTTCAATTTAAATTGTATTTTGTCCAGAAATGTCCAGCACACAGGAAGTAAAAACAAGTGTCTCAGCTTATATATACAGAGGTAGTTTGACCTTGACAAATAGAACTGGCTTAAAACTTCTGTCTGAAATCAGTTTCTTTTAAACATATGCTCGTTACATATTAAGTAACAAGATGCTTTAATGCTGGTAATAATAGCTATAACTATATTCTAACCAAAATAATTAAGAGCAGAGACATCACACTGACAACAAAGGTCCGCATAGTTAAAGCAATGGTGTTACCCGTAGTAACATATGGCTGTGAGAGCTGGACCATAAGGAAGGCTGAGAGAAGGAAGATCGATGCTTTTGAACTGTGGTGTTGGAGGAAAATTCTGAGAGTGCCTTGGACTGCAAGGAGATCAAACCAGTCCATCCTCCAGGAAATAAAGCCAGACTGCTCACTTGAGGGAATGATATTCAAGGCAAAACTGAAATACTTTGGCCACATAATGAGAAGACAGGACACCCTGGAGAAGATGCTGATGCTAGGGAGAGTGGAGGGCAAAAGGAAGAGGGGCCGACCAAGGGCAAGGTGAATGGATGGTATTCTAGAGGTGACGGACTCGTCCCTGGGGGAGCTGGGGGTGTTGATGACCGACAGGAAGCTCTGGCGTGGGCTGGTTCATGAGGTCACAAAGAGTCGGAAGCGACTAAACGAATAAACAACAAAATATTCTAACCAGGAGATACAGAGACCATTCTTCATCCCTCTGTAATTAATTTAACCAATATACATCATCTTCAAATAGTAGTGTTTAACAAACAATATGTAGTATTTACTTGAATTTTTCATCTGAAGTTACATTGTTGCTTAAGTTAGATTTTCATACACACAGACATGCACACTACTTTTATCTGACATGCTAAATGAAAATGGTATTAATGAAGTTGTATAAATACATCATTTGAATTTCAGTACATTTTGCTTTTCAGTAAGCTGGTATTTGATGTATATTGTAAAAGGTGTTGAAAAGATTTTTTTTTTGTCAAGTGATTCTATACTTATAGTTTATAAGTAAAATTTGCTATTTGGTTTATTTATAGGATCATCTAGTATTTGATATAAAGAGATATTTTACTGAAGGATACTGAATGTTATTAGTTCATTTTTCCTGGTTTCATTAAAATGTTTCTAAACATTCACTGAATCCACACCCTCTTGTTTTTCCTGTTCATTGGCAATGCCCTCCATTCAACCTAACATAAACTGCTGTCTTCCAGATGTTGATCCAAGGAATGGCCACATCAAGAACAGGAAGCATAACAGGAAGTTACCTCAAAGAAGCAGTACTTCCTGTTGTGGGGTGCCAATACAGATCGGAATGATCTGCAAAGCCATCTGTCTGGAAGCTTTTAAATCACCTTGAAATAATCCAAGGGAAAAGAGAAAATAATTTTAAACTTTCAAGGTGAATGGGATCATACAGATATGTGTAAACTAATTGGAAAATTGGAAAGTTATTTATTCCCTCTATGACACTTCGCATGTGATTATTATAATTTTTTTTCATTAAATACAGTCTTTTGGGGGGAAACGTTTTATGTTATAAATTTGCCATAGAAGCAATTAATCATTCTCCAGGACTAGAGACCTGTTTAAATGTTATCTCACAGATATATTTAGTAGTTGTTTTGCTTTCAAGAAACATGTTATGACAGAACTCAGCAATAGGAGAATTTTCAAAGGACGTCTATGTATTATAATTCACCCTTTAATTCTAATGACACAGGGAAGAAGAAGGGGGAGGGGGAGGGGGAGGAGGAGGAAGAGGAGGAGGAGGAGGATTATTTGATGAATGTTTGTATCATGAAATTATGCTGCTTTGAAAGAGCCACGTACATTAATGAGAGCTGTGGGATGCAATTTCTTCAAAACCCAGCTCCATTGGACTCAGAGCTGGAGACTAAGCAGAAATGTTACTTCAGATTATATTCTAAGAGTTGCCTCTGCAATGTTTGTTAGTCACAAATTAAGTTTACTTACTGATGTCCTGTTTATCAGCTAACATAAATGATGACTAGACAAAAGAATGTTTCTGCATCCCAGTTTATGACAAAGTCAGATTATTCATGTTTGTTTCTAAAGACTACTCCTTTTGCCTGTGCAGCTTTCTCTTACTCTAACTTCTAAATTCCACAGATAGGTAGTATCTCAAAGGCTGACATTAAAGAAACAATTCCATCTAAGTAAAGGAAGCAAAAATACATTCCTAATGGACTACAAAGGCAAGTATGCACAACTGTACCTAGTGTCTTGACAATAAACAAACAAACAAACAAACAAATAAATAAATGCAGCCTAGAAAAAGGATAGAGGATATGCATACAATGTGGTTGTGCAATGCTATATGGACACTTGCACAGGTAGAAATAATTAAATAGAAATCCAATGCATCCCAAAATAGTGGTATGATTTAAGCTGTTGTAGAGGAGCTAAGTATTGATGGACAACTCTTTCTTATTATGGCACCTTCTTAAACTGAATTTGGACTGGATATGACTGCCCTTTATAAGTAGAATATGGGGCCACTCATTCCCACCAATGTCTTTGGGAGATGGATTTTATATAATAGTGAATGCAAGAATGACTGCTCCTAAGCATTTTTATAGCGAAATCATGGAAGTAAATGACAGGATATTTCTCAGCCATTTCACCCACCTTAAATGCATTGTTTTGTTCCAGATATATTTGGGGGACAAAATTGTTTTAGAGGAAAGCAAATTGGAGCAGTTACCATTTTAATTTTCTCAGAAAGCCCCATTCTGGGATTTTCTGTTCAAATTTAAAATTAATTATTTGAAAATATTGAAAATGGCTGCTATCATAAAATGAATGCTTTTTTCTCTCTTTGGGACAACTGATTTTGGGAAATATTTACTGTTAAACATACACTTACATTTACTTACAGAAAAATATACAGATATAGTTATACTTAAAGAAAAACAGGCATTTGTTTGATGGAGAAATGATATATAGTTAAATGCCCTAAAGTAATGTCAGCATTTAAAGCATGCTTGTTAAACATATAAAGTCACATTGTGCTATTCTATTAAACAACTTACATACCTAAATTACAAGGAACACATTTTATATTACTATTACTTCTGATATTTCTGTACCATGTTTCCTTTAAAAATATCAGATAATATTCATTATTATTATTATTATTCACAATTTCTACTTTGATTCCTACTATTAAGAAGTAGACTATCTTGCAAAAAATTCCAAAGGTGGTCTGTGGTGACCTTTCTCAGATTGCTACCTCCATATATGCTAAAGTTACCATATTCCCCCATAACATTGCCTTGGGATGCTGACTAGGAGTTATGGGAGTTGTAATCAGATATATATGGAGACTCAAGTTTGTAAAGGCATCTTTGCAGTGGTGTCTGCAGAGTTTGGTCCAAAAAGTTAAGATGGTGGACAGACAGTATGATTGAAGCTCCGTCCATGTTTTATGTATGTCGTATGTGCTACTTTGTAAAAAGCAGATTCAAACTATTAAAAGGCTTTGTGTATATGTGCAAGTAAGAGAATGGAGCAGATATTCACAGAAAAATATGCATACCTACTTATAAGTAAACCCCCTGTGTTCACAGTTTTTTTTCCTAATGCAGTTTTACCTAAGTCTCCTTCATTCTTTGTAAAGTGTAAGAAACTTGCTTTCAAATCTGAGCACCAACTTGCTACTTAGAGGCTGATGTTGTAATCTGAGCACTGCTACTGTGAGCAACAGTCGGGATTTGCAACACAGTAGATGTGGGTCGAGAGTCAGACTGAAGGAGCGCAAGCCATTTGGAATAAGAAGCTTACATACATTTAAAAATGCAACACAGATTTCAAGGATGCATTTTAACAATTGTTTACTTGATACTCATTTATATAACTGGGGTTTATAAAGTTATACATACAATGCAGCATGGTTAAGTTCCTCAGTAGTTTGGAACCTAATGTCCTTGAGTCTCTATAAGCATGGACAAGGCCTTTGTTTCCTTGGTAGAGGAAAACATCTCCAAGATACTGATTTGCTTGTATCTGCAGTATAAAAAAAATGGATAAGAGACATTCTTTTTTTTTCCTCTTTCAGTCTAGAAACTTGCACCATTCCATTAAGCTGAGTGGTAGGACAGTCAAGACAGACAAAGAAAGTGCTTCACTCTGTAGCCCATTAACAAACTATGGAATTTGAAAGGTGTTAGCATAAGATAAAGCGTGTTAGTTTAAATGAAACACCCCTCCTTAAAGCACTGAATCAGCCATGTCCAGAAGGCTCGGCTAGCTGTTTTGCTGGCAGTTTCTGTGGAAATTAATCTGTGTATGTAGACAACCAGGCAAAGCCTTCAGAGCAGTCATAAAGAGCCTGTGAGAGCACATAGCTATTTAATGCTTTGAAAAGGTTCATTTTGTACACACCAGTGTATTTGTAGAGCACCCATTTCAAATACTTTTTACAGCCATAGAATTTGCTACCACAAAATTGGGTGATCAGATTTGAAATGCAATTTTATAAACTCATAATGCGGAATGGTATAATGGTTTCTAGACATACTAGCTATAAATAGTACCTCCATGATGGAGGAAACAGAATTTGACTTCCAGTGTTGTGATTTTTCCCATGATCCTGCTTCTGAGCCTCCCATAGCTAACTAGTTGGCCACTATGGAAAACTGTGATGCTGGACTCAATGTGCCATTTGTCTAGTTCATCAGCATACTTTTGGAGTGGGGTGGCTATAACAGATCTAACAACAATAATACTAATTCCTACATTCCTACATTTGGATTGCCTGAAAGTATGTTCTGAAGATTAGATCTGAAATGTAAACCAGCTTATGAAACCTAAAATATTTGGTCTGTTGAACATGTGTTGATATAGTAAATGGAAGTAATTATCTATTTCTAGATTGATTTTGGCAAATAACAACATGCTCTGGGGAACTTTTAAAAATGGTAATTTCAAACCTAACTTTCTGTCTTGAGGAGGATATTATCATGCTTCCACCTTACATTTTTTAGAGCAAATTCTGATGAGCTCAGAGTTCTCACACAACAGAAACAAATCCATTCCCTCTTATAATTTTGATCATAACAGTGACCCGCAGGATCATTTATGTCAGTAAAAGGCAGAAAGCAGAAAGCTTCTCTTAAACTGAAATTCTGGATTCAGTTCCCTGCAACTGTCAGGACTTCGTAATAAACATGTATAAGTTTATTTTTTAAGAAGCCATTGGAACACAATAAAGGAAGAATCCTAAGAAAATCTTTTGAAAACATTAGACTGAAGCTGAACTTACTCAAGCTCAGGGCAGATCTATTGAAATCAGCTCTAAGCGTGACTCACTAGAGTCAACACAGACTTGCTGTCTGGGGGGTCTTTCATCCCAAGCGAGTTGGATCTCTACAGATAAAGTCTGTTTAGTCACAGGAACAAAAGTTAAAGCAAGCTTAACAGAAGCACATTTGTTCTCATTCCTCTTATGCATTGCTCAGACCCTGAACAAAATTTCCACACCAAGTCCTAAGAGGAGTCTAGTTTCAAATTCTGTCTGTTGGTATCCAGTTTGGCTTTTACCCATCTTTCCAGAGCAGTTTTAGCCAAGAATGCTGTTTCTAAAAAAACTTATGAAGAGGAAAAAAAGAATAGTCTGTTGGGAACTGAGCCTTAACACCTGACTATACTGAGATTTGGGGAAGTCATAATGTAACAGCTTCTTTTAAAGGGCACTAAGCACAGTTCTTGAGAAGTTATCAAAAACTACAACTAAAGCTCTGTAAAACCATAGAAGAAATGAATTGGAGCTTCCTCTGTGCAGCATGTTACTGACAAGCATGATAAGAAACAAGTTTACATTATAAATCAATACCGCATTCTTGCTTACATACCAACAATGCCCTCATACTTAATCATTAGGACAAGCTAATTTTTGTTGTTTAATATTCCTTGTGATAGTATTTGCCACATTTCAAAAACCAGATACTTTTACTTTAAGGTAGTTAGTATATCTTAACTATGTGGTGAGCCCTGAGATTTCTTAAGAGGTGTAATATCTGGAGGACATATTAAAGAAGTCTTCACTCCAGTGGTACTGACACTGGACTTGTGAAAGTGACTGAATTTGCTGGCTTTTGTTCTTTTAGTGAAACATGTGCTCTGATGTCACAACACAAGACCCACCATTATGTACAGTACATGCCTGTCATATCACATACTGTCCAACGATGAAAAATACATGTGTGGCTTGGATTTGCTTAGCCTACTCTTTCACCCACTCGTCATGTATATGCTATAGATGATGGAAGAGTAAATTATAGGCATGAATGAATTTATTTATATTTATTTATTTATATTTCAAATTCCCATCACCGCCCATCTCCCCAGAAAGGGGACTCTGGTGGTTTACAATCAATACTTGAATGAATATCTTTATTACTCTCAGAGCAGAATATAAAATACATAAACAGTAAGAAGCAGATTTTTTGCAACTAAGTGTATAGCTTCAGTCTCTATCACCTAATAAAGACTGAATATAAAATTCATCTGGGTGGCCTTTTAAAGATTGGATTAGAGTTATTGTAGGAATGCAAGCTTACAGCCACTCATGATAAGAGACAACTCATGTCATAGTGCTGTGAGCCAGTGCATCTATGAAATCTAAGCACGCATGTGTGTTAACATATACAAGAAGAATCTACCTAGCTCATTATGCCATATATGTGGTAGAACTGAGGCTATCTATGTGCTTGACTATGGATTAAATAAGAGGGAGCCATTCATTCTTGCATGAGAATTGCATTTTTCAAAAAAAAATGGGGCCTCTGAGGATCATGGGTGGTGTAGTTAGTGATGTTATCATGTCACTGGAGTGGGTATATCGAACTACTCAGCTTGTTAGGGAGTGTAAGGGGGACAAAATGGGAGCTTTAAACTTCTGTGAGGTTTGACATATTTTTTTGTTCCTTAACCTCCCTAACTCAGTACAAACAAAAAGCCCCACTCGTGTGGGGGAGGCAGACTCTGGAGAATGCAATGGTGATGCTGTGGGCAATATGTTGCTGATCCCTATATTAGATTCTTGGCTATGAGTATATAAACCAAGAATGTAGATGAAGAATATTTTTCTGGCTCTGGGTCCCAAACATCTGGCACATTATCTGTCTCTTGTGCCATTCCTCTAGCTATGAATTTGCTCTGTTTTCTGGATAAATGTCTTCATAGAAAAGTCCACAAAAACTGGAGATAAAAGGCAATTTTGGGGAGCTCCTTTATGATAATGAAACCCAGTTCTGAAACTGGAGATGTTGATAATTTTTATTATAATCCCTGAGAATTCCTCTTCTATGTATCTTCCCAAATTCAGCTTAAGAAATAAACTTCTTGATAGGGCTGGGCAACACTTTTCAGCTTTGGGGGTACACTTCTTCCTTCTATTTTGCCTAGGAACTATAAAGAATTATTGCGGAGGATGTCATGTTGTCACCAAACTGGACAGACCCATTTGTTCTTTAACTACCATAACAGGAGAAATTGGTTCTACTTTTTGAGGGTTTGGGTTTTTTAAAGGGTATAATGGGAGCTCTATCTCCCCACAAGGTTTAAGGGACCATTTTCCTCTTCAAAGGCTACCCCAAACACCAAAACCAAAGAAAGATCCACAAATTTCAATCTATTCACTCTGGGAGGCTCTGAAACCCATGAGAGTTACCCACCTTTGGTCTAAGGCATCTTAAACTGCAACTTACAGTGTTACAGAGACCCAAGCATTATAATAACAAAACCTGTCTAACTTCACCCTTGCACCATACCATGGAGGAAATGCTGATTACAGTAATAGTTGTGTTTCTATTTATGTCAATACACTTTTTCTCCCAGCTCAAGGACAGGAGGAATGGACATTAACATGATTGTGAGAAAACGCCCTTTGAATCTAGAGCAAAATTTCACTCTTTATATCAGAATAACATCTAGAACTTGGCATGAACTCACTGCCAGTATCAAATTTCCTCATATCTCTGGAATTTTTAGGCAGATTTATTGCATTTGTGTAATTTTTCCACATTTCTCACTGGTAACAGACAGTTATGTACCATGGAGGTACGAAAACAGATTATGTTGAAAGATTGCAACATGGACATGTCTGTTAAAATTTACTGGAAGAGAAGATACAATTCTGCAATACAGGACTCTCATTTTATGGAGCACATCTCCCAAGGTTGCAACAACTAAGTTCTACTTTCATTCTGTTAATGAACAGAATAATTCTTACCAACGATTTTCTTAATGATTTCTTTCTGTAAGTGCAGGCTTGGTTCTGCTTTATATTTCTCCAGAAAGTCTGCTCAAAGTGTCTTTACCTGTGCTTTAAAAATAATGATGCTTAAGGTATCCAGGGGAAAAATATCTCCCAAATCCTTTCCAATTTTCATACAATACCCTTTTTGTTATAGTGCTAGAGTCAAAATAGGAGCTGCACATTCATGTGGTGGGTCTCTAAATTGCTGTGTTTTGCGGTTCAGACTTTTGATTGTTAAAGAGATGAGCTTAGAACACTCCATGTTCACAGGAAGAGTCCCCTGGAAACAGTAGGGAGAATACAAATTTTCATCCTCCTGGGGAGGGATCCAGGATTAACAAGCTTTTTGCTGCTCTTTGGATTTAACAGAGATTCTCTCAAATCATGCTGTTTCACATAAAAGCACTTAAGGCAAGCATGGTGCAAATTATTTCCTCACTGGGCCTGAAACTGGAACCCAGCAGATTTCTTAGCTAGCTCCAGTGTCCCAATACAGAACCCCTTGTGCAGAAATTAAATTCACTACTTTCAACTGAGGCTTGAATCTCTTAGAGATTGATAGGAGTACAAGACTGGAAGAAGAGCTCCTGTGGTTCAGGCCAAGAATCCATTCAGTCCAGCAGTCTGTCAGTGTCTGGCAATTTTTAGTGGCAATATAGCTGCAATATAGCAAACTTACATGGAGGACAGGTCCTTATCCAATGGTAGTATCTAAGTTACGTTGTCTGTGCTTCAGGTAGTTGATTGCCATCAAAAACAGCAATCACGGTAGCCGTGTCTTCCATTAATTTGTTGCTCCCTTTGAAACATCCTAACTTGGTGGTTGTTCCCATATCCTATGGCAGTTAATTCCGCACTTAACTACCGTAAGGTATGCATGAAGAAGGCCTTACTCTTATATCTTGAATCTCCTGCCTTTGCTCAGAAACAGAAACTGACATTCAGATGCAACATGACAGGGAAAGCAGAATCATTTACATACAATGTGTTACTTTGTTACACAAAATAAAATACAAATGATCTCCATGGCTGCTACTGGTAAAGGGAGTGGAAAGAACTTTGCTTTGCATGAGTTCCTTACCTTATATATGTCATTACTGGCAAGCAAATGAAGCGGATGTCTCTATTTATGTATGTGTGAATACGAGAGTTTTAAAAGGATGTTTTGCCAATCTTGTACTTTTCTCTTTCTAATCTAAGAAAACAGGGAATTTATTTTAAATACATGAATAATGGAAGCAATTAGGGTTTTAATAATTAAATTAAACTGAATGAAAATAACATTGCCTATTCCCAGTTGGTAGTGTGCACAGATAAGGAACTGCATAATTCTTTAGCTCTGGACATTACCCAAGTAGCATGTGACTGCATCACAGGGCAGCAACTGTGATACCACAGTGGTAACCAATGAATCAGCCCTGAGTGCTTCTTCTCTTCAAGAAGCAAGATTGAATATGTAAGGCTTTATATGCTCTCACAGTGACTATATAAGTATGAAACATTTTAAAAGCAGAGAATTGATGAAGCCAGGGGATAGGACAGGTAGTCCTCACTTAATGACCACAGTTTGGACAGGAATTTTGGTTGCTAAGCAAAGCGGTCATTAAGTGAATCTGACCCAATTTTATGACCTTTTTGTGGCAGTCACTAAGCAAATCACCACAGGCATTTAGCAAACCATGTGGCTTTTAAGTGAATCATGTGGTTCCCTATTTCCAGAAGCTGGCCAGGAAGGTCAAAAATAGTGATCATGTGACCACAGGACGCTGAACCGGTTGCCAAGTGCCCAAATCGTGATTATGTGACTGTGTTGATACTGTGATGTTCATAAGTGTGAGCACCAATCACAAGTCATTTTTTTTCAGCATTGTGGTAAGTCTAAATGCATGGTTGTTAAGCAAGAACTACCTGTAGTCTTCCAACCAAAACTTTTGTATTTGAATACAAGTAGTGTTGACTTCTGCAAACTAGTGCCCTCCAACTGTGTTGAACTTCAACTTTCATAATCCCATCCAGGCTGACAGAATTATGGATGTTGTAATACAGCATCTCTCAAGGGTACCAGGCAAAAACCACAATAATGGAAAAATGAGGATGCAGGATGTTATCGTGCAAATGGCACCTTCATATTTTTGTTGCCTGATGTCTGATGCAAATGCATAAGTCACACCATTTGCATGATGCAAATGTCATCATTTCCCTCTCCCTCTCCCTCTCCCTCTTCTGAGGATGTTTAAAGCCTGTGTTTGACAAGGAAGTACCAAGCCTCATATCTCAGTGGTCAGGCTGTTTTTCAGATAGTGGTCTCAGGAATCCTTCCTTGAACATGTTCCTTATTGGAACCCAGTCCTTGCTCTGGCAACAAATAGAGTTAAGGGCATGAATTTTTTTTGTCCTGATTCTCTTTGTTCTCACCTGTGTTTTGTTTTTGGCTGGCATTTTGTAATATGGAAACGGGCATGTCTGGGATTCCTCTATAAAAAAATCTCCTTTGAGTGAAGCTCAGTTCTGGTGACTTCATGGACTCCTCTATGCAATTTTCTTGGCAAAAATATGGAGGTAGTTTGCCATTGTCTTCTTCAGGAATGTTTTTTGACTTCCCAGCCCAGCCTTTGATCCTGGGATTCCCTGGTAGTCCTCCATCCAAGTACAAACTAGGTCCAGCATTGTTAAGCTTCTAAGCTCAGATAATGTCAGCCAGGTATGGAAGTGGGATGCCAGGTTGCAATCCTCTAAATAACGATTGGAAATTTGCTTTGGGAAATGAAAAGTACATCATGCTGAACCTCTAGCATTATAATTCTAAATAGGCTCCTAATGTAAGTTCCAGTGAGCTCTTCAGAACTTACTGCCAAATAAAGGTCTGATTTGGGTAATGTTTCTGAGTTATTGCTAGCTACTGGCTGTTATAAACAAAACTCAGAGAGACTAACAGAGAAAGCAATGTTGTAGATTGTCTTGCTCTGTAAACTCTTGAAAATGAAATTCTAGTAATCCTGAATCTCCAGGGTCCAAAAAACTGTTCATTGTCTAGTTCCCCATCCTCTATTGGCTCTGTATTTTTTAGATTGTTAATGGTGCTTTTAATCATTGTACACAGTCTGAATCATTTTGATGAGGCAGCTTCCTAAATCTAATATGTATTATTACCATTATTTATTTATTAGACTTAAATCCCACATTTGTTTGTACAACTCAAGGTGGCATACACAACACCAGCTGGCTTCTGTACCTAAGTGAGAACTAGAACTCATGGTCTCCAGGTTTTCAGTCCAGTTCCTTAACCACTATTATCCTTAGTTTAACAACATGTAATAGATAGATAAGTAGAGTAAAAGCATTGTTAAAGCAAGGATGATTTAATTTTTAAAATGCAAGAATTAAAGGGGATACATGTTCTGTTGTCACTACTTCTCTTTAACTTTATTCTGATTTTTTAAAAATACCTTTTCTATTAAGTGAAAGTATATTAATTTTATTTAATAAAAATATTTTAAAATCAGAATAAAATAATGTGTCCCATTCCATTCCTGTATTTTTTTTCCCTTTAAATAACAAGGGATTTGGAGATAGCAGTCATGGATATCTGCATTAATTTTGTTTGCATGCATTATTAACAGTAATGAAACTTCATCTTGAGAGCCTTCCTTGATTAATATATCAATTCTATGTAATTCAGGTGCTGCCTGCTTTCTTGGACCCAGGGAAGCCACTGTGGCTTTCTTTCCGGGATCTGGTTCTGGCAGATTCATGCATTCTCTGTGGATGTGTCACATGTGATGTTCCTAATGGACATGTGATTTTTTTGCTTCCTGAGAAACTTGCTGTTCCATTTTGCCCATTGTTAGATCATAGATTGGACAGATGTTAAGCAGTTCTTGCCATCTGCCTTAAAAAAGAGTTCAGGGATTACCCAAGGCCTGAAAAACTGAACATGAGATCACATATTCATGCAAGTTGGCAGATTTGTTTTGAAGAATACATACTGCCAGTGAAGGCTTAGGAGTGGAGGGCAGCTGCATTTGATTTGGGAAATTTTGGCAAATTTATATATTTTCCCTCCATGTGTCCTGAGGAGAAGGTTAAACACATAAGCAATTTGTGATTAACCAATTAGCTAGAATGAATGCAAGTGGAAGATTTAGTTTACTGTACTAATGCTGGGTGACTCAGGGATTCCACTGTATCTTCCTGCCAGCTTAAGGCATAATTAACTGAAAGGCCTTTTTGTGTTGAATTTTTTCTTTGCTTTACTGAAGATGCAACATGAGTTTATGGAATTTAAGGGTTGGCCTGGTGAATAGGTAGGATATAATAGAAAATGAAAAGCAATTATCCTAATCTTTTGGACAACATCTTCTGGGCTGATTTGGATTCTTCGATGAATTGCATTTACCTCATTATTTTATTGACTTCGGGATGCAGTTTGGATGAAGATATATAAAACTCTTCATTTTTCTGGTCAGACATTTCCCAGTGGGGAGAAAAAGTAGTTATCCTTTAAAGAGCGTAGCTCCGATGGATACATTACCATATTAGAGATACCAGATCTAGGGTGCATAAATCCAAACCACCACTGGATGGCGCAAAGGCTGAGTTTTTCTGCATCTCTTTGCTGTCATCTAGTGGTTAACTGGTTTTTTGCCACCCAGATATGCGAACACTACATGGCATAATGTTATTCTCTAATTTAGAAACTTTGATTCAAACTAATGCTTTTTTGTTATTCATTTCCATGCATATTTTTCAAGGCTTATATTGTATACATATTCATTTATTAAAAGGTGTATTATGGGAAGCATTTATATCTTGAGAAGCATTTCAGAACACATATTTACTCTACTCACACTTGCCTTTATAAATTAAGCAATGTGGGAATATAGGCAAATTAAATGAGAAGTCAGAGCCAAGTTTCCTGCTATTTGAAGTGGTAGCACCTTCCTTTGGAATGTCCAGCATCTGCTTGCATGTATATAAAGATGTGCCTCTTTATGAAGATCAATGTGATAAATTAAATGTTGATAATATAATTAATTAATAAATAATAGCATAACTATTACTAGAGATATGCAGAACATTCTGAATATGAAACATTTAGTATTTTGAAAGAGGTTGCTCTAGCTGTACTGGGAGTGTTTTGATGCTACACCAAATATTTGGGCCTATTTCACACTTGAAAGCCTTCCAGAATGGTCAAAACAACCCGTTTCAGACTCAAAGCAACTGTTTTGAACTTGAAACAGAGCACTCTGGGCTCCCTCTCAAGTTCCAAGTCTGAAATGTTGTACGGAGCCCTAATTACAGCCCATTGGCAACTCACTATCCTAACACAAAATTCCTGGTTCTTAAAGAAACAGAAGCATTTAAATCATTACATTTGCTTCAGAATTGTCCAGTATTGGTTGTGGTGTGAGGAGTTACTTACTCTGAAGCACTCATCCAAGTAAGTAATAAGCCACCAGCTGATAAGTGTCCTACTCCTACTGTAGATCACAAAATCCAGTCATCCTCTTTTAGAATTTCCACTCCAAACTATAGAAAAAGAGCCAGGTTCATAAACTGCACTAAGCAGTAGGTTATTCAAACATGGTTTTATTAAGTAAGCACCAATTACTTGGATTTAGGCAAAATCAGATAAACCACATATATTGCAATGCAAAGCATTGGCCTTCAATTAACCACGTCTTTTCTTGAAAAAGCTGTCTTGGGATTTATTCATTCTGGGAAATGAAGATGGCAGGTAGGTGGAGGACAATTAAAAATAAAATAAATCAGAAAACTAGCAGATATAGGGAGATGTGGGGTCAGGAACCATATTACCTTCCCCCTTCTCTGCCTCTTTGTCCCTACCTAACACCACGTTGGAATGCATCACTAGAATGTTGCCAACCATCATATGACTTTATTCATGGTGATTGAACTGGCCACTGGATCCAGGTTTACTTCAGCTGCAAATTCACTTAGAAATCTGAGGTCAACCAGTGGCAGGGCTCATATATCAAGCTAGATTTGCTAACCGATTGAATAAGCCACAAGTGATTATGTTTTCACAATACATAAACAATGCTTTACATACTCTAAGTTTCAGTCTTCCATCTGCAATACAGCTACTAGATCTAGGCTGCCAAAATTCAGACAACCTCTAGAAGCCTGAAAGAGATACAGAAAGCTCTTTTTGTTGCCACCTAGTGGTTTTCTGAATTTTGGGAGCTCAGATCTGATAGCCCTTGGCAACAGAAACACTGGCATGTCTTACAAGTCTGTTGTAACGATTCTTTAGCTAATGTATGTATTGGGAGCACTTTAAATGTATTGCATCAATGTTAATTATTAATAAACAGCTGATCAGATTACACCATAAGCCACTTAGTCTGGAGGCAACCATGTGATACATATAGAGTTTGGATAGCTAGATATCAGTGAGAACCCTGAGAAATAGCCAGTGTAGCAAGGGGAATTTTAATAGGTACAGCATTGTAGAAAGCAAGAAACAACAATAGGGGAGATCATTACATTCATGGTCAGCTTGTAGGTTTCCCACAGAGATTTGGTTGGCTACTTTATGATGGGTCCACAGTAAAATTGTATCACTAAAATACAAAACCCAGTAAAATTAGGTGTGAAAGGTGAAAGGTCCCCTGTGCAAGCACCGAGTCATGTCTGACCCTTTGGGAGGACGCCGCTTTTGTGATGTTTTCTTGGCAAACTATAGAGCGGGGTGGTTTGCCATTGCCTTTCCCAGTCATCACCTTCCCCAGCAAGCTGGTACTCATTTTACCGACCTTGAAGGCTGAGTCGACCTGAGCTGGCTACCCAGAGAGAATCCAGCTTCCACTGGGATCGAACTCAGGTTGTGGGGAGAGTTTCGGTTGCAATGCTGCCACCTACCGCTCTGTGCCACATGAGGCTCAAAATTAGGTACATCAATATTATAAAGCAGACTAATATTGGTCATTGCACTCTAGCCAACGCTTCTGTTGTTTTGCATTTATTTTTGAGGCATATGATTATACATCGCCATTTGGGATATACACATGAACATGGTGTCTGTTCTTAGTGTGTGTATGTTAAACAGACATATTCCATCTCCAGGTATTAATATTCCACAAATACCAAGGTTTGGATTGGATTGGCAATCACAGTTTAATTCCAGTGAATTTAATGGGGCAACCTAGTCATGACTAATAAGCTTTACTGAGTGACGTGGGACAGGGCAGGGGAATATGGGAACTAATTCAATGGCTAGCTCACACATTGCATTATCGCATAGCTCTTTTTAAATCAAGTTTTATGATATAACATATAATTGGCTAGATTCATACAACACACAAAACCAAACAACAAAGTTAACCACCCCCATCCTGGATTAGCATGATTTTGCCAATGAATTCTAAAACATTCTTTTCATAATTATTTTCACTTAGGTTAACACAGTATATTACTTGATTAATATCTTTTTCATGTTAGTTATTTTGAATTGCTCACTGATTGTAAGACAACAGGTAAGGAGACTTATATTTTATTCACATTGTAAAAGAACAATGAGAAATAAACTCAGTGTGATACGAATGGGCTGTTGCCTTGCGTGCATGCATTTTGTTTAGATATTTTTTTTCTCAATTAAAAATAAGTAGATGATGTGATTTTAACAACTGGCCTGGGAAACTATTTATAGATTATAATTCAAATAATTCATATGGATTTCTATTACATTGGAGGTTTGGGTTACTCTTAATATAAAATTTTAAAATATTAGATTTTGCGTATCTTCTTGGATTAGATAAAAATCTAATTAATTTTTCATTATGATCGATGATTCTTATTATACTGGTTGCCCTTGTTAATTATTGAATATTGACTTGACTTTAATAAAAATGTTAAAGGGCCAAATTGGTATGATATCATTTTTATATGCAATAATAATCTAATCTAATGTTATTTCAAAAATTCTTAGTATTATGTAGTTTGTAAATCTCTTTTCTGCTTCCTTTCTGCTTTTTTATTTCTTTTCCTGCTCTTTTTTTATTGTCTCTTGTTGGTGCTTTCAAATCTCTATTAAATTAATTTTTTGAAAGACTTGGCTGGAGGTTATGAACTGCCAGGAATGATTTATGTGCAGTGCTGGATACAAAGTCCTAGGAATGCACACTGTACAAGCCCTTGGTCTCTAAATCAAAGCAAACTCTCCATGTTCTCCAAATCTTAAGCTTAGCTTGTAGAGCTAATGTTTAAAAGAGAAAAGGATCCAGGCCAGCCAGAACAGAAATTGGCAGGCACCTGGGTTTTTATCTCTTTCTAAGTCTGCAATACTTTTAGAACATCTCCCGCCTCCCTCAGCTGTTCACCATAGCATTACAAAGGACATATCATGGAAGCTTGTTTAATACCCCATTGGATTCACCCACATCATATATTCCAACTGCATAGCTTTTTTTTCACTCACAACATGCCTTCCAGATATTCCCATTTCACCTGAGATTTTCAAAGCTTTCCCCATGTATCTCTTACTGTAATCTCTCACACCCACTCAAACCACACATGGAGAAGTTAGTAAATGCTCCCAGGGGAAAACAAAGCAAGCAATGTTGCTAAAGACTTCTTCAAAGGGTTTTCTGAGGCAAGAGAGTCAGAATGTCTCATTTCTATAGCAGTGTAGATGTGAGTTCCAAATTAATCCCTACAATAGCACTGAGCTGAGTATTCAGCCCACATTTTTCAAGGGTTATATACAAGGTTAGGGTTACATTTTGATGTCTTTAAGAGTGAGGGAGAACCTTGCTATTTAGCCTGACAGAGTTTCCAGTTATTGTTAGGGCTGTGGCAAAGAAAGAGGGAGCTGCATTTCCCCCCAGATCTCCAGGTTTATATTTATATAACAAAGGATTTACACAGCTTAATTCATATAATTAATGTGACATCTATCTTGGTCTTACATGTTTCATATGTGATGGTTGTTGAACTCTGTCGTATCTGAAGTTGTGACCCATTTTGTGGCTAACCAGTTTGCACACACCCTCACTTTGGAATCACTTTAGAGGTAAACAAATTACAAATAAACTTTTTAGGATTAAATATATCTGCTTGTGAAATTGATTTCTCAATCTAGGTTGCCTCACCAATGCTTTGGCTATTTGGAGATGCATTCCCATTTATGTGCAGAGATTTTATTAAAAGAGTGATCAGAAGACCAAGTTAAAGAATTGCCCATATTGCCATGAATGACCTGATGCCCTGTAGATATTTTGGGAATTGAAGTTCAAAACAACTGGAGGTACTGAATTGCTAATAAAAAGGTAAAGGTTTCCCTCCACATTAAGTCCAGTCGTGTCCGACTCTAGGGGGCGGTGCTCATCTCCGTTTCAAAGTCGAAGAGCCGGCGTTTGTCCGTAGACACTTCCATGGTCATGTGGCTGGCATGACTAAATGGAACACCGTTACCTGCCTGCCAAAGCGGTACCTATTAATCTACTCACATTTGCATGTTTTCGAACTGCTAGGTTGGCAGGAGCTGGGACAAGCAACGGGAGCTCACCCCGTCACGCGGATTCGAACTACCGACCTTCTGATCAGCAAGCTCAGCAGCTCAGCGGTTTAATCCGCAGCACCACCATGTCGCATTAATTGCTAATTCTCCAGTGAAAAATATATAAAGCTTATTCTCATGTATGTGCAGATGACCATATACTGTAAACACTAAACTATTATTTGAAGACTTTTTGCATATTTTCACCATCTGAAGGGAAGCAGGTACAACTGGGAAGAGGGTCATGGCTGATAACAATAGCCAAAGTGTATTGGTACATAATGCCATGGTGCCAAATCCTCTCATTAGTTGAATTCAGCAGGGCAGGAATACATTATGTTGGCGAGTTGACACACAGATGCACAATAAAAATAAAAATGCTTCAAAGCTCCTCAACAATTTTTGAGGTTTTAGTGATCACATAATCTCTCCAAAATCTTTTAAACTCTTATTGAAGAAAACTGAAATATCAGAAAACCTTTTTGACCTTCTGAAATTTTGGGTATTCACATTGTGCAGGCATCTGTAGGCATTATAACACCGATAAGTGTACAGACAGTCACGAAGGGGATATCTTTAAAATCTTCATTATTTATTTAGAAAACAATTTGCTAACATGATGGGGATCTGATAAGTAAGAGAAAGAATAAATGCAATCCAATCAAGCTGGCCTTTCTAGGAGCTTTGGAAATGACTGACACATTTGAATAGTATGTGCATAGACACACCCTCCACTGGAATGTGAATTTGCCCAGGTTGTTTCTGTTTGGCATGGCCTTCTCTCCTAAAGTCTCCATTTAGTAAGCCAAATGTTTATTAAATGCTTCTTTAGAATTATTCGTGGAACTCTGGCTTTTAGCAAAATGAATGGTAGGTTTTTTTTTTAAAGCTAAAACTGGCCCCACAATGACAGTTATGTTTAAATAACTAAATGTTCTTCCAGGCAGGGTCAGTACCACACGCTCACAAAATGGAAACTGAAAATAAATAAGACCAAGCAATGTGCTGGGGAAAAAAAAATCCAAAAGCTAAAAATAATTTGGAGAAACGCATAACAGAACAAATGAAAAGATGCTTATTTTCAAAGAGTCACTTGGTTGAGATAGGTGGCTATAGAAATTAAATAAATAAATATTTAAAAAAAAACAAAAAAACAAAGGGGGGGGGGATAGAGTATTTCATATTACTAAACTATCAGAGTGGAATTGGCTGTCACCTGAATGTGAACTCAAGACCGATGGGTTACCTAGCTCATGTGTGGTCTAAAAATAATTCAGAAGGTAACAACATGAACAATGTTTTCTGGATTACTGGGCAGACATGATGGAATAATATATTTCAAAATATTGTCCAAGACTGCACAAACAAACCTCTATGTACCTCCTGGCTGGTCTTGTATTATCAACTCTGAGCAGGATAGTGGCTATTGCTTCTTCCCTACCTATGACTCAGTCACCTTTGTTTCTTTACATCTACTTTTCTGTTTCCACAGATCCACAAAATGTGTGCATCTATTCAGAACATATGTTTAAAGAGAAAGGAGAGCAGGAATTATAAAGCAACTCTCATTATCCTGGGCTACAGTCTTGTTTCACGCAGGAATCAGCTGGAAGGTTTTATAATCTAGTAACTTGGCATTACATTGTACACAATACCTTGCTTAACTGCTTGGCAATTAAAACCTCTCAATACTTACATCAGTTGACAAAGGATTGATCTAGGCTGGCCTAGTGAAAAAGTGGATGTGATACTTTCATGCATGTGATACTTACTCAAATCCTTTTACACAACTATTAAAAGTTCTGGAGTCCTTTCCTGCTTTGCCTTTGCCCATTCTAACCAGACCCAGTCAAAAAAGGATGGGTCATCAAATACCCCATATACTGAAAGGGCATGAAAACTGGATCAAGTATCATAGATAGTTGGAGTGGAAATGCTTCTTTGCTCTTTGCTTGGTTAGAGGACATATAAGAAGGTTTTCCAGATACCCTGATGTACACATAGGAAACTCCTCTATTTGAAGAGGGTCTCTGGTTGGGCCAGAGTTGCTTTTGCTGCAAAAGCGTTCTCCATTAACACCTTACACATGGAAGACCCTTCTCTAAGCTCTCCAAAGGCCTGGATATCTGAGAAATGTTTCTTCTAGAAGTAAAGGCAATGGGAATGAGAGTTGCCACCCTCCTATAACGAGTAAGAAGATTCAAATGAAATACCCACAGAGGGAAGAAAAAAATGTAGAGAGCCATTTAAGGCATTAGTAAAACAAATATTGTGATCAAAACCATTCTTTTATTTAATACATTTTGATGCTCTTCAATCTTGAAGAAGCTCAAGCTGGCATCCATGGTTTTATTTGTCTTAACATTATTTCTGCAGTAGGTTATGTTGAGAGTATTTGACTCAAGTCACTTGACATAATGTTTAACTCTTACGGAGTTTTGAACCTGAAAATGAGGAACACCTATATGACCAGTTATGGTGTCCATGTATTATTTTAATATTTTAATATTTTAATATTAACATTATACTCACATGCACACCATGTGGGGAACTATTACTTTAGATGTTTGTTCCATATGAATGCATAACTATGAGAATCAGGGCCCAGCCTGAATATTACAGTTCTCACCACTTTCTCCTCCATATCAGCCTTCATGTGATAATCAAAAAGTCAGTCATGAACATAAATATAGATGTTGCCTTTGACTTCATAAAGTTCATCAGCCTTCCATAATCAGTTGCTCCTCATATCTACTGGAGCTGAAATCCAACACATACAAAGAACACCAAGCTGGGGAAATGTTTCCATAACTGCCATTTTTAGTTATTGGATTCTCTTTCCTGGGAGACACAAGACTCAGCTATATGTCTTCAGAAATGGAGCAATGTGATAACCTATGTTTAAATGGAGTATAACAGCATTGTTCTATACAGTTTATTAAGTAGTCAAATACGTATTTCAACATGCCTGAAAAATCTGTGAAATCACAGTTCTTTGGTTCAGCTGCTAGCATGTCCAAGATATCTAGGACTTAATGGCACACTTGTTAAAATCACCAGAGGACTGAATGGCTGCAGTAATTCCTTCATGATGGCACAAAGGAGGGGAACATAGCTCCTTCTTATTCTTCAGTGGTCAAAGGAACTTGCTTTCCAGTGATGTCAGTGTGGTACTTTTGCCAATAGTAATTTACGAATGCATACTGTATCTGGCTTTAACTTCAGTTGAACTAATTAGCAGAATGTCCACTCAGATGACATTTTTAAGGAGCAAAGTGAATGTTCACCAAAGACTATTTTAAAAAGTGCAGCATTTTATGGTAGCTGCTGTATATACTTAAAAGGACAGGATTTCCATATATGCATGGAAGATAAAAAGTAACACAGGTATTTGTAAGGGGAAGTTAGACTATAAGTGGACCTGTTCAAGTGTTTGGAATTGTTTCCTGCTGAATATTATTGGCAGTATCTGGCTCAGCAAGGGGAATAGACATTTTCTGTGCAAGGGTGACATGTGGCAGTTGCTATAATAACTGCCTTCTAGGTGCATTTAAATAAGTCTGTGTTTCATAAACCTTTCAAAAATTGTCTTGAATGCTTCTCATATTTATGTATTTATGTAGCATCATTTCAAATATGTGTGTGTGTGTGTGTGTGTGTGTATTTCAAATATATATTCTTAAGAATACATAAAAAAACCTGCCATACACCCCACCAGAAGTGCATCTGAGTGTACTGCTCCTATCAGACTTAATAGGGACATGAATGACAGCACTAAACATAGGCACTGCTAGCATTGGTCCACATATTGCACATACTGAATAAAGCAGACAGTGAAGTATTAAAAATCCTATTTGATATATGTGTGAGTTATTATAGACAGTTCGAGAGTTGGCTACGAAAATTACGTTCAAATATCACAATAAGCCACAATCTGTTTAGTACTTCATATGGAACAAGGATTCCAGTTTGTTCCTCCCTGGGCTGTCTGAGCTTTCCTTCTTTGGCTTGCTTGAAGGGGGACAAGTCATACTCACCTATTTGCACAGCAGGTTAAACAAACCACTAAGCCAGGGGTAGTCGGTTAGCAGAGCACATATATGGAAGGCACCAACTGGTCCTTTTTTTTAGGTTGTAGCCAAGCCATAAAGTTAACAGTCTCAAAAAGCTATGTAACATTAGTACTTCGGAAGTGAGATTTAAAGGAAATCCCAGGGCTATAAGTGAGACTGGAAAGCTAAAAAAAAGAAAAAAATTCCTGGAAGAAGACAGTGGGAAACCATTTCAGTATAGTGGTGAAAAAAACCACATGGACCTGTCTAGGAGCTGAGCTTGACCTAAAGGAAACTTTCTTTCCAGCCGTAATATGGCTTAACATTATATGTAAATGAGACTAGTGGAATACTAATCTTGACAGCATGTTAAAGTAATGCCCTTTTTCTAACTGTTTATTTCTCAGAGGAAAAGGGGTGACTTATTTTGCTCTCAGCATTTACTATTTTTACTAATTAAGGGAGTATAAGACAGTGCTGTAATCTGGATCCAATAAAAGTAAGTGAACAAAGCAAACTTGGAAATAAATATAATGCAAAGTTTAATCCATATAAGGCAAATGTAATCCTTTAAAAAAAAACTTATTTGACTGGGGAAAAAAAAAGATAAATTTCGATTGGTAAATGTACAACAGCTGGGAGGAGATTTATGCCAAGTCTTATTTTAGATTATTTTGGGAAAATAATAGCTTGATTGCTGTTGCTTCAATTCCCAAGTGACATCAGGGATTTTCTTTTTTTCTAAAACTACTGCCTTAGTAAATTTCAGGAAAGGAAGGTTGGAGAGAAGCAGTCCAGAGAGCAAGAAAATGTACCAGAGTTAAAATATGAAATAAAAAGAACATTTAGGGCAGCCTGAGAAGGCACAGAGCCCTTCCCATCATTCTTTGGGTGCATTCCTGGACCAGTTATTTATATTAGGATAGTCTCATTAGTCATAATGTGACTCAGAGAAAGAATTTTGGGACCCTAGCAACAGTGAACTTGCATGATGAAGAGAGTAAACAGTTTGAGTTTGAGTGTGTGTGTGTGTGTGTGTGTATATATATATATATATATATATTAATCCAAACTTATTAACACTTCATCAAAATACATTTAGACGTTCTCTCGCTAATTCCTCTCTTCAGCTGACACTGTCATCTTGTCACTTTCTCTGATTCTTCGCACTCTTGCATCCCACTCCCCTGCTGTTACTCATTCTTCCACCTCATCTTCTGTTACGCCTACAGGTAGTTGTCACTTACCAACAGCAATTGGGACCAGCAACTCTGTCGCTAACCGACACGGTCATGAAGTGAAAAAAATCACGTGACTGAGCCCAACTTACGATGTTGGTTCCGGCTGCGGTTGTTAGTGAATCACCTGCAGTCATTAAGCACGATGTCATGTGACTGCAACTTGTGACTTCCTGCCAGTTTCCCCATTGACTTTGCTTGTCGGAAGCCGGCTTTGGAGATCACAAATGGCGATCTCATGACTGCGGGATGCTGAGACCATCGTAAATGTGCCCTGGTTGCCAAGCGCCCAAATCATGATCATATGACCATGTGGACACTCTGATGGCTGCCACTTCGAGGACTGATTGTAAATCTCCATTTTCAGAGCGGTCGTAACTTCAAACAGTCGCTGAACAAATGATTGGTAAGTGAGGACTGCCTGTATAATGATACCATTTAAAGCCCTATTCAAGTCTTGCTGCAAAAATGGGGAAGTGGCACATTAAAACTCTACAGTATGCCATAATGAGTCTAGGAAGTGTATTGAAAGAAGGCAAAACTAACCAATAAAGTTACAGGCAAAATCCAGAGGTAGTCCAAACACTGAGTGCTTTGGGTTCAGAATCAGGCTAGAGCACTCTCCAAGTCAGAGGGCATGAGAAAGAAACAGTTGTACCAATATGATTTCAACACTGATTGAAGTGTGTTCTTATCCTCTCCTTCTTTGCTTTTATTGGAGAATAAAAGCAAAGAAGGCTCTTACTGCCACTAACTACTGGAATAAAAAGTATAGTTCTACTTAATTTATAAATAATCACTAATTCCAGTATATAATTTGTAATCACAAATGACAAATAACTCCTCAAGAGTCCTAAGAATACGCCCCAAAGAATCCTGTTGCAAAAACAACACTCTTTAGGATTCTTCCAATATCTAAGAAGCATTGCCCTGCTGTGAACCCAAGGGTGCAGCCTGGAGTCCCACCCAGTTCAGCTGTTAATCATCTTTCATAGTTAACTGAGCAGAAATGCCACTGATTGGCAGGGACTCATTCATGACTAAACAAAAGAAGTCCTAGCACTTCTTCATCTGTCAGGTCTCCACCTGGTTCTCCTGATAAAATCAACCACAAATTAGCCAGTCTCATTGTAAACCTGTGTGTTGTATGAATACCACCCTTGGGGTTAGTATATGGCTCAGTATGGCAAAGCCACAAAATTCAGTTTAACTGAACTATATTTTGCCATAGAGTGTCGGTTTTCATTGCTGGAATGACTTTGGGTTAATGCCCTGTGATTTTTTTGCTAGCCATGCTGCAAGCTGCTTCAGAGCAGATCTGCAACCAAACTTAGCAACAGATGTCAGCCTGTGCTTAATGGAGCAGAATGCTCACAACCTACCACTAATTATCATGTAGGTGACATTCATAACCTTCCACCTCATTTAAACATTTATATATTTCTATTGCCTAACCATTCTGGGGAAAGATCTGTTACATCATGCCAGGATGCCAATGTTCTCTAGGTCCCATTTGTGATTTGGCCCTCGTGACTAGACTTCAACCAAGGCTTACTATCTTAAAATTTTAAGCCTAATGTTCCCATCCCTTAATTCTGTATTCTTTGGAATATACATTTGGTCCAATGTAACTGTCTCTACAGTGGCAATTTATTTTATATACTCTCTTAGTTCTTAGTGGATAAAGCAGAACAAATACTGTATGTACTCTAATATGGATAAACTTCCCAGATGAAGAACTGCTTCCACATACAAAGCATGTGAAAGTGAAGTATGGGACGCCACAGGTGAAGCTACTTGGTGCAGCCCATAAATTAAGGCAAATATTCTCATTAACATCTGAATAGAGCTCCTGCTAGCAGGGATCCTGTTGTTAAAAAAGTTTTTTTTTTCTTGAAATGTGGTGAGCTGAATTATTGCTATTATTGCTGTCTTTTCATATCTGAACATTTAGTTAGCATAAATGAGGACATAAAAGCATTAAAAAATCACACTTCCAAATGAAGAATAAACATTATTTTTCAGTGGAGAAACCTTCTTCTAAGGTAGGGTTTCTCAACCAGGGTTCCGTGAGAGATCGGTAGGAGTTCCCTGGGAGATCACGATTTATCTAAAAAAAATATTTCAAATTTGGGCAACTTCACATTAAAGAGGCAAATTTCATTCTTTATTTTTAGTTTAAGAACACTGTTAATGCATATATACGAGCCTACACATGAAATGAATATAATAATTTTGTAACGTCTGGCCTATATTTGAGCCTGAATGTGCAGGGGTTCCCCAAGGCTGGAAAAATATTTCAAGGGTTCCTTCAGGATCGTTCTAAGGCTTCTCCAATCAAAGATACTTACATGGGCAGCCACTAGTGAGGCTGAACCTCCTGATGTATCTAAGTCTATCTGTCTGAGGAGTTCTTAGGCCTTCAAGAAAAGCTCAGGGGTTCCTAGGGCTAGGCTTCTCCCTTTAGCCTAGTCCTAAGAAAATTAGAAAGGAAAGTGTTTGGCTCTTCCTGCCTGAAGACAAGAAATGCAAAACTTAACACCTTGAAACAACCCTGAAATTCAAGAGGTAATCATGCAACTATCCATTCTTCCATATGGGAATTTTTTTAACAAGAATTTCACTTGTTATGCCAATTAAACCAAATTTTTAGAAATACAAAGGGATTTCTGGGTAAAGGAAATATAAGAAAAACCGAGGAAGGCAACTATCACACACAGAGAATTTTTAATTAAAATCAGTATAGTAATCTTCTGTAGTGAAGACTAGGTAATACTGAGAGACATTCACAGGGAAAGGGCCTCAAATTCTCTTTATGTCAGCTCTTCAAGGCAGGACAGGTCAGGAAACAGATGCTGCAAGAAGTACTGGAATTCTTTTGTTGTAGGGTACGATAACAGACACTTGAAAGCCTGCCAGATTTTCCCTCTGCCTCCTGTTATATAAAGAGAATCAAGATGGAGTTATCTTGAGCTTCCTTCTCACCCTTTCTTCCTTATCAGGCTTAAATTGACATTTACATACCCTTTTATTATCTCTTAGCAATTCTGGCTAGTGGTTCTTGCGTTCCTTCATTAACTTAATTAAGAACTTAATGAAAGTAGAGCTTCCTTCTACAATTAACTAGAAGTGACACTGGTTTGTCATGACAGAGATAGTTTATTAAATGATATATAGAGGTATGCTAGGGTGGGGTATAAGACTCAAAATACATGAAATGCTGATTGAAGATCAGCAAATCAGACACTGATGTATTCATACTTGAACCTGAACAAAATGGCAACACTTTGCACTTTCCACTGTTGTTCTCTAGGTCAACACATCTCTTCCTCAGTACTGACTAATACATTTTGTAATTCCTGGAATGCTTTGGGTTGTTCCATCAAGTTAAATCAAAAGGTTGCCCTACTTCTGACATTCTTCCACAACACTTTGTTCTCCTACTCTAACTTCCAGATTTTTAGAGGGAGTTCCTAGGCGGGGAGTTCCATGGAGGGGAACACTATGGACTTGGCAATGACTCTGTTGGCGCCAAGATGTTTCTAAGACAGGCTCTCCAGATATTCTTCTCCTCTTTGTACCCCTTTGGAAGAGTCGCCAACCTAAGATGTGATAGGAGCAGCAAGCAGGGAGTGCTAAAATTTAAAGCAAACAAACGAACATGCAGACTGTTTTATCCAGTTAATGTGACAAAGACACAAGTTTTGTTTTCACTTAGCAAGAGAACATTTACATTGTGATTTTATCTTAATTTGTCAGGCTTGGCTGAAGGGACTGCTGCCAAAGAGAATAGGGGAGGAAGCTGTGTCAGGGTTTTTTGTAACCTCCTCTCTACCCGGTCACACCTGCATACTCTGCCTGTGCACACCAAACCTCTGGTTCCTTTCTTTAGTGGGAGCTGTAAGACCTCTTGAAGAGTAGCGAGCAAAACAGGCACTAATATACGCATCAGCTGCTTGAGGTTGGAAAGAATGGCAACATTTTGTACTTTCCCCTTTTGCTCTGTTGGTCAACCCACCCCTTCCACAGCGCTGACTCATACATTTGGTAATGCCTGGAATGCTTTGGATGTCTCTTTAAGGTAAATCAAGTGGTTGTCCTGATTCTCACATTCTTCCAAAATACTGTGTCTCCCACCTCTGAATTCTAGATTTTTATAGGGAATTCTAGGAGTGGGGAACAACATGAACTTGGTGATGACTCTGGCATAAGATATTTCCAAGATAGAGTCTCCAAATCTTCTCCTCTCCCTTCCATGTCTCCTAAGAATCACTCATCTAGGATGTGACAGGAGCAGCATGCAGGGAGTACTAAAATTAAAAGCAAGCAAACAAACAAACATGGAAATTGACTTCATCCAATTAATGCAACAAGGAAACAGTTCTGTTTTCACTTAACAAGAGAACATTTAAATAGTGACTTTATCTTAATTTGTCAGGCATTGCCGAAGGGAACGAAAACAAAACTTCCAACAACCTGATGTGGCAGAAGGCCAGCAGAATGCTTGAGCACTGAAGTATTAACACCCTGATAAAATGGAATTCATTTTAATTGATTTTCCATCTGAAAAAATAATAAAAGTCAACATGCCAAGAAATGCAGTACGCTAATGGAAAGCCCAGAGCTTATACAATGGAGGCTGATTAGTATCTCTGGTCTCCATTTATGCTCCTTTTAGAGTGAAACAAAGGAAGGTACTTGGATCCTCTGTCCTTCATAAAAAAACCTCTGCTGCAGTAGTTGGGCTGGCCTTAAAAACCAGGCTTCCCACAGTTCCACTGCCAAATATACACATTTTTTCCTGGCTGGTGTTCAGGAAAGTACAGCTATGGCTGTAGAATGGAAAGTTGAAAGACTTTGCCTGGATTCATAGAACCATAGACAAACACCGTTTGATGTTCAGCAACAGTTCACCCTGCTCAGACTGTCCCTCCGGCACCCTAAAGGGACAAGGTTGTAAAGCTCTGCATACTATTTTCAGCTAAAATCCTTAAGAGTTAGTGGGAAAAGTGGTTTAAACAGTTATCAAGAAGCTCTTATTCTGAGAGTTAGCAGCAGTGCCCAATTGGATTTGTAGTACACAGGGGCAGCTATGAAAATGACTCTTGTTTGGCTGTGTTTAAAACAATTGATTATAAGCAAATCGGGCATCTTGGAAAGACACCAAAGCATATAACATATATGCATATTTATATTATAGCATGTAGCATACTTAATAAAGCCTTGTCATCTCTTATGCATTTGTTAATTCCTGCTCATAGTTGATTGGGATATATCGCTGTGATGAAATTCTATTCCTACCTGGGAAGGTAGGCTGTAAATCAATAAACACCATGTTACATTCACAGTGATTTTTGCTGCTGATGGAAAAGGGGCAGTAAAGATACTATGATGAAAAGGAATTACTTATAGAGATTATATGACAATAAGGTGGGAGCGGAGGATTTAGGGAGAGAAAAGAGATGGATTTAGGGACCATTTTCATGTCCCCCAACTGTGGTTAACACGCCCTGGTAACCACTTTTACATGACTTGTCATCATGATGTTTGCTTTATCTCTCCCTAGCCCTCAGCTAAGGCAGCTTGAAGTTGTTTTTAGTTGTTCCCTGAAGTGTCTTTCTTCTCCCCACATAATTTTTCCAGGGACACAATTGAGGATGCTTTATCAACAAGGTGGTTGATGATGTTGATGGGTCTGGGATCTGCTCAGCTCTTATTGGCACTTTAGGTTGCAAAAGGAGGACAAAAATCATTATCTGACCTTTATATCCCAAAAAGATCTGGAACATCTGGAAATTGGAGATATTGGATTTGAAATATTACACTACCAATGGTCATTTATTTCCCTGACCCTGCAACTGAAAGATAGACATAATCCTACTCTTCCACAAAAGTGGAAATTCATTCAGTGGAAGTGCCATATGCAAGAACACCTGTATTTAAGCCCAGCACCTTAAAATGGTATCAAATATGTAGGCAAATAAAGTACGACAGATGAGTGTCAGCACTGAGTATTTTGACTAAGGTGCCTTTCATCTGTTCTAATATTATTGTAATCAAGAATTTCCTAATAAGTTTCAAAGAACCCAGACTTTCAGCCAAATGTGGTTTCAAAATCATAATTCCATTTGATGGTTCATAGTTGGCATGGACTTAATGGATGGTTGAGAATAATATTTAATACTAGATAAAATGTGCTGGTGGTATGGTATAATCTTTTCTACCTCATAGCATTTGACAGATCTGGCTGACAACAATCAATCACAAACATTTGCAGAATGCTACTGTCAGCTTTCTTGAACTGTCGTCATCATCAGAATTCTTCAGGCAGTTTGCTGAGAATTTAAGGAATTGAAGTCCATCCATTTGGAGGTTATAAAGGTTGAGGCAAGCAGGTTTATGCAATATTTTAAAATAGTGAAACAGAAAATTACAACACCAACAGGAAACTCCCCCCATCATAAATAGTGGTTATAGAGTAAAGGAAAAAAAACCCTCTAGATATATTATAGTGATTAAAATAAATCTGACAAAAAGACAAAAAAAAACTGATAAAAAGGCTAATTAACAGCAAAAGAAAGGGAGAAAAGAGCCATCTAATATCCATTGGCATCAATATAAACTAATTTGATCCTAAATGTTTATGGTATATTATATAAAGCCTATTTAAAACAGAAGTGAAAAGCATTTGAACTTCCCATTCTAAATTAAAATGACACATTCATCATGTTCACACGTTGCTTCAAGCTGTATTTTTCATCTCTTCGCAATTGATTTCAGCTTGAGTCCTGTGATTTGGTGCCATTAATTTGTACACTGCGTATCTACTTTAAATGCAGCAACAGAACGATTCCCCCCCTTTAACCAATATGCATGAAAGGAGACAGCATTTTTAATATTCACATGAATGAACCTGACTAATTCAGTCAAACTAAATTAAATGGAATTCTGGGACTTAATTAGATCTATATTTCCATCAGAAAATGTTTCTTACTCTGCAGCCGGCTTAGGCTGGTGAAGAAAACACAATTGCTTTCACAAAGCTGTGAGATGAAATCCGCTACATATTTAGAACCAGCTGAAAAGGGTTTAAGAACCATTAATACTGTTCGGTTATGTCCATCCCTGGATCATGTTTAGAAATGCCAGAGCAGAAATGGAGTAGCCTTATGTTATGTCTCCATTCCCAGGAAAACCGCATGATCGCCTTGCAAACAAATCTACCTTCCAAAATGCAGAACCACCTCTCCTGCCACTAGCTTTGCAGAAGAGTGGAACAAGAATCATGAACAACACAAACATTTTCCTTTTTTCCACAAGTATTATGCAAAAAATAAAAAGTTGCTCAGTAAGAGAATTTGGATTAGAGTCTTTTTTCATGTATGTATGAAATGCAAGACAATAAAAAGGGGGCATGATGAGGGAGAAGCTGGAGACTAAGTGATAGTGATGGCAATAAAAAAGCACAATAAGGAAGGTAAAAAATCAACTGTCCCAGACAAGAAATCTTGACCAACAATTTATAGGTTGATATTGCTAAAGTGGAGAAAATATATCTATGCAGTTGCCAGGAGTCGAAAGCGACTTGATGGTACATAATCAATTTCTAAAGTAAATGAACATGCATATTGGTAGGGAAGGAGGATTGTTTTTAATAATCATAATAAAATAAGGGTAGATGAAATGAGGAGAGATGAGCCCATGTGTAGGACCATCAACTCCTTGGTATAATTGAAGATATGGAATCCTTGGTGTTCTCTGAGCTTGGTTCTTCACTTGCAGGTTTCATTACCCAACTAGGTAACATTATCAGTGCTAGTAAATGTGGGGTTTGCTCCCTGTTTATATACAGTAGCTTGCCCTACCTGTGTTGGTGGGGGTGTAGTACACTTAGCGGGGTAATGAAACATCTGCAAGCAAACAACCAACCTCAGAGAGCACCAAGGACTCCACAGTTCAACCCTGAGCTACGGATATTCTCTTATACTGGAATTTGCAGATATGTATGTATGTATGTATGTATGTATGTATAAATAAATAAGCAGGTCCCAGCCAGAGCAAAGATTGCAGAACATATAGGCTTGGCACTGGGCTGAAACTAAGCTTCTCCTTAGGCACTTCTGAAAAGAGAGCCTAAAATACCCCAGGTACCTTCCCATTTGCTTCTGTCACCATGAATCAGAATGAAATAAATGGATAGGAGAATGCTAGAATTAAGATTGGATAGCTGGCACTTTAAGCTCATTTTCTCACTCTCCACCTCAAATTGAAACTTCAGCAGGCCAGATCACAGGCTGGAGGTTGAATTCAATATATTTTTTGTTCATCAGATCTAGAAAGCAAAACAAGAAGGATAAGTAGAAATGTACAGTGGGGAAAATTAGATTAAATATAACTACAATGAACTGAATGACTAAATCAGTGGTTCCCAACCATTATGTGGCCCACTACATCATTGTTGAGAGCTTCTGTGGACTATTACAAAAGCTAGACATTTAAAATAGTTTAACATGGCTTGTGGCTGATGTTCTCACAACTAAATATGCCAAGAGCTTTTTTGCTGGTGTCATGCAAATGTACAGAATTATAATTGCACAAGACTGTTTTTGAAGCAAATCACATTGTGAATAATAAAGTGCATTTCATATTAAATTATTGCTCTTCCTCCCCACAGACCACCAACAGTTGGGAACCACTGAAACAAACAATAATCTTACTTCTCCCTCTTCAAAATATTACCTGCACATACTGTAGAATGTCATTCCCTTGTAAAATGTAACTCCTATCATCCACAACCAGCCTAACATACCGGGAAGGTGCCAGGTCAGGGAGGCCATAAAGGTATGAGACAGATGGATTAATGCTCAAGTTTGAGCATGTCTGGTATCAACAGATCTGACTACCTACTGCAGGGGTAGACAACCTGTGGCATTGCATACATTCTTGAACTACAAGTTGCAGCACCCCTCAGCACTGGCGGTGCTTCCCAGGGATGCTGGGAGTTCCAGTTCAGGAATATTTCGAGAGCCTACACAAGTTTAGTGGCTCTGCAGTTGGAAACAGGTGTGTTCAAAATCCTATTTTTTCATCAATGGATTATTTGAACTTACTGCAGAGGGAACAAACAATCTAGCAAAGGGAGAAGTCTGTACTTTTTAATTTAAGAAGTGTGTACATGTAGATGACTTTCAGTTTCCCAAAAATATATTCTTAAATGCCAGTAGTGAGTATGGGAAGCCAGTTCCCAGATATTCCAGGTTATATTTAATAACTGCCAGCTGTGTGTGTGCGTGTGTGTCTGAGAGAGTGTGAGAGAGTAAGAGAGCCACCCAGTGTGATCTGGCAGTTAGGGTGCTGGCCTAGAAGCAGGAAAACCCAGGTTCTAGTTCTCCTTTAAGTACTGAAGCCAGCTGCTTGGCCTTGGGCCAGTCATTCTCTCTCGGCTCTAAACAGGGTCAGACTGAACAGCAAACTCCTTATCGCTTCACATGCTGATGGCTTCACTGGGTCAACTAGGCAGTGTAAACAAGCAGAGCCTTCCATTAAGTGGGACCAAATGTTAGAAAGAAGAAGATATAGCTACACACACATGTGACAGAGGAGAACCTAGTGATAATCTATGTCTGTGTTGTAGAAACCCAATGCCATGCCTATTCCCAATGTTTTCCATTTTTCTATGTTCCAGCTAACTTGCTCATTTAATCTCTCATCCTTGCCATTTTGATGAATGCTATAATGTTGTTGATTTTACATATCTTGTAAGCCAGGCAATACTTCATTTTTTGTACACCATTAAAGAACATATAAAGAACCACATAAACCAGTATGAGGATTTATTTTAAGTTTATTAGTCTCTCTTAAAATGAACATTGTTTTCTGGTACAGCCACCAAACAGTCACAAAAAAAGAATGTGTGTGTCTGTCTGTATGGGTTTGTGTGTGTGTGTGTGTGTGTATCAGGGTCTGGTGAATGTCAAAGTGACTGTCCTTGGGCCCAGTCTACCACCCTAGATTTAATGATGGGTGTACGCTGATACTGAATACACTGCATACACTGAATGGCACAACCAAGTAGCTGGCATTGTGTACAGGAACATCTGCACAGTGTATGGGCTAGACCTTCCCAAGTCCAGATGGGAGATTCCACAGAAGGTCATGGAGAATGACAAGGCTAAGATCCTGTGGGATTTCCAGATCCAGATGGACAAGCAGGTACTGGCCAATCAACCAGACATCGTGGTAGTAGACAAGGACCAGAAGATAGCAGTGGTATAGATGTAGCAGTGCCAAGTGACAGCAACATCAGTAAGAAGGAGTATGAGGAGCTCGAGAAGTCCCAGGATGTGAAAGAATAATTAGAGAAGATATGGAAAGTGAAGGCCAAAGTGGTCCCAGTGCTGGTAGGAGCACTCAGGCTATGACTCCTAAGCTGGGAGAGTGGCTCCAAAAGATCCCAGGAACAATATCTGAGCTCTTTGTCCAGAAGAATGCAATGCTAGGAACAGCTAAGATACTGTGCAGAACCCACAAACTCCGAGGCCTCTGGTAGAGGACCAGAGGTTGAGGAAGACACATACCACCCATAGGGGTGAGAAGGGGACTTCTTTATATGAGAGCCACTTTGGTGTAATGGTTAAGGCATCAGGCTAGAAACTGGGAAATCTAAGACTTGTCTAGGCAGTCCCCCGGAGTCAACATTGACTTGAAGGCACCAATATATATTGAACAATCTTATGGATTTGAGGACTATGTCATGACATTCCATCAGATCACAACATTTTATGTCATAAGATATTCGTTAGCCTTAAAGTGCCATAAAAGCCCTTATGGCATGATGGCTGAAAGTCAGCAGCCTTGTTTTTTGGTCATTTTGAGGTGGGAAATGCTGGAAATCTAGAAAGTTGGTCCTCAAATCACTTTAGCACAACTAGAAAAAATGAAGATAGACACCACCCCTGCAGAAAGAAGCAGAAATTCCTGGAGGTGCAAACACATCTGATGCAATCACGCCCACTGAGGACTCCCTAGGAGCCCGTCCAACAGAATGAAAGCCCATAGGTCCCTCTTCTGAATCCCTAGAAGTAAATGTATGGGCCTGACCCTACAGCTCCCCAAGTCCTTCCCAACCAGCTATTCAACTGAAAAAACATTCTGATAGTTCAGCTTCAGTTTCTCAATGATGCTACTCAGCATACTGAGTAGGCAGCCAGATGTGCCATATTTAATTTCTGTAGTCCTTACCTCTAAAGTTAAAAATTCCAGCACCCATTCCAATCATTACAAGTATATTTACTAGAAGTGTATGTAATTTATTGCAGGACTGGAGTAGAATTGTTATTCAGATTTAACTCTTCACAACTTTGATTGGCTCCCTGTATGAACACCTGTAAGACAGTGGAATCAGAACTGTACCCCTAGTGTTGTCTTTTCTAAGCAGTGCAAAGAAAAGCTTTGTTATCAGGCTCATTTTTAAATCTTGCTGCTCTCAATCATTACCACAGTGATCCACCCATCTGCAGCTGGAAAAGGGGAAACAGAGTTCCTCTTTCTCTCGGAGCTTGACAGCTGGCAAATAACTATTTCCCCTCTTTAGAATCGGACTTAAAAAAAATTATTTAGAGTAATCAGAAAGGAACTATCTGTCTTGTGACCTTTTCGGCTGGTGGAAGGGAACAACTGACTTGTGTTGGCATCAAAAAACCAAACATAAGTGATGCAAAGATGTAGACCAGAGTCTATGATATTCCATTTGGCAGCCTGAACTAGACAAGATTGCAAACCATGTATTTCCACTGGGTCTGTAGAAATTGTTCTCATAATAATCATATGCTCTTTATATTGGTTTTATCTCTTTTCCCAATCTGGTGACCCATAGGACAACACCCAGAATTCCCAGCCAGAAAAAGCCAAAGCATGCAGGCTTGGAATTCTGGGAGTTGGCATTCAACACAACTGGATGGTGCCAGGGAGGCAATGGTCCTTAGCTGATCTTTGATAGAGAGGTTGTATCTTTGCTACAGGAATCCTGGACAGCCTCTTTACAAATGGGACACTGTTTCTTTCAAGTGACTACCCCCAAATCCACGTTTGAAAATGAATAATCAGGAGAATCTATTTAACACCTTGCATTCTACAAGTTAAATGCAGTAATGCCATGTCTGCAAGGCTTCTCAAGCAGATTGAGCTGAGAAACAGAAAAGGAGAGTGATAGGCCTGTTGAAATCATTTCAAGGGCACTGACCAACTGAGGCCAAGAAGCAAATGTGAATGACAGAACTAAGAGGGTCTCCAAGTACATCCAGGGATGACAGCCTGATTACTTAATGAGAAAGTTGCTAAAGGAATTCAGCAGTAGCTAAGAATAAACTGTCTAAAAAAAACAGTAACTCCTCTGTGTTTTTCAGTTGATGAGAAAAATTGAATGGGTAGATGCAAAACTCAAGGAGAGTTAATTAAGGAAATTAATAACAATTAAGGAAATTAATGCGTTTAATTCAATATGGCATCCTGTCTGTTTTAATATTTATAGGGTAACAAAATTAAAGGGATTTTCCAAGGATTCACACATACAATCCAACCCCTCCCCCCCCAAAAAACCCACCATGTTTGTTGGTGTTGTTGAGGCAAGCAAATCAGTTAAGAAAAGAATTTATAACAGAATCCAAGTGTATTTCTTTCAAAACAATTCAGAGGTTCTACACTTTGCAGCACCAGCTACCACCCATTCCTTGATCAGGACGCAGAGAAACTATCATTCAAGTGGATGCCCTGGATATTTTAAAAAAAAAAGTCCAGATTAGCTTGTTTGGTTCAATGAGGCTCCCAAAGATGTTTTTCTTTGTGCTATATGCCAGTGTTGCAAATTATGCAAACTTTCACCAGCGTCCGACTGTATTATCTGTGAATCACTTGTTTGGAATTTAGCAGATGCAGGCTGTTGGTGCTCTCAGTGATGGGGCCAAACGTTGTATGGACTAAGCCAAGTAGCAGCACTCTTTCCCCCCTCGCCCCAACCTTTCCCACTTTAAGTAATGAACTCTTAAGAATCAGGTTTCTATCAACAAAATAACAGTTCCATGCCATGGGCATCCTTGCTTAGGGTAAATGTGGACAAGTTCGTGAATATAGATACCAATACAGATATGTATTTTTGTGATATGTAATGTTTGTAAATGTAAATCCCCATTAGGCATTGAATGTCAGACACATTCTGAATATATTGCAATTCTGTTGGGTTTTGTTGGCTTTGCTTGGCCATTTCAAGCATGCCAGTTCCACTAAGAGATAGTCTACATTAAAAACAAACAAATAAAGGAACGATGTGACTCATTCTTTGTGAATGAGTGCTTTCTCACGTTTACAGATGTAACTTATTTCTATTTAATCTTACAAACTGGAGATAAAATTTCAAGGGCTGAGCTGTCCTATATGCTAAATTACATGGGAGGAGTGGTGGGGGGTAGAGAGAAGTTTTGTTGCTGGGCCAGCATAACAAATAAAAAATCCTATACTCAGCCAGCCTACCCCCCCCCACCAAAAAAACCAACAAAACAAAGCTGGGCAGCATGTTTTGTGCATGGTGGCTCTGCCAGTGCCACCAGTAAGGGTCTGTCTTGGTGAGGGTGTCCACACATGGTTTGCATATAAAGGTAGTCAATCAATTCATGTTCATGTGGACATGATCCCAAACTCAGTTTTCACAGACATGCATGCACACACAACTCCCACACCTCCATAGTGCTTCCTCCTCAATTTTGTGAATTCTTCAGGCCTAGGTGGAACCCTCCTGTAGTGACCCTCCTCAAGTGCTCTTCTACCACCCATTGCTCACAAGCACTCTTTTGGAGTGCAAAGAGATAGAGGTACAAACTAAACAGCCCTCCCTCCCCAATAGCTCACTTGGCAGAAAGCCTGCAGAGAGGATGCACAAGTCCTATTTGGATAAAGGTTTGAGATCTGCTGACTGAGGAAGCGCTCACTTGCCAAAGAGGACAAAGGAAGGGAGCGGGATGCCCAGTAATACACAGATGGGGTGGAGGGCCATAGATGGAGGGCTTTTGCAATAAAGGGAGCCAGCCATAGTCAGTTTCTAATAGAGCAAAGAGTTGGGAAGGAAGAATTCAACTTCCACCAGAAAAAATTGGGGCTAGGTATAAGACTTCATCCATTTTCTACATTTATATTAATGCCAAACATAAATGAGAGGAAGTGGCACTTAACCACAGCAACAACAGGAAACAGAGACATATGGGGCTTCTAGTTGGCAGCTCCATTCATTTATGGAGAGCAGGAGTCTCAGCTGGTAAAATAGCTTAGCTCTTACTTGCAGGTCCCAGATCTGAATCCAGGATCTAGCTCCCACAGATAAGGGAAGGAGGGCTTTTCACCTTCTGGCACAGCTGAGGTACTAAGAAGGAACAGACACGTCTATTCCCAAATACCTCACACACTGTGGCAGGTGTGGACACTCTGAAAGTCTTGCCTCCTATTTCTTTCCAGAGCTGGAGTCAGCAGTGATACTGGCCCTGACCACTGTCAAGCTTCATGATAGGATCCCATCTCAAAGCTAAATCATACTAAGGAGATAGAGAAGAGTAATTCCTCATGACGAAGAAACATAAAGGAAAGTTTTAGCCTTACACTACATCAGTGTTTCTTAACCTTAGCAACTCTAGTATGTGTAGACTTCAACTCCCAGAATTCCCCAGCCAGCATGCTGCCTGTGGAATGCCGAGAGTTGAAGTCCACACGTCTTAAAGTTGCCAAGGCTGAGAAGCACTGCACTACATAGTTGACAGAAACAGAATCATCCTGAAGAGAGAGAAAACCAGATGCCATTCTTGAGCAGTCACCCCAGCAGAGCTCCTTGCCTTGGCTCCATGTGTCCTCCATCCCATACTTCCACCATCATGCATAATAGTCTTTCACGGAGCATGCTAGGATCAGGAGCTTGCCTCAGACAAGAAGGTGGGCAACCCAATGGAACCGTTTGTCCTGGCAATGGCTTCAAGAAGCTTTTTTGCAGTTTTTGCCTAAGTGAATTAGACTTACCTGGTTTATGGATTATAACTATTATTATCCATCAGTTTGCCCACTGCCACAGAGTTTTTACCAGTGTTTTTAGGATCAAGCTGTATGTCACAATTCTCAGTTCTCTTTGGAAATCAAATGAGCCATAACTGTTGCTTCTTTGTTGTATTTGACTTTACACTGGTTCATTTAGTTCCATAGTTGAAATAAAGACACATCATCCCATCAAATGCTCTTCCTGTTATTTTTATTGTAAGCATATTGGTTCTTAGCACACCATTTAAACTGGCTTGTAGGAAAAGAAAATACATTTTTTGCTAAATAGTTTGTGGCTTGAACTTGCTGACCTGCTATGCTCTGTAGACAATAGGGCAGGACTGTTCTAATTCCTTTAATAGGCTTCAATAGTGCAGCCAACTGAAATTGTGTAACTACAATGTTTAAACATAGATGCGAGGCCATGATGCCACTGTGGTCTTGCAATTTTGATTGTGAGGTAATAGATACACTGCTTGAAAGGAACCAGAACTACACTTGGATTTTTCCAGAAAGCACCTGCAGAATACTACATCAGATCCCCAGAGAATACTCTGTATCTTGTGAATATCTTTAACCCCCATTAATTCTCAGTCCCATTCAACCTGGTACAAATTGTTACTTCTCTCTTTCCAAACACAGAGGTTGGATTCATATACCATGCCAAATGGTGCCTTTTAACCAAATTTTATTGAATAAATCATAAACACATTAAGCCATAAATGATGGTTTATAAATAGTATGTCTGTGTTCACACAGCAAGTGGTTAGCTAGAAAAGGATCTTGTTTTCAGGATTATTTCTAGTCAGAAATAACTATTTCTAGTCAGGGGTCTTTTTAAAATCCAGAAGAGTATTTGACTTTCACTCACTTTCATTCACTATTATCAAAAACAGCTTTATTTTCAAGAACCGTGTTGAGTGCTCTAGTGAAGGATCTTGTTTGTCAAAAGTAATATTTTATTTTCAGAATCTTACTGTGCCATTGTGCCTAAACAGAAACCCAAGCAAAAGTGTAACACAATTCAGTTATCTGGAAAAGGAAACACACAGACATTTTATGAAACATTGTCTGGGACTTTTCAGTAAGATTCGCATTGTAAAGGGGCATACTGGCCCTCTTAAAGAAAGAAAAAGGCAAATGCAGAAAACCAGGTTTTAAATCCTTCCAAGTGTTGAGGAATTCTTGGTCTAAACCAGCATTTCTCAACCCCACACTTTAAGAAGTGTGGACTCCAATTCTGGGAGTTGAAGTCCACACTTCTTAAAGTTGCTAAGGTTGAGAAATGCTGGTCTAAACCATACAAACCAATGATAAACAGAATAGGGAAGGCTCTGTTTGCTTCAGAGCTCACCCATAGGTCTAACTGCACCTCATATGTTGCTAATCTTTTTTTTAAAGACATGACACAATCTTTGTTTCACCCCCAGTCCATAGGTGGAGCTGCCCAACTTCATATTTCTCTGGTCCAATGTTAATAGGGGGTTTTCCCATTTCTTGTATCACAAGTGTTGCTGTATGCAGAACTTCTGGCACTTTGCAGTGACCACGTTGATGATGTGGTTAGGGGCTGGAATCTGCCAAACTCCTGTTGGTCACAGTTGCAGTGTACACACCCAGTTTTCAGCCCTGGCAATGTCTGTGGTCTTTAATCTTCTGAAGACAAGAGGGGCTCCTTGTGCAAAAATATTTGTTATTATATTATAAGAATTTGAATTCTTATAAATTGTAAAATGATTTCATTAAAAAGATCACCCTTTAGAGGCTATATATATGAATGAATGAATGAATGAATGAATGAATGAATGAATGAATGAATGAATGAATGAATCTGGAGAAATGTAAATGATCCCTTGTTTTACATGGGGAATAGTGCTGGAACTTTTAATGGCAATTTTTTGTTCCGGCAGTGAGAGTGGTGGAAAGGGCTATTTACAGTGCTAGGCTGGAGAATGGGGGGTCTAGAGAAATGTAGGACCTACCTGTCAATAGTCCCCCATCAGTTGTTTATAGATTGAGAAGAAACAGTGAGTGAGTGAGTGTCTGTGTATCTGTGTGTGTGAGTGAGTGAGTGTGTCTGTGTATCTGTGTGTGTGAGTGAGTGAGTGAGTGGAGAGAGAGAGAGAGAGAGCAGGAAAGTGTGAGAGAGATAGAGTGAGAAGGAATGGAGCAAGGATGTGTGAGAGAGCAGAAGAAAAATAGAGAAAAGGCAAGAGAAAGATGAGTAAATGAGAAACTCAGTAGACAAAGATAGACAGACAAAGGGAACAAGTGAAAGTGAGCAGAAGAGACAGATAATCCATGGATTGTTCATGAGTTGGGTAGAGGTTGCACTGCCTAATCTATAGGATGAATGGGAACTTTCCAGTAAAGCGGAAGACACCATAAGCTTCCACCCACCCTATGCATCATGTTCTGACAGATGTCTAAATCCATTGGTCTAGCAATCTGTCAAAACTCACCTCCTCTCCCAGCCCAGATTAGATTCCAGTTGGTGGATGTTTCTCCTGCAAGCTTTTTGCAGCAGTTTGGTAATTTATTAGGATATTCAGTTAACTGGAGTACATTGAAATTGGGAAGCTAATAAATTCAAATAAATAAATAAAATAAAAATCAATCTCAAAACCTTTCTATTGTTCTAATATTTCTTTGGAAATTTGTAAAAATTGAGATTTCAGTTGTTGCTTGAACATCTGGCAATTTAAAAATAATTTTTATTGAAGATTTTTATTACAAAAGTAAAAGAAAATACAAACCAAATTCAAAGAGAAAAAGATAAAAAGAAAGAATAAAAAGTGCAAGGAAAGGAAAAAAAGGAGAAAGTAAGAAAAAGAAAAGAAATATATAAAAAAGTGCAAACTTTATCCCTTACTTACTTGTGTGTGATGTCACAATGTAAGTACAAAAGGGTGGAACTTGTGGTATCCTGATGCATATTTTGTTATGTTGTCCTTGTCAGGATTAGGAATGGAGACTAAGGTAGGTATGCAAGAATCCAGATTTTCTTCTCCTCTCTTTCTTTTATTAGTTTTATGAAGTCTGCTGTCCAATGTATAAATTTCTTATGAAGAAGCTCCCTGGAAACTTGTTAATTTAGATTAAGAAATTGATAAGATTGATTCGATGAGAACAATCTTTTAATACATCCAGTATACCTTAGTGTAGCTGTATTTGTTGCCAAGGTCTAGAAATTTAGGAAGGACTTTATGGTGGTTGTGGGGATTAGTGGTTATTATTTAGGTGTCCTTGTGCTTTGTTGCTTGTTTTGCTGTTATTGCTAACTAAACACTCTTTGCTCAATAAGCTGAACAAAAACCATATAAAAATGAGTTGCTACCACTGAATATTAATATGAACATGTGCTAAGAGTTAGAAATTATTTTGATTCAGAATTGGTCAGCACCTAATATATCTCTCCAGTCAGATATCTTGTCTCCCATTTTATAGACTGCACAGTGTTTGGAAAACTATCAAGTAAGTTACCAAAAATATTTTTTGCTTTTACCACACCCCTCTTATTGCAGTCCATAACTTAAGAAATTAGTTAAAAATATATCGTTGATCTATAAAAAGCAGTTGACTCTGTTTTGCGGAACATCCTTATCATCACACCATAGCCAAGCAAACTGTGCTCAAACCAATAGGAAATATTTTCAAATGCCATGTTTAGAACTAAACTGGAAATTTCTGCAGATAATTCATGCTATCCGTTGAAGTATGATATACACAATCCACTACGAGAACTGAAAGATATATGCTTTGTTTTTTAAAATACTTATTTGATCTGTATATATCCCTGGATATTTTTTTTAACTGATTAGGTTTGCACACATTATATTTGTCAGTTTTTAGATATGAATGTGGAATAGGAGAAATGCAAGGATGTCCCATGATGGTCAGAAGGAAGGAAGGAAGGAAGGAAAAAAAATTCAGCTTTAAGAGTTTTCTTTCCTTCTGTAGTCATAAACTAAATATTTTTGGTAATTAATTATGACAGGATGTCCTTAATTCTGAAGACAGGATGCTGCTGCTGTTTTTTTTTTGCATTATAAACAATTTTCTTAGTTCTAGAAATACCTAGAGTCTCAAAATACTAATCCAGAAGCCTTCCACATATCCAATTTAACTTGGGGAAAGTTTGAATTATATATTAAAACATGTGGAATTTCCCTTTGTCATTATGTAATAGAAATAACAAAATAACAAAGCACTATTTGGCAAACAGTGAGTAATACTGTTAATCTTTTTCAGCAAAACCAACAGAGTTTTGTGGTATCTTAAGGATGAATTGATTATCGCTTAAGCTTTTGCAGATATTTGATCCAGGAAAGTTTATGTGATAATAACTGGGTAGTCTTGAAGATGTGTGAGACTCTTAGTCCTTCATGTTGGAGAACTTACCTTGAGTAAAACATCCCTGAAGATTTCAATCATTAGAGGCTATGGAATACTTTTAAACAAAATTCATTGGGATTTTACAGTTTGCATCTGAAAAGGGACCTGAATGGCAGAATAACAATCAAATAACGTTATGAAATAAATAAAATAGGATTGAAGTAGTAATACTACTAAAAAACTCCCAAGCCTAATCTTTTTTTGGGTGTGTGAGGGGAGGCAAATTGGAATTCCCTCTCCTAAGGTTCACATCCTGCTTTATAATCTTTTGTGTGTATTCAGAATCAAGGACCAGTACCTTCAAAGGGGTTTATTCCCAGGAAAAATGTACACTGTAACACCAAACTCAATACAGCAAGTTCAAAAATCCATTTGCTCTTTTAGGCTTCACTGCTTCCCTTTGTGGCTTTTTGATGTTAAAAGAATATTTACACTCTGGTCCCTTCCAAAGAGGAAAAACTATACAACTGAGGCCCAACCCATGATACAAGAGGCACTGTATTACTAAAATATGCAGTAGTGATCACTATTACCATACAAGGCTGCTTACATTCTTACTGGTAAACTTTTATTACCTTCTAAGTTTTCTAAAAGGCTGCCAAACATCTTGAACTTCATGGAATGATTACAAAGCTTTGCAAATCCAAGCTTCAGATTCTGCTTTGCAATGGGCTTAAGTATTTAATAGTTTTGTTAGTCTTTCAGCTATGGTAACAATATTCAGGCTACATATTTTTAAAAAATTACCTTTGATTTTTGTGGTTTAGGAACTAACAGCCTCTTAACATCTGCACATATTCCTCCCCACAACTGTTTAAATAATAGTTGAGGGGAAAAAAATCCCTCTTACTTTTGACCTCTAATCTGTACTATTCCTTTCATGCCTTTTTCTTTACAATGCTGTTCTTTTACCCTGTAAATCCAAAAATAGGGGGTTAATGCTTTCTTAATGCAATTGGAATAAAATGCTTCATTTTGGGGGTGCATTATGTTAAAAACATAGCTTTGAAAGGGTAGCTCCAGCAGCATCAGCCAGATGGGGGGTGGGGGTGGCGCTGGGGTTACAAGATTCAGAGTGATGAAAGGCGTTTTCCAGCATGGCAATGCAAGCTCTGCTCCCTTTCTATATATTTTCCGACATTGCACATTTTCCCCAAAGGGGCAGAACTTGTGCTAAGATGTTACTTTCTTCATTCTGACGGAAGCAGGAAGATCTGATAGATGTCACTAAGCAGAGCTTCCAAATTTGGTCTGCAAAACTCTTGAACATGACCGGCTGTGGAATTCTGGGAGTTGAAGTCCACACAACTTAACGTCGTCAAGGTTGGGAAACACTGATCTAGATGTTTAGGGCCCAGTTATGGTGGTATTATTATTATTATTCAAGGTATGATGTGGGTCTCATCAATGAAGAAATGCATCTAGTGGGACTGAGAAAAAGGGCCTTCTCCATGGTGGCTCCCTCCCTATGGAATCCCCCAGAGATAAGATTGGCCCCCACCTTGCTCCTTCTCTGGAAGGCCCTGAAGACGTGGTTTTGTCAGTGGGCCTGGGGTCCCCAGGTCAATTTGGAGCCGATCAAGTGTTCGTTTGAGTGTGTTTGTTGTTGCTGTGGGGGGGTGGGGCTTTTTTGTATTTGTATTTTAATCTTGTAAGCTGTCCGGAGCCACCATGTGTGAGTTGGGTGGCTATATAAATTTGCTTAAGAAATTAAAATTATTAAAATTATTATTTCAATTTATACAGCCACCCATCTCAAATGCCTGACTCTGAGTGATGAACAATGAATAAAAACAAAATAAAAACCTTATAACCAAATAATAAATAACATACATAGTAACTGAGATAAAACCAACCAACAGCAATTAACACAATTATAAAGAAGCTAAACTCTCCTGTGACAAAAGAGCTTTCTGGGTGCTTCTGGGACAATGAAAATTAAGTATAATGTAGTATATAATACTTTTTCTAATAGTCATATTAAATTACTACTTGGTAACAACTGTGGGCCACATATAAAACCTTAGGAGGCAAGCGTGATATGGCCAATAATCCAAACCACTGCAAGATGGCAGCCAAGAGTTAGAAAATCCTTTGCCTCTTACTGCCATCTAGTGGTCAGTTGGATTTTTGCAGCCCAGATCCCTCAGAGGTGGTCCTAGGCCCTCAACTTGTTCCTCTTTTTTATTAAAAAAAAAAGCTAGTGAGACTTATTTACTGCTGGGATAACACACACCAAATTCTTATCCTAACCACTGAATTCTAAGACAACTTTCTACATTTATTCCAAATGCTTCCAAAGGAAAGAATCCATTTTTACCCTTAGCTTTTAATTAATTAGGTTTTCATAGGAATTTCTGCAAACATGAAGCAATGCAACATTTTTATGAAGTTAGGCATTCAGAGACAGAATTGCACCTTGCCTGATCTTTCAGGGAACAATTCCCGTTGTAAATATTCCTTTACTTGGCAGTGAGAATGTTTACAGGTTTTATTTTAAATTGTGCAGTCCGCTTTCTACCTCTCTCTGAAATCTTTTTATGTCTAGTTAAAATGATACTAAAACTTATTTATTTTCACTTGGGGGTAGGGCTATCATTGTTGGTCTGCACACACACAGTAAAAATTAACTCTTTGTTGTCATCTAGTGGTCAGCTGTATGTATGTTTCTCATAGCCTTAATTTTGAGTGTCATAAAAACACAGCACATGTTTGGTTATTTTTATGTTTTAATGGTATTTTTACAACCAGAGACTTTCAGCTGTAAAAATCAGGCATGCTGACCTTGAGGGGTCAGGATGTTTTAAAAGATAAACTCTCGGTCCTTTAAAAATACTATTCAGACTCTGGCAGTTTCATTAAATCGATGAAATATGTGTGCAACACACACTCCATCCCTTACATACACAGGTGCATATGATAGGGGCAGAGTTTACATTTCAGTGTCATGACAAAATTCCATTATTTGTTCCACTAAAAAACCTTATAATTTGTCAAAAAAAAAGTTTTTTCAGTACCTTCAAGTCATTGTTTACGCCTGGTAACTGCCTGGACTAGTCCCTGCACTTTTCTTGGCAAGAGTTCAGAAGATGTTTGCCATTTCCTCCTTCTTAGGGCTGAGGGAGAGTGACTGGCCCACGGTCACCCAGCTGGCTTTGTGGCTAAGGCAGGACTCAAACTCATGGTCTCCTGGCTTCTAGCCTGGTGCCTTAACCCAGTATTTCTCAACCTTGGCCACTTTAAGATATGTGGACTTCAAGTCCCAGAATTCCCCAGCCAGCACTAAACTGTCAAAAATTACTGCATTTTTATTACATAATTGCAGCTCGCCCTCTTATTTACTGTAATCTCAAATAATTATTTTGAATGGAATTATTACTGCCTTTGGTGGGAAAAAGCAGTTACTTTTAAAGAGCCCAGCTCTGACCTGCAAAGTGTTTCCAGTTAGCTGCCCTGATCTGGTTCCTTCCAAATATATTAAACTAAATTCCCATTCAGTTCCGCTACTGGATTGGAACAACCGCTCAGAGTCCCCCTTCAGGGGAAGATGGGTGGTAGTTTAAATTTGAGAAATAAATAAAAACAAGAATCTTTTAGAAGGATGCTGAAGAGTGGAAAAAGTTGGCTTTTTTCAGTCAATGGCTGAATTCACCCATATCTTCCATATCCTGTATTGAGTATAGCATTTATTTCAGTGATGGATACTTGAATTCTAATATATTAACCATAAAATTATTATTATTAATAATAATAGTAAAAATAATAATAATGGTGCAGTTTCAATTAGTCTCATGCAGTTTGGTCATAAGGAACAACACCAACCCTACCATTAGTTAGAGTTAGGTGATTGCTAAAGCAGATTTTAGATATGATGGAAGGCAGGCAATTGTTTATTTTTATTGGCAGGCATGAGAAGAAATATCCAAGAATGGCATGGCATCATATCCAAGGCTTTGGCGGGCACAAGCGATATGGTCCTGAGTTATAGTGGATGGTTAGAATACCAGATGCAGATTAGGGAAGGCCTGGTTTAAATCACACTCAGGTTCCATAACTCATGAGAAGTTCTGGGTGAATAATTACTTCTCATACTGATACCTCATTGGTCAGAGCATAAAAGAAGTGAAGAGTGGGATAAAACGCTACATGACGTTTTGAGGAGTGGGATGTAATATGAATAATAATTCAGTAAAGGCTAGGATTAAATTCCATCATAAAAATAAAGGTAAAGGTTCCCGTTTAGTCGTGTCCGACACTAGGGGGTGGTGCTCATCTCCATTGGCCGAAGAGCCCAGGTTGTCTGAAGACACTTCCGCGGTCATGTGGCCAGCATGATAGTCATGTTACCTTCCCGCCGAATTGGCACCTATTTATCTACTTGCATTTGCATGCTTTCGAATTGCTAGGTTAGCAAGAGCTGGGCCGAGTGTGGGAACTCACTCCGTCACACGGCGCTTGGGTCTCGAACTGCCAAACTTGCAACCTTCTGGTCGACAAGCCTAGCATCTTAACCGCGGAGCCACCATGCCCAAATTGCGTCATAATTGCATCATAATTTGTACAAATACAATGCTCTGCCTATTATGGAGTATCATGCAGGATCCAGTATGCTTTATTCTTTTTTTGCTATAAATATCTTGTCAGACCGGCTGAAGAAGAGGGCACTGATTATTTAAGCTTCTTGTTTTGTTAAAGCAAGCAGGGGCATTTTGGTGGGGTGGGGGTGGGTGAGAGAGGAGGTGTCAATAAAGTCAGAATCACAGCTGAGACTGCATGATTGAAACCCTACCCATTTTTTAAAAGAGTCACATGAGCTACCTTGATGTTTTTGACCCAGATGCCCCTGAAAGCTACCAACGTGAGTTGGTTAACTGTTGAGCCTAAGATCGGTTTATACTTTGAAAGCTAGAAATGAAAGATGAGAAACTGTTGATTTCTCTGCAGAGTTAGCACTCTGATCTGTGCTAACATCTTAACCGCTGAGCCACCATGCCCAAATTGCATCATAATTTGTACAAATACAATGCTCTGCCTATTATGGAGTATCATGCAGCATCCAGTATAGCCCTAGGCATATATCCACCAATGGCCAGAAATATAACCAAGCCCTTGGCTGGGGGAGCTGCATTGGATGCCAGCTTCTTTCAGGGTGCTGGTCACTACGTGCAAAACCCTGAAAGGCTCAGGGCTTGCGTATCTACATGGCCACCTTTCCCAGATGGCTTCTGTCAGGCCAATTGGGACAGTCCCAGAACACCTGCTGACGGTTCCCTCCTTTCATAATGGTGTGAGTTTCTGTCTTCCTTTGGAACAGCTTGCCCCCCATCTCCCCAAGGTGAGGATGGCTTCCTCTGGTGGCTTTCTAGAAGCTTGCAAACGCTTGGTTGTTCTGGAAGGCCTTCAGTGATTAACATGCACCTATCAGCACTGGAGTGCATTTTTCAGATTTTGCATTTATAATTAGTAGTAATTTTAATTCTAGTATCTGTAGATCACTTGGGTCTGCTTGGGTTAAGTCAGGAGATAAATCACATAAATACAATAAATGCATCTAGACCAGGAACACATCTCTTTTGAGAGTGAGGCCCACACTTGGCCTTTGGGGGCAACACTCTCAAGAAAAGTGTATTCAGGACAGAAACATGGATAAAATTAAGTTGAAGTCAATAGGGTTAGTCTCCATGAATTGACTAATCACTCTTCCAGTATATTACAAATTATAGTTGGGGGCAGTTTCTGGAGAGCTTTGGCACTACACTGAGGGTCATATCAATGCCTGGAGATTCTGGTCCTGCAGCCATGATTTAGGCTCTCACACCCTGATTATCTGTATTTGCAAAGACATCTATGGCTGTACTATAGCGTTAATACAAAACTAAGAAATGAGCATTCATTTTTGTCATCTGCTGTATCTTGAGGTATGAGAGACGGTCACTTTTTTTCTTTTGAGCTAATATGCAAAATCATCTTAACATTAAGAGATGAAATATACAAAAAGTATGCTGGTGAAACTGTTGAAGAGATCTAGATGAAACTATGTAGGGTTAATATTATAGAAATGGACTGTTGTACCTCTCTCTCTCATTCTGTCAAAATAAATAAATAAATAAGCAAGCAAGCAAGCATTTTTTTAAAAACTGAACCTAGAATTGACTCAGATCAAAACTTGGATTGTGTATATATTACAGTCACTGAATGTTAATGGTACATCTGATTTGCAACTATTGTAAAACTTCAACAACAGATATGTTTATAGGTCTATGGGAGCACTTATCTAGGCAACTACTATTAAGGGTCTAGAGTTATGAAACAGGAAACCGGTCGGCTTTTTTTTTATGTCGAAGTATAAAGCTTCAACTTATTTAACAAGCTCTTTTTTACCTTTGAACCCATCACCCCCTGCTGGAATAGTATGCTCATTACAATGGCCAAGACATAAAATGAAATACACAATTTAAACCTAGGAAATCTTAATCCCGGCAAAATATTTTATTTGCGAGCATTTATTATATGCATACAGAGTTCTTTAGTTTTAGAAGAGTTGAGTTGAATGAGTTTACAAGGTTTACACAGCCAACCTCCCCCCTCCCCCCCAATCTTTTGTGTGTATCTTCCTACATTTAGCATGCTACTAATTACATCACACTAAGTCAAAGCTTGGTACATAGCACTGAGTCAGCCCAGTGGTTAAACCAGGTTGTATATTTCTTATACAAACTGACAGCTGCTCTCCAGAATTTCACATAAAGGAACCGACCAGTCCTACCCAGAGACCAAGCCTGAAAATCTTTTGTACGCAAACCAGAAGTTCTATTAATGAAGAACATTTTCAACACAATCCTAGTTGTTACTAAGCTTTCACTCCTCAAAAGAATGCCAAATGAGAGATGTGCTGAGCAGATATAAAACTAGGTAGTTTCTTGGTTCATCCACTTCAATTTCAGGTGCATACATGTATAATTCACCAAAAACAGGTTCAGGAGTCCTTGATTTTTCTGTATCACATTAAAACTTCTGGGAATATATCATGGCTGCTGTCAACCTGAATCCTTGAGAAAGTATGCCATGATGAGGATATCACTGACTAGAAGACAAACTGGTAAGGCTGTTCCTCACCCTTTCCTCTACCCTCTCAAATGCTCCTTGCAATCTCTCTGATGGTCTTTCTCTCTGTGATTACACACTTAGACGCATGCACATGGTTCATTCTAGGCAGACAGGCACATGCCCAAAGAAATCAGTACGCTGTATGTGGTTTGCTGATCGAGTCCAGGAGCACTCCTAGAAACAAAGTATGCAGGGAGCTGGCACTTTGTTTGGCAAAAGACTAATTTCCCATTTATGTATATTATTATTTTAGTTAACAGCTGATTGAGAATCAGACACGATTGAATGGATTAAAAAAGAATGTATGAGGGAGAGGACAGAGATGTGCTTGCTGTATCTTGTCCTGCAACTCTATATTTGTTGCTGGGCAAACGTTAGCAGTTGTAAGCCTTCTTCACTCAAGTAGATTTGCCAAAGCTTCCACAAGTGGAGTTCTAAATCACAAGAGAACCTGCTTGCATACAGCAAACATCACATTGCTAAATACCCCTTGCAGGGTATATGAAGAGGGAAAAGGATCTGGAAATTAGGGGGTGGTCAGCAAACATGGCCTCTGTTCTAGCTTCAGAGGCAATTTACACTCTATGTGAATGAAGGTTCTCCATATGGCTTTCCTTTTTTGACTTAACTTGCATCAGCAGTATGGCGCAAGGGGAACTAACAAACCCAGAGAGTTACTGCAAAGCATAACAGAGCAGTTTGATTTTTTGGACTTCCAAAAGTCACTTGGAATTGTGCAACCCATGTCCTCATCACTCAGGGAATTAATTACAGCTCTTGATTTTTTAAGAATGCTGCAGGAAAGAGTAATATACAAGAAAAAAGAGCTTGTGCTAATGAAATTTTTAAAATCCTGGGTTCGCTGGTACAACAATTACATAAAATCAAATCATTAATCTGGGGGACAAAAGGCAACTGGGTCCCTATTACTAAAGGCCTTCGTTGCCCAGGGCAAACTGACCACACTCAACAACAAACCAACCTCCCAAAAAGACAGGATGAAAAGACTTCTGCATTCTTACAAGCTTTCAGTCCAACAAATTCACATTCTAAGCCTAAAGAGCAAAACGTGTCCTTATGCAAATATTGAAAAATAACAACAAATGTAAAGACTTTTACCCCCAAAACCCGTTGAAAGTTAAATGAAGACACTTCTGAGTCAAGCTCAACTACTTCTCTGGCTGAGGTGAATGAGAACCCAGGTCTAGAGATATGCATGTCCATACGTACTCTGAAGCACCAGTTTCCCTTCAGATCTGAAGCACTGGAAAGCCTTAATGGGTCCATTGAGATTGTTTTATTGGCAACAATACAGCTGGTCCTTTCCTTTTTCCAGGATATTTTTTTCAATGTCCAAGTCTAGCCTACAGTCCTGGAATTTCATCACTGTCTCCCACACAGGTACTAATCTTGCTTGGTACTGCTTAATGTTTTTCAGCATCAGCTGGAATTGGTAAGTGCTGCCACCTGTTGTGGCAATGAGAGCTAGAAGGCTTTTGAAAGAATCAGCCTAATTACTGTATGCTTGAGGGCAACTGCATGCTAATGCAAATATCTATGCCCAACTGTACTGCAATACTCTAAAGGCAAAGGGTTGGAATGTTATTGCACCCTTTAAAATCTCCCTGAGCGAATAAAAACATCAAAAGTGTATTTCCTACGCTATGCTATAATGGCACATGCAGGGAGATGCAATAAATGGAGTACTAAATTCTAAGTGCTCTGCTTGTGTGTGTGTATGCATATATTCATGGACTCTAAAATAGTACGATGCAGTATGAGATTCATACTATAGAGATACTATTAGTGTATTTTATTAGCTGACAAGTGTGGGAATTTTAACACAGCACATTTGAAGGCACCAGGTTGGGAAACGCCAGTATAAAACATAATGTTTACAACATATCCAATCAATATTTTGTTACTGAAGAATCTGTATAATGTCAAATAGAAATTAAAAAAAACAACTGAGGACTAGAAGAGAAGAGTGCAAAGCCCATGGTCTTCCAGATATTGTGGGATTCCAACTCTCATCAGAATTCACTCTCATGGCCAACAGCCATTGATAATGGGAAATACAGCCCACCATTTAGTGGCCTTAAGGTGACACATCCCTCCATAGCAGTGTTTCTCAACCTTGGCAGCTTGAAAATGTGTGGAGAATTCTGGGAGTTGAAGTCCACACATCTTCAAGCTGCCAAGGCTGAGAAACACTGCTCCATAAAATAATTTTTGAAGTATATGAATACACTGAGGTCCCTATCTTGAGAAACATCCTGCAACAAGAAATCATGAGCACTGAGAAGTGCGTAAGAATTAAAATCATAAATGATCGAGTTAGCAATACAAAAATCTTTGGATTCTGCCATTTAATACTGTTGATTTTGTTTTTAAAATGCCCCAATACAGTAGACATGCAGAGGACTTTGAAATAAGGCAAAACTCGGTTTCACAGCTTGATTCCCTTCCCATTAGGACATCATCTTTTTCTTGCACTCCACTGAGCAGAAAACCATTCCTTCTACCGGCATGAACTTCTGGCCAATCAGACACTTGCTGCAGCAGGAGCACAGAAAGCACTCTGTGGTTGCGTGCCAGTTGAAGCTGTTATAACTCACACGCTGAACTTCTGGGTCAATAGCATTGTGGCAGCCTTGGCAGACCTGGGGAATAAAGGAAACCAACACTCATTTCTTTCAGAGTTTGAAAGGTAATGAAGCTCAGAATATTTAACACAATATAGCCATAATTGACCAGTTGAAATTAGTCAACTTTTCTAGATCTAGGCCACAAAAATGCCAATGATCTCATTACTTGTAGTGTACTTGAATGCATGTGTATGTTTAGCATCTCAGTTCTTCCCCCTTGCAACAACACCATCTCGCACCACATTAAACCGATGTGAAGACTGCTTCACATTCAAAATGCTCTCTGAGGATAGTCTAGTTCAGACCTAAATTTAGTGCAGGATTTGAAAGTTATGGTTGGTCAAACAACCTATAGTGTTTTGATTCGAAGTTAAACCACAATGGGTGGTTTCCTAGTTGGGGTGGAAGCTCAGAAATGGAATGGATAATTTTTAATCAGCATTGTATAAATACCACAGTATCGAAATAATACAATGTATGATGTAAGCTTTACAGCAATATCATCACCATCATCACCATCATTGGAATGGATACTGCACTGATCACTCTCATAATGATCCATTATGAGGGTAGTGTGATCCTCCTTGTCCTGCTAAATACTTCAGCATCTGATATTATCAACCATCACATCCTGCTGAGTCATTTGCAAGGGTTGGTAATAGGGAGAATGTTTTACAGTGTTTCTGCTCCTTCCTTCCTAATTCCAGTCATTCATTGCTGGGGAAGAGGATCAAGACCTTGCGCATCCCAGTATGAGGTTTCCCAGGATTCAGCCCTTTTCCCTATTTTGTTCAAGATCTACATGATACATTTCTATCTTAGGTGAAAGAACAGGTGCCTGGAGGCTGTTAAGGGTCTGCACAGGGAATATCAACCAAGTAAGATAGAGTATTTATTAAAAAGCTGGCTGCTTCCAGGACACTCCTTCTGAAAGGACAGGCTTGCAATAGCCTGGACTAATGACTATTGCAGGAAGAGCAGGTGGAGGCCATGGCTAAGAAACCCTTTGCCCAGTTTCAGTGGATGAACCGGTTCCAGCCGTTCCTGGAACAGAGGGTGCTGGCCATGGCACTCATATCCTTGTCAAGACTTGACTCAAATACTGCAATGTGGTCTACACAGGACTGTACTCTTGAAGACTCTGGAAACTTCAAACAGTGTAGGATGCAGCTGCCCATTTGTCAACAAGCCACACCTATCACTGTCACATTAATCTGGTACTACTGTATAGGGGTTGCACTGGCAGCCAATTCAAGGTGCTAGTTATAATCTTTAAAGCCCTTTATAGTTTAGGACCTGATTATCTTTCAGACTATTTACTCTAAGTAGAATCTGCCTGCAATATATTCAAGCAGGGAAGGCATGTCATGAGTTTCCAGCAGGAACATGGAGATGAAATTGGCCCCTTCCCTGAGAATGTTTAGAAAACTTAATCATGACTGGCTGTTTCTGAAAGCCTTTGAGGAATGAAAGAATTGTGAGGTTAGAAAGTTTACTTCACTTTTCAGATCTTCACCCCCATGGTCTGTATTACATATCATCTCTTTGCATCCAGGTTATTTTCTAGTACAGGAATTCTGTGAGCCAACAAAACACAGACCGAAGAATTTTACATAGGCAACAGAGGACTGGGCTGTTCCTCTACACACATGCACTCACCCTTTTCTGGCCCTGTATATACATTATTGCTTAGTTTGTGCTTTTTTGGGGCCCTCATTCATTAATTCATTAATGTGGCTTTAGGATGCTTCAGCATGGCTGACTTAAAGCTGCTCACCAAAGTCAGAGTACAAAATTGTAACATAAAAAATAAATATCACAATAATTGTATACTCATCAAACCTAGATTGCAAACCAAAAATTGAAGATCTGAAAAGTCACCCTGCAAATTCAGAGACTGAACACCTGCAACTCAACAACATACATCTGTAATATACCTTACATTTGTGATCATCTATCCTTCAAAGCTGAACATTTATTGCTGGACAGTATTATTCTCTGATCTTCATATTTATTTGGCATGCTTACTTGCTTTTGCTCTGAATTTGCTCTAAAGCAATTCTAAACATAGCAATGACTTAATCTGTTTCACTGAGATAAATTCTATTCAAGATGACATTGTACACAGAACAAGATTTTTGCATATGGAAATAGCTGCTTTGCTCGGTGCTTCAAAGAAACTTCTGCTTGGATACCACATTATATAAACTGAAATCCCTATGCTATTGCTTGGCTGAATAAGCCATTAACTATGCTATAGTTGTATATGGACCTATGAGTTCCTTAATATAAAAAGGCACAGCTGAGTCATAGTAGATGAAACCTAACCACAAGAAGGAATACTTGACAAGATTTAAAACATTTAAAATTATTATTATAGTTGAGAAAAATCATCACATAAATTTAATATTAAGGTACAATTCTAATATTATTATTTTGTGGGATTATCTACATGCAAATCCCACAAAATGCAATAGAACTGATTTCTCAGTAGATCAAAACACTTACATGAGCAGTCAACAATTCATTCCTGTCAGATCTATTAGAACTAAGTGCCACTGAATTCAATAGTGCTTACTCCTAAGTAACTTATTGGGAATAAGAACTTCAACTTAAAGTTCCTGCCAACCTCTGATGCTTACGTATGTATATTCAGTTTTACAGTTCTTCTGGAATAATAAATTGCAGCAATATGATGGTTTCATTTCCAATAGACCAGAATTATTGAGAATTCTGGTTCATCATTCACAAATGCTACTGACCACCTCCTCTCATTTACCAACAGGAGCAGCTAAAGAGGAAGCAAACACTTCCTGTTACATATGAATCCTAGATTCTTACTTCTCTAATGAATCAAGGTCAAAGTATATCTTTGGATAAGACCCTGAGGATAAAGGAAGTGATAAACCAGATATCTTATATTACTTCTGCTTCACAAACTGGTGGGATATTTTAAACAATAAGATAATGGTTATTAATTTAAGACACCATACTTAACATTTCTTGGGGAGGACCACAGGGGATGCAGCAATGATGCAAAGTGAGCAACAGCATGTTAAGAACATGGGGGCCAGGATTTTCTGATTTTCTTGGTTTGGGGCAGGGGATTTGTTTTCCCACTCCATATTAATCATATCTGAAGGCTTATATTACAGTTTTCTTGAGTTTCCTATCCCAAAATAGAGGGGAAACTGTTGTTGATTTTCAGGAACTGTGTTCAGAGGGAGTTTTAGGGATCACACAAGATCACTGGGGTTCAACTTGCCTACCCTGTTCTGCATTCTTTGTAGTATTTACAGAGCATGCTCATATTTATAGGCATACACACAGATGCTCCCATAAAGAACACAGGAAGTTCTTTTGATTTACAGTATGTCCTACCTTTCCTCCAGGAGCTCATGGAGTCTTACATGGGGGTCTTCTTTCGTTTTTATTTTCATAACAGCAAGTCTGTGAGTAGGCTGGACTGAGAAAAAAATTGCCCCCAAATCACCCAAAGTGTTCTCATGGCTGAAGGCCACCTTGGGACTCAGTCTTCCTGATCCTAGACCAGTGCCTTAACTGCTACAGAACGCATAGTGTGTCAGACCACTGGTCCAGAATCATCAATACTTGCTAGTTAGTGGCTCTCCAGGACCTCAGGCAGGAGTTTTTTCAACCCTACCTAAAATTGAAATTGAACTTGGAACCATCTGACTGCAAAACACATGCCTTACTACTGAGCCATAGCCCTCCTTACTTCAGAGTTGTGCCCAGAACACCATACAAGGAAAACTAGAAATTAATAATCACATTGTTGATGTTAGAGCACTTGCTCCACTCTATAAATTCTTGTATGCTGCAGGAATAAGTCTCATCTTGTTTCTTCTCATCCAGACCCTTACAGTTGCCTGGCACCTAGTCAGAATTTCCACTGAATTCCTATCCAACCCAGAATGGTGATGTATAATTAGGTATCATAGCATAGAAATGATCCTGTAAGCTGAACTGAGATATGACCTTGCCCAACAGCTTCATATAGAGGTTGAATAACAGGAGAGAGAGGGTGACCAACTGTCTGGACAACCACTCCTCCCCATTACCATCAATTGGTATTGCCTGCTTAGGAAGGAGTGGAAACACTATAAAACCATGCCTCTGACCCTCAACACTTGCAGGCAGTCCTGGAGGATAGTGTGGGTGACAGTAGTCAAAGCTATCAAAAGCTCTAAAATGACCAGAAGGGGTACACTCCTACATCAAAGTCCTGATATAGGTCATCTACTAGGTGACCAGTGCACCATTTCTGCTCCATGCCCAGAATTCCTATTCTGAATCCTGAATGAAAAGCGCCCTGATAATCTGGTTCCTTTACAGGTATCTGTACTGGAGTACCATCACTTTCTCAAAAACCTAAAGGGGAAGATTGAAAATCAGCTATCAGTTCTACATTCTATATTATTGTATTATCTTAATTACAGTATGCCATCAAAAAGATATACAGTGTGTAAGATTGTACTGTCTCTTATTTTTCTCCTGGAGAATGGTATTTCAAGGAACTATTCCTGAAACAAGGTTCTGGGAAAGCCCATTTAAATATGTAACTTTACATAGTAGTTATATATTCCAGACAAAGCCAGACTTTCTTACCACAGCATGGTTCTTCACATAGCAGGGTTTGCAGATGGGCTTTTCATTAACCATGACATAGATTTCTCCAGCCAAGACACAGTCACAATCAAAACAGCAGAAATGCTTCAGATGCCAGTTTTGACCTTCAGCTTGTGTATACTCATTGTTGAAAATAAGCTACAGGAAAGACAAAGTTATCGGGCTCATATTAATCTAGTTGCACAATTAGTTCATCTGCTGTAGTAGAAGAAAATAAGATATACTTCCTGCATGCCCTGGTGTAACATCAGCTATTTAATACTTAGCATTCTTTAAACAAAACTTTATAGGGTCCCTTTTAAAACCAGTGAAAATAAAGATCAACCAGACTATCCAGGGAAAAAATAACAAATTATTTTTATACAGGGGTAAAAGACTGTAGCTTTCCAGTACCGCTCCTGGTGTTTCTGGGAATTTTAGCGTGGCAACATCTGATGCATTGAATTGGTTTTGCAGAACTGAATTCTCATTGAACTGATACTAGGATAATTGGTCTATGAGCCATACCATCTACACAGGAAGAAGGCATGTAACAGAAGTAAGAGAGGCACACATCAGGTTGAAGAATACCTGGACTGAGTTATAGCTAGGACAAAGCCTACTTATGAGCTTTCTGATGGACTACAGAATAGCTCTCAATTCAAAATAGCATTTCACTGACATAAGCTCAGAAAAGAAATTCAGGGGCTTTTTAAGGCCACTGTTCATAATGATTGCATCACAGTTGTGAAATTTATCTATGGAACCTAATAAGTCTGTCCATATCAGGAAAACTGTTTACTTGGATTTTGGCTAAGTTGATAAGAATTCATAGTCCTTGGGGATAGTCAAGGAAGATGTCAATTCAGTATTCAGCAGCGTTAGGGGAGGGAGGGGGGAATTCCATGCTAGGATCATTGTGAAAAGCAGTGAAAAATAAAAATGAGAACATTGCAATGGCAATAAAGAAAGCTATGATATGTTTGCATCTGAAATACCATGTACATTTAAAAAAGGATATAATAGAAATGGGGAAAAACGCAGAAGATGACAATCAACATTATTGGGGTTTTAACACCTTCCCTATGAGAATAGAATGTCTGGGATTCTTTGGGTTGGGAAAAAGTGACTGACAGAGAATCTGACTGAGATGTATAAAATAATGTAAAATACAGAGAAGGTGGAGACAGAGAAGTTTTTTCTCCCTCTCTTCAAACATGAGGACTAGAGTCATTCAATGAAGCTGAATGGAAGGTTTAGATAAAAGAAATCACTTCTTCACACAGTGCATAATTAACCTGTGGAATTCATTACCATAGGACCTGGTAATGGCCATTAATTTGGATGTCTTTAAAAAGGTAAAGGTTTCCCTTGACGTAAAGTCCAGTCGTGTCCGACTCTAGGGGGCGGTGCTCATCTCCGTTTCTAAGCCTTAGAGCCAGCGTTGTCCGGAGACACTTCCGGGTCATGTGGCCAGCATGACGACTCGGAACGCCGTTACCTTCCCGCCGAAGCGGTACCTATTGATCTACTCACATTGGCATGTTTTCGAACTGCTAGGTGAGCAGGAGCTGGGATTAACAACGGGAGCTCACCCCGCCGCGCGGTTTCGAACCGCCGACCTTCCGATCGACAGCTCAGCGGTTTAACCCGCAGCGCCACCGCGTCCCTTGTCTTTAAAAAGGCAGGGGATAAATTCATGGAGGATACTGTAGATATCCAAAGGGCTATTTGTCTGTCCTCTGGCCATTCTGAGAGGAAAAATGCTGCAATGAAATGGGCCTTGGCCAGATCCAGGAGGGCTGTTCTATCAAGAAGGTTCCTAAAAGCCTCCTAGGCAAATGGCCCATGCTCCATTTGCCAAAATTCAGCTGAATCCAATCTTCATTATGATGGCTTCTATGCCTCATTTTCTACTTCATTCAGTGCTGGCTGGTAGTAGCAAAGAATGCCTCTGAACTCAGGAACATGAGCACACACATGGTAGTTAAGGTCAACCTATGAAACTATTTGAAGAATTAAAGGAATTAATTTGCCAATGGAATTCAAAGGTGCATAGAGAGACTTAACTTTTTTTTCTCTTTGTACAAAAAGACGCTAGATGCTAGAATTGCTAAGGAGAACCATCACGCTCAGATGCTGACCAGAGGATATTGTTATGTCTGCTTGGCATCTGATGGCCAGTCTCGGGGGATAGAAAACTGGGCAAAAGGGATCCTTGCCTCATAGATCATTAGTTATTCTAGGCACTAAAGGACAACCAAGGAGAATCTTGCTCACCTCATCACATCCAGCACAGCGGGGTTTTTCACTGTCACAGTAGTGTCGGCCACAATAGAGTTTCCCATTTTTCCAGAAATAGATCATATCTACCAGGAGTTCGCTGCAGGTGCAGCAGACAAAACAAGCAGGATGCCAGAGTTTGTCATATCCAGCCCGCTCAGCATACACAGCTGGGTCACCTTCTTTCATATTTTGGTTGCACCGGAAGCAGAACTGCAAGGAAACCACAAAGTCACACTAGGGGAACTGAACTATTTCAGTTCAGTTCAGTTTAAGTGGGGAACTGAACTATTATTTATTAATTTACTTATTAATCACATATGTAGGCCACCCACTCAGAACAACTCTGAGTGGTGTATGGCCTAAAAATATAAAAAGTTAGTACAAGCACCAAAATGTGAAAGGGAAAAGATGTTCAAATTGGGTGATAATAAACACAACAACAGCTAAACCAACCTCATCGGTGTTACCTTAGCCCACTTCCCGGGGAAAGAGTCAGGTCTTTAAGGATTATCTAGAAAAGATAATTGAGGCTCAGGGCTCTTGGGGGGGCTGCTGTTCCAGAGGTCAGGTGCTACAACAGAGGAGGCACACTTCCTAGGAACCATTAAACGCTGCTGCTTAATAGTATCTTATAGGATGGGCAGACACCATGGGACAAAGATGGTCCCTCAAGTAACAAGGCCCTATGCCACAAAGGGCTTTATAGATGACAAATACCACCTTGAATTGCATCTGGAAGCCTGAGGGTAACCAGTACAGCTTGCATAGCAGAGTTGTTACATAAGCATGTTGTGGCTTGGCCATAACATGGCCATACCAGTAGCACCCTCCGCAAAGGATCGTTACCTTGTCGTGGTGCTGGAGCTTGAGCACCTCAATGATGCCATGAGCTAAACCGTGAAGGGCCACCCAAGACGGGAAGGTCATGACAGAGAGGTCAGACTAAATGCGATCCCTGGGGAAGGTAATGGCAACCCACCCCAGTATTCTTGCCGTGAAAACTAAATGGATCAGTACAACCAGAGATATGTCGGTATACCATCGGAAGATGAGACCCCCAGGTCGGAAGATGGTCAAAATGCTACTGGGGAGGAACAGAGGATGAGCTCAACTAGCCCCAGTCGTGATGACGCAGCTAGCTCAAAGCCGAAAGGACGGTTAGCGGCCGACGGTGCTGGTGGTGAACGGCGAATCCGATGTTCTAAGGATCAACACACCATTGGAACCTGGAATGTAAGATCTATGAGCCAGGGCAAATTGGATGTAGTTATTGGTGAGATGTCAAGATTAAAGATAGACATTCTGGGCGTCAGTGAACTGAAATGGACTGGAATGGGCCACTTCACATCAAATGACCACCAGATCTACTACTGTGGACAAGAGGACCACAGAAGAAATGGAGTAGCCTTCATAATTAATAGTAAAGTGGCTAAAGCAGTGCTTGGATACAACCCAAAAAACGACAGAATGATCTCAATTCGAATTCAGGGCAAGCCATCTAACATCACAGTGATCCAAATATACGCCCCAACCACAAATGCTGAAGAAGCTGAAGTAGAGCAGTTCTATGAGGATCTGCAGCACCTACTGGACAACACGCCTAAAAGAGATGTTATTTTCATCACAGGAGACTGGAATGCTAAGGTGGGCAGTCAAATGACACCTCGAATTACAGGTAAGTATGGCCTGGGAGAACAAAACAAAGCAGGACATAGGCTGATAGAATTTTGCCAAGACAATTCACTCTGCATAACAAACACTCTCTTCCAACAACCTAAGAGACGGCTTTATACATGGACTTCACCAGATGGACAACACCGAAATCAGATTGATTACATCCTTTGCAGCCAAAGGTGGCGGACATCTGTACAGTCGGTAAAAACTAGGCCTGGAGCTGACTGTAGTTCAGACCATGAACTTCTTCTTGCACAATTTAGGATCAGACTAAAGAGATTAGGGAAGACCCACAGATCAGCTAGATATGAGCTCATGAATATTCCTCAGGAATATGCAGTGGAGGTGAAGAATAGATTTAAGGGACTGGACTTAGTAGATAGGGTCCCGGAAGAACTCTGGACAGAAGTTGGCAGCATTGTTCAGGAGGCGGCAACAAAATACATCCCAAAGAAAGAGAAAACCAAGAAGGCAAAATGGCTGTCTGCTGAGACACTAGAAGTAGCCCAAGAAAGAAGGAAAGCAAAAGGCAACAGCGATAGGGGGAGATATGCCCAATTAAATGCAAAATTCCAGAGGTTAGCCAGAAGAGATAAGGAATTATTTTTAAACAAGCAATGCGCGGAAGTGGAAGAAGACAATAGAATAGGAAGGACAAGAGACCTCTTCCAGAAAATTAGAAACATTGGAGGTAAATTCCAGGCAAAAATGGGTATGATCAAAAACAAAGATGGCAAGGACCTAACAGAAGAAGAAGAGATCAAGAAAAGGTGGCAAGAATATACACAAGACCTGTATAGGAAGGATAACAATATCGGGGATAGCTTTGACGGTGTGGTCAGTGAGCTAGAGCCAGACATCCTGAAGAGTGAGGTTGAGTGGGCCTTAAGAAGCATTGCTAATAACAAGGCAGCAGGAGAAGACGGCATCCCAGCTGAACTGTTCAAAATCTTGCAAGATGATGCTGTCAAGGTAATGCATGCTATATGCCAGCAAATTTGGAAAACACAAGAATGGCCATCAGATTGGAAAAAATCAACTTATATCCCCATACCAAAAAAGGGAAACACTAAAGAATGTTCAAACTATCGAACAGTGGCACTCATTTCACATGCCAGTAAGGTAATGCTCAAGATCCTGCAAGGTAGACTTCAGCAGTTCATGGAGCGAGAATTGCCAGATGTACAGGCTGGGTTTAGAAAAGGCAGAGGAACTAGAGACCAAATTGCCAATATCCGCTGGATAATGGAAAAAGCCAGGGAGTTTCAGAAAAACATCTATTTCTGTTTTATTGACTATTCTAAAGCCTTTGACTGTGTGGACCATAACAAATTGTGGCAAGTTCTTAGTGGTATGGGGATACCAAGTCATCTTGTATGCCTCCTGAAGAATCTGTATAACGACCAAGTAGCAACAGTAAGAACAGACCACGGAACAACGGACTGGTTTAAGATTGGGAAAGGAGTACGGCAGGGCTGTATACTCTCACCCTACCTATTCAACTTGTATGCAGAACACATCATGCGACAAGCTGGTCTTGAGGAATCCAAGGCTGGAGTTAAAATCTCTGGAAGAAACATTAACAATCTCAGATATGCAGATGATACCACTTTGATGGCTGAAAGTGAAGAGGAACTGAGGAGCCTTATGATGAAGGTGAAAGAAGAAAGTGCAAAAGCTGGCTTGCAGCTAAACCTCAAAAAAACCAAGATTATGGCAACCAGCTTGATTGATAACTGGCAAATAGAGGGAGAAAATGTAGAAGCAGTGAAAGACTTTGTATTCCTAGGTGCAAAGATTACTGCAGATGCTGACTGCAGTCAGGAAATCAGAAGACGCTTAATCCTTGGGAGAAGAGCAATGACAAATCTCGATAAAATAGTTAAGAGCAGAGACATCACACTGACAACAAAGGCCCGCATAGTTAAAGCAATGGTGTTCCCTGTAGTAACATATGGCTGCGAGAGCTGGACCATAAGGAAGGCTGAGCGAAGGAAGATCGATGCTTTTGAACTGTGGTGTTGGAGGAAAATTCTGAGAGTGCCTTGGACTGCAAGAAGATCAAACCAGTCCATCCTCCAGGAAATAAAGCCAGACTGCTCACTTGAGGGAATGATATTAAAGGCAAAACTGAAATACTTTGGCCACATAATGAGAAGACAGGACACCCTGGAGAAGATGCTGATGCTAGGGAGAGTGGAAGGCAAAAGGAAGAGGGGCCGACCAAGGGCAAGATGGATGGATGATATTCTAGAGGTGACGGACTCGTCCCTGGGGGAGCTGGGGATGTTGACGACCGACAGGAAGCTCTGGCGTGGGCTGGTCCATGAAGTCACGAAGAGTCGGAAGCGACTAAACGAATAAACAACAACAACCAGTAGCACCACCACATTCTGGACTAGCTGAAGCTTCTGAGTCTCCTTGGAGATTTGTTCCAGTTCCATTCTCAGGTCAAAACTCTTTAAGATAAGTACTAGGTTTTGAACATTCACTCAAAATAGAGTAATCAGCTTCATACTAGCTTCTAGATGGTGATCCCTATAGACTAGATTCACGGATTGCCTAATGAGGGTTGGTTTGCATTGAACAAGATTAAAAAATCCAGCTACTGTGCTTTGCAAGTCATGGATTATGGCTCAGTATATATGAACCAGATCATATGGCATGTTCAGCAAACCATGGTTAAAACAGAACATACGTTCATCCAGCCAAGGGATATCACATTAGGAAAAAGGAGCTATATGACAGGGAAACAACCTCCCACCCAAGGAATAGAGGAATGTGCTTCCCCTTTGATGTACTGAGATACTACATTATATTTCAAAGCTTTGCAGAACATAGAAAAGCAATAAGAGAGAAATAGGGGTATTTCCCACAGAGACTCACTTATCTCACTAACATCATGGCCAGTTAATGACACCTCAATAATTAGTTTCATTACAGAGGAAAAATTCATTCAATATTCATTAAAAAAACAGACAAAGGGAAATTCTACAGTGTATCTTAAGTACTGCAAATTTAAAAGAGGAAAAAATGTTACTGCTGTCAATGTTAAGAGTTTCCTCAAGGAGGAAGGGAAGATGATTTGACTCCATTACAGTTTCATGTATTTACACCAGAAATTTGGAAAATTCACTAGACCCAGATCAAGCCAGGCAGAATGGCTGCATAGGTGATAAGCCTTCAATTACAGAATAGTTCATGATTTAGCGTGGGATGGAAATTCTATGCCCCTCTTGTGGTTTAAACTACAACTTCTAGCAGACCAATCGTAAGGCATACTGGGAATTGTAGCTGAAGAATGTGTGGAGTGCTAGTTGCTCGCCATTCCCCCTTTGCAGATTGCATTTATCAGATTAGATTAATGAACAATGTGAGAAAGTCAACGATCGTATCTCAGAGGCATTGTGGGAGCATAAACAACTTTGAGTAGCAGGGACAATCTTTCAGAATGTCCTAGAAGCAATACATGAAATCTAAATAAACTCCAAAATTCTTTTTAATCTATGCCCCAGCTCATGTTTTATTTAAACAAATCTTCTAAATTAGTTGTAAATCAGCCTGCAGTGTAGCAAAGAGTCCAAAGACGCCAGGGGCTGACCGAACTAGTTTTATAACGGTTTGAACCCAGACATTAGAAAACATTTACCGGAAACAGACAAGAATATTGTTGAAATTTTCTGGCATGGTTGCGAAGGAAATTTAGAACACAACCACTTCTTTTTTTAAAATGAAGTCCGGTTTGTCATTATACACGAAAAGAACATACTACAGTTCATAAACGGATGTCTTTCGTGAATTCCCTATCTTTTGGAAATTTTAGAACCATGCGGTGGGCAAAAGTCCCTGAAACAGCTGAGGTTGTTCGCTGCCTTCCAGAAGACTTCCTATTACCTTCCAAAGGTGAGCACGCTTTCAAAAAAGGCACTAGGCTGTAACCATCCACCATTTTTATTTTCTAAGAAGGCTTATGACATTTATATGGGACCCAAAGGCATTCTTGGAAATAAAGATTCTTGGAGACAACATACCAGTGTCATTTTTAAGTTTTTAACAATTCCAAATATATATTTTTGAAAGTCTGATGGGACAGGAAGCCTGGTGGGAATCCAAAGAAGGTATCAACAGACAAACGGGGGCCACAGGCATCATACTGGGAACCCCATGTTATTCAAAAGGCCACAGTTAAATAGTTGTTTCTGACCCTGGATTGCCTCAATCATTCAAGATTTTAACATTTTAACTAGGCAGAGCACTCAGTCTGGATTTCAGAAATTGACAATATATTTAAATTAGGAAGCAGATGTTTTGGGTCTTCTCTTTATGGCCACTCTGGAGAAAGAGAAAGAATAGGAAGCGTCCAAAGCTCAGATTACGAGTTTCATCATATTTTTCCCCACCACAACCACGTGAGGGATGCTGGGTTGAGAGTGTCTCCCCATGAACATCAACAAACTGAGGGGGGACTTGAACCTGGGTCTGCATACCACAGTGGCTTTCTAGTGTGTATCTTTGCTTGGTTCACTGATTGAAACAAACAGTGAGGAAGCTGTTAAGTTCCATTTTAAAGTGGAGGCAAAACACCTTCCTTTTAAATTAACTGGGAAAAGAGGAAACAAGATTGGCTTTCTTTTGTTGGCTTCCATTCAGTGTTCAGCTTCCTCTCTCCCCCTCTTGGGAGATTTGTTTTCCTGCAGGGTTATCAGTTTTCCTCTTGAAAAACATTTGAAAAAAATAACACAGCACACTACTTTGGGGAACTAATGGCTCTAATCTAAATATAGTGCGCTCACCAGTAAAAGACAAAATATTGATCTCTATGCAGGTCTCCAGTTGGGCATGTTATATTAATATTTTTGTAAAAGCTCTACCATCTTCTACATGGTCGAATTGCTCTCTATTGCTACGCAGAAGATATTCTAATTATGAAGTGGATATTTTGGGTCAGCTTTAGAAAAAAAAAACTGAGGCTGTCTCATAGATGGTGGCTACCCTTGAAGGCATTTAAGCAAAGCCTGCACTGCTACATCTCGGATACTTGGTAAAAGAAAGATTCTTGCACTGAGCATGGGGCTAGACTAGGTGACCTCTAAGGTCATTTTTCCATTAAAGTCTAACCAATAGTAAAAATTGTCAGATTCCGCGCTTCCCTCTCCCATCGGTAACGTCCAATCGGAGACATTTATTTTTGTTCTCTTAATTTTAGTTTGCAGAAAAACTGTCATGAGTACTGATGGCGAGCAGGAGGGGGCCTCTATCCAGGGGGGAAACGCATGCGTAGTACTGAGGAATTAAGCAGCCATTCAAAGAGACACAGATCAGACCTGCCTTAACTTTTGGGGTTTATCTGTCTGGATTTTTCCCACGCTTCTTCAGTTTGTTAGGATTCTGTCTTATGTAGCAGCAATAAACACTAGAGACCTACTCCTCGTCTCAGCATGATTCCTGACTGTTAGGACAAAAACGCCATGAAAAAACAACATCTGAAGGGATGGGACTTTTTTTGGGGGGGGGGCAGGATTTTCTGCAAGCTAAAACTCCCATCATTGTTTTAAAAAGGTAAAAGTCATAATACATTAAGCCGTGAAGGCAGGATGCCCAGTACTGCAAGAGAATAAACCTCCAAATAATTTACTTTCATTGCTCTGCAGTTCTGCTCCTTTGTGTGCACACACTCACACCTACACGTGCACACGCATCAGCCACTTACATATTGCGTTCCTTTCTGACCAGCCAGTTTGTCTTCCATGGCTCCTACAGCAGTGGATGTTCCCCTCTCGCCATTTTTCAGGGCGTTCTTCTCCTCGGTTTTGCCTTCCACTTCACTCGGAAGCTTGACGTCGCCCACACCCAGTGCCTCGGTCTTGTATTTCTTCACAAACTGCTCCATCTGCTTCACCTCACTAGGTGTCAGCTCGTGGCACTTGGAAGGATCCTGGTCATGAGCAGGCAGCTGCTTGGCCAACTGTTTCTTTCGGTACTGAGCCCCTTCAGAGCCAGCCACAGGCTGCTTCTCCTTTGGCAGCATCTGCATGTAGTGCCTTGCCTAAAGAGTCAGGAGAAAGTGCTAGAATTAATGGTCCATGGGATTCCAGCTTTCTGAACAAAAAAGGAAAGGAGATTAGGAACGCTCTGCAGAAATTGCTAATCTTCAGGGGGAACGGACAGCAAGGTGTGGATGTGGAGATGAGTCACTTGGGACAAGGAGCTAATAACAGCCATGGCAGGATTTAGATTTAGATTTAGTGTGGCTTTCTTCCACTGCCGCTTCAGTACTAACACTGAAGACTTTTAGCTCTTAGTTAGCTTTTTAACCTAACTATGATTTGCTGTTGCTCTCCCAACAGAAAAAGGATTATTTTCCTAATGACAAAACATAACAAAACTGACAAATATCTGCACCGAGTTTCTTAAATACTCCCTAAAACCCAAACCCCTTAAGGTTTACAAGCTGCTTCTGTTTTAGATCACCCAGCATGACATTATATAAACTTAGGCTTGAAGCACTAAATGGAAAAAGAAAAATCCCAACGAAGCTATCCAACTATCTCATCTAGAAGAATCGTTTAATAAACCAGAGGGAGCTTTTTCTTTTGGTTGGCAACACTGAATTTATTCTGACCATATACAGTAACAGAAATGTGCATGCTTGAGTGCTTTTCCTCAGCCTTTAAAGATGACATACGTTTGTGGGTTTTTTCCCAGTGTGGTGTCCCATTTCTGGAAGTCATTTTCAAATGGTTCATTTGGGGATTCATAAATCATCCTAAGTGGCAGGTGATGTCTCCAATGTAATGCTTACTCCTAATATTAACACAAACTCTCTTCACTTTGCCTCTTAGCCTCACTCAAACACCATTATTTTTTCTTATGTCCATGCCGCAAGCCAACTGCACTTGGCTGCTTGAAGAGAAACTTACACGAGATAACCATGAGACCAAATCCCTCATATCTACGTGCTCAGTCATGAATTATAGCTGAGATAATCATGTCATTTGCATGTTACATTCATTTTATATACTTCCTGCTTGCCAAAAGAGACTATCCCTGACTTGCTCGTTTCCCCCCCAACCCCACCATTAGTAGGAAGGATAATTATTCTTCGCTGACATAAGAGTCTTTATGATCATAGGCTGATATCTCACCAGGGTCTGATTCTGAACAGGAGGTGCCCATTCGTAAGTTACTGTATTGATGGACACATTCTTCTTGGCTACCACAGGATTAGTCAGTATCATTACATTGCGCTTATACATGGGGATCCCATCTGATTTCAGCTTGGCAATCAGAGTGGTATACTTTGTATCCTCAAAGAGCTTCCCCACTTTGCGGTCATCTTCATTACTGGTGGGAACATCATGCTCCTCTTGCCCACACTTGCAGTTTCGACATATTTTTCTAGATTCAAAAGAGAAGCATAATTTAGACTGCATAGATACATGGAAATAGAACTGGTCTTGTAGAACTTATTCAGCCCAGCAAAGTCCCAATTGTAGTTATGACATCTGGCCATAAGAAATGTAGCTCCACTCATCTTCCCTGTTGAAAAACTGTATGTAGCAAAATCCATGAACAAATATCCAGAAACACTGAGGAAGTTCTCAGTTACCTACAATTACTAGAAGCCGTATTATTTGCTTTACCATCTAATGAGTCTATGACAAGGACTTTTTGGTAGCACCCAAATGTCAAAACTTGCCCTTATGGGATGTAACATGAGTTTCATACTTGTTCTGTTTTCAGTGGGTAGCAAAGTTCTGTGTAGACAAGAATTAAACAGCATTTGATGTTTGGTTGTTCACTAATTTAAAGCTACTAATTTTATTGTATTATTGTATTGTTTATTTATCCTTAGTTTTTGTACTTAACTGATTTTTGTCTCGATCTACAATTTTTTAACTATAGGTTTTCTTTCAAAATTATATTTAAATACAAAAGAGGATATACACAGTTTCCCAATTTACATCCAAACAATTAGGAAAGTAATGGTTACATTTCAGTAAAGTTTTAAATGCACTGCTTTGATAATAATTTTAATTAGGTCAGTACCTACCAAGGCTAAGACAAGACAGGACTATTTGAGGCCACTGACCTTGAGACTAAATTGTTACCATTAGTTTGGGGGCAGCACTCCTTTCAATACCAACAGGCACACTACAGTGGAATATGGGGCTGCCTCTACCTTCTGTTTGTAGCCACCCCACAGACTTCTGCTTGATCACTGTAATAGATCTAATCCAGCAGGGGTATTCTTATGTTTCTATTATTAAGAGCAACTTGCAGTCACTTCTGCACCACAACACAAACATATATTTTCTACCCAGATTTCTGAAAATGTTTGAGAATATAAGGTTTTATTCATACCTTTCTCTCCATAATGTGAGCAACAAGAAAGATTCCAACATCTGAAAGCATTGATGTACAGTTCCAGGCCATATATGGTCCTGGAACTCTAGATCAGACACCTTATCCTAAAAGAAGTTTGATGAACATGATTATGCAGATTTAAGGTCTTGCCTCTTTTACATCATTAGTCACAGGACAGGGAGGAAAAAATACATACCTATTATTTTAGTCATGAGGCCATTCCCACAGCAAATAACCCATTTTTCAATCTTCGATCCTTAGTACAAAAATCTATGAGAAGGACTCACCTATTATTAGTAAGAATTATTTCAGATAATCAGGGGAAAAAAAACCTTTTATAAGTGGGAAGAGTTGACTTGTTCTCTCCGCTGGTAGCTGTAATCCTAAACGTGCATCATGGAGAGTACGCTTATTGATCAGTAGCTTGGTTGTGATACATCAGAGAACATTGTCAGAGAGAGAGAGGGAGAGAGGGAGAGAGAGGGAGAGGGAAAAACAGTCTCTAAAGATGTAGCAGAGCTTTCTGCTTTTGATTTGACCAGCACAAAAGATTCAAATTTCTGCCTTTAACCAACCAACCAAATAAATAAATAACAAGGCTTTTATCTTGATATTTTCACATAGCAGTAATTTAAATTCCTCAACTGGTATGTTAGGAACGTTCCTCGTAGCTTAATGGGGGATTCTAAGTTTTTTCCTCATTCATAGCAAACATTTTACTGTTGTTGTTGTTATTCCTTTAGTCGCTTCCGACTCTTCGTGACTTCATGGACCAGCGCACGCCACAGCTTCCTGTCAGTCGTCAACACCCCCAGCTCCCCCAGGCATGAGTCCGTCACCTCTAGAATATCATCCATCCGTCTTACCCTTGGTTGGCCCCTCTTTCTTTTGCCTTCCACTCTCCCTAGCATCAGCATCTTCCCCAGGGTGTCCTGTCTTCTCATTATGTGGCCAAAGTATTTCAGTTTTGCCTTTAATATCATTCCCTCAAGTGAGCAGTCTGGCTTTATTTCCTGGAGTATGGACTGGTTTGATCTTCTGGCAGTCCAAGGCACTCTCAGAATTTTCCTCCAACACCACAGTTCAAAAGCATTGATCTTCCTTCTCTCAGCCTTCCTTATGGTCCAGCTCTCACAGCCATATGTTACTACGGGGAACACCATTGCTTTAACTATGCGGACCTTTGTTGTCAGTGTGATGTCTCTGCTCTTAACTATTTTATCGAGATTTGTCATTGCTCTTCTCCCAAGGATTAAGCGTCTTCTGATTTCCTGACTGCAGTCAGTATCTGCAGTAATCTTCGCACCTAGGAATACAAAGTCTTTCACTGCCTCTACATTTTCTCCCTCTATTTGCCAGTTATCAATCAAGCTGGTTGCCATAATCTTGGTTTTGAGGTTTAGCTGCAAGCCAGCTTTTGCACTTTCTTCTTTCACCTTCATCATAAGGCTCCTCAGTTCCTCTTCGCTTTCAGCCATCAAAGTGGTATCATCTGCACATCTGAGATAGTTAATGTTTCCTCCAACGATTTTAACTCCAGCCTTGGATTCCTCAAGCCCAGCATGTCGCATGATGTGTTCTGCATACAAGTTGAATAGGTAGGTTGAGAGTATACAGCCCTGCCGTACTTCTGTCCCAATCTTAAACCAGTCCGTTGTTCCATGGTCTGTTCTTACCGTTGCTACTTGGTCATTATACAGATTCTTCAGGAGGCAGACAAGATGACTTGGTATCCCCATACCACTAAGAACTTGCCACAATTTGTTAAGGTCCACACAGTCAAAGGCTTTAGAATAGTCAATAAAACAGAAATAGATGTTTTTCTGAAACACCCTGGCTTTTTCCATTATCCAGCGGATATTGGCAATTTGGTCCCTAGTTCCTCTGCCTTTTCTAAACCCAGCTTGTACATCTGGCAATTCTCGCTCCATGAACTGCTGGAGTCTACCTTGCAGGATCTTGAGCATTACCTTACTGGCATGTGAAATGAGTGCCACTGTTCGATAGTTTGAACATTCTTTAGTGTTTCCCTTTTTTGGTATGGGGATATAAGTTGATTTTTTCCAATCTGATGGCCATTCTTGTGTTTTCCATATTTGCTGGCATATAGCATGCATTACCTTGACAGCATCATCTTGCAAGATTTTGAACAGTTCAGCTGGGATGCCGTCATCTCCTGCTGCCTTGTTATTAGCAATGCCTCTTAAGGCCCATTCAACCTCACTCTTCAGGATGTTTGGCTCTAGCTCACTGACCACACTGTCAAAGCTATCCCCGATATTGTTATCCTTCCTATACAGGTATTCTGTATATTCTTGCCACCTTTTCTTGATCTCTTCTTCTTCTGTTAGGTCCTTGCCATCTTTGTTTTTGATCATGCCCATTTTTGCCTGGAATTTACCTCCGATGTTTCTAATTTTCTGGAAGAGGTCTCTTGTCCTTCCTATTCTATTGTCTTCTTCCACTTCCGCGCATTGCTTGTTTAAAAATAATTCCTTATCTCTTCTGGCTAACCTCTGGAATTTTGCATTTAATTGGGCATATCTCCCCCTATCACTGTTGCCTTTTGCTTTCCTTCTTTCTTGGGCTACTTCGAGGGTCTCAGCAGACAGCCATTTTGCCTTCTTGGTTTTCTCTTTCTTTGGGATGTATTTTGTTGCCGCCTCCTGAACAATGTTGCGAACTTCTGTCCATAGTTCTTCCAGGACCCTATCTACTAAGTCCAGTCCCTTAAATCGATTCTTCATCTCCACTGCATATTCCTTAGGAATATTAGTGAGCTCATATCTAGCTGATCTGTGGGTCTTCCCTAATCTCTTTAGTCTGATCCTAAATTGTTCAAGAAGAAGTTCGTGATCTGAACTACAGTCAGCTCCAGGTCTTGTTTTTACCGACTATATAGATGTCTGCCACCTTTGGCTGCAAAGGATGTAGTCAATCTGATTTCGGTGTTGTCCATCTGGTGAAGTCCATGTATAAAGCCGTCTCTTAGGTTGTTGGAAGAGAGTGTTTGTTATGCAGAGTGAGTTGTCTTGGCAAAATTCTATCAGCCTATGTCCTGCTTCATTTTGTTCTCCCAGGCCATGCTTACCTGTAATTCCAGGTGTCATTTGACTGTCCACCTTAGCATTCCAGTCTCCTGTGATGAAAATAACATCTCTTTTAGGCGTGTTGTCCAGTAGGTGCTGCAGATCCTCATAGAACTGCTCTACTTCAGCTTCTTCAGCATCTGTGTTGGGGCGTATATTTGGATCACTGTGATGTTAGATGGATTGCCCTGAATTCGAATTGAGATCATTCTATCGTTTTTTTGGATTGTATCCAAGCATTGCTTTAGCCACTTTACTCCATTTCTTCTGTGGTCCTCTTGTCCACAGTAGTAGATCTGGTGGTCATTTGATGTGAAGTGGCCCATTCCAGTCCATTTCAGTTCACTGATGCCCAAAATGTCTATCTTTAATCTTGACATCTCACCAATAACCACATCCAATTTGCCCTGGCTCATAGATCTTACATTCCAGGTTCCGATGGTGTGTTGATCCTTAGAACATCGGATTCGCCGTTCACCACCAGCACCGTCGGCCGCTAGCCGTCCTTTCGGCTTTGAGCTAGCTGCGTCATCACGTCTGGGGCTAGTTGAACTCATCCTGCTCCCCCCCAGTAGCATTTTGACCATCTTCCGACCTGGGGGTCTCATCTTCTGATGGTATACTGACATATCTCTGGTTGTACTGATCCATTTAGTTTTCACGGCAAGAACACTGGGGTGGGTTGCCATTACCTTCCCCAGGGATCGCATTTAGTCTGACCTCTCTGTCATGACCTTCCCGTCTTGCGTGGCCCTTCACGGTTTAGCTCATGGCATCATTTTTTTCCTCATTCATAGCAAACATTTTACTGTAACAAGTGTTATACTCCCACCTAGTGGAAAAAGATTAAACTGAAGGCTCTAAAGCAAAATGTGTGTGTGCCCGTGTGCATTTCTTTCTTTCTCTTTCTTTCCTTCCATCCATCCATCCATCAGCTTTATGGCCTTCACTAGATATGCCTGACTTGAAACATGTCCAACTGTGTCCCTGTGCCACATTTTAATGCCTGAATCCCCAGTGTGATGCCACGGGTACTAATATGCTTGCAGACACATCCTTTGATACCTACCTGGTTCTGTGCTCCACCTATTTCATTATTTACCTGTACAGAGGACCAATTTCAAGCATAACCTTTATTTCCAAAAAATGATTCTGGGACTTCCATTTCCTCCAGAGATATTCTTAGAACATAAAAGTAAATAGCTGCAGACCAACATATTGGCTAAATATGAGTAATAAATAAATAAAATAAAATAAATATTTGCAAGTATGCCCATCTGATAAATGGATGTTTTCTGATTGGCTCTACCAATTATGCTGACCATTTTGGGAGAGGACCGATCACATACTTTCAAAATTCCAAACATAGCCACTTTCCAAACTTCATTCTTGTTTTAATACTGTATCAGAACAAAGGTTATTTCTTAGCATATAATGCCTTATATGACCAGATTTTATCTGCACTACAATTTATTTATTTATAATTTTACCTCCAGAAGTGTAGTTCAAATCCTTCACATTTATCTTTACATTTTAAACATGGGGCTCCAAATCCTTCTTCATGTCCTAAGCCCATCTAGAATGAGAGAAGCAGAGAAGGGGAGGGGAAAAAAAGTTTTAGCATATTATTATTCTAGGGCATATGATATCTTTTATTGATAGGGTGAAGAGTGGCATGCTTCCAAAATAAAATAAAAATTTGTCACTTTGGCACTGCAATGAAATAAATCATGCTATGGTGGTTTATTTGGGTATCCTAAAAGATTACAGTCATGATAGATAAGTTAAAATGAAGAAAAAAACAATATAGAACACATTTTTCTGATAGTGGATGCTTGTCTGTACATATACAACTGACCCTTTTCCATTAAAGGCTGGATTTCAGAAGAATGAATATCCATTATTGGTCTGCCTACAAATTTTAGAATAGCATGTTCATTTCTTTATTCCACAACTAGCCAGATATGCAATACCTGAAAGATTCAGAGCAAAGCATAATTTGTTCTACAAATTAGACTAAAAACATGAATTTGACCTTGGCAACACATCTTTGTATCAGTGGTAAAAAGTTTTGAACAATATCTTGTAATATAAAGTGTTCTTCCTAGATTGTTCCCACAGGTCAGGGTCTACTTTTTGGGGATCAAAACTGTATCTAGTGTTAATTCAACTTGGCTTTGTATATTTAACTTCTATGTTTTCCAAAAAAAATTACATCATTTGTAATATATTGCAAATACCAACCAAGTTCCGGTTGGAATTTAGAAAGTATACAGATCCTTTAGCAACCACAATTGGGACCGGCAGCTTGGTTGTTAAGTGAAGCAGTTACTAAATGAAACTGCAACTGTGCTTATGATCTTACTTCAGCTTTCCTTTGCTTTACAGACCTGCGAAGGCCATCAATGTGAGGATTGGTTATAAAGTTACTTTTTCATCACTGTTGTAACTGTGGTCACTAAACGGGGTAGTTGCTAAATTAGGACTACCTGCACATAGCTCTCGAGAAGTACTACTTTGTGTATTTGTCAGGAACTAGTTGTAGTTGTCAGGAACTAGTTCCTGGCTACTTATGAATATTTAATTGGGCTGTTAATTCAGAAAAGAGCTTTATGAAACACTTCTCTGAACCCACTGTTCAAAGTGTTAAGGCAGCTGCATTATTTGAAAGCTCAGCACTGCTGCTTTGAGTTTGTTTTCTAGTCTTCTGAGCAAGCTGGTCCCAAAGCCTTCAAAAGATGAAGTATAATGGTATGTGGGAAAGACCTTAGGAGACTGGGCCCAGAGACACTGTCTAGAGAACGGACAGATAAGAGATAGCATAGCCTGTAGCTGGATAGTGGGAGGGGCAAGAAGCTGAGAAGAGACCCTCCCTAGTTTCTCAGGCAGTAAAGGAGTCTGGGGGGGGGGGAGAACTGTACTTTCAGATTTGCAAGATTCAATCAATGTAGCATTACAACAAAGTAGAGTTAGCTCACCTGGTTGTGATTCCTATCTGGTTTATCCTGCAAGGCCAACATCGATCTTGCAAGTCTAAAAGTACAATTCCACCCCCCCCCTTCATTTACAGACTGAGAAACTAGGGAGAGTCTCTTCTGAGCCTCTTGCCTTGCTCACTATCCAGCTGTGGGCTATGCTGTCTCTTATCTGACCATTGGCTTGGGAGTGTCTCTTTGCCCAGTCTCCCAAGGTCTTTCCCACATACCATGTGATGGAATGTGCCCCTGAAGGGGGGGGTGGCGATGTGATGGAGCTCGGAGCTGAGGGAGTAGAGAGCGCATTCCAGGCAGATAAGCATTCTCACAGCTTGCACAGCTTGGAGAGTGGGGGGCGGGGCCAAGGAAGAAAGTTAGACTGGCACCACCCTAGATTCCCAAGGGTATTTTCCCCTTTAGCTCAGTTAAGGAACCCTTAGTCTGGTAAGATTCTGTGTATGGTAGAAACAATAAAGAAACTACAGTTGCAACTTTGGCTCAGTGTTGTTTCTTCGCCAATTACCCTGACATATCATTACATAAAGCTACCACAATCCTCCTGGAAGTTGATTCAGAAGGGCACTTCTTTTGCTTTGCAAAGGGGCCCTCTAAAAGGTTTGCAAAGCTCTGATATCAAAAGGCACTAGAAAGTAGTTCTCATAGCTTACCCTGGCTTGTGTAGATTAATAATTAACAACACCAATTGATATTGGGTTGAGTGCTCTGCAAAGAAAAGCAGCCAGGACTCATAGGAGACTCCCCACAGTCTTATAGCAGCCTAGGGTGGAGCTGTAATTTTGGTCACTATCTTGTGTCTTTTTAGGGACAGAAGGCATCACAAGTGAAATAACGAAAATCCTTTCTGCCAGTTGGAACGTCCGGTTTGTGAGGTGCTGAACCACACAACTCTGGATCCAGCCCATTGTGTTTTCCACAATGACTATTATTTATTTAGCAATACATTTATAGCATAATGACGTGAACTGAACTGTTCATGAAACAAACAGCTTATAGCACGAACTGTTACAGTATAAACCATTTATAGTATAATGACATAAAATGAACTGTTTAGATACTCGATTAAGTTTTAATTAAGACAAATTGCTTTATTGTAATATTGCTCTGTTCATGTACCACTATTCTTTAATCACTAGATTTTAACCTATATAGGAAAGCAACAGTGATTAACAGTCTACCATTTTCCTTAATTCAGCCATAGGCTCCAATTACAGTGGCAATACTTAATCTACTCTCAGGATTGAAAGCGTGTAAGTACTTGAAAATAATCTTTCTATACGCTAATATAATTTCAAACCTATGCAAAATTTATTTCTTTAACAGTGCTTGAGCACGCAGATTTATTGGGCAGAAAAGAAATTGACTTTTTTCCCCCCTGGAAACAAACAGTACATCCTACTGAAGTCAGCAAGTGCATTTATTCCAGTTTAGCTGCACTGAACTTTGAATGCCCTTTAAAAAGCTTCAAGACAAGCAGATCTCAAGCATGGGTACATTCATAATCCTTGTTACTACTTACCTCAGAACATGCGTTTTAATTGCTAGAAACTATACTTTACATTGGACTGACATGGAATTATTTCTGAACACTAAAACTAGCTTTCCAGCATATCCAAAACTATAACATATTGGCCCATGCAAGTGCCTAACGGAGGATGGAATCAATTTCTCCATAAATGGAATCATGGAAGAAACTAAGATACATAGGTCATTTGAAATATTGCCAGAAGAGTTTTCTGTATGTCAGTTGCTAAAAATTCTAAAAAACATCTGGCATTTTAAACATGTCCAGTCTGATTTTAAACCTGTCTGCATATGAAAGGCATTATAAGGGTACTGATTAAAATCATCTGTTGCACAGTGCCTTCATGACTAAAATATTACTTCAGAGCCAAGTGTTACAACTGGTTACAGGCAGCCTAATGTTTGAAGGAAAAAAGGGCTTGTTTTAATCAGCTTGGAATGCTTCTGGGGAGTCAGCACTGGCTGCCTTCTCCGTTAACCTGCATTGTCCAAATCTCAGTTTGCATCTGGCGTCACTCAAGGGACTCTTACCTTCCCTTGCCTTTTTCTTGGGAGTTATGCTGTCCCTACAATTTCCAGAATTTCTAGCTTAACATGACAAGTTTTACCTTAGCCAAAAAAATAAGCCCTCTCCACTAGATTTGCCTCCCTGTGGCTTCCTGGGAGGCCCAAGGAAATTATAGAGAGTAACATCTTGAAAGCTACATGCTACAGCACGGTCTGACCAGGAAGAAACCCTTAACTTCTGCAAAGATAGAACCTGGGGTCCCAATTACTTTAGGCTTGGCTGGGTTTGACAGGATGTGCTGTTCAAGAGGAAAGGCATCCTGACCAGCCCACCTCTTAATATCCTCAGCTGGATGGCTGTAACTTGCTGGAACCACTGTGCAGACCCCACAGCTGCTTTACAGTCCACATCCTAACAGAAGGTGAATCCATTCTTTGGTTTCCCACCCTCACAGCTTCAGTCTTGCCAACTTTTCCACAAGAGAGGGCTGGGTTGTTGATTTGTGGCCAATCCCAAAACACAACCACAGAGACTGTTTCAATCACATGCCCTGCCACAAAAGGCTATAGAAATGATATAGTGACACCAAAGCCCTACACATCCCATTTGAACACTCACTGTCACAAGGACCTCTTATCCCAGTCTGCAACTGGTACCCCAGTCAAAACTGAGCAATGACCCCTGCCCATTGCCTCTACCTGCTGCTCTAGCAGGAGCTATGAGTCTAAAAGGACCCCCAAGTCCTGGACCTGCTCCTTCAGGGGCAGTGCCTCCCTGTCCAGGTAATCACTGGGTCTGAAAGAGAATCCCAGTGCATAAAGAGCAACTCTGCCTTGTCTGGGTTCAATGCCAGCTTGGTCTTTTTGATCTTGATAGGACTTCAGCAGCATCCCCAGTCTGGCCTGGGGTTGTGATATATAGCTGGGCATCACTGGCATACTGATGATACCAAACCCCGAACTGCCAGATGACCTCTCCCAACAGCTTCATATCGCTAGCAGAGGGGAAAGGATGGACCCCTGCAGTAGCCCACAGGGAAGCAGATTTCTCCTTTTCTACTATCATTGACTGGTACAATCGGCTAAGTAAGGAGTGGAACACTGATTGTGTTCCCAATCCCCACCCCCTTGCAGACAATCATAAAAAAAAAGATAATCTATTAGAGTGACCAATGCCATCTTGGTTTTGTGCCAAGGCCTGAACCATGACTGAATTGGTCCAAACAATCCAGAGCTCAGCAGTGGATCCTGAACCACTGTCTAAGCAACCTTCACCAAAAGAGGAAGGTTAGAGGTTGAATGTAGTTGTTTAACATGGATGAAACCAGGGAGGGCCTCTTAAGGAAGGGACGCACCATGGCCTCTTTCAAAGCCAGACATTTTCCCCTCTCACAAGGAAGTGTTAATAACACCTTGGTTCCATGGAACTCCTTCCCCCAGCCACCCAAAGGAGCCAGGAAGGCTGAGGATCCGGCCTACAGGTAGCCAAGGTCACCCTAGAGATGACCCTATCCACTTCCTCAGATAATACAGCCAGAGAAAACTTCAGGCACCATGCTAGGCCCTGCCCATGTGGAATCCAGACTGAGTTCAGCCTGCATTTGAATTCTGCATTTTTGAAATATAGCTATAATTTTTTTAAAAATCACCATTCTCTGCAGCTTAGAATGGAGTTTGCAAACTAAAAAAAGTATATTGGGGAAAAGCCCATTGTTCATAAAGATTATGCACACGTGGGATATATTCCCTTTTTTCTTATTGCAGTATATGCAAGAAAAATTACTGCCTTTCTTCTTCACATTTTTGAAGACTCAAAAGGGAAACAAGAAGGTGATCGCATGGACAAATGCAGGCTTGACTAATCTCTAAAGCAAGGAAAAGAAAATAATTTGATTGTCCAGCTACACTTTCTTTGGAAAGTGCATGTCTAAATGCAAACTCGATCCTATCCTGGCATCTTTCTCACCAGTAGAGCCATTGCTGAGAATTCTGGAAGTTGAAGCCCACACAGCCAGAGGTGCCCAAGTTCCAGAACTGAAAGAACTTATTGAGTATATATACAAACACCAAAAGATGTATTGCCATTAAACACAATTTGAAGATAAACACTATGGAACATTTATTTGATACAACAAGGTTTTAAATGGATGGACACAATTTATTACCTTGGCTTTTCGGTTGGCTGCTTGGTGCCTTTTAAATCTTACCCTTTCATGTTACTACTCTTAGGTTATTTTATTAGAAAGACTCCTTGTCTGTAAACATCACCACACAGTTCTTGCTTAGCCCTGCTTTGACAGAATTCCCAAGTATAGAAGTAAACTGAGGATGTTCTTGTGTTAATGCCATTTCTATAAAATTGCCTGCACAGTAAAGCATTTGTTAAGTCTGTTAAGAGGAGGAGGTTTCCATCTGGCCTCACTTCAGACAAGTTGCATTAAAATGATGGCACTGAATCCAACTTCAGAATAATTAGTGATTTCCATGTTTGCTTGTTTCCAAGGTAGCAGCCACAAAGCAAGAAGTATGTATTAAGAAAAGCTCTGTGAAAACAATGACCAACTTGGACTTTGCAGTAAATAGGAGTCAAAACTTTATGCCTGCATGTTAAATAGTACTTGTACGATATAATTGTAAGCCACCTTGCATTTTTGCCTCTCTTCATTTTAATTTTTCACACATCCAAGAATATACCCCAAATCAAAGATTTATCGTCTGAATAGAAATAGTTCTTATTTTCCAAAGAGAGAGGGAGAGAGAGACAGACAATGAACACCCAAACCTCTGTGTCAGTGTCTTCTTTCCTGAGGTAAACTATGGAAGCTGAGCATGCAAACGTGATCCGTGTCTGAGACCTGCTGACGTATGTTATGGAGTTCACCAGTGTTACAGATCGGGCAGCACAGACTGCAGACTAGAACGTAAGTCGAGCCAGCAAGCACTTAATAAAGGAAACAGAATTGTCCTTGGCAGCCCTATGGCAGACTTGATGTAATATATGGTAAGATATATAAAATGTCAGTGTGCATGCATGTATATACACATGCAATGCACACAAATTCATACATTTGTACACACATCTACTACTCAGGACCCACCCATTTTTTTTTCTGAGATGGATGCTTCAAGCTTATTGTTGAAAATCAACAGTCTCCCTGAGATTACGTCAGTAAGTTGATGTCATGCTTATGATCTTACCTTTAATTTGTCCTCCATACATCTAAGATGTCTTCACTGCATTACATATCATTAGCTGAAATACGATGGATTTAACAGGTAATTGGGTGAGGCATTTAAACAGTGTAGACCCTACACTTGAACTCTATAGCATTTACTACTGAAAGGATAAGGAGCCTGTTTGGGATGATAGGAACATTCAGGATGCTGAAAACATATTGTGGCTTTTCTTGTTAAATGGCTGCCCTGGGGACATAACTCTGAACAAAGTACAGATTTAGAATGCTACCTGATAGCACTTCTAACCCTCTTTTCTGCAGGACCCTTTGCAGTGCCTCATCTTACTTTCACCCTTTTTCTGGGCAGTTGATAAATAAAGGCAAGTCTCTTTAAGTTGGGCTCAGCCCTGGTGACTTGTAGGCATGTAGGCATCTTGGTAACAATACAGAAGCAGTTTACCACTTCCTTAGTGCAGTATGTATTTTTGATTTTGCATCTGGTTTTCAACTCTGGTACCTTCTGGAGGTTTTCCATCCAAGTATTACCTGGGTGTGACCATGCTTACTTTTCTTGCATAGTGGAAAATTGTTACAAACCCACCAGTGGGCTACAGCTATCCAAAATAAAATAATGTTATGCATTAGTTTCCTTTCATTATTTGAATTATATTTGATTTGGGCTCAGGAGAAGACTGCTCTTAAAATAACAAACACAGCTTCAGTCCCAGTTAGTTCCCATTCATTATTTTAGTTATTTGAGAAAAAATACTTTCCACAGAATTGTTGTATTGTTAAAACTTATCATAATTGATAAATTTAGTAACAAAATATGTATTTGAATGTATTATACATACAAACCCTGTGGTTTCTAGCTTGATGGGACTCAAGTTGACAGAGGATTGGTGAGATTTATCATATGAAAGACTGGGAAACACTGCTCTATACGGCAAAGATGAATCTAATTTTTGGATACTTACACAGAGAAAAGCCAAAATGGAATGACCTGACCAAAAGTAACAACATTCAAAGGAATATAGAAATCCTGCCAAGACCGATAAAAATACTCCTCCAGAAAGCACATTTTAAAACGATTAAATCTACTGCCTCAAGATGAAATGATGGCAAACAACTGGGTAGTTTTAAATTCATGGAAGATTAGACTATCAATGTCTTTTAGCTGTGATGGCTAAGTATTGGAGAGGGTGGCGAGGTTCACAGGTAACATTAAATCATAATGAAGCTGGTTTGATCTGGGTTGAATGAGGGGCAAACATACCCATTGCTGTTTAGTCTTACATTTAAACAAGTTATTCAACAAACTCTGATTTTAAAAAGTAATGTCTTAGCATCATGTTGAACCTCAGCCAATCGCTGAGCACCATCTTATGGTGGGGAGAATGATACTGCATAGGTGTCTAACTGTTGGGCTACAAATAAGCATCTAGTTTTCTACAGACTACATAATTAATGCTAGGTACCTATGAACCACCAAATCTTTCAGAAATACAGCTCCCAGCATCATCCACTATAGCACAGCTGGTAGGACTACTAAGATGTAGTATGTACATCTTAGTGGTCCTAGCAACAAACAACATCTAGAGATGTCTTAACCTCTGACAAAAGATGTTGTCTAATATAGGTTTTCCATACATTATTTTTTAAAACTCTATTTTAGGAAAAAGTGGAAGGAAAAGATAAAGGCTACAGTTATCCCAGGACTGGATCCTTCTACATTCAACATGACAACATTACATCTTCCCCATTATTTCAAGGGTGATAAGGAATTGTATTCTGCATCTTTTTTTCAGTTATTTTCCCTCATACACATGTGTATGTTTGGCCATAACCAGAAACAGTTGATAAGAATGGAATGTCTGACAAGTCATAATAATAAAAAAAGCTTTCTCTGGTGTGCACTGTAAAAAAAATTACCTGTAATTTTTAAAAAGCAAATTCTCAGTCAATCCATAGTTTTCACAGGTGTAAGATAAAATTTGTTCAAATCAAAAGCTTATGCAGCAAACTGATATAGCAAAGTCCATTGTTCAGATGCACATTTCCAGATATCATAACCATATGGAAGGTCTAGTGATTATGATGTTCACATGCCTGAAATTTATATGTATCAGCTTTTCATAGCCTGGTATCCTCCAAACGTGTCACAATAACTTTTCTGCTGAAGGGCCCAAGGACTGGGGCCTTCCAAGGGACCTTGTATTGAGGACCACCCACAATTTCAACCAACAGCAGTAACAATGGCCAGTAAAGAATCTTGCAGGACAGATGATCTGTTCTTCCCACCCCACCTACACAAATATAGTAAAGCTTCTATCTGCCATCAGTGGAGGAAGAGAAGCTTTATTCAGGTTTAATATTTTCCAAGATCTTGGCTCTGGGAGCTTAGGATTCACCAAGAGCCTATGCTCCAGGTTAGAATCTGAAATATTCAAAATTAAAGTCATTGATTGAAAAGATAAGGATATTATATCAAGTGAGAGGATGACAAGTTTAACTATCTCAGTGTTCTTACCTAACATCTTGGAACTACAATAGGCATACAAGAGATCAACTCATCTAAAGCCAGAAAAGTCAGAATCAAACGCAGAAATTACAGAAGACTTTGACATAAATCAATCTATCACAGAAACATAGATTAATTTATGTCATCATTTCTTTGCACCCAAAGAACCTATGTTTCTGAAGTCTTCCTGTGTGGATAGGCAGGAGAAATGAAGGTGGGCTTCCTTTTATGTTGGGGATTTACCTGAGCAACTTTGTTTGGGTAGCACTTTGGATAATGTGAGCACGTATGCAGTTTTATCCCCATTATTTAATTTTAACTTTGTATTCCTAGCTCAAATGATTGTACATTCCTAAGGGTACCTCCCCACAACCATTTATATTTTTGTGTTCAGCTGGGGCAAGTGGGGCAATTCCATGTAACTTTTATTTACAGGAGTGAACACAATTTACTTCTGAGTAGACCTAATTATGACTACATTGTGCAAGTATCATAAACGTGCATATAGTCTCGCCTTCAACCAAACCAACAGCCAGTCATCAACCAACCAAATAGATATTCGCTAAAATAAAGAAAATCATAAATTCCCCTTCTCAAAGCACCATCCGGCTCGCTTCGGTGAAGAACGCGGAGAGACTGAAACGGTGGGGTGTCAAATTTGGGCTCTTCTCAACTATGTCAAAGGACAAGACAAGATTCCGAGGGATCAGGGCGTTGCCCAGCGCAGACAGGTAACTTCTGATCAACTCCCCCAGTTCCCCGGCTCGCTGTTCTCTTACCTTCTTGATTTTGCTCTCCAAATCCATATCGGGACCCTCAGCACAGGCAGCACGAGATTCCGGGACCAACGACAGCAGAGACGCCTTTTTCCTTCCTCCTCCACCCCTACTGACAGTAGGATGTGGCTAGAAAGGAAATGTGTTCCGAGAGATTGCTCCACACCGCTCGCTCCTGGTCTCCGTTTGCATCTCCCCAGCTGCTGCGGAGTAGAGTCAAACTTCCGTCTTCTGCGGCAGCGGGGAAAGGAACAAAGGAAGCCCTGCAGCCAATCAGAGCTCAGCAGCTTGCAAGTCTGACAGCCAATGGCGGGCCCTCCGAATACCTTTGCTCGGCCAGCCCGCTCACCCAAAGCAGCGGGCTGGCTTTTGCCCGGGGGCAGTTCGCGTTTGACTGCCGGGCGTTGAGCGAGCGCAAGTCGGAGGCTTGGCAGCGGTGTGAGCCGACCTCGGGCGGCGTCTAGGCTTAAAACGGGTAGTTTTGGCTGGGCTTCTGAGTCAGTCAATGAATGGGGTGTCAGAGAAGGTCATGGCAAAGGTATTTGCTGACGCAGCCGCCCAGCTCAGCCAATTGCTGCTGGCGCATTTGCCTGCCTTTTCTTTCTTTTCTGGGACGAAGGAAAGAAAAGAACGCTTTAGTATTGGATTGTATTGAGGGGCTGGCCGCTCTTAACGAGATAATCCTTTCTTTTCAAAAACTGCTCCAGTACTTAATGAGCCTTTCTCACCCGTCTCTTGGTTTTTGGACTCAGCTAGGTGGCATCGCCTTGCCACATCTAGGAAAGCTAAGCCCGGTGATATCTTGTTAGTACTTGTATGAGAGACACCTGGAAATCCCAAGGCTGTAGGAAATAAAGAAGAAAGTGGGGAAAAAAGTATGGGCATGCATATGGAATCGTTTAGGAGTTGAGTTCTGTTGAAGAAGAAATTTGCCTTTCCCATTTTATTTCATATGACTTTGTTAATTTGCTTCTGGCTGATTTTATGATCAAAAGTAAAACCAAGGGGTCCAAGAAAAAGCAAATAGAAAATGGTCAGTCAGATTGTAAGTTCATAAGCATTGAGTTGAATGTTAGTAAGGTATGTGGGAGACAAAAAGATTCTTGGCAGGATATGGATTGAGAAAGAATGAAAGGAGGGTTAGCTGCTGGGGTTGGTATTACAGAACTGAGGCAAGAAAAAGCAAATAGAAAAAGAGTCTCTGAAAAACTGGGCCTTGAACACTGGGGCAGGGAGCCAGACAGTAATAGGGAAAAGGAGTTCAGGGTGAAGTAGAACAAAGTGCAAAGCTGAGGCGGGGCCTTTGAACTCTTCTTTCAGCTCCTAAGGAGTTGTTATTCTTCAGCAGCTTTTGCAGAGCTGATAGAATGACTCACAGATCATTAATCCAAGTTTGTTTTAAGCATGATTTAATCAATCACAGTGGCTGGCTCACCCCTGACGCTAAGCCTTCGTTTACAAAACACAGGGGCTGAATTCGTATACTGGACCACATTAAATCAAAACCAAATAAAGCCCGTGATGGCTTGCATGATCTGTGAAGCCTGAATGTTTAAAAGGCCTAAGTGTATGCGTAAGGGCTGACTGCATGCTCTGCTTCTTCCAATCAGTCCTTGCCCAGATGAGGATAAATGACTCCTCCAAATAATTAAGAGCACAGTGGATATATTACACTTAAGAGAAGATGGACATGGGGCAAAATCAGATGCAGGAAATTCCTTTGTACAAAAGCAGGGGACATTTGGAAGAGGTTCAGTGGGACTTGGAACCCAAGGAGGGGCTAGGATCTCACATTTAGGTTCAGGGCTAGACATTATTTTAAAACTTTATTTTGGCAGTTAAGGACTGCAGAGGAGAACATGGTGGTAAGGATTCGTGACTGGAGCTTTGCCCCCTTCTTTCAGTTGGGTTTGGTGGCGATCGTAATCAGCAGGTTAAGCCCATTTGAGTTACGCCACCCTTATTCTATTGCAGTTTTCAAAATGAAAATCACACAATCTTGGAGGAATCCCCAATTGCATACAAAGATTGCTCACCACTGGGCATAAGCAACCTCCGGTTTATTTTGCACTTCAGCTTCCATAGTAGCTTGCTAGTGGATAGAACAATGTTTCTCAACCTTCTCAATGCTGGCTGGGGAATTCTGGGAGTTGAAGACCACACCTTCAAGCTGCCAAGGTTGAGAAACACTGGGATAGAACATATAGATATTACAATCCTATGTTATGTTAGCCGGCAGCTCTAGACTCAGCAGGAGATCTAGCTGCTGTGGCTTCAGCTATTGTTATATTATTGACATTCAGCAACCCTTGGAGGACAGAAAGGCTTATTATCTAAATCTCAATCTGTGAGCTAATTTATATATTTTTAGAAATACATGTAGAATTAAACCAGCTGAGTTATTAAAAACCTTTCTCAAAGTAACTTTTTATACTCCTTTCCTTCCTTCCTTTTTTTTACTAGGCACAGAAATCTGCAATTTTTCCTCTTTGTTTAAGTTATGAGTGAAGGATATTTTCTTTTGAAGCTCTAGTCAGCCAACTGGGACCATCTCTGCTGCATTTTTACATCTGTTTTTACATCTGCTTTTATTTCCTGACTCAAAAAATTCTATGATTAAGCATGTTCAGATTTCACTGTGCCTCTTTTTTGGGGTGGGGGGGGGGAGGATAAATGCGGCCTCAAGTTATTTCAAGTTGTTTGTGTGTGCTTTAATATAGAATGTAATATATTCATGTTGTCTGCTCAAGCATTACAAACTATGGTGGGTCAAATTTGAGTTCATTTCCTCAATTTTAAAAGTATAATAGCTATGGATTTTATCTCAATTGCTTTATCTCAATGGATTATTGGTATTGAAAGTTAGCTATAGAGAGTGGTAGTTGCATTGGTTCCAGAAATTATACCACCTATCCTAACACATTTACTAAGAGGTAAGACTAATATGATCATAGTTGGGCTTGCCGTTGAATAAATATGCATAAAACTGAACTACAAGAAATACAAACTACTGCAGGTTCAAAATATTTTAGTGAAGCCTCTTTTTTCCCTGCAAACTTTCAACCAGTGTGAAACTCTTAGTAGTGTTAAGTTCAAGGTAGCAAAAACTGAACTGTTAATACGATATGCATTCAGTAAAATATAGGTAGCACAAGCTCTGGAGAGCAGAGATGTGGAGATGAGATGATGGTGATGGTCACCTTCAAAGTCATGCTTGTTTCAACCTCCTCTTGCCTTACAAAATGCTAAATATGCCTGAAAATATATTTTTCACTACTCTCTTGAAGTTTCCTGCAGAGGAATTTCAAGTCCATGTAGCTATAACAACTGATGGAATAGAAATAAACACAAATTGGACAGCTGGAAATTTTTCCTGAAGCATGGTTTGGAATAATGACTTATTTCCAAAGATCACATGAGAAGATATTGGTACATGCAGAGTCCACTTACAGTTAGGCGACAGAACTACAGCAAATAGCTTAACAAGCACATCATTCTGCTATGCCATACGAAATAAATTAACCCAATAACTGGCATCTCATACCGTAATGCATATCTTGCAATCAGATCCTAGTAAGAAAAGTGGAAGAATTTCTTTTTTGAACAATGTCTAGAGGAGATCCCATCACCTATATAAGAAAATCTGTACCTCCTTTCTTTGAAGTCTTTACGTTGTAGTTTTTTGTTTGCTTTCAGAGCATCCCAGTCTGCTTATTTGGAGCAGCCATTACAGCCATGTGCAGTGAATATGTGGATGGAGTTTCCTTCTACAGTGAAGTGAATAGGAAAACATTTTCCTGTGTTCACCAGCAGTGGATCAGCCACTTTTAGAGCCACAGCAAAGCAGGCTGTTCATTAATATATTTGGGAAAGTCTAATTTGGTTTAGATGATGTGATATGATTGAATATTATATTATGAAAAGTATTATGGGACATACCTCCAATGCTTGCTAAAAATTACGTATAACATAATTATAACTATTCCTTCCACTTTCCCCATCATTAGAGCCTTCTCCAAAGAGATAGCTCTTTGCATAATGTGTCTAAAGTAGAATAATTTGAGCCTGGTCATTTGTGCCTTGAGTGAAAGCTCTGAGTTGATTTGTTTGAAGATCCATTTGTTTGTTTTCTTGTCTGCTCATAGTATTCTCAGTAGTCTTCCCCAATACCAAAGTTCAAAATCATCAATACTCTTCCTATCCTGCTTCTTCAAAGTCCAACTTTTGCTTCCATAGAGTGTCACAGGGAATACCATGACTTGAACAATTCTGATCTTTGTAGGTATAGATACATCCTGGCATTTAAATAGCTTTTCCACAGCCATAATGGCCGCTCTACCAAGTGCTAGTCTGCAGCATATTTCTTGACTGCTTGTTCCTTTACTGTTGATGGTTGATCCTAAAAGACAGAAGCTATCCACCACTTTGATATCTTCATTGTCACTTCATAGGCTGGTTGTCCTTCCTGTTGTCATTAGTTTGGTCTTTTTTATATTGAATTTTAGTCCCATTTTTTCACTGTCCTTGATTTTTATTATTAGAGCTCCTTTGCATTTTTGGTTATCACGGTAGTGTCATTAGCATTGTGTATGTTATTGATGTTTCTTCCTCCAGTTTTAAAACCATGCTCATCTTCTTCTAATCCAGCTTCACTTAATATATATTTGACATATAGATTGAATAAATAAAGGGAGAGTATACAGCCTTGTTTCACTTCTTTGCCAACCTGGAGCCAGTCTGCTTCACCATGTTCTGTCAGTACTGTGGCTTCCTGACCTGTATATAAATTTCTCAGGACAGTGAGATTTTCTGAGATTCCCATTTTTCTGAGCACTTTCCATAGCTTGACATGATTGACACAATCAAAGGCCTTCTATAATCAATAAACCACATAGTGGCTTCTTTTTGATATTCTTTGACTTTCTCAATTATTCAGCATGCATCAGCAATAATATCTCATGTTCCTTGGCCTTTTCTAAAGCCAGCTCATCTCCTTTTCCATGTAGGGCTCTAATCTGTGTTGGATGACCCTAAGCATTATTTTGCTAGCATGTGAAATTAAGGATATTGTACAATAGTGTGCACATTCTGTTAAGACTCCTTTTTTTGGTATTAGAATGTAGATTGACTTCTTCCAATCTGTTGGCCGTTGTGACATTCTCTAGATTTGCTGGCATAGCTTGTCTTTTACTGTAATGTTATGTGGGAATGACGTTGTGGGACAAGGGGAAGAGATGCTGCCTAGGGAATGATCAGAGAAAAGAGGAGCCTGCAACTGCTTCATGGTCAGAGAAAGAAACTTAGGAAGTATCCGCCCTAATTGATCAGGATGCAAAAAGAGATGGTGGGAGATTTGTACTTTCAGACTTGCGAGATTCTGTTAATGTAGTCTTACAATAAAGTAGAATTAACTCATCTGGTCATGTTTCCTGTCTAGTTTACCTGGGAGAGCTGAGGTCAATCTTGCAAGTCTTTTTTACAGCCTGATCAATTAGGGCGGATCCTTCTTAAGTTTGTTTCTCTGACCATTAAGCAGTTGTGGGCTCCTCCCTCTTTTATCTGATCGTTCCCTAGGCAACATCTCTTCCCCTCAGTCCTCAAGGCCATTCCCACATGCCATTACATTTACTGATTCTTCTTCTGTTGCTTGCCCTATTTCAGTGGGTATTCTATCAGTTCCCATAGCCTTCCAAACTGTTTTTGCTTCTTTTTCAGCTAGGGCTAAAGAACCATTTGATGTCATGTGTCCTAGAACAACCATGATGAATTGAAAATGGATTGTGATAACAGGAAAGACCAGCTCTGTGCAGGATATTTGTGATTTCAGCTGAGATAAAATGATACATACTTCCTGGTGGTTTTTATGAGAAGATGTTAATATAAAGCCTATTATGTGACCTCTGGGATAATAAGAATGCTTTAAGGCATTTTCCCCTAGCTTGGTGCTATTCTAGTACAGTTTAAGATAGCATTGCCTTACACTGTGGCCATAAAGTAATTAATATTTTCTATTAGGTCTTTTAATTTGTATGCCAATAGTTTCTAAGGCTGCAGTCCATTAATGCCTGTCCTGAGATCAGAGGGTAGGGACCAATCAACACAAAAAAGAATATATTCCACAGGTGAGAACTCTTTCCCACAAGGCCAATCAATGAAGTTCTGCCAAATGCAGCATCTTCAGAAAGTGTTCTCTTGCAAATCTTGTCTTGGAAAGTTCACACTCAACTATCAACCAGTGTACTTTTTCAGTGTGTGACATAAAAATGATATTATACACTGGTTAATAATCTAGAAATAGCATTTTGCATTAACTGAATCTTTGAAATGCTCTTCAAGGATAAATATATGAAGAGCACATCATAATAATCTATGATGTAAGGAAGGCAATGATAACAGCTTTCAGCTCTGATCAATTTAGGAATATTTGTGGCTAGCATACTAAATGCAACTGCATAAGTTTGCTCCTTATCATTGCTTTCATGTGGAAGTCCATGGGTAGGGAAGGGTCAAGGAGCGTTCCTAAGCTGTGAGTGTGGTCTATATGTGGGAATACAATCCCTTCTAGAAGAACTGAATTCCAATCCTGTCTTTAATTTTTTCTATTGAACTACAGCACCTCCATCTTCTTGCATTTAATTTCAGTTTAAGAGTCTAATTTTACTGATGTATTAGCTGCATGCCAAATAAAGATGAGTTAGTAACAGAATCAACATGGAAGTGAAACCATTATTGAAGAAGATGGCATTTAACATGAAAATAACCAGAGCAGGCTGTTTCTATGAATACTAAAGTAGGAAAAGCCATAGTTTGTCAAGTTTGCAAAGAGCAGTTGGATGTTTAAAGGAACAGAAGCAGCTCTGAGTAGGTCTAGGCTGTCAACCTTCCCCAACGTGGTACCGTCCAGGTAACCAAGGTATGTTACATGGCATTTTAGAATTGCAGGAAGGCATGCCTTTTCTCCTTGTAGTTACTATGGTATAATCCAGTGTTTGTCTGCCTGGTGGCATCTGGATGTATTCAATTATAGTTCCTATCATATCCAGTTAGCATGGCCATTAGATATCCCAGCTAAGGTATACACTTCTGGAGGATGCCAAATTGGAGCAGCCTAACTCTGCATGTGTAAACTGAATAAAGAAGTACAGTAAGAGTCAGGGAGGCTGATGTTCTAGAATACTGAAAGTGTCTCTTGGTGCTTCCAAACAAGACCTCCTAATGTTATAAATCAAAAGGCACTGGGCATTATTCCTCCTTTCCCCCAATGAATTTTGTAGTGGTTTTGTTATGAGGAAAAAGAATAGAAGAAATGGAAAGACACCATGGGAGGTTATAACAGGAAAATGATTGTTTTTCCACACACAGTCCAACCAAATTTCCAATGAAAGGAGACATGGAAATTGCACAATAAAATCTTTGCTTGAGGGCATCTAAGGAAGGAATGGTACTGTTTGGTGGAATGGGTATAAAGCAGCATCACTCCTGTTTTTTAGAATGCTATTATACTGCCCCCTTCCATTAGGAGTGCATCTTTAAGAATATTATTTATTTATTTATTTATTTATTACAGTAATATTTATTTATTTATCAATCAAATTTGTCACTGCCCATCTTCGCTCACCAGAGGCACTCTGGGCGGTTTACAACTATGTGTATACTGCTTCTTCATCAGACTCAAATATTTCACAAACATCTCCAGTAATTTTGGAAAGTGCTATGATATTTCTTGCTGATTAGGAAATGCATAGCAGAATAAACACAACTGGAAAATTTACAGATCCGAATGCTGTTCTCAACTGTAGAGTACTAAATATTTTTTTATTATGGTATTTGAATACTAATGTCACTGTGATGAATTCTATATTAGGAGGCTGACAGTTGCCTTTGGGTGATGAAGAGTTTAGATAAAGTCATTTTCAAATCAACTAAGAGCCCAAATCCTGATGAGGTCATGTATGCCATACAGTATGAAGGCTAATATTCCTTTCTGGCTAAGGTGACATTTATTGCTAGACTACTGTAATCTTTCATTGGATACATCAACTGTTCTGTGAACTTGGAAATCAGTTCCCTGAGTGATACTATTTATAACTGTCATATAGCACAGTTTTAAAAACACAGCATTATCATTATGGCCTTTTGTTTCATAAAGAGCCATTATAACGATTGTGTAAAGACAGAAGCCCTTTTTGCATCACTGTTGATTGAAAAGCATATTTAGTATTTTTTTTAAACAAAATAACAGTTGAAACCTTAAAAGTGATTCTGTGTTTATATGCTAATACAGTTTTCTTTAACATTGCAAAATGAAAGACAGCATTACTGGGTAAATAAAAATATTTTTCCAATCCACTTATTTAAATGTTTTTGATCCTAAGAGCAGAAAACAAAAGTCAATTTATTGATTTCCTCCAATATCAAGCATCATAATTTACCTAAACGTGGTAAGCTAATTTAGATGAAATAAGTTCAGATATAGTTACTGACTCTGAAAAAAATGTGATTAATCATGGTACCATATTCCTGCATCTTTTTCCTTTAAAAGAAGTCCAATCCAGTGGATTTGTTAGCTAAGAAATCCAACCTAGTAAAAGATAACAAGGCTGGTATTTGTAGAATGCAAGAATTGGGAAGGCACTGCATTCAACCCCTTGACCTCTACAAGGATCTGAATTAAAGTACAGGTAGTCCTTGTTTAGCAACTGCCTCATTTAGCAACTGTTCGCAGTTACAATAGAGATGAAAAAGTAATTTTATGACCTTCGCAGGTCTGTAAAGCAAAGGAAAGCTGAAGTAACATCTTAAGCACAGGCGTGGTTTCACTTAGTGACTTGCTTCACTTAATGACCAAGTTACCAGTCCCACTTGTGGTTGCTAAACAAGGACTACCTGTATTCCTGGCTGACCTACTTGTATGCATCCAGTGAGGGAGAGCCCACTGTTCTTTTTGGTAATTAATTCTACTGTTGAACTGCTTTTATAGTTAGTTAGAGGAAGGAGTATATGGTATGTTCTCCTCCTTGAGTTATTTATAAAGAAAAGTAATAAAGGTGGGATAGAAAATAAATAAAATAAAAAATAAATAAATAATGCTCTTTTCAAACATTCAGCTGAAATCTGTCTTCCTGTAACTTGGTAGAACATAGATCTGGATATTCTGTGTGACATCGTTACAAGCACTTGAATGGGTATGACTCGGTATGGGGTCCATTCTGTTTTACTTTTAATCCTCTTAATTTCACAGAGGCCAGGCTTGATACTGTTAACTTTGTAGATGGTACCTAGCAGAATGTATCTAAATGTTTGATGTTGGGCTATATCAGGTTGACTTTCTGATCAGAAGTACAACTAATGTATCCTTGAAAAACCTTAGGACTACCATATCTGGGCTGCAAAAGTCTAGATCAGTGTTTCTCAATCTCAGCAATTTTAAGGTGTGTGGACTTCAATTCCCAGAATTCTGTGAGTCAAAATCCATGCATTTTAAAGTTGCTGTCATGAGAAATGCTGATCTAGATTATCACTTTTAGCTTAACAATTCTTAAGAGTTAAGAATGATTGTCTGGATTTTGGTGTGATAGCTCTGATTCATATGCTCAAAAGCTAAAGCTTTTACTGATGTGGGGCTGATGTTGGCCAAACATCTCCTCTTGCCTGTTTCAACTATTTTACTTTGTGGAATTTAGAGGAAAATTCAAATCCATGTTAGCTGTAGATTCTACTTTTTGGATATTGGCAAGGAATTAAATTCACTTTGGAGTCCTTGGTTTATTCACACTGATGGTGTTACCTAGCTGGGTAATGAAACGTCTGCAGGGAAACATCCAAGCTCAGAGAATACCAAAGACTCCACAGTTCAACCCTGAACTACATATATTCTCATCTATTAAATTCACTTTATTCTCCCCCTGGGTTTAGTTTGGGGATAAACAGATTCTGGGTACAATTGATTAATTTCCTTTCTGGGATTTTGATCTGTGTCAGATACAAGGATTAGAGTTATAGTTCAAATTTAAATGCAAGACTTGTTCTGCAAGAAGCATTATTCCTGACAAGTTATTTTCAATTAATGGGTTCAGGTTTGTATTAGAAAATGTTTATTCATTTGCAACAAAATGAAAGTTTTAATATCAAGAATTTCAGTGGAAAACATTGATTGGCCTCAGTACTGAAGCTGGGTTAGACCTGATTTGTATCTAGACAGAAGATAACCAGGGAATACCAGAACTATAGTTAGACTGCAGAGCTGAAAAAAAAATGCTCTGGAAGACAGCAGCAGCAAACCATTTCTGTACTGCTGCTGAGAAATCCACATGGATATGTCCATGAAGTCACCAAAAGTTTATCCCTGTTTGAAGAAGACTTTCTCTTTTCCTTGTTTTTAGCATACTTACTGAAAATCTGGGTAGAAATCCCTCCCTGCTCTTCCTTACCTGAGGACAATTTGGGTGCCAAGGCCATTCAAATCAGCAAATTCAACTATTTATGGCAAAAGTAGTAAAAATGTATAGCATACTTTCCTATAATTTTCAGCAGGAAACACAGGAACTATACTTTCAATGTTAAAGTAAACTTACATTATTAGGAAAGCTAACAAAACTGAGCAACCCCACTGACATGGGGAAACACAGGAAGTCCTGACAAGTGTGTGAGTGAGACAAAGCCATTCCTACTTGCTTCACTCTGCCCTTTGACAAAACATATGCATGGGCAAAAGAAGGACAAATTATCGATTCTCCGAGTAAAGAATTTCATTTTCTAAGGGAGCTAGGATGGTGTTCTCTGGCAAGTTATCAATGGATTATAGTTTTCCTTGGAAGCCAGTGCTATCTCATAAATTCATCGTTTCATATTGTCTCAAAAGATAGCCCAGCCTTTGGGGGATGTATCTGTTAAAATGTAATACTATTCCTTCCTTCCTCAGACTTACATAGGTATTTTTCAGTTAAATCTACAGATAGAGCTTGTAAAATGTAAGGGGAGATAGATGCTTCTCAGGTTTTTGTCCTGAATTTGTTTATGATGACAAGGCTCCCTGTTTGTTGGCCTGTAATTAAGGATGTCAGTATTGTTCCTGGTGCTGTGTGAGATTGAAGCTGTTTATGTACCTCGACCTAATCCACTTTTACAACCATCTGTAGGGCTCCATGCAAAATTCTTCCTGTAGTATTGAGAGGATATTGTGTGTCAGTGTCCAGGCCAGTGCTGTATTGAAATAGTATTTGGGGGCTGATGTGTTGGTTATAATGACCTGAGATTGTCAACCAAGGATCAGTGCATTACATTTTCAAGTCCATGAGGTTCTTTGTTTCTATTTTACTGATATCACTTGAAAGCATGTGTCAGTACAGGTAGTCCTTGTTTAGCAACCATAATGGGGACTGGCAACTTGGTTGTTAAGTGAAGAGGTCACTAAGTGAAACCGTGGCTGTGCTTATGATCTTACCTCAGCTTTCCTATGCTTTACAGACCTGCAAAGGTTGTAAATGTGAGGATTGGTCATAAAGTCACTTTTTAATCACCGTTGTAACTGCAAACAGTCGCTCTATGAGGCAGTCACTAAATGAGGACTAAATGTAATGGTTGTAAATAAATACTCTGGCACAAAAAGAAAGCACTTGTTTTGAATAATGATGGCAGGAGATCAGTGCTTTCCAGATATCATGGGAAATATCTCAATGCTGATATAATCAAAGGCAGGATATTTCCAAAATCTGGCATGATGATATCATGGCTGTTGTGTGTTAGCCTCTGCTGTAGAGACAATGCTTGTGAAATGATTCTTAAAGGCAGAGGCTTATCTGAGGCAGTATAAGCTCCTTTAATGCCCTCTCTGACAGTGAAATATTGAATTTGTAGATTTGTATTAAGGTTCTCTTGGGGTCCAGAAATGATGCATTTCTCCACAGAGAGCTGCTTAAGCTGCTTATCAGGTTATGCCTTACCCTATCATTGTCATTTTGGATGATATTTCCATTGACTTCTTTTTGTGCAGATGAATGTAAAGCCTTCACTGTATTCTTGTAAGCAAGAGCTCTTTTTTTTCCTTCCTAAAATGTGGCTGATTAACCATAGTTCAATGGGGCTGTAATCCTTCTTTGCATACTTATTTTGCAATTGGTGGAAGTCGCTCGGAGATGAAACTTATTTTGGGCAATCGCTCTGCCTCATTCATGAAATTTTCTGGGGAGAGTCCAGACATTTGTCATTTTCCAGTTGTAACCTTCTTGCAATTTCCTTCTGCTTTTTCATGTCTTTTTTATTACAAAAAAGATCCATTTAGGAAGGAAAGATAGAATAGCTGTATAGTATCTTCTCATGTGTTGTGGTAGGAGCAATCCTTCAGGAAACGTTGATGTTTCAGTCTTCCACAATTAAAAGTTAATTTTTTCTGTTTTACAGCTAGTTTGTCATCTTTATTCTAGCTGCATTTCTGTTCATTCATTTACCTGGGTAGTGCCTAATGTGATGTCCACGGGCATCCCCGTTTCTCTGCAGGCACTTCCTTCAGAGCCCACCTGGCTTCCAAATCCGTATTTAATATGTCAATACTTTAAAAAAAGAGTGGGGTTTAATATTTTGTAAAGGAAGTTGTTGTTTTCTCTTTATTTACAATTATCTTTCTGGAGCCCACATAAATCCCATATGTATTTTAAAAATAGAAATGGTGGGTTTGTAAGTATCAAACTTCACCCAAATAAATACATGTACTAGAAAGCTCACTGTCAGAGACTCAGGGACATTGCTCTGATAAGATACTTTTATTGCAGATACTAGAAAGGCCTTGAATAACAAAATAACATAAAATCAGCTTTTGCAGACTCCAGGATTTAAGGCCCATATATAGCAAGTAATTCACATGTTCACTCCTACGTCTTTCTCCTATCCCTGCTTCTATGGTTGGAACCTCTGCATTGTTACTGTAATGGACCATTCTGGTCTCAATCCCTTTGCTTCTGACCTTGCCAGTTTTTGTCCTCATTAGGTCATGAAAAGCACAAAGGCAAGTTGGGCTAGCAAGGAGCTTCTGTGGAGGGTAGATACAGAGATGGGAAACAGTCTTACTAGTTCTGTGATTCCCATGCTGCAGAGCCATTTTGTTAATATTAAAAGTGCATGCCCTCTTCCCAGCATAGAACAGCAGTTCTATGAAAGCACTCACAACACACAGTATTGTCAAACTATCTAAAAGATAAAGGCTACCATGAATCAAACTCAACTTCTAGTAACTACATGGGCACATCTACTGTATAAAGGGTTTTTTGGCAACAACATGGAAGAGGTTTACTGTTGGCTGGTTCTGATACGTTTCTCAAAAAGCGCTTACTGACCCCCCACAAAGGTTGCTTAGCCCTTATTTACATGTATATGTTGGGTTAGATTACAAATTAGTGATTCTTAATCTGATGCTTCTTGCGTGTGGTCTAAATTTCCATAATCTTTGCCAGCATGGCTATCTTTCTATCTGGAAATACTCTAAATAAATCTGGTTAGGATAATGCTTCATTTGGTAAGTGAAATATTCTTCTGGGAGTACAAGGTATAGTCTAGAATAGCCTTTTCCCACTTGGATGACTTCAACTCTCAGATTTCCTTATCGCACATGGCCTTGCTGAAAATTTTAATAGCTGGTCCATATATTCTAGAGGCCATCCAGTTGGAAAGACTGGTTGGAATGTACTTCAGTGGTTACAACTGTAGTACAGCTACTCAAAAGTAAGTTTCATATAGAACTAAGGTTGACATACTACTTAATAAACATACAAAAAAGTAGTTCTTCTGTTCCTTAGGTTATTTTCTCCTGTTGTTAGCAGCCAGACCATAACTGGGAATCTAATACTCACTCGTTAAAACTTCCTTAAAATAACTTGAACTTAGTGTGGGCTGATGACGACTTTTAGATACCCTTACGTTGGTATACCAACTATTAAAAGAACACTTTAGAAATGATATACTACATTTTTGGGAGCATGTTTAAAAGCATATCCAGGAAATGACTTTTTGTTATGCAAGCAAGAAGTTTTATGTGTTATCCAACTCTTCTACAAGTCTCAGTAGTATTTCTGGAGGTGGGGGGAGGGCGGGAGAAGAATCCAAGGTACATTGCATGCTGTTATATCTCATCCAGATTCTTTTTTAAAAAAACAAAGTTTTTCAGCCTTAGCAAATTAGTTTTGCACTAACAATTTTGGTTATTTATGTATTTATGTATTTATTTATTTTATAGATTTATTCACCGCCCATCTCTCCCCTACGGGGGGACTCTGGGCAGCTTACAATAAAACAGGATTAAAATTCAAAATCATTACAATACAAAATACAGTAAAAATACAAATATAATAAAATCTACATGGGCTGAGAACCTGAAACACAGGTGGATCATATATATGTAAGAGACTGGTTTGGCTAGAGTTGGCCATTGTGGGGTTTCAGTCCTCTCTCAAGGCATCCATGTCTATTGGGCATGGGGGAGTCAGAAGTGAGTTGTAGGAGACTTTCAGATTGTTCCTCTCCTGTCCTTTATCCTGGCCTGGGCCTCCCCAAAATAAACTGTGAATTTGTTTTGTGTACCGCAGTCTGGTATAATGGGTGGAGAGGACTCTGGGCAGTGAGCAGGAAATCTCACTCACACTAATGATGTTACCTAGTTGGGTAATGAAATGTCTGCAAGGAAATAACCAAGCTTAGAGAGCACCAGGGACTCCACAGGAAATTGGCTGGTTGCCCATTGCCCACCACTGTTACCAGCCCACTTTCATTAGAGTTCATCTTTTTCCTAAGCCTGTCCTCCTCATTTTTTAGGACTAAAGCATCAGATATTTTCCAGGTCATGAGTTGGAGATGTCTCTTTGTCTCCAGTCCTAGATAAATATGTGCAGGATTGTTTTTTAAACCATCTGTTTTTTACCAGTAAGTTATCTGACTGGAAAGGGAACTGTTCCCCTAATATATATATACCAGAACTTGTGTTTATCAAGAACCGTCTTACCATTTATTACAGATGGAATCAAAGCATAGAATATTTTAGGCAAAAGAGCTCAGAACAGAAATCTCTTCCCAGAAACTTGAACAGAAAGCATATGCTGCCACCTAATGGATGATTGGACATATTTCTCTATTGTGCTTGGAGTGGCTAGCAAAAAGAAATCTGCTGTAGTTGCTGATTGTGGGTAACGTTGCATCTTTATGTTTTATGCACCATTAATCCCAAACATATAAATAAGTGGACTTTGGTCCAGTAATCTGTCAGTCTTGAAAGTATCACAAGATTCTTTCCCACTTTATCAAGTGTATAGGATCAAATACTAACAATCATGTATGGATGGATGGAGTCTAACACAATAGATAAAATCTAACACAATCCTTTTCAATGAAACTGCAAAGAGGCAATTCTCCCTCCATCTTGCAGCTCCTTGGTGTACTCAACATATGCTGTAGATGGGTGAGGACAGACTTGGGGGGCTGTAGGGTGGCAGAGGAGAAAGACCTGTTTGCAAGATTTCATCCATTGTTTTAAATTTATTTATATTGATATAACCAAGGTTCTGAGATAATTGTGTTGTATGATTGAATAGAATGAGAAACTTGAATGTCTTTGCTGATAGTTTTTAAAAGCTGTTGCTTAAGTTCTGTATTCCTTGTTTTAGTTGCTGTATAATCTTCTTTTTTGGTATTGTAACTGTTGTTATGTAGCTTTTTGCCAAACCACATCATAGCTTTTTGTTTGAACATATGTACCTGATTAAGAAAAATGATGTAATATAGCTTTCTCTCTTTCTCCCCTGTAGCATATGATCTCATCTCTAAGTGGAAAGAAATGCCTTAAATTAAGATCATCACTGTCAAGCTAGGTGGGTTTAAGACTAGTCAAGACGCTGGGGCTAAAGGAATCAATAATCTGTTTCCTTTTTCCCTACCTGCTGTAGATCCTAGAAGAACATAATGCTATGCCTTTTGTTGGGGGGGGGGGGTTGGCACATGACAGGACTTTTCTCTAAAAAGGAAATGAGATCAATTTTATGAAGGATCCAGATAGGCCTGTCTAAATTGTTCCATTAATTTCAGAGGGCCTAAAATAAGAGCATCAAGGTCTGAATTTAATGCAAGGACAATTGATTTTATTTTTGGGTTTGCATTCATTTTTTCTTTTATATATATATGAATTTTCAATGCAGTAAAAGAATGCAAAATGAAATAAAAAAGAGAAGAAGGAATTAAAAGAAAAAAAAACATGCAATTATGCCTTCCGTCCTTTCTATCAAGTAATTATCACCTTCATCTTTTCCCTGGTTTTGTATTCATTTTCAAACCTATTCCAGATCAGTCACAAATGCTGTTTATGATATATGTACTATATGTGGAGGTGGATGCTAAAATGCAATTATTGCACACAGACTCAGGATTGGGGTAAAATTGTATTGCTAGAAGTTTTTCCACAGGTGGGCACTGTCTGTGGGTAGTGAAGCAGCTAAGTTATTTCCTCAAGTAGTTTTTGTGGGGAGAAAAATCTTGCATGCACAATCCTGGCAACATCTTCTACATACAGAAGTCTCTGCAATGATTGGCACACAAGAATGTGAAACAGCACATTTGATGCCATGCGTATGTAGATCTGCAAGCCTAGTGGATAGATGTCTGAATCCTAGACCTGTCTTGGGCCACCTTAGTTATACAACAGATAACTGGGGCCAGAAAAGTTGTCCTGCTAGCCAGCTTTGGTGTTAGAGACAGCTTCAGATCTTCATCTTTTTTCTTATCTGTAATGTTTATTGAATATAGCAGTGTTTCTCAACCTTGGCAGCTTGAAGATGTGTGGACTTCAAGTCTTAGAATTCTGGGTGTTGAAGTCCACACATCTTCAAGTTGCCAAGGTTGAGAAACACTGGAATATAGAGATCAGGTGATACTCAGGCAGCCCTAGGACAAAAAGAACCAAATTGTTTCACCATCTCTGTTAGAGATTTGCTTTTTTTAAAAATGTCTCTTTATTTATCATTCTTTTAAAGAAACAAAACAAAAGCTCCTCCAAAAACTAAGCATGACTTTTTGCCTCAAATGAGTCAGCTTTCGGAGGAAAGAATTTACAGTGCAGAGTCATAACATTACATAGTGCTCTAAATGCAACACCATATGCCTATAAAAGACATTATAATGGCATACATTTTATTTTAATTCCTTTTATACTTAACGTGAAACACTGCTTTAAATTCCACTGCTAGGCAAAAGTATCTTTTTGTGTAACTCTTGTCAACACCATGAGGCATTCAGTTCAACTTTCAGTACTCTGACTGTAGGCACAAGTTTGACCAGCCCAGCAATCATTCCTGAATTGGACTTTATAGTCTCCCCTTTTGACAATGAGGAAAAGGATGTTTGTGGTGAGGACTGTTTTAAGCAAATTGATGGGAAGGAGACTACCAATTGCAGGTCCTGGAAGAGCCAACACACCAAAGGAGAAGGAATTTTGATGAAATTTATTCATCCATATCCCTTAAGCCCTCAGGGACACAACTTAAAAACAAGGACAGACTCTTTTGACTCTTCAGTCATTCAGACTGTTAACTCATCATGTCCAACTAAGGAGACGCGCTGTCTAGCAGTTTATTGGCAGTTGCTCTAGATGTTCCCTCAATAGACACATTTGGTTTGTCAGCTTCAGCTGAGGGTGTTGGGGCATCCCCTTCTCAGCTCCCATTTCCCCTGCATGAGGGAGCAGCTCAGTTCTCTGCCTGGGCAGTGAGATGGTTCAAGGCAGGCTGTGGAGAAGATTGGGGGAGTTAGAAGAGAAGAGAAACCCAGCAGCAATTTTCTTTGCCTGTAGCTTTCTCTCTGCTGTCAGTTCATCATCCTCATGCTCATGCTCATGCTCATCCTTCATTCTCTCCCTCCCCCCCCCATCCATGCAGACTCTGTGGCTTACTCTCAGGGAGACTATTTTCCTTTCAACACAATGTCTGGCTAATACTTATAGCTGCTGCTCCACACTTTTACTGTTTTTATTCTTTCCAGCTGAATGAAAGGTTGGAAAGAAATTATGTAAAGGAGGTCAGGACTGTGTCACTTCATCAGCACAGGAAGTCTCCAAAACCTGGACAGAATTTTTTCATGCAGGAAGAAATCGATGAAAGAAAGATCAAGTTTAAAAAATGGAATGGGCTAGATCACGTTGAGGATTGTTGAGAGAAATATTTCAGATTTTTTTTTCCCTGAATGCATCCTTTTGGGAAAGGCAGTGGTTCAGAATGTTGCTGACTGCATCATTCTAAGTCCACATCCTTCCTGGTCATGTGACCCACATTGGACCATATGTAGCCCACCCTATGCTTCCCAATGCACATATACCAATGCAGAGATGCAACATGAGGAAGCGGAAACATACATACCCAGGCAATACATATGCACACACTTAGATTAATCTCTGGAGAGAAAGTGCATGTGTGTGTACACACACAACACATTACTACAGAAGAAAATACTGTTGCTGCTTCTGACATTCCTGTAAAGCAGTTGGAAGGAAGTCAAGCAGCCGAGTTCTACATCTTCCCCTTGTTAAGAATAAAGAGTGAAGGGCCACAAATGCCACTTTTTTCTCTATCAATCTCTTTATACATGTCTTGCCTATCTCTCTGTGATAGCCTGCTTCTGCTCTCTATTCTAGTTAACCAAAATGCAGTATTGCCAGCAAATTGTCATGACCAAGTCCTGTAACTTGCAAGAAAGCCCTTTCCAAGATCAGCCAAGCCTACTAACCACCTATCATATCCATCCTGTCCCTGCACATAACCTAAGGGTAACTCAAGAATTCAACCAAGTCCTACAGTACTATATATGTGAATGTATTTTATTTCTTCATAGTGGAATGTGTAGTACTTCATTCACTGCAGTCTGTGGAAGCCAGCCCTGGTGTGTTTTGTGGCTCTCATAGTCCCTCTGTTGAGTGAGCTTTGCTTTGTTTGACCCAGAATTCTTCTGTTAATGTAACCTGGACATGTAAGATACATTTCCCCATCCTTGATGACAACTTATCTGCCGTCATAGAGAAAGCTGAGATTTGGAGAGGTGAAAGATTAACTCAGTCCTTAGAAATGGCCATTTGATAGGTTCTCAACTGAGATTGGTCGTGGCTAAGGATATGTTGTTAGGTTTGTGTAATGCTTGACCCACTGTACTCCAGGATGGTGCTGGAATCTCCCTAGCAGCTAGTGCTGGTTAACATCAGTTTATATTCCTTGGGGTGGGGTTTAGAGTTAACTTGGGACTTGTGAAATGACTGTGTGTGTGTTTTAGATACAATTTCCATGATGTAGCAGGGTTAGACTGTGTGTGGCATAGAAAAGCCACATTCCAAAGCGGGTATTCCAAAGTCCCCATCCATTTTGTGACTGGTTTTCAGAAGTTCTGTGGGTGCCTTAAACTTAGCAAGGCTTGTAATAAAATGCTTTTTCTGCTTCTTCCTTCCCTCAATGAAAAAAAGGCACAACATTTTTTGACCTTGCCTACCCTGAGTTGTTCTGGGCCAGAAAGGAGTGCCGGCAGGCTGCATGCAGGTCCACACTACCACCATTTTTTGGGGGGGTTTTTTGGCACTGTGCTTTACAAAAAATCAGGAGCAGATGTGGATTCCAAATGGTATGGATATGATCTTTACTGAAAGTATTGTTTCCTGTGGCATAGACAGATGATGGGCAAAATATAGCTGGTGGTCAATTTAAGTAAGCAGTGTTAGATATAGACACATTATTCAAAATTTCCATAGAAAGTACTGCAAAGTAGTAAAAACAATAACAATAACCATAATGATCTAGCCTTATACCAAGAAGATAATGCTCAATGCAGCATCATTTGTATTGAGTACAGCTATAATTTAGAGACCAAATGAGAATGAAAGTTAAGCTGTAGAACCTGAAAAATACTTGATTAATAGTAATTTATGCTATAATCCTATACCCACTTAGTACATTAGTAAATGTAATGAATCTTTTTTTTTTTTTGCATTAATAGGTTTTTGATGCATTAGAGGACAATGCTTTTGTCTGGATATCTCTGATACACTGCATGACAATTTTCGCTTAAAATAAAAAAATGCATTATATTTATTCTATTTGTGTTTTCCAGAATGATCCTTCTTCAGAGAAGAAAGGTATTCAGTATCTAGCTTTCTCAATGAAACATTTTGTTGATGATATCAATTGCCCTTGTGACATTGCAGGATTACTCATTCTTTGTTAATATTTTAGTTCAACACTACCATTTATATTACTGTCACATTGGAAAGAGGAAGTTATTCTGGGTGATCTCGCTTAAACTCTCTAACTTCATTTTCAACTTAGCCATGTACTATATGTGTAAAGCAAACGGAAGAAACAGCAGATTCCAGTCAGATGCAAGAGACATTATTATGCAGGTAATTTTTAAATTTGTTTTCATTATTAAAAAAAAGCTTATAGGAAGTAAATCAGCTGAGCCAAATTACAGATCACTTATGTGGCTTTGGAAACTTGTTAAGATACCTTTGCACAGCTGTTCAATGTATTTGGAAGTCATAATTAAGTACTGTTCATAGTGAAGACTAAGTCTGATTCTCTGAATGTTTACTTGGAAGTAAGTCAAACTGTCCCATGAGGCATATTCTCAGATAATACCTTTCACCAGCCTTAACTGTAGTGGAAACATGCAAAATATAATGGAGAAATATTTGTCACAGCTAATTAAAATAGACTTATTAAGTATATTAATAAAATAGTTTAATACAGACCTTTAATTATGTAAGATTTTAAGTTAGCTTTTAAAAAGTTAATTAGTAAATGCATATAAACATTAGGTGCTTTATTCTTTAGTGTCTGGGTGTATTTTACAACTTAGAGTGGGAAAATTCAACCCTAACCATTAGCAATATAGTATTCAAGACAAGTGAAAAAGACTCACAACACATGTTAATACTGATAATACTGTCTTGATTTATTTGAGCTTGTCTGTCTCATGGTAGATAAACACATATAGGTGTTGCCAACAAAAAAATGGGCAAAATTATGAGAACCCTGATCAGGCCAAAGCCTATGAAGTCAAACATTTTCTATCACAGAGTGGCCAAACAAATGGATCCAGGTATCTGATAAGCAGGATGTGAGGATGATAAAGCTCTTCAGTTATCATTTACTTGCAATTAACAGGACATTTTGCTTTTGATTCTAGAAGTAGTAGGTAGGTGAGTAGTTATCAAGGCTAGTACCACTGACAGTCCTATATTCCATTAATTCATCTAATGAGCTTTTGAACCTTCCTTAAAATAATATAAACCAGTGTTTCTCCACCTGGGGAATTCTGGGAGTTGAAGTGCACACATTTTAAAGTTGCCAAGGTTGAGAAAAACTGATCTAAACCATCGTTACCTATGGACTGAGCTTATTTCTCAACTCAGTCCAAGCCTGGAAAAAAGTTCTGCTTCCTTAAACTTCCTCCACCATAACATCTACCTACCTTGCCAATGTCCTTCTGTTCTACTTTTCAGTGCTATTTGCCAATGAATAAATGTTCCTAGCAATAAATACTGTCTGAAGAAGGAAGTCCTGGATGACCTTCTTGAAATCTGCCCTGAGGGGTAGCATTATGGGTAGCATAAATAAATCAGAAAGCCAGACTCTGAGAATGGTGAACCTGAGAGAAGGGCTTCTTCTGAAGATCTGATATGGCTCCTATGGAAGAAGAATGTAGTCAAACAGGCTGGTCCCATAGCTTTTTAGGAACCAGTACTTTGCATTTTTCTCAGAAGTAGTAAAAACATGTTCCATATAACCACCCTGTTTAATAGTATGATTGAAGCAGTTTGGACCAACTGAAATTCCCAAACACACAAATAGAAATTCATCCCATACAGAGCACATTAGAGTAATTCAAATAGGTATTGAAAACATCTGTGACTATTGGAAAATCTGACATCTTCAGGGATGCAGGCAGTCTACAAACAATCTATCAGTTCTTAAAGGTCTGCTGATGACCAGTCTGCGCACAAGGTCTATCAAGGTAAAATGGATAAATATGGGGTCCAGAGAACAGAAAAGCATCTGATAGAGAGCAAGAGGCAAGCCAAAAGAGGCTGATTTTCTTTTCATTGAGTTCTCATTCTTTACTTGCCTTTTGACTGGCCTGAATGTGAAATGTGAAAGTAAATAAGCTCCAAATACTGGTCAGGTTCATCCATTTCTTTATCCCTATTGCAGAAGTCAGCCCCTAGTCTCTACAGACTCCACTGGTGCTTTTGACAGAATGGACACCGGGGTTTCTAAGAAGTTAAAAACTGTAGCTTAATGGTAGAATCTCTGTTTTGTGTCCAGAAAGTCCTAGGTTAACTCTCTAATCTCTAGAAAGATACAATCTGAAACTTTGGAAAGTTGCCATTAGTGAAGAGGTTATTGAATTAGATGGACCAGTTTCTATTCTAAAACATGGCCTCTCTCTTGGCAAATATTGTAAAGTTGTCAAAACTATAAAAAGTGATATTGCCAAAAATATCCGAACTGTGTTTAAAATTCTTGTATTGTGTTTATCCTCATGAAATAAATGCTAAGCAGAAAAGCACCCATGGAAGAAAAATGGAAATATGGGCTGGAACATAGACTACATTATACCTTCCTCTCCACTCCCTTCTGAAAAGTCCCTGTGATTTCTCATGGCCTTCCCCTGAGTGGATATTTTATTTTTGTGTGGGTTTTTTTGTGGTTAGTACAGAAAGAAACAAGTGCAGAGGAAGAGTAACACTTGTATCAAATAGTCAAACTATCACACTGTAATTGTTCATTGTTTTGTGATCCATTCATTCGGTTCATTGACTTTATTATTTGAAATCCTGCTTCTTTTGAGTTAATGTTTAGTGATGTGACTGTTATGTTTCTGGAGTGATGTATTGTGAAAACATGCATTTACATTACAAGATGAAGTTACAGAGTTAAAATGGAGGCGTGCATTAGCTGTAGAATATTTCAAGGATTTTAGTTCAGATGAGCTGGCATGAATAATAGTATCAGAACTCTTATAGAGTGTTGTGCCTTATTTGATTGAAGTGACTTAGTGCTAAAAGATGTTATCAACAATAATAGTTTTCAGTATGTAACATTTTAGCATGACTATGCTGAAATCTGTTTCATTTATTTTAACATCTGATCATACTTCCTACTTTTAAAGGTCAGTTGTATATTTTTAGTTCCGAAAGGTTATGAGCTGTAATCTTACAACATGCTGTACATTTCAGTGGGTGGAGTCCAAGAGAGGTTAGACATGGCTAAGTTGCACTGACAATTTCAGAAATGACAATGCAATTCTATATTCATATACTCTGAAGAATGATTCATTACATTCAATACCATTTATTATTATTTTTTATTTTATTATTACATTTCTTTGCCGCCCATCTCACATATGATGACTCTGGGTGGTGTATGTTAAGTGTGATGAGGATCCTAGCCTTAAATATGTACTTGTGCACTTTGATTTGGTTGATTAGCTTTTGGACTATCACATAATTTCCCCAAATTTATGTAATGTACAGAACAGAAATAAGCAATCCCATTAGCCCTCATGATGATGAACGATGACAAAGGATTATGTAGAGCTTTAAATATCTGTAGGGCTGCAAATTGTCTGCGCCTCGTCAGTATATCTTCAAATATAGAAAGGCTGTGCATGCTTCTTGAATTCTAGTGGGTCAAGACACCATGCATGTTGTGCTGCTTTCATGGAGCTTGATGACATCCATTTAGCTGGAACCAGTTTTCCTTCATGATGTATTCCAGAAAATATATTGTATTATCTGCATCATGAATATTCCAGCTTTACATGAAAAGAAAGATGTCTCCTTGGATGTTTATTCTGTTGGTGTTTTACTATGAAGCAGGCTGGAAGTGACTTCAGTGATGAGGGGTGCCTGCAGGGTATGATAAAAAAAATGGAGATGGCAATCACATTGGTGCAATTGAAGCTCTGCCTGTTGTTTTACATGTTGGGCTTCAATATCACTGTCATGGTTGCCATCTTGACTTTTGTGACTGTAACCTGTAAACACCCCTGGAAGCAATGCATGTCTTTACATGCAAGCCTGGTTCAACACTCCATGGAACAGTGATTGATAATTTATCTGATTTTAAGAACAAAGCAGGTTCATGGGTGAAAGGGTCTTTTTACAAGCCCTCCAACATGCTGCTTTTCTCCTGGGGAGGCTTGCAGCCAACACTGGAGCCCAGCTCAGGGGAAATGTAGTTTATTTTTCAGGCAGTAAGGAGGCAAGCCATGGTAGAAGAAGAGCAAAGCCCAAACCCATGATATAAATTAGTATTGCTAACACACTGAAAAAAAGCTGGATCAGCCAAACCTACACTGAAGAAGCTTGAGAGCTATTAAATGAATGCTGAAAGGCAGCTTGCATGAAAACTATGGACATGGTTTGCCCATATCTGTTTTCCTATTTAAACCAAAAACCAAATATAAGGAACTAAGCAAGATATGATGGTAGCAAACTTACGTTTTTAAATACGGCATGCTCTAATCATGTCTAAAGTTGCAGATGGGGCAAAAACTCAGTGTCTTTAAAGGATGATCCCCAGGCATTAATGTTAATTCTGTTGTAATTTAATTTTATTTCCTGTATTCGTTTTATTTAGGCTCATCTGTTCATTCCCACAAGTGTGTATATGTGTGATCATATTCAAATATGGCTTGTCAGAATTAACACCCTAGCTTTCATTCATAAGAACAAACAGGACCTCTCTCTTTGCATCAGTAGGCCTTCTTTGCATAAGCTCCACGGAAGATTTCCATTTTTAATGGATTTAATTAGCATTTATGAAAAATGCTGATTTCCTATGATATAAAGTGACAGATTTAATTTGTTAAGTGGTTCATAATAAAGTGTGAGTTGATTTGTTTCACTATAGTTTAAAAGGCTGCTGCTCAACAGGGCCTCCATGTTAATTCATTAAGCATGCTTTGGACCTTATAGAGCCTTCTATCTCTCTTTTTTTTGTTTTGGTAGATTTAATTAACATAGATCTAACTGTCTGGAGATTTAGTGTCCTCTACAAATGTAAGTGACAGAGGCAATCATTTAAAATCCATCTATGTCTTTATATTCATTTACTCTAAGAGGGGATTATAAATGAAACAAAATAATTGTAATAGCCATAGTACAGAATGAATCACATAAATGTAACACCCAACGTAATATACAAAAAATCAAGAAACAGAATATGTGTTTGAGGGCTTCTCATTTCTTCAGTGTCATAGAAAGGAAAAGCAAAAGATTTTAATTCTTTCATCAGTACAAAAACAGTGCTAGGGAAGCAGAGAAAAGCCATAGAGCAATCCATGTATCAGCATAGAAATAAGTTTTGTTGAATCCTTCTGAATCTGTGGGGATTATTTTCACTTAAGTGGCTGAACAACTGTAAGTATCACTAGGGCTCTCTGAAAATGGGTGGTTTGATTCATGAAGGTTTGATCAAAACATACATTTGAACCAGGTGCATGAATGAAAGTGGACACCTACTTCAAAGCAACAAAGCTATTTGAATGGTTGTAAAGGGCTTTGATGATTTGGGGCCATTATGCTGTTTTTGGGGTTTTGGCCTTTTTGCAGACAACAGGCAATATTGGAACATCACTTCCCTATACTAAAAAGTTGAGTAGTGTGATGGACTCTGATTTTTACAGGTCTAACTGGCCAATGAGTCTTTTCACCCCATTATATTTGCCTTTTGGAGTTCTTTCGGTATGGCAAGCTAAAATTCCTTTAGACTTCATTCACTTCCATGTCATTCACTTTTGAACTTCTTTACTATGGACCAGCCACAAGCCTTAGCTTTTCTCTCTATAACTTTGTGTTGGTCCTGCTAACACACCTGAGAGTTTGTTTTGGCTCTTAACACTTTTGGTATGACCAGTCTGATGGTCAATATCAGGGTGCCCAAAAATGTCAAGATGGCCATAAAATGTTCCTTTCCCCACTAGTTAGAACATAACTAAATAAAATGTTTCTTTCCCCACTAGTTAGAACAACAATACCAGCAATAGCAAAGAGTAAAAACCTTGCTACCTTCCAAATTAAGGTTTATTTGGATGAAACCTTACACTGGCAATTTGTGATGATTCAAGTTAAAGGCACTGTTCAGTTTCAGATTATAACTACACTGAAAGAGTTCCCACAAGAACATTTTTTTACCTTTATTAATTCAGAGGCATTTACCTTGGTACCTTTCCAAAGTGTTTCAAATGTGTCTATTATACATGTGGTGCAGTTAAACTTCATGGTACTGAAAGTATTGTAAAATGAAGAGTTCTGCATTTTGAAATAGTTATACTTAATCTAGAAAGTCTTCAGCTTTTGGAGGGTTATTTTGTTATAAGTAGATTGTAATATTTTGTAATAAATACCTGTATTGATTAGATAAAACCAGTTCAAATCAATTGTTGCATACCATATTTCCATTGTCATGTTAAAACCAGGACAAAGACTGGTTCAAACATCAGCAATAGGTTATTAATATGTAGAAAACACTTTGGGATTTTTAATTTATATTAGACTCTTATGTATTCAAATTACAGCTAAATAATTTTACATCAGTGCTTGATCTTTCCCACAAAGAGGTGATAGACTGTACACTTCTCTTCCATTTTATTTGCACAATGAGCTTGTTATATAAGTCAGAGTAAGAGATGGCAGCTGACCAGACATCACCAATGAACTTTATAACTTAACCGGGGCTTAAGACATGTAGTCTGAATTCTACATTCTAATTATTGTATCCTGTTGGTTTTCATTTACATTTTAGAATGCTGAATGCTGTTAGATTCTGGCTATACTGAATTCTAGGAAAGGTACTGATATCAGTTACCAACCATAAATTAATGCTGTAACTATCAGTAAATGGTAATTCATTTGCTTTTTTTTATTTATGCACTGTTATGATTAAGTTATGAAGCCTTTACTATAGGAACTTTCATAGGCAACACTGAATTTCATGTTAATTACTGTCATGTATTTCACATGGTTATCTTTAACCACTAGATGTCTCTCTTCCTGTTATTAATAAGCAAATAATTTTCTTACATTCAAAAGACCAGCAGCAGAGATCAATACAAGTTCACAAAACATAATTGCATGGTTATATACATTATACCTGGAATCATCAATCTATATAAAACCTTATTCTAAAAAAAAAAATGTGTCGTACATCACCCTCTCTTGACCAGTATTTGCCTTAACCAATTATTATGCATGGAATATTTGATGGTATAAAACATAGCTATGTTACAGAAAAGGCTTCATTATTATAGCTGTGCACGCTTTGAAAAGGATTTGGAAGAAATGCTTTGGGTCAAATCCCACACAGCTGGGCAAGATCAAGGACTACGTAGATTTCAGTAAGGTATCTTTAATTCTAGTCTACCAGTATTCTAGTAAATATAGAATCTTGGAAACTATGAGAAGAATTTCCAATCTTCATGTATTAATGAGTTCATTAATATGGAGTCTTTTTGAATGATTTGAAGTGCTTCTTCCTAGGTTTCTCACCACCTGAGCTAAGCTGCCATTTATGAGATAAGTTGTACATGGATTTGCCTTCTGTCTCTTGATTGGTTATGTCTGCTCTCCTTTCCATTCCTGTGGCAGATTCCCCATAATTACTGACACTTTTGATCATGTGTGAGCAGCATTTCTCTGCTGTTCATTAGACTATCAGATTTCTGCATGAGCTAAAAAAAGAGATGCAGCTGCTTTAAGGAACCCACTCATTAAAATTAATGCATGTTAGCCCTGCAAGGTAGTCCAGACAAGAAGCACACCCAGGAGTACTAACTCTATCTTTATTGTAAGGTTACATTAACGGAATCTTGCAAGACTGAAAGTATTTCTCCCCTCCTTTCCTTTTACTCTCTGGAAAACTAGGGAGGGTCCCTTCTGAAATGTTTCCCACAATCTTCCTCCTTCTGTGGGTGACATACTTTTACACGCTGGTTGTCCAGTCTGTGGCTCCTCCTTCTGTCTCCCAAGGTCATTTCCACATACCATTACATCGCATGTACAAAGGGGCAGGGATTCAATTGTGCTGCTGCAACTGCTGTATTGCCAGCTTTGACCCCTTTCCCCTATAGACACTTCTGTGCATAGACCTATTAATTTTGGGTCTTGTATAAGATAGGATGTGTACAACAGAAATCTTTGCCGGGCTGATTCTTTATAAGTATTGCTTATATAAGTATATATAAGTATTTTTATAAACAGGGCAGAGGAAGAGAACACGGGTTCTTCTTTCCACTTCTCCTAACCTATGTGGACAGATTTGTTCTTCATAGAGGAGATGAGTATTGCTTATGCTTCAAAAACTTTTAAAACGCTGCTGTATTTTAATGATGTCATTCAGTTTTAATGATTGCAGCTACATGTGTTTACCACCCTACTCAGTGGCTAGCAAGGACATTTCAGACTGCTGTGTCTTGAATAACTATCCCCAGTATTTAAACTAGGACAGTCATTGATTTAGTTTGTCACCTATGCTTTCTTTCATTTCCCTTCTAAAAAACATTAACTTGTTAACTTAAAAAACATTAACAAGAAAATTTCTTCACTTTACAAAAGTGAAAAATATTCACAAGTTTCTTCTCATCAAGACACCAATCAAGGCCCCAAAAGGTTTGTTGCATAATCTGCATACAGCCAGGCTGCCAGAGGTCTTCCTAAATGAGTAGATGGATGAAAGAACAGATCAGAGAATTGTGTTACTAGTGAATTCATATAAAAATTAAACACATGCTCCTATTTTACCTCTTTCATACTGGGTATCTCTTCAGAGTTTTGTACTGAAAGTTATACCTTATTTGCAGATAGGTTCTCCATGTAGTTGGTGGACCACCTATCAATTGAAGATTGTTTCAATTTTTGCTGTATTATTTGTATGCATTTGTCTACTGATTCAAAGCAAGAAAATAGTGAATATGTCAGGTGCAGAAATGGGGACATCCTTGTAGTCAGTGCTTTAAATGACTCCTTGGGTAGAAATACAAGCTTCCAAATGTTTTCTTAGCGAGCTAAGAGTCCTTGTATTCTTGCTTTTGGAGTATTTTGTATTCTTCCTTGGAGAACTCTGGTAACTCAGAAATATCCTTAGGTCTCCTTACAAGCAGTGCATGTTTGAGATCTCCCCATAAATTTTCAACAATATTCAAATCTGGGGCTGTGAAGCCACCCCCCAAAATGTTTCCTTTCTGTCCTATAAGTACTTTATGGTTGATCTGGAAGTAGCTTCAGGTTGCTGAAATATCTAATCTATTTCCAACTTTATTTTCTTCACTGACTGTGGGACATTAGTTTCTAAGACATGATAATTAGTTGAATCAATTCTTCCTTCCACCCACACAATACTTCCAGTCCCTCTGACTCTCATACAACCTGAAGCATAATAGAACCACATCCATGCTTAATGTTTGGCACTGTTTCTTTTCTTCAATTGCTTCACCCTTTTTTATCCAGAAGGTCCTTTTTGTGGTTGTAGTCAAACAATATAATTTTTGTTTCATCTGTTGTGGCCAAATCCTGGCTCACCTAAAGCAACTAAATCACTCTGAAGATACTGTTTTGCATGCATAATGTTATTAGGCATGCAAACAATAAAGTATACACTGGGCTCCCAGCAAAGCATTGGCAGCTCTGAGCAAAAAGCAGAGCCAGAACTTATATACCTTTGGCCTACTACATTTCAAAGAAAAGGGCAGATACAGTGTAAATTACAGAATGATGTTGAAATGTTTTTGATAAGCCCATCTGGGTGACCTTATTATTTATCTCTTCCTATTATGTCAGCATGGCAGCTATACTATTTCTGAGACATAGCAAGTGAATATAAACCATTTGGTTTACTGGGCCACTGGTTCCTCTCTGATTCTTCCTCCTGTTGCCACTCAGGGTCAATTAAGCTTGCTGTGAATGTTTTCTTACAAGGGCATTTTAAGCAGTTCGCATGCATGAGGGGCTGGAGGCATCTCATAGGTTTGGTAATGAATGCAGCTCACATGTGTATGGGTGGGTACCTTTACCACCACACATCAGTCCAAAGTGCTTTGTTCCAAAACTTTTCAGGCTTATCAAGATTTTCTTCTGCATACCTAGACAATGACTTTCTGAGGGGGTCCGAGAAAAGCTTTACTTCTCACGCCTCTCCATGGAGATTGTTGTTCTACTGTGGACAACCGCTCTAGGGCCTGCTCATTTTTTTCAATGTTGTATATCCATTTTTGATCAGAACACAAGAAGCTATTGTATAGCAAAAGAAAAAAAGTGCGTACCCACACACACACACACACACAGAGTTATTATTTTGAGGAACTTCTCCAGCAATAGTATCCTTTGTAGCTAGTTGTCTGAACCAAAACAAGTAAACCTTATTTGCCAACTTGACACCAAGAATTGCTATTGCTTCATCTATTGGGGAATCTTTCCTCTGATCCTTCTTCAGTCTCCCCCACTCAATGCCAAACCACCCACCTGCACCCAACCTTTAACTGTCCAGCATTGTTTGTCCTACCCAATACCTACCAGGTTCTGGCTGACCCTTCTGCTTGCTTCATCTGCTAGGAACTTCTTCTCTCCCCCATTTCTCAGCTTCTCCACGACTCACTGAACCATCGGTATACTTGCACTTTACTGAACACAACACTGCTTTTGTTGATGATTCATCAAGTTGTTTGCAGTGATCTGTGGATTCTCTTTTGCAGATTATTATCTATTATTTATTTGAATTTATAAGCCACCCAACTCCATTGGACTCTGATCAATAGGAGACCAGTGGAGATTGTTCATTCAGAACTTGCCTTGACTTAATAGTTCTGTGCAACATCTGTTTCTTAACATCAATTCTTGCCATTGATATTGCTAGCTGGATTTTATGTTTTATGTTTGTATACATGAAGTCATACCTCCCCACCCTCATCCCCACACATAGCCTTTCCCTACTTTGTAAGAGTGAATTATTTCCATTTTTAAATGCTTAGATAATTTCTTAGAGAGGCTGATAGTTGTTGCTAGAAGAAGTAATAACCTGAGAAGTTAGAAGGGTTATAGTGACTGTTCATCTGTGGAATTGTGCTCATCTCACCAATTGTTGGCCTAATGAGTTGGTCACCTTTTGAGGCATTATTAACAGTCTTAGAGTAAAAAAAGAAAAAGAGCACTGAATCAACTGGAAGGGTGCTCAAACTTCTGAACCTGCTATAGTTACCTTTCTAGGTCTTGTGGGCTGCTGTGATTAAAACACATCACATCAGGATACTGAATTTGAGGCAGGGAAAATTTTCATACCCACTGTTCCCAACACTTTCCCCAACACTCTCCAACTAGAAATTTTGACAGCTCAACAAGTGGTTTGATGGTGTCACAAATAGCCCTTAGGGGTAAGTTTTAATTACTGTAGCTTTGAAATAATCTTCATCTGTTCTTTTCCTGGAAAGAAGCCAATAGAGTTGATCAGTTTTCTTCTACAAGATCATCCTGCTCATTATTGGCTCTTTACCTATCTAACTTATTATCTATCTAACTTTTTGGTATATTATCTAAACATTCCAATCTCTCTGGATTGTTCTTTCTTTTTGAAGGGTTGTAATTTGGAGTTATTAAAGGTTGAGACATTCCATCAGAAAAATAAAAGAAAAGAAAAAACCCAGCAATCTCAAATTGTTATGATTTGAAATAGAAATGTAAAAAATCCTCTTTAGTAGCATGATTGGGATACAGGAATTCTTGAACATTAGCAGAATTCTCTTTCTAAAGGTTTGGCTCAGCAAAAGCCTCTAGATCTCCATATTTATAATGACATCAGACTGAGTGGATGGCAGTACATCATGTTACCCACTGTCTCCCATTTACTTCAATTAACTGAAAGCACAAGCTAATTAACATGAAGAGTGCTGATTTGTTCAACTTGATGTGCCAGATGTCTTGGCTTTTAAGATCTTTTATCTGAGGCAGGTTTGGACAGATTTCTTTTGTCTTCTACTTTCTCTGGCTTCTCCCCTAATAGGCACAACACTGACTATTTCTGTTGATTCTGCTGGGAGAAGGAATTAACTCATATGTTTCTGGACAAGCTGCTCAAAAGAGCCTTTAAATTCATCCACTTTATGTCAAAAGAGACTGCAGTTATGTAGCACATTTAGCTGTTAATAAACATTGGGGCACAATAAAATTAGCAACATGGCTCTGCAGCCAGTCATTCTTTTCTTCTTGATCATCAGCTGGTAGAATCTCAGCCTTGGTACAGTAACACTATTGTAACTGGGAAGAAGTTGATAACCTCCCACAGGCAAATTTTCCTGCTCCCCCACAGATCCTAATTCCGACACTGCAAATTTGTTTGAAGATTAAGTAAAACAAGACACGGACTCTCTGAATAATTGTCTGAATAGTTTGACTGAATAGAATCTATGATTTTGAATTGTTTGGCACCTTTGGCACCTGTTTCAGGAGTTCTGGACATTATATAAGTTGATTCTTTGTGTTTTCCATCCCTGAACAGTTCCACACTATACATACTAGTATACCATTTATGAAATATGAGCAATCATATTAAACAAATTAGTTGATGGAAGACTGTTGTCAGCAATATCATAAGGATGATGCTTCTTTAGTTGAATGCAAAAAAAAAAATTAGGATTGGAAGGAATCTGGGAATCTTCATTTCCTTGGGTTGTATGGATCTTCAGAGGGAGTAACTGCAATACATGGAACCAAATTAAGAAATAATTTTATCTTCACTTGATCTATGAGGAATCTGTGAACTGATAGTAAATTAGGAGGAGAAGCATGATGTCCCCTTCAACTTCTCATCTGCCATTTTCTCCCTCAGCAGTCATAAATCTCCTCTAGTTGTTACAATTGAAATCGCAAGAGTTTTGCTTTTGTGGTTTCATAACAAATATTGCTCAAGAAGAGAAATGATCAGTGAAGTAGAACTTCTCCAGCAATAGTATCCTTTGTAGCTAGTTGTCTGAACCAAAACAAGTGAACCTTATTTGCCAACTTGACACCAAGAATTGCTATTGCTTCATCTATTGGGGAATCTTTCCTCTGATCCTTCTTCAGTCTCCCCCACTCAATGCCAAACTACCCACCTGCACCCAACCTTCAACTGTCCAGCATTGCTTGTCCTGCCTGATACCTATCAGGCTCTGGCTGACCCTTCTGCTTGCTTCATCTGCTAGGAACTTCTTCTCTTCCCCATTTCTCAGCTTTTCCACAACCCACTGAACCATCTGCATATTTGCACAGAAACCTTTACTGTACACAGCACTGCCTGTGTTGATGATTCATCAGATTGTTTGCAGTTCTGTCGGAATGCAATTTAGATATGCTACTATAGAAAAGGAAGAAATTGCTGAAGGTTTTTAGAAAACATCCCTGTTACTGTGTCCTATATTGCCTTTATCATTCCTGGGAATGACCATGGCTTCACTAAGGTAATCTTCCTATGCCCTAGACATTTTGAGAGTTGACTTCTAAGCTACTTATAACAGAGCAATTAATAAAGGCAAAGCCATCAATGATAGACAAACCAAATCAAGACAAGTTGTCATCTTCCAGAAACTTGTAGAAGCTCTTCTTTGTTTATATTTCAGTTTAATATAAAGTGTTAATCTAATTCCAATTTCCACTCATGTTTCAAAAAGCCAGTAAACTGGAGATAAAGTGCTTAATAATGGTGTAATATAAACTGTAAAGGCTTTGTGGATCGTTGTATGCTATTATGGATTTAGAAGTAATATTCCTTCCAGCACTGGTATTTTCAGATCAAGTCTGGGCAGTGGAGGGATGCTTTCAAACAAAACAGAAGAGGTGCAGCTGCCCAGTCATTTCACAAAGATACCCCTAATGAACCTTGAGGGCTAAAAAGCATACAGTAAAGAAAACAGAGACAGTCTGTTTTCTGCTCTGCCAGTGCTTCTGCTCTCCATTGCTGTAGCACCATATCCTCCTTACAGTCTTACAGTCCCAGTAGTGGACTCTCTCCTACTTAATAACATTCCCATTTAATTCTAACATGGAATATGCATTTTCATCCTTTATATCAGTGTTTCTCGACCTTAGCAACTTTAAGATCTCCCAGAATTCCCCAGCCAGCATGGAAAACATTGCTTTATATCCTAGGATTCCCATTTTTGGGCTGCAAGAATCCATACAACCACCAGATGGCAGCAGAGAAATACAGAAAACACACTTTGCTGCATCTTTGCAGCTCAGATAAGGTAGTCTAATATAGTCTAAGTATAATAAACATTACTTATTTTTCTCCTCTTTCATTTGGATCTTGAATTGTTTCCTAATTAAAAAAAAAAACTATGAAAAGAAGGAAAAGGTCATTGTGCCAATGATCTGGCTCATCTTCAGTCATGCTGTATGATAACCCTCTTATGGTCATGATCCATCAGTTGAAAGTCTTCTAGGAAGACTGATATCAGTATACAACCTATGCATAATGCTGATGAAACAAGAAAACATTTAAATAATTTTATTTGTCTATAGTGTAATCTTATACCATCTCCATTACAGAACTTATTCTGAGTTCATATTATATATATTATTTTGTTCATCTACTTATTTCGAAAGCTACCACTAACCGTGCCCTGAAATAGTTCACTCTATTAAAAAAAAAGTAGATTAAAACACGGTTCAGTTTATACAGCTCCTAATTTTTTAGGCTTTATTTAAAATTCCATTCCTTTAAAAATCATTTCATTTAATCCCAGGTAACTAGATGCAACTGGTCTTAGGCCACTACTTTGTGTAGTTATTAGGAATGTAGTAACTTCCACCTGACTGAGATCCATTAAGATAGTTTTAGGGAAGGTGTTAATATTATTCCATGCTTCCTTGCTTTGGGGGTTCCTTGAAGCAAACTATGAGGACCAACAAAATTCTCTGAAACAGCTGACCACTGAAGTTTTGTTTTCTGCCCAGTCTGCTATCTGAAGCTACTGCCTTGTTCTGCTCAAGTACAGTAGTGACAACCATCTTAGCCTGACTTATGCTTTGGATTTTTCATTTAATTGTATTTTTCTCAGTGAAGCTATAGAAGTTTTGGTCAATTACATAATGCTTGAAAACTCCATCCTCCTTACAGAATCAAAATTGTAGACCCACCTCCTTCAAATATGCTCCTGATTACTGAATTAATGGGGAGAGTTAAATGTTTCCCTAAATAATAGTGTTTTCTAACAGTAACTAGATTCAGTATATTAACAGTACAAGGAAGATTTCAGTATATAACTTCCATTGGTTTATATCCTGGGATAGAACAAGCTGAGTATGTCCCATATATGTCTTATACAATCCATTTTATGCATTAAATGCATCAGTGAAATAATTCAAAAAGTGTTAAGGAACTCTTTAAGTAAGAAAATCGAATATTTCTGTTTTGTAAATAGAGACCACAGTTAAGATTTAGTAAAAAGTTTTGCAAATGACATGGGGTAAAAAAGGATTCTGAACTGCTGATTTTAATGCTTTTAAGTTTTAGTTTTTATAGTGTTTATTCTGGTCTATAAGCACAGTAAATCTTTGAGGAATTTAATCAATTAACTTTATGTCCCAAATAATGTGAATTATTTGGGACATAAAGTTAACTGATTAAGGGGAGGACTTATAACAGTAATTTGCTATTTAGAATACAAGTTATTGGATACATATCCCTGCCATCAAATTGTTTCTTCATGGTGCAGAATAGAGGACAGATGACTCAGAATCCAACTTTCTCTCTCTATTCTGCTACTGTTATGTACATAAAAGGGTTAACTCTGGAATAACTAAAGGCAATACGGTTTGGGATGGTCCATATTAATTATCTAGCATCTTGTTTCTAGTGGCTCTGGAAAGTTCTGTGCTTTTTGATATATAATATCAAAAATAATAGAGATATTATAGGTAGAATAGAGAGATGTAGATATTTGTTATTGCCTTCCATCTTTCTATTTCTTGCCGGTTGTTCATGTCTGGGTCTCTCCCTGCTTTTGCCAGCCCTTTGACCTGTTTTGCCAGTTAACTGTTTTTAAAGTTTGCTGATATTTAATACGGAAACATCAAGCTCTCCTTTTTGCTAGCTGAACTGTGTGACATGTACCCTTGATCTTCTTTGGATATAGGGATTGACTGGGAGTGTGCTGGGTGCAAATTAAGTTGGAAATTACTCAGTAATTTCCCAGCACAACTAAGGGTACAGAATCACAGATAACATTTTTTTCTCCTACTCCTACATTATAGAATCTCCAGACCAATTCCCCTTTCTCACCACAGCAAATCTTCAACATCTGCTAATCTCTATTTTACTGTAAAAATATTTAAAAACCCCAATGAAACATAGATACTTTTAACACTTGCACTAATGGCCAATACAAAGTAAGATACTAATTGAAAACTGGTTATTGCACGGCTGATTGAGACAGATGTGCCCTATGGGCTAGTATGCAGAACACTTTTGCTTGTTTTGAAACACCAACTTTCAGTTGCTTTTTCTTGGATTTGTGGTCATCTTTGTCACATGTTGATAGCAGCAAGGCACAAAACCCGTGGGGCTGAGACCTTTCACTTATTATCGATCATTGTCTTGGAGTGACATGCTAGAGCGAAGGATTGAAATGACATTCAAAATCCTTTTTTATGTATATATCTCTGTTTCCATGTGTTCTCTCTTTGTTCTCCCAGAAAGATATTGCTAATTAAACTCTGCAAAACTATTACCTAATATTCCTAGAATCAGACATGCTGCCAGAACATTGCCATCTTGACGCTCCCTAGTACAGAGGAAATTGGAATTCAGAAATATCTGTATATTTCCTGAATGTATGAAATTCATAGCCTTCTACTGTATTATGGCTGAACGTAATTAACAATTCTATTTAAAGCATTTCTGGCCATTTCAAGGGAGAAGAAATTTTATGGGCTCAGTTCAGTTTGCTTGTGTTCGTGAAAAGCTTGTTTTCGTTCATGTTTCTAAGCTTTGTTGCAAACAGGTTTAAACTGATATTTTTGATCATTCCTGAGAGTTTGACTCCACTTTTCCCTTTCAGGAGCTTTGAAAACTCAAAGAAAATCCCTGCTGTTAAATGCAGATTAGTATGAATGCCCTGTGTAACTATAGCATAGTTTGAAATAAATTGTGATTGAAACTAATACAATTAGGGGAAGAAATATTTTGCCAGAAATGCTTTAAAAATCCTACTTGTTTTTTTAAAAAAATGCTTTAATGATTTGTTGCTTGGGAAAAAAGTAGTTTCTAAAGTAGAAACCAGATGTGACTTTAAAGCTTATGTAAATTAGGATGCCTATATAAAGTATTTTAGCAGGCATTAGATTAAATTATTGCAGCCATCCTGTAGCTTTTTCTCTTGTTAATCTTCCAGATACAAATGAAACTGAAAGCCATGAAAGAGAATTTCTTCATACCAGGCTCTTTTAAAAAGGAATACTGTATATACTATTATAGATTATTCAGTTTCTGGCTCCAAAAGCAATGTATGAATCGCTAAGGACATCTAGTGGAGGAAACTCAGCTTTGAAAAAAATGTCTTTTTTCCCACTGCACTTTCTTTTCCATCAGATTTTATCTTTGTGTTCTGCAGATGGCTTAGCGTACAATTTATATATTCCCCCAATTCATACCAGTCTGCTTGGTACCTTAAAAAAAATTGCACCGAAATAAGAACATATTTTTTTCTTGCAAAATGGTTGTTCTCATCCTCAAGTCAGCAGCTCACTAATTACTCTGGGCCTTTCCTTAATATATTTTACGCCTGGTTTAGTACTCTATATATGCCTGGCACTGGATCTGAGCATTCTTGCAATAATCCTGGTTTAGCATCATTAACATAAAGAATGGAAGCCACTTTGAAATCAGGGATATGTGAAGCCATGTTTAGTTTAATTAAAATTAAATGATACTAGACTTGACAGAGCCTTCCCAGTTGCAGCATCAAAAATGTGGAACTTGGGTATCCCAGTTCTTTTCTGCTGTCTGCTACTTGATTAACCATTGCTATGTTCATCAGTGTCTGCTTGGCAGACCCACTAGATAGACCAGACCAGAAAATCAACCCCACAGGAAGGCTAAAACTAGTTTAATTGAGATTTGCTATCATAACAGAATCGTGCCAGTCTGATTGTTCTCTACCTTCTCCTTCTTCTTCTTAGAGTTCAATCAGTTAGAGAGGTGTCTGCTTGAGCCACTTCCAAAATGTTACCTTGTTTTGAACTTTAAAAAAATGTTTTAGCCCTTTTGCCTAGGCAACAGATCCTGCATATCCTCATCAAGGCCATCTTCACAGATCCTGCATATCCTCATCAAGGCCATCTTCACAGATCCTGCATATCCTCATCAAGGCCATCTTCCTTACTCTCTACACCACTGAAGCAATGTTGTGATACAAGCCCCTCCCCTTTTGTACATGCATTGTGACACCATATGAATGCATCAAAGGGGCACAGCTTGTGGTACAATGCAGGAACACTGCTTTCACCATTAGGCAACATCCTTCAGCCTCCACTGGATATATGATTGGGTTTGGGGCCATTGGAACAACTTGATTTTTGTTCACTGTTTTTGGTATTTCTGTTTTTTCGGAATTACCGCCAATTGTTATATTTTTGGATTATATAATAGGTCTTAATTGTGTTATTGCTTTTTATGCTTTTTATTGGTATATGAAACCACTGATTTTGCACAAAACCACACAATCAAGATGTGGATTGAAGTGTCAGCATTATGTGGATGTCCCCCAACTTTATTTACCATTTTCCTAGAATGCAAGGCAATAAAGATTCTGAACCACTGTTGCTGGTCAGTGAAGTAAAGAGACTTGACTTGAGTGTTTGAGACAGTGACTGGGCTGGGATGAGGCTATATAAACAGTCTTAACCCGCATAAGATAGGATGCTTTTGTGAGTGCTTTATCTATTTGGTTACATGATGTTAATTTTATTCTGGGAGGAAGTTCACTTCCCCTAAAACAGGCAAACTGTTGGAATTCAACTTTGCATGGCACTGGCTTTCTGTCCATATAAAATCTATTGACAAGTAGGGACAGTAGAGGCTGAGATGGTTAGCAGAGGGTCTCTGCACTTCTGCCATCTTACTGTAGAGCAGCCTTTCTCAACCTTTTGACCCTGGAGGAACCCTTGAAATATTTTTCAGGCCTCGGGGAAGCCCTGCATGTTCAGGCTCAGACACAGGCCAGAAGTTACAAAATTATTACATTCGTTTCATGGGTAGGCCTGTATATATGCATTAACAGTGTTCTTAAACTAAAAATAAAGAATGAAACTTACCTCTTTAATGTGAAGTTGCCAGAATTTGAAATATTTTTTTAAATAAATTGTGATCTCCCAGGGAACCCCTAATGACTCCTCACAGAAACCTGGTTGAGAAACCCTGCTGTAGAGAGTAAAGAGGATGGCCTTGACAGAGAGAGGCGAGATCTGTTACCAAAGCAATGAGGAGGGAAACATTGCTTAAGCCCAAACAATGAAGGTATGCGTAAACGTCTCAGACAGACACCCCCTAATTCACATGAGTATAAGAAAGAGAGGAGGTAAGGCATTAACAGACATTCTGTTGTTATAGCAAATCTCAGTAAAAGTAGCTTTAGCCTTTATGTGGAGTTAATTTCTTGGTCTGCTTTACATATTGGGGCTGACACCTTGTCTAACAGATAATTTTCATGTAATATGCCACCTATTGACTAAACTGTATTTTCTGGGCTTTCATCATTTCTTTCCTCTCTCTGTTCTGTTCTTTTTCTTCTTCAGACCTCTGACCTGTGCAGCTCATATACTTACCTGGCTTTCTCTTTCTCCATAAAGGAGGAAAGCCCACTTAGCTGTAGGTATCTCATGCTTTAACTCATGCTTTACTGTGCTGTTTCTTAAAGAAAGCTTTGCTTTCTTTTGTGCATGGGTTAGGAACACTTTTTCTAAGTTATACTCCCGACTTTGGTGTTCTTCTCTTGTGCATTCTTTCTGCTGTGTGAAGCTACCTGCCATTTCTTTTGATTATAATCTGGTTTAATCTGTATTCCAAATAATGTGTGGAGCCTCAATATGTAGGGAGGCTCCCCATGTTTCCCTGTTTCCCATGTTTACCTTTCAGTTTGTGAAAAGCTATACATTGGGATCATAGCGGGTGATAGAACTTAGTTGACCTTGGCTGATCTCAAAAAAGCTAACCCAGATTGGACTGGGTTAGTGGTTGGAAATCCCAGCACTGTAGGTTGACTAGGAAAATGAAAATAATTCCATTTTCATATTGTTGCAAAGAAAACAAAACAGATGTGCCCATGTAATCAAGGAAATCTTCACCTTTTATAAATAAGAGACTGCAGGGGGTAGAGTTTGCCACAGGATACCCAATTTCCCTCTTTGCACAAAGAAAATATATGCTTAAATATAAATTTTACTCATGCACTACCCATTTCTGGTTCTTCCCTTTCATTCAGATAAAATGATCTTGGGGAAACTTTGCATGCCACAAGTGTAGGATTGTTAAATTGCACTTACAGAAATGCTGTGAAAAAACTGAAAACTCCATCTAATTCATTTTTGAATTACGAACGAAGCACAAATAAATACAGCATGTAATCACTTTGCTCGGCATCTGTTAAAAATTGATAACACAGGAGGTAATTCGCAGTGTCAACCAATGTAGGCTGCTTTTCCAAATCGTTTATGCCAAAGGCCCTGACAGGAGTTGTTCACAATTTGCATAGCCTTGAAAGCATGAGATGGGAAAAGGATATGACTTGCATAATCTATCACTACAGTGAAGGTATGCAAAATAAACAAATCAACCAGATGAATGCTAATTATCTATCAGTGCAATCCTGAAATAGTGAGTATGCAGAACAAATCAGTCGTTTCACTGACCACCTATTTTATTTTCATCTGTTGGCTTTGCAGAATTGATATACAGTCTGGAAAGGTAGCTCCTAAAATAAATATTATTTTAGTTTAATTGGATTGAAATTGACTAATGCAAATTCTGATATCTCTAATTCCTTGTCTTCTCTTTTTATGGTAATAATGCTCTAATGGCTAAAGCTGGTGAAGGTGTGGCGAGGTGGCGGGAACACATGGAAGATTTTTAACTAGCAGCTTTCCTGGGGGCGGAAAGGCGCAAAGAAGATTTAGTGGTGAAAAGAGCAAATAAATAGGTGCTCCAAGATTAAAAAGAGGGTAGACATGCGTGCTGAGTTGTTGAAAGAGCTCTCTGTGTTTAAAGGAAAATATTGTTTGGTGCTTTCACCAGTGCATGATCAAAATAAGAGGTCCAAATTAGTTCATGGCGGCTGAAGCTACAAAACATCATGCAGAGAGCTGTCTTTGGGAATGTTTTAATGAGGAGAAGAGGTCACCGAAGTGTGACATTGCTTTTCAGAATTCTTCACGAACAACACAGACTTCCTGTTCCAAATGTGTAAAGAATAAAAAATCCTTAGTAGTAATCGTGCAACTTTTGAACTGTATTCCTTGGAAATGTACTACAGTCCTCATTTGGTAGCTTTTGTTATCTGCCTCAAAGGCCCTCTGCCATATATATATTTTTTTCCATATGTCCTTATTTCAAAACTATTGCAGAATGGCTTCAGCGAGGCTGTATTTATAAAATAACATTTTATTCGGGTCTTCTCAAAGTGATGATAGTTTTTTTTTATTGTTCTGGTTGAGATGATGTACAATAGATAAATATAATATAATCAAGGATCGCTGGGTCCATTTCAATAAACGCCAACATAACTTGGAAATTAATTTCATCACTATCTAAGTTCAGCAGCATTAAGAGCATTGCTTTAGAAATGTATAAGTTGGGTTAATGGCATGATTAGCAAATACTATCTGAGCTCCATCTGAGAGCTAATCCCACCTTTCATTAATCAGATAGATAATGTTGCATATGCTGACCCTGAAAAAAAAAAAATTCCCATGTAATAATAACAACTAACAACGTGTGGAACACTTTTGCAAGCTCAAACTCAGCTGTGTACTGTATACTAACTGAGATATCTTCCTGTGGCTCTGTTGGAATAGAACCTATAGTGCTAAGATTAGTGCTGAGTGAAACTTCCTTTATTTTTCTTCTCAATAATTTGCTGAAAAGAAATGGTGTTTGATTTTTTTTTTCGTGGAGAAAAAGGTGAAATTCTCACAGTTGAGATGCAAGGTTTTTGCATTTACAGTACCCTAGTTACAAGGTGACCAAGAAGTGTGTGTGACTGTCCTACCTTTCACTGGTAGGACATTCATACACACTTCTCCTTGGTTTCAAATACCTAATTTAAGGCCCAGAAGAAGATCCTCAGAACGTTCTCAATGTTCTTCTTATTGAATCTTTTTCCATTCAGGAAGTGTTAGAATCCAAGGAGGCTGCAAACTGATGGAGAAATGCTTAATCAAAAAATGATAGCTTCCCCTATCACTTTTCAACAATAAGGAAAATTCAAGAATACCACCAAACTGAATTCTAGAGAAACTCTAAAACCCTGAGTGAATGAAATAGTAAAAAAGAAGAAGAAGATGACGACAACTATTTCACTGAAGAACATGTTTGAGAAATTGGAAAATGCATTTCGGCAAAGAATTGGTTAATAGTCCATAGTATTGTGATACGGCAAGATAATTTGGATTATTATTAAGACATGGATGTTGTATGTGAGAATATCTGATTGACCAGTGTTCAGAGTGTTACTCAGTAACCACATACAAAAATGAGTCTAGCATCTCTCAGAACCAGCAGTGCTGTGTTTCCAGCTAAAGAGGCCTTGGTAACATTTCAGAATTTAAAAATGATTGAAAGGAAATGGGTTAGCCAGTTCAGCCTATCCACAGTAGTCCTGGGATATTGCCTAGGATATAGGAATACAAAAAACCATATATTTTTAAATAAATTTTGTAACTTATTTAATTCACTATTAGATTTATATCCCTATTTTCCTCTGGGAGCACAAGGTATACCACTCCCTCCAATTTTGTAAAAAAGTTTGAATGTTTCATGAGATTTTAGAAAAACAAAAATCAGAGATTCTGTATTGAAAAAGATGAATCCAGGCTGGAAAGAAATATTAAAAAGTCAATTGAAAAGAAATATATAGAGATGTTATGCTTTCAAGAAAGATGAAATAATTTGGTTATTTGTAGGTGCTTTAGAAGCTATAGGATACATTTGACTATCAACTCTGATAGTGGCAACAGTGCTTAGTTTCTTTTAAATTAAAATTAAATTAAATTTTAATTTTTAATTAATTTTTAATTTCATTTTGGATCCCCAAAATTTCTAACATGTTGAAATTTGGAAAAGGGTATGTATAGTAGGTTTTGGGTTAGAAACTGGATTCACACTGAATCTCTTCTCTGCCTTGAGGTATAGTGCTTTTTGGCCCACTATATATGGGGGAGAAATAGTTAACATTAGAAGAAAACTGACAGGAAGTCATGTAGAAATGCAATAAATTCTCTGCCCCATTTGTTTCCTGCAGATCAGCATAGGACGTAGGAAAAACTGTGTGAACAGCTTCCAAAATCTTCCACAGCTAAAGGCTACATTTCTGTGTTTCAACAGAAGAATCAAGGCCTTTTTGAAGCAGAGATACTATTAGGGGAGAACTAAAATAGGGGGAAAATACTGTCACAAGCAGTAGAAAGCAAAACAATATACAAAAATATTGTTCACTGTAATAAAAGATTCCTAAAACAGATGAGGTAAAAGATTTTACAAAAATGCTTAATAAAAAGACTTATCTCAATTAAAGAAACAAAGATTATGATATACAAACTTTAGAAACACAGATACAATTCCTCCAAGTTTCAGAAAAACATTATCTAAAGAGAAGAATATTTAAGTTAAGCAATTATTCAAGTCCTAATGAGCTATCAACATTTTATAGATATATTCATTCTCAAACAGATTTTTTCAGAGTAACAGTATTTCTGTTCCCCAAACCTGGAATAAGATCATTCTTAAGGAAAATAAAGAAGCAATAAAGACCATTTCAATTGTATATGGTACATGTTTTACTTTAATTGGGGAAAAAAATCTTTGGGGGAAACTTTCGTGTAAACACCATGCAAGATCTATTAAGATCTGGAAGTCAGTTATTAGCATTCATAGAAATTATCAGTAATGGGTGAATTGCCACAAACTTCCCCTTTTTCTGTTCTAAATTTTGTTACAGCATTTGACTGGGTGGAATTTCAGTATTTATTTCTGGTATTTGAAATCTTCAATATATTGGGGAGTGGGGGAAGGCACCTAATACCCTATAGATAAAATTTTAACTAGTGCAGAACCACTAGAGTCATCTTATATTATGTTTAACATGTTTCAGCTGTTGGAATTATCAGGGATCAACTCAGCATTGTCTCATAAGCATAAGGGAGTCGCTCTAGCAATGCATCTCTATTGTACTTGTGGGATGTCACATGGGTCACCTGATTTCAACTTCTTCCTCCTCCTTGGGCTTGGGGATTAACAGTCTCCATTACCTCGTGGGCAGACATGCAAGCAGGAGGTGCTGCTGCATGCAGCCCCTCCCCCTACCATCTCGCTTGTACCCAGACTTTCTGTTCCACGTAGAAAGTGTCCACAAAGAACCAGTGATGATTAAGTGCTTTCTACTATGAACCTACCTGTGTCCAAATCTACTGAATAAAAGTAAGCTATCTCTATTTTTCTTCATCTAACTACAGTGTGAAGACCAAATTTATTTCTGAATGTAATTAAGCTTAATGTGCAAATTCTCTTTTGGTTCATGCTTCTACTGTGCAAGATTGCTTTTAGCTGCTTGGAGTTCTTTTATTAACCTTTAAAAACTCCATCACCAGCAAGGATGTATCCAAAGGCATACCCTGCATCCAAATTCCCTACATGTTGGACATATGGAAGACGTTAAGATGTTTTGGGTCCATAGACCTTTTGCCCCATATTATCCCAGTCCCCAGAATACTTCTCTTCAAGCTTTTTGAGACCTTCTGAGAATTTCAGGTGTGGAGAAAGTACCAGCCATAGAAGCTGGCAGGGAGATGAGATTCTTCAGTTGCAAATTCAAATCACCTCTCTTCACATCTTAAACCTCCACTTCAAATTGAGTTAGGGCTAATATGCACTGGCCCATTAAATGATGTATAACGTCATGGTATTGGTATTTTGAGATTAGATCCGATATCATTTGACACTCTGCCTTGCTCCTGCTGTGGACATTCATGCTTTTTACTTTAAATATGTTAAGAAATACATTTAATTATTCCTAAAGTGTACAGTCTTCCTTAAAACAGTATATTGTTTAGGAGTACCGAATATTAGGTTTGGCTGAAATACTTTTCTCTGCTTTTCATATTTATAGGCTTACTGGTGCTAGAAACTGTCATTATTGCATGATTGAACTCTGGAAAACCCTGTATCAGGTTTTCTAATGAAGCAAACCAATTGCTTGTTTTCAACATAAGTCGGAAATCATATTGCAATGACTCAGATTTGATTTGTCTGATTTTGTCACCTAACTTGGGCTCTCTTGAAGGTGTTTTTTCTAAAATGTTAAGAGCTTCTCTGATGCATTTTCGATTCCTTGTAAAGGCTGCTACACAGCTTAATTTCCACTGTGCCTTGTGTGTGGTTTCACCACTTGAAACTTTGGCTTAAATTAATCTTCTTTGAATGCTCACTGGCCTCCTTGACTTTATAAAACAATTTTACATTATCATGGATGACAGGCATTAATTTGGATCTAAATTTTTGTAGCCTCTCTAGCCAATGGTTGATTTTCTTTTGAGAGAGCCTTGTCTGAGCTGAAACACCTGGATTTTTTAAAATCCAGTCTGCAGCGAGATCAAAACTCTAGCCCCGTCCTGTTTAGGTCAGGCTTGTTTGGAAAACTATTTTCAGCTGCTAATTAGCTTGCCAATATTTTATATCCAACTCATAGGAGAGCCTTTATTCTTGCTAGATTTGAAGTTTTGTCATCTTTGCTGTGGAAAGGGGAATTAAGTAGAACTCACTGGAAGAATGCCTTCACCTGTGCCTGATGTAGAAAGTGGAATAAATCTCACATCTGCTTCTTCACTGTCTTTTCTTTAGCACCTGGCATGTATTTAATAATGCCTCTGTTAAGTAACAGTCATGGCAGCTCAGAAGAAGAAATTACTCTTCTCCTCCTTGCTGACAAATCAGTGGCCATCTCCAGAAATTGAAATTGAGTTCAATTGCTATCACAGTTTGCAATTAATATTGCAGTTAATATTGCTTAATAGATTACCTTTGCTATCCCACTGTGCAGATTTTGTGTACTGTGGTCTTTGATGGCTAATAAAGACATTCTCTGGAAAGTTATTTTTGTATTTGTTTCAAAATGTACGAAAAAGTAAAATATTGTCTAGGCAGCCTGTTACCGTGAGAAAATCTAGCCAGCATGGTAGTAACGTTAGTTGTAGAGAAACATAAGCAGAGCACTAAACTTTCTTCCTTTCTCATAACATCTGGAAGAGAGGACTTCCTGTGGGTCACTATGCTGAGTTAGTGTCATCATCAGGGTCTGCAGTGGTCCTCTCTTGCTTCCCCCTTCTTTGGAACAGCATTTCTGCTGAGATTAAACTGGCACTAATCTTGGGGTTTAAGAAAGCCATTAAAACCTGGCTGTTCCCACAGTCCTTTGGGAACTGGTTTAACTGGGCCCTCCTACAGCAAAGTTTTTCTTTTGAATAATATGAGATCTGAGAACTGTTACTTTGTTTTCTTAACTGTTTTAATATTTTCACTGTAATTGCAAATGTAAGCTGGTCAGAGTTGGTTAACAATTGAAGCAGTCAATAAGCCTGACTAAAACTAACACACAAATTGAAAATTATCAGCAGTGGAATAGGGATAGAGAGGGGAAAGAAGACAGACTTTGGAAATTTCTAAGCAATCACATTTATATTTCTGAATATGCACACACGCACATGTGTGTGTTTGTAAAGTTCCATCAGTTCAGCTGGGATATGTGCAAAATGGAGCTGTTTCTATGGCACATGTAGGCTCACAAATTATATTAATAGTGGCTTTCTTTCAAAAGCATGGGTAACCCTAATCCCTTCATTTATGAAACTAGAGCCCATTCATGCCATGGAACTTAGTTCTGAAAAGTTTTATAGTCCTGTCTAAACTACTAGAATAGATATAACATCAAGATTTGGCTTATATACATTGGGGAAAATTGATATTCTCTATGGAAATGTAAACTGGCATTAGCTGCAGATTTGCTATTCTCAACTTTCTCTTCCTTCATATTGTATCTTAAATAAAATTCAAAAGTGAAATACATAGTTAAGTTAAAGCCAGTACATGCAAGATGGAGAGAGGTGTTTCATTTGTCAGATGATGATGCATCAGTAATTGGTGGATTTCAACAGTGCAGAGGCAATTTTATTTTAAAGAATGACATCTTGAGAAAATTCTTCCAGGGGTTTGAAATGGTTCAACTCAATTTGCTGGGTGAGGTGATTTTTCTTCCTAGCATTTGCAAAGATGATAATTGCTTGTACTATAGTTAATTATTGATTTCAGAGCTTTTGGTCAATGAGAGAGAAATTCAAATCTCAGCAGGCATAGTTACATCTGAAATTAAAACAAGACATTTCCAATCAAAAGATCTGATATATCATTGACACATGGACGCTCAAGCTAGGTTTTATCTGAGGTGATGATAGGGAAATACCTACAGATAATTCACAGATCTTGTATCAACTTCATTAACCTAATTGGATGTAGGCAGTTCACTGGACAGTTGCCAATTGGATTTTAATATTATTTTAATTTTCAAGACTTTGGGCCTATAAAAGGAGTCTGTAAACTAAAATCAGTTATATGCCTTGTGCCCTCCCCACCCCTGGAAAGTGGCATCTAGGGGTTAATGTCATCTAAATAAGTTTTTGGGGTTTTTTTTGTTTTTTTTTGCTGCAGATGAAGGATCTGAGAATATCTTTTATTGTCCCAAAATATTTCATCTGGATTTCAATTGGATTCCAAATTTGTCCTCTAAATATGCAGTATTCTGTAAGAACCATGGATACATGGTTACACTTTTCTTTATTTTTGGTCCTTGTTGTTTTGGGCAGGAACAGTGTCCCAGCCAGTTGCTGTTTCAGGCTGTTTTATTGATGATGGCACTGTTTAGTAATGCCACACCACTGGTGTTATGGTGAGACAGATGGAAGAGGAACAGTAGAAAGACAAGTATTTGATTTGTTTTGGATTCATATTAAGAAAAAACACTCAACAAACTGTTTCTTCTGATTTGACTCAACATTTTAGGGAGAAGCACTGGACCACTGGGGCATTAAGATCTCCTTTCTTCTTTTCAGAAGTAATTGCTAAGGCTACAGTCATACACTAATTTACAAGAAAATAACATCTACTGAAGGTTGTGATGCTGATAGTGGTGACAATAGAGGCAGAGTTACGCATCTCAGGCAAATGTCTTCAATGTCCTATGTATAATTGGAAAGGACTGACAGCCCACTCCTCTTCCTACAAAATCCAACTGTACTTCAAGCAATCCTTGCCTAAATGTTTGCACACTCTATTTATTTTGAACTGAACTGATGCCAGTGTAGCATGTACAGGATAACTGAAAAACAACAACGTTAATTTGGCATAGAACCCAAATAGGAAATTAACTGTGAATGAATTAATTGGGATTAACTAGTATTTAAGTAATTTATTTGTGGGTGATTTGATCAGTTCATTTTCCTGCTGAAAATTGTTGGAGAATAAAGGTGTGTTACCAGGTCTGCAACCAGGGTCTGTGTCACCTGGGGCAAACATGGATTCTACACCCATTTTGGTGCCCCCCAGCACTCATTTTGGCGCTCCCCCCAGCACGGTGCCCGAGGCATGTGCCCCGCTTGCCCCCCCCTAGTTGTGGCCCTGTGTGTTACATGGGCCTCCCATATGCCTCTTAATATTGTTCATTGCTTCCAGTGTAGAGACAGATACTGACACATTATCAATTTCAACTGAACAAGATGGGGAATGTGAGAGCTTAAATCTTGAAAGAAAATGAAACATCATATTGGCCCTAATGGTATCTCTCCCCAACATGCCTGCATTCAGTTAGTAAATCTGAATGGGATGTATGTTTTTAATTTATTTTATTTATTCATTCAATGTGGATGCCACCTGACTCCATCTGACTCTGGGTGGCTGACCACAATAGAACAACATAAAAACAACAACATCCCCAAAATGACCTAAATGATACAAAAGTAATTACATAATTTACTTGAGATCAGCTTTCCTTGTGATACAGGATCCTGTTTTGTGAGATTGTGGAGAAAACTGTACTTGCATACAAGCCATGGGAGTAGATCTCCCAGTCTCACTTAACCCCACACCTGATATTTGTGGGATTAGAGATGTTTTGGTTGCTGAGCGAGTGGCCAAGTATTCACCCTAGCAAGTGTGCAATCACCACAAGATGAGAGTAGGCATTCCCCAGCCCACTGTGGAAGTGTTCTATTTTCACCACCCCCAAAGCAAGTCAATGAAGCAGTCAGTCTTGTAGTTCATCTTGTTAGCAGGGTGAGTGTTCACTGAATTGTATATGCCTTGCTCATGAACCTTATATTTGTTTTCACACTGTATGTCATACTAACGAAAATATTTTGTACATATTTTATACTCACCTTTCCCTAACTAACAGTTTTGTAAGCAGCTTTCAGTTCAACTACCTTCATATTGACTTTTTTGGCATGTGACTTTTCAAATATATAGTATTCGTACACAGACCATCTTGCATGTAGACCATGTTCTTTTGTATGAAATACTGGGGTTTAGTACAACAGCCCCTTGCAAACTCCAGGTGTTATTGCTAGCTTTGCCGTGTTAGTAGATTGCATCATTTCTCTTAATATATAAATACAATATTTATGCAGTATGATATTCCATGAAGAGTCAGTCTGCACAATAATAACTTGATGTCTTTTGATCTGCACAATATTGTTACAGTATAATTAGCTGTTCTCCCTGATAATTTGGCCAAGAGGGGTCATCCAAACAATTAATGAATGAGCTTATTTGGAGGGAACTTTGAATCTGAACAGAATGCAAAGGTTTGGATTAGAAGAGGGGCCTCAGAAGTCATAATCATAAAAAACTATGTGCATTTTTTTTGAGCATGAGCATGGACAAGCTGGTTCCTGGTGCTGAGCCTTGTCAAACCAAGATACTATAAACTTGTATTCATCATCTGATTTGGAATACAATTTCCCCCTGTTTGTAATAAGCTGGTTATAATCATATTGGAGCACTGGGATTCCAGAAGGGTTGTCTGTATCTTGAAACAAATCAGTTTGAAAATACATGCTAAAACATTCTTACTCAAGTTGACATTTCAGAGCTCATGATGATGCTACCAAATTAATTATGGCCATTATTCTGCTTATTTTATTATTGTACTTTAGGGTCTTTACTGTATTTTATTGTACATAAATGTATATTTAATCCTGTATATGATCTGGTGACACATTGCATGGTGGGACTACAATAATAATTTGAATGAATGAATGAATGAATGAATGAATGAATGAATAAGAGATCCTGCCCACGTGCAAAATAACTTTGCATGAAAAACTAGAGATTGCTATGAACTGACAGAAGGAACCTAATTCATCTTATTTAAAAACAACACATACGACAACAAATCCAAAATTGAAAACTGTGATATCATTACTCAAATTCAAAATTAAATTGAATGCAGCTATCATGGAACTGGCAACCTTTTCTAGCCCAAGACAGTGTGGCCTCCACACCAAAATGCTAATTGATGTGAATCTTTGAGAGTCTCATGCAACAACATTGATCTTGGATGTTTAGACAAAATCATTGTGCTCTTGGTTGTTTGCTTGCAGATATTTCATTACCCAACTAGGCAGCATCATCACTCTAATAATCACTGATGATATTACCTAGTTGGGTAATAAAATGTCTGCAAGCAAACAACCAAGCTTAGAATGCACCAAGAATCATCCAGTTCAACCCTGAGCTACAGTTATTCTCTTCTATTGGAAATTCATTTATGGTTGATGAGATCTCACAAGACTTCAGCTGTTTAATTTTTTTTAATGGGGGTGGGGAGACAGGGACCTTCTTTCTGTTTCTTTCTAATATATAATCTTATTATTCCATTTGGTTTCCATAAAAACCATATTATACTGTTTTCTTTAAAGCTGAAAAATCTGAAATCACTTATATATTTATATTTCAGTGGTATTTAAACGAAGGAGCTGTCAAAATGTTATTTGGGTTATAGGATTTTTATGAATGGACATTTCTTTGCTGTTAAAAATTGCCCAAGGCTAATATTTGACATACAAAGAATTAAGATACTGTATATATAAGCCAACAAATAAAGAATTATATTTGGTTGTCTTGCTTTGCACAAAAATAAAACTTGTAAATTTATATGCTTTTATTAGCTGGTTTAGTTAAAAAAAATACAATAGTTTTCTTTCACACAAATACTTGCTTTCCATTAACTGTCTTGAGGGGATACATTTTTTGAAAAATCTTACTTTAGTTCACAAGAATGTTTAGCTTATGTATCCAGGACAGTATATTTTTTCCAATGGAGATGTAATACTGGATGGCAAGGAATCAGATGGAAGTTTCCCAGTATTGCCAATTAAAGTATATTTTAATAATTTTAAACTATATTTTAAGATTTAAAGTATATTTTAATAATGACTGATTTATATTTTTAATAATGATTATTTTTATATATTTATTGTTTTACTTAATTGTTGTTTGCCACCCAGAGTCACTTTTTGTGAGATGGGCAGCTATATAAATTTAATAAATAAATAAATAAATAAATAAATAAATAAAATACTTTTTTTACTGTTTCAGTTTTTCTTCCTTCATGTATTGTTTTTGTTAAAAGACAAAGACTGGGAGAAGTATGAAATGTATTGGTGCTACAAGCATCTGGATCCCCCTTGCTAACTGTGTTTTTTTCAACAAATTATAGTTAAACAAATCATTGGTTAATACAAAAGATGATGTGAAAGAACATAGAAAACTATCTTACAACAAATCATATTAATGGCCCATCCAACTAAGGATGGCTGGTCCATTCTTAGCTAGTTGATGTAAAATAATATTCTACTATTTTGTATTAAACGTTTTTGAGAAAGGAAAGACTAGCAAATGAAAAAGAGACAGAAAAAGAAAACATAAAGTGAATAAAAAGGGCATTTACAACCATCAGAGAATTAAATAAGAATTAGCTAAGAATTTCCAGTATTACATTAATTACTTTTACATAACTGAGTATCTTATGGGCATATTTTAAAGCAAAAAGTAATTCTGCCTCCTTTTCAATACATTTTTTTTTTTAAAAAGTAAACATGAATAGTTTTCTACATTTTCATGCAACTCTTGTAAAAATACAGTTCTCCCTAATATATGGTCTTTTGTACAGTATTTTTGTTAAGATATGGAGAACTATACTGGATAGCAAAGACAGATCATACCAACATACATAGACATGCATCACATTCTTCCCTTTCAGAGTAAGTTACTTTATGCAAAATACAGAAAAAGTAAGAAGAATAAAAACAAAGGCAAAAAATAGGGGGAAATGAAAGGAAATAGAACTAGATTTTGTTTACACCAGCACCATTGATTATAGCACTCCGTAGCTCCATCCTTCAAACCATCCTTGCTTCCTGAATACAGTGGACTTTGCTGCTATCTCCCAGCTTCTGCCATCTGAGGAAGCAATTTCATTGTTCTTAATGTTAGGTGTGTCCCTTTGCATAAGGAATTGACATTGTACATGGAATGTCACCATGTAAATCATTTGTTCCACACAGCTTGAGAGATGGACACGTAAGATATCACAGAACACATTCCAACCATCAAGCGGAGGAGAAGCTGTTTTATGACTGCCATATGTGATCGTGATGGTTAGATCATCAGTCCATAATATGATTTTGTTTTGCACTCAGTATATTAATAAAGTTTATAGCAAATGGATGCCAAAAAGCAAAGAAAGCGCCATCCATCCATTATCAAGCATTAACATTGTCAAGATTGATTGCTAACAGCAACGAAACTGCTTTAGAGAATGCCTACTACAGAGTTAGCTTTACACTCATTATGCTTCCAAGAAATTCCCTTACATTTGGAGTCTGCTGTTGTACTGATGGGCAGTAGAGCAGAGGAAGTATAATCGTTTGATATCCATTGTGGTAGATAATTTTTATTCCTGGCAGTTGTTCATATGTTGAGTGTTTGTTTCTATTTTAATGAGGATATCAACTTTCATCTGGCGAGATGGTATGGGTCACTTTGTAGGTGTGTTCTCTCTCTCTCTCTCTCTCACACACACACACCCACACACCCACAGACAGACACAGACACAGATACACAGACACACACAGATGTACTCTAAAGCAATAAACCAGCTGGAAATTTTTGACTTTTAGCTGAATTATTTCTCCCCAGCAAATGGCTTTCCTTTTGACATATTTTAATGTACCTGCACACTGTGAGGAAGAGTGGGTGAACTGAAAACAGGCTGTTTTATTAGCCCAGCAGCTACCTTTGAGGTTCAGAAATGTCCATTTTTCCCCCTGCCTTTGTACATAATTCCAAGAGATTTATACCTAGTTTTCCCTGGAATAACAAAGTCTGCCACAAGCCTCTAAATATGATTGTTAACGGAATGCCAACTGTTTCTTCTAATCTTTTATTTTTAATGGCGCATCAGCGACTATGTCCTTAGAGATGCACAGTGACTGCTATGGCATTCATTTAGTTTTCTATTTAAGGAAGGGGCTTTCCCCCCCTTGCTACAGCTAATTGGCTTTATAGCAGAAATTAATGTTTCCACATTATTTTTGTGTTTTTGCATGGATATTCTTTATTCTCTCTTAATAGGAAAGGCATTAAAAAAGAAAAAGTTATTTTAAACACATTAACAGGGACAGAGTTTTATAACTACTTGGCCTTGGCTAAGATAATTGAAGAGGCCAATACATCCTATTTAATACCTTATACTCTCTCCTTTTTAAAGTACCCTGGATATCTTTCTGTTGGTGCAACTGTTTCCTGAATTCCAAAATAATATCCATTCCTAAAGTATCTAGTTTGTACTAGTCACTTAAAAATCTTACAGAGAACAAAGCATCTAAAATAAAACATTTCCCAATTGGATTATGAATTTTAAAAAGACTGCCAATATAAAAAGAACATAGGTGAGCCCTGAATAGCTTCTTGTTCTCCATCACTTAAAAATATCTATCCCATCATGAATGTAAAAAATGAGTGACCCAAGATGTCTAGAAGTTAAATGGTACAAAGATGGGACTCCACATCCCATTGGCATTATTTAAGCTGGGCATGGCCAAATTTTTGATAGCTTTTGGCTGCACTTAATATTGGGGGGGGAGGGGTAAGTGTCATGGGAAGGGCAAAGATGCAAAGTTGGCAGGACTGTGCTACACATCTGCATTCTTCCCTTTTTTGGAGATGAGATTTCAATGTTTTGTTTTTAAACCAAAGTAAGCCTGTTTGAAGGCTGTTCCACTAGAGCTTTTGTCTGTACCCCACTTCAAGATGGTGGGAGACTGTTTTTGGGGGAGAATTGGGAATGAGGAAGGCTCAGAGCAGAGTTTCTCAATCTTGGCAACTTTAAGATGTGTGGACTTTAACTCCCAGAATTGCCCAGCCAGCAAAAAGAGGACTTTAGAGGGCCAGCTGAAGCCCTGAAGTATCAGAATGCTAGAATAGAAGTTTTGCATATTTCATTTAATATTACATAAGTCTTTGGCAGATTTTGTTGAACATGTTTGCTGAACATTTTGGAAATGTTTTAGTGCAAGGTCTCATAGTTGCGGTCCTTATGCCTGTAAGTTTTTTGGCAAGAACATGGAAGGCATTTGCCATTGACCTCTTTGGCGATGTTTTTCAAAATCAGCCAAAGATGGCTAGGTGTTCTCACTTATCATGACAACATTTTAAAAGTTGATTCCAAATCCAATTGATTATATCCCTGTTGTGAATTGAAATGCATATAGACAATTCCAACTTACTAATTAAGTTATCATTTGATTTAGAAATGAATGTTTCATTTGGCTACAGGATTACATAATTGTAATTTTTAGTGTGACGGAAAGATAAGATATCTAAAAGCCATGGGAACAAATTATGTTTATTGCATTAACTTGTGCTGTTCTATATTTACATTTAAGTTCATTAGTTTTTGTCTGGTCTCTTCCTTTTCTGAAGCATAGTCCTCAGATCATGGTTTAGCATTAGGCCACATAATTTGCATGCAGAAGATCTTTCTTACTACTCCCATGTCTAAGACATAGCACTATCAGAACTTTTAAGGGAGAAGAGAATCCCAGTATAAGCATTTTAAATGTATCACCTGACCTGGTTTGGTGTAGTGGTTAAGGTACCAGGCTGGAAACCAGGAGACTGTGAGTTCTAGTCCCGCCTTAGACACAAAGCCAGCTGGGTGACCTTGGGCCCGCCACACACACTCTGCCCTAGGAAACAGACAATGGCAGACCACTTCTGAAAAACGTTGCCTAGAAAACTGCAGGAACTTGTCCAGGCAGTTGCCAGGAGTCAAGACTGACTCGAAGGCATAATAATAATAATAAAAAAGTATAAACTAGGAATTTAAATTATATTTATTTCTCTCTAAAACAAACTTAGAAGAAATTCTGTCACTTCTTACTCAAACCCAACTTCAACATAATCAATCCTCCTTTTGATTATGCTGAGTAGGCTGATTGGTGGTTGCAGGAGACTTCTAGCATGCTAGCATGGGAGAGAACTTTCCTCCAGCCCAATACTGGCAGTGCAAAGACAGTCCTTGGAGGCAGGAATGATATTTGCAGTAGGTTGAGCAGGAAACTACTAAGGATTGTTGGAGACCCACCAAGAATTGCATGCTTGCATCTGAAAGGCAAAAGAGACTTGCTGGCAGCATATCATATTCAAATGGTTTTTGAAATTCAGTGATGGTCGTCAGCCTTTTGTCTCTTCCGGAGGCTCCATGCTCTTAAGAGCTAGTAGGTAGACAGAAACATAACATACATGGTACTCCCCTTTTCTGTAACCTCTGCTGGGAAAAGCATCCACTATCAAATTTCTGAGTGAGATGCTATTCTTAAGGGCATAGGATTCCAGCTGGGCCTTGTGGGATATTTTCTGTGGAAAGGGTGCATCCACTTGATGAAATATTTCATTATGTGGATGCTAAGGATGCTAATGGGGATGTATCAAATGCACTTGCACGCAAGCTTTGTACAAGTTCTGAAAGACAGTCAAGTAAAACCTGCACAGGAAGAAGTTACCACTTATGCAGTATCAGGGCTGCAACTTTATGGCCTGGGCTGGGATAATTGAATCTGAAAAGAGCTGACATCTCAGATGAGCAGCTTTGGTAATTATGTGACATTCTGAAGGGTGTATTAATGATTCTTATGCAGGTGTTTGTTAAACTTGTACTTCAGATTTAATGACTATCCAATAGACTTTATTATGAAAGAAAGGACCTCTCACTTTGCTTCTGGATTTAATCTTCTTTGAAGCAAAATGTGTCTTTCTGGAAAGCGGAGATCTTCAACTTCAGTTACTGTCTGCCAAAGTACATGGGTGATCTCCCTGTTTATTAAGACAAAACACATCAAGGTTTTACCACACTCATATCCTTTTATTATCATTTGACCCTTCTGAATGTTAGAATTGTCCTAGTCTTTTTCAGATAACCCAGGCAAGTTTGGAGGAGATGAATTGTTTGTTGTCAGAATCCTCTGAAAATTATTTTGATTATTTAAATAATTGATGCAAATCTATCACCTTATGCAAGAGAAAAGACAGTTTGGAAAATAGACCCAAGTGTAATAAGGAAAAAGCAATCACACAGACAGTGGTTGGTCTTCCTTTTCTGACTTCAAACCAAACCTGATTTGCAAAAAATATTAAAATGCTTGTGCTAAGGGCAAGAGATATGTATTCTCTCTTTCACTGTTCTATATTATTTCTCTTTCCTTTCCTTTCTATGTAGCCCTATCTCCATATGCAGTTTGATGAACTTAGCTCCATACAGCATTCCAGCACCAAACTGGTTTGTGCTCTGCACTGATTTGTAATTCATAGTTTTCTAAATTTGATGAACAACCTTAACAAGGATGAAGGGTTTAAAATTCATTTAGAGGGCACAGACAGGAATTCTGTGGGGCACTCACTTGTTGGTCCTGTAAATACTTTCTTTCCTTACTGAAATTAAATCCATATGCTATTTTCTAATTGGACATGAAATGCAGTGGTTTGAAAGGCAGAAGTGATGGAGTCTGCCAAATTATCTTTGCTTTAGTGAAGAGGATGTTCTTCTCAGGTTGGGGAACAGATAACAAATGAAGCAGTATTCAGAGGCATGCGCTGGGTTGCTTGTGTAAGAGCTAGCTTTTGGATTAATGCAGGAATGCAGCTCCTAAGCTTTGTAAAGAATGACGATAATGCCTCATGTCTCTTGTGTTCTTACTTGGGTCTGTCAACCACACAAATGACACATCAGTTTATATGCTTTCCTGTTTTCCTGTTCCATGTTGGAACGAGACCTACAATTCCCCACTGATAATTTATTCCCTGCCAATTAAAAGGGGAAAGTATGAATGAAAATACCATTGCTAATGTACCGGACCAGAATCCTAATCTGTTATTCTGACTCTACTATAATTTTGAACAACTCATTTAGATTAATGTTTCCTTCATTCCTTTACCAAATGTCAATGTCAGAACGAGTTCCTTTAAAGGATGGACAAAGCTACCACTCCTTATGCTTCCTTGTTCTCCCCAGTAACATATACTACAGGGATGTGAAACTGTGGCCCTCCAGATATTGTAAACTACATTTCCCAGCAACTTCAACTATCATGGCCAGGGCTAAGAGAAGCCAGCAGCAATTATTATCCTGTTGAAGCTAGATGCCATATATGCACTTTTAATTGTATACTTGATTACCAAGGACTTGAGATAATAGAGGAGACAACTGAGAAAAATTACTTGTGAGAATGAAGAGCAATCTTTATTTACTCAAGTTATTTGTGGCTGGCAATTTTGCATGAGTAGCTTCAACTAATTAAAGAGATGGGGTTGATTAACTATTTTATTTCTAAATAACTGACTTCTTAAACCTCAGTATAAAGCATAAACTTTATAGTTAGCTGATGGTGATCAGGTAACTATCGTATTAGACATGTTATGTTGGTGAGCTGTTTTATCAGAGAGATGAGAGAGGTAGTTTTGGGCTATTGTTTTGGTGTAGTTGCTGATGTGTCTAGCACCCAGAGTCACTGGACTAGGCAATATAAAATTTGATAAATAAACCAATAAATTTTAATAAATAAAAAGTGCTTGTTATTTTATACTAGCATAGGCTTTAATATTTTCTTTACCATATGGTTTTACTTTAATATGACACAAACAAAATGGCCTTTAAAATAAATGTGCCTTCATTCTTAACCTTTCAACTAAAGTCCATTCCTTCACAAATTAAAACTATCTTCCGCAAATTATTTAGTCAACATTTTAGTTGATTGACCTTCCAATTAAATTAGTTGAAAACTTGTTCTTGATAAAAATGAAATGGACACATTTTTGTCACCTATGTACTTTGCATTTCATTATCTCATTAATTTTTGGAATTAACGAATATAATAGCAAGTTGCCATTTTGCATGTTACGAAAAGATCGCAGAGAGTCAGTTACGCAACTCCACCCATTGACTACAGCTGATGACTCAGGGTGAAATCCAACCATCTTCTCAGTAAATTGTATCGACTCAAAAAATCTAAAATATATTCAACCATGAAAAACATCTTTAAAATGAAAAAGCTAAATGCAAAAATTGACATAGACCAATAATTGAAATCAAAACATTATTATTAAACTAACCCTATCCATTCCTATCATAAAGCACAGAAATAATTAACATGCTACCCTGGATCTAACTCCTGTATTTTCAGTTTAATAAATGAAAGGATTTCCTAGGTTTGCTATGGTAGCAAAGTGACAGAGGGCATGCAATTGGGGCAATAATTACACAGCCTATCTCAGCCTGTTGTCAAATATCAAGCATGTTTCTAAAAACTGAGTGTTGATACCAATTAATCTTAGACCTCTGTTTTCTAAGGCTCCTGAGGGGAACTCTGGTTATTTAATAGCAGTGGTCTATTTTAAAAAGCCAAAGCACATAGGTAAGCTATACTTGAAAAAACAAAGGTGTTATCATGGGCATAGAAAAGTTTCAACCAGAACCACAATTATTCCAAAATTCCAAAATGTGCTTGGAAAATATTTTAGATTTTGCGTAGGAACTATGAATCAAAATTAAGTATAATGTAAGGTAAATATGAAGGGTAGGATATGGTTGAGGAAAGTTATTCCAAAGCATAATAGGATATTTGACCATCTAAACAGATTTTAAGAGAATGAATCAAAATGTGGGTCAGAATGAACATAAGAATACTGAAGAAATGTGCAGGCAGTGAAAACCATAACCTTAAAGAAGGCATTGGTAGAGAGAAAGTAATCAGCCTATTGATACCTACAAATGGTTGCAGCAGATACTGTTATTTCTAACTTAAACGGAATAGCATAGCTGTCTAAAAGATTCTCTGCAAGAGCTATTTTTATACGGCTTTCTTATTTTATGTTGCAGAAGAACTTTTAAAAACTACCATGTCATTAGGCTGCATAGTGTAGATCACTGATAACAGTAAATGTGAACATCACGTTTTCCCAGAAATATCAAAATTAAGTCTCAACTACTTAGCAAATGCATTCTTCCCATAAGAGAGAAACACAACCTTGTGGATCAGAAATAGGCATACCTCTTATGCATGGACATGGATTAGGTCAACTTTCTCCAATATTATGCCATTTAAGAAGTTCAAATTGTAACTATCTCAGAGTAAGCAGCAAACCTGCCAACTGCCTGGGAATTTTGAGAGCTTCAGTCTCAACACAGTTCAAGGGTGCTGAGTTGGGGAATGATGAATTAAATCATGATAAAAAAAATCACGTTAGATCAGTGAGCTCGGCTGACCAGATCTCTTCTGCCAGACATACTTTGCTGACAAATTTTCACCAGAATCATTGCAATATTTGAAATGATTGTTTTATAAGGAGAGTGTGAAAACGAAGTGAAAAGAGATTATTGTTAGCCATAATGGACGAAACAGAAAGCCAAATATTAGGAAGTATGTATTTGTGTGCACGTGTTTGGGAAGATGTGGGCAGAAAAAGATCTTAAAATACCAAGTTCCACTTATTTTACCCAAGACTGCATATTTATTTTGAGATTAATTTGGCTTATGCACTGTGTATTTGCTAATACATTTCTCTCCCTTTCTGATTTAAACCTTCAGTTCCACAACTATGTTTTTAATCCTATTACTGCTAATTGAGTGAGGCCTGCAATCTCTTCTAGTTAGGGTAAATTCAAATTGTAATTGGGAATATGTGTTTGTGTTGTGGTTTGTGTGTGCATGTGGACAAAAAGTAACAAAACAGTCATATTTAGCCTTGCAATGGCATAATTTTTTTTCTTTAAAATCACAGCGGTGTTTAAAAATCTTAAACTTCAAATGTAAAAGAAGTTTAGAAATGGGAAACCTTGACAGGAAAGCATGGATTGGATGCATTTATCAGGATGGTGAAATAAACTACCATACTTGCTCTTAAGAGGCATGTATAATCATCAAAACTCAAATATTTTTTCCTCTATAGTCACTTTTTTCAAAGACAATAGAAGTCTTTTAGCTGGGTTTCTGATATGCAGCAATGGCAATCCATTCAAACCTCATGGCTGTAATCCAGAACTCTGTGTGGTTTGATGTGCATGAAAGCAAGGCTATTGCATTAAAATATGAAATATTTGAAGTGGGACTGTATAGAAAGAGGCTGAGAGAATTTCTACTTTGGGGTGATCCATGTGTATTCAACTCTCATCTGAAATACGGTAAAGGCATTTATATGCCTTAAGTAAGAAAATGGACAGAAAGGATCATTTTTAGATATGTACATTTGGAAGTATGTTCCAAATAAGTCACACTTTGGATTGATGTTCATTCTGGTTGGTTTAAGAAACAAATGGGGCTACTATATTTTAAACTTCTTTATTTATAAGCACTTTTATAAATTTTTATATAGTGTATATTTTTTAAATATGATATGAATTCACGGCTTTAAGAGGAAAAAGAAAAATAGAGTAGTTTAAGGCCCTTCAGTTCTGCCACATATCACATCCTAAGACTCTACTTAAATAGATGGTATGTCATGATGGGAACATCTTCATGTTGCTGATGATGCTATCTGTTCAATTGTGTCCCTGTTCAATTCTTGGCGACTCTATGGACCAGCATTCTCTACTTTTTACTATCTTGTATAGCTTCTTTTAGTTGTTTAATGCTCTGGCTGCTGTCAACTTTGATGGTGTCTAGCCACCGTGTCTTTTGGTGGCCTCGTTTCTCTTACCGCTGACCATTCCATGCATAACTGCCTTTTCCAGTGAGTTTGATCACATGACATGGCTGAAATAAGCAAGGTGGGGTTTTGTGATTTTGCCCACCAGTGATAAGTCTGGTTTTATATGCTCCAATGCTTGCTTATTTGTCACCTTTGCTGACCAAGGAGTGTGCAGGAGCCTTCTCCAACATCACAGCTCGAATGGGTCGATTCTCCTCCTGTCTAGTTTTTTCATGGTCCAACTTTAGCAACCGTAGAGAACTACGGGAAACACGATAGTGTGGACTAATCTGCATTTAGTTGCCAGACTGACGTCCTTGCTTTTCCATACTTGATTCATGCTCCTTATTGCTGTGTAACCCAGTGCGATTCGACACTCTATTTCTGGACTGCATTCACTGCTGTGATCTTCATGGTAACAGAGCTTAATAATGCAAGATACTCTTTATTCCTATAATAATCTTAAACATTATATTAAATGCGTTGCTATATCTAAAGGGAAAACCTAAAACTGATAGTGAAGTAAGAATGAATAACTTCTACCTATAGACTCAGTTAACACATTTTTAAAAACCTGTATCTCTGTGCCTATTATTAGTAAGGGAAAAGACGGCACTTTCAGAGATGCTTCCCACAGTGTTGTGCTACTTATCCCTGTGGTTAATGGCTTCTCTTGCAATAACACCACCATTTCTTCTAAAAAAAAAAAAGTGGCCATTCTCCCCATACAAAAGCCACCCTCTCTGGTTATGCACCATAAAAAGAAGAATGTACAAACAATGCTTCTCTGTGTTGAGGTCTGCCTAGACATTATTCTCTAAAAGAACAAAAGGATAAGGGAAGTACCCATAGGAAGAAGTGGGTACTTTAACTGCCTGCTACTGTCCATATTCTTGTTGTCATCGTGCAATGTTATGAAATATATCAAACAGAGATAACTGTAAGGGTTATAGACATATAATTGTCTGAACATATTCATGGAAGTTAAGCATGCATTTATTACACTTATGTTCTTCCATATCTCCTCAAATTAATAATTCAAAATGATAAAAATTGTAATGGTAATACATGTAGATGACATTTTCCAAGGACCTATGCTTTAGAATCCCCACAGCAGCATCCTTATGTTGCTGTAGCAGCTCTTATTCCTCCAGAAGAGGTTTTCTATGTGGAACCTCCTTGTTTTGCCTCCACACTTAGGAAAGGATGGGTGGGTGGTGGAGGGGAGGGAGGGAGGAGATTAAAATTGCTTCCTTTTGTCTATCAATTTCCCATTATACTGAGCTCTTTGCCTCTTCATACTCATTTGTGTCTATGATTGTAACAGTTTATGATTCTGTGTATTAGCATTTATTGTTTATTTATCACATTTATGTCTCACCTTTCATTCATTACCAGTTCACCAGGAGGCAAGCCGTAAATGGAGGGTGTACTATATCATACATGTAAACCTTTCATTCAGAAGCTGAAGTTCACAGTGCTTTTTCCTCCCATTTTTTCCCTCACAACAAACTTGTGAGTCACTAGCTGAGGGTGGCTTGGGACCTGGATCTCTCTGCTCCTAGTCCAACACCTTAACCACCACACCACACTGGTATTTGTTTAAATGGGTGTTTAGTTATGTTTTGGGAGCGTGGGATACACTAAAGAAAAATGTTTTGTTACAGCCAAGAGCCACACTTCTGATTTGTCTTGAGCTCCAAGGACTGCTTGAATTGTGCTGGTTCTAGTTCTAATCTTAGTGGAGTGAGTATGGGAAGTGTCAAGGTAGAATCTAAAATAACTTACAAACAAAAGTGGAAATAAGTGGTTCTGACCACTATAACAGGCACATTCTGGAAGCTGCATAAATGGTGTTTGGAGAAGACTGTGTCGCTCATTGATCATGATTGCACATCCTTGTACTAAGAGATAGAAAGTTCCAGTGTGCAAGAGATCTTGAGACTATTCCCATCAGTTATTGAAAACATGAGGATTCAATATCCTTCATTTGATGTTATTCATATTGCATCTGGAAATCAGTTCAATAGAAAACCGAAATATACATTTTAAAACAAATAAACGTATTAGTATAAACACATGCACTCTAGAGAAGACGTAACTCTATGATTAAAAGAGCAGGTCTGAGCCATAGCAATTCCAGATGAAAAAAAAAATTGGGGGATCCTCTGCTGAATCCTTAGTGAACTGTTGCCAATTAGAATGTGAAATAATGAGCTATTGTCCAATCTCACTTTTGAAAGTTCAAAATGCCATTATTGCAGTATTTTGGAGAATTGTTGGACTGTCATGTATGCCAAAATCACAGTTCCTAAATTTCTAATTGATTAACTTCTCACTAATTATTGCTCTTCTTGTTTGAGATTTTAGATGTATTACATTTTTTAAATTGTGGTTTTAAATAGATACGGCATTTTTTTAAAAAATAACACTCGTAATTTTTGTTAGCTACTTTGTTTTTTTGAATAAGAGTAGGAAAGTGTATGTGTGACTTGAAATAAATGAATAAATGAACAATAAATGACTGATGTAACAATGCTATCTTCCCCTTTTTAAATAAAAAAACAGGTCATAAAATATATATCTGCACTATTTCTTCATCTCCTTATGAAGGTGCTCCTATTTGTTGCTATTTAATAATAAGGGGAATTTATGAAAATTAATCTACTACTGTAAGTTTAATAGGTCTCAGTGATTACGAATTTTATATTAGCCTATTCATAAAGTAAAGTTGCAAAATAACGCATAGCATCAGAAACAACATTGTAGCCAGAAAGAATTTGCATGAAGTTCACTTCAAGATGGAGCTTGAATGGTGCTGTCTATATGTATCAGACATCTCAAGGCTAACAAAAAACATCACAAAGAGTCTTCAGACAGGGAGAAAAATACTATCCCCGTATTTACTTGATGTAGAAAGCAGAAGGAATGGCCTTGAGGGACAGGAGGAAGAGCTGCTACCAAGACAAGAGTCAGATAAAAGAAGACTGAGCCCAAGCCAAGAAAGTAACTTGTGAAAACACCTCAGTCAGCCCGCCACCATTCTCATGGAGATAAAAGAAGGAAACGTAGCACATTCAAACTTGCAAGATTCTGTTACTATAGCTGTTCTAATAGAAGTAGCTTAATCTGCACAATGTCTTCTGCTTAGTCTTGGTCTATCTGGCATCTGTACACTGATGATAATGTTTATAACTTCTGGTAGCCTTATGGCTATTGGACTGAGTCTGGGGCAGGAATGTAATCTGAGGATACATCTCAGATAAGACCTTCCTTAGTTCTCACAAAGATAATGGGAGGGAGGAGGGAAGCACTTTCAGACTTGGAAGAATCTGTTACTATAGCTTTACAATAAAAGTAGTACTGACCTACGTAACATTGGATTCCTAGTCTGATCTACCCTGAAGGGCTGATAGTTTCTTGTGGCAGAAAATAATCTATCAATTAACCTTCACCTTTAAACCTGCTTGACCACAAGTGTGTGCTCATTGTAGTTCCATAGATTATTATAAAAGTGAAGGAGAAAATTTCCCCCTTTAAGATACATTTACACTGGAGACCAGGACAGATCTGTTATCAAGGCAACAAGCAGATAAACACTGCTTAAGCCCAGATGAAGGGGGAGGGTTACAAAAACATCTTAGACAGCCTTCCCCTAGTTCACATGAATATAAAAGAGAAAGGAGAAGCACATTCAGACTTCCAAGATTCTGTTGCTATAGCCAGTGTTTTTTTTTAAGTAGTTTTAGGCCAACGTGGCATCTCTTTCTTGGCCTAGTCTACCTTGTAGGGCTGAAATACTGCTTTTATTATTTTTATGTTTTCTTGTGAACTACCCTGAGGTGGGATTGGGTGGTGTACCAACTGAATAAAATAAATACATAAATAATGTATTTGGTGAAGGATGGATTGTCTGAGATGATTCTTTCCCACGTAACAGAGGCTTTGCTTAAACATTTGTCATTAATTTGTCTGTTTATTTGTTTGTCTGCTATCTGAAAGACCTTGGTTCCCAAAGCTAGATGCTGGCAATTCCCAATGATCTAATACACTTCCTGTGGCAATTAATACACTTCCTTATGGCTGTAGATTCCAGGCGTCTGACTGTTTTTTGTTGAGTTTACAGTGCAGCCTATTGACTCATTGCACTAAACTTTAAAGCTTACTTAAATATATAAAACTCTAAAATCCCTGAAAATTCTTCTTTTAATAGACTCAAATTATTGAATTATTGCCATAATTGCTTTTTGGGTGTTTGCTGTTGGGTTTCACATGCCAAGTTGCTGATGGATGTTTATAAACTGTGTGTTGAATATAAAACTTGTGTTTAAAATCTTTGAACATATGCTAGTGATATTGCCAATTTCTCCTCCAACTTCTAAGCTTTAGAATTCTTAAATCAGAGCAGGGGATTGGTTTCAGTGGTCTAAATGGCCCTTTCAACTGTATGGTTCTAAGTCCTGATATCATTCTGCACCTACTGGATAATACTGGTTGAATATAGGCAAATATAGGAACATTTTCTTGCCATTCTATCTCCAGCTCTTATTATTCATATATTAATCTAAGTTATAGATTATAGAAGATTGGAGAAGACCCGAGATAGAGATGCTGATTGAAAAATTATCAGCTGATTTAGTGGATATGGAGGATAGCCTTGAAGGACAGGAGGAAGAGCTGCTACCAAGACAACAATCAGATAATCAAAACCTAAGCCCAGGCCAAGAAAGTAACTTGTGAAAACACCACAGTCTCTCACACACACACCCAAACAGAGATTAAGGAGGGAGGAAAAGTAGCCCATTCAAACTTGCAAGATTCTGTTACTATAGCTGTTCTAATAAAAGTAGCTTAATCTGTATGGTAACTTCCTTAATCTTGGTCTGTATGATAGGGCTGACATCTGTACACAGATGGTAATGTTTATAACTTCTGGTAGCAATATGGTTATTGCATGACTGATAGATGCATTTTCAAGTCATAATTTATTTTAAAACATTTTTCCAGATTTTAGAGTGAGCATTGATTGGTTTATTTTTAAAGCAACTGCTCAAATTGAGATGCAATGACTTGTCTGATGAAATGATATTAATTATGTCATTTATTTATTTATTCATCAAATATATATTGATGTGTGTAGCATCACTTGTCCCCACTTCGTTATTCTGCAGAAGCCCATAGGTTAGGAGCTAGGCAGAATCACATGATGATAGGAGATAGAAGAATTCCAGGGAATACTATGTATCAAGTCCCTAGCATCAACTCACAACCAGGAAATCTAGATTCCTCCAGTCTTATTAAAATTAACTATTGAAGTGGAAAAAAGTACATTAAGTTACAGAATTTTTTACAGTTGGATGCATTAATTTTAGCATCCCATTTATATCTTAAGGTGTTTTTTTTAGGAGTGGGAACTCCTTGATCCTCTTGCTACCCTCCTGTTAATACCTTCCTATTCTCCACTTGATGGCTATACATTTTCCTGATAAAGGAAACATGTGAAATGGTCTGAACTTGTGATATGCAAACCATCCTTTTTCCTTTGGTCTTGGAAGTCCATGGCTAGGGCCATAGACTTGACTGGCAAACTGAAAAAGCATTTGGAAGAAGGCAATGCAAACCACTTTCATAATGCTACCAAGAATATTACATGGTTTTGTCCATGAAGTCACTAGAAATTGAGCTTCATTTGATTTTACTGGCTATGTATATGTAGACAAAAGGAATATTTGACTGTACACCTATTCCTATGGTTAAGAAATAAAGGTCTTAATTCTCAGACATATACTATAAAACGTAAGGCATAAACTTGGAAGGCAGGGCCACCAGATGCTTGATGAGAATGTTGGAAGAAAAAAAATCACATTTTTTTATATATAGTATTGGAAGCTATTCAATTATTACTGCCTGAAATGTCTTATAAATAGGTTAACATTTAAATCTGGTGCATCTCACTAACACTCTTTCCTAATCTGGTGTCTTTCATGTGCATTTGCCTTTTAATTTTAATTCTAATTCGTTACAGAGCAATACATCTGGAGAACATCAGGTTGGAGAAGATGTATTTGTAGCTTGTGAAAGTGTTATATAATGATGAACAGTTCATTGCTCTTTGTTTGTAATACATGACTTCCAAATAGGACAAAAATGAACTGCTGTTAAAACTGCCACTGTGTCCAAGATCATGGAAAATATTCAAGTCAGAGTAGTATTTAGAAGCTTTACTGTATTATTCAGACTATGAATTCCAGAGGTCTAGCCTGTTGGAGCCCAATCAAAGCTCTAGAAGTAGCTTGGCATCTTGATGATCCAGTCAGTTCTTTAAACATCTTGTCCTTCTGATTGGCAGGTGAGAAAACATTTTAGGCATAACTTTAAAAAGAACCTGGGAAGGTTGTACAAATGCCAAGAATGGGATTAATTGGCATAAGACAAGGTGGCTGGGCACAGTTGGGAAAGTGTCAGGGTAAGGAGAATCCCCACCAAGTAAAACTGTTTGAGCAATTAGCTATCTGAACTCTAACCCTTCCAGAATAATTAATGAATAACAGAGAGGATCAAGACAAAGACACAAAGTGATTTGGTGTGTGCTAGCAAGTAATACATCAAAGAATGCTGGTAATTGGCCCTGTGGCTTTCATTCTTTGCCCTATTTCTTTCAATTCATTGACTCAAAATAATGGGTTCAGGTTCATTATCAACAGGTTTTAGCTGCAAGAGTACAACACTTTAACAAAGCTCAGATTGTAGCATTCCTGATGGCTTGGTAAAAAAGTTTAGGCTGGAGCACACTCCCTTGAAAGGGACAAAAGCGGGGCAGGCAGTAGCTTTGCACTTAATGAAAAAGTGGGTATTCAAAGTTTGCTGAGTTTTCTCAGGTTTGGCTTTCCTTACTGTTATAATGCTGGAATACAACTGGTATGGGCAGGTATGTATAAATCCAATTAAAGTGGCGAGAAATCCATATATAGCATGACTTCCAATATATGGTTGAATGCTTTGCACCAAGTGTCTCAAGGAAAAGCCAGTGTTTGTTTGCAATAAGTGTCAGTTTATTATTGGATTTATTGGATGGAACCACTTTCTGATTACTGTAAGGACTCTTTTGCAGTATACATACGATTGCAAGGGTTCAACCTCCTATTATTATTACGGTTGTTGTTATTGTTTTCACCATCATCTTCATCATCGTCTTATCTAAATAGTATGGTTAAGTTTTTTCACCTAGCTCTGGGAAAGATAGGAATATGATTAGTATGTATCACCATCACTAATGAGGAAGAAGATATAAGGCACAGCTTCCCTAGTATTCATTTTTATAAATATACCATGAATATTGTTTACCTTTATAAAAGTTTATTTCATCTAATTTCTAAGTGTCAGCTGCTGATGCATTTTGGTTATTCACTGGATAGGTTTGAAGAAAGCAATGATGTGATATACTTTATATTTTCTAACCTGTGAGAAAAGCATTGATTTATCAGCACTGGTAACATAAATGATATTCTTAAACCTGAAAAATATTCTTGATTTTATCTGCTTGCATGATGAATATATTACAATACAACACTGGGTTTGAAACGCCTTCATGATTAGGGCAAAAAAACTGTCTGACATATGAATGTAAATGCAGGAAAGAAAATGGCAATGCAACCATCTTTAAAAGTTGACATTTTGGTTACAATAGTTTGTGTGTGTGTGTGTGTAATTTGCAGAAATGAGGAATATTAAAACTTTTGTGTCATAAGCAAAAGCAGTTATTGTTTACACACTGTGATATACATAGGATTTATATTTAATTAAATGAATCAAGCTGCAATCTTCAATTCTATATTTATTACCATGAAGAAAACTCCATTACCTATATTGGTACTTACTTTTGAGTATCAAAGTCATTCATATTTTTTCAGACTGGAGAACAGATGTTGAATGAGATTCTTAGTATGTGAATGCTTAAGACTCATCCTTAAATACATAACAAAATCTACAGTTCTGTTCCTATTTACCAGTAGAAAACCCTTGAACTCAATAGCATTTACTGAGTAGATAAGTATTGAACTGTAGTTATTACAAAGAAGTAACCGAAGATCATGAAAATCAATTGCATTTCAATAGATTGGAATGAATTTTGGGTGAGACCATGGGATAGCTATTAACACAATGTTTTAATCTTGAACAATATTGTACTGTGCAGATTATGAATGTAATAATGCCAAAGGGTGGCCTCTTTTGAAAGCATCTTTATAATAATTTCCTGTTAACTGTAGAATGCTTCAGTTATTCTATAGGATATGAAAACATTAACAATTTTTAATCACAGTCTTTTAGTTGCTCCACTATATTGTAGTCAGTGTTGAATGAGATTGAGAAAAATCACCATATGCAATGGTTACCTGGATCAGCTGTATGTACATGATCTTTGCTATCTGTATTTTGGCTTAATCAGCATCACCCTCTTGACTCAGTCACCAGTTTTTAATTTCATAACTGGTGGCCTATTGGGTGTTTATCAGTAGAAGACAGTAACATCATGATTTTTTACATATATAAACATGGTAGAATATTTATATGATTTTACACTCCCTGCAGCCTGCAAGCACAATTTTCAAGTAAGTTGTCAGACATTCTGAAATCAGGTGATATACTGTATATTTTTATTGATCTATTTTATGCATATTTTCATTTTCTTAAATGTCTACTTCATGATAAATGTATATCAAAGGAATCCCATTCTCCTCCCCACAAATTTAAGTAATATTGGACATCAAAATAACTTCTGTAGCTGCCCTTCTATGGACAGATAGCAGGGTTTTCATTTTAAAATGCATACAGTGTCCAGAATTTACTCTTCTCTTCTGTACATGGTACTTTTAAGTGAAAGGGTTGTGGAACAATTTAAATACCTTTTTGTTTATAGTAAATTCATCTCAATTCTGGAAAAGATTGGACCTTTTAAATTCACTTCTAGGTTTCGCATTTATTTTGTTTTGTGCTAGGAATAAAAGTAAAAACTGAAAACTAAATTTCTAAGGGTAAAATTATTGAAGGTGACCAAAGGTATAGTCTTCTGCAGTGTTCATCTGACTATTATCAGCTCTGTTCTTCACCTGCACCCCTGAGTTTGACAATATTTTTGTATTATTGGGAAAAACCTTATGACCAAACTATATGTGACACAAAATTTATAATTAAGAAGCACATGTCCTTTTAGTTGGGTCAATGTATGTAGGAAAATCCCTTGCAGAAAGCATTCTTTTCTGCACAATTGTTTCTGTTCAAATGGGCATTCAACACCATATTTAATCTCAAAACCTGTGGGTGACACAGGACAAAAATTATAACTTTATTTCAAATGTGCTATAATCTTTGGTAGAGTTCCTCCTTCCCTCCCTGAAAAAAATCAGATAATTTTTATTCAGGCAAAGATGTGTGTAGGGTTTAACAGACACAAATGCCCTATGGTATGCTTGCATATCAGGGTAGAGAATGGTCACTCTCCAGAACTACAATTTCCAGGATCCTCCACCACTGGCCATGCTGTCTAGAGCTGCTGGGAATTGTCATTCAGAGACAACAGAGGGCCACAGTTTTTCCATCTCTGTGCAAAGATCTACCTTGGCCACTCTTCTATGTGGGCATGCAAATTTATCATACTTCATACTTCTTCCCCATGAAAGAACAGGCACTTCAAATTCTCCTGCCATTCCAGAACCAAGTTGAAATCGGATTAATTCCAAAAGTCTTCCAGCCCGTAGTTGTGCTTGGGCACCAATCACAGATAGTAAACTAATTATCATAAGTGATTGCTTTTAATTAGTTGATCAGCATTGTCGGCATCCCAGAGGCCAAATGGATGGAGGCAGCCAATAAATACTGTTAGCAAATAAATAATAAACAACCCACATATCTAGTGAGCCCTTTTATCTCCCCAAATATTCAAACAGGAATAGAAGAGGCTGGATCGTGCCAATAATGCTTTAGCATGATTTTACACATATTGGCAAGAAATACTTTCATGTTTCCTAAATGTAATAGAAGAAGTTTATCTTCCTATGCTGGATAGAATATACTCTTGATTATGAAAATCATTCATAATTCCAGTAACATCATTGCATGTTAAAGGCTTTTGCATAGATGGGGCTTCTTAATCTCAGTCTGAGATAAACATTCCTGTACCACCATGTACCTAATTGGTTTGCCGTTTTAAATACGTAAAACCTTGATCCATATTCAGGACAGTGATTTTTTTTTTCCTACCTTCTTTGAACTTTCCTGCTGTGATGAAAGAGTCATCTCATCCTATATTGATTTTGTCTGGTATCTTGAATATGATTATGTTATTACTTTTGGAGTCAGACTGTCAGTATGCTTCTGAATTTTCTTAATATAAAATAATATTTATATATTTGCCTGCCTTAAAGAAGGTGAAATTGTATAGATTTTGGTTATTTTATAATATAATGAATTATTGTTCTGGTTCCTAAATTTCAATACTTAGTATGCAAGTGTGTGCATGTGTGCATGTATGTAAATGGATGGATGGATGGATGGATGGATGGATGGATAGAGATAGACAGACAGACAGATAGATGTAGACACTGAAGCATGTTTCAGGTGGTAGGCATAAATCGTTATTTAATTTTAAGAGTAAAAGGAACAATTGCATTTGATACCTTGCTTTAAAAAAAAAGTGCCTGCCATTAGTTTTTCTTGATTTTGCATTGTACAAAATGTGCCTCATTTGAGTGAGAACTCAGAAAGAATTTCAGAGGAAAATGGAAAGGGGAAAGACTCCTTTTTCCCCATTCCACACAATGCATCAATTGTTGCAGAGGGATTAGGCTTTTGAGGTCCATTTCTCCTCCTTTAGTTATGTAGGCAATGAAACATGGAATTGGCCTCCTTTTATCTCACAGTGTTTGTTCTCCTGACCTACAGCTGAGGAACCTGCAGCATTCATTCAGGGGCCCTGAATTCCTGACAGCATGTGTGAATAAGTTCCTTCCACAGATTTTCAGGGCTTTTGCAGGGAGGAGAAATAGAACTGTTCTAACCTCAAGATGTTTTTTTTTTTCTCCTGAAAGGTGAGGAAGATGTTTTCTTCTACATTTTTCACAAAAAATGCCAGGCAAGTCTTCCTATACTGGTGCCTTCCAGTTGTGTTGGTCTGCAACCTTTCTTATTTATTTATTTGGGAATGTATTTTCTCAGTCAAACCAATGATGGTGACTCTGGAATATGGTACTCTGAATGGAAGTGTCACTGTTGGGAAGGCTGATCTGCTATCAGAGGTCATCTGTGAACCTCCCTTCATGGCATACCTCCTTAAACCATAAGCCCCCTTCTTGAGTGTTCAAAACTATCTTCCCCCACTCCTGCCTAGTACAACAAATCCTCCTTACACTGCTGCATTCCACTTTATTAGTACTCGGCACTTTCTCTATTACCCATTTGTTACTCTTGGCCCATTTCTGCCCAACAACAAATTTCAGATATCAAACTGCTTTCTCCCTGCTCTTTCAAGCTAAAACTGTCCTGCATAATCCAACACCTCTGAAGTGCCACAGGTATCAGTGGAAATTTATGTTTTTGCTTAGAAACCCAACTGATAAATACAGCTATGGTTGCCAGTAGGCACTGGTAATGAGAAATAATGCTATTATTTTCTACCATTACTCAGAAAAACTGTTTTGTGGAATGAAGAAAAATGAGGAGCCTCACCTAGAATTACTGTTGAGTAGCTACTGTTACACATCAGCCTCTATTTGAGAATTCAATAATTAATTTCATATACATGTTCTTGCCATAATGAAATTTACAGTTCTTGCTATGATATATGAACTGATTAATTAATTAATGAAAATGATTTTATTACTGAACCAAGTATATGAAATAGGTAAGTACAATTATCATCAGTAGTCATGTGCTGGCAATGATTTTTAAAAATCGAGCAACTTTCACACACAATAATTATTCAGGCAGATAAATAAACACTGATAATCCTAAATACATGACTATAACAAATATCACATGATTCTGGCCCATTTCCAAAATTTGGACCTTTTAAACCAGGAAACAATGATAACATCATGAAAAAGACCACCCTAGCAAATACTTAACCATATCAGTAAGTATCAATCAGGTTTCAGGCTCTCTTTCAGGTGGATTTCAGTACACTGATATCATTGGCCATGCTTATTGATGACTTGTGGTGGCGGCAGAATGGGGGTGGTGCATCCAGAATGGTGCTCCTTGATCTCTCAGCAGCTTTCAATGCTGTGGAACATGGTATCCTTTTGAATCAGTTTTAGTGGTTTGGAATGAGAGGCACTGTTTTGTAGTGGTTCTCATTTCTCTGTAGCATTTCAGTGTTGACTGAGGTGACAAAAGATTGCCCCTGTGGCCCCTTATTTGTGGAGTGCCATAGGATTTGACACTCTTTCTCTTCTTATTTAACATCTACATGAAACCTCTGGGTGAGGTCATCCATTAGTTTGGGGTCAGGATATCTCTTCCCTGGGCCAGTCAAGGGATGCTTCTGAAGGACCTGTTCAGACTCAGGCTCAACCATGACAAGACTAAGTGGTTCTGTTTGTTTGGCCTTCCCAGTTCTGGGGATATTCCATCTTTAGTCTTCAATGGGATTACATTGCTCCATGCAAGACTTCAATGAAATCTGGAAACTTTCTGGTCTCACAGCTATTGGTAAATAGCTTACAATGTAGCCAGGAAGACCTTTGAACAGGTTCATATGGTGCACCAGTTGCACCTATTCCTGGACTAGGAGACCCTTCAGACAGTCACTTATGACCGGTCACCTCACAATTGGATTACTGTAACATATTATACATATGGCTGTCCTTGAAGACCACCTGGAAGCTACAGCTGGCTCAGAATGCAGTGGTGTAGGCAGTGATGGGTGTGTTACATATGGTCAGTCCCACTACTTCATGAGCTGCACTGGTTACCAGTCAGCTTCCAGATGCAATTCAAAGTCCTGGTTATTACTTATAAAGTCCTGATTATCATTTATAAAGCTGTTCATGGAACAAGGCTATTGAGGAACCACCTGATAATTTTTAATGTATTTGTATTTTTTTCCTTTTAATTCCTTAGGAGTCAGGCACCCTCATAAACAAACAAACAAACAAATAAATAAATATTCTGACTATAGAGCTTGTATAACCAGCAAAGTGATTAGTTAATACTATGCCATTTTCAATGAATAGAGAATCCTGACTTACAAGTAGTTTCACTTCAACAATTAATGCATTATTGCGCTGCGGGTTAAACCGCTGAACTGCTGAGGTTGCCAATCAGAAGGTCGGCTGTCCGAATCCGCGTGACGGGATGAGCTCCCGTTGCTAGTCCCAGCTCCTGCCAACCTAGAAGTTCGAAAACATGCAAATAGCAGATTAATGGGTACCACTTCGGTGGGCAGGTAACGGCGTTCCGTTTAGTCATGCTGGCCACATGACCATGGAAATGTCTACAGACAAACGCTGGCTCTTCGGCTTTGAAACGGAGATGAGCACCGCCCCCTAGAGTCAGACACGACTAGACTTAATGTGGAGGGAAAACGTTACCTTTACCTATAAATAAATAGAGCTAAGCATAAAGGTTTTTATATTTTCTAAAATTTAAATGTATTTGCATTTTTTAAAAAAATCAAGCAGCACCAACAGCACTTGACCCTCGTTGCTTAGTCAAGCCACATCCTTGGACTAAATAATCTTAAAGAGAGCATTGATATGTTAAAAGTGTTTAGATTATATGAAAAGTGTTTTTTTTTTAATCTCTGTTACCTTGGTGTGAAAATTCTTAATACATTCTTATCACAAAAATTGTGTTATGGTATAAAGAAAAAAGTCAACATTACATTTTATCTAGTGGAAAATAGTACCTAACACTAGCTGAAATCTTCACCTGCTTTGTATATCTAATACAGTTGTAAAAAAAATCCACAGGTAATCTAGTCCTAAACTAGAAATTTACATCTAAGTTGTATATGATTCCTCTTGTAGTACTATTTGCAGGGAAACTTTGTTGAATGCTTTAAAAACAAAGATAAATTAACTGAGTGTGTTAATTTACTCCTAGTGCACTCTAGTCTGTTTCAGGAAACTGTTACTTCCATCTGGTTAAGCATGACAAATTCCTTCCACTTCCCCATGTCAGCTATACTAAAAGATATTCTTGTTAGTTTCAGGAAAATATTCATCACCTTTGGAAAGCGTAACAAATTCCTGCACCCTCAGTGAACTAGATGGAACAAAGTTCTCCAGTATTGCTAATCTCAAAAATCCTGATATGAGTTCAGAAGCATGTAAATAGCTTCGCTGCCAGTAACCCATATTGCTGAAGATCAGACAGGACTGATTCATAAATGGAAAGTGAGAGAGAACATCAGGAAGGTGAAAGACACAGTGGCGGTGGTATACCCATTCTTCCTGCCAGTCACATGGTGGAATGGAAAAGTCCAAGGTAGATTTTAGAAGGTGCTTCATCTCTGTCAAATGAGATGCCAGTTCAAATCAATTAGGAAGTATCATATTCTCACTGGAAAACCTATGCCCAATTCTTGGTGAATTGGAATGAGCTGCAGTCCCTACAAACCACCCTAGATATTGAGTAAACTCTTCCAGATTACAGTGGTCCAGTTCACATAAATGGCTTGCTTTTAGCTTGCTATGTGTGCAGATCCACATGTTAGGTACATTCCAGATCACCATGTTAGATACAGATGCAATCATACTAATACTTCAGACTGCACTTACTTAAGAACCTTTTAATCTATTTTAATTTCATAAATTAAGACTGGTTTTTAAATATGCAAATTGCATTCTTCTCTACAAGAATAAGACTGGAGCCATTCTTGATTCTTACACCTGCACCGTGATGCAGGAGATGAGAGGACTACCTTTTGAAGAAAAGAAGCAGTGGATCCTCCTACTCTCCCCTTGTTTTTCTGCACTGTTTTCCATAAATGTAAACACTTTTTTCCAAGCTTGACTAATTCTCAGAATTGGAGCTGTTCTGGGAAAAATGGGCTTGAAGCTACAGTATAAGGTAAAAATGGCAAACTTCCATCAGAGGCTCATTTTTTACATGACACCAGCTGAAGATGTCAGCATACATTCAGAGGCCTTTCCTGTTTCAGGATTGTCCTTAGGGAGAAAGCAGCCTTGTTCTTTCTATGAAAAGTGGGCAAAAATGAATAGCCAGGAAATCAGCCTTTAAAAGCAGAAAGAGACTTAGTACATTAAGGTAGCAGAACCACTTCAACTCTTCTCAAGATCCTGGAGGCCATAAGAGTTGCAGAGTGCTGGAAAGCATTTGGCCCGAGAGATCAGAAAAAACACACCAGGCATTTCTACAAAAATAAGTGTATTTAAAGAAAGAATAAAACAGTTTCCTTATCCAGAGCTGAATAGGCTCAAAAGTTTCTTAAATACAAAGAAAACATATTTACACGCTCATGCATATGCACACGTACTGAACAGGAAAGAGAGGCTGCAGAGCTGGGCTGAAAGAGAGGCTGCAAAACAGAAACTGAAACTTCTTGTGGCAAGTCCAGGCAAGTTCCCCCAGGCAATCAGCAGCTTTTTCTTATTTGGTCATCCTTTCCACAACCCAACCTTAGGACAATTAAGTCTGACCTTCTCACCCTGCCGATACTTAAGAAAGTATTCAATTACCATGGTAACCAGGCTACCTGGTGTCTCTGTGAATTGCTCCTTACACAACAAAAAATACTGTCCTAAGCCAGGAACCATGCTGAGACAAGGAATAGGTCTCTAGTACTTTATTACTGCTACATTAGACAGGAAATCTTAACAAACTGAAGAAGCATGGGAAAACCCCAGACAGATAAACCTCAAAGGTTAAGGCTTATCTGATCTGTGTCTCTTTGAATGGCTGCTTAACTCCTCAGTACTATGCATGCGTTTTCCCCCTTGGATAGAGGCCCCCTCCTGCTCACCATCAGTACTCATGACAAATACCAACAATAAGTGCTGTTGTCTAGCTGGGCATTCTGTTTTGAAAAATCAGATAGTTTCGGCTTATCTTTTTCCTTGTTATCAGCAGAGTATAGAAAGAAAGATGGCAACCACCACCCCCTTAACATCTTCCCATCTGAGGCCCCAAGCCCTGTTGGTGGATTTTTCCCTCCACACCAGTAATTCCCATTAATATACTGGAAACCAGAATAAGATCATTACAAAAGGTGTATTTTATCATTTAGACTTATTCCTATTTCATGACTAATTTAAATAGAAAGAAAAGATTATATAACTTCTCAGATTTGGAGAAATCCTTTGGAAATAAAAAATGGGGAAAAATCATCACTGAAGTCCACTGTCAGATACAATTTAATTTTAAGCAATCTGAAATAATAATATGTAATTAGGTTAAAGATGTGGAAACTAAAATGTCTGTAACGGTTGCAATGGTTATGATTCCCTTTCTCACTTTGGGATCATATTACATTACAGTTATCTCTAAATTATTTTAATTTATTCCTTACATAATATTTAGGCAAGAACTCTATTTAAATCAAGGTCTGAATATAGAGAATAACATTTCATAACTCCAAGCAACTGAAATAACACCCAACCTCCAAGCTCAGCATATTTGTTCCCAATTCTACAGCTAATCATTATTTCATAGAAGTATAAATTTAGATTGCTTTAGATTATCCATTCCTGTGTTTTTTTCTAGCAGTTCTCATTTAATTGGATGAATGCAGCCTTGTATTCCTGGCTGTGTTTCTTTCTTTGCTAAACTAAAGGGAGAAGTTTCTGCTTTTCTTGCTATGATGCTACACCAAACAAATATTTACTGTGAAATAATTGTTTTGGTGCAGTTTCCTAGACAATATTGCCTCAAATGAATATTTTTCAGCACCAAAATACACAGTTCAGTTTATCCATCGTGGAAATTTGAATATTATTATAGAAAGTTTTTTGGCTACCTGGTTAAGAACAGAAGATATTTCTCTTCTTGCTTCCCTCTATATTACCTTGGGAACTTCAAGGAGTGTGAGGGAGAAGACTGGAAGTGGCAGATTGGAGGTTAACCAGTTAAACAAATAATTAACAAAAATAAGATTATAAGAGGGTTAAATTACGATATTATATGTGGTGCATGCATGCATTCTCTGCTGCCAGGGGATCCCCAGGCCTGAAAAAAACCCATGTTTTGAGGGCTTTCCAGAAGACCATATGGGTTGGAGCTAATCTCACTCGGGGGGGTAATGTTCCAGAGGGTGGTCACCACAGCAGAAAAGGCTCATATTCTGGATCCCATCAGATGAAACTCCTTAGTAACATGCCTCTCCTGCTGGACCTGATGGGATGGGTAGAAGTAATTGGGGAGAGGTGGTCCCTCAGATAACCTGGCCTCATGCCAGATGTACTGGCCATCAGCTAAGATCTAGTGGGGATGCATTTGCAATGTTGCCTAAACTATCTGGGGATTCTCTACCTGAGAGAGGCCATTCTCAAAACAAGCACCATGGTTGTAGACTTCCTTCCCTGTTCAGTTTCAGTGGATGTTTAGTCATGTAAATAAGCCAACTCTATACATCCAAGCTTTTGATTAAAGTTGTGCAGCTGTGCCTTTTGCTGGGTCAAATAGTTTTGAAATTGTGCTATTGTTTTTACCTGTGTGACGTGGCCATAGTTCACCTTGACAAGATGCTTCACATTCTGGCAATGCTACCTGTCTTATTGATATGTTTTCTCATTATACCAGTTGCCTGCTGTGCCACATCTACTTTCTATACATACAGAAGCCTATTCTGATAACTGAGTGGGCAGGAGAAGGCAATCTGAGCAACATGAACTGAAACTATGAAGTAGCTTGCTTTGCTCTTGGGGACAAGATATTGCTTTTGAAGCAGGTTTGAAGCAATCCAAGTCTCCTCAAAACTTTTTATGGTCCTACAAAGAGCAGCTCTTTTGGTGACATGAAGAAGCCTCTCCTGGATCTGGTTAAAGGGATATAAAGTAATTTAAACTTAATTTCACATTATTATAATCTACTTCTTGGGTAAAGTTGGCCTTATGGTTTGATGGTTTAAAAGCCATTTGAGTCTCTGGATTTGGTGACTAGAGAATAAAGTCACATGGGTTTAACATGTAATAGGATCTAACTGAGCAGTTTTACTCAAAATGTGGCTGAGCAAAATGAATTTTGTATTTTTCTGGACAGCATATCTTTTTCTAGGATGTTGGATGGGCATGGGAATGATGTCATAATTTCCCAAGGGATAAATTTCTGGAACCATTCTGGGAGCCAGAATTCACTTGTTCTCAGATATCCCTTAACTAATCTAGAAGGCTCTTCCATTTTAAACCCCAACAAAATACAGTTGATGTATTCCTTGTCCTATCCAAACTGAATTGATAAAACTTGTCTTTTTCTTTGATTCCCTCTACTAATGATCATTCTGCAATAATGCTAAAAGAATTAAATGGAAGAAAAAATAGCATGTAAGATTTAGTGGTGTCAGAAATGTGTTACTTAAATTATTATAAAAAGCTTTTCTGTGGGATAAATTGGAGAGTTATTGTTTTATTTAATAAAGTTAATGTCATTTTCATTGAGATTGGATTTCAAAAGAACAATAATTCCTGGAATTAAAAGAAGAAATGTCTTACCATCATGTTGCAAAAGTGTTTAAGAGTGATTCCTTATTGTATGCTCAAATATAGTTTCAGATTTTCTGTTTACATGATCTAACTGCATTTTGGTCTTGCAGTACATTTGTAGTGTTAATTCATAACAATGTACTTTTTGTATTCATGCCATTGCAATTGGAATGATTCATCAGTGGACTAGATACTGAAGACTTTCTGAATAATTGCCAAGTGATTACACCAGAGAGTACATTTCCTTAGTTTATAAAACACTGACAAAAGTTTATATAAAGAAATCTATTGTAATAACTGAAATATATGTGGTTGTTAGAAGGTTGGGAAGTCAGTAAACGTGATCTTTCCATGCTTGTAACATAAAAGCCATGGTGATATTCAACAAAATTAAAGGACTGTACTTACACGTTTGAATTAACATCTCATGCTATCAAAAGTCATTGAATGCAATAAATCAAACACTAAATTTATACCATAATGACACTGTAGAAAATGGTTAGGATAGGATATGTATCCTAACCATGACCTTGTCCTCCCTTGCATAGATTCAAGAAGAAAAGACTTGGGTTCTACATCAGAACTCTAGTTTAATCCCTTACATCATCTAAAAATGTTTACCTAGTGCTATCCCCCCCCCCCCCTGGAAGGGACGCGGTGGCGCTGCGGGTTAAACCGCTGAGCTGCCGATCGGAAGGTCGGCGGTTCGAAACCGCGCGGCGGGGTGAGCTCCTGTTGCTAGTCCCAGCTCCTGCTCACCTAGCAGTTCGAAAACATGCAAATGTGAGTAGATCAATAGGTACTGCTTCGGCGGGAAGGTAACGGCGTTCCGTGTCATCATGCCGGCCACATGACCACGGACGGGTCCTTACGGACAACGCCGGCTCCAAGGCTTAGAAATGGAGATGAGCACCGCCCCCTAGAGTCGGACACGACTGGACTTTACGTCAAGGGAAACCTTTACCTTTACCTAGTGCTATCCCCAGGAAAACACAGCTTCCATCAGAATGATGAAAGCAGCATTGCAATGATATGGTTCAACACATGGGCCACATTGCAACACAAATGGAAAATGGTCAAGGCTTCCATTGCAGCACCATAATGTTGCTGATGTCAGTCTGATCTGCCTTGCCACCACCCACCCATTGACCTGAGACACCACTGGTTACATCTGCCTTAAAAATCCTAATTGTCTAATCCTCATTGGATTAGTTCCATACTAAATTAGTTACTGTCAAATTATATTGAACTCAGTTGCACTTTTCTTAGTCATGGCTATTTTTTCCAGTGGGTGTTGTCTGTATTCAACCCATGGTTAATAAATAATCTAAAACAATATGTAGATTTTGCCCAAATTCTTCAATAAAAAGTAAAAACATATTTCCCTTTTTAGCCTGCATAAAGAATGCATACAAGATGGTAGCAAGTTGGTAAATGTCTTGATCATTTATAGAATGGTATATAGAATCATTCCCATTCTATATACTAATCAACAAAGGAGGGGAAAAATTTATTCACTTCCATAATTACAGCAACTATTGTATTCCATTAGGAGTAAGAATCAATGTGATATAAAAAGTGAACCCTACCTACCTACCTACCTACCTACCTACCGAGAAGCTGCATAAATGAGTTCTGCTGAAGCCTGTATTTCATTTGTTGGAAAATGGAAACAATATATTTGTTGTATTAATGTGCCAAAATGTTGATTTCTCTACTGTTTTTACACCCTAATGTAAGTTTAATAAATCTAGTGCAATCCAGATATTTTGGATCATAATTTGAATTCTAATAATCCTTAATTACTGGCTATATTTTTAAGGTTTACCAAAGTTGAGAACTAAAAGACTTAGTCTCTATATTTTACAAATATGTAAAACAATCCTTTTAAAGTATTGACAATGGCTTCATAGTATGCCACTAAAGACCTTATTACATATACACAGTTACGTTTTTTTTATCCTTCCACTTAAAATCAGCTTTATGGGGTTAAGCTTGATATCAAATGCCTTTGCTCTTCCTTAGATTTTAAAATATATTTGACTGGAATTATCATAGAGATGTAGTAGATTTATTTGGGGATTACAAAAAAGGGTTGAACTGCATCATGTGAGTGTTTCCAGTAAACACTGGTGCTTCATCTTACTGTCTAATCAGAACAAGCATCCATATATAGAAGAACATTTGTATGGAGGAGGGCTTCACAGATAGCATTTGTTTGAGCTTATGCGTGTGGAAGCCACTGTGCCTATTGTTCTACACATGAGGGATTCTTCAGTCCAAATAATTTATTTATTCAATTTCAATATTGCTGCACAGGTGAACATTTATTCTAATTAAATGTAGTGTGATATCAAAATATGTGAGGCTTATTCTTACTGAAGATGACTTCAGCACTGTTTTGTAACATCTTGATACAGCTACTAAGGTTGGTATCCACCAGGAGAGCAAATGACAAAAGCAGAATCATGCCATCACAATACAAACAACACCCCTTTTGTATGTTTATTGTGATATTACTCACCTGAACGTGATGAAGCTTGTGTTGTGATGGAGCAACACTCCTTTTAGCAAAGCTGTCAATCCTGCAGATTCCTCTGGTTATTAAGATTCTTCTTGGACAGGGCAAAGAAAAGTTGATTTGCCTTCAATCATATATGATTTAAAATGTGATCTCTAGAGAAGATGTAAGATTTTGGGACTATATGTTTTCAATATGTGTCTTAATCTCCTCAAGCAGCAGTCATGAATCCACAACATAAGGGAATGACCTCAGGATGGGTAAGGAAGCTTTAAATAATACCAGCAGGGATGGAAAACACATTAAAAAAATTTTTTTTTCTGGTAGTTAGATCTTAAAATAGTTATCCAAATGAAACATAAGGCTTTCTTGGAATACAGTTTATATATAATATAATGACAGCCTTTACAGATTTGCTGGGGAGACAGTAGGGGAAGAATGTTATCTGTTAATCCTGACTTTAATTCATCTCTTCAGTGGCATATACTGGAAATTGTCCTCTTGTGGTTAAATTAGGAGACAGATCTTGGGGAAGAATACATACTGTATAGGAAGAATTAGATTTGTACTCCTGCTGTGGCTTGCATATGAACCATATTCAAGAATATTATCTTAATACTAAACTTAAGTTCAGCCTTTCAACAGAACCAATGTCTGTGATTTAGTGACCCACAGAAGAAGTCCCAGTAGTTGAACTATAGTGGATTTGTAGGTAGAAATTCAGATGCTGTAAATGATAACTACACAATGTCACTTTGTCTTATCTTAAAATGATATTGATTTTCTTTCATGGTCACCATAGCCATCTACAGTTACTTTTTATTTAAATAAGCCTCAGTGCTTAGTGCTATCTAGAATGAAGCTGTTATTACTCTGTTTTTTTTTAACAGAAGACTGTTGACTGTTCAAACAAATAGTAACATTATTCCCTGAATGGTACTGAGATGTGTATGCATAAATCTGTTGAAAAGATTGTTATGGCCTCTGTTGGATATCTGTACAAAAGCATATAAAAATAGGCCTTCCTGTGAGCACTTTAAGTGTGTATAGCAGGAGATAATTAATGATTCAAACCTTCCTGTTATTGTTAACTTTCTTAACTCAGTATGATCTAGCATGCGTTTTGTCAAAAGGGAAGATATTTGCAAGATAGGAGCTGGGCTGTTTCTCAAGTACTTAAATATACATTTTTAAAAGAAAAGGAAAAGAAAGAAAAGGAACACCTTAAACCATTGCGGTAGCTTCATTAAAAACAATTCTTTGATGGGTTTTCTCATTTTATTGAATTGCACTGTGTGATGACCATTAGTACACACTTAACACTACAAAAATGACAGCTGAACTGCAGGGATGGGACACAGATATTTGCGTCTTTGAAAGCCAGTTTCACTTTGATAGGGTTATCTCAATACCCAATTTTGTATTCTTCCCAGATGACATTCTCAAGTGTCCCTTGTTACTCTTGTAGCAGGAGAGCTATGTTGGTTTATAGTATTCAAAAATCAGAAGGAGCAAAAGCCTATGTCTTTTAATAAAAATTGTGACTCTAAAAAGGTGACACCAGACTCCTTCTTTTAGTTGGCAGACAATCTTAGTGTTTATTATATTATTAATTTTAATCTGTATTTTGAACATTTTTTATTGTCAGCCCCACTAGCTGGACTAGATCAGGAAATCAATTCTAAGAGAAGGCTAAAACTACTTTTATTGAGATTGGCTATGATAACAGAATCTTGCAAGTCTGATTGTGCTGTACCTTCTTATAGTTCAGTGAATTAGGCATCTGTCTGAATCACATCCAAATTTTATCTGGCAGTTCTGAATGAAAAAAAAAATGCTTCAGCATGTTTTGCTAGGCAATGACTCCTGCATATCTGCATCAAGTTCATCTTCCTTACTGTTTGGAATACTCTCTTTTTATTTTAAATGTTGATAGCCACCTTGAGGGCTCCCCAGAAAGGCATGCTATAAATCAAATGAAATCCAATCAAAATCAATAATATGCCTTTTTAAAAATTAAAATACCCTGGTTGCATTGTTTGTTCCCTTTACATATTTATCAATATCACCTTAGTATTAGATTGGGCAGGGAAAACCTCAGAGAATGGAAGTAGGGGACTGGTGGGCGGATTGTTTCAAAGTATTGGAGGACAAACTGGGTATACCACATTTCTGGCCTACAGTGATTCACTATTTTTATTTTCTAAGAATGCCAATGGTGTCAAAGTAGAACCAAAGGGCATTCTGAGAAATAAAGATAATTCTGTAGGGTGATCCTTTGCTTTGCAGTATTCCAGCCTCCTATTTAATTATTCCTATTTAATCATTTAATTAAATTAAAACAATATTTACTAAAATTTAGAAAGCTAGATGGTTAGGATTCCTCTTGGGAATCAAGAAAAATGTCCACAGGAACATTAGCGGCTATGAGTACCAGGTTAGGAACTCCAGTGCAAAAGGTTTTTTGAATTTATCCCTAGCTATAGCTGATCTTTATATCCCTATTTGGGACAAGTGTTTTTCTCATTTTGATACCTTACATCATTATTAAAATGAGTTTTGAATATTTATTCATTTTTTTATACAATTTTATATGCTTTCCTTCATATAAGTCATTCTACTAGCTTGCAGGCAGTGTTAAAATGGGTTTCACAACTGTTGTTTTATACACACGCACACACACCTTGATAAAAGATGTTTTCTCTTTCTCCCATGCTTTTTTGAATGTTTGGAGAAGCATATGTAATATTTTGATACTGACTCTTGATATATTTACATACTTAATGTAGAAATTCATATTATGATGCAGCTTTTAATATTACATTGTACCTTATATTTTCTCTTTCCTTCCTTCCTTGAACCATAGTTTTGACCATTCAACACAATATTGCATATAAAATGCAATAAAGTGTTGCTTTATAAATACAGTATGCTCTGCATACTTAAATTAGATTATACAATGCCTTGAATACAAATATATTTTAAAGGATACATTTAGACTTCAAAGGACCTATGTTGGGAAGATGAAAGGCAATGAAATATTTGTTGTAATGTATACTGTCTGCATGAAAAATTGTAGGAAAAGAAGCATTTTTGCTGAAGAAACATATTTCAAACCTGCTTTTTGCCAGATCTTATTTTCTGTTGTAAGATTTAAATGGAAAATGGGCTCATAAACAAAGCATACATGTAAGTCGTGCACATACTAATGTTAACCAAATATACTGCTGAGTTAGTAGTCCTGTCACATGTAAGCTACATATATTGTTACTTTAATGTATTCTCTTACTACTTTGATAAAAGCCTTAAGATGTTGTGACAGGTGCTTTGATATTTTCTTCTGATGTTACTGTGTTCCTTTCTTCTCCTCCTTTTTCCTCCAAATTTTCTATTTTGCATAAACATGAGCAGGCATGACAGTTTTAGTTAAGGGTGAAATCATCATGTTTTATCAGTTAAAAAGAAGTGGGCAAGGAAGGCCTACTTTCTCTTTTAGCTAAAAACATAAGCTTAGTGTAAGGTATCCTGTAACTGTTTACATCTGATAAACAACAAATGTCTTCTGTATCGTGAGTATAATACTGATGGATCTAAGCAAAAGTGTAGAATATACATTTAATCCCTGCAACTTTTGTTATTGACAAAGTCTTAGAATGAAGTATTTTAAAGTATACCATTTAAATTAGGAAACCTGTACTCAATAGAACCTTAAACAAGAGAAATTCTGGGAAGTATATCTGTCATTTTGTGAAGAAGATGCTCAGAGGAAAAAAAAATCAGAAATAGGAAAAGAAAAATAGTAGACATACCTCCTACATTTTTATGACCAAATGGGAGGGATTTCTGATGGCATGGAAGAAATCAGCAAAGGGGCAGGATATAAGATTTGCAATATCATCCTGGATATCATTGCTACAAGTCACATCATTTCTGATATCAATTATACGAAGAATAGTCAAATTACTATATTCAAATTACTCTAACCTTTTCAATTCATACAATTTATCTGATGTGGCAACAATGTGCATATACTGGAGCTCAGCTAATTCTGCTTTTTTGGGGGGGGGTGTCTGAATTTTTCTTTTTACATTCAGTAAATTAGTAGATTTTTCTCTTTATATTATAGTCTTCTTCTATGGGTTGATTAGACATTCTGTTCTGATACATCTGATTTAATACAAAGATCTTATTCCTATTTTTTAATTTACAATAATTTATCAGAATTTTGTAGATTTCAGTTGCTTTTGTTCACTTTTTTTCCTCTAACATTCAGATTATGCACATATGCAAAACAAATCTTTGTGCACGATGGATGATTCATGTATTCAATATATTTTAATAATGTTTGCATGTATTTATATGTATAAATAACCCGGCTGGAAATAAAAGGTGGTAATTAACTGGAGGAACTGATGACAATGGCAATTTGCATATGCATAGTTGTGTTGACAAAGTCCAAAAAGCATAAATGAATTTCTAATTCATTTGTAGAATTTCATAAAAAAACCCCTAGTAATCCCAAGAAAAACTAAACAGGGCTAGTAGCATAAGCTTCTTTAACTTTCTTATTTATATGGTCACTTTATTTATTTATTTATATTTCAAATTTCATCACTGCCCATCTCACTCAAAGCGACTCTGGGTGGTTTACAATAAACTAATCACAGATTAATTATCAAGTCACCATAATGTAATTTGGGAATCAATTTAAGTACTATGAACTGTGCAGAACTGTAGCCTTAATATTTCCTTTCGCCACAAATCAAGAGTTCCTATTATTTAATTAAATCAGAGATCAGGAAAAATTTGCTAGGAAATTTGATGATGATTAAGTCCAAATCAATGGTGGCTCAGGCATTTTCCATCTACATTACACTTCCTTTTTGTTCAAGGTTTATGAAGACTTTCCACAGGCAGGAGGTGAAATGTTTTGGTGTGAAGGTTCATCTCAATCTATTCACTCTCTTGTCAAACATAAATGTCAAATCAGCAGCACTGAAATGGTTTTTGGAAGGAAAAAAAAAGGAAAGTCTAATGTAATGCGATCAGGGCCTTCAGAAGTGAAAATGAAACTTCAGTAGTTAACATGAAAGCTGTGTTTGAGAATTTGAAAATGTAGGTTAAATTTTGCTAGCCTGGAGACTGACGTGTTAATGCTTAACGTGTGAGGATGTCAGTTTTCTTATATAGACGTATCAGTTCTTCAAGTAACAATTCAGAGAAGTGACAGTTCATTATCTTTGAGAATGCATGGCTTTGTGCTATATTTCGAATGCTTATGACACACACACTATGTTTCTTTTATTTACGTGCAATTTGTATCTCATGATGGTATATAGGTTATCTCTCCTCTGCTAGGTTGTCCTTAGAACTGGCAATTTGAGCAAAGAGACTATGAACTTCCACACCTGAGCTCACATCTCCCTGGTCCAAGTCCAACATTCTACTGGGGAAACTTCTGAGTTTGTCATATGGTCTGCTGCAACTGTAAACATGATCTAATTTGGCTCCTCAAAAAAATGAAAGGCTTGACAGAAAGGATTGATAAAGGTGACAAAAAAAATGGAAGAGTATGTTGGTTGAATTTTAGTATTTTTTTTTCAAGCATGCATATATGCAATAGCATATCTAGCCATATTTAAAAAAAAAGGTGGGGGGAAAGGTATCCCCTGAAGCTGGTACTATAAAATGTATTAAGATTTGTTGTATGAAAGTCAATTAAGTGTGGTTCAGAGGTAATATTCAGAGCAACTGATATACAGGAAGTTAATCTGGCAAAAATGAAGAGGAAACCCTGCTTTTTAAATAAAAATACGTCCTTTCATGATTATTTACAAATCCAGTGATGGAAGTTCAGATTAACAGTTAGAAGGGACTCCACCAGCTTTATGTGTAAAAACACCAGATTGTGGATGAATATGAGTAAAAAGAAGAAGTAAGTAATGGAGAGAAAAGAGAATGATGAATATTTCTAATTCTTAGTCAATGAATCAAAAGTGTAGTTACTGAAGAATCAGTAAAACAAGCAAAAATAGAAACAACTTGTTTCTTTTAAGCTCTTGGAGACATTTGCCTGCACATGAGAAGGGATAAACTGGTGGAAATTCAAATGCTTCCTGTCCCTTCATGCTCGGTTGGTTGGGAAAACTGTTGTTGTGCATTTGGCTGCTAATTTTTCATTCATGATGATCTGAGATGACCAGGAAGCAGCTACAGCTAATAATAGAGTATTGTCATTTGCAGAGAGGGATGTAAGTACACCCAGATCCACTTAGCCTTGAGGATACAGTTGTAGATTTTAACATTGAGCACAGAAAGTGTTTATGCATTTGTGATCATCAGGGGCCACGGTTTGTGTGTAGCCATCTTTAGCACTACTTGCTTAGTCCTATTTTGAGCCAATGAAGTCTGAATCTTCAAAAATGAATGATTCTCCCAAATGACCTTTTTCATTCCATATGCTTTTTCATAAATAATTTACTCTACATTTTTTTTACTTTAATCAATGTAAATATTTTTGTGAAGTGCCTTTTTTGTAAGAGAACTATATTGTGAAAAGTATAATATTTAGAAAAACATGAATATAGAAGGTAAATGTACTATGCATAATGCAGCCTAAATGTAGATGTACTGAAGTTTAGTTCACATAACTGATGGATTGAACTTCAACTTCCATAATGTTTGACCTTTGGCCTTGCTGGAGGAGAATTGTGGGAGTTGTAGTTTAATATTCTTGATTGGGATATCTCTACCTGTGTTTAAATCATCTATATCCATATTTGACTATTTTTAGATATATTCTTAAATACAGCATTTATTTCGGTAAGTAACATGAAAAGTTTTTCTCTTGAAAGTGCTGTGTCACTTCTGCTCTATCCAAAGTTCCAATCAGTATTAAGGAAGTATCCAAATATACTACTTCTCTCTTTTTTTTTTTAAAAAAAGTCTCACTCTAAATTTACACAAACTAATTAGACATACATTATTCATTGTCAAATATTTAATACCTTGTTCCTTGTTGTCTTGTCATTAGCAAGCTGCTTTTATTCCAGTAACAGTGGTCTCTGAGACTGGGCTTCTTAATAGCGGTGGTTATATAAATTTCCAAAATCCAATCAATGCTGGTAGGTAATCAAGCTGCCAGGATCATCTTCTTTCTGTTGTCACTTAACTAAAATGACCAAACTCCATTTATCAATTTCTTCTTTTCAAAACACAGCATGTGTATCTTGTGTTGTTAACTAATTTTGGGAAATAATATTTTATGTATATCTTTAATGAATATGGCTTACTCCTTAGGCTGAGTAAATTCTGATGTGCTAAATTTATTTTAGGGATTATGTGATTTTAATGTGTATTATAATGTTAGTCACAGCTTTTATCTGTAATATGGGAATACAGCAGTTTGTTCTAGTGTATATGCAAATAGATTTGTAGAGAAATGACTGTCATATAAATACAGTTTGTCCTGTTACTTGATTATAAAATCAAAATATATATTTCTAATTTGATAATATTGCATAAACTATGCTAGTATTTTTCAATGGAGTAATTACTTTTTCCTTTTTTAACAGTTGTTTTAAAAATGAATGCTAATTCTATACTTTCTTACCCCGAGCTTACAATCTTAAAGTCTTGAAAGAAAGTTCTCATGCATTTATCATTCCCCTTCTAGCTGCTCACAAATAACACTACCTTGCCTACTAGTTTAAGATAGGTGATACTCAAGTCAAAGAATGTATAGCAGCAATGACACTGATATTAAATTGGCCAATGAGAATGAAATAAACCATTAAAGCTCTCTGTAATGTAGTCTGTTGCCTTCATCTTTTTTTTTTTATGTAGCAATGCATGAAATCAGGCTTCTAGATTTGTTTTACTCTGCACAAGTGATGCCAGAAGGAGTTCACTGCTAGATGATGTAGTAATTGTGGTGATGTGGAAATATTCATCCATTTCAATCTGATGAAGATCCTATGACACCAAGGTGCAACTTGTATGTCCTTCTGAACTTCCCAATAGCTTTTGATATGGTATCTTTTCTATTGGGATGGGGAGAGTCTTGTGCTGAAGTGATGGTATGCTTAACCAAATAGAAGGTACTCCTGGGAGTTTCTTGTACTACTCCATTACAGTGCTAGGATGCAAGGGTGTCTTCAGGAGGGAGGTCAAAAGGTCAAGATAGTGTTTGAGACTGCCATCTTGACTTTTTTTTTAATCTTCCCTGCATGTGTCCTGCAATGATGACCTAAGGATCCTATTCTATACCATTTCTGTTTAACATCAATATTAAATCACTGCATGAGATCTTCAGATTTAGAGTGCAATATCAACTCTGTATTAACTTTTAATCATGCTAAAGGTAAAGCTATTGAGGTGCTACAATGTTGTCATAGTAATGAGCTAAATGAGGACATTACTGTTGCTGAAATAGCGCAACATAGCATCTAACAAGTCCTTATCTTGACTCTTGAATCTGCATTAAGACCCAAGATGGTTAAATCACCCATTTTTATGAATTTTTTTTTTTGCCCTTGTGCATATGTGTGTGAATATTAATGGGAGTGTACTTTTGCAGATGAAATCAGCATTAATAGTGATTTTATAACCCTACATTTCCCTCTTTCAAGATGTATCATTGTTTTCAGAGAACATTTTATTTCAAATTACAAAGGAATAATAAAACATATTAGAAAAGCCATTAAAATCTAGCTTTTTCCTCATGTGTTTGGAGGTCATTGAATGGAATCCCCTTTTGGTTTAATTATCATATTCAGTCTCCATTTTATATGTTATATATTGGGTAGGTTTTTTAATGTTATATGTTATTTTTTGGTTTGTTGTTTGCTACATTGACAAAATTGTTAAGATTCTGTCAATGTAGTATTACAATAAAGTAGAGTTAGCTCATCTGGTTGTGATTCCTATCTGGTTTACTCTGCAAGGTTGACATCAATCTTGCAAGTCTGAAAGTACAATTCTCTCCTTGTCTCCTTTACTCCCTAAGAAACTAGGGAAGGTCTCTTCTAAGCCTCTTGCCCTGCCCACTGTCCAGCTGCAAGCTATACTGTCTCTTATCTGACCATTCCCTTGGCCGTGTCTCTTTGTCCAGTCTCCCAAGGTCTTTCCCATATTCCATTACATAAGGTGACTACATAAGTGACTGTGAAAGAACTTCCCAGTCCAGGAAAGAGAACAATTAATGCTTAAGATGAATTTGTGTAAAGGCCTTTCTGGCAACAGCTGCCACCTGCTTTTTGAGCAGGAGCTGAAAGTCCAGGAAGACCCCCAACTTGTACAAGATTCAGAACTAGATATGGAAAGTCCCCAGAACCAGCTGGTCCATGCACTCAGAACTACTTGGTCTTGCTAGACCTCAGTCTACATTTGTTCCTCCCTATCCAGATTTTCACAGACTCCAGGCACTGGGATATAACCTTGACAGTATCACTTTATCACCCTAAGGTTGAGATATATATCTGAGTATCATCGGCATACTGTAGATACCTGACCTCATGTTGACAGATGTCCTCACTCGGGGCTTCATGTAGATATTCAGTGAGAGGGCGATAGTTTGTTTAGCCCTGCAGCACTCTGAAAATCATGGGCTTTGGGCTTAATCTCTCCCCTTCCATCAGCACCAAGTATAATCAGCTACAGAGAAAGGAGAGCTACTGCAACACTGTTACTTCCAGTCATCGTAGTCAGTCATGAAAGATACCATGATCAATGATACCAAAACTCCTGAGAGACCAAGGAGAGTCAGGATGGTCGCACCACCTCTGTCCTTGTTCTGCCAGAAGTCATCAACAAATAATTAATGTCTCAGCACTATGACCTGGCCTGAAACCTAACTCCAAATGTCCAGATAATTTAGTACTTTGATTTGATGAATGATTATGTCTAAAGCCAATACATAGCTGTCATTATTTATTAACTTTCTATACCACAAACTACTGAGACCTCTATATGTGTCTGTGAGAATTTCTATGGGGTTTACAATATCTGCTTGTCAGTGTGCCCTACTGTTGTATGTTGCAATAATGGAAATGGTAGCTGAATATTCGTATTTCTATTTAAGTTTACAAATCTGATTAATAGTGAGGAAACTACCTGGGAATTCTTGGGTTGTTAGCCAGATTAGGAAATAAAAAAATAGCATGTGTGTGTGTGTTTGTGTGTATTCATTCTAACAATAAACAGCTTGTAAAACAGATTTATATTAAGAAAAGTTCATGCAATAATACGTTATTAGAAGTATGTACCAAAATACAAATAAACATTCATGTGAATTTTTTGAAAAAATTGAAATAGAACACAATAGGTTCATGAATCCCTTATGTTAGACACCATGCATATAAATATTAGGTTTAAAAACTTATTGATGTCCCTTGCATAGGCTTTCTAAGTTGTCTCACCTTGAAGTGGTTTTTATTTTGGGTTGGGGGAAACTGGAATTATGGAAATTAGGCTTCTGGGTATATGTAAACCCCAAATATGTTTGTTGGCATGGATGACACCACAAGGCTAAGAGTTTGGTTAGAGCTATGAACAAGGGAGAAGGGGTATGTGAATGAAAGATTGCAGGATGTGTTTATTTGTTAAACACTTTATTTGCCTTACTGAATTAATCAAACAGTGTCACAAATTTAATACTGGCTTTTAGTTCATGCTGCTTTTCTGATTATTTAAAAAAAAACTTAGGTTTGCTCTGTATTTATATTATAATTTAATGATTTTTCTTATAAACCACTCTGGGAATATAGTTGAAGGGGTAAGTAAATCCAGGTTATGCCTAGAAAATATAACTGGTCCATGAAAATCTATTGAGTTCAGGACTTTGAACACAGGTTCTCTTCATCCAAATTGAACATTATATTATTTAACTATTCTAGCTTTAAATTGGCTTACTGGTTGTCAGTGCTATAGCATTGTAAGGAATTCAGTGTCTAAAGATAGCTCCTCTTGAACTATAATACAAGAAGATTTAATAATGCCTAACAGCTATGATAAAGAAGTGTATACAGAGAAAAAGAAAGAGAGATGCCAGAACTATTTTTAGATTTTGACACTAAAATAGACAGCTCAATAATGCATTTTGAGCAGCCCATGCTGTAGTGGGAACCATGAAAATAGTTGTTTCTTGAGTTTCCTTCTTTTTGTTCAAAGTTTGTTGAAGATTATGATGTCAAAAGGTTAATATAAATAACTATATGTAATGTCACATGAGTGTTTTAACTTCAAAGCTTTTACACACAATAACCTTTATTCTGAACAGGACAGAATTCAACTATAGTTATTGATGAAGATGAATATAAAGAAGGTTCTATTTTCAGGGTCAAGATAGAAAAAACTCAGCAATAATATCTGGAGTCTGACCATACAAACTGATAGGTAAAGTCTCCTTAGCTCACAATCCACCTCTGGTGCCCACATGAACACATACACATAGTTTTCTTAGTATCAGTGCAGAAGTAGTCAGCCTTCCTTCTTCTGGTTTTCTTTTTTTTCAAATTTCCCAGTCTAGCTTCCAGCCCTGGGCTTTTCTAATACTGTCTAATTCAAGAATTAACTATAACTGCCCCTGTTTACCCTTTTTCTTAATCAGTGAAGATTGTGCCAGCTGCTGTGAAGGCAATAATGAACTACTTCCATGTGGAAATTTTGAAAACTCAAGGGAACCTTTAACTTTACCATGTAAGCTAAAGCACTGATAGCAGATCTTAGCATTTGCTGTATCTATATACTACTAAAACTCTTGTGTCTGTTTGATACTTTGTAACCTTCAGTTGGGTGAAACGCTGCATCATAGGGCAAAACTTTTCAACAAAGGTACCCCAACTGGGCTAACTTACAGAATGTGGGGACCCATTACTCCTGTGGGAATGAAATTTGGGGAAGTTGTTGCTGTTTCAGTGCTGTTGTGCTGCTGCTGTTCAGCATCACGGCCACACTACCACGGTCAGCTGCAGTCACGTGATCCTCATTGACGTTACTTGACAGCTTCCCACAAGTCAATGGGGAAGCTTGGAAAGCTTGCAGGGAGAGTCTATGGGGATCACTTGACTGCAGCTGAGTGGTGGATTTGGACTTGCAACTTTCTGCCTGGGAAGCTTGCAGGGAAGCTTGCAAGTTGTTTGGGTAAGTCTACCCAACCCATGCACATTCTGCCAGTGAAAGGATGACCCAACAGGTCACGCGTTGTCTAGAGTCTCCTAAAGGTGGACAATCCTTTCCCTTGACTTATAAATCAGGAGCAGAAGCAAAGCCTTAAGTGCCTTCACCTTTACTTTTCCCAAAAGCATCAGAGCAACTCTAGGATCTTAATGAAATGAAAGAAGGGCTTTTTTATTATTAATAATCAAGGGATTAGACCTTTCCTAACAATGTATGTTCAAATCCCAATATGACCAAAGAAATCAACTGCTCCAGCTGCACCTGCACAAAAGGGTGAAACTGTCTCTTCATCATTGATGCATGATGATGCAGATGCTTTGAATTTTCAAGTTAAACTCAGCTGTGGTGCTCTCTGAATTTCATATTTGTAAGAATAAGTATTGCAGGAATGAAAGTGGTTAAAGTTGGTCATTTCATCAGTCTAAAGTTCTATATGATTATATATATTTATTAATTACTGTTGGTTCTGGTGAGTCAGTTGCCCTTCAGATGGACCACTTAGATTTCTTTGATGTAAATGAAATGCTATGTAGAGATGAAAAAGAATTTAAGAAGGCTAAATGGAATGAAACACTATGATACTGTTGTAAGATGATGATGAGCAAATGTGAAATTGAAGATAAATGAAGAATGTTGCAAACATTTTTTAATATTTAGTCAGAATAAATATTCATAAGACAAAATAGGTTTAAACTGATATTAATGAGTAAGAAACTATACAGATAGAGAGATCTATTTCCAAGTAAAGATGCATATAATTTCTAGTATCTAGATATAATCCAGAAGATTGTTTCAGACCAGACTTTTAACTGTTCTAAAAAATAAGGATAGAAAAATAATTGTCTAAATCTGATTTCTAATGCTGAATATTACATGTTTTCTCATAGGAAATATTTTTAAATGAAAGGTTGAATGCATATACTAAAAATTAGTTTAAAACAGCCTTGGTTTGTTTATGTGGCTACACAAACTATACAATGAACATTTCAGTTGTAATTGTGAATCAGTTACAGCCTCTTTGGCCACATGATCCAGCCAAATTAAAATGCATAAGCACCACTAAAATAAAGTTGAAATACTTTTGGCTGAATTTTATGACCTATGTGCAGTTGGGCAAAGCTTACTTTCTATTCCGTAAATGCAAATATATTTCTTTTTCTTGCAGAGGGTTGAGAACTGAGGTGGCTTATCTATTGAGATCCCATTCAATGCTACTGAGTTGATCTTATTTTTTGCAATTTTGTTCATTTAAAGTTCTGTCATGTTTACCTGTAATGGGATAGAACTTGAAAAAAAGGAAAAGCAAAATGAACTAACCGTAGGATAGCTGAGAATAGCAGTGGGTGTCTGAAGGATTAGTATACGAATGTGAGTTTGTGATCCTGTTAAACTTGCTTGAAAAATTATTCCATTACATTAACTAAAAACGAGAGTAGAACTGCATACTGCATTTAATGCTAGAAGTAAATTAAAATATAATATACAAAAGGTTCACTATGAGTTAAATCTTAAGAAGCATGGAAGAAAATTGGAAGAAATTTCTCATTAGTCATACTAGAGTATTTCAAGAAAGCCAGAGGCTGAATGTAACAGTACATATTTGTATACCCTGTATCCTTGCAGTAGATAAATTGTAGGAATGTGGAGAGGCTCTGAAATGGGTGTTATTTGAAGTTGTGGCTGTCAATCTGCACAATCAAAGGATGGACTATAGAATTAGCCATTTAGGGCATGACCACCAACTTTATAATGTCTCTTTGGTTGCTCAAAAGTTTTGTCAGTCCTAAAGAAAAGCTCTGAGAATACCGTATTGGTCAAGTCTAGATTATCATCATCTGATACACTTTCCTGGATTATCTGGTTGTGGTGGACTTGAAAATGCCTCATTTGACAGATTGCTCTTGCTATCAGGTGAGCAAATTAAAAAAAAAGATGCTTAGTAAATGCAATTACTTTGTTAGTGTAATTACCATTTCTCTACATTGCTGTTGGGGCATAACTGTGTGGATAGGATTCAATTCAGACAAGGTTTTGAAACAGGGTTTCAAGTTTCATGGTAATTATATGGTGAATAATGCCTATTTGCCTTTTCAAAATGTTTATTTCCACCAATAGAATATTAACTGATAATTGGAAAAATTAGAAAAATGGTTTGAAATATAAACATTTTCTTATTGGCTTGTGAATGTAGCATGGATAATTTAGATGCAAGCAGTAGCAATAATAACTATCTAGTTTATTAATATTCAGTGGATATAGATTTCAAGTGGAAATATAACTTGTCACACTGTTACCAAATTTCCATATCCAAAATTTGTATATCAGGCTTACAAAGGAAAAATTACATTTCAGGACTTTCCCCCCTTCTTTTCAGGTTCAAACCCATCTGGAAAATCCAATGAGGTATCACATTCAGCAAATTCCACAGCATCAAGTGAAACAGTTCCTGACACTGGATACCAAGTTATCAAGCGAACCTGTATCACTGCCTCATTCCCATTCAATACCTTCTTCAGGATCTACACCTATATTAAAGAGTGGTCATATGCCTCCTACTAGTAATATCAGCATTCCTGAAAGTCCAGTAACCAAGATACTAACTCTTGGAGGAGAACATGAAAATGGGGTATGGCCTATATCTGTGAGATTAGCTGAGAGCAGGCTGTCAAACTGAATGGCGTTGACAAGAGGAGAATGGTTTTCCAACTTGTTCAGCACCGCTTTTAAATAGTGTGGGGTTAAGTAAGGATGACTTAGATGTTAGTTTTCTTGGCTGCACCTTTAAAGCTTGCACATTAAAAATTCATGACTACATTGTGTATTTGGATATCAACAAGCAATGCATAATCATTAACAAGTTTTTGATTACCAATAATCATTGCTTAATGATGTGATTTTTATATGATATGCTAAGAAGTCGTTTTTCTTTTTCCAAGGAGTCTGACCATAGGTGAACAACCTATGTGAAAGAAAAAAAAGTTAGTGTTAATGTTTGTTATTGGCGTTTTTTTTACTTTTACCTAAAAGGTTGATATCTTGAATTTAAGTCGATTCCCCCCTCTGAAAAGGAAGATTAAGAAAACAACAACCCTTATCTGTCCTGTTTACCCATATTTTCAGTATCTAAGACAACCTTTCCATTTCAAAGAAAAAATATTGCACAAACTGTAGTCTTTCTTCCATGTAAATACACTATAAAAATCTCTTGCTTCAGCAAATAAGGGTTGTAGAATTATTGCATTCTATAGCTTATAAGCATATCATTTAATAATATAACAGCTCCTATTCTGCAAATGCAGATACTAGGGCTGTCCAGATCTTTGAGGAGGTGGGTTGGTTTTGACAGAGACTGAGATGAATCACTCCTTGGAAATGGTTTTGTAAAGCAGTGTGTTCCCTCACTTCTAGGAGTAAAGCAATAATATGTGCCTCATTTTCAGACTTCATCCCTTCTTTTATGAAACATTCTTCTTGACCAATCTGAAGCTACTTCGATTGTTGGGATTCTCAAGCCTTAGGTTCATGGCCAAAATACTGATTTTCCAGAGACAGAAACTTGCTCCCAAATGCTTTGACTTCAGTTATTTTTAGAATGTTCAGACCAATTATTTCTGCCATCTGGTCTACCTACTCTTAGTTACTATTTCTCTTATTGCTGTAAATTAGTCACTTAAATGATGATAAATATGATGTTGTTATCATAACTAGCCACATAGTTTTGGTTATGAGATGTGTATCCCATTGAGAGAGACGGAAATGTGTTTTGGATTAGTCATGTGGGTGATTCTAGCTGATTAGAGATAATCAGGAAATGGGATAAAATCAGGAAATAACTGAAATCAATCTGATGGGCTGAAGACAAATCGTATTTCAGAGAGGCAGCAGTCTAGAACTTCACTGATTATTTCATCAAGTTAGTATTCTGAATTTTTTCCCCAAATCAACAAATAGCTGTTTAGTTCAAGTTAGATATTTCCTTTTTCTCTGTTCTTTCTCCAAATAGCTCAGAAAGTCTTGCATATTGTGTCCAGGTGATCTTTAACCCACATGATATATATGAAACATTCCACTTCATTTTAGAAGGATCACTGCATTGTTCCCTTTCAGACCAGTCTCTGAAAGAAAGTTGTCTCATAAAGAGGAGATACATTTGCCAAATATTATTTGTTTTTATTTGGTTTTGCTCATAAGTTATTACTTTTGAGACTGCAGTCCTGTATTTCACTCAGAGTATGCATCATTGACCTTCCTTTGGAACGAACATGTGTAGGATTGTACTGTGACTTCCTCTATTAACTATTCATTTTCACTCATTAGCAATTCTTGTTATATTAGATGGAAGAAGTTATTGATGATATAATCAACATGGAATCAAATTTTAATGATGAAGGGATAAGTCGCTCTGAAACACCACTGCTCATGCCAAGAGTGGTAAGTAATTATTGGCATAGTTTTTCATAAGAGCAATTGAGAATGCAGTGAAAATTGTATTTTAGAACTGTAATTGGATAAAAGATGTTGTTTATTTTGCACTCTTTTGTCAAACTATCCTTGGCAATAACAAATTGTAGATGTGTGCAATTGAAAGCTGCATTGGTTCAAAGTTGTCTACCTATGTTAATCTAGATGATAAATTGTGAATTTATGCACTCATCCGTTTGTTACAATGCCTTTAATGTTTTTATTTCCTTCACCAATTTATGGTCACTCTTTTCAGAAAAAGAGAATATATGCCCTACTATTTTCTTATTTGGTAGTCGATTTTAATTATTTTACTATCCTGTAGGTGTGAAAAAAATAAGAACAACAATGGTATAAGATATACTTACAGACTTAAGTATAAGTCTGTAAGTATATCTTATAATTGTTGCTGAAACTTACTATTGTCAAACATAACAATAATGAAGTATATTCTCCTATATACAAATTACAATTTAGTATAATACTTTATTATTAAAATTTCCAGTTCCCTCTATCCAAATTTTCAACATTTATGAACAATTAATAAAAATCAAAGTGGTCTCCCCCCGTCCCCACAGAAATGGAAGTCTAGCTGTTTTGGACTCCTAGGCTCAAATATTACATTTAGACCATTATGGCACCTGAAGTAATGTTGATATGAGCCATTTCTAGTCAGTAATTACCATGATCATTAAAGTTTAGTACATGTTTGATGGGAAAGAAGCTGACTAAATATTAACAACTCTATCACTAATCTTAGCTGACTGAAAAAGGCTGCACAAGATGTCAAGGCAAATGTCTTTGTCAAGCACATTTTACACTAGATCAGGCATAAAGTCCTAGGAGGAATCAAAGGTCATTTGGTATATCAGCTTCAGCAATTGTCAGCATGTTATTTGTGCAGGGCTTCCAAAACTAACAAAAAAAAAAAAACCAAGCTTCAAATTATGTGGAATGTCCATACTGATTTTTTAAAAATAGTCATACTTATTTACTTACTTAAGTATAATGAATGCTATATACAGTTGCATGATTCAATAGGAATGATTTTAGATTGCAATATAACTAATCAAGGATATAAACCAAGGTTGGAAGATTTGCAGAATTCCTATACAGAAGTAAGAAGAATTGAAGAGTTGGCTCTGGTATACCATTAAATTTGTCCCCTTGCTTGCTTAAGGCAAATCTCACAGGAGGAGAAATGTCATGTATGTTGTGAGGTTTACTATTAAGTTTCCATCTCAGACTTAACGGATATGATTTGTGTCCCCCAAACCAGCTGCATTTAACATATAACAGGGAAAGTTGGATGGAGCATTTAGAGTTGCTTCCCCTGGTTTCAGCAAATTGGCAAATATTCTGAATGTTCAGTGGATTTGATGATAATTGCTAAATGCACTAATACTGAGGAGAAAGAAATAGCTCACACATCCATATGCTGTGCTTGGAGTATCATTATCTATCAGCAGTGGAAAGCCAAGCTTTTCCCTCAATTCAGCTTCTTCTGGAATGTGGCTGGATAGTATGTGGAAAGGCATTGCATATTGATTGTGTCCCATCTTCAGTACATTAAGCACAAAGGGAATCCATTTTTACAGCACAAGAATATTGCACATTATTTCCTTCTCTCTTACAAAAGCTTGCCACCTTTTTTGGTGTGCATGTTGAGACCAATACAGATGACAACTTCAAGTAATGCCTGTAATCTGTAACATGCAAAGGGCCACCATTTTTCATTTATTTCGGTAGGATGTCGTTTCAAGTAGAACTATCTTTTGACACCAGCTTTCCTGGTTAAGTAACATATAAGGCGAAGGTGTGATTTCATAGAGCTGTTTTATCTCAGTGTGCTGTTCCCTCTCACTGACACCTAATGTGTTCCTAGATGTCTCTATACTAATACTTGTTCAGAAGGAACTGTTCTTTTGAAACAATTCAGTTCCCTCAGTGTTTTGTTCTGCCTAATTTGTACATAAAATATTTACATAACATTTTTGTTTGGAGTCAAACTTGCTGTTTTTCTTGTCATAAATTGGAATTTAGTTGGTAAATGCTTGCTTGCAATGGATGAACAAACTCCTAGGTCACCTAGTTTCTTTTAAATCAGTATAACTTATTTCAGAGAATATCAGCATAGGATGCATGCCGGCCCACCCTGAAATTCACTGTACCTCTAGTCTGCCCCCATACAAACATTTCTGGAGTGACCACTGGCTCTGTTTCTTGAACATTGCACCTTAGTATCCTATAGAAATTTGTTTTTTTACTATGCATTTATTGGTGATAACATCATGATACTCTTTTTGTTGCTTATTTCTATTTTATTGATTATTAAAATGTGTATCTCAGTATCATGGGAGTTTAAGTGACATTCTTAGCAATCTTGATAGTTGCTGACTGTATCCATGTTTCCTCATTAACATTTAATTAAGCCATATGCTATAGATAATGTAACATTTGTTATGGACTTTTTCCACACATAAATGTAAATCTATATCAATACTGTACTGTATAATTTACTCTAGCCTTTCATTCAAGTCCTATCTGCAAATTGGGTAAGTAATAAAGTTATAAAGTTTCTAACTTGAAGGCTGGGTGCATAAAAAGGAGTAACCATCAATCAATCCATATGATATTTCACAGGTAGAATATGGTTTGAAGACTGTTGATTCATGAAATATTCAGTAGGTAGAATATGGACTGGTGATGCATCTTGTGGCCCCATCTTGGTATAATATGAAAATGGGGTCTGAAAAGCACCTCCCACATGAACATATGTTAGTCTGGCATCCAAATGTAATCCCAATCACGTAGATCACTTACACAAAAACAGCTGCTAATGTGTAGAAGTTCTTTTGCAAAGGAAGCGGACTGATATCAATCCCACTAGGTAGGCTAGACTAGAAATCAACTCCACAGAAAGACTGAAACTATACTTTATTGGGATTGGCTATAACAATAAATTCTTGCAAGCCTGATTGTGCTTTACCTTCCTTTTTTCTTATCCCTCAGTGGTTCACTATATATTTGTCCTTTGGCCAGCCCATATCCCTTGCTTCTTTGGAAGCATTAAGATCTTAATGTGTATTTAAAAAAAGACTGGTCAGAGAAAAGGAAAATACTTGATCACTAATTCCTTTGTGTATTAAACCACTCAGAGTCCCTCCTTGCGGGGAGATGGGTGGTAGTACAAATCTGAGACATTAATTAATTAATTAATGAGTGCTACTAATTTACTGTCATGCATTCTTCCTTAGAAGAGTTTTGCTTTGCTTTGTTTTGCTACTCTAAATTTATCTAGCTGAGAATGTAGACTATGTCCTTTAAAAGATTATCTTCATGAACAATTAATTGAAGTAAGAGTTTTAATGAGAACTACTATAGCTGTATGCTTCATCTTTATTTTTTTTTTTAGGGAGAGAGAAGCTCCCACATTGGCAAGAAGCAGTCCTCTCATATTCATTGTAGTAAATATCCAGATCATTATAGCATAGTGGTTAAGATATTAGCAGGAATGTCTGCGGGGATTGGTTCTAAAAGCCAAGATGGCACCCACAGCTGTATGATCAAAGTTTTGCCTGTTTTTTATGTGTGATGTGCATCTTTGATTGTACCATCACAGCTGCCAACTAGACTTTTTGACTATATCCTGCGGATACTCTTGGATGTCAGAGTTGGACCACTGGTAACTTTGGGCTAATCACTCTCAGCCAAATCTATCTCACAGACATCTCAAGAAAAGGATATCAACACAGAAAGTGGGGGAGGGAGGAGGGAGAGAGATGATTTCATGAAAAATCAAGTTTCTTTATATCCTGCTGTGGAATTATTATCAATAAATAACCACAAGCAGCTGGTTGAGAAGATATTCTAAAGTCTGGCTTAAGGAAAGATCTTTGTTTTACACTATGAGAAAGTCAGTCCTGTCCCAAGGCAGATGTATTCTACTGGAAATGAGCTAAAAACACATTTGATCAGAAATCTAGCATTGAAATGGGTATTGCAGCATTGTACACTCAAGTCTGGGTCCTGTTTGAAGAAAAGGACCACAGCATAATTACTTAGCAGCTGATGACCTATTCTATTAAAGGTTTTCTAGTTAATACCACTGCTATGTTTCCATTATCTAGCTTGAACACTGTTCTCCTTGGATGTTCTGGTTTTCCAATATTGTCTGCCTCATCCATCTGCTGACTATATAATCAAACTCAGCACTTTTGCTTGCCTAGTACAAAGACAAGTGTTACCTTGAAGATAAAAGGACTGGCAGTTAAATCACAGAGAATTGAAAATAAACAATTAAAGTTACTTCAAGGTCATTTCTGTAGCTTGCAGCTAATAACCAGACAGTCTCCCAACCTGTTTGTGAACAGGCTTAATAGGCTAGGCCAAACAGAGTACACAAAGCAGCACTGTTTCCTCTCCAGTTTAGAAGGGAAAATATATTTTGATAGTTTTGATTTCATTGTGTAAGTAGCTGCAAAAGAGGCAGTGGATCAGTTTGTATTAAAAGGACCAAAGTCAATGCATATTTTGTAGTTCATCTGCAAAGCTTCAAAGATTAACCATGGACATGTTGGCTAGTTAAATTGAATAAACCTAAAGGTAAATGATAAGAAAATGAAACAAACATTGAACAAATTCTAATTCAGTTAATTACAAATGAACCACAACATGCTTTTTTTCTATCATACATTTTTTAAAATGAAAATAGCACTACATTCTTAAACTTTTGAAGCCACTGTCATTGATGGCTGCACTTTGAATCAGTGTGGCTGAGGTTTAAACTGAAGAACTCTATTTTTTCCCCCCCTCCTGGGCAATTGTCAGCCAACCAAGTATTCTGTCACCACCCACGCCCCATATTTTCTAACTTAATAATAGGCTAAGATGGGCTCTGAGTGCTGCTCTGCTGAAACAAAGAGTAACTGATACTAGTTAATTTTTTTTTAATCCATTCAATCAGGTCAGATTCTCTGAGACTGCTTTTATTAAATTAAATTAACTGGTGCACAAGTTAAAGTAGACAAGTCAACAAGTTTAAAATTTGAATTAACTGGACGTAGAGGAAAGTTCTCAGTGAATGCTGAGAGGTATCAAACATGATTTCAGTGGACAATCAACATGGCCCAGAGTTGATTCCACAAATAAGTGCACAGTAGTCCTTGATATCTTCTCATTCAGTTATTTATAACTATATTCATGAACTTCCTTTATGATGTGAACGTGATATACCTATAGAGTTTAATGTTTAATAGCTGTTTCAGGTATGTAGTGCTCAGCTGATAGAAGTATAAACATAAGCATGGATAGTAACTGCTACAGTAACCCAAGTGGGTAGAGACTGGGAAACCAGGTTACAAATGGTGTCATTTGTAACTATATTAGGTAACTATATTAGGTTGTAGATAGCTATGACTACCTAATGAAGAGAAGACTAGGGAAGACATGATAGCAGTCTTCCCATACTGAAAGAGCTGTCACAGGGAAAAGGGTGTGGATTTATTCTTTGTGCTATCCCATAGTAGCACAAGGGGAAGCTTTAGAGAGAAATCCAAACTCAGGGAGTAATTTCCTAAGTATGAGAGCTGTTAAGCTGTGGAACAGCCTGACTCCTGGTGTGTGTGCCCTGTACTAGAGGTTTTCAAACAACCACTGGACAGCCATTTGTGTGGAATGTCTGAGGATTCCTACTGTGGGCAGAGGTTGGACTAAAAGACCTCCAAGGTCCCTTTCAACCCTATGATTCTGCGAAGCAAATGTTGCTGACAAACTTGTAAATAGATCAGTCCATTTGTGCAGTAAAATGCCTTCTGAGCTAGGTAAACCAGTAACCAACCAATATAAGGAAATGTAGCAGTAGAAATAGAATCAAAGTGATTTCATATTCATGAAAATGACCCATCCAAGCTGACCTAAATGTCATGATAGGAAGTTACTTATTCAAAAAACAAGCCATGGATTTTTCTGGAAAAAGTATGCTAGAAAGAAGTGTTATCTCTGGTTGGCTCCCAATACTGGACAGGTATAGCTAAATGAGCTATGTGTAAAGGCTCTATGTGACCAAAGATCAAAGTCTGTTACCATTTCCCAAGGCTCCAAACTGGGCATTCAAGATTGAACACATCCCTCAATGGTCATCCATCCTCATGACATACAAAAGGAAATCACTGTCTACATGCTATATTAATTGTGAATCTTGTTAGCACAAGATATTGTGAAGGCCACCAATTTACATGGCTTGAGCAAACTCTCAAGGATAAGAATATCAATGGTTACTAATCATAATGGCTATATATGTAGAAGCTGAGGGCGCTAATGAATTCATGTCTTATAGGTATCTGGCTGGCCAATGCAAGGATAAAATGCTCCAGTAGATGGATATTTGGCTTGATCCAGCAGAGTTCTTTAATGCAGTAGGACAAATATGCATATGAAGAAGTCACTGGGGCTAATTCATAAATTCATTATTGGAAGATTGGGGAGATTACTGTTTTTCCATCTTACCTACCTCACTCGACAGCCTTGTAAAATTATGCTAAGGGGACCCAAAAGAGTCACATTAAGTTTTTGGAGAAAAAGGGTGATGATAATGAAGAGAATGACAAAAACTGTATAATCATCATTAGCTCCACATGAATGTATAGAAGAGGGGTCAAATACAAAAAAAGATCCATATTCGAATCAGGTAAAATGCAAGTAATGTTCTTTTTTGTTATTTTAATTAGCTACTAACAAAGCACATCTGGGATCTAACTTGGTTAGTGAATTCTGATTTCCTTGGAACTTCATGTCTCTGCAGTTGTATTGTCTAAAGATGTTTGGTTAACCATTTGCTGTGTTAATCATTCAGCATGGATCTTAGCATTGAGCAAAATGCTTTATTTGTGAGAGGGGAGAGGGAAGTGGAAGAGACGTATATTGACTGCCATAGCCACGCAAACAATATGCATTAAACTGAAAGGTACCCTTTCTCTACATTTCATGATTTGCTTGGTATGTGTCTGTGGTTCATAATTATTGACAGCCATCTTATAGATTACTTTTATTATGTAAGAAGCCAATTGGCATTGGCTGCAGGTTTGCATTTTACAATTAGCAAACCTTTGATTACTGTAATGATGTAGAATTTATGCTAGCTTTGCTTGTTAATATAAGAGCTCACATGGTGTTGTGCTACACAAGCTTAATTAATTCATTTTCAATTTTAAATACATTTGTATATCAACCATTGGCTTTCTGAATGCACAATGGAATTGATGTATTCGTTTTGACCTGGAAGTAACACTCCAACAAGGAAAGTATTACGGTTAGGACAATACTGTAAAAATCCTGACTGTTTTTTAAATCTGCATATTATTTTGCTAAATTTTTCATAGATGTTGCTTTATCCAAAAGCCTACAGACAGGATTTTGATTCCTATTTGTACATTGCTGCATGCATTTCAGAAACAGATAACAGAAAGAAATCAATATGACGTACATTCTTGGAGTACAGGTGTACTCCAAGAATTAACACACACATGGATATTCTACAGCCTGTTTAGTTTGAGACTCAGTCCCTGGATCCATTTTAAATGTGAGGAATGGAAAATAAGAAATAAAACCAAACAGAATGATTCAAATAGTGAAATGGTATCTCCATTTATCTCCCCCTCCTCCCCCTCCTCCTCCTCCCCATTTTGATTAAGAGGATGTCTAGTTCTGGAAAACATTTTTTACACAGATCATCAAGTCAAACCTGCTGTCAGCATGATAAGTAACTCACTCTTCCTTCAAAAAGAGTGTATACATAATTGAATCTTTGCAAACCTAATGAATTTGGTTGTATTATGAGAGAATAATAAACCCTTGCAGATCTCACCTGACCCAGGATTTGAACTAAAGGCTCTATACAGCTCAGAGTTAAAGATAGCGCTACCTGATGCTCACTGCAACAAATGTGCCTTTTGCTGTTTTATTTCTTGAAGTATTTTTGTATGTTTCTCCATGGCAGCCACAAAGCTGGCAACCACTCCTTCAAATGCATAAAGTATTATCTTAAATTGACAGGCCATACACATTCAGGCAAACTCACAAATGTATGGTGATCATTTAGTGAAACCCTAATATGTATAGTAGTTATTAATGAATTAGCCTTCTAGTGATAATGTTAACATTATAATCAGCACTGCCTTCTTAATGGTCCCTGTATCCTTTTACCCTTTCATATAATTCCGCATTTGCTTTTCATTTCTTCAATTGTGATTCCTTCAGCACCCCAGCATTATACATATGCTTGATAATTTAGGATAATAATTAATGTAACTGATGGAATGTACACTGCGCCATGAAATCTGATTCCATCAAAAATTTCCAAGATTCTCCACATTTTTTATATTTAAACTGAAGTTCAACATACACTGGAACTGAACAAGTGTTTACCTAGGCTAGGGTAGAGATCTAAAAATAATTCACCATTAATCATGAATTTATTAATGAGATCTGCCAAAATAAACTCCATCCAAGAGAATATTTAACATCTTCTAATGTTTGATATTTGCTTTAAAAAACTACCCCGGCTCCAAATTGTTTGAATGATGCAACTAGTAAAATGTATATTCTGAATATTGCATACAAAAAAAAGGGAGGGTAATTACATTGTTAAAAATACTTTTATATTTATAAAGCCTGCATTTTGAAATTTATGTAACAAAGGATATCATCCATAAAAGATTATGTAAGTGTTTACATTAAAAGTTGCATGCATCAGGGACACTGACCACATGTCAGAGAAAGTTGCAAATGAAAACAGATGTTGATTTTTTAAATTAGAAAATGTCTGCTAAAAACACAGCAGATCTGAAAACTGTTGAACCAAGACATATAATGGACAAGATTTATCATATAAAATTTATACAAAACTGCATGTATAAGATTTCCAGATTCAGGCTAGGAAAAGGCATACACACAAAGAAGAAGAATTCATTGGTCATCCAATGAAGCTGAATACTGGCAGAGCTGGGACAAAAAGAGGGCCTTTCTTCACATAATACATATTCAGAATGTGGAATCTGTTGCTAAAAATATAGCAGCATGGGGAATTCTGGGAATTGAAGTCCACACATCTTAAAGTTGCCAAGGTTGAGAAACTCTGCAATAGAGGCTATCAGTGGTTATTGGTTCCCTCCAATATCTGAGATAGAATACCTCTTAACATCAGTTTCCAGGGTGGATGTTGCAACATTAATGCTCTGTATGCTGTACAAGATGGATGTTTGGTCTGGCCCCACAATACTCTTTGCATCCTATTCTTACCATTTTCAATACATTCATCCATTTTCTCCTCTTAAAGACACCTTATTCTATTTTTTGTCTTCCACCTCTGCTTTTTCACTCAGTCAATATCTGAGGATGAAGAAAGGTTGTGGCTGAAATGCATTGTTGAGATATGATGGAATGCTAGAATTTTATGTAAATATTAGAAAATGTGACATTTATTCTCTTCAGTATTTATTTATGCATTTATTTAGTTATTACATTTGCTTCCTATCTTTCCTCCAGAAAGCTCAGTGAATTGCACAAGTTTTCACCCTCATTTATTCTCACAACAATCCTTCATGGATGGTTAGACTGAGAGGTAACATTAACCCAAAGTCACCAAGGTAGCTTTTGACCGCTACCCACACTAATGATACCCAGTAACATTAGATTGGAATACAGTGTATGCTAGCCGCATTGAGGTCTGTGGGGCTTCTTTCTGAGTATGTAGAAGATTTAGAAACATCCATGGGGGGTGTCGGCTCAAGGGAGGGGCAAATAACAAAATCAGCATCATGCTGCACCCTTTTGTACATGCACCACAATATAGCATGCATATACAAAAGCAGCTTGGAGCATCACAGTGCAACAATATTTTTGTCATTTTAATGAAAGCATCAGATCTTGTAAATTGCGCTGTTAATTGGTTTTTGTATTTTCATTTATTGTTAGATATAGAGCTAAATACTCCAATGTACTGATATTATGGGTTATGATGCATTGTAGACATTTAGCTATTGTGATTCTTTTCTTCTTCTTTCTGATATCTCATTATTCCCATTGTTGTTGTTGCTGTTGTTGTTTCTTCGAGTCAGTCTTGACTCCTGGCAACTGTCTAGACAAGTGTCTGCAGTTTCCTTGGCAAGATTTTAGAAGGGGTTTGCCATTGCCTCCTTCCTAGGGGTGAGGGAGAGTGACTGGCCCAAGGTTACCTAGCTAGCTTTGTGCCTCATGGTTTCCTGGTTTCTAGCCTGATGCCTTAACCACTACACCAACCTGGCTCTCTCTCTCTCTCACCCTCTCATTATTCCTTATTTGTGCTCTATGGGAACTCCATGTAGCGATTTAACAAATAGAACAAAACAAATAGTTATTGTGTATTGATCTGGAAAAGATTAAAAAACACACCCTTGGGACTTTCATCCTTTGTGTGTCCCCACAGAATCTTAACAAAACTAAAGCATTATGTAGGGCACCAAGAGCAGACAGAGGTTGATTGTGTGTCCAGTCGGTAGCCAGCCAATTGCCTGATGCCCTAGCAAGCTAAAACCCTGGAAACAAGGGTCTGTTCTGAATCATGGAATACCCATCTATGGGGAAAAAATTGCAGGAACTGGAATAGTTGTTACTTCCAGATTTTCTGTATGAATTGATTGTCCGTATTGTGTGAAGTTATATCAATCAAAGGCATTACAAATTTGAAAGTTATTTTAAAAATCCCAACGAAATATCTACAAGCCTAATTTTATGTTTGGAGGGATTTCATATTAAAGATCAGAAATAAATGAACAATCAAAGAGCAGGTTATAAAGTTTTTGTCTACATAGCAGATAGAGAATTAATTACCTAAACTCTCCTAATGCCTTTGTAAGGTACTCCCCCACAGCATGGTCTCCTATGCTCCATCCAGGTCCATTTTAAGACGATTTGCATAGCTTCATCTTTTTTGTATGCTGCACGGAGCACAAACAATTTAGGAACTGAGTTCAGGGAGATAGTTAGAAATTCACTTGGGTCTCAGGTAAGATCAGCAAGGTTATTTTCCCTTTCAACTTAACTCATATTTGAAGTGTAGTGGCAGTAATCCTGTTATTGGAAAATATGCTATGGCATTAATTCAAAATCAGACATCAGGGGCCATAACCAGGCATCATTCTGCATATAAAACTCAAATCAACCTTCCTCTAGTTTCTGCATATGGAACAATGGCAATTTTGACCCTTAACATTTAATTTTATTTTATACAAGATAAGGGCAAAGTCTGTTTTTCAGATGAGCATTTGCAGTTCCCATTGAGATTAAGACATGAATACGCATCTGAAAAGGAATTTTGTTCTTAACATATGCCTTTCCCCTTATGAAAATCATGAATTTATTTTAATTCCCTGATACCTAATGTTATGTATTTTTCTTTCACTCCCTGTGTTCTTAAAAGCTTTCAAGTAGCATTCTGGATATATACAGCAGTGACCAAGGAATGACAGCTACTAATATGGGTCTTACCAATACTTCCTGTCCTTCTAATTTGCCTGTAAAAAGGGAAATCACAGGTAATACAGCTTTGAGATTTTGGCATACTGAAACCCTTTTTTAAATAAAAATAGTAGCTGCCTTTAAAAAATGCTGAAGTGTCTGTGTTGTTTGTAGGAGAAAGAAAACCCTGTAGATTGAAAACATAGTGGCACTGATTTAAACACACATTGGACACCTTCACAGTGTACTGTTTCTACTCTCTACTCCCTCACTAATTAGTTTTATACCATCTATGTGATTGTTTTCACTCTTGGTAATGAATTACGAAATGTGAAGAACAGGTAGGGAACACTGTTAGCCATTTAGCATTCGATCTCGAGATTACTAGTAGCCTCCCTGAATTAGAAAGATCTGGTTCAAGACATTTTTCTCTACTTGTCCTGAATATCCCTGACAATAAAAGGCATGGTCCTTATAACTTTGCTGGTCCTTATAACTAGACACATGCTGCTAATGACTGTAATTACTGTAGGAAATATAATCAATCTGCACACATTTTGACTTCTGGCCCATGATAAAAATAAATTATCATCCATTACATTTGTTCCAGGTCATCATAAGTGACTCTTTTAAAGGTTCACAATACACCCATTCACCACATTAATGAATTAACATCTTTCAGACTTTCATTCAATTAATCTAAAGAATCTTAACAACCATGCAGTTTATCAGTGCAACTCAAAGAGAACAAAGAGCTGGTTTTCTTCCTCTTTCCCCAACATACAAATAGTTTAGAAATCTGATTATGCCTAGCGTTATAGAAGTAGGAACTCAAATTCACTTTAAAGTATTGTAAGGTTTTTTTCCACCCCAGTGTAATGTACAACAAATTGGATCCTGCTTCTTCAGAATTTTAAAAATTAAAAATGCATGATTATTTTTTTTTCAAAATAAAAACTCAGCACATGCTCTAAACAACAAATAAGGAAGCAGGAAATGGCAAAACTACCAGGAAATCTGAGACTGTAAAACATTTCTTAAAATCTTGTTTGAAAAAAGTTCCTTGTAACTCAGAGCAACTTATGACCCATTTAAATAGATTTTGCTTTCTCTCACAGATACACGAGCAATGGCAAAAGAGAGACAAAAAAAGGACAACCATAATCTCAGTGAGTATATTTAACACTTTCCTAACATTCATTATTGTTAGCAGACTATAGAAAAACTCTTTCCTTTAGAGTTATTGCTGAAGAAAATCTGAATGATCTTTTCTTGTCAAAGGGGCACACCTGAAAAATTCACACGGATAATAACCAACTCACACTCCATGTCTCAGGATATATTTTCTCCCATGATACATAATAGGATGGATCCAGAATTCACCATGCTGAAAGCAGACCCATGAAATCAATGGATCTTGATAATTAGGATGCACTTACTTGATTTTAGTGGGTTTGATCTAAACATAAACATCCCAGTCTTCTGTTTCATAAAAAAACATGTTTACCGTGAGAAATTATGTTGCTCGGTAGAAGTGCAGTTCGCATAAACTTTGTGTGGAGAAGATAATTTATAACAATTCAGCTGAAAGTAGTAGAAACTTTTGTGATTGCAGAGTACTACTGCCAATCTAAGGTCTTATCTGCACTGCCTGGGTTGTCCTGTTGCCAGAACACATCAGCAACCATTTTTGTTTGAGGGCAGGAATGGATGACATCACTCTTTACCCTCTCACTCTATCTTCAAAGGAGGTCTTCAAGGAGGTCTTTTGCTGCTTATGTTAAATTATTGTTGCAATAGCACAGTGGTTAAAATGCTTCTTTTACAGAACAAGAAACCTGGTATTTGGGCTTTTTTTTTTCTCCTTTTCCTGACCTCCCTATTTTTCCATGGGCTCAAAAAAATAGTCCATGGTTGCATTATCTTGTGGCTTCTTTAGTCACTTGAGTCTCCAATCATTTGACTCAAGTGACGGTAGAAATGATGAAAGGTGCAACCCAGGATTTATTTTTTTTCCTGGCCTTTTTTTTAAAATATGGAGGCCAGAGAAAGAAAAATAGTAATAAAAAACAAGTTTCTGCTGGGTTTTGAACCAGGTATGTAAAGAAAATGTTCTAACCACGTGCCTCTGGAAAAACACTATAAGCGAGGTAGCAACAGACCTTTCTCAAATAAACTCTGAAAACACAATAAAATAAAAATTATTTTTAATCTGGTTGTTGTGCATATGTACATTTTGATGCTTTACCTTTACATTTATACATTCAATTTAACTTTGTAGACATGAAAGTGATTGGCCATTGCTTTGCTGAAACAGGAAGTTGGGACGGTACAACAACAGGGAAATTGTCCTATGGGAGAACATGGTAGCCTGCAGTCCAGAGTGAATCCATTTCGAGAAGTTGCCAAACCATCTCAGGCTGGGCAGGTTTTTCTTAAAGTGACTTAGCCTAAAACTGCCATGGGCACAAGACAGGAGCAGCTCAGAAGTGCAGTGCAGATTTGCTCATAGTAGGATATCCTGAGCTACATGGACAATGATCAAACTATCAGTTTTTGTATCAAGTAGTTCATATAATCTTTTCCTTAATTTTCACTTTTTGTAACCTATTCTTCAGCTCAGAGTTGGTTTATATGGTGATGTTTGAATCATCCATTGATGTGAGCAAAGCAGTAAAAGCCAAAAGTATTAGTGATCACCTTAATTTTTATTATTATTATTATTATTATTATTATTATTCTCAGCCAGATGTTTTTTAGCCTGGATTTGGCATTTTATCCACCTGTCGAGTCCTTCCCAAGGACCTGGGGTGATGATGATGATGATTTCCAAGCAATAAATAAATATTGTTAATACTGCATTCTTGGCCTTCAGTACCCTGGATTAACCTGGATATGTTGCCTACTGTTGTCTGCACAAAAGAATGCCTAAAGTGACCAGAAATTGGTGTGTTTAGGAGAAAAAGTTAGAATATTCAACTTGCAAAAATTGTGCATATGGCCCACATCATCTCACCATTAACCAATTGAAATAGGTCTGTGCCGTAAGGTTAGATATCTAGGTAAATAGAAATTATAACTTCCTATCCAGTTTAAACTAGGTAAGGAAACCAACATCCCATTTCATTTAATGCCATGATACTGAATTATGCAGGAATTGGTGATGTTAGCACAATTGGATTGTACAGTATCCCCATTGTTTTCTGTGCAATTTATATATGCATCATGCTTCATGGGTGTCTTAAAATGAAACTGCACATTCCAAATAAATTATGTATGTGTGCCAGATAATTTAAATAATATCCTAGTTAACCTGATATTCTTACTTTTGAATAGTCATCTTGGTGACAACAACCACTAAGTGTGCCATAACACTCCATAATAATATGAAGCAAGTGGATGGCTGCGTGCAACAAGCAGATATTAAACATAGATATTTTACAATCAAAAAGTGACTTGTACTGTTTCTTGAAAAAAATAAAATTTTAAAGTAATTTTAAAAATTAAAGTATATTTGTTATATACTATTGGGCAGTTTTTTCACCAATTTTTCAAGCCTTAATGGTAATTAAGATTTATAATTTGTGAAAGAATTAAGCATACATTCTTAAGATCAGAGGTAGACCTTCCTTTTAAGTAAACATGGATGAGATTGTAAAGTAAACATTTCCATTCAAATGGCATCAAACACGTGATGATATTATCACCTCTTTGCAGCCCTTCAAAATAACTTGTCTGATATGATAAATGCACACATTCCATGAGTACAGATTCACAATTTTAGTTCATTGTCAGATCAGATGAGAATCACAGTTATTATTTGACCACACACAGCCTAATGTTAGTGGTGCACATTGTTACATTTATCATATTTTATACATTAAATTCCTATAAAAGCATTGTTCTCTGCACATTTTAGTTGTAGAGTTAGGTATTCTTTCATTGAAGATAAATCTTTTGGTATTTATTATTTTTCTCCCTTAAAAAGAACTTAGTGATTGGACCTGGATAGTTAAACTAAGCATTTAATGGTTTTCACACATTAAATATTTTCAGGCTTTACAAAGTAATTTTAAAAATTAAAGTATATTTGTTATATACTATTGGGCATTTTCTATAAAGTAGAAATACTGTGACTTTTGAAACAGAGTACAGTGTTTTGTAACAGAACTGTGTTGCTGTCTGCTAATATATTATATCTTTTCTGTTGTATTCTGCTATCATTAAAATATCTTGCTTTTATAGTTGAAAGAAGAAGGAGGTATAACATTAATTACCGGATCAAGGAGCTTGGCACACTTATTCCAAAGTCTAATGATCCGTGAGTTCATGTCTCATTTTTATCATTGTGTTTAGAATTTAAATACAAAGAAAATACAAAGAATGGAGCAAAGTATGAAACAGGGTTTTTAGATGTCCTAGTTCATGTGGACATTTTGTCTAAAGGTGGCAGATTGCTAGAGTCAGTTGATGGGTAATTCCAGATTCTAACTCAACTGGTAATCTAAACATAATATATTGGTCCATGTGGCAAGATATTTTTAACATGATACCTGAAAGAAGGATAAGTGCCATTTTGGGATTAGTATCTCCTTGATAAGAGATATAATGTTTACTATCATTATGTCAAACTCTTAAAAATGTGCATCATAAAGTAATTATAAATATTGGTAACGTTTTAAATAGATTTTAAAAAGTTCCCAATCTGCTTAGGAATTATAAGCCAAGAATAATAATTAATTAGATTAGTAGAATAATTAAGTAATATATTTAGATTAATTTGCAGTCTAATATTTGAATATTTAATAACTTAATTCTACTATAAATTTCAGAAATACTGATTTTATTAGTTTGCATAATTTTCTTGACATATCGTCATCTTGCAAGGTGATGCTTTCAAGGCTCTCCTATATATGCGTTCAATTGTTTCAATATCAATATTTACAATGCTGACTATACAAAAGAGAACAATTTTACACACACACACACACACTCAATTACATACAATTATTGTTCCACATAATTATAATGAAGAACTGCACAAAGAGCCTTCCTTAATTTGAAATACAGTTCTAATATAGTAATTAACTAAATTTCAAAACCCAGAACAATATTATGAGGTAATGTTGGGTTTAACTTATAAATGCAGGCATAGTTGAAAGAGAAACTGACTTATTTACAATTGTACTGTATTATTTTGGTCCTAAAGATATGCATAATTGTGGATGTATACAAAAGCTATGTGAAAAATATGGTCAAAGAAAATGCACAATACTTTCCATTGCTAATTTTACAGAAGGGGTGTTCCTGTGTATGTGTTGTTGTGTGTGACTTGTTGAGTGTTCTGTCTCAGTGTTGTCTAGCTGTTTACTTAATTTGCAGTTTTATAACACTGATGTGGTACAACCATTACACTGAAGAAGTTATGAATCACATTAGTGTGGATGTACCAAGCATACAAAGCACTTACTGTCATATACCATATTATAGAAAAGTTTGTTTGAGTTTATTTTAATCATAAAGTTTTCATAATGTGATACGGAATAGTTGCTAAAACTAAACGATGATTTTGGTGTATTATCAACACTGAAAATCAAAATTAGGTAAAACCTTTTATTCAAATAAGAATAAAAGCATGCTCATTAGAAAATTAGGTGAAAAGAGTTATAAATTTTAAATTATATTCAAAAATTTAAGCTTAAATTGTCAGTAATATATGTTTCCTAGTTCATTAATGGAGAGTACTGCACATAGATTTTAATCTTAGAGTTAATAACAAAAGCAATTTTTACTAAAAATATAAAGACTGTAAAAGTAGAATCATGAATCTGCATTTAGATCTTATACAAAAAAGTCACTTTATTACTTTCTTTTGACACTTATTTTCATTCTGGGATTAATTTTAATATATAAGGGCTTTTTAACTATTCTATTAAAATTTCCATTCAGAAGCAATAATATCGAAGAGTGAATAATGGTCATGTAAATCATTATTTCATATTAATATAAAAGATTTTGTACATTTTTATGAATTTTGCTGACATGCACAATTGTGAAAAGGTTATCACTACTTTCTACAGTGATATGCGTTGGAACAAAGGAACTATTTTAAAGGCATCAGTGGAGTATATCAAGTGGTTACAGAAAGAACAACAGAGAACGCAAGAGTTAGAGCAGAGACAGAAGAAATTAGAGCAGGCTAATAGACGACTCTTGCTTCGAATTCAGGTTTGTAGAGGAAAATGCCTGTTCAAAGCCAACCTCTCCCTCCCCCCCTCCCCCCCTCCCTCCCTCCCCCTGATTTTTCTACAGCTTTTACATCATCAAACTGTATTCAGTGATTATAAAGCACATACACACAGATCTACACTGGAGAGGGGGGAAACTCTATATTACTTGGAAATTCAAGATGTGGGGCTTTACACTTCAAAAAATGTTCCTGACCTTGTTTTACCTTCGGGTACATTGTGCTACATTAAATTAAGCAGCACATCATTTTCTGGTAGCTCCCTATAATAGACAGTAAACGATCTACAGCATTTTTAATTGGGTAAGGTATCCAGGCAGGTTCTAGATAGCATTCCTGAATATTGTAAAATAATTCGTGTGTAAAGAAAAGATTTTTCTCTTCACTTCTAAGTACTTAGTGCAAGGCAAGACCCATTCAAGGGGAAGCACTTGGGCCTGTTTCATTTTCAGAGGTAGATATTTCAATCGAAATCACCAATACTAAAGGGCATTTGTTTTTATACAGCCCGGCATTCTTATTATTTATTTATTTGATTTCTATTCTGCCCTTGTATAGGAGATCAAGGTTCTCCCTATTTGTCCCCACAAGAGCAACTCTGTAGGATAGGTTAGGCTGAGAGACAGTGGCCCAAAGTCGTCATGGGCTTCCATCACTGAGGGGAACTAGAACCTGGGTTTTCCCACTTCTAATCCATCTAGGTTGCTGGATTTAAATAGACAGTAAAAGATAGAGATTAGAGATAGAGATAGAGACAGAAATACAGATAGAGATACAGATGATTGAATCAGTATTGAGTCAGTATTGGCTCCTGGGTGGCTTCCTGGAAAAGTCCCTGCAGTTTTCTTGGCAAGATTTCAGAAGTAGTTTGCCATTGCCTTCTTATCAGAAATTAAATAGACATGTATAGGACTGTGTTGTAAGGTATGATGACCTTAGCAAGGTAATACAGTATTAAACTCAGTGAGATTGATAGGACTTCCAAGTCTATTTAATGCAAGATCGAAAGACTCTCATTGAAATTACAGGATTTGAAAGTACTTAACTTTAGCTAGAATATGCACAAGATTGTAAATAGATGCTTACCACAAATAGGCATTGTTTCTATAAAAACAAACACAGTGCAGCAATTGAGTACATGAGTGTTTTAAAATTCTGAGAGGCACAGAGCAAATTGTACAGTTGAGACACTGTCCCCCACTTTAATTATTTTTGGTCCATTGAACTCAAGAGCCCAGGCAGTGGAAATCTGTGGAGAATTTCTAATAGAATAACTATTGGGAACATACTTCAACTGATTAGTTTTTCTGACATGAATTAAAAATATGATACTGATCATTTCAAATAATTTAATTTCTTTAGAGATGAACCTTATATAAGTTAGGCCCAGGAAATTGCCTCCATACTATTACTGCATCCCACAATTAAAAGGTCCTGCTAAAGGTCATTCTTTCTTCATACATTAGAAATTCCATCTCCTTCATTTACCCAGTATCAATATCTGACCTTGGTCTTTTCCAGAGGTTACCCAAATCATGGAGGATATTAAGAATCCATTCTACCATCAGAATTGCATTTATAACAAAAATTGGGAGACAGTTGACAACATTTTATTTAATCATTATACTATTTTAATAGTATTTATTGTGTCCACAGTCTTGCTAATTGGAGTAGTCTGCAAACACTGAAACATACATACATGCAGTTTTAATCAAGTTTTATTTTATGGAAACAAAGCAACTTGATAAATAAGTGTTTAAAACTTGTTTAATTCAATCAGCTATAAGATACAACCAATGTCAAAATGGTGCTAATGTTTCATGAGCTTAAAAAATGAAAGCAAAGGTTTCCAATGTCATCTGTCACAGGGAACAAAGGGTAAGCCTAGGTATTTAATATTTCTGGAAACTCTGAAGCAACTGAAGAAAAATGTGTGTTCACAAAAATGTTGTTTGTTTCTTTTTTGTTTTGTTTTGAAAATTTTGGAGAAAAATGGAATAAATGCAGGAGTTATTTTAGCACTCTATAGATATTTAGTTACTTTGTTACTTTATAAAATAGGCTCTTTCTTTCTTTCTTTCTTTCTTGTTTATTCAAATATTTTTGGGATATCAAACTGAAAGTATACTTTATTGAGAAAATAATTATAACATTAATTGAATTTTTAAAAATATTTTACTGCAAATGGATATGTAAAGTGCTTAGCTCTAAAAATGGAGCATTTCTTCAATTTTACCTGTCTTAAGCAGCAGATAGGCAAAACGTTAATCCTGTAAACAGAAGAAATTATAAATTGTTTATTCAGACTAAAAATAAATTATATGTTCTAGTTGCAGAAAGCACTGATTTTTCAGGGAAAATTGTGAAAAAGCTCAGAATATATATTTTGGCACAAAGCAGTACATAAAGAATCCCCTTTTTCAGAATCTGAAACCCCCCCAACAGTTTTAATTTTTTCTAAGCTTTTATTTTATCATTGTGTTATCATTTTATTACAATATAATAACAAAATTTTATTATAATATTATTGTTTTATGGACTTTTGGAAACTGAAGGTGATTCTTCACTAAGATGAACTTTGATACCTTTCTTGAATGGGTATCTTGATTTCCAAACATAGAAAATGCATTGCGACTTGACTACTTTATGTATCTTTTTAACCATCTTATGTATCATTTGAAAATGAAATATTATGAAATATAATCTATTTTCTATTTTTTAAAGAAAGAAAATACCTTGGAGGACTGTATTGTTCCTGAATCATTCTTTAACTGGGCATTCATATCTCTGCATGAGTCTGAGACTCCCAAGTCATACAAATAGCCCATGGTTTATCATCATGACCATATGTAGTCTTTATGTGACTTTAAAAAGAGACCAAAAAACTAAGCTAGCTGCATTTGTATGTTACATTTTAAGCATACTGTCAAACTAGGATTCAGAACTGCACCAGATATAGCACTGTGATGCACGGAACCCATTTGATTTTTAAAAAACCTGCTCTCTAATTATTTTCTCTTACGCCACAGGAGCTAGAAATACAAGCACATGCCCATGGACTACCAATCATGTCTTCAATTAGCGTGGTGGACTTAGCATCCTGTGTCATGAGGCAACAGGCATATCCCGAAGAGAATTCAGTAGACTGTATTCAACATCTCGCCGCGGCCCACGAGCAACATGCTGATCTAGGTGACTCAGCTGCAGCCTTTTCTGATCCACTCTCCCGCTTTACAGACTTGTCTTTTAGTGCTGCCTTAAAAGAGCAGAGATTGGAAGAAATACTACTAGATGATACAATATCGCCACTTGGGATAGACCCTCTTTTATCTTCTGTGTCTCCTGCTGTATCAAAAGGAAGCAGCCGAAGGAGCAGTTGCAGTTCAGGTGATGGTGATGATGTATAATGTAGGAAAACATTCCATAGGTAGAATAGAAGGAATTCTCCCTTGCTTTATTGGTGCTATACTTTATGTTGCTGCTCATTTCAGCATAATCAGGGTTGATTGCTGATAGACTCTGTTTTGGAAAGGGTTGAGTGTGAAATAAAAAAAAAATTGAAGAAAAAATTCCAATATTATGGAAAGTGGTAATATTTTACACTCAGGCAAGAGAAGGGGGGTGGGCACATATATTCAAGGAGAGCATTGCTCTTCATGTATACAGGGCAAACATTTTGAATGGAAGTTATTTTATTCATTAAAAATCAAGTTTCTGAATCATGAGGGGAAGTTTCAGATAACCCTTTGCCCTCTGTGCATGGAAGCTAATGCAAAGAGGGCCTGCTGTTCCTTTTTCTCTGGGAACATGCGTAGAATCTTGCCATTTCCACAATGCCTTTGTTTGGAAGTGATTGGACTCAAACCATCAGACATTTTGTATTCATTCTGATTTATTTACCAGGAATGTTGTGCATACTGTACATTACCTTGCAATTTTATTCCAGTATTATATAGCATTCAAATTCATATTAGGGAATGTTGGGATCAAGGGTAGCCAGTTACATGTGAATCTAAAATTAGAGGGTATGTTTTCCACTTTAGGATGCTTGAACTATTGAGACTGAGAAGCAGGACCCTAAAGTACATATATTTGATTGCCTAGTCCATACATTTCATACAGCCTGACAACTTCAAGAAGTTATTCTACAGATCATACTCCATCCATAATAGCTCATGAAGATTCAAGTCCAGACAATGTACCTCACATCTCGGAATTCCTGACATTTCTCATGAAAATACTTCCTACCAATGTAAATTATTTATTCATTAGAACTGAATCAGAAGGAGTCCCAAACCTAACAGCTTGAAAAGTGTATAGGGGATATAAAATTGTGTTGCATGTGAGAGGACTTACAGCCCTCACATTCTTGGTATACTGGAACTGCCCCATTCCCCATGAACAGTGTATAGTGCCCAGCAGTAGCACTCTTAAGGTGAATTGTAGGATTACAAATTGGACACTGAAACACCACAATTCCCCTTAAAATAATTCTGAATGAAGGAATAACATTGTCCCAGAGCATTTTGGGAATAAAATTATCCAGTGGTTTCAAAAAGTCTGGATAGGCCGTATAAAAAAAGATTAGATTGGTGCAGCCTAATACTTAAGGACTGTAAAATCCTATTATTAACATTAATTGTTCCAAATCACTGAAGAATGGACATTTTCTTTGAATGAAGAAATTGTACTACATGTACATAGCTGATTAAAACTATTCCCCATTAAAGTCAGGAGAAAGTTGTGGAATTAATTGTGAATATTATCTGAAGTGAAATATCAATGTTAGGTATGAAAAAGGAACAGATGCATAGATAGGGATGAAGGTCAAAAAGACTGAAGAATACAGAATCTTGCCACTGCAGTGTTATATTTTCTACACAAAAAAAGCATCTGTTTATTTTAGAATTCCTTTGGCTTCTCCCTGCAGTCACTAAAAACAGCACTGAAATATCTGTTAGACATACAGTAATACCTTATATTATTTGTAAGAAATGCAGCACTGCTGTAATTTTACTTCCAATATATTTAGAATGGTATACTATCTTGTTTCCATCTAGCATTTTGTATGGAAAGTGTTGTAAGAAGGATCCTGTGGTAGGGTGGAAGTGCAATTTCATTCTACAGAAAAGAAAAAGAAAAGAGATTATTAATCAAGATTTACCATCCAAAGGTGAAATCAGTTGACCTTGGAATAATGTTTGAAAATTAGGATAAGTATGTGCCTTATAGTGGAAATGCCCTTGTAATGCACTTCCACAAAACATACAGATTGATGAAACAATAGAGGTACTGTAGCAATAAGAGGGAATGGGTTACTTACATCATTTTTGGATCATTTTAAGTTCCTAGAGAGTAGCATGAAATTTTGATACAAAAAACATAGAATACAACAAAGTAGCACTCCTAAAGAATCTAGACAGTTTTAGAATAACCTTCTGCTGGACACTTTCCTGATGGATACATTGAAACTGAACAGATTATGCAGTCTTCTAAGTTAGATTCTATATAGGTGCTTGATACTCTTTGTTTTTTAGAAAATCCTGAATCGTCATCCACAATATAATTCTACTGATGATGTTACAATGTGGATGCGTCCCTACTTTAAATCATACTTCGAATATTTTTAAAAAGAAACTTGTATATTTTACATTCATGTTATGTCCCAATCACACAAACACACACACACACACAAATGCTATGCAAAGCGCACTGAGGTCGTCTTTACATGAAGTGCCTTTATTTTCCACTAGTATTTGAAATACCATAAGATCATGTACTGGAAGATCTTTCTTGTGCTCTTTATGCAAAGAAGGTGGGATTTTCCTTCTTACTATGTTTTCATACATGGGAAAGGGAGGTAGGCCAAATGAATATTTGAGTATTTGCTCAAATATCTCTGAAAAATGTCCCAAAAGCTTCCAAAAGAACCTAATCAAATCTCAGTAATAGGCATGTGCCTTTCATGTGGTTGAGGTCTTAAGAATTTACAACTAGATTACTCATTGGAGCAGGAGGTTTGAAAAATTTTCTATCTCTCTTTTCTAATAAGAGACATTCAAGATTCTCTTATTCCTTTAATCAGGATGAACAGTAAAGTTATCTTTAAGCCCCCCCCCCCAAAAAGGAATGGAAATATTGCTCTTATTTAATTCCTGAAGTAGATGTAGATACTCATCAGATAAAATACCAGCCAAAGCCCTAAGTTATCTTAGAGCAGAGATAAAAATTCTACAAAAACTGAAAACATGAAAAAGAAAAAAAAATGCTGTGGCTTTTTAATATGCTGTAAGTGATTGACAATAATTCCATCACTTAATCTTAATAAGAATATTATTATAGAACATTTGATTGCTATAGGGCTGTATATATATATAAATATATATAAAAGAAAATTATTGTAATTTAAAATTATGTGAAGTCTGGTAGATCATTTGCATTTACTGTAGAGTCATTTTTACAACAATTACTATTTTTTAACATTAATGCAATCACTTGTTTTTTAAGCAACTGCATGCAAAAGAATATGCTTTTTTACCAACTCTGATTCAATCTTTATTAACGTAGTTTTAGTATAGGCTGATATTTTATTTATTTAAAATATGCAATTACAACTTTAAGGTAAAATAGATCTTTCTATAACTTGCATGAAGTCAGACTGGCACTAAACAACCTATCCAGTAAGGTTTTATAATAATACCAGCTACGCATATTTACTTGCAGAGAGTATGCTGAACAATAGATACACAATACCATTCTAAAACATCATGGTCATGTTGTTCCCCTACTATGTACTTAATATAATCCTTTTTGTTTGTTTTATTTATTCGTGTTCTTAAAGTTTTGGAAACAATTTAAAATGCTGTAGTAACTGCTGGTAGGCAAGTTGATATCAAATAATTAATAAAGAAGCTGTACCAACCTTTTTAATAATATTAGAACTTCCTCCTCAGCCAATTTAAGGGAAATAGAGTATAATATCTAAACAAGCAGTACACTGGAAAGAGCTGATAATTATACAACATTGTATCATTCAAAAGATATCCAAGTTTCATGAATTTAAGAAAGGATTTTAGCATTTAAAATTCCCAATACTAAGTGTGTGCTTTTCTAGAATATATTTACTAGATTATACATATGATAGAATGGTACACTGTGATTAAATAGGAATATAATTTTAGCAATAGCTTTGTAGCAGTCTTACATATTTTAAAATTCACAGTCTTTAAAAAAGCCATTTAGCATGGGTATGTGTGAGTGTATACATACAGATTTATTTGCTTTGGACTTATTTAATTATAACTCTTTTAATTATTGTGTTGTACACAGTGGGACTAATTAACACTTGTAATTCAATTAATTTTGAATTTGATGAACTAGAAAAGGAAATTTGACATGGGAGCTGACAATGCACAAGCTTTAGTGTATTTGAAGCCACAGAATGATCTGTACATAGCAGACTTGGGTCACTCAGAGTTAAATAGCATGAGAAAATGGAATCACAATATACAGATTACAAAAACACAGTCTGCTATCTACTTAATTAGAGACAATGACATTAGCAAAAGACTTCCAATCAAATTCAGTGTCAACATCATTTGTATGGACAGACAATGTCGATTAGAAGCAAACTTGTGGAGTTTTGATGCTAATCAGTGTCAGGTCTGCCAGACTAATCAAGGATGCACCAGTTGTGAAGTATGCCAAACAGTGTTGGTAAATCACTGATACCCATCAACTTAAATATACATCAGTTTCATTAATTGGCAACTACAAGACAAGTGTCGAATGCTCAGGATAGCAAGGATTCTGATACAATCCACCACACTGTGGTTAAGTATATGATTCATGTAATAAGAAAAAGTTGCCTGCAGGCTATTGTTCCTAGCATGGATTAAAATTTGCATATTGCTTCTCCTTATGTCAAAACATCTGGTGTCTGCAAATGCTAACATTTCGTTAAAAAGTTTCATGAGCAAGGAAAAGTAACCTGGAAATATTGCATGTGACTCATTCAAGCATTATAATTGAATAAGAGGCAGGGTTAGGGAGAGAAAGGGTGCTGGAAAACAACTGTATAGGGAGTATTATGGAAGGGTATGTATTGTAGGGAGACAGGAACAATGTTCATATTGTACGAGCACTGACATTTTCTTCCAGGTGTCATTAAAAATGACAATTATTCTGATTGAAGTTAGCTGTGATGCTAGAGTGTCACTATTAAGATAATATAAATATATTAATTTCTATCTGGAATGGAAATAAGGAGAATGCTTTATCCAACTGACATTCCTAATTCAATAAAAAAAAATCTGGTATGTTATTCTTAGCACCCACTGCAAATCTTTCTAAACATACATCTCTCCATATAACGTGAGAAGGAGTAATTGCAGGATTTGGGTGAGTGTAATTTAAACATTCCTCTTAGTAGTTTGTGTGGTTCCAAGATGGTACTAGATATTAGAAATATGCTAATGTTTGTAGATGTGAGCACCTAGCTAACCTTTTCTGAAAGCTCAAGCATGGAGCTCCCTGGTTAGGACTTGAATGGAGTTGTTGTTTGAGAATTCGAGGGATGTAAACTAGATTGAGACATTCAGAAACATTATCCCAGAAGAAGACTTCAAAACCACTTCCATGGTTTTGCCAGGAAAACTGCATGGATGAGTTTGAGTTGAGTCTAATCAATATTATTTATAATATTTGTACCTCATAAAGATTTGCACTGAAAACTAAGGTTTTTTTTTTAATGTCTTGATGATGAAGATCATACAGGTTTGACAGCCATAGGAAGCCAAGAAATTCCTACCTCTGCCAGTGAGGCTATAAAAGATACCATTATCCATTTCATGCTTACTAAACTGCCGACTCCTTATAAAACAGTGCTCGCACCCATTTTATGTTTCACATTACAATATACCAAGATTTATTTATTTTTTCACAGTACTGTGAATGAACTAGTCCTCATGTAGCATCTGGTTTTGGTTTGAAACACCTGGTATACAGGAACCCAATTGTTGAAAATATCTTTGTGCATGAATCAGAAAATTCCTCAAGATCTTCTCTCCATTCCTGGAAGCAGCAAGATTTCTCTGTTTCATCAAGTCTGACAGTCTGTCAACATGCTTATTTTTAAAAAAATAAACATTCAGATTGTGTAAAATTGGCCATTACATAGTTTTAAAAATACAAACATTGAAATATATATGCAATAGCACTGAAATAAAAAAAACTGTTCTAGAAAATATTGATTAAAAACAGCTACTGCTTGCTGCATTTTCCAGACTTTCTAATAAACAGAATCCTAGCATTTTGTTCTTCCTCCAGATCTGCTGATTTATCCTAAAGCACTTCAAAAGTCTCAAAAAGGTCTATTTTAAAAGACCAATTGTGAAAAAATGGCACTTCCATGCCAATATAAAAAAAAACAGCAACAAAAAATTATTTTGATGAATTGTCTACTCACCACCCCATCCCATAATGCCCCTTTTGTAGATAGTAAATGAAGCTTGAAAATTGAGAAGCATCCTTTCTCCCACCCATAGCCTCTTGCCAAGCTGTCAAAGCTAGTTGCTCTATACGACTTCTAGCAAATGAGCATTAGGAGCTTCCACTATGGAGGCACCTGAGGCACCTCTTTGCTGGAAGTTTGTGGTATAGAAATTTGATGATGATGATATAATAATAATGATAATAATAATGGTAATAATAATAATGGCAGCCTTGGACTAATAGGCTGAGAGAGAAGGCATTTTCATTCGGATCACAGTTGGAGAGAGAAGTAAAGTTCAACCCATTTCCTGAGTTCCATAGACTCAAAGTAGATGCTCAGCTACTCATAACAATCAAAACAACAGCAGCAGCCATGGCATTGCAAGAAACACATTTGGCCCTGAGATGTCCATTCTAGGTAGAAGTAGCAGAACTGGTTTAAAGATGTTCAACATTCCGAAGACATTTCTTTCCAGACCCAGAGTAACTCTCTTCAGGTAGTTAGGTGAATATATGGAGGGCTCAAAGTGGATGAAGAATGGGATCAAGTGCAGCGGGCTCTGTCTTTTCTTTCCCATCGACCAAGTGTTCAGCCACTTGGAGATTAGCTGTAGTTTGAAGGACAGCTGTACTCAACATTTGCTTGAACTTGAGTAAAGATCTACACATGACCCATGGCCATAGAACTCAGGATTTCCCCCCCCCCCCCAGAACTCAGGATAGAAGGGCTAGAACTGTATGCATGGCCCCATTTGTATCCAGGTTCAGTATTATAAGCTGGTATCTAACCCATGTTGTTGAAGCTATAACCATTCATGACTTAATTGTGCCTGCTCACCATTTGACAACTGTAGAAGATCAGTGTCCATACATACGTGCACACACTCTCAGACAATTGGCAGCGTCAATTGAAAACCAAGATGGGTTCTCCCCCATCCCCTGTACAAAGGTAATTAGGGGACAGCTGAATTTTTCCTAAAGATTCTTAAATAATAGGATTATAGCTCCACTGACTAAGAAATTTTGCAAGTACAAATTACATAATTTAAATAATTATCAAAGTTATCTCAGATTCAGAATGTGGATGGAGAACCATGGAACAGTTTTTTTAAAAAATAATTATGGCCATATGGACAATTGAGTAGAGACAATAATTTTTACTAATTATGTTATATTGATAGACCCAGTTAATTACCATTAACATACATTTTGCTCTTGAAAAGCATACTCCAGTGCTTGTTTTGAATACTAAAGCGAGACTGGGAAAATGTCCACATCTGAATTCTGAATCCAAAATTTATCCAAAAATTATTTTCGATGGCATGTTAATATCAATTGTGCTTAAAAAGAATCTAGTTAATCAGTGAAGTTTCTGAACAAGTTTTCACTTACGTTTTGCTAGAGTTCTCACACAAACCCTTGTCTTTTTTCTTCTCTATTTTGCTAAGTTTAATTTTAGTGATCTCATGTTTCCTTACAGTAAAATAAATAAGATGTATACCACTGAAAATGAGTCATTCTGATATGGCACCAGAAAACATCCCAATGGCTTTTTAACGTCTCCTTCATTTAATATTTACCTGTAGGCATATGTGAAATCCTTCCATTGAAATGATAGCTACTTACAATTTATGGAATGACACTATTGCGGGCATTGCATCCTAAACTGACAAAACTCAGATATTCTCTTAATTTTACTCTAAGGAATTTTAAACTGACTCTGTTAAAGCCAAGGTTATTTGCCTTGGGGATGCCTAATGGAAGGAGTATTATAGCATTGTCCACAAATAGGTATCTTGAGAGATCCAAGGCCATGGTGCTTCATTGACAGTTAATGGATTGCACTATTGCTGTAGCACAGTGATCTCTGAGGCCAAGGGTCATGCCTCTCCCTTAATATTTAAATAAAGATACTTGACTAGAGCGGAAAACAGCTTTTTGCCAGTTGTGGCTCCTGCTCAATTTACAAGAACCTTTACAAAGTCATGCTAATTCCTGGCCTCTTTAGAATGCAGGATAACCTTTCATAAATCTATTCTTTTCCAGATGTCCTTGGGAATGACAGTTATAAAACTACAAATGATTTGTAATGCAAAAAAGGGAAAGGCAGACTTACAGATTACTTCTTGGTGTACTGAAATGAAGGCTGTAGCTAACTAAGATTTAAAATGCATTAATAAGAAGCTGACAAAACAGTTTGTTACTATCTTAAAGATGCTTAAGAACTACTGTTGTGAGGAGAAGGGAGAAGTTTTCAAGTGATTTTATAGAATTAGGAAGCAATCTCAGCATCCTGCAGCAGATTGCTCTGCATCCTGCTAACCAGTTATATACAACAAGTGGAATGTTATGTCTTCTCTAGCTCTGAGCATTTAAAAAAGATTACCTCTTCAGATTTTTGTGTTTCTGTACATACTGCAAGTGATATATCATTCTTTTTCTAGCATCTACCATTTTCAATTTGGAAAATGCCTTTTGGGCATACTGTTACCTCATATATATCCTTTTGGATATTTTTTCTTTTAACACAGTAAAACTTTAGGGACTCTCATTCAGTGAATTTGAGCTGCAACATACAAAGGTTAGCTCTGACTTCACCCCCAAATAATAGACAAATTCCATTGTTTCCAAAGCAATCCAAATAATTGATGTCATTGATGTCATTTGCCTAAATTTACTTCATTTGTACAATTACATAATTTATGCCATTGTCATCTGCATAATTTACAAAATGTAATTACATCAATTGCATAACTATACAAATGACTTTGTACAAATGAAGTCAAATGCATCAGTTACATGAATTCAGATTTTCCCTCAAATTGAGATCTTATTGTATATACATTTGGGCCCAAATTTTAGAGTTGCACTTCATATAAAAAGGTGCATTTTTGCAGGCATACATGTTTTATATTCTGTAAATTTTGGATCTTAAATTAGTGGACCCACCTAAAATTATGGTGGATATCTCACCCATCCCTTTATATCCATCCTATTGGTAAGTAACACAACTAGGAAATTAGTAGTAGCTGAGTGGTAGATGTGATCTTTTTATATAGAAAAGCTCAGGTTTCTTTATTTAGGAGCAAGGGCTGTAAGTTTTCTGTGTGAATTCTAAATCTGCCACTTAAAATGTGCAGTATTTGATGAGCAGTGGTCTGATTTGTTAAAAGAACACTTTGCGTGCATGTTATGGTAGGATTAATACCATCTACCAGAAGATAGCCTTTACATTAGAGCGACAAGCTCTGCTGACATGTTACGACTTAAACCCAAGAAACCCAAAGCGCTATTTCTTCTTGAAAGCACTCAAGAGCTCACTTGCCCATTCATCTAAGTCAGCAGTACAGGCTTTTGTTACACTACCTTTTGAAATATGAATAAGGGAAAACAGGCATCTGGAGGATTTGATGCTTTTGTCAAAGTGATGAAAGTAGCATCACACCATACAGTTCATTCCTCTCATAGTTGTGTATGATGTCATGACACACATACAAAAATGCCTTAAGCTTACATCAAGATGTGTAACACTTGGTTGTGGACGTGGTCCAACCTTCTTTTTGTTATTCTTTGACCAATATCTAATGATGTTTAGGATTTGGAAGACCTTCAGTGAAAACTGGAGTTATTGTTTCATCTGTTTAACGGCCTGCCATTGCTGCAGTGGGGTGGTAGGAGTGGTCTGCTCCTGGTGCAGGCATAAGGGGGTGCATTGTCTGTAAACAAAATCAATTAAATGTGACCTTTTGGGGGTCTTTTCATGACCTGGCAACAAAGGGCACCTGGAAAAAGGCTCTTACCTATCAAACATGATGAAGATGCTATCCAGAGTGCTGGCAGTGAGTGTGGAGTCAGCTGTTTGGCAGTCGGTGGCACATCACAGTGGTGGGATTGGATCCGACAGTGCTTCAGGGGCCTTTTGATACAATTTGGCAAGTGGAAGCTGCTGTGGGAGAGCAGACAGCAGCTGTAGAAGACCGGATGGCAGTGTTTTTCTTATTTGGAGATACCAGTGTTCTTGGCAGCAGTGGGAGCAGGACAAACACATTAGTGTAATTAAAAAGTATGAATCCATTACTTTTTATTTTTTGTACTGTAATGTTTACATTTTATTTATTTATTTTACTGTCATGATTATATATACCAAGTTCAATAAAAGAAATTTTTTCATAGTCTGGGTTTCTTTTTGGACCATTATTACTGTTTGTTTTCATTTCAGGATTATTACTGAAAATAATTTTGTCATAAGAGGAAGAGGGAGTTAAAAATTATCTGCTCTGGGTGTCAAATACACTAGGCATGCCATTGCATGGCAGTTTCATTATTTTTGTTATCCTTTTTCACTGGTGCATTATTGGAACATGGTAATTTTTGTTCATTTTCCTGCAAAATGGATAGGGCCCATAGAAGAGATAGAAATCTAGCTGTCCCATATAGCTGGATTCTAGCTGAATCTGCTTTCTGAAACATTCTGAAGGCTCAGATGTGGAATCCCTGTGTGAATTTTATGATTAGCTTAAGACAGACCTAGCATATGAAGGCTCTTTTAAATTGTTCTGTCAAACATTTTACTATTAATTTGAACAGGATCAAATTAATTTCACCATTTTGCTTTACTGTAGGCATGATATAAATGTACCTTGTGATAGAAAAGTTAAGAAGCATTTATTTGCAAGAGTGTCCCGGAAGTAAATAAGGCATAAGAATCCCTGAAATCTCCTGCTAGAGACCACCACCTTTAGGGCCAACTCTTTCCAATATATGAGAACTTGGACGACCTAAAGGGCCAAAAAACAAAAAAACATGATAGGAATGGACTAACAATTCACTGCCTGAAGAAGTCCTGTCTCCTTGGCATCTCAGGTCTGGAGCTGACATAAAGACCTGAAAAAAACTGGTGAGGGAAGGAGGGACAAAAATGTGTCTTATCCTGCACTTCTGCCTTGCTTATCAAATGTTCTGACATCAGATCCCTCAGAGTAAAATATTAGAGGTGCCTGTATGCATAGCCCCTATCGCTTTTTCAAAAAGTTCCCATTTCTTATTTTACCTCAGCAAATATCTATATAAGGAGCCCAAGATGGCATCATTAAATTGTAAGATCTATAAAGTAATAGAGAAAAATGTTATTCTGTTGAAAAGTGGTTCAAATGCATACATTATTTTTCAAAAATGACAATACATAAATAACTGGTAAGTCATTGACTGCACTGACATAGCTTGTACATGTTAATAAATGTTTACAAACTACTTCATTTCACTGCTCTTATAAAAATCTGTTTCTAGTTAAAATCCCAAAGTAATTAATATAAACCTATTGTGTAGATTTTCCACACAGTGTGCAAATGTATGAGAAGGTCAGTTCAAGTGAAAAAGCACTAACAATGAATTGAGGATCTTCAATTTTCTGTCACTTAAAAAGTAATGATTATTAATAACCCCCAAAAGTCAGGAAATAGCATCCTCAGAAACTCATTCTGGATTAACTTGCCTCATAAACCTTTAAGATGACAGCATTAGCTGATAGAATTCACAAGACCTGCTGTAGTAAGAGATATTTCTTTTACAGAACATACTTATCAAATCTTTATTTCTCCTATATTGCTCTCATAGTCTTTCACTCATCTCTCTCATCTAAACAAACATATTGTTTTATGCCATTTTTTTTTCTTGAGATAGAATGTTATAAAGCACATATGAGGCAAAAGTCCTCAGTATTTTTAATTAACACAGAAGGGAGATCTAGTGTTTCCATTTCCATCTTTCTATTTTCTTATTTCTCTTAGGATACTCAACATTTAATATTGACCAAAACCTGAAGCCTTCCAAAGCTATCATATGCAAGGCAGCCACATTATCTCGTATTTCAGAGTGAGGAACCCTTGAGATAGAGAAGACAGCTTAACATAGCATATTTAAGTTGCTTTTGTACTTTGCATTTTCTGCTGATCATAGCCTGACACCTTGATTTGAAAGAATTTTTTTGTTCTAGTAAAAAAACAACCAGCAGAACCAGAAGCATAGGCGACTGCAAGAAGAATAATGCCTAAAGAGCAGCAGCTCCTCAATCAACATGGAGAATAAACATGAATAGAAATGAAATGATTGAGTAAAGGAAACAGTGTTAATCTGGTACTGAAAGAAGATGAGTTCAGTGCAAAAATCAGAAGGTAACCATGAGCATTGATAAGGAAGGGTAAGGGTGGCAAATGTTAAAATGTGTGTCACAGGATCTCATGTGTATGCTGTGATTGAATATATTTACATCTGACATCAGGATGCAAATACATAATTGTGGCATCTACATGAGACATCACTGTGCACTTCATCATGCTGATGTATGTGGTTTGTAGCAGATGCTGTTGGAGGTACTAATAACTCCAACTATTGATATCTCCCTTCAGAAGGCAGACCAATAGTTTGGGGATACATTGGAATGGCTCATTAATAGCACTTGTCATTTAACAATTAAAGTCAAATAATATTTTACCTTAAGTAAGATAGTAATAATAATAAAATAATTTGCACAATGGAGGAACGGGCAATAGTTCATCTTTAAAAAGAGTCCTACTAGATAAGTGGCATCAGAAGATTGTTCTTCAATTCTTGTAGAGATAACAGTTGTGAAAATCTTGTCAGCTGAAAAGATTTCAAGCATTCCACTAAGCTATTGAGCCAGGGAAGCATGTAATTAATGCAAAGCAAGAACAACTGTCCAAGCTGAATATAACAGAAGCTGACAATAAAAATACTGGCTCCTTTTGATCTCTAGCATGATCATTCAAACCATTGCAAAAAGAAATAATTTGTTATCAGTAGAAATACATGCTATAAATAAAGCAAGCAGCTGTCCCAAAATAGCAGAACTACATTGTGTTCCCATACCCATCCTATGTCCTGACAACATTACTGCTATCCTGTTACTGGAAGTGAGCAATCTGGAACAATGAGTGCTGTGTTTCAGATTTAAATGAATTTGGAAATGAAATCATACGGACTTGGAATATATCAAAATTTAAGTAGGGTTCCTTGGAATCATATCAAAGCTGAAGCAGATGTATTGAATTTCATTATTGATTCAGAGACTCATATGAACATGGTGACAAGGTCAGTCCCATAGCAAAAATTGATAACTTCTTTCCCAAGTGTTCAATATAAACAAGGACAGAGGAAAGAGGGAATGGTTGTGGCTAACATCTCTGGCTTCTACATATACTGCATTTTTAAAAAATCAAACTGTTTTGGGAAAGAGACGTTGAACATACCACAGCAGTATTTTTCAAACTTGGCAACTTCAAGGTGTGTGGACTTCAACTCCCAGAGTTCCCCAGCCAGTATGGGTGTTGAAGTCCACACATTTTAAAGTTGACAAGTGTGTAAGACACTATACTAGAGGAATGCTCTGGAGTTTAATACTTTTTCTTAGTCTCTCTTAGAAGCAAAGATGGAAAATGAGAAACTGTGGGACTCAGCTGTAAGTAATGAAAGATCGTTTGGAAAATGCGAGTCTGCCTGTTTCTACCTCTGCTCCCTATTCACCATTTCGACTGTCATTATAGTTCCCTAGATGTTAGTGCTAATTGAGTAGAAAACAAAAAAAGCTATAAGCGGTGTTTCATTCATCACCATTTCCAAGCCCCTGCAGCTATCCTTCTGAAATACTGCAAGTTTTTTGCCTAGAGTCATTTTTATGATATATGTCATTTTTATATAATTTCCTATTAAAACAAACTGAAAGGAGAGGAAAGGGAATCACTTCCCCTCTCCAGATTTTTTTTAAAAAATCACTGTTCCTATTCTTCTGAAATGCTGCTGGCTTTTTATCTAGGGTTTGTTCTACAGTCTATGACACTTTAAAACATTTTCCCACTTTGGAAGATGCATATCCTTATTTGGGGTGTAATGTAAATGTACAGTAATTTATTAATCTGAAACTTAGCTAGTTTGATCTTAGCTAAGGGACACATTTGGCAGCTGTTTTCATCCAATGATACCAAGAAATAAAAGGAGGTTTCTCTTTTGTTAAAAAAAGGTAAAAGTTAACTTGAACAAAAACTCACAAATCTGAAACTATGCCATAGAGAAAGTTATAGCCACTGGTTGATTTCCATTTTTAGTCAATGACAGTTTCATGGTTGCACAGTAAGATACAGATTCAGGCCCAAGTTGAGTTTTAGGGCTTCCAGGTCAATCTGAGTTGTATTAAACTGTTTCCTAAATTTCCAAATCAGGGCCCAAATGGAATACTCCTAGTGATACCACGAATTATGGGGTATAAAATGTCTCCAATTATTATCATCAATGCTTTCTCAGGAAGGTCCTGCTGTCTCAGCTGTGGTTGTAGACCATCACTTGGAGGAAATCCTTGCCCACAATAGTACTTGCCTGTAACATAAATCATCTCTTCTCTCAGATTTGCTAGTGCCAAGGCTGATAAGCTTTAGATACCTTTTAAACACACACTGTTGTAGGTTGGTTTCACAGCCATTTCATTCCCTTTCATTTGAAAAAAAATTGAATGCTTTCAATGTTAGTTTTTATTGGATTTGCAAACCATTTCAAGAGACTTTGCTACGAGAAGCAATATAAAATACTTTTAATAAATGAACAAATAGAAAATGATATGGAAAATTGACCAAGACTGTCTTTATTTATTAGAATATTTATTATCAGCCATACGTTGGAAGGGGAGACATTTATTACTGCAGCCACAGGCTGTTTGCTGCAGGGACCTTTTACTTGAAGTAACACAGCAGGAATAAATATACAGACACTGAGCAAGACTGGAAGAGGGGAAAAAAAGAGGGAGAGAGAACTTTCTTCTGAAATGAGCTTAGACTATGAGAAGTAGTTGAGAGCAAGGATGGACCTGAAGAGTACAATACCCTAGTCAGGAGTTAGCAAGGAGAAACCCCCACCCCCACCAACACTGGCAGGGCAAGCTACTGTGTATAAACAGGGAGCAAACCCCACACTCACTCACACTGATGAAGTTATCTAGCTGGGTAATGAAATGTCTGCAAGCAGACAACCCAGCTCAGAGAGCACCAAGGACTCCACAGTTCAATCCTGAGCTACATAAATTCTCTTCTGTTGGAACCAAATATGGACGTCACATGCTTCAGAAAGTACGTAAATGGAAGAAATTTGCATGCAGACAATGGAGCAACTATTCTTTCTGCATGAATGCCTATACAGCATGACCTGCCCACCACTTATCAGATACAAGCCTCCAATAAACTGCACAGCTGGATGGAAAATAGATCAACAAAGCAGCCAAAAAATGATACTGCTAATGATCATGGATGCTCACCTCAGACTAAACAATGTTTCTCCTCCCCATAGCTCACAAGCCGCCACCACCTCCTCCTTCTGCTCAGCAAAAGGCTTTCTTTAGGACGAAGAAGGCAGCAATGGCCACAGCAGTTTTGAATGGCAGCTCAGTTGTATCTCAGCTCCCCTTCTGTCTTAAATTCTCATTCTGATATTTGTCTTTGGAACTTTGGCTAATTTAAGAGTGCTGAAGCAGCTCACATTAAAAAGAGTTCAATCCACTCTCTGTGGTATGAACATGGGTCGGCTGCCTAGGCTATTGTTCTCAGCAGCGCATGTACCTTGGACCCCTCCCTGGTCCAGCCAGCAGCTGAGGCCAAGCAGCGTGTCTCCTCCTGCCTCTCTATGAAAGAAAAATATGCATATTCTAATTGGCAGGCAAGTCTGCAAACAAGGGAGGGGGTGCCAAAAAAGTCAAGAGGATGGGCATGACTGCACAGTTGAAGGCCTGCCCCTCTTTATCTGCATGTGCTTCTCTGATTGCACAGTTGCACCAAACCTCTTCTTCCTTACGGCCCTCCCTAACACCCCTGAGAGGTGGGTTGAAAAAGAAGCACCTAATTTGCATCCACATTTTCAGGTAATGAAGCAGATGTTGCTATTTTAGCTCCCTTATGAGGAATGGGCCACCGTTTGATCTTTGATCAACATCCATAGGAAGAGTTTGCAACTGTGTTTTTAAAACTGTAACATTTAAAAAACAAGCTTTTCTTGTTAATCTTTTCTAAAACGCTGGATTTCTCTGTGCCTTTGGCTGAGTGGCTGCTTCAGTGACTGAAGTTGCCACTGTCCCATGGTTGGGAAGGATTAATGCCAGCAACTTGGATGCCCTGCTCCTGGGGGTATTTCTGGAAGAGTCCCCGCTAATATTTGTTAAAAGGACAAAGAAAGAAAGGAAAAATGAAGAACTGCCTCCCCTTAAATGCAAAGACCCAGATTCCTCAAACCAGTTTATATGCCTCATTCCTTTTGAAGGGTTCACCCAAATTCTGCACCCAAGCTCAGGCAAATCTCCAAAGCAGACCTGAAGAAGATTAGCCCTTGTTCTAATAAGTACGTATGATGTACATCAGTGTAATGTAAAACCTATTGGCCAACAAAGCCTGTGTTTAGTCTGATCAAAGATGGCCATGAATGCAAAGTCAATTTCCATATCAATTTGTTTGATATGGTTCCAATACTGCCCTTCAGGTAATTAAACATGAACTAAGAATTATGTGCCCACCATTTGACTTTAAAATATTTGAATATTCTTTCAAGTTGTAACAAAGAAGAGATATTTCACATTTCAATTCTTTGGGTTGTTATGAAATTCTCCAGCTTTTCCCAAGTGTATGTGTTCTGTCACTTGATTTCCTTATTGCAAGAGAGTGTCAGCTTTCTTTTAAAAGCTGATCTTTAATGGGAAATAAATGTCTGGTCCCTGAACTATTGTCTGGCAAATACCTGTACATAGTTGACCATTCCTGATTGAGAGAAAGTTGATACTCAGTGTACTGTTTATATGATTTGCCCCAGAGACAAATACTGCTAATAGGGAATAGAGCAACTTATCTGAAATTGGAGGGGTGGGGGGTGGGGGGGGGGAGAGAGAGAAAGAGAAGAAGGAGAGAAGAGAGGAAGTGTAAGACACTGGGCCAAAGCTATCTATGTATAGCAACATTCATTTTTCCCCCGTAAGGTAGCCTTCAAATGTTTGTGAGGAGCATGTCTTCTTGCCAAGGTGGCAGTAACATTCAGCTACTTAGTTTTTCAGGCAGAAAAATGTCTTCAATGGTCCTGGCAGGAGAAGGGGATGGCCAGAACCTGTGGGAATAAGTTCTGCATGTTCACTGCATGTTGTGGCCCTTATCCAGCCTTGGCTGATCTTGAGAAAGCTAAACAGAATTGGACTTGCATAGTACATGGATGGGAAACCAGTAGCAAGTTTTAAGGCTGTAGATTAGGCTGGGAAGTAACAAGAAAACAAATAACGACTGGAAAAATGCAATGGCAGCCTAATTTATTATTGTTGTCTACAGGGATGTCAGCAGGGTATGGTAAAAAAAGTCAAGAGTCATGGTTGCTGTGATGGTGTGAATGGAGGTTTGCCTGTTTTTTATCTCCATCATCTCTGCAACACACATTAAAAAAACAGCTGGAGCTTCAACTGCACCATCTCAGCTGCCATCTTGACTATTTTTACCATACCTGCTTGTCAAGAAACCAACATGTAGTCACCAGGAGCTGATCTTTTGTACAATGAAATATTGGTAACCACTCCTTTAAAAAGTGGCTCTAACTCCAAATTATGACTAGTTGACAGAGGTAACTAAGTATATTTATTGGTTTTAGAGATGAAATACTGCTCTGTACCCCATTCTTTTAATTTGTCATTGTACATGAAGTACTTGGTAAGTGCAGTATTACAATAATTGCATTAAAATAATTTTGCTTTAGTATCTAACAATGATTTAGCTATGTACAAGTTTATAAAATATTTATAGCTGGCACCTTTGATCTTTAACTACTCACATTAAAAGGGGAGGTGAAGGAAATCATGCAGTCATCCTTTTGGAAATGAAATTACAAGAGAGTGAGCTTGAAGTTTCAAAATCTAAAACCTTTGTCACACACAGCTTTTGCCACTAGAGGTCTCTCTTGGAACAGCTTTCTTTTGAATTAAAGGCAGGCTCCTTTAAATATTTTACTCAAAAGAACAGTTTTAGCTTTTTGATTGGAATTCCTCCCTTTAACTTATGCTAGAGAAAGATATAATGCCTCCTTAACCAGTTCGCCTGCTGATGAGTAGATGTTGGGTTGACTGAATGAATCATCTTGGATATTTTAATACACAATGGGTAGACTTTGGCGCAGAAGTCTGAGCTTTCACCCTGGTTTTCGAAAGACTGAATATTCTGACCAGGTAAAAACAATACAGTAAAAGTACCTTACTGTTGAGAGACAGACAGCATGATACTTCCAGCTCCACCGAAAATGTCTAAGATTCAACATATACTTAGATCCCATAATTGCAAGCACAAATCCTTTTTGACTCCTCTTCGAAAAGAAAGGTTGAGTGCATTATTATGATTTTACTTTACCCTTTTTAAAAAAAAAAATGAACTGGAAATACTCTTTTGAAGGCACACATTTACCTTTTATCAAAAATAGTCATAAGGCGTGTTCCAGTGGGCAAAGACAGCTAAAAGAATGCAAAGTAGCCAGAATAGTATAAGTCATACTTTCTTATCTTCATTGTGGTTATGACCTGGTCAAAAATGTATAGTAGCAAATCATCATTGCTTAGTCTCTGAACATATCTTGAATCATCGAATCCCACCCGCTAGATTAGGGTTTGGAATTATTTTCCTTAGTCAGCAAAGCTTTTGAGAAAGTTGTGGCAAGGAGATTGTTTAATTTAGCTTATTCAATTTATGGTCATACAGCAATTGTACAAAAGAGAGATAAAGAGAAAGAAAAGGTATGTCTTCCAGATAAAACAACCAAGAAAAATATGCTATGGTCCTGCAAATGTCTATTGCACTGATCAGCAGTGCTGATCAGTGGTTACATCCCCTCCCTTGCAAAGAAAGACTGGGATAAAGGAAATATGGGACAAGTTAGCAGGGCACCTGCTAAAACTCACCTTCCAATACCCCAATGCATGTATTATTCTAAGGGTGACTGTAATGTCAGCTGATGAAGGATCAATATACTCTGAGGAGAAAGCAATTTTAGATTCAGTGAAGTTGAGATGATCTGCACTTAGCATGCCCATAGCACCCTTGTGGGTTGTTCATTATTTGTCCCAATACTGTGTTTCAGTCTTTACATTCTAAATTAATAAACAATCCAGATGTCATAAACCTTCAGCTCACAGGATTCCAATGGAAAACAGTTATGTCAGTGTCAAACCAAAGTTACCAGCAAATGTTGGCCCGATGCTTTTATTGCTTCCAAAGGAGAATCTGAAACATTTTCTGTCCTTCTACATCTCCATAAACTCAGTGCATATTTTTGAGTCTTCTCTGAATATGCTTGTAGACCTCTGTTGGTGAATCAGATCAGTCATCAGTTTAAGGACGCACAGAGATCAGACAGTTTTGTAGCATTTTTCTCTTGGATACTATATGAAAATTTCAACCAGGGATAAAGAGAGGTAGGCCACATAAAAACCTAACAAAGAATATTTGAATATGGATTCCCGTGACTGCACACAAAATTGGCCTTTCCCTCCGGAGATTTATATGTACTTGGGCAGAATTAATACATATCTATGCACTAAAAAAACCCACAAAACCTTCAGTATTTTGGATTTTCCCAACATTCTAGTACTGGCCATTGACTTGAGTGGACCGAAACCAGCGGAGGAAAGAAAACCCCTTAATTTAACACAGAAACCAGTATCGAGAAAAGGGGGTGGGGTGGGAAGGCACAGCTGAATAATGTTCTCTGGGCCTCTTGAAGTTTTAAAAAGCCCCTAGGGAGAGCCTTTTATTACAGCCTTAAGTAGGTATTATGAAAGATCAGTTGGGGTTCAGCCTAAGAGAGGGCAAAGGAAGCTGGGAGCTGATACTCAAAGCCCCAGTCTGCACCCATCCACATTGTTTCACTATTTTTTCAACAACAGTAACAATACTGATTTCTTTCATACCCCAAAGCTCACCAAAATGCATATTAATGCCATTTCCTTTCTGAGCCTTCCAGCACAATTGAGAAAGTAAGAACCATTCTTGGACTATTTGTAGTGCCCAAACTTTTACGTTAAGGGTGACCTTTGAACCGTTTCTCACATGCAAAGAAGAATCAAAATAGCCAATATTGTCCCTTCCTTATCCTCCCTCTCCTATCAAGTTTTTTTGTTCGTTTGTTTGTTTTTATGTTCCTTCTTGGGTTTTTTTTTTCCCTCTAGAAAACCAAATTTCATAAATTTGGCAGACCTGGCAGCTTTCTTTTATTTTGCCTAATTCTTCTGCTATATTTATATTAAACATAATATCTTTTTTTTCTTTTCTAGCTGCAAGGAGGGGGGAGAAACAATCTTGGGCAATGAAGACCTACTCTTAAAAATCTTGCCCTGCCATCCTTCCTGCTTTTGACATTTTAGCAGGTGCTGCCAACCCTTTTCAAGGATCTCTCCCCAGCTGTTAGGGCTAAAAAACTAGCTTTTAACGAAGCTAAAAAACTGAGATATTCAGCTAAGGAGTATGAAAACAAAAGAGTTAATATGAAGAATTGATACTTGGAAGAGAGGGCAGTATTTGCATCAAGTGTAAAAGAGGAAGAAACTGTGTGGGGGTGTAAAATTGTCTGCTTAAGTAACTATCCTGGGGACCATATTGTTAGGGTTCCTCCAAGGTGCCCCAAGGACAGAAGGATTCTTTGGAGCTTTTGGGGTCAGAGTCATCTGCAAGATTCTGTTATTATAGACAATTTTAAAAAAAAGTTTTAGGCTTCCTCTGGAGCTGATTTCCTGGTCTGGTCTACCTAGCGGAGCTGACATCACTCTTGCAAGTCTGACTGTGCTGCACCTCCTCCTTCTTCTTGTAGTTCAGTGAATTAGGGAGGTATATACCTGAGCCTCCTCCAAATGTTACCTCATTCTGGATATCAAACATGTTTTACCCCCTTTTGCCTAGGCAATGGTTCCTACATATCTCTGTCAAGGTCCTCTTCCTTAATCTTTCTACCAGCTCTCTACCCCATCCCAAATTAGAGTGTTATTTATGCCAGACTTGGTATGTATAAATAAATAAATGCTATTCTTTTCTTTCTTCTTTCCTGCTGGTTGTTGAACCCAAAAACTCTTTGCCCAATGCTGTAGACCCCAGCAACACTTCTTCTTAGGAACACAGGAAGATGCCTTATAACAAGCTGCCAATTGGGCCACATAATTCATATTACCTACACTGGCCGGCAGCTGTTCTCCAAGTTCTTTAGTCAAATGTCAGATCTGGAGATCTTGGGATCTTTTGCATGAAAATCACAAAGATCTACATCAGAGTCATGGTTCTTCTCAGCCTAAGTAACTCACTTAGTGCATTGTGCTTTTGAAGTTCATTTTAGGAAAAGTTGCACTCAAAACTAAAGTCGCAAACCACAAGTCCAGATTTTTCCAATGCTTTAAAAGGATCGGGGAAAAAATGACAGAAATTAATAGAATGGTGGGGGGTGGGTATAACACCATATGAGAAAGAATGATACTGGGCAGATCCCTAGGACTGTTGCATTAAAACTATCATATCACCCCATGATACTGGTGCCAGGAGATATTTGGAAATTATATTTATATTGCAGCTTGGGAAATATTTTTTTTGCCAAAATCCTCGGAAAGGCATAGAGCCAAGAGAGTTATTTCAGCTCTGGATGGGCTGATGTCCATGGGCTTGTGATCCATGGGAAAAACTAGTAGAAGCCTAGCTGGGTAGATAACCTCTCCCCCTGCCCCTGAATAGCCTCTTTCACAATGCCTGGCACTTGATAACAAGCAAGTTATAAAACCAATTACATTTAAATAAACACATATCAATGCCCCAATAAGATATGAAATCCCATATAAATATACAAATATTGGAAAGTGGGAAATTGTTCAAAGAATGAAACTTTTAGAAATGCAAGCAGAGCTGAAAAACTAAAACCACCATTAAATCTAATTTATTTCTCCCCCCCTTCCCCCACACCCTACACAGTTGTACTGATTTCAAGTTCCAGTTTTATTGCATTTCTCTCTATATAATTTATTGCACTAGAGATTTTTTAAAAAAAATATCACAGCAGTCTCAAACATAGCTTGGGAGCAGCCCTACTTTCATCTGATTTTAGCTCATGTCAAGCAGGTTTAGAATATTGGTCTTTTAATGCTATTTTTAAAGTCATGTACATTTTTACTCTTATAGACCTTCAATGGCTTTTGCAGTAGCGATATGATAACATAAGCCCAATTGCTTTGTTTACAAAGAAATCTTGGCATAAATACGTAGGAATATTAAACCAGAACAATTGCCTTTAGCAGCCAAGGCTGTTAAATCATCCACAAGCTGTCATCAAGAATTGAAATGCGCCTGCATATTTTTGGTGTTATGTTTGGCTGTCTAATCAAAACAATATGCAAACTGTTGGCAAGCAGGAGGGATAGCCAAGCCAACCTTATTTACAAGTTACATCTGTGTTTCTGGAGATTTTCTGGAAAGCAAAAGCCAAATGCAAAAATAGTTTCACAGTACAGCAATGTCTTTGTCTCAGTTCTCCACATGTCACAAGTGATTTCTTTATCTGCACATCTTTCTCTCCCACCTCCTCCTCAGCTTTCCCATCAACCTCGAATGAGTTTTATCAGTCAGGGCATCTTATATATGCACCTCTAGATCAAGCATTCCATATGTTGCTGTTGGATTGCAATGATGATCTCCATTAGCCAGTAGAGTTTGGGGCTGTACTGCATCTAGGCATCTGGAGGACTAGACAATCCCCATCTCTGTCAACATAAAGCACCAGCATCAAATCATTGTAAATGTCAAGGAGAGTTCTATGTGCCGACTACTTCTAAATCCTGATGGATAGTATTTGAGTCTGCAGTAGCCCAGAATCTGTTAAAGGCCCAAAGGCTGAGTTAGGCAAAAGGTGGCAATCTTCTTGATGTTCACTGTAGTAGCATATTCTTTATGTGACTCACAGGTAGGTGGTGCTAATGCCCAAACATCTCACTCCTAGAAATACAAAAAAGTAATGGTCATATTCTAGCAAGATCAGCACAATTTTTCAAGAGCTCAAGAAAAATGAAGTCTGTCCTCTGTGCCACGATATTTTATTTTTCCAATGCCAGCACATTTTGTCTTCATTTATATCTATGATAATGCAAGGGCTTCCTGCTAAGTTGGTAAAGATGATACACCCTGGGCTTTTAATTACCAGAGACAGACTTACTAGAAAACAGTTTCTAAAAACTATTTCAGAAACTTATTCTTTTATTTTTTTATTTTTGTTGTTACTCATGCCTGATTTTTTTAAATATTGTGATACGTTTTTAATTGTTATTTTGCTTGTAAGCTGCCCAGAGTCACTTTCTGTGAGATGGGCAGCTATATAAATTTGCTAAATAAATAAATAAATAAGATACATAAATATCCAACTCCTTTATAGGGCTACTATTAGCACTCCTGAGATATAGGTACAACTTATCTTGCAAATATTGACTGTAATTTTATGAATGGATAGAAGAGGGGAACTCATGCGGGGTTCATCACAGTTGTAGTATGTCAGGAGTAGCTTTTTACCATTTTTTAACTGTTTCGTGTTGGTTAGTCCTGCGCTCCCAATGGATTTCATTTACTATGGACAGATCTGCACTTTCTGCTTGGCCCATTCTGAATGCAGAAACAGATGATTTGGCTTCCCACCAGCTTCAGTTGGAAACTGCTGTTGTCCAACCTGAGCTACCTTAACCCCTTCAAAATGGATTGTCTCCAGCACTTTTGTTCTGTTCTCATAGCACTCCCAGTTCCAACTGGCTGCAGTGCCTGCAACCCCTCTTCACCAGTGACTGGTCACTGCTCTGTTCATCCACTTCATCCTGGGCTGCTAAGCTAGTATGTTCTCAAGATCTTATAATCTTGCAATTGATCCAAGGATGGCCTGATAAGTCAAGGAACTATCCCCCCATCCTAGAAGCTCATGCTTCATACAACCCTTTCTAGCACACTAACGGTTTCTGCCCAGGTGGGATGAAGCACATTTTTCCACCCCTTGCTCATAGTACTGAAAATCTTCCCTTCCCTTCCTTTAATATTTTTTGTAACACCTTTAAGTTGCAATATAGGAAGATGGCTGCTCTGTTTCTATGAAGCTAAACTATCAGTTCAACCTTGCTGCAAATTTCCCTGAAACCACCATCTTTTTCTTATTCCTATGACTGCTGTAGCATCCAAGCAACAGTGATACCGTAAGGAAAAAAAGAGAAAAGAAAGGGTCTGGGTTAGTGTCAAAGGATATAATGTGGGAAGGAGGGGAGGGGGCAGAGGCATGGGTGAAATCAAAGGAAAGGCAGGAGGACCAATGAGAAAGGAGCAATCTTTAAAAGGGGAAGGTAGGCAATGGTAGAGCAATCCACACTGGAGCCAGCCACTGAGCTTCTCCTTCCCTGAATGGATGGGAAATACAAGAAGCAGGAGGGTGATCAATCAGGTCTTGCAGTGGCCATCATCCAAATGAATGCCAGCCCAGGCCCATTACCAGCACACAGCAATCCAGGCTGGAGTCATGAGCAGCATGGCAGACAGGCTGTTTCAGTTCTAATGCACGATTGCCCCATGTCTTTCAATACTAGTTGCAGGAGAAATAAAAGTAGAGGATAGAGCTATTTTTTCCATAGACTTCCCATAGGCATTTGGTTAGGCACTGGGAGGGCAGAATGCCTCTATTTTTATTAAGATCTCCACTGTGGGTGTCCCCTTCTTCAGGCAGATCTTCCTCTTGACTTCTCCATGCTGAGTTTCAAATCTTTTGCTGTGACATCAGTGCAACCCTGCTTTTTGTGAAGCAGGAAATGAAACATATTGATGCGTTACAGTCATTTTAGAATCCAGGTCCTAAGCTTTTACATATATTTTAAAAAGTTTATTTGTTCGAAAGATATTTTCTTTCTTTTTATGTAAAGAATCTTAAGGCAGCCCCATAGTCATCGTCCTCAATAAATTAAAGTAAAACTGAAATGTTACAAGGCAAGTACTGGAAGGAATAGGAAGCTCTTTTTTTAAAAAAAAATCTTGATTTCTGTTAAAAGTCTTTTAAAATATTTATTAAAATCTTAAGATCCCCCCCCATTGGAACTTTTTAAATCCCTCCCTTTTTAAGAACCCCCCCCCAAACACCATGCTGTCAGATGCAGCTAAGAATGAGAATGTCAGAGAGAATAGGTGCCACTTAAAGTGCAAAATGGGCCCAAATGAACCGCTCTTTCCTCTTTTAGTCTCCAGCTATTTGTTTTTACAATGATTGCAAGTTTCCATTATAACGCTTGCCTGCCTGAAAAACTCTGGAAAGACTTTGGTTTCCATGGTGACACTTTTCTTTTTCATACATATTTATCATTTAAAAGCAGGATACCCACCCTCATTTTTTTTAATATCAGTGAATGCTACTTTTAGCACTTACTAACCGAAGTCAGTGCTGATTTATTTTTTGTGTCAGTGTGTCTTAAACATATCCCTCCTATCAATAAAAACTCATGGAGTGGCACAGTAATTTTCTTGTAAGTAGTTTATTTTAAACATGTCTTCTGAAAACATTCTCTCTCTCTCCCATTCTAAACAGGAGAGTGCTTCCTTCTTAAACTCATTTTCAATTAACACTAATACTTGGCCAAGTTTCTGACTATAACATCCTGATCATGCCAAATATAAACTTAAACATACAGCTGGGCACAGAAATCCCATTGATTTCTGTGTGATTTTTTTGGGTATTTTTTTAAGGAAATCGTTCTAAAGAACAAGAAAAAAAATTATGTTCAAACTTGTCTAGTTACACTAAAGCCATATAAGATATGGACCTTTAGGAATTTACTTCACTTGAAGTGAAGCCTTCTTTTGAATTCTAGTGTAATTTCACAATCTGGAAAAACAAAAACGTTATGTCTGCACCACACCTTCATACTCCTTTTAACTGTCTTTATGCTATTGCTTTCATATTAAAGAAAATAAGTTAGACTGCAGTGGGTTAGAACTAGCAACTAGACTGTAACATCCAGTGCATTTCAATGATACGATATATTTCAGAGGTCTCCTGTGGTAGGGGTGATTCTTTCACCATTTGAAAATAATGGAGATCAAAGGAATTGATCCCATTATTCTTTTCTTCCAGAAAAAGTAGGATAATTTTAGAAGGGGTGTGTCTTCATGCCTTTCCTTATCATTAAATTATTGTGCAATGTCAATCTGTTTTCTGAGTGGTGATTCAACCTTTTTTTTTAAAGTCCATTCAGTGGGTTCCAAATACGGTTGAGGGTCAAAACTGGAAGTTGAGGCTCAAGCAAGCTAATAATCCAGTGGGCTTCAGCTGGACTTTTGGGCTGTCTCTTGATGTTAAATCTCCATTAAGAAAGACTCAGGCACTAAATTTGGGAAGTATGAAATAATACCTCTCAACCTGACCAGTGAGGGTGACCCAAGCAGAAGGGTGAATGTCAGGCAGTTGCACTGCTGCTGGGGATCCAAAAGTTAATCAGATCAGGACCAGGTGGACACATCAGTAGCTTTTAGCTAGGATTCTTTTAAGGTAGATACTGGCTATTAGTCATTGCGCCAAATAATATATTGACTTTTGGGGTATTTTCCACATATACCATATCATCATCTTGTTGTTTATTTGTTCAGTCGCTTCCGACTCTTCGTGACTTCATGGACCAGCCCACGCCAGAGCTTCCTGTCGGTCGTCAACACCCCCAGCTCCCCCAGGGACGACTCCGTCACCTCTAGAATATCATCCATCCATCTTGCCCTTGGTCGGCCCCTCTTCCTTTTGCCCTCCGCTCTCCCTAGCATCAGCATCTTCCCCAGGGTGTCCTGTCTTCTCATTATGTGGCCAAAGTATTTCAGTTTTGCCTTTAATATCATTCCCTCAAGTGAGCAGTCTGGCTTTATTTCCTGGAGGATGGACTGGTTTGATCTTCTTGCAGTCCAAGGCACTCTCAGAATTTTCCTCCAACACCACAGTTCAAAAGCATTGATCTTCCTTCTCTCAGCCTTCCTTATGGTCCAGCTCTTGCAGCCATATGTTACTATGGGGAACACCATTGCTTTAACTATGTGGGCCTTTGTTGTCAGTGTGATGTCTCTGCTCTTAACTATTTTATCGAGATTTGTCATTGCTCTTCTCCCAAGGATTAAGCGTCTTCTGATTTCCTGACTGCAGTCAGCATCTGCAGTAATCTTTGCACCTAGAAATACAAAGTCTTTCACTGCTTCTACATTTTCTCCCTTTATTTGCCAGTTATCAATCAAGCCGGTTGCCATAATCTTGGTTGTTTTTTTTTAGGTTTAGCTGCAAGCCAGCTTTTGCACTTTCTTCTTTCACCTTCATCATAAGGCTCCTCAGTTCCTCTTCACTTTCAGCCATCAAAGTGGTCTCATCTGCACATCTGTAAGATGATCATCATCTTACAAACAAATAATCCATTGCTCAAAGTGAAGCGCTGCATTTGCTGTTTAAAGCAAAGTGGTCCTAGGGTTCCACAGTGCTTGAGTGGGCAGTGGTGTTTGGAGGACGTGGCAATAATGGTAGTTATATTTTTTTACAGTCAGAAACATGGCCATAATGGCAACAGTAGCAACATCATCTTAGATCTCATGACTTTAAAACCATGGGACGTTTTTGGTAGCTCTGGGCCAACTCCCACACAAAGGTATCTAGAATCAACCTACCATGTGGAAAAGGCTATACTCTCCATGGGTTTATGCATCTATGTGCCTTGCGACTTAATAATAACTGTGCAAGTTACTAGATGTTGTTCTGCCATGTGCAAATAGCACTAAAGTAAAAAAAAAATCCCTGATTTTATTTTATAATTTTCTACATTTCTGGAATGCAAATCAGAACTCTTAAGAAGGGCATCCCTCCCAAACTTGCTTTCCACCCACTTCTTTCACATGTGCTTTGCAGACCTATAATAATATAAATTATTTGTAATAATAGAAATCTAGCCAGCTTTAGCAATGATTTCTTTTGAAAATAAGCTCAGTATAAAGGAGAAATAGAGTGTTTTAATGAATTAGTGCTTACCTTAGTAAAAGAGCAGTTAGAGAGATTTTAACATCTGAGATTTTATTATAGACCATAATTATAACAAAATTTATTTGGAAGGCCCATTACTCAGCTTATTCTAGAATGATCCATTGTATTTCTCTTCTTACTACAAGCATTTTCTTTCCCTTTTGTCAAAATTTGGATGATCCTACCATATGTAACTTTTTCAGTCCAGAGTGTGATAACATCTCCAAGATTTATTTATCCTCTATTGTACAGCTGAGGTGGTCTTCATATATGCACTGATAATGTTTACATTTATAAAATGGAACACAGACATTCTGCTGGGGTGAAAGATCATGAGGTCAACAAAACAAAGAGATTAGATCGTCTACCTAAGTCGATTGCAATGCAGTGAAACTTCAGAGATCTAGATATCTATCTTCTCATTCTGCAACTGAAGCCAAGATGTTACTTAGATGAACAAGTTTCTTAAGTGTCTACCTTTTCACTTCAGCATCACTTAAAACATTAAAAAAAAAGAATCAGTGGAGCTTATCTATTTGTTAAGATACTGAACACTTGTATAAACAATAAAGCAATAATTCTCACATTACTAGCATCAGGGGTTCCTTTCCATATCAGTTTATCTGCTGAAGAATATTTGCACGATGGCAATGAAACATCATCTCAGAATAGTTCAGACATATTCTAGTCCAAATGTTACATTTGGGTGGAGTTGTAACCAGACCTGTTGGGCTCAATATGGCCATGCTTCATCTGATAAACCCTACTAGATCGTACCCATCAGCTGTACAATGTAGAGAAAGGTTCATATAGTGCCTGCCCAAACTGGTTTTAAGGATTTTTCCAGCATTACAACATCTGTCTCATGGAGCCTATATAAAATACCACATTTAGGAAAGGAAGTAATGGATTACTCTCATCCTCTCATCACTGACCTCAGTCCCAATCCTTCAAAAGTCCAGTATAAAACTTCCCCAGGCAGAGAGGCTGCACTGCCTTGAACTTCAGAGTTTAAGGACTCCAACATCTTGAATTCTACAAATTCTAGAATGACCCTTTGATAACAAAGGCTTTTGGGACTTAGCTATCCAGATTGAACATTATTTAAATGGAATTATTTGTTTATTATGAATGGGTTTGGATTTCCAGTACACATCCAAAACACTTGAACTTAATTCCCCGAACCTAAGTCTAAACTTGAATCTGAATTCTTGCTGGAGCCTTTGGTTTTAGCTACCATCTTCATGCAACTGCCACCCAAAGCAGAACAATCCTGATCAGAGAATTCTGAATGAGGTTTTAAGATTTTACCAATGTGTACTTGGAAAACTAGTAAATGAATCCAAATAACATTTGCAGAAATGCTACTGATGTTAGTGTTATTTCTGTAACTTGGAATTTATTAATATTTATACATAGATATACATTGTGTGCCTGTTGTCTGGAGCAACTTTTGATGTAGACCCTCAAAATCCAGCAATGATTTTGAAAGCACTTCATTAGTCTTTCCCCTTTTCTCCCAACTGCCCAATGATGTCATTGGACTAACCTCCTCAAAGGATTCATTACTTTCTCAAGAGAAGGGATTTTTTTTTAGAAAGGACTGGGTCAATTTTTTTCTTTCTTCCACAATCACAGCACATGCTAAGAAACACTTAGAACAAGAATTGTTTTAAGCGTGTACCCCAACTATCTGTCAGATAGATGTCTGCAGACCGTTTCTGCATGGGCATAAAGGCAATTGTTGCTCATACAATTCCTGTCTGTATCATGTTGGTATATACCAGCTCTGCACTTGATGGTTTTCCTGTTCCAGTTTATCCTTCTACAGGAATTTGGTTTTGGAAGTTTTGAAATCTAGAATCTGAATATAGTACTTTCAATAATCTTTACTGAAATTATTAATTTTCAATAATCGTTGAAAATTATTGAAATATTTTAGACCAAGAGGTTTTAGATTTTTTTTAGGTCATGAAGCCTGTTACTTTAAAAAAAAATCCCTGAAGTGCCAGTCAGGGATTGGTTGCATTTGGCTAATGCCATGATAGAAAATCAGCTGCATTTGAGTAAGCATTGTTGTTGCTGTTGTTTGCCTTTAGCTTCTCACAAAACCCTAGCAAGATCTTGCAGAATCCTAGGATTCTGGGAAACGTCATGTGTGAAACCCTGAGGTAGGCTGTTCAACTCAGAGATGAGATACTAGCAAAGTATTGAGGAAATGGAAGAAAACATCCTGCTAACAGATCTTGATATGATGAAAATTCTTGTCTCTACGTCTCCCTTTCAATTCATCACAGATATTGAAATACTTGAACATTTGACTTACTTCTAAAGAATCCTGGGAATTAAAGTTTGTTGGGCTACTGAGAAATCTGCATTAAAGACCTACAACTCTATTTGTTATCTTTACTTCCCGGGATTCTCTGGGAAGAATGAATTGCTCTTAAATCAATTTAAAGACTGGGCATGGATAGGCCAGGTATAGTTGGTTCATGACCTTTGACTACATTTGTGAGTATATTTTGCTAGCTTAGAATAAATATTGTGCAAAGGTATAATGCCAGGCTCCTAAGGAAAGGGCATAATCATATCCTTGATAAAAGAGACATGCATTTCTTATGATAAAGTTACCTCATTTCCTAGGTCTAAGCTTGATGAAATCTACATGCCCTGGTATTTTTAGGTTTTGGGCTGCGGCTGATGAGCTAAATTCCACAAGGTATTGACCCCAAGACCTTACCAGTTTATTTCCATTTTCTGAAGCCAGGTACTAAGTTGAACAAACAGATATGAATGTCGAATTATTCATGTCTATAATAATTATATTTACTTACACACAAATGCACTTCAATGTTGCAATTTTCAGTTCACAATTTCATGTACCTCCTGCACAAAATCACTTTCTTTCCACTGTTCTATTCTTGCAATCAGTTTCTCTTTCTCTGTCACAAAGCTGTGCAAATCAGCCCTGATTCTCCCAGAATTAGAGTTTTGAAATCCAAAGAAGGCACCACGTGATTCAAGTCTGCAATTGAGTTTAGAGAGCAAAACAATCCAATGTGGATTATTTCAAGCTTCAATTTGTATGTATGATGGATATACATTATGTACATCCATGCATTTATGTATTAGATTTTTTTCCTATGGCAATTTTTTAAAAAAGCCGCTCACTTATATGACTCAGTTGTGTCTTGCTGGCAGTACCACATGCTAGTTAGTTAGCAGAGAGTCAGACTCAGAATGGCTCAATGAGATTCAATGCCATGGAGATAGGTAAGTCACAGAGAAAGAGGATGACACAGAAAAGTAGCATTTGTAAATCTGCTAGTACATGTTTAGACTAGCACCTGTAAACAGCCTAACAACTAGCAATCATTTGCTTGTTCCTGAAATTTTACTTTTACATTCAGCATGATTGTGGCAGGTTTGTAATAAAACTTAATTCATACACAATCTTGTGGAATGAATATGCAGACCTAATATATTTATTGGAATTGCGATGGACAAGGGTGGTAATGTTGCCCTCTCAGAGGTCTATCCTCCCATATTTTGGGGTCTTTTAGCAACTTTAATGACAAATCCAAGGCATGGAATTGATCTTGAAGAATACCTTACCTCTGACCAGGGACTCTGCTCCTGAGGTGTAGTATGGGGATCCTGATAGTGTACCAGTGCTTGACTAGCAGGGTCCCTACCTGAGTTCCTGGACTTCAGCTGGTAATGGTGCCCTCTCACCTTCATATCCTGGATGCCATGTCTAAGAGTGCTTATGAGTTCATGGACACAATGGCAACATAATCTCTGACAAGATACATTCATGTGGCTACAAGTAGTGGTGGCTACCTCACACATAACATTCTGATTTTAACCTTTTCGCAATAAGTGGTCACTTTTTTTTTTTTTTGCCTTGGAGCAATTGTGTTGTGATCTGGATGTGGAAGACATAATACTTAGACCTCAGTCAGATCATTTCCTGGTTCAGATGAGATTAACTGGCAGCTGTGATGTCTGGAGAGCTAGGAGCCCCTTAAGATGATCTGCCTGGACATCTGATGGATCGTGATAGTTTCCAACAGACAACTGGGGAGTTCTCCTGTAATCTGGCAGGCAATTCTGTTGTGTGCTTGGTTGATCTCTGGTAAAAGCTGATGATATAAGCTCTTGACATGATTGCTTCCCAGGATTGCTTCTGTCTTTGTTGGCCATTCACAGGTGACTTTCAGGCTTACTGAGGAGCAGCAGAAGCAACACATGGACTACCAGTGGATGGAAGCAAAAATGAACTAACAAATTTTGTAAAAGCTCAAATTTGAGCCTGCATTATAGTTATTGAGTGGTCAAGCATCAATACCTCTTCATTGCTTTGTTGGGTGGTAGCCAATAAATCTTATTTAGGATACCTGACTCCTTTTGGTGAGCAGGTTGATCTCCCATTTAGCCTCTATGTCTGCTTTGCACAGCAGCTTGAAAATGAAATTGCTGAAATTCACTGAAGTCTTGACTGTTTGTTAACTGAGAGTCCTTTTGGCCTAATTCCAATGAAATGGAGCTCTCTGGCATGACTCTTGTAACATGCGGGCCAAGCTGCATTTGGATCTATAAGACTGGAAGGAGTATGACAAGCTGGATCTGGGAGGTAGTCAATGAAAGCCTCACTTAGAGAATGGTGATGCTAGCAGCCCTGACAGAGGCTGTGCTCTGCCTGTTCCAACTATATTTGACATATATTGCAATCTAAAACCTCCTCCCTTTTGGGGAAAGCTCTTGAGATGATGGGGAAGATCAGCTGCAGAGTCTGTGTAGCCTCTGTAAAGCCAGTTTGTTCTTCTGCCATGGTATTGTTCTAAATCAACCAGTCAACCAATTTCCCATTAAGATGTCTAACATACACCTTGGTTATATTCACAAACTGACAGGACAGAGATTTGAGGGGATACTTTTTATCACTTTTTAATGTAGTGCGACTGTGATAGTTCTGCTCCATTTTTATGAAATCTGAGCATGCAATCTGTGTAAATAAATTTGCCAGGATTGAAGACCACCATTTGGCATTTGCTTTCAGTAATTCTACAGGATAAAGTCTTCCCCAGGGCTTTTATTTGCTTCAGCTGCATATGTTTGGCAATCTTGGAAGGGAACGGCAGATCTCAACCTGCTAGATCTTTTGGGCAAAGCAATGGAGTATACCTGAACTTAGTGTTGTTATGGAATTGAGCCTCTCCACCCAGTATCTGATTTTTATTGGCCATGATAAAGCTCTTTTGAAGAACCAGCAGATATTTGACTAGGATTCACAAAATAATTTAAGTTCCATCCCCAAATATACAACCTCGGCATGTTAGGCATCCATTCTTAGTGGCCATGTATCTATCTCCTGTCAAACATAAAAAGAGCTTTTACATTAGCCACTTCAGCCCTCCTGGAACGGGGATTCATTGGGACACCCACCCAACAGCATCTTTGCTCCTGTCCACTGGGAGAAATTGAATCAATCACTCGCAATCTCCTCCATTGTCCTTTCTACTGAAATTGCTGCAAAGATTCAATTGTACCACTCTTAACTTCCAGATACTGCAAAACAGACTATTTCCATTACCTATAATTATTTATGATATGTTTAAGGAAGATATAGTCCAAAGCACTGGGAGAGCATAAAATTATCCAAATATAGTTAGTCCAACTGAGGTAAAAGTTTGCACTCTATGTTCTAAATATCACTATTCAAATATTGATATCAAACAATCCTTGCCTATAACTGATACAAAAATTATGAGATAGGATCACTTTATGTGGAATATTTTTGTACTCAGTACTTTTCAGAACTGTTATGTTTAAAATGAATACCGCATATTCATCTTTTCCTGTTGTTTAAACAAGTGTTTCTTGTTTAAAAAAGTGTGAACTGTGGGCCACAAGCCTCTATTTCTCCCTCTATCCATTTACAAGTATTTATGTAACTGCTAATGCTAAAATTGGTCTATGAAGTTCAGTGTGGAGGGCGGTGCAAATTTTTTTGCTGACAGAGAGATTGGTGTACAAAATAGCGCGTGTGGATGGAAGCAATAATTGTTTTAGATTCTCTTGGGCTAGAATTGAATTTGATAATTAAAAACAGAAGATGTTCCAATCAAATAACATTGAAACATAACATGGCATAATTTTTACCATCTGCACAGTTTCTAAGTTTTATTTCCAAACAGCCAAGTAAATTAAGTCTACAGTTTAACACAGAGTTAAGTGTATTCAAGGTTATTCACTAGGGAAAAAAAAAACTAATAATGTCATCCCATCTATGTTTACTGGGATGTAAGTCCTAGCATATTTAATGGGATTTTCTTCTTTGAGTGTAGATAGGATTGTAATCTGAATTATTTTGATAAAATGAAACATAACATCTTATAAATATCTATGGGGGTGGGAAAAGAAAAGTCTTATTTTAAAAATTGTTTTCCAACTCAGGTTTGTATCAATGAAAGGAGCTACAGAATCCACACATTATCCTTGAGTCCTTCTCTTAATATGTTGTCATATAGGAATAAATCTTCAGAACAAAAATTAAGCTATTTTCTGTTGCTGGGATGTCCAAATGACTCACAATGGTCAAGAAAACAAAAGCATGCTGGGTATTTTCCAAGTTTCACCATTAAAACATATTCACTAATTACATGGCACAAATAAAGGTTGTCTCAAAAAATGAATACTCTCATTGTGCAATTTAGGTTTTAAATCAAAGTTGACAAATAAGGCTGGGACATCACTCTATATGAACCATGGGGCACCTTTTGCATATATAAACACAAATTAGCATTTCATGGCAATCTGTTAATTTAATTAGGTGTTTTCAGGATTTATTTCTAGTATTACTTAAGCAGAACGCCCCCTGTTTCAGGCTTGTAGCTAAAGGTCACATAAGTGAATCTTGTTTTGCCAGGTGGATGTCTAACATATACAGGACTTTGATAAAAAACAGCTGCAGCTGCCTGATACCAGCTATGGCTGAACTGTGCAAACAAATATATCTTGGCCCCAAATACTTGCCACATCTGCCAACAATTAGTTATCTATCAGAACTGGAAAGCAACACAGAATAAACATGATCTGATTTCAGAATAAGCAAACAAACAAGGGTCTAGGCATCATTATTCATCAAGTGGAGGCAAAGTTACCCAATGTGTAGACTCAGGCTCAATCTGTCAACTGGCAAAGTTTATTGAGCAGTATTAGATAACAAAAGATCTAACAGTCTGAATACTTTGCAGATGTTCTGGGAGTGAAGAAACTGATCTGTGCCTGAGAATGATTTCTAAATAGCCAGTTGGATTCTTCAGGGATATCAGATATGAGTGTCATGCTACCTTCCGTATCACCTTAAGCATGCCTGCATCTCTGCTTAATCTTCTTCCCTTGTTCAGAATAAAATTTATATGAACTCTATAAAAGTAACACATTCCAGAGATTAGCAGGCTTCTGTCTCAGTGTAGGTTTTGACTCTGTGGTTCCTCAGCTTAATTGGGGAAGGCAGAAACCTGATAGTGCTCTATCTAGCTTAGTACTGCCTACACTGACTAGAAGCAGTTTTCCATGATTTTGTTCAGGGATTCTCCCTACCTATATGAAGCTTTTGGGAACTGAATCTGAAGTCCTTGGTATGGGGAGCACTGAAATGAAAATGACTTATGTTGTTTTTGGTCCAAGCATGGCTCTATGGGTTAGGATAGGACCTTTCCCTACACTAGCTCACTTCCTACTGAGACAGCAATAGGTTTTCTAAATCCTTCCATTTCACTTGCTTTGCCCACATGTTGGTTGCCCTGCAGCATGACTTACAAGCTTGGGAAGATAAGTTAATTAGCATTTAAAAAAAATTAAAGTCATCCTCATCAGTCACATCCAGCTCTTTCTCTTGTAGCCAGTTTCATAGGAAGGCCACAGTCTAACTAAGAGAGCTGCACTGAGATCACCCTTTATCTGTGCTTAACTCTGAAGCCATGAACTAATTGGCTACAAAAACAAGCAGGCAAGGTCAGAATGAGATGCGATTGTCAAAGTAATTGTGTCAACCTGGGACTTTCCCATTATAAAGTTCTCCTTTGAGGTGGTTCCTGTTGGATTTACATGTCTTCCAGCTTAAGTCTGAAACTAATTTTTAGAAGGAAAAGAAAAGAAAAATTGCTCAAAAGGTATGGCCAGTACAGTAAACAGAAAGCAAAATGAGTATTGATTTATATCTGGCCTATTATACCTGCTGCAGGAAATCAGAAAAGAACAAACAAGCCTCAACCAACATATTGTGCAACAAGTATACTGCATTTTACAGAATATTTGCCTTGGAATAAATGGTTTTGTCACATAGCATTAAGGTCTAATCCAGGAACTTATGGCTTTTGGTCCCCAAGGTCACATATTTTGGTTCCTAAGCTCTGTGGCTGAGAAGATTCCTACAAAGGCACCCCTTGAAGAAAGATCATAGCTCAATGCCAGAATACTTTATTTGCATGTGGAAGATTCCCGGTTCAGTCTGAGCATCTCTGGTAGGATTTTTCAACAACTGAAAGAGCAGATGAAATATATTGAGCTGAAGAACCAATGGTCTGACTTAGTGCTATAATAATAACACAAGCATTTTCTCTCTATCCCTTCCCCATCACAAAATAGGATCCTTTCAACTTCCCCATTTTTACTTGTAGGGGTTTCTGAAAAACACATTTTGAATCTTTAAATGGTAATATATTAATTATAAACCAATCCTTTCTATACTTCAGGCTCCTTGTTTCTTTTTTAAAAAGTAAAGACTTTCCCAAGGCAAACATTACTCCTGGTGGCTACCTACAGATGTCCACTTAGTCTTCTTGGCAATAGTTTCACCACTCTCTTTTCTGGGTTGTTTTCTCAACTTTCTGGTTTAGCCTAAAGCCCAGGGACTCCTTGATTGTCTCCCAACCAGGTATTAATAAAATCTGAACCTGGTTAGCTTTTTCAGCCAAGGTCAGCTAAGTGCTGACCTTGCTAGGGCTTTCTGTATGTGTCTGTACTGATTAGGGGACGGCTTGTTTCTCCAAATGCGAATCTAGAAACCGTTTTTGATTCAGCTGAAGACACCAGTCTTCAGATCCATGCTTTGCTGTACTCCAGAGAGTGCCATGGAAATCATGGTCCTGCAACAGGCTCATTTTGCTATTCTTTCTCTGGATGATCATGTATGATACCCAATGTATAAAATAAAGAAATTACAGTACCTGTCAAATAGGTGCTCAAAACAACTGTACTGGAGCAGGATATATTTTATTTTATTTATTTATTACATTTCCCACATTTGTATTAGCATGAGTTAAAGGCATTATTGTTGTTTAAAAGAGTCAGTATAAAAGCAAGTTATTACATATGATTCTTTCACTGTCACTTCAGAAATCTTAAAGCCAACTTTAGTTGTTGTTTTCCCTTCCATTCCTCATTTTAGACTTTTTATAACCCTCTTGAGCTGTCAGTTTTGTATTCATGACTAACATAAATATACAGAATTAAACATAACAAAGAACAAAAGGGCAAAATTATCCTTGTAGATCAACCTGCTGGTACTTAGCTTTGATAAGTCTTTTCTCACTCTGTGCACCAATCATTCCTTTTTGCCAACAATAAATACATGCATGCTGGGATTCTACAAAATGTTGTGCAGTTCATAGAATGGTGTTTTGACATATTTTAATCATTGTAAGCATGCTGTTCCTGATGTTCTGTTCCCTACTGAAGGATGTTTTCCCCTAGATTTTTCTGGGGCAATAAAACCTAAGGAATCAAACTAATCTAACCTTACTGGTTACAGAATGCCAAATGTCTGTTATGGGGAAATGTTCAATGAGAGAGGAGAATAGAATGGACTGTCCTCAGAGACATCATGGCTGAAGCACTCCACAATGCAACATTGTCAAAGTTATTTAATTGGATATACTTCCTTTGCTTCTTCTAACTGAGCTATCAGAGCTGATTCCATTACTGATTCTTTAGATAGGACTGCTCTAGACAATATGAGGCAGTAGATTCTGGAGAGTGTCATGAAAACCCAGCATAGAGCAGGAACATTCTATCAGAGCATTGACCTATAAAAAGAAAGTATAGATTGCTGAGTTCATTCATAGTATCTTTGAAGATATCCATTAGACTGCTTTCTGTTTTTGAGGTCTATAGTTACACAGGGCCAATATTTGTAGCTATCTGGCCTATCACAATCTTGCTTGACCCCTATGCATCTTGGCTCAGTCAAACTACCATGGGTAGTTAATTATGTAGATTTGTGAAGTGGCAAATGCATCTTTGCATAAGGGGGTGCTTCAACCCCCCTTGAAGGAGGAAGTGGCCCAGCCACTCCCTCAAGAAATGCTATGATATTGAGGATTTGGCTAACTACTACGCAATTACAAATATATATTTTTGGGGACAAGGTGCTTGAGAGGAGAGAGGGTTTGCAGCTGTCTGTTGACATTCTCAGAGGACACTGGCTCCTTTACACCAGGCTTCAGGCCTGGTTCTTTTGTTCTTCTGGTACTATTTTGAAATCTTTGATGAAAGCTTTGTCCATGGGTGGTTCTTGATTCAGGATTTGGGAAGTTCATCATCTGTTCTAATGAGGTTGCACTTCTTCAGAAAGAGCATGTACAGTTTCCAGCACTCCTAGAATCACCATTGTCATTGGATGCCCAAGTGACTAGGAATGCCTATTGCAAGCTTCAGCCAGTATACCAGTTATTCTGTGAGAACAAGTTTTGACATGATTGCAAGCTTAACAGCAGATAGGTCCAATAGTAAAATAAGAGAAATAACGGCTTATGCCCCCAAAAGAATGGCTTCTAGCACATTAGATGTGAAGGCAGAAGAAAGAGGTGTACGTATTTGAACACTGATTTCAATATAAATAGGTCTTGCATTTGGTACATAGCAATCTCTAGAATCCTTTCATAATGCCTTTATTAACTTTGTTATAATAAGGCTACATAACTCAGCCTTGGTGTCTTCAGAAGTCTTTTCTTGTAGTATGTCATGGCCCTGATCCCTTGCCAATAATCAGCACTTCTGATCCAGATTTTTTAGGAATAGATAGAAGGATTTTCTTGAGCAGCGATCCCAAGCAAACTAAAGACCTGAATGATCACAATTTCTAATTGTCAGCATAAATACATTCATTTTCCCCCTCCTCCCAAAAATTCCTTTCATCCAGTGGCGCCTATCATTTCACGCCTTTCCTGTTCGACTTGCCGGCACGCTGTTGGTCCAAGGTGCTGAATCACCATCGGCTCCTCTCCGTCTGCATGTCTGCTGGTTATTGCTGTTTATGGGTTGTTTAACAATCATTCTCCACTGACGCTATGTCAGAATAGCACCTTGCCGGGGCTATTCATGACACAGTATCTTTTAGTTGATAGAAAGAAGTCTTACATATATCTTTCCTGGACAAGGATGGTCTAGCTATGAGTGTTTAGATTCAACAGGACACATAATATAATATAACATAATATAAGGAAAATGTGTCATAAATAATTGGTTTATTATTAAAAATAATAATTAGGTTATATGGGCATAATGATGATATGTGTCCTACATGTACTGGTAAGCCTCTATAAAGTTTTAGAAAAGTCAGATTACATTATAAGGTATCATTAATTTACTTACTTCTAAGATGCCATTGTGGTACCCTGAGATAGCATTACATTAGTCTGTGCTATGGTGACCACTTCATTGTATCAGATTGCTAGAGGCCACTTGTGTTTACTGAACAGGATGAATTGATTAGAAAGAAAGAAAGAAAGAAAGAAAGAAAGAAAGAAAGAAAGAAAGAAAGAAAGAAAGAAAGAAAGAAAGAAAGAAGCTATAATACCCCCATCAGCTTGTTTTGATAGCAGGTCACAGATGTTTTACCATTTTAGACTTGTTGAATAGGCTCATTCAATGTGATTCACAGAGATGCTGAAAATCAGGTCAGGAAGAGAAAATGTCAAGATGTTTCAAATGCAAGACTGAATGGAAGTGCTGTTCCAAAGAGGGTCACTGACCTGTCTGTAGTATCAGATTCTGAAATGTTTTAGATGGCAGCTCTGGGAAGTATACAATAAACTTGTATATCCCACTGATGTCAGTGGGTGATACAGCCTTAGCAGCATTGGAAGGCTAAGTAATTAGTGACCTTTGTTTGCCCTGTCTTAGCTACAATAAATAGTGGCTACTGTTGTTTAATTTTACTAACTTTGTATGTTATTTACAAAGCTGTTTCTTTTCATCTTTGCAGAAGCATAGCAATCTTACAGTCACTGTTTCCCACAAAATGAGAAAATAAATATAGTTTATATATTTAACAACTATATTTGTGCATATTCTGTAGACATTCAAAATACATAAATATAGAAATTCAAAATATATACATTAGAGGATAGGAGCCCATAGAATTGGGCATAACCCCTTTCTCCCTCACACACTTTTACCGTATATTTTGGATTGTATCAATACTGCAAAAGTGAGACAGGAAATCTAGCAGAATCTATTTGTATTGCCCTAGCAAATCTGTTGAATGTTTAGCTAATTCTCTGTCAAGCCTACTCATAAGGCTGATACAGTGACCTGGTAGCTTTTACAGCTCTCCTGAATGCTTTGGAAGACAAACATGGTATAAATGTTTCAAACAAACTCATTGGTTCCAAATATCTCAGGTGAAAGTTCCATCCGTAACTTATTCTGTGCTGAGAGCCAAGATAAAACAAAATTCTCATATTTGCGGATGATCCGACACGTTGCTAATATCTCTGTGCTGCTCAAACACGTACCTCAAATTAGAACACCTGAATGTGTAAAGGTGTCTGCTAGTATCATAAAGGTGTGATATAGACCAAAAGTGCATCTCTAATGGGTGAGGTGTTCCCTAACTAGAGTGCAACTGCTAAGCATTCTCTTAATATATAATTTCCTCTGACCAAGGATACATAGGTAAATTGTTAAGGGAAGAAGTGCTCCTTTAGATACTTTTCAGGAGCAGTTTAGATTTTCAGAGTTACGTTTCCTTGGACCACAAATGGATCAAAAAGCTTCAAATTCATTTTTATGGCCAGAAACCCCACATATAAAGTTTTAAAAACCTCTCTCTGGAAAGTAATCAGAACAGGGATGCTAGGGCCAAACTATCTCAGAAGAAGTCCAGAAATGGCCACATCTGGTGAAACATCTGAAGGTGGTGAAAAGGATCCTGTACAATCAGTTTACCAATAAGATCTAAGAATACCTCTCCCCATAACGCACTGCAGCTCCCAGATCCATAAACTGACTCTATAATGTTTCTATCTTGTCAGGATTCAACTTCATATTGCAGCCTTTTTTAAAAAGCTACAGTACTTTTTCCATCACAAGGTCTATCCACAAGGGGAGCACTTGACATTCAATTAACTTTCCATTTAGGCTCAAGGAAATTAGCCCCATCAATAAACAGCCAATAAGATCTAACCAGCTGTTCTGTAACAATAATGTCACTGCTTGGAGAGGTCCAGATAGATTCTGAATTCATGTCTATCCAGGAGACGTCCATACGGAACCACTTACCCCTCCCTTCCCATTTGACAATGCCTCCTGTCACATAGTGTTGTTCCCTAGTTGGAATATCAAATAAATGGTTAGGAAGGATGAAGTAGGGAAAAATGTAAATTAAGCACTGGCAGTTCATTTTCGCAGCTTTTATTCATATTCATCATTATGCATAAAACTCCTGTCAGAGCTGCTTTGTGAGTCATGGATTCCATGAATTTACATGGTGCATGACCTCTGACACCTGGGCATTTATCTGGTTAGATGAGCTGGCAGCATGATAGCTTTAGAGTCAGCATTTAGTTCTGATGTGTGATTCTGGTGATCTCTCTAAAATAGCAGACAAGATTAAAGCATTTAAACCCACATAAAATGACCACTTTCAGTTCCTTCAGCTTCAGTCAACTATGCAGGCCCCTGGAGACAGACCCTGAGCTCCCATAGAGGCACCACTCTTGCTTGCTTGGCATAGTGAAAAACTGCAACATTTAACAAGGGGAGATTCCAATGGTTCCTGACCGTCTTTCCAAACAACAGTGCCATGTTCCCAGTGGCCATTGAACTTGTTGGGTGATATTTGGACAGAATTCTTTATTGAAACTAAAATTCATATATTGGAATTCAGAATTTCAAAAATATTGCATCAGAGAAGAATTATTGTGTATATTCTCTTCTGATTCACGTACTCTTTTTGTCCCAAATATTGAAGGAGAACATCTATAGGAATAGTAGAAATTATATTAATTTTTGATAAGATTTCCTGCAAAGAAAAAAAGCCTTAATTCTATATTGCTACATTATTTTATCACTGAATTCTGCTGAAGATACTGCAGAATGGGCACTTATGCAAAGAGGACATATTACCAAAAAAGGGAAGGGAGATATGTGTAACTTTATCCGTGTTAAGATAGATAAATAATATATAGATTTATTGTACTTTAATCACAAGGAGTAATTTAATACTAATTGGATACCCATCCCTGTAGTGGCAACCTGTGACCTCAAGATGTTATTGCACAGTACAACTCCCATCATCTCTATATATTGGCCATAGAGGAACCAATGGTAATTAAACTTGAACACCATTTGGAGGAGTACATGTTGCCCATCTCTGATTTAAATATAAATATTATATAACCCACCATAACAATGAAGATGTGACCATGTGATCTGTATTCCTGCTTGCAATCATAATGTTAACTGTTGATGTGCTGATTCAAGATTTCTGCTCTGCTGGTTTCTTATATGTCTTTACCTTTTAACCTCACATGGACTATGGAGTCCTTCATATAAAGGATTTCTTCAAATACAGGTCAGCACTCTGATTGGCTTTCTGATCAGAGTTTTCCATAAATGGCACTTCAAAATTGTACATGTTTTGTGGGCAAAGAACATGGGGGGAGTCTGGAATTTCTCTGGGATTGTTCCCAACCCTACAGGCTTTTAAGAAGGCAGTTAAGACCTTGCTGTTGCCCTGGGCCTTGGGGTCAGGATGAGTTTAATCCCCAATTGATGATTTCAGTTCTGATCACCATTTTACTATTTTGGTATGTTCTAATGCAATATGTTATTTTTGACTGTGGTTTTCTCTTCATAGTGTGTGTGTGTGTGTGTGTTACCATTTTGCATTTTCTATAATGCCTTGGACCCTAATAGGGCAAACTATATTCAGGGAGGGAGTTAGAGGCTGCCACAAAATTTGTTTGGAAAATATTTGGAAAAAGCACAGCAAAGTGCTCTCTTTTACTTAAACAGAATAAACATCCAGAAATTTCTTCAAAAATGTATCTTCTGAGAAATTTCAGCTCTGCTTCAAATAGAGGACTTTCAGGTAGGAGACATAGCCACTTGATCAGCCCAGCTATTTAGCACTGTCTTCCTGTCAGTAGTATAAAAATGCAATTTTACTCTCAAATTGTAGCAAAGCATTCATTAGAGTAGACTTATTCTTAACATTTGTACAATGTTCAAAGTCTTTCACAGATATTTTTTAGGATTACAATAAGCTCATGAGGTATCATCCTTATCAGTGGCTTGTTAAGGCCACCTAGTGAGCTGGAGGCATAGGCAAGATTAGAATCATGATCCATGGCTTATGGTTTTAGGTGTTATGCTGTACAACTCTCTCAAATAAAATAGCCTGGGATAAAAGTTCCCTAGGACCTATTTCACTAAATTTTATTGATACTCCTGCTTATTGTCTTCTCTCAAATGTTATCCGGTCAAGTAAAAAACTGCATTTTAATTTGATTTTTATTTACTACCAGTTAATTTGCTTAAGAAGTTGCAAGCAGAATACCATGTGCTTTTAGATCAAGCTCACTTAGCTTCTTTGCTTAAAGCATCTCATGGCCTGTCTAGAAGCTACTTTCTCAAGCTCCTTCTGATAAATCTCTACCTCTTCTACAAGTGGGAGTACTGAAGTCATGCTCTACCTAAAGGAGCAGGTCTGTGATTTTGGGGTCCTTCTGGACTCATGTTCTTCCTTGAATAGCAGGTGGAGGCTATGGCCAAGAGGCCTTTGCCCAGCTTAGGCTGGTGTTCCAGTTAAGGCCCTACTTCAGTCAGGAAATCTTAACAATGGTAACTCCTGGCCTTATTACCATATAGTTGGACTTTGTGTGGACTGCTTTTGGAGACAACTCAGAACCTACAGCAGGTACAGAATGCAACATCCAGACAGCTAGCAGATGAAATCTACTATTACTAAACAACATTTATTTTATGGTTGCTGTACTAGTTGACAGTAAGTTCTGGTCTCAATTCAAAGTGCTATACAACCATATATGGCATGGCATCAGGTTACATTAGGATGTAGTTCTGCTTATCTTGCCAGACACCTAGAGGGGCTTTTCTTATATTCTAACTCTGCAGGAGGTCAGAGGGCTGCACACTTCTCTATAGACACTGTCTCCAGAGTTGCACTTGGACCCTTCAGCAAACAGGTTTTTGAGGCCTTGAAAAACCTAATTTTAGATGGGCATTTATAACCTAATGGATGACCATCAGATGACCATTTTAGTTGCATTTTTAGTATGGCAGCAATTTTGGCTCAAGCAATGATAGTTTTACTACAGTGAGAAGTGTACTCCTGACAGTGGCTTACCCGATGATGCTGTTCTGGTAGAATCACATCTGCCAGGGGAATGAATTCTTGCTTTTCCAATCTGCTCTGTAGCATTTTGAGATCTCTCTTCAGCATGGCTGAATCATACACCGGAGTGAGATGGAGAGTTGGATAAAAATGAGAAGGCCCATTTCTCAGACAGAAGCCACCTCACAAAGCGTTAGCTGTAATGCTACATATTGTTCATATTGTTTTGTTGGATCCTTAACTCTGAGCCTTCTCCACCCCTGAAATGTATTAAAATACCAGTTTCCCCATTAACACTGCTTTCTTCAAGCCTATTTACTTTATGCCTCTGAGCTCAGGGCTACCACAATATTTAATCAATTTATGATGGATTTGTGCTTTATCAAGCCCTGGTAAAAGACAGTCATACAATTCCTCCATCTAACCATCAAATGCAGACTGAATCAGATCTTACATGCCATTAGTTCCAAGCAGGAATTGATCTCATGAGTTGTACAATGAAACCGTATCATGTGGGCAGCTATATAAATATAGGTAGTAAAAAAGGCATGAAAAATGCTAAGGCAGAAGTGGGGAGATATCCCAAGAAAGAAGTACCATTTACCCTAGGGTAGCATTTCTGCATCACAATTGTCACCAATATTGAACTTCTTTGTTCTGGACCTACCCCTAGAATTAGCATTCGCCACTACTGAGCTTCTCAGAACCCATAATGAAACAGAGAGTTTTGCCCAGGGACTAGTCCAAAATGTTAAGATGGAGGCTGCAGCAACACATTTGATGCCTTGCTGTATTTTTAAATGCATCACTCATACATGGCATGCAAAAAAGGGGCAAAGCTTTGATCATGTGCTTACAGCCACCACTTTGACATTTTTGATCCCATTGGTTTTGTCTGCTTTTTAAAAAATCCTTGTTGGAATACCCTTTAAGATCCAGATGTGAATGCCAAGTTTACTTTTCTGTCTTTGTATTCTGTCTTGTATTCTCAAGCAGATGAGCAGAAGAAAATGGGCAATTGGAATGTTTGATTAACACCACAGAGTACAAAGTCTATGTACAGGTAATGTTATTACTCATTTACTTTCAGGTCATTTCTGAAGGACAGAAAGGCACTCTAATAAGAAAGACATGAAATAGGATGATTATCTTATTGAGCAGATAACATTTATTATATGACCACGTCTCCTTTTTATTGAAGAGCAAGTGTTTCAAACAATATTATCTAAGATGAAAGCTAATCACATCCAGTGGTTCTAGCAGTGCCCAGCAACTTGCCAAAAAGAACCAGACCCCATTTTAAAATGATAATTGTAGTTTAAAAAAACTGGAGGGCGACGGAAGCTTCTGATCATGTAATGAACAATTACTGATAAGTCAGATGATATTTAAAACTAACTACTAGCATTTGAAAGAGGTCACTGTAAGAAATTTTCCTAGGTTCCTCTATTTCCTTATTCCAACTGTCATTTAATGAATACTGGACTAGATAAAGATTCAAATTGGGTTTAAAAATGGAATGTCTTAGGTGTTTTTAATTTTTACAAGTGACGATTCTCTATCCCTGTATAATGATAACTTGAAATTTATGTATGTATGTATGTATTTATTAGATTTATATCCTGCCTTTCATTCAGGAGCTCAAAATGGAGTACATGGTGCTCCCAATTCCTTTTCTCTGCAAAAACTCAGTGAGGTAGGATGATCTAAGAAAGAATAACTGGTCCAAAATCACCCAGTGACCTTCCTTGGCTGAAGATGGATTGGTCTCCATTCCTAGTCAAACACTCACCATGTGTGCAGGATCATTATATTGGTCAGGTTTATGTATTGTTTAGGATAAAAAAAGTCTTTCCTTAAAAAATATCTTACTTCATCACTTAGAAAATGAAGATGCTAATGCTAAGTGTACTTGCTTAAATGAACATTCCAAATGTGCTTAGAATCAGGGCCTTCATCAATTCTCTGGATGTCTTTTGGGCATGTTTCATTCATGCCAATTTAGTTAATTCAGTAGTCAGTGATTTTGTTAGTAAGCTATGGAATGGGAACATTCTGATGTCATGTTCACTGTTTCAATGTGCACTGTACATCGTAACGTTTCACAAGCCATGGTGCTGATGCGCGTTTCTGTTGGGAGGGAGCTGCTGTGAAACCTTGTGCCAAGCTCTGTATCTATGTTCATTTCAACGGAATGTGTTTGGGTTATGTGCTCTGCTCAAGGTCTTGTCCCACGGACCATCAGAAGCTATTAGGAGCACCTGGGATTGTGAGCCTGGGAAGATTCTACGGGGGGAGGGATCTCGTTTGTACCGAGGGTTTTTTAGTTTGCATTTGGCATGCTTTTTCCATTCTCAGCTTTCTTTGTGATCCTGCATACTATTCTTTAATAAATCAGATATCTTTACGATCCTGTTTATGAGTCTGATGGTGTTTTAGAATAGGCAATCCTTACATAAAGCTGAGAATCACCAAAGTTGTACTGTTAGCTCCTACCAAGATTACTTTCTTGTGAGGGAAAACAGTTAACGATGGCCAAATCCAAACCCATAACTGGGAGACTTGAGGAGCCGACTAGCTTGATGCCTGAGTCAACAGTCAGGAGCGAAGAACTGAGCCTCACCCCAGAACCTTCAGGTTCACAGCAGCATTCAAGTTCCAGCCCTGAGGGAGAGGAATCCAAAGATGGGAGAGCACCAGAGCAACCGGCACCCAGCGAATCGCCTGCAGAGTTGATCACCTGGGATGAAATGGGAGAACCCCAGCCAGGGACATCCCAGGCGTCCTGGAAGTATTGGTTCCCGCTGGCCCCAAACGTAGAATCTACCACGGTGTCAGAAGGGAGACAGCCTAACGCACGAGGGAGGGAGGAATCTCAAACCCCTGAAAGGCTAAGAGTGGTAGAGGCCAAATTAGAATCAATGGAGTACATGCTAAAAGCCCTGTCTCTGTCATGGGGGGCGGGCAGCTGAGGCGCGAAGGAGATTCCAGCTCCACGCAATCATCCTCCATCCCCTCACCCGGACCACTGGCGGAGCGGGGCCGGAGCCGGAGCCGGGATGAATCTCCACCCCGCAGAGCTCATCCATCAGTGTCCCCACCCCGAGACAGGAGAACTACTGTAACCTGGGGCCCAACCACTCAAGCAGCCGCTAATTCAGCTCTAACAGGAGCAGGGGTGAAAGACTTTTCTGTCAGGTTTGACGGGGATCCAACTAAGTTGTCTTTCTTCCTCACTAATGCTAAAAGTTATATGAAACAGTTTGGACCCTGCTTCCCTTCCGAAGAGGCTAAAATAACTGCCATTGCCACCAAGCTGAAGTGACGAGTGGCTGATTGGTATGTTCAATTAAGTGAAGCTAGCTCCTCTGAGCTTGAGGATTTTGAGGAATTCATGTGGGCGTTAAAGCTGCATTTTCAGGATCCCCTAGCCAAGGCAAGGGCTAAAAAAGCATTGAAGGATCTTATCCAGGGCCAACTGTCTGTAGCTGATTATGCCCTGGAGTTTAAGGCTGTAGCTGGGAAAATCCCCGACTGGTCTCAGTCAACCTTAATAGAATGATTTAAAGAGAGACTCAACAGGGACGTCCTGCAGTGGGCGTTGTGTAGAGATGACCCAGAGACATTGTATGAATGGATCTGGCTGGCTGGCAAGCTGAGCATGCCCAGCATACCTACATGCAAACCAAATGACCTGAAAAGCAACCAGCCACCATGAGGGAACCCAGAAGTGCCGCAACTGCTACCCGGCCAGGCTATAGAGCCTGGGAAGAGGAGAGAGATTGGCGCTATGCGAAGGGTCAGTGTCTCCGATGCGGAAAGGAAGGGCACCGAGCAGTTGATTGCCCAAAAGCCAAGGCTGGAGACCGAGTGGGCAAACTGCTGGCCAAATCGCCACCCTCATCACGGTGGATGACGGCAGCCAAGGGGGCGGCCGACGCTGAAGAAGTACCCTACTTCTCGGGAGAGGCTGAAGACGACTCTAAGGAGCCGGCGGGAAATGCCAGCCACCTGCCACTAAAAGCGCCTGTGGGCAGGTGGAGGACGATGGGTGCGAAGATGCTATGGTGAGTGCTGACTGTCCCACTCTAGCAGTAAAAGTGAAATTGGTCTCCCGCACAAAGACTACAGAGGTCTGGGCTTTAGTTGACTCTGGGTGTTCCAGGTGTCTGATTCACCCTGATCTGGTTGCTGCTTTGGACCTGCCTAGCTTTCCCCTCCAGCAGCCTTTGATCTTCACACAGTTGGATGGTTCAATGGCAGGGGGGGGCAGCGACCCATTTCACTGGAACTGTTGCAATGCAAACGGGCAGCCACCGTGAGACTTTAAAATTTATAGTAGCACCCGTTGGCAACCCCTTAGTAATTCTGGGAATTCCCTGGTTGACTTATCGAAGCCCCCATATAAATTGGGAACACAGAACTCTGACTTTTAAGGATGGGTTTTACCAAGCCCCTGCTGTGGAGAGGGCTTCAAGAGTGGAGGTTGGAAGGGCTGCAATTGCCACACCACACCCTAGTTTGGCACGTTTAGAGGGCTTGCCCAATCAATACCAAGATTTTGCAGATGTTTTTGGAGAAATGGAAGCAGATCAGCTACCCCCTCATCGGAAAACTGATTGTGCCATAGAGTTGGTTCCTAACACTCAATTGCCCAAGCCAAAAATTTATCCAATGACTCAGAAGGAGCTTGGGGCATTACGGGACTTTATCGACAAAAATCTGTCAAGGGGGTTTATTGAACCTGCAAATTTCCCAGTTGGGGCCCCTGTGCTATTCCGGGAAAAGAAAGATGGCATGCTTTGACTCTGTACGGACTATCGGGGGTTAAATTCCATCTCGATCTGCAACAAATATCCTCTACCACTAATGAAAGACATGTTAGCCCATTTGTCAAAGGGCAAGATTTTCTCCAAGCTCGACCTTCGTGAAGCCTATTTTTGCATCCGCATATGAGCTGGAGATGAGTGGAAAACTGCTTTTAATTGCCCATTGGGTTCATTTCAGTACAAAGTCCTCCCTTTTGGGTTAGCAGGGGTACCCGGAGTCTTCATGCAATTGATTTGAAGTATTACATGATCATTTGTTTAAAGGGGTCCTGGTTTATTTGGGCAATGTGCTCATTTACACTGAATCCGAGGAGGAACTCGAACGCCTTCTCAAACAGGTGTTAAGTAAGCTTAGAAATGCCAAGCTTTATGCCAAGCTTTCCAAATGAGAATTTCACAAAACCCAACTTGACTATCTAGGCTATAGGGTATCTGACAAAGGCATTGAGATGGACCCTGAAAAAATTCAGGCGATTTTAAGTTGGGAATGTCCCCACACCCGGAGGCAACTGCAAAGTTTCCTAGGGTTCAGTAATTATTATTGGCAGTTTATCCAGGGATTTGTTGAGATTGCTTTGCCCCTTACTGACTTGCTATGTACCAAGGGTTTGGGAGAGACACGCAAGGTGAAAAACCCTGGGGCATTGCTGAATTGGACACCTGAATGCCAGGCGGCATTCGAGAAGTTAAAAGCCCTCTTCACTGCTGAGCCTATTTTACAGCATCCTGATCCTGAACGCCCCTTTGTGGTCCAAGTTGATGCTTCTGACTCCTCAGTTGGGGCTATATTGTTACAGAGGGATTCTGACAATCACTTAAAACCCTGCACTTATTTGTCTAGAAAATTTTATGAAACTGAACGCTGGTGGCATGTTTGGGAAAAAGAGGTTTTTGCTGTAAAAGCCACTTTGGAAGCCTGGCGTCACCTCCTGGAAGGTGCTAAATGCCCTTTCGAGGTTTGGACTGATCACAGGAATTTGGAAGCCCTCCGCACCCCCCGGCATCTCAGTCCTAAACAAATTTGCTGGGCTCAATTTTTCAGTCATTTTAATTTCCAGTTAACATTTATTCCAGGAAAGAAAAACTTTCTGGCCGATGCTTTGTCACGTTTACCTCAGGACCTTGACCAAGTGGCAGATGTGGTTGGGACTGTTCTCACTGAACCACAACTGGGCTTGGTTGCCGTCACTTGGAGCCAGACCCGTGCGCAGGCATCCCCACCCCCAGCCCAGTCTGGGAAGCGGAAAGTGCAAGTTCCTTGTCAGTTACAGAAGGACTTTCTCCAGGCACTGAAATCTGACACTTGGTTGCTAGCTAATAGAGACAATGTTTCTTTTGAAGACGGTCTAGCATGGGTGGAACACCGCCTTTATGTGCCTGAAACTTTGAGGGCTGATGTTTTGCAGTGTTCCCATGATGACACGCTTGCTGGACACTTTGGTTTTGTAAAAACCTTGCATTTGGTTCACCGTCAATTTTGGTGACCAACTTTAAGGCGTGATGTAAAGGACTATGTTGCTTCCTGTCCTGTTTGTGCCATGTCAAAGCGAAAAGGGGCTAAACCACAGGGGCTTCTGCAGTCAGTGGCCATCCCATCCCATCCCTGGGATGAGATTTCTATGGATTTTATTGTGGACTTACCTCCCAGTCAGAAGAAAATGGTCATTTGGGTTGTAAAAGATTTTTTCTCCAAACAAGCCCATTTCATTCCATGTGCATCCATCCCATTGGCCCCGCAATTGACCCACCTTTTTCTCATCCACATCTACTGTCTACATGGTAGCCCCTCCCATTTGGTCACCGACTGCAGGACACAGTTCACTTCCCAGTTTTGGAAATCATTTTTAAAATTGATTGGCACCAAACAGGCACCGTCCACATCATCGCATCCTGAGACTGACGGATCTATGGAGGTTTTGAACTCTGCCCTTGAACACTTCCTTAGAGCATACATAAACTACCATCAGGACAATTGGGTGGACTTGCTGCCTTTTGCTGAAGTGGCTTACAACAATGCTGTCCATCAAAGCACCGGACAAACCCCTTTTCGTGTGGTTTCTGGTCACGATTTTGTTCCCATCCCTGAGCTGCCATAAACCCCTCCCCAAGTGTGTTCTGCTTCTGACTGGGCTGGTAAGCTGGCTGATTCCTGGCTGGTGATTAAACAGGCTTTGGCTGATGCCCAGGCTGCTTACAAGTTTCAAACCGACAAACGTTGTTCTTTGCAACACGATTTCAAAATTGGGGATCAGGTTTATCTTTCTACCAAATTCATCAAGTCCCCACAGCCCTCGAAAAAGCTTGCTCCCAAGTTCATTGGTCCTTTCCCTATTGTTGGTCTTATCAATCCAGTTACTGTTAAGTTGGACCTGCCTCACAATTTGAAACACTTGCACCCTGTTTTCCATTGCAGCCTGCTCAAGCCTGTCCACCACTCTTCCCGCTGGCATCCCCAACCTCCTCCTCCTGCTCCGATCATGATTGATGGGGAACAGCACTTTGAAGTCAAGGAGGTCGTTGATTCTCGCAAGCTTCGGGGCACCCTCCAGTGCCTGATCCGCTGGAAACACTTTCCTCATCCTGAATGGGTGCCTGCTCGCCACGTTAATGCTCCTGATTTAGTTAACCATTTCCATTTGGCTTACCCATTGAAACCTTCTGCTTAATGGTTTTTTTTGGGGGGGGGCAGTATGCCATGTTCACTGTTTCAATGTGCACTGTACATCATAACGTTTCACAAGCCATGGTGCTGATGCGCGTTTCTGTTGGGAGGGAGCTGCTGTGAAACCTTGTGCCAAGCTCTGTATCTATGTTCATTTCAATGGAATGTGTTTGGGTTATGTGCTCTGCTCAAGGTCTTTTCCCGTGGACCATCAGAAGCCATTAGGAGCACCTGGGATTGTGAGCCTGGGAAGATTCTATGGGGGGAGGGATCTCGTTTGTACCGCGGGTTTTTTAGTTTGCATTTGGCATGCTTTTTCCATTCTCAGCTTTCTTTGTGATCCTGCATACTATTCTTTAATAAATCAGATATCTTTATGATCCTGTTTATGAATCTGATGGTGTTTTAGAATAGGCAATCCTTACATCTGAAATGAAATGGATTAAAAGAGTGACAGTCATCTTATAGAAATCTTGGACTCTAACTTAGGTTTGTTATTTTGTATTTATATGCATCATTTGTGTTTCCTCTCTGAGCCAAAACAACCTCCCAGCTGTGCCTTAGAGATGGGGTTGAATATGAGGGTTTAAAAGGTGTTTTTTTTCCCTTGAGTCATGTGCAAATCTTGGGAATACTTTCTGGGGGCTAAATTAGGTGTGACACAGTACAACTAAACTTCACTTCAATTGTTTTGAATTCCTACTACTGAAACTACCTGATGCTTTTCTCTAAAAAATTGTTTTTTAGCAATCATTCACCCTGCTAGACTTAATTCCAGTCAAAAGAACAGCAAGAGCAACAACAACAGTAACAACAACAAATGGTTAACAAAACATATGGGTTTAAGGGAGAATACTTGAGCACGAGGAGGTTCCTTCTCCCTTTCCCAATGCTGAACTATCAAATTCCTCCTAACAAACTCCTTTACTACTTTGTCATTGACAAATTCTATCGAATTGGAGTCTTAAGTTATCAAAAAAGCTACATATTGCTTTGGCCTCTTGGTCACATGTACTGGTCTTCTGAGTATCAAGCAGGACAGAGGACTACATTTTACTCTGCAGAATGATATATGGCAACAGTGGGCAACCTGTGGTTGTCCCCAAGATGAACCACAGCTTCTGTCATCTCTGGGCATTGGCTATGGTTTGTGGGGACTTTATTGATATATGAGAACCATAAGAATTGTAGAGAGTAAGGAAGATGACCTTGACAGAGATAGGCCAGATCTGCTACCAAGGCAACAAGGAGAAAAACATGGCTTAAGACCAAAACAAGCAGAAAGTATGTGATAGTGGCTCAGACAGACACCTCCCTAATTCATATGTGTATAAGATGAGGAGACATAGCACAGTCAGACTTGCAATATTCTGTTATTACAGCTACTCTCAATAAAAATGATCTTAGCCTTTCTGTGGAGTAGATTCTTGGTCTGATGTACCTGGTGGGGCTGACAAAAATGGTATCAGGTCTAGCTGCTAATGGTTGGAAGAGTTGGCCAGTTCTTTCAATGGTTTTTAAAACTAAGCTTTATTATTGAAAATCTTGGTCTACTTGAAATTTTGAAAAGATTTGGTCCCCCTTCCCTCATCCTTGACCACACAATATGATGTTGATAAGTCTATTATGTTGACTGCATGAAGCAAAAGTGGATAAGGGAAGATAACAGAGGTTGATAAAATCATAAACGGAAAAGAACATTAAGGGGAGGGGGGTTTACCTCTTCTAACAATGTTAGAATTCAGGATCATTCCTTAAAAATGGACAGATTCACAACCAGTAAAAAAATAATACTTTTTACGCAAAGAGTAGTACTGCAGCCAAGTAAAATAAATGGCCACAAACTGAAACAATTTTAAAAAGAAACAACAAATTCATGGAAGATTGGGCTATCAGTTACTACTAGCCTTGATTGCTGTTTGCATAGGCGGTGTCCCTTAAATGCAACATATAAGAGTGCTATCATCTTCCTATCCATGCTGGTAAGTCTGCGGTGGCTGCTGTGCAATATAGAATGCTGAACTACAGAGGTCACTGGTTGATCTAACAGAGCTCTTTTATCCCACCTCAGCAGCAAAACTATAGCTAGTTTCAAAATTATGCTGAAAATTAATTACCTTGTTGAACTTTGGATATTGGTTTCAGATGCTATGCTGGTATATGTATATAACTAAGACTGGAACACCTTGAATTGTCTAAAAGCAGTGAGGCATTGCTGAAGTGAAGGAGTTACATATGTAGGATAGAAATACAGCAGTAATCAATGAAAATTAAGTAAGAAAAAAGTAAGCATAGGTAAAGGATAGTAAAGTCAGAAAAATGTTAACAACACTGTAATAAAGATAATTTGTTTGCAAAACATCATTTGAAGGACTATGGTATTTTTTTTGAAAATGAAAAATATGGAACCTCCCCCCCCCCGCCCCATTAGAGATTAGACCAAAAATAACACAAGAAATGTGCAAATTTGCAAGATCTTCAAAACTCTTCACCAGGAAGTGTAATGATATGGGAGAAAGACCTTGAGAAATGGGGCGAAGAGATGCTGCCTAGGGAATTGTCAGATAAGAGAGTGCATAGCCCACAGCTGCATAATGGGAAAAGAAAGAGGCTCAGAAGGGAGCCTTCCTAACTTCTCAGGCTGTAAAGGAGATGCACTTTCAGACTTGCAAGATTCTGTTAATGTAGCTTTACAATAAGGTAGAATTAGCTCATCTGGTTGTATTTCCTGTCTGATCTACCTGGGAAGGCTGACAGGAAGTGAACAAAGCAGAGAGGTTGAGGACAAAGGTGGCTGATTCTGAAGTGGTGAGGTTTGTCTTTCATATAGTCTTAAGATGTGATGTGAGCACAAGGTAGAAGAAATACTGAAGACTTGATTTCTCATTTGCTTGAATTTTGTTTGTTATTTTCAGAGTGATGTGCTCGTTTGTTACAGCTCTGTCAGTTTTGCATCCAGTGAAATAGAGTTGTCTACCCTGATGTAGCCAACTGACTTTGCCATCTCAAATATTCTGCATTTTTTCAACAGGAATGCCAGTCCCCTTTAGCTTGAAAGGTTACACAGCCTGTCAACCAAGAGCCAGACTGGAATTGCCAGCCAATCAAATTAGAGAATACTTAAAAGGTCAAAGAAGTACAGCACACTAACATAATTCACAGGCTATATGAGGCATTAAAATCCTAATACCCCATTCTCGTAACAAAGGTTGTAATGAGAATGAGAAATGGCAAAACACGACTTTATTCCCATGATGATTCTTGGAAGAATGTTAAGGGGGGGAGCTATAAACTTAACCCATTCTTGTTCCTATAACAGTATCTTTATATATGAATATGTATCAAAGTAGCATGATGAACATAAAATTAACCAGAGTGCTAGATAGGATTATAGCTTTCTACTTTGCACCAGGTAATTAATACTTATTTGGTATAAATTACTCAGCTTATTTTATTATATATTTGTTCTGATCTTGTTTACCAGGCAGTGTCAGGTACTATATTTTCATTCACAATTCAGGTTGTTTATTATATTGAGGTGAAGTGTTTTTCATCTTCTGCATGGATTTCATCCCAGGTGCTGCTGAGGTATTTTTTTCTTCCACACTCCAACACACTAACCCTACTCAAAAGTGCAGATCTAAGACATTTTTGTGGAGTGTCATTTCTTCAGCAAAAATCTTGCTTTTTATAAGCTTCTAATCACTAGATCATTCTCACTACTAAAGTACCTTTATTGTTGCTTCTTGATGTTATTCTAAGAGAAACTAATCTTTTGGGGTGAAAAGAATCCCTTTTAGTTTATAAATCTTGCCACCATGAATAAATATTGCATTATGTTGCTGAACAGAAAGAAAAGAAAAAGAGCGGGGAAAAAACTACCCCAGTTTTAACCATTTTTCTTCATTACTTCTTTTCTGGGTGAAACACTCATCAAGGAGACAAAATAAGGACTGATATAACCTGGAGACATTTGGTTAACTTCTTTTGGAATGAAATATAAAATGTTAACTCATTTCACTGAAATTAGAAAGGGGCAAAACAGTCTCCGCATATTCCCTCATTGAGAATCTCTCATATCTCAGCCTGCATATAAAAGACAATCCAGAGACATCTTTGAAGGTTCTCTTTCAAAGCATCTCTACTTCCCTGAGCGTCTGGGGACTTCTGTTATTAATTGAAGTTAATTTTCTAGGATATCAGTTTGCCATGCACGTGGGAAAGATTGATAGCCTCTTCAATTCTCAAGAGTGTTGAAAATGACACTGTTCCATCACCGGGTGCCTTCGCTTTTATCATCACAAATCAAATTATAAACATCAGGGCAACCTTGCTGAAATCTGGTTTCGGGAGATTTCCATAAGATTAATTAGGTGGCCAAAGCAAAGATGGTAAAATATAAGGTGGGGGTGGTGGGAAGGAGGAGGAGGAGGAGGAGGAGGAGGATACTGTGAAGGGGGAAGGGAGGCCAAGGAAAGCCATTCATTTCTCACAGAATGGGAAAGTCGATTCAACAATGGGTAATTAGCGTGGGCCATGGATTCTCAAAGGCACTGAGGACACTGGACTCTTTCTCTCACTCTGATGTTTAGTGCTGTATTGTGGACCCCTCATTTAATTAGGGCACTTTGATACCCAGAGGAGCTCCAAGCTCCAGGGCACGCTAAACAGAGACTGACACCAGCAAAGATTCTGTCTCCTTCCACTCTAATTAGAGATACAATGAGTGGCAAAGACAATGTTTTACTCCAAGATTTTTTTCGGCAGATACCTCTGGCAGGAAACAATCGTTTATTCTGTGTCTATATTGGTATTCAGATTAAATTGTTAGCCTGCAAAAGATGAGCTGAGGGTACATATCTATTAAAAATGCTTAGCAGGGTTCAGAAATGATGAAACAATTCCTGGTTGTTCCTTTTAAAAGATATATAAAAAGGTATACTCCCCTTTGGATTATTTACCACATTGCTCAGTTATTTCGATGGCAAATGACTGGAAAAAGAACAATGGACACAGCAACAATTTTAACACATCAATCTCTTTCCCAACTTGAATTTAATAATTTCTGCTTTTTATAACATTGTTTTGATCGTTTTGTTCATTTCATCTCTCCACAGAAAAATAGCAAAAATCAATAAACAGTTCCAAAAACTTTCTTTATCCATACGGTATTTGCATTTTAAATGCCAATTATCTCACAGGTTTATGATTTTGGCTGTGTCCCAAAGGAACCTCCCAGGAACAAGAAGGGTGGATTTTGGCACTGGGTATGTAATTTTTATTTATGAAAGGAAGTACAGTATCTGTGGTTGTCTCCAAATGCATGTTGTATCTGAGGATATAGACTTCTGCCTAAGTTGGGATAGTTTTTTGATTGCCATTTCCAGGTCAACTTAAGAGAAAAACTATCATGGACATATATCATCCTCACACATCAGGAGAAAATACTCTCATATGATTCAAGGTGGATGATGAGAGCTGTCTGCTGATTACATTAACAGATGTTTCCATCGCTCTTCAAGTCTTGAGCTCTTACACATATTTTCATTTACTTGCTCTGTTATTAGCATCTCCCTTTGCACCTTTTGCTTTTTGGGCTCATGATATTCTTTGTGGTCCCACCTTACATATGAAGGTATAGTGTTTCAATTTCAATGGCGTGTTTCCAAGTCCTTCTTGTACTTCTGCAGCGTAACCAATAAAACTTTTTTTTGCAAATTGGAATGAACTACCAAACTAGCAATACAGATCATTTGTGCAGGAAAATATGATTCATTTCTTTTTCTTTTCCTTTCTTTCTTCTAAAAAATATTCCTCCAGAACCCAAAGTTTCCAAGTGCAAGTTAAAATGTACATATTTACACTGTTACTTTTGATGGACAGTTCTGTGCTGATTTGGAGAATATAAATGTCCCAGGGGAAGCAGCATATTGGAAATTAATCTCTGTATACACAAAATACTTGCATATTCTGTTTCATCATTATTTTGAAAAACATTTGGCCCTAATTTTTTTTAAAAATCAGCATTTTTACATATTTATTTTACTGTATGATTGCTCCAGATTCAGGTTTAATTGTGTATATATTTAAAAATAAATTAGAGGAAGCCTAAAATAAGTAAATTAGAAACAAAATAAGAGTTCACCAGCAACTGCAAAAAATAGAACAGTTTTTGTAAGTCACTAAATAAAATTAAGACCAACAAATCTAAGCTGCATTCATACAAGCAGAATTGCAGTGATTCTGTGTCAAGGAAAGTGTATATCACTTTTATCATGCTTTATTAAAGTAGCCAAGTTTCAAGTATGGGGCATCAGACAATTAATAACCTAATATGGTTATTAGATTCAGAATGATTTTTAAAAAATGAGTATGTAACTTGCTTCAATAGCATGTTGATGTTGTTGTTTATTCGTTTAGTCGCTTCCAACTCTTCGACCAGCCCATGCCAGAGCTTCCTGTCGGTTGTCAACACCCCCAGCTCCCCCAGGGATGAGTCCGTCACCTCTAGAATATCATCCATCCACCTTGCCCTTGGTCGGCCCCTCTTCCTTTTGCCCTCCACTCTCCTTAGCATCAGCATCTTCTCCAGGGTGTCCTGTCTTCTCATTATGTGGCCAAAGTATTTCAGTTTTGCCTTTAATATCATTCCCTCAAGTGAGCAGTCTGGCTTAATTTCCTGGAGGATGGACTGGCTGGATCTTCTTGCAGTCCAAGGTACTCTCAGAATTTTCCTCCAACACCACAGTTCAAAAGCATCGATCTTCCTTCTCTCAGCCTTCCTTATGGTCCAGCTCTCGCAGCCATGTTACTACAGGAAACACCATTGCTTTAACTATGTGGACCTTTGTTGTCAGCAGCATGTTAATGTACTCTACTGAATCAGTTATGCTTTTCCTGGAGAAGGAAAAAAATCTGGTCTGGGGGTATCTGTGTGTGGGGGTATCAAATGGTCAAAATACAGCCATGACTATGCAATCAAACTCAGACATTTTTTATGTTCATTGCAGGCATGGCACACATTAAAAAGGAACAGAGCTTCAACTGTGCAGTGGCAACTACGATCTTGACTTTCTGTCCCTCTCTTCTTTCCCATGGATGCCCCTGGTCTTGTCATTGTCATTCACATTCTAGCAATGCCAGTACATGCTTTCCTCCTTAAGACTGGCCAGAAATCATAATTGGTTTAAAATGTAGCAGCCAAGGCATCCTGGTCTATGGATTGTGTCTCACCTGTTAAGGAACAGCTACACAGACTTCTATTATGAGCCCAAGCACAATTTTAAAAAGGCCAAGTTTCCCCTGGTCCTGGCTTCCACCTGCTGTATAAGCAGGAGTCAAAATCCAGTTATAAACCATCTCCTTCAAGAGAGTGTGCAGCTTAATCAGTCAAGGGCTTTTAGACTCTTGTCTAACCACACCTACTGTGGTGGCTACCATGTCTTTCTGGTTAGTGTGTGTGTATCCTTTAAGAACATGTTGTCACCATACACTGAGATCTGATGTTGTACTGATGTCACTTCTGTTATCTGTTATTTATTACTAAATATACTATCTTAGACATTGTGGAAAGTATTATATTCTACCTCTTATTTATTCAAAACACAAGTTGATCAGGAACAACTATAATGTTGAGCTCTTCCATACAGCAGTTTTAAGTTGCTGGTTTCCTGGGCTGAAGCTAGCTGGAGGTGAAGAATTTTCAACGATGCCTGGGTGTCCAGGGAATTTTAGGGAGTTGAAATCCATACATCTAATGGGTGGCTAGGTTAGGGAAGGCTGCTGCACATTAGGAAGAAGATGCACCACATTTCTGCTCAATTGTTTGTTTATAAAGAAGCAGAAAAAAGGCTGATGCAACTCTATTAACATAAATGTGTACAAATCAGCAATGGTACTTCTCATTAAAACAAGGTAATTGTTTTGCTCCAGCCTACAACCCTATTACTTCAGAATGGTGTTTCAGCCAAGTACTAACCAGATCTAATTCTGCTTAGATTTTCAAGATCAGCCAAAGTGAACCAGGTGATGCCTTGACTCGTAGTGACTATATGAACACAACCATGCAACTTTTTTTGCAACAGTGCAGAAGAGACTTGACTTTTTTTTTTCTTCCATAATATTTTTGAATTGCTAAAGGTAAAGGTAAAGGTTTCCCTTGACGTAAAGTCCAGTCGAATCCGACTCTAGGGGGCGGTGCTCATCTCCGTTTCTAAGCCTTGGAGCCGGCGTTGTCATAGACACTTCCGGGTCATGTGGCCAGCATGACGACTCGGAACGCCGTTACCTTCCCGCTGAAGCGGTACCTATTGATCTACTCACATTTGCATGTTTTCGAACTGCTAGGTGAGCAGGAGCTGGGATTAACAACGGGAGCTCACCCCGCCGCGCGGTTTCGAACCGCCGACCTTCCGATCGACAGCTCAGCGGTTTAACCCGCAGCGCCACCACGTCCCTACATTTGAATTGCTAGACTAGCCTATAACCTATAGTACCAATGTTCACTAGTTTAGCCTTGATATTCCCTACTATCCAAGCACTAACCAGGTCTGATCTTGCTTAACTATCAAACCTGTACAAGATTGGCCAGGTCTGCCATCTGCATTACAACATATTATTTAAATAGTATTAGGCTCATAGGCTTGTCATACCTTTCAGTCTCATAAATGGTACAGTGAAAAGAAATCAGCCAGGATTTCACTAGCTTCTAGGTCCTGCTCTTTAATCTAGTTCATCTGCAGCTCACCTAGAGCAGGAAAAGGACAAAAGAAACATTTGGAGAGGGAATGGCCAGGAAACCTATTCTGTATTTTATGGTCTGTTTGTGAGGTGCACATCTATCCAAATCTGAAATAGTCCTTCAAGCAAGTTAATCTGCTGGCTAAGGATACAGAAATGTCCACAGTTGGTGTGGTAAGAAGCATTGATGGGAGAAGGAATCAATAGCAATGTCTGAAAACAGAATATAGGAATAGTTTCCTATACCTGTACTTATTGTTCCCTTCTCTGTTTATCAACACATTCTTTAGCCTTCTTTGTGCTCCCTTTGCTTAGACATTCAGTGATACTTCTGCATTCTAATAGTAATTTATTCCATAGACTCCTAACCCCTTTTGTGCAAAATAGTTTTGCTTTAGCTTCCTTCCTTTTCTCTCTCTCTCTTTCCCCCTCCCCCTAAGTCCTTGTTGCCATCTTTCAATTTTTCAGATCACTTCTTTTAAATTATCTAGTCTTAAGTGTGTAAGGAGCTTGCTTGGATCAATTTTATCAATCCTCTTCATAATTCTTAAAACTTCAATGGGGTTACATAAAGTCTGTCTTCTCCCTCAAGAATAAAATCAACTTCTCCGGTCTTTCTTTCTAACTTAAATTGTTGAGCTATGGTATCATTTGTATAATTGCTGAACACAGCTCCCCTGAAGAGCAATTAAACCTTTTCAAGGATGTGGGTACAGGACTATATAAAATTGCTCATGGAAACAACCTAAAAAGAGAGAGAGAGGAAAAAAGAAAATTACCTTAAATGGAAATAATGCAATGACTTTGATTTGTATAAGAATTTCTACAGCGTATTAATGCTTAGCTTCTATTGCAAATGGAGCTCAACTGTCCAATAAAATATAACATATTTCATGCGTGCAAATAGCTAAAATTAAGGGTAGCTACTCTTTGGTCATGAGAGATGACAGCTTGAAGAAAAGGCCAAACTGTGGGTTGAATAAAAGAATTGGCTATTTAAATGGCAAGTTAAATGTGACAGAATAAGGGCTAAGAGATCCTCTCGGACCTTCTGAAGGTTCATGGCAATGCTGAAGGGAGGCTTGAGAGCTGTTGGTCCTCACTTTCCCAAGTAGAAAAGATACATAGTAGAAAACTGGTTCAGCATTCGGAGCCCTGAATGGTTCAATGCTCTCTCCCATGACTCTGTAACATGCAGATGAATCATGACGCCTTCCAAAAGCATGTCCAACCTATGTTTTCCCCACTCTAACTGCTGATTATCCCTATACCTCAATATAAAATTGAAACTATCAGGCTAGTTTAAGCTATTTATACTTTTTCAGTTGCCCAGAAATATCCTATGCCATGTAGCAGAGCCTGGATCAATTAATGGATGAATCTTGCCAATATGGAAATGAGCACGTTTCAGACAGAAAAGTGTATCCATACTTAAGTTAGACTCACTAAAAACAGTGAAAATTCTGAAGCTTCTCACATTACATATGAACGTTGCTACACATAAAGCTACCTTGCATGAACAGTCTTTCTGCGTCAGGCATGAGAATGAGCATGGCTGAAGATAATAGCTTTCAGAAAAGTAGTAATTGCCACTCTGCCCTCCGTTGTCTATTAAAATTGAATGTCTTTGCAAAGCACATCAATGGTTTCCTTATCCAGTAGGCAATGATGATTCAAAATAGTTTCTTGCAAACAGTGAGATCAGTGATAGGAGGGTTAAGTTAACGCTACTTTGATATCAAAGAAGTGCTTAAATAATTACCACTTTTGTCTTCCTATTCAGTAGCTGTCTGCTCTGCCACATTGTTTTAAGAGACAACTGTTCTCCTCCCCCAGTTTCAAATCACTCTTGCTTATCTACAGGTTGCACATATCCATCCTACCTACATTTAGAAAACCATTAATTTACTCCCTAATCATCATCAGAAAGTCATTGCTTAAGTAGCAGTGCAAACATGAGAGTGCATTTTAATGCATGATTTTCCCCTCCCCTTGAGTAACATGCAATGGCTTTATCTTCCAAAGATGGTTTTCCTTTCTTTGATGTCACTTATATCTACCACTTGAAATGAAGCTTTCTAATAGTATCTCTGTGAGTATGCATGTATATGTGCCTATGTAGAAACACACACAAATGGAGGTTCTCATATCTTTCCCTTCAGTTTTAATTCTGCCAGACAAATCACTGTCTTTGATCAGACAAATTATTTGTGTAAGATATTCAGTTGGGTCTCCAAGTGTCATCATGTTCTTCCTCATTGTGATTTTTTTACTGTATATATCCTTTTATATGATCCATCCCTAAAAGTCTCATCAGTGGATATTCTGTCCTCCTGACTTCCCATACATTTCTAGTTATTTTCCTTTAGAGCCTGCTTGTTCCCAACATTCCCTTTCCCAAGATCTCTGAGCCTGAATGGTGTGCAGAGCTTTGAAAGGGCACTTTGGTAAAACTTTGATTAAAGCGGTCCTTTGAACTGCCAAAGCAGCCCATGTCAGAATGGAGTGGCTGCACCACTTTGCTCCAAACAACAAATGGAGCTAATGCATTTGGCTGGATACCAAAGTAGGGGTGATTACGATGTAAACTGGGTGAGACCACAATTTTATTGGGAGGGGGGAATGTCTTGAGTTTCTAGTGCGTGTGTGGAAGCCCTGTTCCTTGGGGTTAATAGAGAGGGATCATTGAGAGGGACATTGATTGTTATGAGTTACTATATTGTAGCAGAATAGAACCACTTTGCACTCTGCTAATATATTTTTATTTATTTATTTATTTATCATATTTTTATCACCGCCCATCTCCCTCACATGGGGGACCCTGGGCAATTTACAGTAAAAACAATTTAAAATTCAGTAAAATTATAAATAATACTAATATTTCAATAAATATAAAATACAATAAAATCCAAATAAGGGCAGATCAAATTCAGCCCATAAGGGATAAGGCTGGTCCCTGCAGGGCTAGGGAACTAACCAGCCCCAGGAATGGCTCTTCCTCTCCCCATTCCAAGCATGGCGACAAAACCAGGTTTTCAGCTGTTTTCTGAAGTCCAGAAGACAAAGGGCTAACTGCATTTCCAGGGGAAGGATGTTCCAAAGGGCAGGAGCTGCTGCAGAGAAGGCTCACCTCCTGGACCCTGCCAGATGGAGTTCTCTTGCAGACGGGGTCTGTAGTATGCTCTCTCTGCATGACCGGGTGGGATGGGTTGATGTGACGGGGATGAGACGGTGCCTTAGGTAACCAGGACCCATGCCATGTAGGGCTTTAAAGGCAATAACCAAAACCTTGAATTGGACCCGGAAGCAAACTGGCACCCAGTGCAGCTTGCAGAGCAGCAGAGTTATAATCTCTGATCTTGAAGCACCTAAAATCATCCGTGCAGCTGCATTTTGGACCAGCTGTAGCTTCCAGATACTCTTCAAGGGTAGCCCCACGTAGAGCGCATTACAGTAGTCTATATGGGAGATGAGAGGGAAATATATTTATATATTTATATCAATATATAGAAAGATAAAGTCTTCTTAGTTGAGTTTGATTCATTATGATTATGTTGATTCATGCATGCTGTTTTCTTGGCAATAAAATGTCAGTGGTTTGCCATTGGCTTCTGGAATTTTTTTTTATTTTTATTTCTCAGTCTAGCCTACAACCCTGACATTTTGGATTTCTCTCATCCAATAGTAACCAGATTAGATCCTGATGATGATGATGACGACGATGATGATGATGATGATTCAACCTCACATGGTATGATTTCCCCATGGCATAACAAAGAAGTAAAAGAAAGTAAAGATGGCATTGTGACTGCATGATTAAAGCCCTGTCCCTTTTTTACATGTGTTGCATGCATGATATACATTAAAGTTAGTGGCACTTTGATTGCACAGTCATGCCCACCATCTTGACTTTTATAAACCTCCCCTGAGGCCCCTAGACCCCCTAATATATGTTAGACTTTTTCAAACTACATTTCATTTTTAAATGTATACCATATATTTGTCTCCTCTGGAGCTTTGTCAGCTTTTCCACATGTTATTTAAAATTCTTATTTATGATTTTTTCTTAATCTGTTCAATCATGTCTGATTCACAGAGACTGCCTGGACAAGTCCCCGCAGTTTTCTTGGCAAGGTTTTTCAGAAGTGGTTTGCCACTGTCTACTTCCTAGGGCTGAGAGAGAGTGACTGGCCCAAGGTCACCCAGCTGGCTTTGTGCTTGAGGCGGGACTAGAACTCACAGTCTCCCAGTTTCTGGTCTGGTGCCTTAACCCCTACACCAAACTGGCTCTCTTCTTGAGTAATACTGGGATGTAATAACCTTTCCTCTCTTTTACTAGTCAGTTGTTACCAGGGATCAGTAATTCTGCCTATTTTGATTTTGTCATTTTGCTCATGATGCCCACTACAAATTCTGCTTTATCCTATGATATATTAGTTTGACAGGAAATGTTTACACAAACATTTGGGCACATTTTTGTGAACACAATGTAAGCATTTTTGGGCATGCTTTTCCTACTGGACAAACTTTTTGAAAAAAAAAATCCCACTGCAAGGAAACTTTTTATAGAATTTTATTGCATGTGTATATTTTGAGTTGTGAAATGCAACAACTTCAAATTGCAACATCCTGAGAATTGTAGACTGAGGTCTGCTTATGCCTTTTGGGTTCCCCTACATATATAACCTGTTGTGTTCATCTAAAAGTTTGGTGGGACCCAATTCTCCCTGATCCCAGTTGGTTCCTGTAATGCTAGGAAGTGAGAATGGGTTGTTTTTCCACCTCAGCAACGTCACCTTTTGTTTGTAGTCTTTTCCTTTTGTCTATAAATGTCAGTGGAATCCTTCCAGATTTATTAGAAGTAAAGACACTACTCTTCAGCAAAGGATCATTACCTTGTCGTGGTGCTGGAGCTTGAGCACCTCAATGATGCCATGAGCTAAACCGTGAAGGGTCACCCAAGACGGGAAGGTCATGACAGAGAGGTCAGACTAAATGCGATCCCTGGGGAAGGTAATGGCAATCCACCCCAGTATTCTTGCCGTGAAAACTAAATGGATCAGTACAACCAGAGATATGTCGGTATACCATCGGAAGATGAGACCCCCAGGTCAGAAGATGGTCAAAATGCTACTGGGGAGGAACAGAGGATGAGCTCAACTAGCCCCAGATGTGATGACACAGCTAGCTCAAAGCCGAAAGGATGGCTAGCGGCCGATGGTGCTGGTGGTGAACGGTGAATCCGATGTTCTAAGGATCAACACACCATTGGAACCTGGAATGTAAGATCTATGAGCCAGGGCAAATTGGATGCGGTTATTGGTGAGATGTCAAGATTAAAGATAGACATTCTGGGCGTCAGTGAACTGAAATGGACTGGAATGGGCCACTTCACATCAAATGACCACCAGATCTACTACTGTGGACAAGAGGACCACAGAAGAAATGGAGTAGCCTTCATAATTAATAGTAAAGTGGCTAAAGCAGTGCTTGGATACAACCCAAAAAATGACATAATGATCTCAATTCAAATTCAGGGCAAGCCATCTAACATCACAGTGATCCAAATATACGCCCCAACCACAAATGCTGAAGAAGCTGAAGTAGAGCAGTTCTATGAGGATCTGCAGCACCTACTGGACAACAGGCCTAAAAGAGATGTTATTTTCATCACAGGAGACTGGAATGCTAAGGTGGGCAGTCAAATGACACCTGGAATTACAGGTAGGCATGGCCTGGGAGAACGAAATGAAGCAGGGCATAGGCTGATAGACTTTTGCCAAGACAACAAACTCTGCATAACAAACACTCTCTTCCAACAACCTAAGAGACGGCTTTATACATGGACTTCACCAGATGGACAACACCGAAATCAGATTGACTACATCCTTTGCAGCCAAAGGTGGCGGACATCTGTACAGTCGGTAAAAACAAGGCCTGGAGCTGACTGTAGTTCAGATCACGAACTTCTTCTTGCACAATTTAGGATCAGACTAAAGATATTAGGGAAGACCCACAGATCAGCTAGATATGAGCTCACTAATATTCCTAAGGAATATGCAGTGGAGGTGAAGAACAGATTTAAGGGACTGGACTTAGTAGATAGGGTCCAGGAAGAACTCTGGACAGAAGTTGGCAGCATTGTTCAGGAGGCGGCAACAAAATACATCCCAAAGAAAGAGAAAACCAAGAAGGCAAAATGGCTGTCTGCTGAGACACTAGAAGTAGCCCAAGAAAGAAGGAAAGCAAAAGGCAACAGTGATAGGGAGAGATATGCCCAATTAAATGCAAAATTCCAGAGGTTAGCCAGAAGAGATAAGGAATTATTTTTAAACAAGCAATGCGTGGAAGTGGAAGAAGACAATAGAATAGGAAGGACAAGAGACCTCTTCCAGAAAATTAGAACATTGGAGGTAAATTCCAGGCAAAAATGGGTATGATCAAAAACAAAGATGGCAAGGACCTAACAGAAGAAGATCAAGGAAAGGTGGCAAGAATATACAGAAGACCTGTATAGGAAGGATAACAATATTGGGGATTGCTTTGACGGTGTGGTCAGTGAGCTAGAGCCAGACATCCTGAAGAGTGAAGTTGAGTGGGCCTTAAGAAGCATTGCTAATAACAAGGCAGCAGGAGACGACGGCATCCCAGCTGAACTGTTCAAAATCTTGCAAGATGATGCTGTCAAGGTAATGCATGCTATATGCCAGCAAATTTGGAAAACACAAGAATGGCCATCAGACTGGAAAAAATCAACTTATATCCCCATACCAAAAAAGGGAAACACTAAAGGATGTTCAAACTATCGAACAGTGGCACTCATTTCACATGCCAGTAAGGTAATGCTCAAGATCCTGCAAGGTAGACTTCAGCAATTCATGGAGCGAGAATTGCCAGATGTACAAGCTGGGTTTAGAAAAGGCAGAGGAACTAGGGACCAAATTGCCAATATCCGCTGGATAATGGAAAAAGCCAGGGAGTTTCAGAAAAACATCTATTTCTGTTTTATTGACTATTCTAAAGCCTTTGACTGTGTGGACCATAACAAATTGTGGCAAGTTCTTAGTGGTATGGGGATACCAAGTCATCTTGTCTGCCTCCTGAAGAATCTGTATAACGACCAAGTAGCAACAGTAAGAACAGACCATGGAACAACGGACTGGTTTAAGATTGGGAAAGGAGTACGGCAGGGCTGTATACTCTCACCCTACCTATTCAACTTGTATACAGAACACATCATGCGACAAGCTGGTCTTGAGGAATCCAAGGCTGGAGTTAAAATCTCTGGAAGAAACATTAACAATCTCAGATATGCAGATGATACCACTTTGATGGCTGAAAGTGAAGAGGAACTGAGGAGCCTTATGATGAAGGTGAAAGAAGAAAGTGCAAAAGCTGGTTTGCAGCTAAACCTCAAAAAAACCAAGATTATGGCAACCAGCTTGATTGATAACTGGCAAATAGAGGGAGAAAATGTAGAAGCAGTGAAAGACTTTGTATTCCTAGGTGCAAAGATTACTGCAGATGCTGACTGCAGTCAGGAAATCAGAAGACGCTTAATCCTTGGGAGAAGAGCAATGACAAATCTCGATAAAATAGTTAAGAGCAGAGACATCACACTGACAACAAAGGCCCGCATAGTTAAAGCAATGGTGTTCCCCGTAGTAACATATGGCTGCGAGAGCTGGACCATAAGGAAGGCTGAGCGAAGGAAGATCAATGCTTTTGAACTGTGGTGTTGGAGGAAAATTCTGAGAGTGCCTTGGACTGCAAGAAGATCCAACCAGTCCATCCTCCAGGAAATAAAGCCAGACTGCTCACTTGAGGGAATGATATTAAAGGCAAAACTGAAATACTTTGGCCACATAATGAGAAGACAGGACACCCTGGAGAAGATGCTGATGCTAGGGAGAGTGGAGGGCAAAAGGAAGAGGGGCCGACCAAGGGCAAGATGATGGATGATATTCTAGAGGTGACGGACCCGTCCCTGGGGGAGCTGGGGGTATTGACGACCGACAGGAAGCTCTGGTGTGGGCTGGTCCATGAAGTCACGAAGAGTCGGAAGCGACTAAATGAATAAACAACAAAAGACACTACTAAAGTATTGGAGCAAATCCATACCTTCTTCCTGCATGGTGACCCTGAGCATATTTTCTCAATTTCTTCACCTGCTATTTCAAGTGAAACCCTACATGAAAGTTAATTATATTCTAGTCCTAATCCTGAAAGGTAGTTATAACTAAGTTTCCTTGAAAGCAATGGAAGTTAAATTAAATAATGCTAATCTGTTCAATTTGGTTTTAATGATGTGTTAGTTGCTTTGGGCATGACCATATTACTTATAATTTAGAGCATTGTTTTAATTGTCCTTTGCCAGCATTCTCTGTTTCTTATATAAAGCCCATTGCTTCTTCAAGAATCATATTATTTGCACAGTGGGCAATACAATGCTAAAAGAATTTGGTGTCCAGTCCACTGAGCGATTCCCCATGGACATCCCTCTGAAAAGGTCTTACAAAGCAATTATTAATCTCAATAGAACTTGTAGAGGAGAATTTTCCAGTGGATCGGGCCCTTAGCTTTTATGATAACTTTTCATTTCCAGCTTTCTATTTGTAATTTGTGCATAAAGGATCCCCTTTTCACCCTATTGTTTTTGCTCTAAAAGCCACTTTATTCTTAATAAAAGGAACAATAAGTGCCAGTTGTAAAATAATTTGTCAATCACTTCCAGCACTTACAATTGTAAAACACCTTTCTTTGGACCTCTCAGAGTGCTTCAGAAAAGATAAAAACAAATAAAATAGAAGTACAATTATACTGAAGTGACAGAATTAAAATGATCAGTTTTATATCTTGGATTTTGTTGCTACTATTTGACAAGGGGAAATTGTTCGAATGAACTCCCTGGAAGGAGCCAAAGTGAACCACAGTCTGGCCTATTCTGAACACTGAAAGAGCTTTTCAGCAGGACCCTCATTAGGAACAAAGTTGAAGCTGAGCTGAAAACCACCTTTCCTCCCTACAGTTGAAGGTACTCAGTTCACTTCAAATTTAACCTCCCAGCTATTTTGCTGTTCCTTTACCCCAACCACCGTCACCCTTTAATGGACTTTTTTCCTTTCATTTTCTTTTGGATTTTTATTGAAAGAAGAGTAGTGTTCATAATTTCTAGGATTATATCTTTTAATGAAATATGAAAATGGGCTGGTACAATTTTAAATCAATAGTTAATTATGCAAAATAAATATTTGAGCCTTCCCAAAACTGGTACCTTCCCTGCTTTCCAGATCTGTTAGGTGTCACCTCCTATAGCTTCCAGCCAAGCTGGTCACAGATTGTAGGAGAAGTCCAACAAAATTGGAAGAAACCAAGTTAGGGAAGGCTGGACTACATGGATGCCCTTTACTGGATGGGGATGAGGCTTTCTACAAGCACTTGTTTCACTTCTTGTGACATATCATGTCCAGATTGCTTAGACTAAGGAAAAATAGAGAGTGAGTCATCTCTCCTAATTGACTGTGCATTAGGAGAGGTTGCCCCAGTTTGTTTATTTGTTTATTGCCCTTATATCCCACAGTCCAGAGATTCTTGGGATGCATAATATAGAAAAGTATTGAAAACATCAACAGAATAGTTAAAATAACAAATTGATTAACCGTCATAAAGCCCAAAGACAAGACAAGGAAACGATATGAGCAAAGTGAAATAGAACAACGAGAAAAAGCAAATGAACAGAAGATGTTACAGTGCATGAATGTCATAAAATGCACTGATTGGTGGATCTTAGGATTCCATGAAAACAAAATTAATCTCACAAACTTCATCTACATACTCAGTTCTTTTATTATTTCAATGTATGGTTATTACTAGCACATTCTTTCTGGGCAAGGCACTAATGCAGGTAATTACCACACAACTCCAGAGCATGGCACAGACACAACATTGGTTGTTCTTGTGGGACTTCCAGGAAGCAATGGTGGACTGAAAATGCTCTGCTTTCAGCAGAGCCAACAACTGCAGCAGAACAAGGAGCCAGCGAACAGATCGCTGCCTTGAAATACCTCTCCAGATAAAGGGGAGGACCTGGGATCGCCCACAAGCATTCCATATGGAGACTCCCTGTGAGGAGACTGTAAAACAGTGGTCTCTGGTGGGTTTTACAGCTCTGGGAGCCAACGAAAGTCAGCTTTGCCCAAGCTGCAGTTCAGAGCCTTCAAACGGACACTAGGTCCACACACCTCCTCTCTTAATCACTTCTGGAAACTGCTTGTTAACTGCTTTTTGGATTTTAAGAACCTTCAGAACAACAAGTTTCATCACACCAGGTGATTCTCCTTCAATCCTCAGTGAAAGAAGTTTCATGTAAGTTTAAAGACTTAAAAAAACATTTACTTTGAAATACACAGAAAAAGGGTAATTAAAATGTTGATTTTGGAAAGTTATAAACAGACTAAGGGGCCAGATGGATTTGCAAAAATATTTTGAAATTAATCATAAGAACTCTTCCTGTGGGTTGTTTAAAATCCTATTAAAAATATATGAAGATTTTGAATCTTTTTGTTGTATTTTCAGAGAAAGTGATAAGCTATGGTATTAATACTTGATCAAGGTTAAAATATATGTATTGTTGTTTCTAGTAGCTCTTAATGGATTTTTTTCTTCTTAATGGAGAAATGGTTTGTGCCATCCAGGTCAATATGGTATCAATGTCTCCTTAAAAGAGCATTGCCTGGCAAGATTCTTGCTCAAAAGACCATTAAAGCACTAACTGACTTTGGAACAGTCTCTAGTTTGCTATTTTTAGGAAAGCTGACTGGCCAAAGATTTCCAAACCTTCTTGGTTGAAGCTGATGATTTGATCCCATGATGGTCTCATTTTCGGCATGGATTCAGTAACTGCTTTAAGCATTCCAAGAGGTTATTTACACTGGGGAAAGACAGAGAAAACATGTCTCTCCATGCTTCTCCAAGATATCCCAATAACAGATTGAACAACAGTTTTGCCACACACAAATATCTAGTTTTGAATCATTTCCCTCCATAAATATGCGAACAAGTATAATGTTTTTGACTCATTTGTTTAATTGGGTTGTCTTTATCTAGTTTTAGAACTTGTGTGGAGAAGAGATCACGTTTTAGGCCATATTTGTGCAGAAATATTGAATTTCAAAAGGGTTCACAAACTTTTAAGCACCACTGTATATTTACCTTAATGCAAGGGTAGGTAACTCACAGCCCACATAACCCACAACCTCAACTCCAGTTTTGGAGGATGCAGCGTCCCTTCCTCCAACACCGCCTGGATTATATCACCAGTATTAAGTGGTATGGTAGTACAGTGTTTTCTCTCTTTCTCTTTTTCTTTAACAAAATAAGCCTCTGAAATGACACATTAAGCTGCTGGAAGGTTTACACACCTATTTTGAGTTTGCTAAAAGTCCAGAAATGTCAGTTCTGACCAGTATTTAGGTTCTTGCCCTCTGTATTCATCAGGGGCAAGCTCACAAAAAGATTGCATGCCTCCTCTTTTTAAGGGACAGCCATTTGTTTCTATCTTTTATTTTCACATTGCAATAGATCTGGAAATCTGTTTTGAGCATCAGAAATAGAAGAAAAAAATGCCGGAGGCAACTATAACCAACATTGTTTGATAATGTAGTGTTATGATTAACCCATTGCAACATTTCTTTTATGGAATGAGCTATAGACAATTCTTTATTTTTGTGGTTAAGAAAGTGGGCATAACAAATCTTACAGATCTGAGAAGGCAACTGGGCTTAGAAAGGTTCCCCAAACCAGCATCTAGAGAAGCAATATTTTAAAGCAGCAGTTCCCAACCTTTTTGGCACCAGAGACCGGTTTCGTGGAAGACAATTTTTCCACAGACTGGGGGTGGGGAGATGGTTTTGGGATGATTCAAGCACTTCCTCTTTTTCCCAACCTTTTATTCTTTTTTCTTTGCACCGTTTGGAGATAGTAGCCAATGGGCTTGCTTTCTCTGACAGGGGGCTGAGGCAGTAATGCGAGCAATGGGGAGCTGCTGTAAATACTCAGGCTGTAAATTCCCTTGCTTGCCCACCGCTCACCTCCTGCTGTGCGGCCTGGTTACTAACAGGCCATGGACTGGTACCAGTCTGCAGCCTGGGGGTTCAGGACCCCTGTTTTGAAGAATAAATCTCAAAGCTAGAAATCAGTCAAAGTTGGGTGGAGAAGATAATGATGTTGTGTCCTACATTATAGGTTTTATTTTGTTTGGAAATCTACTTTAGAATGTTTCAGCCAGGCAGCTTCTGTCACTTATCTACATATGAGCTAAAGCACAGTGCTAAATTGTCTCCCAAGTCAGCCCTATATTTCATTTCAGAAGAAAAAGAAAGTATGAACTTCTTGATGATTTTACAAAAACCTCCCATCTTTGCTCATGTTAGATGAAACTGAAGGAATTATCATAAGGAAACAATTCAATTGTCATTGTTAATAATACATGACAAATTGAGATTTTGGTCTGTCCAATAGGGATGCTCTATTTTATATTATTTATGGGTCTTTATTTAACAGTTGTCTTCTGTAATTTTAAGGGGCAACCGTTTCATATTATATGTAGTTCAACTCTGGGAAATGACTGGAAATTAGACTTTTGGCCTGTGCAAAGAATTTTCTGTTTTCTTTACCTTGTCCATCTCTCTGTATATCTGTCTTCCTGTTGATCTGTTTTGACAATTTGAAATATGATTCTCAGGCTTCATAATGCCAATTAAAGTGGGAAATGGATCCTACTCTGAAGATTATTTTTATGATAGTGAAATTTGGAGGCTATAAAAATCCCCAACTTTCAGCTACACACAGATATTTCAATAAGAAGCCATATTGTCTTGATATCTCAGATTCTGCCATTATTCCCCCTCCTTTTTGTAGGACAGAAATTAATAAATCAAATCATTTCAATTCAAATAAAGGGGAAAATAATTGATTTCAATTATTTGCAAAATTTAAACCAATTATAATACAAGAGGTAAAGACTAAAGATTTGCTTGAGTTAAGTTTGACCCCTGGTGACTATGGACTGTATTATCTTTTTATGATGTGTTTTTTAAAATTTCTATGTCTAGCCTATAGCCCTAGTATTTCTTGGTGGCCTCCCATCTATGAGGGTTGGACAAAAAGTAACACCTCCACTTCCATAATATTAGTTCAAATAGGATTATTTTAATGAATGAAAAAATAATCCTTGAAATTAGTTCTTTTTTTACCTGTATTTACTTCTTCACATTACTATCACCAATCACTACTGATGGTGATGGGCAAGCTACATAAAGCCACCTTCTGCTAATGATGAATAAGCTACTTAAAGCCATCAAGGAAGAACCCATGTTTTGTCTTTTCAGCTTGATTGTGACAGTCCTTTCCATCTCTTCATTTGAGTCAAACAGATGCCCATGAAGGTATCCCATAGATTTTGGAAAAATGTGGAAGTCACATGGTGCCAAGTCTGGAATGTATGGTATATGTGTAAGATTGTGAGATCCACGTAATTTTGCAATTGCCTTCACAATAATGTGACCCACACCTTTCTATGAAACTAAACTTGACAGCAGATTCCTTTTGATTAATCTGCTGATTGTCTTTAATCAGTTCATCAAGCTTTCTCATATGAAACTCATTGGTTGCTAGTCATCCACTTTATCACATAAATCAGCTCTTTTCAGTTGACCGTCTTTAAATTTTTTGGCCCAGCGATGCACAGTACTCATTTCAACACAGTCATCACCACAAGCAGTCTGCATTTGACAATGAATTTAACTGGAGGGATCTTCTTCAGGGTCAAAAATTCAATCATGGTGTATTGCTTAAAACACACTGATGAATATTCAGTGCAGGCTTCCATTTCACAAACAATAGCAACACAATCGTTTTTCACAGCAACTTCATGTCAACTGAAATGAAAGAACAGATGCTAAAGAACATATCAGAGCTTCTAGTACATCATTACTGCCATCTGTTAATATCTTATAATACTTGAGGCATTATAATTCAACCCTTCATTCAACTCTTATAAAAACCAAGCAAGTTTGATCCTACTTAGTTTTTTGGGAGATCTGCCAAGGTTGCTATATTTGCTGTGACTTGCAATTTTAGTTGGAAAATTGACAAATTGGGATTTTTTTTAAGTGCCATGAAACCTCCATTTAACAGACTGATTCAAGGGAAAACATATTCACTATTTGGAACTGTCCATTAAATGTCACTGTGGTAATCTATGGCAATTGTGTAATAATGCACCATATGATGTAAGTTGACATTAAAGATGTAATCTGCATATTTTCTGACATCACACAAAAGATACAAGTTACATCATTTCTCTCATTTGTGTAATGACATGATTACGCAAAGGGAATAAAGTTCTTCAGAAGTCTGGTCTGTCACACATGAAGTCTGTTATATTGAGATCTGATAAATCAAAACTTCCCTTGTATTTTAATATGTAAATTTATGCCATTCCAGTCCACCTTTTTCCCACTTTATGCCCACCAATTGCATCAGACAACAGTCCCCAAATTCCTCATCAGGAGGGTTATAGGAGTTGTGGAGATGTCAGGTTGGGAAAGCCACTCTAACCTATCTTTCTTATTATTAAAACATCATTTTAAAATAAACGACATAAATATGAACTGATCTGAGAGGCCAGAAATACAAACAAAGAAGCCTTGTCAGGCTGCATGCTACTTGCCACCATGGGGCTTCCTTCATTCTGTTAAGTGTAGAGTAATGGTTCAAGTGCTGGGTTGAAGTTAGGGGAGATCTGAATTAAGAACTGCTTTCACCTTGAAAAAAGGGAATACTGAAAAAGAGCTGTTTATATAATAAACTGCAAGTGCTTCATTAAATCAGCTATGGTTCCTGGCCATTTCACAATAAAAGCCACAGATATTTGCAAAGGGATGGGGGAAAATGGCAATACAGGTAGTATTGATGTAAGTTTGGCACAGTCATGTGATGTTTCACTTAACAACAGAGTTGCCAGTCCCAACTGTGGTCAGTAACTAAGGACTACCTGTACATGTGTTGACATGAACATGCAAATGACAAGCCTTATATACATATACATAATGTTTCCAAAGCTTATGACCAAAACTCTCTGCAAATTAATGCAGTGTTTGCAGTATGAAATCAGACATCTTTGACACTAAATAAGTGTTTTGTTATAAAACTGTAGGACATGGAACAATGGATTTAAATATACCAAGATAGATTCTGATTGAATGTTAGAATAAACTTCCTAATGGTTAAAGCAGTTCAACAGTTGAATTATTACCCAGAGAGGTAATGGTCTCGCCCTCCCTGGATGTGTTCATGGGGTGGCTAGACTGCCATTTGGCAAGGATGCTTTAATATGAATTCTTGCATTGCGTGGGGGGTTAGACTTCATGGCCTAAACAGCCCAACACTATTTTTCTATGAAATCACAAGTCTTTGCTAGCTAAACCTGTGTTGGTCATATGAAGTCAAAAGTCTCTGACGCTTAACAAATCTGTTTCACTCAAGAAAAAAGAGCAACCCTAATGCACTGTACACTGCAGCAGGGGAGAGGGGGGGAATCTTGATATTTTTGACCACCCCACCATGGATTACAAGTTTGTTTATTTATTTATTTATTTATTTATTTTTCAAATTTCCATCACTGCCCATCTCCCCCAAAGAGGGGACTCTAAGTAAACTAAGATAACTAAGTTATCTTACCTTGTGGCTGATAGCAGCTTTATTTATATTCTTGCTGACCACTCCCTTTCCCTGCCCCCAAACCTGTATGGAAGCAGCAGGGCAACACTTATTCCCAGAGATTATAGCTGGAAAGCACCACCTTTTTCTCTTGAATGTCATGTATGTTCCTCACAAAGTTGGCCATTGTACTCCTCCACTGTATTCTACCACTGCTCCAGCCTGAAATTTCACAACAGCCATTTCAGGATGAATGGTCTTCCCACTTGGATGGTGCTGGCTAGAGCAAAGATGTGTATTCAGGGAAATCTGGTGTCCCCCAGTTCAAGTCCATTTTTTAGCCATGGATGCTTCCTGGGTGACTCTAGAAAAGTCTCTTTTCCTCTCAGCTCAATCAATCCCAAAGGGTTGTTGTGAGGAGAAACTGGAGGAAGGATTACCATGACCTCTGCCTTGTGCTCCTGAGGGAGCTATCAAATAATCTTAAAAACAGTCCCATCTTTTTCTAAATAGAAGGGATGCTTAATTTAGTTCTGCCATATTGCTGCCCCTCACTCCAAATCTCATATTAATGCATGTGGAGAATTTATTTTTGCATGCAGAAAGAGTAAGCACGATCAATATACAATACTTCAATCTACAGACTTATCTTGCTGGATCCAGACATTGAACAACGTGACCCATACAAGTTGTATATGTGGGGATGGCAAAATCCCAGTCTAAATTCCTTCTCAATACAGGGAGAGATACCAGCTAGATTTCTGCTATAACAGATTTGTTTCTAAGTAAATACCAGTAGTATAAACAAGTTCAGTCATGAATGTCAAGGAACAGCTAATCCTGATCTGGTGTTTTTTAATGTCTAAATTTCAGCCAAAGCAAAATAAAATCATTATCCTTGAAATATACCATAAAAGAGCTTGAATCATATTTTTGTAAAACAAACTAATATCAAATACAGTCAAAACCACTTCACCTCTTAGTGGTTAGCAGTGAAAAAAGAGAACACTCAGGATTTCCTGCAAAGCTTGGGAAAAATTCTCCAACATAAAGGCTGCCATGTTTTTACATCCTCTAGTCACTTTCAGTCAAAGCATTTACTGTTCTTTGCTTCTGACATTCACAGCATTGGGACTCCAGATCCCAGCATTATATTATTTCACATAATCATAGCCCATCGGAGAAATTTTGAAAGACTTCAAGCTGACTTTGTCATTTTGAAACAAAATCCAGAGACACCGATACTTCTTCTAGGCCAAGCTGGAAGAAAGAAACATTTTCATCATGGCACAGATTTTTCAGCCATAAAGGGCAGCTGACAGCTGCGTAGTCTTATTTCAAGACCTTCTATTTAATGACTTGTTCATAATTTGGGGGATTTTCACTAAGAAAGCCAAACTTAAGGAACACTTTAATGTACCACTTCATATTTAGGGAATATGCACCCATATTAATGAGATTATTTTTCTGGAAAAAGGATCTCATTCTTAATGAGATTATCTTTCTGAAAAAGGATCTCAAGTGCCCACCTCACTTTTTTTCTAAAGAAATGTAGCAATCTTCAGGTCCTGTAAATAAAGCAAGCCAAAGCACTCTTTTTTTTATTTTTAAGCTCTCAACCTTCAAAATTTCTAGCAGATTCTCATGGGACCTTACAATCAGGAATACACAACTTTTTAGAGGGGAAGGGCCATACTGGTTGTTGTTGTTGTTTTTGTATTTTTTTTCTGCAGCCATGAGTCATTACAGGTAGGGCAGTAAAATTGTTGCAGAAACATAGAGTGAGAAGGGACCATGGTGCCCACAGAATCTATCCTTCTGCTGAGTGCAGGATCCCAAATTAAGGCATCCAGATAGCTGACCTACCAGATAGACTTTTAAGTGATGTGTCTATTTTATCTGTTGCATTTTAGATACTTTTATTGCAATTTGTGTTCTTTTAGGGATAGTTAGCAGTCATCATAAGTTCAGGTTATATAGTAAATGTCTGTATGAATATGTACATACTTATATGCATTCATATATACAGTGAATGGTGTGAATGAATTGATTTGTATCAGACACAGAGTCCCAGTTCTACCATTGAGTTTAAATATGTGACTGTACATTATCCGCCTATATGCCGGGAAAAGATCTGTACAATTTTCTCTGAGTACTGAAGATGAAATTAAATATTGGGCTGTTTGAACTGGGTGCCTATTTTAAAGAAATGACTTGCTGCCCTAGATGAAGTGGCATTGCGCTCTGCAAGGGAGGCACAAAGTCATGCATTTGCATTTTGTCTGAGCAGCTTCTGATCCTGTGTCCAGTAGTGAGAAGTGCTATATACATAGAATCGTACATGATATTTCTTTTCAAAGTGATTCAGTAGTAGAGTTGACTGGTCCATCTCTTTCATGGCATTAAGCTGTGACTATTGCACTCTTTTTGTCCATGAACCACATGGAACCTGATGTTGTGCTATGCAGGCCTAAAAAGAAGATTCTCCAGTTACTTCCTTGAGGTAGAAGAAAAATGAGCATCTCAGGAACATATCTTGATTTCTTCTATCACTATTCTTTGTAATCTGGCAAATTTATCTGAGGAGCAAAGGATATAAACCAAAACATCTCTAATTGTTTAGTAATGGTAGTCGATTCCCTGACAGAATCACCTCATCTTTTCTATTAAGAGGCATTATAGTGTGCAGATAATCTCTGTGGAATAATGCAGTAGTGCAGAGGGGCAATAAATCAAATGATAAATTGAGTGTAACATCGATTATGCTAGCTATGCATAGAAATATATACATTTGATGGTCATTATGACATCTCAGGTGTTCAAGACAAAGGGTGAAAAATACATCTCAAATGCTGTGTATGGGAAAACTTGACAATGATCTGCAGTTTGTGTCTAGCATTAAATTCTATAAAGCTGTCATTGTTTTCCACACTGAAAGCTTGATTCTAAATGGAAAGGTCATTATCATTATTAAGTTTTATAAGAAAATCAGTGCAGGTAAGGGTATCTATTTAATAACTGAGACATCATGAATGTCAATGTTAACATACTTTGCTGTGTGCTAATAACTCTTTAAGTGTACCCTTGACTTGAATTGAAAGCAGTACTGGAAATTTTATATTACCTGAACTGCTGGTAGCATTTAAGCGTACTTCTATAATAGCTATGTAAAAAGAGAGTGACTTTACACAACTTTGGCTTCATGGAGGGCAGCACTAGAAGCCTGGACTAAACATTTTGTCTTTTTCACACCAGTTTTGGCCCAGTTGTACTTTAGCTCAGCCAGTACTTATATTTAGTGGATATTTAAGTTTTACCTTGGTAAATTGTCCTTGCTACAAAATGCCTGTGTCTATGAGAGCAATAAAATGAAGGCTTCAGTAATCAAAATAAGTGCCTAGCATGGCTACGATATTTTCATCATTGAACAAATATAACTTCTTGACATTTCCAGGGAGGAAATGGTGTGAACCACCCTTAAAATATGCATTTATTCAGACCCCCCTAAAACTTTTGTAATTTTTGCATTCTATGATTTTCTAATTCCAATCCAGTGATAACTTGTTTCTTTTTCTATTATATATTTAAATTAAAAATAAGGATATGTAGTTTCTATTAATGAGTTTTGTGGGGGTCTTTTAGTATTATGTCCCTAGGCGACTTCCTTACTCAGCATGAAGTCTTCAGAAGAGGTGCTTGTGCACCTGATTAATTCATAAATGGTGTTGAGGACTGCATATTTGCACAATCCTTGTTAAATCATAGAAATCTGCTATTTCTCTGTAGGATGCATTGCAAATTGTGATGCTCACATCTTACACCTAATCAAACTATTCTGTATCAGCCCCAAATTTCCTAAGTATTCTCATTTATGTGACATCCTTCTCAGGGGCTGGAAAGTCAAGGTCCATCAGTAACATTTATAACAATTTTAAAGAGACAATAACTTGTCTCTATATGAAAAGCAGTTTCATATATCACTGATAGAATCAGAGAAGCACTGTATTTAATGAGTGTCCAAGAGGCAGAGGAATATAAATGTCTGTGTTTTCAGCAAGTGCTAATATGATATGTTAAAAAGAAGTTTCCAAATGAATGTCCAAAAGCAGCAACAGACTTTTTCTTCTGAAATAAACAATTTAATTACCCAACACTGCATTTCATTGCCTTTAATTTTGTTTATCTGACATGAACTCTGTGATCATTCTTCAAGGCACTGCAAGAAAATGCACTTCAGTGAGCACTTCGTGTCTTTCTTCTCTAACAGCACATCTGGAAAACACTGAAAGTAGCTTTCAAAATCAGGTAGGAGTGATAGGAGTACAGTCCCTCCTTAAAATAAAGTCACACCAAGAGGCATCACAACAGCCCTGAGCCTGAAACCTGTTTGAGTAGAACCACTTCAATTATAAAAATAAAAATAAATCTAATTTGCTATAAACTAAGAAACAGAGCCTTACATTTTAGTCTGCTGAAGTAGCTCTTAATAGAAGCCACAAGTCAGAAACCTTGACGACTCAGAGATCCATAGGTAAAGGTAAAGGTTTCCCTTGACATTAAGTCCAGTCGTGTCTGACTCTAGGGGGTGGTGCTCATCTCCGTTTCAAGGCCGAAGAGCCGGCGTTTGTCCATAGACACATCCGTGGTCATGTGGCTGGCATGACTACACGGAACGCCGTTACCTGCCTGCCGAAGCGGTACCTATTAATCTACTCACATTTGCATGTTTTCGAACTGCTAGGTTGGCAGGAGCTGGGACTAGCAACGGGAGCTCACCCCATCACGCGGATTCAAACTGCCGACCTTCCGATCGGCAAGCTCAGCAGCTCAGCGGTTTAACCCGCAGTGCCACCGCGTCCCCTCAGAGATCCATACAAGATAGAATACTTTAGATTAGCCCTCAGTAGCTTTGTGCCCTTCAATATGTTAGACTTCCACATGCTTAACTCCCAGTAAATATGGACAGTAGCAATACTGTGGCTGGGAATTATAGAATCTGTATTTCAATGTCCTTCAGCAAAGGATCATTACCTTGTCATGGTGCTGGAGCTTGAGCACCTCAATGATGCCATGAGCTAAACCGTGAAGGGTCACCCAAGATGGGAAGGTCATGACAGAGAGGTCAGACTAAATGCGATCCCTGGGGAAGGTAATGGCAACCCACCCCAGTATTCTTGCCGTGAAAACTAAATGGATCAGTACAACCAGAGATATGTCAGTATACCATCGGAAGATGAGACCCCCAGGTCGGAAGATGGTCAAATTGCTACTGGGGAGGAACAGAGGATGAGCTCAACTAGCCCCAGACGTGATGACGCAGCTAGCTCAAAGCCGAAAGGACGGCTAGTGGCCGACGGTGCTGGTGGTGAACGGCGAATCTGATGTTCTAAGGATCAACACACCATTGGAACCTGGAATGTAAGATCTTTGAGCCGGGGCAAATTGGATGTGGTTATTGGTGAGATGTCAAGATTAAAGATAGACATTTTGGGTGTCAGTGAACTGAACTGGACTGGAGTGGGCCACTTCACATCAAATGACCACCAGATCTACTACTGTGGACAAGAGGACCACAGAAGAAATGGAGTAGCCTTCATAATTAATAGTAAAGTGGCTAAAGCAGTGCTTGGATACAATCCAAAAAATGATAGAATGATCTCAATTCAAATTCAGGGCAAGCCATCTAACATCACAGTGATCCAAGTATACGCCCCAACCACAGACGCTGAAGAAGCTGAAGTAGAGCAGTTCTATGAGGATCTGCAGCACCTACTGGACAACAGTCCTAAAAGAGATGTTATTTTCATCACAGGAGACTGGAATGCTAAGGTGGGCAGTCAAATGACACCTCGAATTACAGGTAGGCATGGCCTGGGAGAACGAAATGAAACAGGGCATAGGCGGATAGAATTTTGCCAAGACAACAAACTCTGCATAACAAACACTCTCTTCCAACAACTGAAAAGATGGCTTTATACATGGACTTCACCAGATGGACAACACTGAAATCAGATTGACTACATCCTTTGCAGCCAAAGGTGGTGGACATCTATACAGTCGGTAAAAACAAGACCTGGAGCTGACTGTAGTTCCGATCACGAACTGTCATGTCCCCCATTGCGATGTATACATACATCACAACGGGGAACATGCCTTTCCGGTGAAGAGGAGGGGGGAGGAAAGAATCAGTGCTAATCCCATAAGCACTGAAAGACAATACAGATAAAGGACAAAGGAGCCATACCTTTGCCCTGACCCGGGAAGCCATCATCCTATCTCCCTGACATCTCTGCATTACCACGGGGGACACACCTGCTCCGGACACAGGAAGAGGACAGAGGTAATCAGTGCTAATCCCCCTGATCGCCCATCGAGACTCCAGAATCGCCCCCTGATCGCCCATCGAGACTCCGGGTTCACCGTTGGTCAGGACTTTGGGACAATGGGGGGTGGGGAAGGATCAGGTCCGCACCACGGGTATTTACCGGCTACCTCGCACGCCATGTGCTCATTCCCGTCTTTCTCCGTGTCTGCATTCTATTCTTAATAAACCAGATATCCTTAGCCCTGGCTGGTGAGTCTGTGTTTTTTTTTAATAAGGCAACCATCACACGAACTTCTTGCACAATTTAGGATCAGACTAAAGAGATTAGGGAAGACCCACAGATCAGCTAGATATGAGCTCACTAATATTCCTAAGGAATATGCAGTGGAGGTGAAGAACAGATTTAAGGGACTGGACTTAGTAGACAGGGTCCCGGAATAACTATGGACAGAAGTTGGCAACATTGTTCAGGAGGCGGCAACAAAATACATCCCAAAGAAAGAGAAAACCAAGAAGGCAAAATGGCTGTCTGCTGAGACACTAGAAGTAGCCCAAGAAAGAAGGAAAGCAAAAGGCAACAGTGATAGGGGGAGATATGCCCAATTAAATGCAAAATTCCAGAGGTTAGCCAGAAGAGATAAGGAATTATTTTTAAACAAGCAATGCGCGGAAGTGGAAGAAGACAATAGAATAGGAAGGACAAGAGACCTTTTCCAGAAAATTAGAAACATCGGAGGTAAATTCCAGGCAAAAATGGGTATGATCAAAAACAAAGATGGCAAGGACCTAACAGAAGAAGAAGAGATCAAGAAAAGGTGGCAAGAATATACAGAAGACCTGTATAGGAAGGATAACAATATCGGGGATAGCTTTGACGGTGTGGTCAGTGAGCTAGAGCCAGACATCCTGAAGAGTAAGGTTGAATGGGCCTTAAGAAGCATTGCTAATAACAAGGCAGCAGGAGACGACAGCATCCCAGCTGAACTGTTCAAAATCTTGTGAGATGATGCTTTCAAGGTAATGCATGCTATATGCCAGTAAAATTGGAAAACACAAGAATGACCATCAGACTGGAAAAAATCAACTTATATCCCCATACCAAAAAAGGGAAACACTAAAGGATGTTCAAACTATCGAACAGTGGCACTCATTTCACATGCCAGTAAGGTAATGCTCAAGATCCTGCGAGGTAGACTTCAGCAATTCATGGAGCGAGAATTGCCAGATGTACAAGCTGGGTTTAGAAAAGGCAGAGGAACTAGGGACCAAATTGCCAATATCTGATGGATAATAGAAAAAGCCAGGGAATTTCAGAAAAACATCTATTTCTGTTTTATTGACTATTCTAAAGCCTTTGACTGTGTGGACCATAACAAATTGCGGCAAGTTCTTAGTGGTATGGGGATACCAAGTCATCTTGTCTGCCTCCTGAAGAATCTGTATAACGACCAAGTAGCAACAGTAAGAACAGACCATGGAACAACAGACTGGTTTAAGATTGGGAAAGGAGTATGGCAGGGCTGTATACTCTCACCCTACCTATTCAACTTGTACGCAGAATACATCATGCAACAAGCTGGGCTTGCAGAATCCAAGGCTGGAGTTAAAATCTCTGGAAGAAACATTAACAATCTCAGATATGCAGATGATACCACTTTGATGGCTGAAAGTGAAGAGAAACTGAGGAGCCTTATGATGAAGGTGAAAGAAGAAAGTGCAAAAGTTGGTTTGCAGCTAAACCTCAAAAAAACCAAGATTATGACAACCAGCTTGATTGATAACTGGCAAATAGAGGGAGAAAATGTAGAAGCAGTGAAAGACTTTGTATTCCTAGGTGCAAAGATTACTGCAGATGCTGACTGCAGTCAGGAAATCAGAAGACGCTTAATCCTTGGGAGAAGAGCAATGACAAATCTCGATAAAATAGTTAAGAGCAGAGACATCACACTGACAACAAAGGTCCACATAGTTAAGGCAATGGTGTTCCCCGTAGTAACATATGGCTGCGAGAGCTGGACCATAAGGAAGGCTGAGAGAAGGAAGATCACTGCTTTTGAACTGTGGTGTTGGAGGAAAATTCTGAGAGTGCCTTGGACTGCAAGAAGATCCAACCAGTCCATCCTCCAGGAAATAAAGCCAGACTGCTCACTTGAGGGAATGATATTAAAGGCAAAACTGAAATACTTTGGCCACATAATGAGAAGACAGACACCTTGGAGAAGATTCTGATGCTAGGGAGAGTGGAAGGCAAAAGGAAGAGGGGCTGATCAAGGGCAAGATGGATAGATGATATTTTAGAGGTGATGGATTCGTCCCTGGGGGAGCTGGGGGTGTTGAAAACTGACAGGAAGCTCTGGTGTGGGCTGGTCCATGAAGTCACGAAAAGTCGGAAGCGAATAAGTGAATAAACAACAACATTTCAATGTCACTCATAGCTAGTTAGGAAAGTTGCTGTAGACACCTTGAAAAGAACTTGGCATGCATTTGAAATTCCATTGTCTGCTGGTACAGTATGCATGAATAAAATCTTCTGACTCTGATTTTTTTGTGTTTTTCTGTTTTGATAGAATCAGGCAATCACGTTGACATCACAGTTTATGTTATGAAAAATGCACAGAGCTATATTTTGGCAATATAATTGGCCACTTGATAGTTTGAAATAATTCAACCAAGCAATGATCTGGACTTGAGGTGCAACTGACTGGAAACTAATAATATAATGAATATGGAATGCACAGGTACACCTCTGTTCAATTTGAGCTAAGCGACTCAGCAATCCAGTTTTGGTTGCTGCCTAGAATGGCGGCTAACTAGTCCATTTCCCAGTCTCTGCCATATTCAGAGAGAATGGACAGAGGAAAGGCAACAGCATGATACCCTATTTTAAATGTCAAGGATGAAGACTAAATGATAAAAGTCAGATCAAACCATTTCTACTGTAGATTATAGAGGGTTAGAAACAATCTTTATTAGGTTCATTAAAATCAATTGGTCATTTATTATAGTATATTAGAGTACATTTATAATGAACATCTTCATTTATTATTGGATATTAAAGTACGTATAATATACTATGCGAGAGCCAGTTTGGTCGAGTAGTTAAGGCACCAGGCTAGAAACCAGGAGACTGTGAGTTCTAGTCCCACTTAGGCACAAAGCCAGCTGGGTAACCTTGGGCCAGTCACTGTCTCTCAGCCCTAGGAAGAAGGCAATGGCAAACCACTTCCAAAAATCTTGCCAAGAGAACTGCAGGGGCTTGTCCAGGCAGTCACTGAGAATTGGACACTATTGAACAGATATACAGTATGTGTGTATGTGTGTGTGTATACACACACACACACACACAAACACACCAGTATATAGTATATCATAGCACATTTAAAGCAGACTTGAATTCAACAAATCTGCTTTAAATGTAATGAAGACTGACTCCAACCAGTTAAAGTAAATTTATCTAAGGGGCAAAAAGAGTCCAAGGGAGACCTTTCAAATCAGTTAAATCTGACAGTAAATATCCTTACAGTTTACTATTTTCATTTCATGTTAGTGTCTGATAGCCAACTCAACACCACACACTGATACTGGGCTGTGAAGTACAATGTGAAATGTGAAATGTATTGAGCACTTTAGTAGTTTATTCAGTGTTGTAGCAAGTGAGATTTGTCCTCTGATTTGCCCTCCCTCGTTTGTTGCTAATTTCAACTTTGGAAGCCTGCAAACATATAGCCCAATTAAAAACTGGTAAAGCAGCTGGACAAGATTTTATCCCTGTAGATGCAGATTGATGGGCTCCTATACTGGCCTCCAGTTTTACACACATTGATTGCATTGCCCAGATGCCCAAAGACAGATGCTGCTCCATAATACTCCCAATCTTTAAAAAAGGATGATAAATCTAATCCATCTAATTCTCAGCCAATTAGTCTTTTAAATGTTATTAGTAAAGTGTAGCTTTTTAAAAAAAAAGTTGCCTGAGAAACGCACTGACCGCCGAGATCAAGAATAAGTCCTGACTGAGGGGCAAGCAGATCATTCTGCTGTAGATTAATTCTTCATGGTCTCAAGGTACCCTACATGCTACCTTCTTAGCTTTATAGGTGAACTTTCAGTCAATCTCCACAGGGAGAGATTGTGGAGGAAACTAAGAGAGACATCTATGAATCACCATCTTATCAGGCTAAGAGAACATGAGAACACAGATATGTGGAGCAGATGTTCAGCAAGTTCTTTCATCTCCAAGGGAAGTTATACAAGGGAGAAAAAAGGAACATGTAATTCCACAATATCTGTAACATGAAACCTCAAGTTAGCTTCATACAAAGAAGTGGTTTCTTAAAACAGGACGTGACTGAATAATTCACAAATGACTTGTCATGGGGAGAGAGAAAAGCCTCTTGGCATTTATATTCATGAGATAATATTAAAACATCACTTTTTGCAAAACAAATATTATAAGAGTGTATTTTGTGATGAGTTGTAATCTTTTTGCTCCTACTCCCACTGTAATGTTCCACCAGATGATTGCAAAACTAAGGAAAACCCCAAAAGAAGGTTTTCTCAGGTAGTACTTAGTTCTAGCTTCATCTCCAGAAATGTATCTCCCTGCCCTCCTCCCTCCTCCCCTCCTTCCTCCCTCCCCCCCTCCTTCCTTCCTTCCTTCCTTCCCCTTTTGTGCAAAGAGAAGGTTGAAGCCTCATTTACTCATACATAAAGGTCCTGAGCGAGATCCATAGCCTAAGCCTTTTTTACATCAATATAAACTGCAATAAAATAAATGTGACTGCACACATTAAGCCTAATTCTTTGACTCTTCGGCTGGCTGCAAAGGGTGCAGTTCAATATACACTTACTTTTGAGTAAAACATACTGACCAAGGATCAGAACCGAACAGAAAACACAGAAACAGAAAGAAGTTGCTGTTGCAGGCCATTCCTTTTCTCTTAAAATCTTTTTTTCCTTCAAAAAGATTTAAAATTACCTGTTTCTTGTTCAACAAAGTGTGAAGAGAGGAAAACAAATGCTGAAATAGTTAACCCCCCAAAAATCAATAAATGTGAGGGAGAGGAGATGAAAACATAAACCAGACTGAGACATTTTTTCCATGTCTTTGGTCTTCTGGTTGTTTTTTTTTTCATTTGTTAAACCATAAATAGTTACAAACAGAGCTGTAGTTCAGAGAGCCTTTGTTTCTAACATAAACAAGGTATAGGGCATAGCTCTGAATGTCAGCCAAGAAGAGTGCAGTATATGTTACAGAATGATACATATGTATAAAAGAAGTGTCAGGCTCTCACTGAGAAATTGTAGTGTGTCACAGACAAATACAAGAAATAAGCTGAGCTCTGGAGTGGAATATGTATTTAACTGAAAAATGATCCAGACTAAACTTTTAGACAGACTCTCCTATTTTTATGAAATTCATCTAATTTCTTATATAAAGCCACAGAAATGGGGTAAGTTTAGTTTATATCATTTGGTTTATCATTAGTCTTCAAAGAGCTTGTTTGTCCTAGCTGAGAAAAGTTAGACTCATAAAACTTACACTGAACAAATTAACTTTTAATTTAACTATAAATACCACCAGGCTATAGTACAGTATTAACTTGGTTTAAATATGTGGAAGAGATTAGCTAAATTCACCTATCTATAAATGATGTATATCCTAATTGATACACTAAAAATTAGATAGAAACATACCTTATAGAAAGTGACCCCCAATTTTATGGAAAAAGTGAAATTTGCTCAAAACTTTCCCTGGCTTTTGTCTATGTTTGTTTGAAGCAATTATTCCCAAGTTATTTTAACTGGATCAGCATCAATATTATGTATTAAAAAATTCAAAATCTTTTGCCACTAATTGATATGGTACCAAATGACATTTATTGAATCCAGTGGTGACAGATGTAGGGTAACGATAAACAACATTCCAAAATTTCAGATCCTGAAGAGGTCAGTATAGCAACAGCAACAAGAAACTACAGCGCTGCAATAAAATACCAGCAGCCTCAAATGTGTATTTTTAAAACACAGATTCTAGTATTTATTATGCCAGTTACTTTACTAATCACAAACGATTGTTTGATTTTCATCAAGTCTCCATGCTTTCATACAGATCGTTCATTTTAAGCATTTCAAATGTTTTCCCTTTTACTTGAATTTATTTTTACAAACACAGAAAAGATACATAGTGATCCAAGAACCCTACTTTAATTATTTAACCATGGCTGTTAGGCATGAACAAGCCAGGCAATTTTAGACCTCAGCTGGAACACTGAGTATAACTCTCTCCCACTGAAATCAAGGGGTGTCAAAACTGCTTAACTTTGAGTACATAGTAAAAAAAAAAATCTTTTTTTCATTAGTGCTGTTGGTTTGTTTTCTGTGCCTCATATTATGAGCTTGCATAAACTCAACACAGGGACCATGCATAGTACGTGTGCCACACATAGAATGGACTTTTAGTCCACATTAATGATTTCTACGGATACATAATGTTAGATATGACATGTATGTAAGATATATATGTGTGTGTGTATAAAATTCATATTTGCATATCTGTATATATTCATATTCACATACGAACACGATCATGTGTTTGGCTACAGGTATAGCTATAAAAATGAATGATGCTGATCAGGTTTTATTCTTAATCTTCAGTTCCAGAGAGAGACAGGAGAGACAGCAAGCCAAACTTTCCAGCAGATCTCCTGGAGCTCTCCTCTCTATTCTGACCTGTCAGTGACCTTTTAAAAATGACATTGAAGGACTACCCTCTCCAGGGGTGGGAAATAATTTGCTTCAATAGCTCTTCTGCCCCAGACATGTCTGAAATGCAGACTGTAAACATATAGGCTTAGTTTATATTGGCTGAGGCTCCAAGCAACACCATTAAAGTCATTTAGAACATCTCAGTTGTCAGAGTGGAGAAAGTTGCCAGCAGCACCTCAGTTACAGGAATACGCCATAATACTGAAGCAGAGCTTCTACATCTGCAAATATCTGAACTGAAATGCAACTAGTGTTTGATAATGTCAGCAGGGAAGGTGGTTGCCATTGTGAAAAATTTATCAGGCTGGATGCAGACTTGATAATACTTGAAAACATATACATTGAGATATAAGGAACATCTCAACCAGTCTCCTTCATGACTGCTATATCCAACCCAGTGTTTTCTTTTTGCTGTTCAGAGAGAGAGAAAGAGAACAGCAACCCAAAAGGAAAAAAATGGTTTCAGTTCTTTGACTCTGCATTCTTGGATGTTTCTGCCTGCAGGCTGTCCATTTTTGTGAAAGGAAAACTTTGCAAATATAGCGGAATATAGGCAAAAAGGGGATCATTCATTATAGAGAAACACCAATGTGTATTGGTGAGGAAGCCACGTACATCCTTTTGGAAGTGAGACTGTATTTTCTAGATATGTAATCATAGTTTGTATAAAGATCCATTTTATCTTGTCCTCAGGATACCTAATCTAAACCAAGGACTGGGGCTGGGGTGGTACAGGTAAATTCAAAATTTAAATCTTCTATAATTTATTGATTATAAAATCGCCAGCTTCATGATCATTCAAATTTCTTAGATAATTTTTGAAGTGTCACCACAAATTATCTTGCTTGATACTGAGGGAAGAGCAAAGTAAGGTCTCCTTCAATGTCCTTATAAGGAGATATCCATGTACTTTTCTTGGCCATCATAGAGAAGTGGTTTGCCATTGGCTTCTTCCAACTACATGCCTCTTGCCAATTCCTGATGGTTTCCCATTCAGGCACTAACCAGGTTTAAACTTACTTAGCATTTTCAAGATCAGCCAAGATCAACTAAGTGCTGCTACCTCCTGAGTTTGATGGAGAAGCAAATAGCATTATTACGATGCTGGCAATGACTACATGCACATCCTGTATGGATGCGGCATGATTAAAGTCCCCTGCAGTCTATAGATTTGGCAAGGTATAGGTAACATAACACATTAGATATATACACACACATTTCACATATTAATAGCACATTTGGGGGCAGATGAGAGGAAAAGGATAAAAAACTGTACAAAACTACACATCTGTGAATTAATGTTAACTTCTACTTGTTTATTAGCACACATTAGGCAATCTTACCCAGTACTGACGACCTTACTTTTTTACGGTTGCCAATATAAAAATCAGATAAAATAAATACTATTCCAGACTGGAACAAACCTATCTGCCACCATTGAACATGTGCTTAAGCTTTCTTGCTTAAGCACACTTAACCTTGTTATCTTCCAATATTTGAAAACTAAATTGGCAGCTGCCACGGAAACAACAGAGTATCGGCACCAAAACAACAGTGTAATATTGACAGTGCTGCTTTCTTTGCGCCAGTGTTTTCCTGTTGGCCTTGGGATTAGCCTCTGTCATTAACAGGCAAATCCTTCTTTCAGGATTTATTCTGAATTCCCAGCATCTCTTTTGAATGGATCTTGCAGAACTGCTGTCTCTGGGAACTGAAATACATAACTACTCTGGATGCCAAATTCAGTGATTGAAATGGAGACGTTGGCTTCTTATTGACTGCAATCTGTGATCCCCTGCTGGTTGACCTACTGTCAACGTATGTTTGATGTGTTAAGGACCTGCTATGAAGGCTCAAGTCTCTTGGAGTGATTTAAGTCACTAACCTTATTCTGTAGTGACTATTCCTTTTTGTCTGATGAAGAGCTCTTTGAAAAATGATTGAAACTCTGTCCAAGTTAAACTAGTATCTAACCTATTCTATGTTCTGTCAACAATGCCCCTTTGATTATCCAATTACATTACTTTCTGATCATCCAGTCATTACTCTTAAGTCTTCAACAGCAGACAGAGCTGTCACCACTGTGGAAAGTAAGCTCAACAGAATTTAAGTGCATGGTTGGGCTCTTAAAAATGGCTATCCTCGTGGCTTCCCATACTTATGATCTTCTTTACCCTCTACCAATGTGTCATGTTGTTTACCTTATGCCAGATTATCCTATAATGCGAAGATTGGCAACAGTCCACTCACCAAATGCCAAGTTCATTGCTGAATGGCAGGCAACAGGGGAGAAGAAACAAGAAAAATCTGTGCAATTACTAACTGCTACCATTGGGTGGCCTCAACCCACTCTGTTTAAGAGAATCTCTTCAGAGGGTCCTGCAATTTGTTGGGTTCTCAGCAGTTACCTGAGTTACCATTTATGCCACTCTGTAGTGGTCTGTGGGAATGTCCTTGAAAGACAGGAGGAGGAGGAGGAGGAGGAGGAGGGTGGGGGGAGGAGGAACCACAGACTAGGCAATGGTCAGATAAGCTTAGCTTGCAGAAGCAATGGAGGCATGGAAACATCTCAGAATGTTTCTTGGACTGTAAAGTGAGGAGGGAGAAGTGTACTTTCAGACTTGCAAGATTCTGTTACTGCACCCTTACAATAAAGGTAGTGTCAGTACTCATGGTTGGTGCTTCTTATCTGGAGTACTTCTAAGGCCTGACACACTCAGAGTCACTTGTGCAAGATGAGAACTGTATCATTTAAATAAATAAATACCTGGTGAGCCAGCACTGTGCTGAAAATGCCTTCTAGGGTTTTTTTTCCCCTCCTCCACCATCCATATTCAGTCTGATGGAAAAATAACTTTCTTTCATTCTCCCCCCTGCCTCCCTGAGAAAAGGAAATTCCAAAGAAATGTTCATGGCCGGGAGGAGGAGGTTCTTCCCTTCCCTTAGTTACAAGGTGGTGAGGACTGCCCTCTCTTGAGAATCTCTTCAGTGTGTCTGGCAATTTGTTGGGTTCTTGGTGCTCTTTGAGCTTGGCTTTCATTTTGCAGGCATTTTGTTACTTTTCTTGTGCTCCGATCTTTGGTCATAATAAAAAGTTATATATCTTACTTTCTTCAGTAACATCAGGAAGCCTTGGCAGCCAGGAATGTAGCAGAAAGATGGAAAGATATGCTATATAAAAGTATCAAGAACAACAGCACCTGCCATCACCTTGCAATAATAATGTAAATTCAGATACATTCAAAAAGGCATTTGAAAACACTTCTAAAGGCCCCTGAGAATGAGAGATACAAACAGAAGCCTCTTTCGCCAGTGAGGAAAACTTTCTGGGAAATTGGAAGACAGGTTTGGGTGCAGTATTATGGACAAGTAGTGATGTCATTGGCTTGTGGAGATGACCTAAGCTTCTGTATATGTCATGTGCTATAGCATAGTCATTGCAGTCTGGAAGTAAAAGGCAGAAGCTAGCACAGGAAGGGCTGGAACACTTCACTAGGAAGAAAAGTTTGGCGCTTTCCTCAGTAACAATGGCTCAATCAGTTCTATTCAAGCTGACAAGTGAGTCATTGAACCCTGTATAGTTGACATTGACTATCAGCAGTTCTCCAGTCTTTTTCCAACCAGAAATGCACGTAACAACCAGGCAGAGCTTTGATCACACCATCACAGCTGTCCTCTTGACTCTTCCTACCACACCCTCTGGACACATTTGGGGAAGAGTGTAGACCATCCAGGGGCCTTGGAGAACTGCCTCTTATACAAGGCCTTTTCTTGGCCCAACAGACCAGACTAAGAAACTAATGGCATACAAGTTAGGACTACTTCTCTTGTAACAAGTATAGTAACAGACTCTTGCAAGTCTGAATATGCTTCCCTCTCCCTCCATTTATCTTTGTGTGAACCAGTGAGGGGCTTGTCTGAGACATTTTGTCAAGTTATTTTCTTGGCATAGGCTCAAGCCCCACTTATCTGACCATTGCCTTGGTAGTGGCTCTTCCTTCTGTCATTCAAGACCATTCCATGTGCCCTCTATAGCTTTGGCTTGCTCCGTCATGCACACAGACTGAAATATGGGCTCCTCTGGGATAGACTTGCCTTGTGATATCAGGGAAGGCCAAAGAAGGAAGCTGGGCCCAGCCTGTGTCTGACACTGAGCAGAGGAATCCCACTTTTTCCCAATCTCTTACAGTATGTGACAATGCACAGTCCAGAATATATTTCAGAAAATACCTCTGACTTACACTTCAACTTATCTCTCTATGCAGATTACATTAATGTGCTAAAGGCTAATGGTCCCAACTGATGGTCCACAGGTTTACTGTGGGTGATTTTTAGTGGAGTGAAAATGTCATAATATAATTTTGCTGCTGCTGAGGCTAGTAAAGGTACGTGTAACGTGATGAGCAATGAATGTGTGCATTATTCTATTAAATTATTAGAAATAGCAGAATGTTTAAACCCTGTTCATATATGATTCCCATCAGCCATAGAGCTATAAAAATATTTTAGAGGGTTTCCTTATGTCCAGTTCACAAAAGCTTCCAATGTGGATGGAAGCTTCTGGTCTGCATAAAGGAAAAGTTGGAAACTTGCATTAGGTCACAATGGTCTGATCAAAGACAATGTTCTCCAGCAAATATAAGAATTATTTGAAAATAAAATCTACTCCCTACAGCCTTCCTTTGCAAATGAAGTTTTGCATTTAAGGGGGAATAAAATCACAAAGTCACTATTAGTTGCAAAATAAACCATCCGATTTGGAAGATTCCACCAGTAGAGACACTTGGATCTTGTGATAGCTTGGTGACAATTTCTATTCTAAGTGTCAAAACCAACTTTGCTCTATGGAGCAAGTAGTTCAGAATTCTCTCCTTTTAATATTCTAATCGTGAGGTGTAAAGTGAAATGGTTGCACAGTGTAATAGTGGCAAGAAAGTCGCGTGTCAATGAGACAGGAGAGGTGACAGACACAGAATGAGTCCCTGAGGTGCTCTCCAAGTGCATTGGTTAAAGTTTCCCTTGAGGATTTTTTTCTCATTAGTTCTCAGACACAGTTCAGTAATTCAGTAGCACTGGGTTACTGTTAGTCAGAAGACCAAAATATGTTTCTTTGCATACTTTAGCTCCTTTATTTGTATATGCTGACTTGTGATTAAAAATCATGAGACTATCCTTCATAGAGTTGTTTACATTCTGAAATTTAAGGTGCCTGGCAAAGAGACAATGCCACTGACAACGTGATGAGAAAAATGAAATGCAAAGGAAAGGGGGAAAAAATGGATAAGATTTTATCAGTTGGTACATTCTCACTAACGTACACAAAGAGAAACCTTACAGGGCTGCTTTAATAAATTACCACTACAAAACTAATAGACACCACATAACGGTGATTGGTGGCACCAAAACTGCAAAATGCTAAGCGGTCCTTGGCTTTGCTTGTTTAAAACTGTACTAAAACTGAAATATGTACATACTGAATTAATGTGAGATGTCTGTGGGGTGAGGGAGGAACTAAGAATTTTGATAGTTAGTTAATTTTATGTGTAATTACTCTGTAAAAATGTTAAACGGAAGAGGTTATTCTCATTTTTCCCCCTTGCAATTAAAAAGGTACTTAGTTTTATGCTATCAAACTGAACCACACTCCCACTCAGCACACGGAGGGGTGACAGCCTGAGGTGTTGTCTATCTCATTACCCACCAAGGTAATTGTCTATCTCATTACCCACCCATTACCCACCAGGTCAGGAATGAAGGGAGGAGTCAACCCCAGTGGTCATTTACATCCTCATTGTTACATTACAGAAACAGGGACGGAATCAATGGAAACAGGAAAACGAGGCATACAAAGCTAACAATAACCTGTTAGCTTTGTATTTGTGTACTTTATCAACACAAATATGTAGGAAAGACAGCATGTACTACTGTGTACCTCCAGGAAGAAAAATCTGCTCTTTTTAGTCTCCGTTTCTCCTCTTTCCCCCCCAAGATATAGTTTGTTTATTTATTTATTTATTATTCAAATTTCTATTACTGCCCATCTCCCCCCAAATAGTTATTTGTGCTATCGTCTCAAAGAAAGTCCTTGGTGCTCAAACAGGTATGGTTTTAAGCCTTGGAATCAATCTGCATGCTAGGATAACATGATGTCCAACCATTCTGTGAAGCAGCTGTTATCTGTCTGAAGATTTCTTCCAGGGATGGGCAGTTCTTGCATGTGAAAACACAGCAATCTTTTTAACTATACTTTGTCATTGACTTGTCAGCCTTCTACCTGTTGACAGATTTAGATGTGGGTTGGTGTTCAAACATGCACATTTCTGTGCATTGCTTTTGAATATAAGAATGCCATGCCAGAAAAACAGGTATTAACAAATAAGTGGCAAAAAGTAACATATTTATTATGCAGTAAACGTCAATCCACCCAGTCTTAAGTCCTCCAGTCCATCCAGACAGGACATTTCCAACTTGATAGTGACCTTCCACAAGACAATTATTACAGTACATCTGACATAGACATTATTGCATTCCTGAGCTACATAACATACATAACGTATATATAATGGTATGTGGGGATAACCTTGGGAGACAGGAGGGAGAGCCACCGACTGGACAAGTGGCATGTAAAAGATGTCTCAGCCCACAGAAGGAGGAAGATCATGGGAAACATTTCAGAAGGGACCCTCCCTAGTTTTCTAGACAGTAAAAGGAAAGGAGGAGAAAAATACTTTAGGCTTTGCAAGATTTTGTTAATGTAACCTAACCATAAAGATAGAGCTAGTACTCCTGGTTGTGCTTGTTGTCTGGGCTACCTTGCTGGGCTAACATCAATCTTGCTGGAGAATTCTGGGAGTTGTGGTCCACACATCTTAAAGCTGCCAAGTTTGAAAAACACTGTCCTAGAGTCTTGTTTTGTATAAATGGGGCCTTCATACAAAATTATGTCTGCAATGGGGTCTCCATGGGTGGGCTACATATATTAAAAAGTCAGAATGTTGGCTTTGATTGCATGGTTGTAGATGCCATCTTAACTGTTTTACCACCACTGGATAGATGCCCCTAGTTTGCAAAAACGTAGAGGAACTGGAACCAAATTCTTATCTCAGGTGCTGAAGTTACAGTAAATTAAGCTTTTAGCATGAATAAAAGGGAAACTATGGGCTAAGACGATGTTTCTATGTACACCTACCTGTGGTGTGGTAGCATTTCTGACCCCTTATTCTGATGCCATCAAAAGACAGCCTGAAGATAAATAAAATGCATAAAATCTGTTAGGCTTTGCTATTCATTACTTTGGAAGGAACTCATAGGACTACCATACTTCAGATAGAGGTAATCAAAGCAAAAGAGGGTTAGCAGTGGGGAAAGCAAATTTCATGTCAGATATAGAAGCAGAGCCCTATAGCTCTGGGGGGAGATGCTAAGAAAGTACATGGTGAACTAAAGCATTAAAAAGCCATGACAACAAAGTCAAAATACAATTTGACATTTTCTAATCACCCTCCATAGTTTCATCAATGACTTTGGAGTTGTAAATATTTATAAATGATTCACATTAAAGTCTTTGCCAGTTGCAACTATAGTGCTTCAGCTTTTGTCACTTCCAAATATTGGGGGGCTGGATTCAATCAGATTTTTGTCAGGCTAACTTTCTCCTCCTGAATACCCAGGTCCCTAAGCACAACAAGCTATAAATGAATGAAAAGTGCTAATGATGCATCATTACCAAGAAGTAGCAAGTTTTTTAAGATCCTTTGTGGACTAAATTTTAAATTAGCACAATTATTCAGTGCATTCCCAAAGGCATTGTTGATTATGCTTAGCTGCTGTAAAAAACACACACAGCAAAAAAAAAAGGTATAGTGCATTCAGATGTCCCACAATAGCAATATGACTTTCAACTTGCAATAAATTGTATAAAAGAACATACCATATAATAATGGCAACAAAGACCATTTTTGCTATAAACAAACACAGTGAAAAAAGTAGTGATGCTTCAGTGGTGTGATCTTTCAATATATCCTTGAATTTCCAGGGTTTTTATTTCTCTGTTTTTTATGTCGAATTTTAGATGTTCATTTTGACCACAAGATTTGATGGGGACCCTGATTAAGTGATTTTAAAATAGCCCATTTCTCCTTAATTGGACAATCAATTGGGAGGTTCTCAAATTCCACTGAGAATCTTGAACCTCAATCTCGATTTAGTCATTTGAATTTTTATGCCTTTTACTGAAGTTCACCGAAAATTAAGAAATTATCTACATTTTTCTGTTTAATGTAATTGATTGAAGATAGTAGGCACAGTAGCCTCTTATCAGGGGATGTAGAATTTAAAATTTTATATCAATAGATGTAATCATTTTTATGCAAGTCACCTATAATATCTATTCTTAAGAAAGGAAACTGCTGAGAATATGTTTTATTGATTGAGAGAATCTGATGAATTTACAGGCATACTCGCCCTTTCTGGAGAGATCAATCCTTGAAATTTCTAGTGACTAGATTTACAGGATTTTACGTAGGACCAGCCTTTACTCTTTGCTGTTATCCGCCATATAGTTTTGTTTTGTTTTGGTTTTTAATATGGGCAATACTGATGTACATGCATACAAGTAACCCAAGCCAACAGCACCTGTATAGTTTCTAGTTATAGCTTCATTATTTTGTGGAGCATGAATCTTTGCATTTGTTGGCTGAAAGCAATTCACTTCTCTCTTTCTATAATTCATGGGGCTTTTCTTGGGAGGGGGAACAAAGAGAAAGAGTGAATTTGTTTGAAAATGGCATGCATCATTGATATTTCACAAGGGAAACATTAAGTGACTCCAGACATTTGGAATTCCCATCAGGCCCAGGCTTCATGACCAATAGCAAGGGATGATGGGACTTGTAGTCCAAAGATCAGGAGGGAACTAAACAATAATTTTACAAAATCCCAGAAGAAGTTTTGGCATAGTGATGGATTAAAATATGGCATAGTGATGAATGAAAAAAAAGTAAAGCTTCCTGATTTTTCTGTTGGTAGATACAGAAAATACTGTACCAGAAGATAAGAGTGTTTTATGGATGGGGCACATACAGGGGTAAAAAGGATGTGAAATCAAATATTTTCCGTGCAAGCAATTAATGCCATACTTTTCCAGGTTCCACTGAATGCACTAAAACTCTCCTTATTCCTGGGAAAAGAGCACTAACAGTTGGAAAGTCCTGCACTGTGACTGAAGTAAAATTATAATAAAATTATTCATTGGTGGTAGAAGAGCTTTTAGATTAGACACCTTCCTTTTTCTCCCTACCTTGTTGTTTTCTTGATATAAAGAGTTTGGTGAAAATATGTAAGTGTTTGAAGATATACTACCAAAGATTCAGAAGAATTCAAGTTCATTTTCATTCAATTTCAGAAAAAAACTGCATTTATTTATTTAGCATATTTATATTACATATCCCCCCTTTTAAAAAAAAATGAATCAGCCTATTTCAATCCTGGATATGAGATTCTGCCAAATCCGATGTGCATTTCCACTTAATTTCATTCTGGTATCAAATTGAATAATTCTAGTCCCCCCCTTTTGGGGGCAATAAAAGGAAGGTGTCTAATCTAAAAGCTCTTCTACCACCAATGAATAATTTTAGTCCCCCTTTTTGGGGGAGATGGGCAGGAGATGGGCAGTGATATAAATTTGAATAATAAATAAAATAAATAATGTCAGTACCTATGTTTTCAGATAATTGCACATTCACTATTTTTTACCTCTTTCTGTCAATTCATAAATGAATTGTTCGTGAAAATTCAAAGAAAGGGCACATCAGAATGGACTGCACAGATTTTACAGTTGGTGTGGGACATATGTACATATGTTTTAAGTTTATAAGGACACCCACCTCATCCTAGTGACTCTGGGCAGCTAGCAATATATAAAAACGTAAAACAGAACAAACTAAAATACGCACAATACACTGTGAGTGATATTCCAAGCAAAACCCTCCCATAAAATATTGGAAAACGTACATATCAGGCTCATCTAATATCCCATATCTAATATGGGAAAAAAGCCAGGTCTTCAAGGTTTTCTGGAAGGCTGGCATGGTTGAAACCATCCAAATCTCAGAGGGGATGTTGTTCCATAGGGCAGGCAGCAAGCAAAGAAGGTATATCTCCTGGGTCCAACTGCAGGTAGTCCTTGCTTAACGACCACAACTGAGACTAGAATTTCAGTTGCTAAGCGAAGTGGTCATTAAGCGAATCTGACCCAATTTTACAGCCTTTTTGTGGTGGTCATTAAGCAAATCACCGCATCTGTTAAGCAAACCACCCGGTTTTTAAGTGAATCACGCAGTTCCCCACTGATTTTGCTTGCCAAAAGCCGGCCAGGAAAGTCAAAAATGGTGATCACGTGACCACAGGATGCTGCAACAGTCATAAACGTGAACCAGTTGCCAAGTGCCCAAACTGTGATCACTTGACCACAGGGACGCTGTGATGGACATAAGTGTGAGCACTGGTTGTATGTCATTTTTTTCAGCACTGTCATAAGTCTGAACCATCACTAAATGAATGGTCATTAAGTGAGGACTAACTGTAGGTGATGCTGTTTAACAAAGGGGAATACAGAGGATTGTCACCCTACCACATCTGGGCAGAAACTACTGTACTGTATTGGTGGCCCCACAAATAACCCAGCCTTATGCCTTACAGGGCTTTATAGGTGATGCTCAGCAGTAGCAAAATAAGTAAATGTAAATTTGGATATGTATTTTTAAGTGAAGCTACGAAATCTTTCAACAAAAGCTCAGAATTTGTACAGTATGCCTGAGAAGGGGCAGGAAGGGTGCTGTAGCTCTCTCAGTAGGCTTACCTGATAAATGGAAAGGATGTTTCTAGTCAGAATAGAAACTGCCTGCAAAAAACTAAGTTCCTAAGTGACTGGGAAGCAGACAGTGGAAGTGCATGACTGAAACTGTAGCTGAGTTAAGTGCTGATCAGAGGACAGGGCAAGAGAACAATCTTGTATCCCAGGCTGAATAAAACAGGATAATCATTTACATAGCAGCAGCTGAAAGCACTAGGCTGAGTGATACGGGAGGCCAAAGCTCAACTCAGAAACATCTCAGTACAGCTCTAGATATCTCAGTGAAGCCAAGATTGTGGCAGAGATACTATCTACTATAAAGATTCATGCCAAATAAGAAGAGGAAAAGCACATAGGCCAGGGAGGGGGGCAAAAAATCAAGATGGTGTCTACCATTTTGAACTTTTTGCCTTCCCCCATAGGTATCCTTGGAAAAGCATAACAATTTTGACGAAGGAGTAAAGCTAGCAAAATATTTAACTCCTAAAATCACCTGCCCTGACCTAGCACCCTCCAGAGATGTTGGGAGTGTAACTTGCAGAATTCCCCAACCAAAATTTGGGCTGGGAAATTCTAGGAGCTAAAGTTCTAACATAGATGGAAGATGCTAGGTTGCATAACCCTGTGTTAGAAGCTGGTGTGAAGCATTGTAGCCTTTGGATTTATTTTCACACTCCTTTAATGTTTCAGATTAAAACAGAGCCTTCCATCTATTCACACGCAGTAGTAACATATCCACTCTTGAGTAGCACTCTATACACCTGCTATTTCCATAGTAATACAGGATTTCTTGTGAATACTGTTAACTTCCCTACCCTACAGAAGTGAACAGAGCTGTTCTCCTGGCACACAGCTTTGTAACAGTACCCAAGAAATGTAAAAATAGAATTTGCTGAAGAAGCAACTAAAGATTAGCTGAATCTAGGTGAATCCAAGTTTCCCTTCCCCTCCCTCCTGCTCCTCCTCCTTCTTCCCCTTCCTCTTCCTCTTCCCCAATGATCTCTACCCAGCAGCAACATGCCCCAGTGCACAGCTCTGCTTCATGTGAATGGTAACACTTTCACTGAACATTTGACTTTCCAGCAGCTTTAAAATTCAAATCAGTTCTGGCTATATTTAATCAAGACATGTTAGTTTAACACCAAGCCAAGCCAGACCTCTTAATGTTCAGTGGCCATGAGATAAAATTCTTCGCCGGATTGCACCAATAAATTCAGAGCAGGGTAATTCTCTGCAGTCATGGTGATGGTTATGAAATTAAGGGAGAACTAGTGTACAGATTTTCCAGACATTAATGTCCTTCACTCCCACCCACCCCCACCCCACAAAGCTTGATGTTTTATCTAAGACATTTTATAGGCGTGGGTCCCAATAAGAATTGAGATACGCAGAGGGACCTGAATGGAGAATATGGTGTCAACTCATCCATCACCTAAGATATGATACTTAAACTAGTAGACTTGATTTTGAGCGGAAGTGGGCTGGGAGATTGATAACAGCAGTAGGTTAGTATTCCTCCCTCTTTTATATTGCCATCACAAATCTTTGACAACGTATAATTTACTGATACAGTATGTCTGAAAAACAAATGCTCAACCAACTTCATTCAAATCTCCCTGCAAATATTTGACTTCATATGTATTCTTCTAGTTTGAACACTGACAACTTAGGGGATAATGCCTGATCTTATCATATTGTGGGAGTGGCTTTATTTCCATGGGCTTTTTTTTTAAGTGTGTGTGTGTGTATGTGTGTGTGTGTATACGGCATATGTATAAATATATATATTAATTGAATATTACTGCTCTTGTTTGCCCTGATTTTTTTTCACTTAACAAACATCTTTAAAAAAAAAAGATACAAGTTTTTAAATGACAGTATTTGTTTATAGTATTTATGGTGCTTTCCAGATATGTTTGGGATAATTTCAGAGACAAACATTCTGGAAGTTGGATTTCTGTGACTGGAATTCTCATTATTTACCCTCCCCTACCCCCAACAATGTGCTATCAGTGACCTAATTGGCTGCAGTGATAATAAAATCATTGGCCATATGACATATCATCTTCTCTGCTCTGTTACAGCACCAGGTAAGATACTGATGACTGTGAAGGCACCTCCATCTCCACCATCTTCCCAGATTCCTGTCAGATTCTTCCATTTTCAGGAAGAAACACATGAAAAATGCACCAAAAGATTTTTAAAATGTGTCAGTTAAAAGCAAGAATAAGCTCCACCTACATGCATTTTTGTGTCTCCACCTCTACTCATTTGTAAGTCTGAGTTACCATTTTCTATTAAGTCTGTCATGGGTATACATAGCCTGCCTCCCACCAACATCACCCCTACCTTAAGGACCAGGAAATCTCATGAGAAGAAATCTATTCTGGAAGTGACATGGAGTCTCTTCAGAAAACCCAATCTCCTTACAGTGAGGGAGATAATTGAGGGACCTTCATCATCCATATTGCCCTATGAATGGTGAGGAATATTTTGTTGCACAGCTACTGCCAACCTCTAGTGCAACGAGTGGTAAAAGGTGCACCCATATGGATTTTGAGAGGCAGTGGAACAAAAGCTGCACTGCAAGAATGTGAAAAAGACAGAGAACATGCCCTTTACTCCTTTGTTAGATCAAAGGAAACATTTTTACCTTCCGACTTTTCAGCATACTCTCTTAAAATAAACAGAGCCACAGGTGTCTGCCCCTTACAAGAAGTCTCTCTGTTCTTTGCTTACTATCAATAGGCCCAATGATAGCACTATTATTTCGACAGAGGAAAGCAGATGTGTGGGTTAAGTATGGGAGCAATTCGAAAGTCCATAGTAAACTGCCAAAGGGGTGGGGTGGGCAGAAGGAGCCCAGAGAGCAGCAGCTTTAAAGTAATTGACTAATACAGTAAGGATATTAAAGTCATTTAGTGCCAAAAGGGAACACACTGATCCTTGACCCTGAGCCACTTTGGAGTAATCTAGTATTCAATCCAGCGTGTAATGACTGCCAGGCCTGTCAATCCTCCAGGCTCTCCAGTCAAATGCCTGTGGCTACTATTGGCTTATGGTAAAAGGACAGAAAAGCAAGGAAATGCCTCTCAATCAGCCTATGATGTGATAATGTTATGGCTCCAATGTATTTGGTATTGTCCCTGCATAGTTTAATCTGTGGGGACTCGTGTCAAAAACTGCCCTCACTTCCCAGAGGTCTTTTACTCAACCTTTTAGTAGCATAAGACAATTGGAAAGAAAAGGCATAACTTCCTGGATTAATTATTTCATACATGATATGATTAGCATAAAAGGGCTGGTAGCCAGAACTTTTTTTTCTAAAAAAGGTACCTCCCTGCCAAGCATAATATTTTGTAATAATCAATATTAGCAGAGGAAGTATTTCTTGCAAATATGCAAGCTGTAAAATTTACAGGTGGGTAAACAAAAGTACTCCATTTGGGATGATGATGATGATGATGATGATGATGATGATGATGATGATGATCGAAACCAATGTACTTGGCAACCAGGAGCCAAACTATATACAATAGCATTTTATTTTTCCATATCTTGATGTACAACCCCCTCCCCAAATAATGGAATTATACTGAGGGATGACATCTTGATACTATGAGTTTCTCATTTCTCCTTCAAATCACTGTTGGTGGCAGTGGGGCTTGAGAAAAAAGTGGGTTACCTTGGCTTCATGACATAAAGTAAATTATGGGAAGAGAGGAGAGGCCAGATCAGTAGATGCTAATTTGGGTGGTGGCTGTGCCTGTACTGTCACATCTAATCTGCCTTAGTTTTTAATGTGTCCCCTCGCCGCCTGAACTTTACCATTCAAATCAAAGTAGTTGGGAAAAGAATAGTATGACCTTAAAATGTGATCAAGTATATGTATGAAGTCAAGCATCCCTCTTAGATGCAGATAGACAGAGAGACATAGGCCTAGATGGATATAAATATTACTAAAGGTATTCAGTGGAAAAGTTGAATGTCTTTTTTTCACGCTTGTAATTTATGCAAAGGGAAGTTTATCCATATTGGCTAAAGTTAATATCCCAAAATGAGATCAGAATGAATCAGAGCTGTCCTCATTCTTAACTCTGCGGTTTGCAAGAGTAGTTCTGTGTTTCTCCTCTGTTCTCCATCCTCCTTCCTGACTGGATGAGCAGCAAAGAAAAGCAAATCGTGAGGTTCTCATTCCTGCTTAAGAATGGCCATGTTATATAATTTATTTTTTTTATTTATAAACAAATACATAACCAAACATTATATAATTTGCTTAATTTTGTTCTTTATGACACTCCCAGTCTCTCTACAGCGAAGGCAAGGAATAAAAATTAAAATAATAAATATATCTAGAGAAATGGTTTGCTTATAACTTTGAAATTACTTCAATGTCAAAAACAAATCACCTTTGATAAAAGAAAAGAAAGTTCTTCTTGCCTTCTTGCAGTTCAGTGCCCCAAAGCCATTATTCAAGGAAACTATTTATAAAACTTATTTTCTGGACAATAATATCCTTTACCCTTGAAAAATATTATATATTTGTGGACAGTTTCAGAACGTGTTCACATTGTTCTTTCTTTTCAGCTGAGGGATCTTCTCAAAAATACAGGCTAAGATCTGTTATTGTGAGGTCACTTTTTCAGGTGGTTAGAGATATTTTGTGAAAGCAGGACAGTCCTATAAATTGACTGAATTCTAAAAGGGCTAGCTTTCTATTCACATTCTTCTTTTCATTCCGGTCTAGGATGGAATTTGTCTTCGTCAAAATGGACAACATCCAGAACCTGCTCAGCTAAATGAATTGGTATGAAATCTAAATACATACTTTGAAGTGAGTGAAGTAAGATGTGGAATGATCATCCAAAAAATGTCCAGAAGTCAGTCTTGTATAACAGAGTATTTAATATCTACTTGAAGCCATGATAGGAGATTATCTAAGTCTATGGGTGCAGTGTCAATGCTGTTCTGAAGACAGGCAGCTTTCTGCCACTTAGAAAAATGCAGGAGACTTGGACTTATCTATACTGTATCTCTCTCTCTCTCTCTCTCTCTTGTTTATCTGGGTCAGTGATGATCCGGAAAAACAAAACAAAAGGTTAACCTAGGCAAGATGGAATAACTGATTTTATCCCCATTGGACTCAGGGCCACAGTCTGGATGTGTTCCTGCATTCTGAAGTAAAGTACCAGCTGAGATCAAGAACAAATTTTACCTCCTTAATTAATTTTACAGTATTCATATACTGGCCCAGTCATTGTGGCTACTGCTGAAGAAAATGACCTGACCTAAGATCAGATTATTGTAGTGTCCTCTATGTGAGGCCACCTTCAACAAATACCCAGGAAAGCATGTGGTACAGAATGTAACTGAATAGGAACAGGCTACAGAGAAAAGTACATTCTTGATTCTCCATTAACAGCACTCTCTACAGCAGTGTTTCTCAAACTTGGCCACTTTAAGATGTGTGGACTTCAACTCCCAGAATTCCCCAGCCAGCAATGCTACTATAAGTTACACTCCTTCAACTAAAAAAGGAATGAATGATGGGCTTTGTTTGCACCAGTTTGCAGAATATACATTGCAATGCTGTCTGGGGAATTCTGGGAGTTGAAGTCCACACATCTTAAGCAGCCAAGTTTGAGAAACACTGCTCTACAGTTACAGGACGAGTGTCCATCCCCATTCAGTATTCTCATTTTAACCATTAATGCCCTGAATGGGGAACCTTGAAGGAGGAGAATTACAGGAAACATGATCTTCTTGGTGTTGGTGCCCACTTTTAGAACACCTCCTAGGAAATTTCGTGGCATTCTTTTTCTGTTAAGTGTTCAATGTTTTGCCATAATATTATTTTCAGAAGGCCTGTGAGGCTTCAAAATTGTATTATGCTAGGCTTAATATTGTTCTTTTTCTTCCCCTTCCCCCCCTTTCCTTTCTTTATCCCTTTTTTAATGTTGCTGATCCATTGCTCTGGGGTGTTTTGATTTCAACTTTATGTGTGTGTATATAACTTCCTTAAATGGAAAGAGCATTTCCTCAGTGCAACATGCTTACTATGAAGATGAAAGGGCTTCTGAACTTTCCCTAGGAAAGTTTGCAGCACTTCTTCCTTCTGTCAAAATCTGCTATTATAACCCAGCTGTTCTTAGATTGTGCAGAGTTTTAAATGGAAAGTTAGGGTATAAAGATGGAAATAGCAGTGTGCAATCTAGAGCCATAGGAATACCTCTGACATATCATTTTATTACACATTTTGTGTTCTCCTCAAAATATTCATTTAAATTGGCCAGAGACTCATGCAGTGCTTTCCTGCATCTCAGTTATGGAAAAGAGTTCAGTCATTCCCTATTCACTGAATAATTGCAGTAGAAATATATACCCCATCCCACTTTCTCAGTTTAAGATCAGGGCTTCCAGATCACAAGTCGTAACTCCAAGTCCTGAGAGTCTCCAGCAGGACCACCAAACATCAAACACCAGATCAAACACCAGCATGGCTTGATTTTGTAAGGCACCTCTCGTTCTTTCTCACTCAATTCCTATTTTCAGTCCCTGTCTCCTCCCTCCCTCCTCCCCTCCTTCTCTCCCTGACACACAGGCACCTTGAGCCTTCACAATGAATGCATTCTGATAAATGTCTTGCTGTCTATATTGAAAAGCTTTGGGGGAAAGAGATATTAATTTAATTCTGGTGCCCTTAGCTTCCCATCCCCAATAGCAGTCCATTAAATGGATGCAATGTTTCAAAAAGTGTTTCCAAACGATGCATTTGATCACATTTTGGGGATCATTGGTTCTACATTTGCTAGATAAATTGGGATCCAGATCTTGATGCCCCTGTCCTCAGTGGGTCATCACTGTGACATATCCGTCAATGAGGAGGACAGCGACCTGACTTTCTTCTTTGAAATAGTAATGACAAAAAGGTCTCTTGGGAGGTATTTGGTTTGACAGTGTCGTGTGTGCATTAACAGACAGGAGAAAGTTTTTAAAAAATGCAGGGAAGTTCTTGCTGTTCTTTAACCTACATAATTGAACCAAAAATGACTGAAAGCATCAGGCACAGCTGAGATGCCCACAAGCACTTAATAAAAATAAATAAAAAATCCCACAATTATACGACTCTTTTATGTTTAACTTCTCTACCTGTTGCAACAAATAAGGAGTTTTAATTTGAATCAAGAAATCAAAGGGATGAGATCAGGGACTCCTAGAAGGATTTTAAACAATCTTTAAATAAATCAGTAACAACTATTGTTTTATTCAGCATTGACACAAATGAATAAACTTCCTTGTTCAATTAATCATCATATGCTTATTCTATCAACATAGGTTAAGGTAGCACTGCAAGGACTCTAATCCCTGCAGTATATTGGCTAAGGTGTTGGATCTAGACAAGACAGAATGTTACAGAAACATGGATTCTTGTAGAATATGCCCTGCTTAAAGCCAGACACACCCCACTCACTACCCTGTTTCAAGGGTCATTGGATTTCTCCTAGCCCTTGTTCTGGGTATGTCTGGAAGAAGAAAGACACCCAGTCCTGGGGTCTAGGTGGAAACTTACAAGAGGACACATGCATTCACATGTTTATGGGTGCAGAGATCCTCAAGATGAACTAAAGGTTCTTTAAATAAAGATATGCAGTTAGCAAGTACAATCAGAGGAACAATAAACCCTGATTGGCTTTCTTAAGAAAAGCTAGCTCTGTGCACCCATTCATGCATGCAATCTTATCCACTCATGCCCACTCAGCCAGGCTTGGACAAGGCACTGGCTAGGGGCAACAGGAGAAGTCTGGGCTAGGCATAGAAGCAACTCAACTCCTTCCTTTGCTTCCCTTAGTTTTATACAAAGTATTGCTGGGCAGATTCAGAGGCATGTGCCTTTTGCCTGAGCTTAGCTACAGGAAAAATTAGGCATTTCCTCCTGCCCCCCACTACAGTTTGCAGAATCTTTCAGTATACCTTACTTGCTCCCCTTGTAGCTTCCTCTTCCCCGTTTGCAGGCCTGGATTCATTTTCAGCTTATAGCTGAGACTTCATACGGTCCCAAAGATGGTTGTGTTTTTGTTTTGTGTATAAAAGGCCTCAGTTTGAAATCTGTTCAGATCTCAGGAGGTGACTTTGGTCAGTCTCTCTCAATTTAGCCTACTTCACAGGGCTGTTGTTGTAAGGATAGATTTAGGGGAAGCCTTCATGTACACCAGCATAAGCATAAGAAGAAAATGTGGGATATAAATGCAAGTAATGCATACATCCAATCAAGGTTTCACATGTAGGGATAAATTAATTTGTCAATATCAGTACTGCTTAGTTTCTCATTTTTACATTGTTTAGTTCATTTTGGCATGTTTCCATATTAGTTTATGAATAATGCTTGCATGAAAATTTGAATGAATTTTCATGTGCATCACCCTTAATATACACATGTATGTAATATTTCCTAATATATGTATTTTCATAAACACTTCTGCTAATATAGAGCGATTTCCTCTAATGTACATTTTTACAATATATACGCTCTTCCCATAAAATAAACATTTTAAACTGAGAACATAACATCACACCATTTGGCAAAAAGGCATTGTGGTTCTTGCAGAGATTTAAGATAAACGAAATGGGTAAATTTGTATTCAAATGTGAACTGAACATTTTTTCTCCCATTCTTATTCAAATATACAACTATAAGTGAGTATGTATATACTCCTACACTCTCCTCTACTTTTATTACTTTGGAATAAAAATGCAAATGACTTTATTAGCTTAGGCATGACACCAAATAAAAATTTATGCACATACTTTTTTTTTTTAAAAAGGACTTTTAAAAATAAAGCAGTTGCAGCCTATTAATTTCCTTTCTGACAGTTTTTAAAATTCTCAATTCCCTCCCTCTGCCCAAAAAGGAATGGAAAGGGAAAAGAGGAAGAAAAGGAACAGCATGAATACTGTCAATATATCACAACAGCCACATTAGATTTTGTGATATACATCATAATATAAAGAGCACGATTAGAGCACAACCTGGGAACCATTAAATCATTCTAAATCACTGTTACATTCCATTAGTGTCAATGGTGAAGACACATAATAGGCTTTATTACAAACTTCACCTTGGTAGGCCATTGTCTGTAATAACCGCTTCACTATGATGTGGTATCAGACCCAGAAATCCAGGGAGATAATAAAGGCTCCCTTATTTCTCTTTGATTGGATGGATCAAGTTACATTTGGCTAAAAAAAATAATAATAATAAAGCTTATTTCCCTAACCTTTGGATGCCTGAAAAGAAAGGGGTAGATGTTTGGAGAAAAAATTATGAACAAAATAATTTTTCAATATGTTAAATAGTTTATCACATGTTTAAAATTAATTTTTATATGTAATTTTATGCCTTTCTAGCCCCTTTTTCCTTCAGAAATACTACAGAATGTCTGGATTCTGTGCAGGTCGTCTCCAGATTAAAACAAGTAGTTGGAGCAATTATTCAGAGTCCTTTTCAGCCTAAAGACCAGATCACAGTAATAGTGCTGCTCATAATGGGGGTAAAGCCTAATGGTTACCAAATTCCTTCTTTTTCACTTGGGCAAGTAGTTGTGGAATTTTCCAAAGGGCATAAAGAGCAAGAATGTCATGTTAATTCTATTAGGCATAAAATTTCAATTGTTGAGTAATACCTTTATTAGGTTCAACTAGAATGACAGAGAAATAATCAACACTTTTGAATTCTCCAACACTCATCATTATATATGATATTACCACAAAATAAAATAAATGAATGGGAAAGATGCCAAAACAAAAGCAGGCTAATATTACAGATCAGATTCATTCTCAAGATGACAGCTATAGATTGATTACATTGGTCAACAAGTAGATGCAACTGAGACCAAATTTCACTAATATTCTGGGACCAAGTATTAATATTATATAATTGTGGATTCCTTAAAGGTTCAAATATGGCTACTTTATGTATCCCATTGATTTTATTGGGTCTAGATTATGACTTATTTGGATGCAGCTTTTTGTCCTGATCATAGCAGAAGCTGTTTTCTTTTTTCCTCTCCGGACTATGTTGTTCTGGAATTCTGAAATATGTGCTTCAAAATATATGCAGGATACCAGATTGACAAGGCTAAAGTATGGCTTAGGTATCTGACTGAATTTATCTTTGGTTTTATACTCCTGATACCCTTATACACTATTTTATTTATTTTATTTATTTATAATTTTATTCACCGCCCATCTCCCCCTCATGGGGGACTCTGGGCGGTTTACAATAAAATGTCTTACAAATCTCTCTGCTAGTGGCATATTTAACATGGGCTGATTTTCCTCTTAGATTTACCCTATCTTTGGGTAAATATCAGGATTGACATTTTTCACCATTGTTAAATCTTTCTTTAAAAACAAAACAAATGCTTTATTATGCTCACTGGAAAAAACTATAACCATCAGCTGTTTTCACTTACAAATTCCCAACTGTACCACAGAGTACCCTTGTAAAAAAAAGGTTTTTTTTAAAAAAAAAGATAGCACAAAACCCCCTCCTTGTTTTTACCTGTAGACTTATAAAAGTTGTAGAGAGAACACTGGATGAACTTTGTTCAGATTTTTCCCAAATGTGGAAATGTATCTGCTCTTCTCTCCCCACACCACATCCAGCTATCTTTCTCCCAACAAGTGTCCTCCATAGGCAAGATACCATGGGTGGGAATGGCGAGAGGAAGCAGGAAGGGTGAAACACAAGGGCAAGCTTCAGGTATATACCAGCCTCACACTGCCCAGCAGCCATATTTGATCCAGCCAAACTGATGTGACTCCTGAGCCATACTTTGACCATCCCTGAAGCAGTATTTCATTCTCCTGCTTTATGATTCTGTCTTAGAAGACTGAGTGTTTAACCATGTATCTCATCCTATTAACCCAGCCATATAACCTTGAGCTATCAGACTTCCAGATGACAACACAAAGCATCTTACCTATAATGAGTATTTTATCCATTTGTTAAACTTCTCACTGATATGAGGTGAAATGTTTGAAGTCACCTGCATTATAAAATAGCATGTGGTGTGAACACTTCTAGTAACAATTTTGTTGGTGACATTGGGTTTTTCTTTTTTGACAAAATTGTTATATATTTGCAGAACTATTTTTGCAGAACAAAAAAATAGACAAAAAGTTTTTGAGAAAATTGTTATTTATTTGCAGAACTATTTATTTGTAGAACTATAATATACAGAACTTTCTTTTATCCTTTACAACAGCAGACACAAAAGACTTGGGCCCCAGTCTCCAGAACTCCTCCAAACATTGATGACATCTGAAATGTTTGATGTGATAGAAAGGAATTTTGAAATATAAGAGAACCAGCCATATTAATTAAATGTGGTTAATTTAATTTCAATTAAATGTAAGAAATGTAGTTTTTCTCCTGTTTTTATCCACTACTTTATCCTGCCTATACTATGAAAATACCAACTGTGGCCTTCAAAATGAAGAAAGTTGCACATTCTTGCTTTATCATACCACTAGCAAACTGTCATTCTGATGAGCAAAAAAAGGGTCAGAGAGAAAGAGGCTGAGAAAGAGAGAAATCTCATTTATTACAGGAATCCCAGGGTTTCTAGTGCATCTTATGCTAGAAATCAGACCAAGACCAGGAACAGGTCATTACCAAAAGTAAATTGCTTCAGGAAGTAAATTATTTCCCTGACCAGAGCCCTGATGGTTGGGAAAGAGTCAATTAGCCCATTAATGCTCTTGCCTTTCCATAATGATACCCAAAGATGCCAGATGAATTGCTGGAAAAGGTTTCAACAAATCAACAAGGAAAGGCTTGTAAAAGTATGAAAAATGTGCCTACCACATCACTGACCTAGGAAAAAGGTCATATCCTAGGTCTCATTTGGTATGCAAGAAGTGTAATTAGACAACCCCAAGTCAAAAGTTAGTACTAAGAGTCAGCGACATGGTCAAGATCCAGTTCAGGCTTCCAGGCAAAAGATTTCAACACCCATAGAAAGGTGTTAGGAGCAACTAGAGCCAAACTTCTCCAAGCAGTCACAGCAAGGACCAGTTTCAAAGCACATGGCAGCAGATATTGTTATGGGATTTGAATAACCCAGGCAAAGCTTTTCTCCCAGAAGCTCCTATTCTCTACCCAAGCATAGCTGCTGCTGCTGCTTAGATTGGATTGTGATTGCTGCTGCCCTTGGAATCAACAGCCCATTTCCAAATAGATCATTGCCTTTAAGGAACTTTTCTTCTGTGTCTCTTACACCCTGCTGCTTGACTCAGGAGTAATGGCATTTTTGTGGAATGGGTGACTGCAGACTTCTTTTAGGGTCCAAACCAAAGTTGCAGGGCAGAATGTAGTAAAGGTAATTTTTCAAGATCTCTGCAGGATTTATCTTGCCAGGCTCTTTACCTGCCTTTACTTCCTAAGGACTCATCCAAGGTGGTCATAACAGACCAAAAGGAAGATTAATATGTGAAAACAAGTCCAAGGTCTCTAGCAAAGAACAGAGAGTATGTTCTAATGCCTTTTACCACTTGCTGTAGAATCACAGGATGCTACTATGAGCTGAGTCAGACCATTAATCTACCTGATTTAGTATTATAGACACTGACTGGCAGTAGTTCTCCAAATACTAAGCAAGGTTTTTCCAGATCTACCTGCTGATCTGAGGGAATAAACCTGGGAACATCTGCATGCAAAATAAATGCTGTACAATCAAGCAACAATCTTATCATTGTATATCTCTTCTTTTTTCCTTCCTTTAAATAGGCAACAAACACTGACTTGCTCTATTCAGGAGACAATAAGAGGAAACGGGTGCCATCATTCCACTGTTTTGCTATTCTAGCTTTGTGCTAAACTGGCAAGGGCCATAGAGTTAATACATTTATAATACCACTGGCTGAACCCTTTAGGGCTACTGCACAATTTGGAAAGATAATTGACCCAACAATAGTTGTCTCCAGCTCTTTACAGAGTCAAGAACAGAGAGACCAGAAGGAAGAGCTTTGCATGCATTATCTTAAAATTATCAATAGCCCACTGCTTTTATTCCAATATAAGGAACAGCAAAGCACAACAGATTCCATATATCTTGCAGCAGCTGCTGTGGGATGCTATCAGTTTAAGAAGGAAGCACCAGAACAATTAAGGCCAAGTTAATCCTCTCTTAGGAGTTGGAGACAAGATAAATGTCTGAAGAAAAAAACAATTTCCAGGGTTAGGTGGAAGAAGAGAAAGGCCCAAGGTTGATCAAATTAGATTCCCATGAGGTCATTTATATGGACTCACAAACTTCCTTGCTGAATGTACATTGCTACCTGCCAATCACCACATCTTGCTTACCATTGTAAACATAGTTGCTTAAGTTGCTTTTCCATCTGAAGGAGATTTCTGATTTTCTATTTCATTCTAGGGATCTTTTTCTTTCAACTATGCTTTTTTAAAGTGGGACTTTTCCTATTTTTAAATACACTTCTATCTAGCATTCGGCATCCTGTTCAACTGTTTACATCTATCTAAACTAAAACCCCTAAGGGCATGGGTTTTGAATAACGCTGCTTTCATAATGTTGCCTCCCACCCCTGACACCACTGCATTTCTTGTGGGATTTAACTGAATTGTGGGAAACCAGGGAGGCTGAATCTGTTTGGACTGCTGGAGAGGTGACTGTGCAATGCAATACCGAACATTCACACATCTATAAGCCAACCTGTAACCAAGATCAGTTCAAAACTCTCCACTCCTCTAATGAGAATTTCTCTGAAATTTTCCTGTTTAAAAATAAAATCAATCTGAGTGAGAGCTATGGAAGAAAGGTAGAAGAAATATTTGGCATAACATTTAATCACAACTAGCTAAAAGGTTCTATGTGTTTGATGTATATATTTCTGATGTGCTGTTTTCAAACTGGAAAAGGCCCTTGTTTAATGCAGAAGATGATCAACATTCCTTCAGGACAAACTTTAGTTGACTTATTAATTCTTACTAGAACAGAGTCATGATAAATGAAATCATGCCAGAAGTGAAGAAAATGATGAATAAGGAAAAGCAATATCACCCCAAGGCTTTGGTGAGCATAATCCAAGCCATAGTTTGTCCCCTGGAGATACACTGTGATGGGCTGAACTTGGTATTAGGTGGAAGATTAAGTGCCTTGGCTTCCTCAGTTAGTTAATTATATACTCAAATGTTTCCACTATATCACAAGGAGTTAGGGGTTTTTTTGTTTTTGTTTTCTTTGCTCTTGAACATCCATACACGGATTGCTTATTGGTTATTTTACTTGAGAATTCGAACCTGAATGTTGGATCCCATTGGCAAGAGCTATGTGTCAGGAAAAGGAGGGAGGAAAGCCAAGGGGTAGGATGGAGAAGCATTTATGTATTTAGTTTTCATTAGAAGAGTTCTTGTAGTTGAAAAAATATGTACCTGTCAAGTTTTCGACATCTTGCTGGGGATGCAAGCAATGCTGTTGTGATTTCTAAACCTGGCTGAGAAATTTACATTCCAGTAATAAAGACAAATCAAGGGTGGTTCCCCCCCCCCACCCCCTTTGGCTCTCTTTTTAATGTGTGTTTTTTAAAATCCTGCTTTGACAGTCATACATACAATTGGACACCTAGGTGGCACGTTGATGCTCTGTTTCATTATTAAGTGGAAAATTCACAATGGATATTCCACAATGGAATAGATGATGGGCCCCAAGTCTGCTATGGGTCCTGGAAATTATGCAGCTTTTGACAGTACTGGCAGGCCTAGGGCAGTGAAGAGAAAAGGGTGTGGAAACTTTAAAAGAGAAATACTAAAACTATATCTTCAGAATAAATAATTTTAAACAGCAAGTCTTAGGACATTTGTCTGGAAAAGCACTGCTAGAAGAGATGAAAACACACTTTTTTGATAAACCACCCTGTTTACCTAAAAGAGTTGGATAGCATTTTAAGAGGTTGTACACATTTTTTTTATGTCAATATGCTGACATCATATTAATTGACTGGTTTAGCACTGTTATTTCCTTCTCCTACAGGTAGGGCTTTCAGGGAAAATAACATTGACTTAAAGTACTTAAATTAATCCTTTTGCCAATAACACTACAGCTAATCAATATACCTGGAATTAAATAGCCGTTTTGGGCCAGAAGGCACGTAAGTCCCTAGTTTTAACCACTCCCAATGAAAAAATAATAAACCTGTCTGAAGCCAAATGGTCAAAGCCAAATGGTCAAAGAACAGCAGAAATAACAACTAAAACTGAAATCAGACTACAAATGTGACTTGCAACAAAAATAGATGAAATTTTAAAAAATTAAAATGGCTGCAGTAACTATCAACTTTATAAACCCAGTCAGTAAAATATAATCTCATATCTATGTGACTATTTTTTCTATTAAGATTTTTTTTTTATCATATGGCATAGCATTTCAGTGTTCATGCTGCTTTTTCTTGCTGGGAAATCCTTGTGAGGTCCAGCAGCCAGATGCGTAGACGATTTAGCCATGACAAGTCACATTGCCCAGGGTGCACCGTGAGGAGGCCAGTCTACATTGCACTGAGTTGGGCTGAGAGAGAGGGACTGGCCCAAGGTCACCCAGCCGGCTTTCATGCCTAAGGTGGGACTAGAACTCACAGACTCCTGGTTTCTAGCCCAGCACCTTAACCACTAGACCAAACTGGCTCTCTCTATTAAGATAAAAAACATACATGTAATACTTGCTATACACTGAGAATAATTGGTCATTTATTCTCTTTTTTATTTTTAAGATTATTAAGCTCTGAGATACTACTTTTCAAACATTGATCCAAAGAGATTACAAAGAGTAAAATAAAAAACAATAAAAATCCTATTAATCCACAAACTTCCTTTTTTTCTTATTGTTGCAATACTTATATATCTTCTCTATTCTGCCAATTATATCGAACTGATATTTATCTTAAAATAGGCTGTGGATTATAGTTGCAATACTTAGTCTTTTTCTTTATGATATTATTTTGGCTTTGAATGGAAATATAAACTTGAATTATGTTTTTAATCCTATTTAACAAACAATTCTACAAAGGAAGTAAAAACCTACTAATGATATTTAGGAATGAAACTGGTACACTGAGTTACCAGTTTCTGCTTTCCTTAAAACAACTACATTTTTCCCTTCTAAGGAAAGAAAGTTAAAACACAAAGTTTAAACAGGAGAAATAAAATAAGAATTCTTAGTTGCAATTGCCGGGCCTTTGCTGATTGTGGTAAATTATAAATTATGCAGTCAATGTAGGCCAACAAAAGAAGACATCTTCAAATTTCAGTCAAAGGTAATTATTTAAGTCGGCTGAATGTTCTCCTTTCATAGAGTGTGATCTCTCTTTGACAGCTCACACTGACAGATGACCTTCTCCACAACATCCTTATCCTCCAGATCATGAACAGTGTGCCTCTCCGCTTGAATATCTCTATATATTTGTGACACTAAGCTTTCAAATACAGCTATTGACAAATCAGAACATCAGTCTAAGTGCTGGTCTTCCTATCACTCACAATAAAGTAGCCATCACTTGTGGTGTTGTAGAGCAAGCCAATCTCTGAAAAATGAGTTCTCAGTGAGTGCTAATTTGACACAGCTCGCTTGCCTTCCCATAATTGCTCTGTCATTGTCAGTTGGCAGTTCGGGCTCATTCCTGGAAGCTGCGCCGTACAATTGGATACAATTACTCCCATTTACCACCACTATTATGCCACTGATGCTGCCCAGTCCGCATATTGACATGCCTCATTAAACCTGGATGCAGGCCATTAATGAACATTGTTAGCATTTCTCTTAAACTTTTTTGCCCCTAATAAACAGTCAGTGTTCCATGAAGGAGCACTGCCATCCTTGTGATATGATATTTATTATCTGCTGGGGGAAGTGTGAGTGCATGTGTGTGTCAGGGGAGAGGGAAAGACTCTGCAAATGGAAACCATACAGATGCTGTAAGAGAGATCTATGGTTAGATCAGGGCAGAAGAGCACTGATAAGTGGGGTATTTTTCTGGCAGGGGCACTGTACTATTAACCAAGTGACCTTTTCTATCCTATGGAAGATGGTGAGGATAAACATGATAAACCAGGTTCCACCAGGTTTCTCAAGGTTGCTTCAGCTCCCCACCACTCACTTTAACCCTCTGTTTCCCCCAGGTGGTGCTGTGTGACACTCCAAAGATTTTTTTTAAATTTTATTATTATTTTATTTTATTTTATTTTATTTGCCCTGGGTCCTCCATCTATTATGTCCAGCTAAGTTCCACATGCATTTTTATTCAGAGATAATTATGTGTTGATCAGAGGAGTCGGCGGCTGTCACCCGTATGGCAGGCACACCTGCTGTGTGACATAGGTGGTAACGATGGCATGCTCTTGAGCTGTCATGACAGGGACAAGGGCTTTATTGTGTATATGTCACCATTTCTCTTAGGGAAATTATCCTTTCCTGCACAATGACAATAATGAACGTTACAGTGCTTTCATAAACCCTGGTTGTAGGCCCTTTTCTTGACCGTCATTAAGACTATATATCAGTCATAATTTTCTGGGATGGGGGAAAAAAATCTTGCAAATCTACTACAGTATATAAAAATGAATTTGCTGAATATTTCTGTGAAAATTAGGAAGTTAGTCTCCTTTCCTCCCCTCCTTATTGCTCTCCTCCATAATTAAATCAAGAATCACTCTCTAAGGAATACGACAGTAGCTAGACCACTGATCTTGGGTGAACATGACTGGCCTCTCAGAGCTGTTGTGATGATCAGATGGACTGTTGTATAAATATCAATCTCAATATGCTACTTGTTTCTGTAAATTTTGTAATAAAGGATGTTGAAGTATGCAGCAAAGAAACTGAATGCTAGATTTCAGTTCTATGCTAGTGTTCTCAAAATACTTGAGTGCTAGTATCAGTACATCTCCCTTCTTTTAGAAAATACCATTCACACAAATTATTCTGTATTATTTTGATTCCAGCTTACCTACGTTTGCCCATTACAGAAAAAAACATAAACAGAGTCTATATATATCAAAGTCTTTATGATGGGGAATTCCATCTTGAAATAGGTGACTTTGACAGTTGCAGTTTTGGCCCAATGACCACCTCTACAAAAACTTAAGGTAACTAGCTCACAGTAGAAAACTTTAAGTAATTGTAAATACAGTTCATCTCATTCTGCTAAATCTTGGATCTCTGTCTTTTCTCTCTCATTATCATTTCTGCCCTATGTAACAATGCCTTGCATTGCCTGGCCTTTAGAGCTCTTGAATATGCAGGCCGAGAAAACTATAAATCAGGAATTCATTTCTTCGCCTCCCTATTCAATTCGGCAGAGAGAGGACAACAAATCCCATTCTTTCCACCACCACATGACTCTTTTAAACAAGCCTGTCTCTAGCTTATTAGACCCTTATCAAAGCAAAATGGGAGGGGGGTGACTTAAAAAGTGAATGGAGACATTAGCAATGAGAGGGCATTTTACCCACTAAAGTTTTACTTCCATGCTTTAAGAAAGAAGGGAGGAAAGGAAAAGTTCTCAAGGGGATTTAGAAATAATTTCATCCCCAGTAGTTAACTGTTTTTGCCATGCTTTGGGGGCTAATATATGTTTGCATCCTCAAGCAATTCTACTTTCCTGTATCTTGAATAATATATGTTCCTTGGCAGTATTTTGCACAGTGAGTAGTGGCAAATCCAGAATGCTCCATGGGGATGGAATGATATGATATTACTGAAGTCTCCTTCCAGAAAATTAAAAAGATGCTGGCACATAAAACAAGCCCCACCCTGTTTGTGGGTTTGTAGCTACCACCTTGACTTTTTTTCATCCCTGTTGATGCCCCAGGAACTGAGATGGTCGTGTTTATGGCAACAAATGTATAGAAGGCACACTGCCATGTTTGGGAGGGTTGAGAGAAAGAGAGGGAATAGTTCTGGATCTTTCTAAGAGCATCTCCTAACAGTTAAAAAAAGAAAAAGGTGAAAAAGCAGGAAAATATACTTACTTTTACATACACAAAATTACAGAGTTTTACTTCTTAAATATTCAAGAGTGCTTTTCTGCTTTTGCAGGGGAACAGTAAAATAGAAGCTGGATGGTTTTGCTTCCATCCTTGTTAATGAAATTACAGTGAATGGTTTTCAACCTCTTTTAGGGGAAAAGAGCATGGTGAGATTGTCCAAAGGATGGTTCAGTGTTCGAATGACCATCTAAATACATCTCAGTGATCTTTAGGGCAGTGAACACATCTTTTAAAATATAGTCTTATGAGTTATTTCAGTATTTGGGTTTCCCTACACAGTCCTGTTTATATGGTCTTGACTGTAATGATTAACAAAGTGGGGGATGATATTTGATGTAGGATGCATTGCAAAACATGGATAGAAGGGATACGCATATTGTGATCCTGGGTCTCTCAGAATCCTGAAAAGATTGTACCTGCAAGCCAAAGGACATGACATAAGGGAAATTTCTGAACATCATATTCATTAACAAGAACTCAAGGGACAGCAGTTTAAATTTAGGCCATGGCATTGGGAGAAAGGAATTTTAACCTTTTCACATCACATATTTTCCTAAATTAACTTGTCAATATACACTCAAATACAGCTGAGAGAAAAAACATTCTATTAGTGAATACAGTGTATTTTTTAATCCACTTTCCAAAAGTCAGTAATAATTTTTAATAAAGGAAAATAATCTTTAAAAAATTGGTCACAGATCAATGGGTGCAATTTTTCATCATCTGCTGTTTGAATACTCAAATGGTTGAGCTTGCTACACTTTCTAAAAACAAAACAAAAAGTTTTCCTGTGCCAACCTAATGTTTTGTGATCATTTGCAAAAAATCCACAAGTCAATATTTACATTTTTCAGAGTTGAAAACTCCACTATACTATTACTACCACAGTACTACTACAATAATAAATCAAGGGGCCTTCCCATGATTGTAGTAGTTTTATTGCTCAGACTTAGGATTTTCTAAGACTCAAATTTGCATTGTAGTTTGCATTCTGGACAACATTTATCTCTGACTATTACATTATCACCTCAGTATATCACTGGGGCATCACATTCACTTGTAGGACATTGTTTTGAACTTTTGGTATTTAGCAGACACTAAGAGAAACAACTGACTTTGGATATTGCCCACTGTTGGAGGTGAGATCTGGTGGAATTCTTTCCTTTTCCCTGTACAGACAGAAAGCTAGCATTAGGGACATTATCACCTTGGTCAATTGGAGTACTCCAAAGTATTGTTGGGGAACTGATTTGAATTGACTACACGGCTAATCATCCTTTACACATCTAGGAAACAGGGGTCTCTGCCTAAGGAGTTGAGGGAGTCATAAAAGCAATGAATGTCCTAACAGCCAGGAACCATGCTGAGACAAGGAACAGGTCTCTAGTGTTTTATTGCTGCTACATAACAGGAAAATCCTAACAAACTGAAGAAGCGTGGGAAAAACCCAGACATATAAACCTCAAAGGTTAAGGCGGGCCCGATCTGTGTCTCTTGGAATGGCTACCTAATTCCTCAGTGCTACGCATGCGCTTTACAGCCTGGATGGGAGCCCCCTGCTCGCCATCCTTACTCATGACAATGATGATGGCCATGATGGCACAATAATTTATGTTGTATCTGCATTGCACATTAAAAAAAAAAGATCAGAGCATTGATCACATGCAACAAATGTGTGGGGTGTGGCAATAATTTTGTGGGGTGAACTAAATTGGCTGAAATGTTCTGCCCTTTCTGTGCTTTCAGGAGGATCTGAAGTGGCTTAAATGGAATAGATACATTATTTTAGCACTCAGATTAGTAGATAAATCTTTATTTACATTCAAAGACAGAAGTAGACACACTAATCCAAATCTGAACAGGTAGCACAGATAATATACAGTACCAAACAATAAAAAAAGTTAATATGTGGTGTACATCAATAGCAATCAAACGGAGTTTTGCAACCCTTCTGGAAATGGCCATCGACCTGTCAACTAAGAGGAAACAAATCATCTCCTTTTCTGAACTTCCACCAGAGTTGATTAATAAGGGCTTTATTAATTTCTTGTGCCAGGTCACATAAAAGGGATAGAAAAGAACGACATGTTAGATTCATTCAACTTTCCACATCAGCCAGGGCTTAAGGCACTCCTTGTAAAGGAATACTATTAAATCTTTCTTCTAGCAGTGATGGTGGAAAAACATCAGATCTGCTAAGGTAAGGTCTCTGCCAAAGTAAGGTCAGGCATAAAATGTTAGACAGGTGAGTAGCAGTTGAAAAGTCTTCCAAAGAAACACAACCTCATATTTTAGCACTTCTTTTGGGGATAGAACTGCAAAAGTCATGCCATGAAAAAGCAGTAATATGCTGCTGAATTTCAGTGGAATGCTTCTTGGGAGCTTTGGAGCTGCAAAATGGGGCCAAGGACAGCAGATGGTTTATGAACTGAAGATTGTCCTCTGATTTACTAGATCAAAAGCTATTCCATTCCCCTGAAAAGTCCAGACCTTTCACCAACCCATGCTGGAGCTGGCGTGGCAAACGTGCCCCCATAGTTTTCAACAGGTAAGTCCTGGGATGAATTGCAGTATATTTGCCATACTGTTTCCCCTCATCATACCTAGCAAAATTGTGTAAGTTGTCACCTATGCAGCAATGAAGAATTATCCAATGGAGAAAATAAAATTTAATATTTTTATAATAGCACTATCCAGTATTTATACTGACAAGCAAAGTCATCTATAAGAAGGTTCAATAACATCACATGTGTCATGACATCATAATAAAAATGATGCAAAGTGCATCATTTCTGGGATAATGTCAAAATGCATATGATATCAGTTGCTCTCCTGCTCCCTCCAATCAATACCCAGGCAGAAATGAGTATTTAAATCAAAGATTGGAGAGAGAATCTTCCTAAAAATGTATTTACATCACAATATCAATTCATATGTGATGAGAATATAAAATACAGCAACAGAATTATCATATATATAGTGAATTTTGAAAACTGTTAAAATAGTTCTGTAAATATTTTGTCTTCAGAAAAGGATTAAGTCTTCAGAAAAATAAAAATCTCTTATATAACATTTCAGAAATTCAGCAAAGGCAGAACCTAAAATGCCCCATCATGATCCATAATACTTGTATAATTCATGATGAACTGGTACAGGGTAGTCAACAAAGGAAGGATTTATTCTTAGTATGAACAATATACAAATGAATTTTACCTGAACTCTCTGACTTAAGAGCTCAGCACATTTAATCAATACATTTCTTTATGTTCCAAAAACAAGACACTTGAATTGAAGTAGCCATATCAAAGTTTATTTCCTCTGATCCTTATTTTCCATTAAACAAAAATTGTTCTGAATTCTATCACCCCAATATTTTGTCTCATTTTCAGCCAGTTATATCATAAGCAGAAAATACTAAAAATGCTACATTCAGAGTTAAACTGCTAGCCTCCCTTTGAATTTTACCTCAAATGTGAATGACTTTTTTTCCCTGACAGGATGCAAGTGTGGGCAGACAAAGGTGGGCTTAGATTAACCACACTAGGCCATTAGGCCAAAGATGAAAGATACTGTAAAAGATGGCGGAGTGCATGCATCTGCAGGAATCCAAACTGAGTTTAGTCATATTAAGGCTCTGGTCTCTTTAAAGAGAAAGAATGGCATATAATTTAAGACTGTGTTAAGAATGCTATCACATTTTCACTCTATGTACTGTATGTATGAGAGTTGTGGGTGGAAATAATAAGACTGATAATGATTACATAGGAAGGAAAGCATGCAGAATGCAAGAACCTTACCAATCTCAGAGGCACAAGTTGTGAAAATAAGAAGGGTGAACTTGTAGCCATTATTGTAGAACAATGCATTCCATCCATATTTGATCCATTCTCTATGGCAAAATCATTGCAGCTCACTTTAGAGAAAATGTTTAATACCATAAAACATATTTTGTTAGCCCTCTCAACTTCTGAATCCAACATATATTATATTCAATGCACAACTGTGTTTGGATGATGATGACTGCAGCCAAAGAGGAATAGAGGTTAATTGTCTTGAATCAAATCAATGCATGTGTATGGTTTGGTCCTTAGTAGCCATATGGAGTCCTACTTTTTTCTTTTACTCTAATGAGGGAGGGGTGACATTTACAAGGCTCAGCAAAGTTTCAAGAGGATTCTTTATTGCAAAGCTGTTTTGAGCAATCCCATCTCCATTTCTAAGCAGAAAACAAAGGCTGCTGCACTCCTTTTTTTCATATCACACCAACTGCCTTTTCTGGTGCTCCCAGGATGCCAGAAGAAGCTTCTAGACATGCTGATAAGGTAGCTGGACCAACCTAACATACCTGATGAGGCCAAAATGTTACTTCCATGAGTCTATGAGTAAATAGCATTGCCATCATGGCAAGCAGAACCTCTCTGAGACAAATGCCACCCTGTTTCTTATATAATTGTTACACAAGGCAAAGTGTAATAGGCAGCAGATTGCTTTTGGACAGGATTTTAATAGAGGGGAAAGGAGAAACATCCTAGCCCCTTGCACCATAGTCTGGGCTACTTGAGGGAGCCCATGTCATAGCAACACTTGTTCACATTTACATTTGGCTCACAATTTGGGGTCTCTAGGATTCACAGCTTCTGATGGAAGAGCAAGTAGAGGCTAAGCCCAGGACAGCCTTGGTGCTATTACATCATGCACACCAATTACACCATTTCTGGTTGAGGAAGCTTTGGGCATAGACATCATACCCTTGATACTTAACTGCAGGACTATTGAAATTTGCTCTGAGTAGGAGTTCCCTTGAAGACCATTTGGTGGCTTTAGCTTGTACAAAACAGAGCTAAAACAACATCAGAATTTGCACATATAACACTTATATGTACTGGTTGCCAGTTAGCTTCTGAGTGAAATTCAAGATGTTTTGTTGTTTATTCGTTTAGTCGCTTCCGACTCTTCGTGACTTCATGGACCAGCCCACGCCAGAGCTTCCTGTCGGTCGTCAACACCCCCAGCTCCCCCAGGGACAACTCCGTCACCTCTAGAATATCATCCATCCATCTTGCCCTTGGTCGGCCCCTCTTCCTTTTGCCTTCCACTCTCCCTAGCATCAGCATCTTCTCCAGGGTGTCCTGTCTTCTCATTATGTGGCCAAAGTATTTCAGTTTTGCCTTTAATATCATTCCCTCAAGTGAGCAGTCTGGCTTAATTTCCTGGAGGATGGACTGGTTGGATCTTCTTGCAGTCCAAGGCACTCTCAGAATTTTCCTCCAACACCACAGTTCAAAAGCATCGATCTTCCTTCGCTCAGCCTTCCTTATGGTCCAGCTCTCGCAGCCATATGTTACTACAGGGAACACCATTGCTTTAACTATGCGGGCCTTTGTTGTCAGTGTGATGTCTCTGCTCTTAACTATTTTATCGAGATTTGTCATTGCTCTTCTTCCAAGGATTAAGCGTCTTCTGATTTCCTGACTGCAGTCAGCATCTGCAGTAATCTTTGCGCCTAGGAATACAAAGTCTTTCACTGCTTCTACATTTTCTCCCTCTATGTGCCAGTTATCAATCAAGCTGGTTGCCATAATCTTGGTTTTTTTGAGGTTGAGCTGCAAACCAGCTTTTGCACTTTCTTCTTTCACCTTCATCATAAGGCTCCTCAGTTCCTCTTCACTTTCAGCCATCAAAGTGGTATCATCTGCATATCTGAGATTGTTAATGTTTCTTCCAGAGATTTTAACTCCAGCCTTGGATTCCTCAAGGCCAGCTTGTCGCATGATGTGTTCTGCATACAAGTTGAATAGGTAGGGTAAGAGTATACAGCCCTGCCGTACTCCTTTCCCAATCTTAAACCAGTCTGTTGTTCCATGGTCTGTTCTTACTGTTGCTACTTGGTCGTTATACAGATTCTTCAGGAGGCATACAAGATGACTTGGTATCCCCATACCACTAAGAACTTGCCACAATTTGTTATGGTCCACACAGTCAAAGGCTTTAGAATAGTCAATAAAACAGAAATAGATGTTTTTCTGAAACTCCCTGGCTTTTTCCATTATCCAGCGGATATTGGCAATTTGGTCTCTAGTTCCTCTGCCTTTTCTAAACCCAGCTTGTACATCTGGCAATTCTCGCTCCATGAACTGCTGAAGTCTACCTTGCAGGATCTTGAGCATTACCTTACTGGCATGTGAAATGAGTGCCACTGTTCGATAGTTTGAACATTCTTTAGTGTTTCCCTTTTTTGGTATGGGGATATAAGTTGATTTTTTCCAGTCTGATGGCCATTCTTGTGTTTTCCAAATTTGCTGGCATATAGCATGCATTACCTTGACAGCATCATCTTGCAAGATTTTGAACAGTTCAGCTGGGATGCCGTTGTCTCCTGTTGCCTTGTTATTAGCAATGCTTCTTAAGGCCCACTCAACCTCACTCTTCAGGATGTCTGGCTCTAGCTCACCGACCACACCGTCAAAGCTATCCCCGATATTGTTATCCTTCCTATACAGGTTTTCTGTATATTCTTGCCACCTTTTCTTGATCTCTTCTTCTTCTGTTAGGTCCTTGCCATCTTTGTTTTTGATCATACCCATTTTGGCCTGGAATTTACCTCCAATGTTTCTAATTTTCTGGAAGAGGTCTCTTGTCCTTCCTATTCTATTGTCTTCTTCCACTTCCACGCATTGCTTGTTTAAAAATAATTCCTTATCTCTTCTGGCTAACCTCTGGAATTTTGCATTTAATTGGGCATATCTCCCCCTATCACTGTTGCCTATTGCTTTCCTTCTTTCTTGGGCTACTTCTAGTGTCTCAGCAGACAGCCATTTTGCCTTCTTGGTTTTCTCTTTCTTTGGGATGTATTTTGTTGCCGTCTCCTGAACAATGCTGCCAACTTCTGTCCAGAGTTCTTCCGGGACCCTATCTACTAAGTCCAGTCCCTTAAATCTATTCTTCACCTCCACTGCATATTCCTTAGGAATATTAGTGAGCTCATATCTAGCTGATCTGTGGGTCTTCCCTAATCTCTTTAGTCTGATCCTAAATTGTGCAAGAAGAAGTTCGTGATCTGAACTACAGTCAGCTCCAGGCCTTGTTTTTACCGACTGTACAGATGTCCGCCACCTTTGGCTGCAAAGGATGTAATCAATCTGATTTCGGTGTTGTCCATCTGGTGAAGTCCATGTATAAAGCCGTCTCTTAGGTTGTTGGAAGAGAGTGTTTATTATGCAGAGTGAATTGTCTTGGCAAAATTCTATCAGCCTGTGTCCTGCTTCATTTCGTTCTCCCAGGCCATGCCTACCTGTAATTCGAGGTGTCATTTGACTGCCCACCTTAGCATTCCAGTCTCCTGTGATGAAAATAACATCTCTTTTAGGCGTGTTGTCCAGTAGGTGCTGCAGATCCTCATAGAACTGCTCTACTTCAGCTTCTTCAGCATTTGTGGTTGGGGCGTATATTTGGATCACTGTGATGTTAGATGGCTTGCCCTGAATTCGAATTGAGATCATTCTGTCGTTTTTTGGGTTGTATCCAAGCACTGCTTTAGCCACTTTACTATTAATTATGAAGGCTACTCCATTTCTTCTGTGGTCCTCTTGTCCACAGTAGTAGATCTGGTGGTCATTTGATGTGAAGTGGCCCATTCCAGTCCATTTCAGTTCACTGACGCCCAAAATGTCTATCTTTAATCTTGACATCTCACCAATAACCACATCCAATTTGCCCTGGCTCATAGATCTTACATTCCAGGTTCCAATGGTGTGTTGATCCTTAGAACATTGGATTCGCCGTTCAGCACCAGCACCGTCGGCCGCTAGCCGTCCTTTCGGCTTTGAGCTAGCTGCGTCATCACGTCTGGGGCTAGTTGAGCTCATCCTCTGTTCCTCCCCAGTAGCATTTTGACCATCTTCCGACCTGGGGGTCTCATCTTCCGATGGTATACCGACATATCTCTGGTTGTACTGATCCATTTAGTTTTCATGGCAAGAATACTGAGGTGGGTTGCCATTACCTTCCCCAGGGATCGCATTTAGTCTGACCTCTCTGTCATGACCTTCCCGTCTTGGGTGGCCCTTCACGGTTTAGCTCATGGCATCATTGAGGTGCTCAAGCTCCAGCACCACGACAAGGTAACGATCCTTTGCTGAAGTCAAGATGTTAGTTGTCACCTTTAAAGTCCTTTATGGTTCTGGTTGTTTGGTGTTACGTGTTGGATGCTTTTAATGCTTTATTTGGCATTCTGTAAGCTGCTCAGAGCCTTCAGGAATTTAGAGGCATACATGGTGGAGAAATACAAGAGAAGCAGTCAAGCCAAAGCCACCAGTGACCCTGGAGAGAAAGGAGGCAGGTAATGGAAACCAGACTGTTGTTCCTTTGATGTAAAAGGAGGCAGTATGTGGGCACAACAAATGCCACTGTTTTGGATACATGGTGTTAGTATCTGTAATTAGGGTGGGTTACAGCACCATCAGTACAGAAGCACTGGGTTAGAGTCCCATTAGTAGAGCAGAATATAGAGGTGCTGAAGTAGCCATAGTAATGTCATCCCGCTGTATTTTCAAATGCTACATTTCGGATGTAAAGGTCACCATACGATTTACATTGCTTTCTTTATCATTCCTATGTAACACTGCTGGGGGTATATAACCCATAACCTTGCTTACGTTTGGGGATCTTTTGCATACTTTGCCCGGGATCCCAATGGCATTATAATTATGTATGCCAATAAAAGATACTTCGTTGCCTCTATTTCAAACCCTTGGTTCCTTATTTAAGTGGGCATTTTTCACATAACACAGCAAATTATATTTCCCAATGCTGCTCAGACCTTAATATGTTCATATTTCTCATCAATGGCCTTCAATTCAGCATAACAGAGGAGTAATATTATAGGTAGCTACAGTTATCATTAGAGGTAGTTATAGATTCACAGTTATTCAGATGCAGAATGCAGACTGGAGAACAGAGGCAGTTGCTAGTACTGGGATGGAGAGAGGTGGAAAAGGGAGGTTATAGATAGACTGTTTTTTTGTGGGTAGGAGCTGCATCTTACACTGCATCTCTTGCATTGGAAGAGTCCGAAGACCAGACCTGAGTGGTGGGGTGCAAGATTGTAAAGTGTGCAGTGTACTTGTGTATAGTTTCAATAAGCAAAGTTACAAATTGCAATGAAAAATAGAGTAAGAAAGGACAAATAAACCAAAACATAATAGAAATGCAAATACTAAATTGCTAAGAATATGCTAAAATATTTTTGAAGAAATAAACAAACAAACAAATAAGAATGTATTCACCTAGTTTATTTCTTCAACTTGTATGGCCACCCAACCCGCCAACAACTCTGAGTGGCTTACAAACAGATTAGAACAATCATAAATTCAGTGCATATTACAGGACTTCCGATGAGGATTCATGGTGAACTAGACATCCCTAAAGGAGCAGGGATGGCATTGTGGTAGAGATCGGTGGCCAGACGGCATACTCTGGCCAGCGAAATCTCTCCGGAAAAAGGAGAGATCATGGGATTGCCCACATGTACTCTGGACAGTTGCTTGTGAGTAGACCGCAGGAACCAATATTTCTGTGGTTGACTTGTGAGTCAAGCGTCTGGGAGTCAAGGGATTTCAACCAAGCTCACAGCCATAATGCAGCCTATATGGATATACATCAGGTTTGTCAAGCCTCATTTCTTAATCACTTTTGGGAATTACTTAACTGCTTTTCATCTATTAAGAACCTTTGGATTGAAGTTTTATAGTGCTCACTGGGTTATGTCAGGGTCCTGATCAGATAGAAGGAGTGCTCTCTACCAGGGTAGTTCTTTAAAATGGGATGAATATATATCTTCCTTGATTCTCCATAGAGAGAAAAACAAAGAAGCATATAGCTTAGGGATTCCACAGAGCCATTGCCACATGGACATAAGCACTTCTGAACAGGATGTTTTTATACCATCCCTGCAGACTGCAGAAGGTAGAACATCCAACCCAGCCAACGTGAAAGCCTGATGAAATTTAAGAATTAGAATTGAAGAGAGATAAGATGATGGCACAAGCCCATTTGAGAAGAATCCATAAACTGTTGATTATTAGGCTTAAAATGGTTTGAAAATCAATATCCCAAATAAGTTGTTTAAGATGACTCCTGGCATTTTCAAGCCATAATGAGCAGAGACTTTCCAAAGAAAGTCCTAAGGACTAGAGTTTGCTATTAGCTTTTGTTAGCCAGGTTGATTTAAAATGATCTCTGAGAACCAGTGACGCCAGAACCACAGGAGAAAAAATCAATTTCAACCAGAAATTAAGGAGATAGAACCAAGCTCTGGCACTTACAGAAACCTGTCTCCATAAAACAGCATTCTTGATGCATCTTGGAACTGTGAGTATTGGATTTACAAAAGAGACTTGTTAAAGTTTTGAAGAAGTTTTTGAGAAGGGACGAGAAAATGAAAAGGAATCAAGTTCTAGGACATTATTTGGAGGGATTAAAGATCAAGTTTGTTAAAAGGAAGGAATGTAAAGTTGGTTTATTTGATCAAGGTTAAAATAGACATGTTGTTATCTCTGGTAACCCTTAATGGATTTTTGCTGATCAGGTCTGAACAAGTTTTTACATATTTGTTTATAGATCAGAGATGAGATAGGGGAAGAAGAGATCATTTGTTGTATTTTAAGAGAGAGTGATAAGTTACTAAAATTGTTTATACTTGTTGTGATGAAGGGTAGTAATGAGAACTAAGAATAAAATCTGACTTACTGTATAAGATTAGCACTGTATCACCCAACTTACAAACGAATAGACTGAAAGGTTTCAAAAATACTTTGTGAGTAGTTTCTGGGGAAAACATCATACTAAATCAAAACCTTGCATATTTTCTATTTGCTTATTGCAACAAGCGTGCATAACTGCAAATCAAATTCCAGTGACGTTGCCTTCCAGGCTGGACCTTTTCAAATCTAATTGGAGAAAAAGCATTCAGGACAAAGAGTTGAAGAGTGAAGAGAAGAAAGGTACAAAAAGAAGAAGTCATGCCTGACATGGTTGGGGGCTGAATTGTTATTCCTGAGTTTCAATTGTTATTCCCAAAGTAGAAAGTTTGCTATTGCAAAGTTGCTCCATGGTTGCCAATACTGTAATATACACCAACTGCTTCTTTTTATCTTCTTTGCATAAAAGGGTCACCCTAATGACTGAATTTGTAAATATAATGGGGTAAGTATCTTGGCAAAAGGGGTGGGTTATTGTGATTATTGATTGATTGATCGATTAGGTATGCCTGCAATTGATACTCTATTATCTTGGCGTGGCTGTATATGTTGTAATTCTTGTGGACTAGTAACTTTTGTTGAGTCAATAGAAAGAGCGCAACATACGTGTGTCTTCCTCTGTGTGTTCCAGAGCAAAGCCTCAGCCAAGAATATAATTACACAGAATTACACACCTGAGGCAAACATCTATCAAAAGTGCTACAGAACGTAAGAACAACTTCAGAACATTTCGTTATACTTTAAAGGTAATTTGGTTGGTTGGATTTAATCAGAAGAGAATTCTAGCTTCTGCTGCTTGGTTTAGGATGTGTAATAAAATGAACTTTATTTAATTTTCTAAAATAAGTAAAGCAGAGTGACATTAATTAAAAGTTAATTACAGTATAATGAATCACATTCAGAATGGTAAGGCAACTGTGATAATCACTGATTATCCTCCTTCCTGTATTCTATCATCTTGAAACTGTGGGAATCCCCTTCAGTTAAGAGAGAGACTTTTCATAGGATCCTCCCCCTGCACCCCCCCCCAACATTAACACTATGACTAAGAGGCCCAAATGCCTGCAAGGTTTTGCTAAACTTCCTCAGAGAGAGAACCATCCATTCACTGCCTTTCAAGCACAGACCCTTTCAAACTTTTCTTTCTTGTGTAGGACACTTGCCCCACTTCAGAATATTCAGATGATTTTTAGTACTTTTCTCAGTTGTTTTGGTTCCTGGTTGCCTTTTAAAATTATACAAGATAAACCTGTAACATTTGTTAGTAATTGTTTCATTTCCCAGCACAGCAGGTGTAGTTAAGCTCTGAAGAAGGATTGGGGCATTAGTTGCTCCCAGCCTAACCTTTACAGACCTAACAAAGGTCACTGAACTCTTCTTGTTGAACATGCATTTTTAAACACAAGGCTCTTTGCATATTGGAATTAGAATGTTTTTCCTGCTCATTAATTCATCATTAAAAAGATGTTAACTAATCACTCTATATAATACTCTGGTTTAATGCTCTCTCTAGCATGCAGCAATCTCAGCCTGACACCCCCTTTTAAAGAAAAAAAAATCCATGTATGTTCCCTGGGTACCTTATTTAGAGTGCTCCTTTTTCATTGAAACAAACAAATCATTTGTCTTTGCATTTGATTTTTGACTGATGCCAATAAGCAACAGGGACTCTGATAAGCTTTTTGGGTAGTTCTGTTTTCCTGATATATACAGTTGGCCTCGTTCAGCTAGAAGCAAACTGTGAGCTGGAGAAGGCTGCAATGTTCACAGTTTAAGCAATGTGGATGTTGCAAGTGCAGAGAGAAGATGCACTTATGAGTCTTCTCTTTGATCAATAACAGGAACTGCATAAGGAGGGCTTCTGGAGGGAAAAAAAGTGGGGGAGGGCTCCAATTATCAGTGCAGACAATATAAACCTAATGGATCAAAGGTGTAATTCAGTCAAACTATAAAGAAGTCTATTTCATTCCCGTAGTTTAACTTCATTGTGGCTACAGTTCCTTAATAATGTGCTGCATAAAATTTTAACTATGTTTTCAAGTTCCATTCTGTCATCAACCATTGGCAGGTACATGCATATAAATCAGATCAAAAATAAAGTCCATCAGTACAGAAACTAAGTCCAGCATGTAGAGATGAGAAGGTGAGTTATGATGCTTACCCTCAGAACTGTTTTGGATTGTTGAAAATAAAATATTGAAACAAGAAAGTAAAACAAAAAACAAAACAGTTTTAGAGTGTGTTTTGCTGAGCAACAAGAGTTTCTTTCATAGCCAGTATTGTATCTGTTCAGTGCAGTAATTTGGAACCAGAAGAGATGGGAAGAGCAGCAGAGGAAAGGATGCTGTGATCATCCATATGCCCCAAAATATTCCTGCATCCATTTCAGTTCAACAAAAGAACATGCTGTTTGCATGATTAGTGAAGTTCTTGGATAATTATTTAGGAGGATAGTTGAAAGCCACTCTACCACCATGATGATGTCTGGAGGAATCTCTCTTCATGATTATTTTTAATCTGTTCAATCATGTCTGATTCTCAGAGACTGCTTGGACAAGTCCCTGCAGTTTTCTTGGCAAGGTTTTTTAGAAGGGGTTTGCCATTGCCTGTTTTCTAGGGCTGAGAGAAAGTGACTGGCCCAGGTCATCCAGCTGGCTTTATGCCTAAGAGACTCATGGACTATTATCTTATATTATCACACATCACATATCACATATCACATGACTGGTAGGGAGGTAAACTCGGCCAGTTAGCCAGCACTTGTCATTCTTGGATTCTCTACCCTCAATATCCACACGTTCAGCAGAATGTCAAGATGCAAAATATATGTCCTTCTGAGGCATTGGGTTCACAGACCTGTCCCACTGCCTACTCAAAATCGACTGCATCCTGGAGGTTTTATTGTGATCAGTTCTTGAGATGTTTTCCATCAACATCCATGAGTCACAAGAAAACAGAACTACCACCACTTATGAACAATCTACTGAATATTGTCAGCTCAGCCCACTCTCCTTAAGGGAAAGCAAATCAACCTCTCATAAGCAGCAGCAAGCTGACAGATTTTTCTAAAGGCAATCTGCTATCAAAATAAAACAGTTTGGCATGAAAAGTAGTTTTTTATGTACTTTGTATATGAATTCCTGAACAGACTGAAATGAAACTAAAAGCCATTTTACATATTCTATGTACAGTATATTATTTCTCCTAAGAGTGATTTCACCACTGATATTCCTGAACCAGCCCAATACCTCAGTTTGTTTTCCAGAACACTTGGGTTCTGTGCAGCAGATGGGCAATATATTGATAGCCAACATCTGCATATTTTGTAGACATTGTCTCTGTTATGGGCAGGATCCAGGATTTTCTGGGTTTTTCCCACCTCTTTATTTTGAGGAGTATTATCTTATAATTCTATTTTAGGGTATAAAATACAATTGCTGGGTTTCCTGTACCTCAGAATGGCAAGAAACAGCAGCACTGCCTTCCAAGCAGTCAGATTAGAAGCTCAGTTAGAAAGGAGTACAAGGGCCATAAAAAGAGGATTGAGGACAACTTTTGTCCTGGCTTGCCTACCCTTGCTGTACAGGGAAGAGCTAGAGACTTCTTTTTCTTAAAAAAGTTCTAAACTGGGGGGAGTATATATTAAACAATTCATTGAATAAATTATTTCTTCTGCAAAAAATATAATCAAAATATTTCTGAACCTCTGGGTAAAAATGAAAATTTATTCCTTGAAAACTATAATAAAGTTTGGGAGCTATTAAAGAGAAAGTTATAAAATATGGGAACCTTACATCTTCCATAGTTTTGTTTTTCTTCTAACTAATCCTTTGTGAGGAACTGTAAGGTATCCTGATCCCAATGCCCTTGAGTTTTTCCATTACAGAATTCTGAGACAATTCAGCTCTTCAGAGTCTGCACTTTTCAGAGAAACAAAGAATTTCTGCAGACTTATATTATCAGATGCTAACACTTGTGATCCCCAAATCCAAACACAAAGCAAGCTGTGCTGCTCTGTATAGACATTGTGGTCATGAATGATGGTTCTGTTGAAGATCAGCAGGATACATACACCTTAGGAGGGCACCATGCTTCTGAAAGTTAAATAGGGAATTGTTGACAATGTCTGTGCTGAAGATCATCTCATCGCTGCAGGCTCACCTGCCTTTTTCTCCCATGACAGAGTTCATTTCATTTCAAATGTATCCAGAGGGCAGGTTTGTCCTCAAGGTTGACAGCACACATATAATAAATAATACAGTTCCACTTTCTTTTTAAAATGTGGCTATTAAACATGCATTTTCTGGTAACTTCACCAAAGATTATAATACCAAATGTGTTTGAAGGATCTTTAATATGGCTTAATGTTTACAGCAAAATGTGCAGAATTGTTATATGTGCACAATTGCAAATAGTGCTGCAGCTTTGCTAAGGGAGTACCTACATTAAAGTAAATAAAAGGCAAACAATGAAAAAGGGGGGGAATTGTTCTTAGCTAAATTGCAATAGGTTCTCCTGCAAAGTACATAAAACTAGTGATCCAAATATATTAGTAAAATGGTTTCCCTTATGCAGGTAACTTACGGAATCCAAAAGCAAAGAAAGCGGAATCAAGAATAAAGTATCTACAGTTGGTAAAGAAATCCCAGTTCTGCTAAGAACACACTGCATATGTTTGATGATGATGATGATGTGCCATCAGGTTGATACGAAATATTGTTTTAGCGAAAAATATTAGTTGCAATTTTGGCTACCTTAGCCTTCACAGTGATGAACAAGCCCTTTTGTTGTCCAAGGCTTTGTAATCATCTGCGTAATAGAGTTTGAATATATAAGTTTTTTTCTCAAAAATCAACATTTTTTTTGTGGCCAAGTAACCCCACCCTTTTTTCCAGGTTGCTGACACTTCAAAAGATCAACAAGAAGTTGATGTCCTTACTGTGGAAACTCTCAGAGGGGAACTGAAAATTCATGAGATCTTGAAGGGGAGAATACCAAAATTTTGCATGATCTCATGAAATTTCAGCATTTAGGTAAGAGCTCATGAGTTTATTTATTAAATTTTATATGTCTAGGCAACTTACAATAAATACAGGCTTCCTCAATCTGAAATGGTACATTGGTCTACAAGATGTAATAGCACCAAGGCTGTCCTGGCCTCAGCATCTACTTGCTCTTCCATCAGGAATTGTAAATCCTAGAGACTCCAAATTGTGAGTCAAATCCATATAAGGAAGTGCAATCCTATCTAAAGATTTTTTTCCCCCTGAATTAAGGAGGCCTTCAAATTCAGAGCTATTCCATCTTTATAGGATTCATCCTGAACCTGTTTTTCCCCATCCATGTACTCAGTCCCAAGCCACTGGTCAGGACTTCTACCATACTACATGTTTGGCCAGAAATGGAGATGTGTAACTGGGTCTAATCCACATACTGATGATGCTCCCATCTCTGCCAACAGAGTGTCTCAGCCAATAGCTTTATATAGACATTAGATAACAGAAGGACCTACCTTGCACAGTCACAGAAATGAAGCAACATGTGCTCAATGTATAACATCAGAACTCTAAAGAATAACTACATCCATGTATAGATAAACACCTTTTCAAAATTCATTTTCCAAATGAGTCTGTGAACAATCCCACTGCAACCCACACCCACTAGGGTAAGGCAGCACAACATCATTCAACCTCACTACCAAAGTATATTCTCAAACTTTTTTTTTTTTTGCAATTTGAGTTTTATATGAAAAAGAGATTATATTTATAGGGCCGTATTCAGAATTAGTCATAATTAGTACTACATTAGTTCTACAATCCAATATTGGATTTCCTAATACACTGCAGTAGTAGAGAACAATAGTTCTTTAGATACTGTTGAGCTACATGTCCTAGCATCCCTCCACTGACTGGTATGCTTGTAGTTCAACAGCTTCCAGAAGGCCATGGTTGTGTGTCCATACATATAGTAGGAGGAATGTTGTAAGCAGGGATGCCAAAAATGAAGGGCTCATATGTGATCTGCAAATAATCCTTTTGTGGTCCCCAGGACCCCTAGAATGATTGGAGCTCTAAATGTGGGCCTTTTTTTTTCCTGCTTTTGGGAGATGTGGAAAATGAGTGACTTAGGTCCTTCACATGTTAGAACTCAGGAATTCCCTCTGAAAGCAGCCTTTGGCCTCACTGAAATGTAGCTCTTGATATGTAACACAAACACACATTTCTACATTGTTTGTGTAGTTACACACACATTTCTTACATGCCTATTTTTATATTCACATCAACAGGAAATGTGCTTTCAAAGAAAAGTAAGAAAATCATACTTTTAGGTGGTCATGAAATCCACTAATGTATCAAAAAAACAAACTGAGGCCACATAATTTCTACCCATCCCTCTCCATAGCTGATGATAATTCAAACTTTTTTTGAAAGGTTGGGAAGGATACGATTAGTTTATACCCTAATTAGATGTTAAATATCTGAGAAAAGGCCATGTAAAGAAGATTATATGTCTTCTATTACACACATGGTTGCAATTGTATTCAAACAGCAGGTCATATGCTTATGTCTGTAAGTATCTTTAGGAAAGCACAAACACAAAATGGAACCAGGTGTATTTATTTTTTTAGGAAAATCTGCTTCAACAGATTCCTAGTGCCACCTTGAGTCTGGGTGACCTCATGCTCAGTCAGCCCTTTCAGTACTATCTGTTTACTGTCAACATTTTATGAGAAGTAATTCCTTTTAAACAAGTGGACCTGTGAGAAGCCATACTTGGTTTTGAAGCTGGCATTCAACTTATGGTTTAAGTTAGACGAGCACAAATTAAGTTCCATTTATTTCAGTAATTGACAGTAAGTGTGATTCCAATGCTTATCTAAGGTTAGAAATATTACTTCTCACTTTAGACCCATACACGTAAATGCCACTCTCTTGTTCAGTGACAGATGTTTCTGACACCCTCTTTGCCTGTCTATCTACATCTGTACAGCTAGCAAGGGTAAATTGTTCTTGCGAAAAGTCTGAAGTGCAGAAAACTTTTGGAATTAAGATGCTGTAGGATGCCCCAAATTAGCTTGAGGACCACAGATTATCCAGCCTTGACCTAAGCAGATGCTCTATTATGTAGTTTGATGGCTCTCCAAAGAGGGTAGCCATATTTGAATCAAAAACCTCAGTTTGAACCTCTGCAATTCCTACTGGAGGCAGAGTGTTAATAGGAACAATGGCAAGGGAAGAAACAGGAAGGGGGAATAATAGCTTTATTATTAATTCATTATCAATGAAGTGAAACTATCTGGGCTTCTCCCACCCCAAGGATATAATTGAGGCTAACTTCAATCTAATCTTATATCCCAAGGAGTTATGTTGCATAGTCTGAGAAATACAATTTTATGGGAGATATAATGTATCCAGGGAGATATTTGATGTGTAATGGAAAAAAAAATGAGGGATGAACGTCTAAGATGGGTACATGGATGCTTTTATCTACTTTGAAAAGCCAGCTTGTAGGGTAAGAGACAGCCCTAACAAATCAAAATGTGATGGCAAATGTTGTCCTGGATTTCAAGAACAGCTGATGCATCAGGGACAGCTGAAGTGACATCTACTATAAGATATATAAAGCTGAAGTGCCAAACATGAGTGACAGCTGACTTAGCAAGCATGGATGACATGTCTTCCACAGAGAATTAGAGAGCAGAAGGCAGCACCAAATAAGTGAAATGCCATTGGCATAAAAGGCAGGATATGTGGAAATTAAAGGTTATTCACAGAAGTATTTTTTTCCATCCTTCGATGACTTTTCTCCTGTTTTGTCCTGGTGTCTTGGATGAATCTGCTACCTTGCAAGGGTAGAATGATTACTGTAGTGGTGTTTGTAATTCCTACTGCCACTATTTATTGATAATTTCCTGTATCTTTCCCCCTCCACTGTGTTTTTTAAGGGCAACTGGCATACCTGTAGCATTAGACCAGTGTTTCTCAACCTTGGCAACTTGAAGATGTGTGGACTTCAACTCTCAAAATTCTCTGGCCAGCAGGAGTTGAAGTTCACACACCTTCAAGTTGCCAAGGTTGAGAAACACTGCATTAGACAAATGTAGCAGTATCACAGTGTAGCCCTCCATCCCAGGCTAAGCAAACGTTGACAGTGGGAAATTATCTGAAAGCACCAAATCATCCAGGACTTCTTAAAAGACTTTCTAAACTACTAGCCTATAATTTTCCATGTTTTCTTAAACAATGCATCAATATCTTGGGCTTAGTAGCAGGTACTCTTGAAACAGTTCTGAAGAGAAGTAAATATGTTAAATGACAGTCATAAAGCAATATGCATTTTATAATCTGTAAATTAATTGAATGATTAAATGCCAGCCAGAAGAAGAAAATTTAAATATAAGGAGAAAGGATGCCAGGTTGGAAGTTTATTCCAAATAAGTACTTGTTCAATTTTGGAGACAATATCTGGAAAGAACCAGCTTGGTGTAGTGGTTAAGGCATCAGGCTAGAAACCAGGACACTGTGAGTTCTAGTCCCACCATAGGCAGAAATCCAGCTGAGTGTCCTTGGGCCAGTCACTCTCTATCAGCCCTAGGAGGGAGGCAATGGCAAACCACTTGTGAAAAACCTTGCCAAGAGAACTGCAGGGACTAATCCAGGCAGTTGCCAGGAGTCAACACTGACTTGAAGGCACACCTCCAATCAAAAAATGGGAAAAGAACCTCCAAGTTTATCATAAACATTGGACAGAAATGTGGGACAAGGTGCTCCTTCAGGTGGTGCTTCAGACATTTAGGGGTTGAAAGATCACTACTGGGGCTTTTCTGCATCAGTCCCCCCTTATTTTGACTCCCATGTTTACTTTATTCCTAAGAATGAAGTTTTGTATTCCAGGAAGAAATAGGATACTGAGACATTTGATTTTTATGACTGATAAAAGCCCAGTGCCTCTCTAACTGAACATATCCCTGCTCTAGAAGATGAAGAATGGACAGATCTTCTTTGCATCACTCCAACATGCAACGGGATGAATTGCTTTTCGTACTGTCCCACTGAGAACCTTACCAGCTGCTAACTTGGCTGGGAAATACTGTGTGACTGAATTTCTGCTGGGCAGCAGGTGGGAAATTTTACTGGTCTTGGTGCAACCAACAGTCACAAGAGTTGCAGCAGCAACTTCTTGGCTGCAGATTCTGCTACAAGCATCCTCACTGGACAAACTAAGTGGATGTGGCTGAGTACTCATAACATTATTTTGCTCATTCCTGAAAATAAACAAATCCAAACAGAAGCAGATATTTATTTGAAGAACTCAGATCAACAAATTGGCAACAGGATAAGGCATTCCAAAAATGTTTGATTTTCAGGCTGAGCAATAGAGAAGTTGATCAAACCATATATATTTCAGCCACTGTCTTTTTCCTGTCCTTACCAGAGTTACTTTATCCGCAACCCATTTTGATAGTCTCCTAATTCAGAATATTTACGTGCCATTCTTCACAAACAAGAGTTCTGCCTTTCACATCTCAAACTTGCACACTGGATTGAAAACTGAGTGGATTATAATGCTCTGTGCAATGATAAGGCTACCAGAAAGTGTGCAGAGGCAGCACCTTGGTCCTTGATTTGAGAATTCAGAGGAGGCTCAGCAAGGAAATTGCCACTTATTATTAGCTTGTCGCACCTATAAAAGAGCCATGGAATAAAGAGAATGGAAGTGATTTACTCATGGCAACAGGGGTGCTCACACCAGGCTGGTGTACAGATAATTTCTCAGAGCAGTAGGAAAGGAATAACACATTGCCTTCGAAAGATGTGCCTGAGACTTTAGAAGTGTCTAATACCTGCCTGGAGCAAAGGAATTAATATGATGTATTCCTCACTCTGCCATGTTCAACTTTGATAAATACTTAAAAAGTATTTTTTTTTAGAAAGTCATTAACTTTTGAGATAGAATACTCAGCTCTCATCTTTGGAATATGTGAAGTTGCACTCCAATTTGTAACCAAATGTATACCACATTTTTTAATCAGAGAATTGTTTTTCATAAGGCTATAATACCTTGTAAGTGAATTAAGATATTCAACTCATTTGAATATTTCATTCATTATTGTGATCTTAAAGGAAATCTATGGAAGCCTCTTATAAACTTA